>NC_090921.1:1073014562-1074405297 GCF_040938575.1 Ambystoma mexicanum | reverse complement strand
GGCTGGCCCCGCCTCCAATACATGGTTTTGGCTGGCCCCCCTCCAATACCATGGTTTTTAATGGCACCGCTTCCAGTTACATGGGTTTGGCTGGCCCCACCTTCAGTTACATGGTTTTGGCTGGCCCCGCCTCCAATACCATGGTTTGGCAGGCCCCGCCTCCAATACCATGGTTTTGGCTGGCCCCGCCTCCAATACCATGGTTTTGGCTGCCCCCGTCTCCAATACCATGGTTTGGCTGGCCCCGCCTTCAGTTACATGGTTTTGGCTGGCCCCGCCTCAAATACCATGGTTTTGGCAGGCCCTGCCTCCAATACCATGGTTTTGGCTGGCCCCGCCTCCAAAATCACTGTTTTGGCTGACTCCGCCTCCAGTTACATGGTTTTGGCTGGACTCGAACTCCAATACCATGGGTTTGGCTGGCCCAGCATCCAGTTACATTGTTTTGGCTGGCCCCGCCTCCAATACCATGGTTTTGGCTGGCCCCACCTCCAATTACATGGTTTTGGCTGTCCTGCCCTCCAATACCATGGTTTTAGCTGGCCCCGCCTCCAGTTCCATGGTTTTGGCTGGCCCCGCCTCCAGTTATATGGTTTTGGCTGGCCCCGCCTCCAGTTAAATGGTTTTGGCTGGCCCCCAGTTACATGGTTTGAACTGGCCCCGCCTCCAGTTACATGGTTTTGGCTGGCCCCACCTCAAATACCACGGTTTTGGCTGGCCCCGCCTCCAATACCATGGTTTTGGCTGGCCCCACCTCCAATACCATGGTTTTGGCTGGCCCCGCCTCCAGTTACATGGTTTTAGCTGGTCCCCAGTTAAATGGTTTTAACTGGCCCCGCCTCAAATACCACGGTTTTGGTGCCCGCCTCCAATACCATGGTTTTGGCTGGCCCCACCTCCAATACCATGGTTTTG
This sequence comes from Ambystoma mexicanum, assembly GCF_040938575.1. Lineage (NCBI taxonomy): Eukaryota > Metazoa > Chordata > Amphibia > Caudata > Ambystomatidae > Ambystoma > Ambystoma mexicanum. The sequence continues at coordinate 1,074,404,382 of NC_090921.1, read as the reverse complement.
GCTGGCCCCGCCTCCAATACCATGGTTTTAACTGGTCCCACCTCCAGTTACATGGTTTTGGCTGGCCCCACCTCCAATACCATGGTTTTGGCAGGCCCTGCCTCCAATACCATGGTTTTGGCTGGCCCCGCCTCCAATATTCACGGTTTTGGCTGACTCCGCCTCCAGTTACATGGATTTGGCTGGACTCGACTCCAATACCATGGGTTTGGCTGGCCCCGCCTCCAGTTACATTGTTTGGCTGGCCCCGCCTCCAATACTATGGTTTTGGCTGGCCCCGCCTCCAGTTACATGGTTTTTGCTGGCCCTGCCTCCAATACCGTGGTTTGGCTTGCCCCGCCTCCAATACCATGGTTTTGGCTGGCCCCACCTCCAAGACGATGGATTTGGCTGGCCCCGCCTCCAAGACCATGTTTTGGCTGGCCCTGCCTCCAATACCATGGTTTTGAATGGCACCGCTTCCAGTTACATGGTTTTGGCTGGCCCCGCCTTCAGTTACATGGTTTTGGCTGGCCCCGCCTCCAATACCATGGTTTTGGAAGGCCCCGCCTCCAATACCATGGATTTGGCTGGCCCTGCATCCAATACCATGGTTTTGGCTGGCACCGCCTCCAATACCCTGGTTTTAGCTGGCCCCGCCTCCAATACCACGGTTTTGGCTGGCCCCGCCTCCAGTTATATGATTTTTGCTGGCCCCGCCTCCAGTTAAATGGTTTTGGCTGGGCCCCAGTTACATGGTTTGAACTGGCCCCGCCTCCAGTTACATGGTTTTGGCTGGCCCCGCCTCAAATACCACGGTTTTGGCTGGCCCCGCCTCCAATACCATGGTTTGGCTGGCCCCCTGCCTCCAATACCATGGTTTTGGCTGGCCCCGCCTCCAGTTACATGGTTTTGGCTGGTCCCCAGTGTTAGGCAGAAACCTGTGCAGTTCCCTTGGGGAACACTGCAAAAGATTTAAGACTACAGGTAGAGCAGTAAACCCCTTTGGTAGCAGTCTGTACCACCCAGATTTACCTGGTAGCTGTGGCTGAGCAGTCAGACTTCTCTCAAGAAGAGTTAGGCAGTATGCAAAGTATACACCATATGTACCAAAACACAATAGCACAAGCAAACACTGACCAGAGCTTGGTTTCAAAAGAATATAGTTATTTATTTAAAAACACACATAAGTAAAAACACTCTAGCAACGAATATGGTAAAAACACTTCAACACAGTTATAATGAAAGTAAATTCAATCCTTTCTCCTATCTAGACAACTCTAGGTTAACACCACTTAATTAAAACAGAGGTGAGTGCTTAACGTTAGATGACACTCTAGTAGTTTCCAAGAAAGGGAGAGAAAAAGCAGAAATAGGTTAGACACACCACTCTAAGGTCCAGAACACTTGCAATAGGCTTAAAGAAGAATAAAGTCACAGGTGAGCAAAAGTCACTAGGCAGGGCCCACTCTTAGAGTAGCCGGAGCGAAAATGTGCCCAAGATCACACTGTTAGTTAGAGATTCAAAGTCTTGCAAAGAGTCAAAAAGAGTTTAGAGTGGCTCAGAAAGTTTAGCCAAAGTGTCCCAGGCACTCCCAGGTTCGAAAGCCGGGGACTAAATCTACCCCGTACAGTCGGTAGCAAGGGAAGCCAGGCGGAACACAGTACCTTAAGCGGAAAGGATCCTCCAGCGGGGGCAGTTGTTCCAGGCAGCGACAGCAAGGCTCGACGTCGGTCAGGGGAGAAGAATATCTCGCTGAAGAGCAGAAGAGAAAGGTCGTAGCACTGCCCGGGAAGAAACCAGCCGCGGAGTCCTCCGGTTAAAGGGTTGGTACCGACTTTCGCGGTATGGGGGTAAAGTGTGGTATTCCGGATGCCGGGGTGCTTGGCACAGGCAAGGCGGCCACGAGATACCTCAAAAGAACGGAAAGAAGGCGAAAACTGGTTGTCCCCACCAGTCAAGGGAAGGAGCCACTCCGTTAAGAGTTCTCCTCGGTCGTCGGGAAAAAGTGGTGAGACGGTTCAGCAGGGCTCCACCGGGTGGTGTCGTCGAAGCAGGTCGGCTCAGCTCTTCCCTCGTCGGATTCTTGGTCCTGTGGCGACTTCTGAAGTCCCAGTCCCCAAAGCCCTGCTTTTATGCAGCAAACCCCCATTCACCCAGCCTAGCTGTCACTCAAACATGCTAAGTGGTGAGCCGGGCGGCTCACCACTTGGGCCAATCAGGACGGAGTGCGACTTGAGTTACCAAGGTAACTCAGTCCAGGGTGCCTAAATCCCCCTCCACCCCTCCTAAGTACCCCAGACAGAGTGGCACCACTTTGGAGGGCTTCTGTGGAGAAGCCCGCCAAAAGTGGAACAAAGGGCTCCACTTTGGGTCAGAGTTACAGAGGCGAACACCAACGCCATTTTAGAATCAAGTTTTGGCAAAAAGTCCCAACCGGAGTTATAAAAATAAATATATAAACCGGCGGTATGTTTAAGGCTACCGTAAATAAATAATTAAATGTGTTAGCCTAAAACAATGGGAAATCCCATAGGGAAATATTCGCGGTCGAATATAAAAAGTAGTTTCCACTGCCACCAGCCAAAACTCGATCAGGGGGGACGGAGACGTGCCCCCTCGACTAACAGACCCTGGGGCAATCGAATTGCCCCAGCCAGTACGTCCACAATATGATGGTTTGTACTGGTTCTGTTCAGGATTCAAGACTAGCAAAGTCTTTGGTGACTTTACATGCCCTGGGAGACAGTAGTCAGTCCCAGGGTATGGAGTCTATGTTGGGGAGTCCCTAGGACACCCCTGGGTCACGGCACGGAGGGTGCTGTGTGACCCACATCACAAAAATACATGAGGCCCTATGGAGTAAAAGACCCCATAGCCCATTCAACACAAGGTTTAACCAAGAAAACACACTTCAACATGTCCAAGAGTGAGGGTAAAAGAGTCTCACTCTTGGCAGGAGAAAAAAATTAAACCCCAGAAATCCAGCAAAGCTGCTGGGGGACTCACTAGGTAGGGAAATTCAGCCTAAACAGAGAATTCTCCCTAACACTCGCCCCCCCCAGACTAAGGGACAGGAGGATTTAATCCACTCCTGGATGAACCTCATACCTCTAGTCGATGATATACATCCTAGAGAGTCCATCAGCATTTTGATGGTGACACCCTGACCTGTGCTCAATGGTGAAATCAAACCCTTGCAGGCAGATTGACCATCTCAATAGTTTTGGATTTTCCCCTTTCATTTGCATTAACCATCTCAAGGGTTGGTGGTCAGTCTGAATAACAAAAGTAGAACCATACAAGTATGGCCTAAACTTCTTCAGTGCCCACACAATAGCAAAGCATTCTCTTTCGATAGTTGCCCACCTTGTCTCAGGATCCTTCAGTTTCCTACTGATGAAGCAAATGGGGTGCTCCCTACCCTTCTCATCCAGTTGGCTTAGAACTGCACCTATACCTACATTGGAAGCATCAGTTTGTACAATGAAAGGTTGGTGGTAGTCAGGAGCTCTCAATACTGGAGCCTGGCAAAGAGCTCTCTTCAGTTTTTCAAAGGCCTGATTGCACTCCTCATTCCATTTTACCTTTTTAGGGAATTTGGGAGAGGAGATTACATTCAGTGGAGAAGCTATGGTCCCATAGTTCTCAATGAAATTCCTGTAATACCCAGTGAGGCCTAGAAAAGCTCTCACTTGGGTTTGAGTAGTTGGTGTTGTCCAATTTTGCACAGCTTCAATCTTGCTGGGCAAAGGCCTTATTTCTCCACCTCCTACCTCATGTCCAAGGTAGACCACTTTACTTTGACCAATCTGGCACTTACTGGCTTTGATTGTCAAATGGGCCTGTTTCAGAGCCTGCAACACATGTCCTAGGTGGTTCACATGTTCTTCCCAGGAGTGGCTGAAGACTGCAATGTCATCCAAGTATGCCATGCAGAAATCTTCCATCCCAGCCAGAACCTGGTTCACCATCCTTTGGAATGTGGCAGGTGCATTTTTCAGTCCAAAAGGCATGACCTTAAACTGGTACAAGCCAACTGGGGTTGAAAATGCAGTTTTCTCCTTGGCATGGTCTGTCAGGGCTATTTGCCAATAGCCTGACGTCAGGTCAAATGTGCTGAGGTACTTGGCTGCACCAAGTTTATCCACCAACTCATCTGTCCTGGGCAAAGGGTGGGCATCAGTCTTGGTGACTGCATTTAGAGCTCTATAGTCCACACAGAATCTCAAGTCTTTGGATCCTGCCTTTGGTACTAACACAACTGGGCTAGACCATGGACTAGTAGAGGGCTCTATTACCCCGAGATCAAGCATCTTCTTGACCTCTCCTTTGATGTGGGCTCTGATATGTTCTGACATTCTGTATCCTCTGCTTTTGACTGGCAGACAGTCACCAGTGAGTATCTCATGCTGGCCCCAAGGGGTCAAGCCTGGTGACAGTGAGAACAGGGAGGCAAACTGATTTAACATAGATTTGCACTCCTCTTGTTGCTCAGGTGTCAGGTCTGAAGAGAGATTGACTCCTTCAACTTTTTCATCTAAAGGTACACCTCTGAGGAGATCAGGGAGAGATTCACTCTCTTCCTCCTCTGCAGCTGAAGCTAGAAGCAAGGCTCCTACATCAGGTCTGGAGATGTATGCTTTTAGTCGGTTGGTGTGGAAGACTCTAGGAGCTTCCCTGGGTCTGCCCAGATCCACCAGATAGTTGACCTCTCCAAGTTTTCCCACAACCTTGAAGGGTCCCATCCATTTGTCTTGCAAGGCCCTCTGCCTTGTTGGGAGCATAACTAGAACTAGCTGGTCTTGAGTAAACTCAACCATGTTAGCCTTCTGGTCGTGCCAATGTTTGACCAGGGCTTGACCAGCTTTCAAGTTGTCACTTGCTTCTGCCATCATGTGTGACATTCTCCTCCGGAGACCTATCACATAGTCAGTCACTCTGACTGGCTTGAGGGGAGGAGCACCTTCCAACCCCTCCTTAATCAGGGCCAATGGACCTCTGACTGGATGGCCATAGAGAAGCTCAAAGGGAGAATAACCTACTCCCTCCTGAGGGACTTCTCTATAAGCAAAGAGAAGGCATGGCAGTAGAAGGTCCCACTTTTTCTTAAGGGGTTCTTCTAAAGCACCTATCATGCTCTTCATGGTTCTGTTAAACCTTTCAACCAACCCGTTTGTCTGAGGGTGGTAGGCGGTTGAGAACTTGTAGGTAACTCCACAGGTTTTCCACATGGCCTTCATGTAGTGGGACATAAAGTTTGACCCCCTGTCAGAGATTACCTCCTTAGGAAACCCAACCCTGGTAAAAATACCAAGGAGGGCCTTAGCCACAGCCGGAGCTGTAACAGTCCTCATAGGAATGGCCTCAGGGTATCTAGTAGCATGGTCTACTACAACAAGGATAAACCTGTTGCCTGAGGAGGTTGGAGGATCAAGGGGACCAACAATGTCAATCCCTACCCTCTCAAATGGGACTCCCACAACGGGGAGAGGCACTAAAGGTGCCACATTCTTGGAACCAACCTTACCAGAAGTCTGGCAGGTATGGCAGCTCTTACAATATCTATCTACTTCAGCCCCCATCTTTGGCCAATAAAAGTAGAGTGAGAGCCTTTCCTTGGTCTTCTTGAAACTCAAGTGGCCAGCCAAAGGTATCTCATGGGCTAGTTGTAAGAACTGTTGTCTGTTTTCTTGTGGGACTACAAGGCGTTTGTAGTCTCCAGGTTCAGACTCAGTGGGTTCACTGTAGAAGAGGCCATCTTCCCAGTGCAACCTATACTTCCCAGGCTCTTGCCCATCAGCTTGAGAAGCTGCCTGGTGGCGGAGACCCTCCAGAGTTGGACATTCTCTTTGCCCCTTACGAAAAGCTGCCCTGCTAGGCCCACCTTCTGCCAGTAAAGACTGCAGCTCAGGATGGTCCTCAGGGTCCAAATCTCCAATAAGGTTGGGGCCTCCTTCTAGCTCTTCCTCAGAGTCTAGCTCAACCACACAGGGTTGTACCTCCCTCTCAGCCTCAGCTGGAGGGGGAGTTACAGGTGTAACTTTGGACAACCTCGGGGAAGTCCTTGTTGGAAGCACTGGAGTGCTTGCTGCTGGCTTTTTCCTAGGAGTCTTGGGTTGCCCCTTTGCTCCTGATCTGGTAGTTACTGCAGTAAGTTGCTCCAGTGGTAGAGGAGTGATTTCTGTCATCATCTCCTGAGATAACCCTCTCAGGGTTTTCTCCCTTGCAGGTTTTGTGAGTTCCTGAAACCTTTTGCTAGGAGGTCTGGGGGTATGAGATACAACTCCAAGAGCTTTGAGGTCATTACCCAACAGAACCCTACCTGGCACTTCACATTGTACACTGACAGGTATTTTTACAGCCATATCATTACATTGGATGAGAACTGGTAACTGGGGACACATCTGCACAGGCCCACCAGCTAACTTGGTGAGGCATTTGGGTGCCTTAGCAACATACTCTGCCTTGAAAAATGATTCATCCACCACAGTTATGCTGGCTCCAGTGTCCCTAATGGCAGGAGTCTCCTGACCATTCACCTGGACACTGTCCTTATAATACTCTTTAGTATTATCTGGGATAGAGTTATAGACATCTAAATTCTGTTGCTCCCACAACCCCAGAGAGACTAAAGAAACACTAGCTGAGACTCCAGTGGGTTCATCAGCTAGTAATAGAAAGTTTCCACTTGCCATATGTACTTCCTCTTCTGGAGCGAAGGCTAAGGAGGCAAGCTGGACCCCTGAAGGTTTACCCTTACATCTGGGATCTCCTTTCACATGGTCAGTAGCCTTACAAACAAAGCATGAGCCAAAGGCTCGCTGGAATGGAGGCTTGTTCTGACCTCCTTCTGGTCTGGGACCAGAAGGTACACTAGCCTGATTTGGTTTCCCTTGTGGCTTACCCTTATAGTTTTGTTTGGGGCCCTCTTTGGAATTTGTAGTATTAGAATTCTCTTTGGAGTCCTTCTTAGACTGTTTTTCCCCATCCTTCTTCTGAGTTACCCCAGAATCCTTGTGAGTGGCCCTGTTGGCAACCCACAAGTCAGCAGCCTTAGCTAGTTTCCGGGAATCTAATTCCCTGGAATCAGCCAAGTGTTGTCTGAGCTCAGGAGAGCAGGCATCATAAATAGTCTCCAACATAAACAAATTCTTCATACCTTCATAAGTGTTCACCTTGTAACCCTTAATCCATCCCTCTAAGTTTTTCAAACATTCATTCACCCAGGTAGCCCAAGGGGTACCATCATGCTTTTTGAGGCTCCTAAACCTCTTAAGATACTGGGAAGGGGTCTTCCCAAACCTAGCTATCAAAGCTAGTTTCACACATTCATAGTCCTTCCTATCCTCCTCCCCCATCTCCATTACCACATCAGTTGCAACAGGGGGAAGCCTAGAGAACAACCAGGTGAGTAAGTCATTTCCTGTGATGTTCTGGAGCCCATGATTATATTCAAACAGAGACAACCAATCCAACACATCCAACTTAGGCTCATACATACCAACCAATTCTTTAGGCATCCGGGGTCTTTTAGGACTGGAACTTCTAGAGGAGCCAGAGAGAGAAACATTCTCAACAGATAATTTCTTCATTTCTAAGTCATACTTGAGCTCCATTTCCCTTAGCCTTAGTTCTTTGTCAGTTTGAGCATTAAGTTTCTTATACTCCAATTCTAGCTTCATTTTCTCCAGTTCAAAGTACTGAGGACTAAATGTGGGACCTGGTAAAGGTCCAGTAGGCACAGCAGGTAGAGCAGGCAGAGGCCTAGGGGGGACAGTTACAACAGCCTCACCCTCCTCTTCTGACTCTTCCTCAGAAACATCAACATTTTGCTCCATGTTAACTTCAACACTGTCATCTACAGTTGCTGGAGTGGTAGGCTCCTCTGAACCATCACCCAGACTTTGGTTAGCTAACAATCTTTCAATCAGCTCCATTTTCTTGCCCTTAGTCAGGAGATCCTTATGTTTACAGAGCACTCTTAAACAATCAGCAGTTTTGGCTGCAAGGGACTCTTGACTATAGCTTTCTATAACTGACATGTTAGAGGTTTTACTTTTTCAGTGCTAAGCTTTGTGGTTAGTTGCACTAAGGTATCTAAAGCACAATAAAATGTATACTCAATACAAATCCCACCGCTGTACACCAGTGTTAGGCAGAAACCTGTGCAGTTCCCTTGGGGAACACTGCAAAAGATTTAAGACTACAGGTAGAGCAGTAAACCCCTTTGGTAGCAGTCTGTACCACCCAGATTTACCTGGTAGCTGTGGCTGAGCAGTCAGACTTCTCTCAAGAAGAGTTAGGCAGTATGCAAAGTATACACCATATGTACCAAAACACAATAGCACAAGCAAACACTGACCAGAGCTTGGTTTCAAAAGAATATAGTTATTTATTTAAAAACACACATAAGTAAAAACACTCTAGCAACGAATATGGTAAAAACACTTCAACACAGTTATAATGAAAGTAAATTCAATCCTTTCTCCTATCTAGACAACTCTAGGTTAACACCACTTAATTAAAACAGAGGTGAGTGCTTAACGTTAGATGACACTCTAGTAGTTTCCAAGAAAGGGAGAGAAAAAGCAGAAATAGGTTAGACACACCACTCTAAGGTCCAGAACACTTGCAATAGGCTTAAAGAAGAATAAAGTCACAGGTGAGCAAAAGTCACTAGGCAGGGCCCACTCTTAGAGTAGCCGGAGCGAAAATGTGCCCAAGATCACACTGTTAGTTAGAGATTCAAAGTCTTGCAAAGAGTCAAAAAGAGTTTAGAGTGGCTCAGAAAGTTTAGCCAAAGTGTCCCAGGCACTCCCAGGTTCGAAAGCCGGGGACTAAATCTACCCCGTACAGTCGGTAGCAAGGGAAGCCAGGCGGAACACAGTACCTTAAGCGGAAAGGATCCTCCAGCGGGGGCAGTTGTTCCAGGCAGCGACAGCAAGGCTCGACGTCGGTCAGGGGAGAAGAATATCTCGCTGAAGAGCAGAAGAGAAAGGTCGTAGCACTGCCCGGGAAGAAACCAGCCGCGGAGTCCTCCGGTTAAAGGGTTGGTACCGACTTTCGCGGTATGGGGGTAAAGTGTGGTATTCCGGATGCCGGGGTGCTTGGCACAGGCAAGGCGGCCACGAGATACCTCAAAAGAACGGAAAGAAGGCGAAAACTGGTTGTCCCCACCAGTCAAGGGAAGGAGCCACTCCGTTAAGAGTTCTCCTCGGTCGTCGGGAAAAAGTGGTGAGACGGTTCAGCAGGGCTCCACCGGGTGGTGTCGTCGAAGCAGGTCGGCTCAGCTCTTCCCTCGTCGGATTCTTGGTCCTGTGGCGACTTCTGAAGTCCCAGTCCCCAAAGCCCTGCTTTTATGCAGCAAACCCCCATTCACCCAGCCTAGCTGTCACTCAAACATGCTAAGTGGTGAGCCGGGCGGCTCACCACTTGGGCCAATCAGGACGGAGTGCGACTTGAGTTACCAAGGTAACTCAGTCCAGGGTGCCTAAATCCCCCTCCACCCCTCCTAAGTACCCCAGACAGAGTGGCACCACTTTGGAGGGCTTCTGTGGAGAAGCCCGCCAAAAGTGGAACAAAGGGCTCCACTTTGGGTCAGAGTTACAGAGGCGAACACCAACGCCATTTTAGAATCAAGTTTTGGCAAAAAGTCCCAACCGGAGTTATAAAAATAAATATATAAACCGGCGGTATGTTTAAGGCTACCGTAAATAAATAATTAAATGTGTTAGCCTAAAACAATGGGAAATCCCATAGGGAAATATTCGCGGTCGAATATAAAAAGTAGTTTCCACTGCCACCAGCCAAAACTCGATCAGGGGGGACGGAGACGTGCCCCCTCGACTAACAGACCCTGGGGCAATCGAATTGCCCCAGCCAGTACGTCCACAATATGATGGTTTGTACTGGTTCTGTTCAGGATTCAAGACTAGCAAAGTCTTTGGTGACTTTACATGCCCTGGGAGACAGTAGTCAGTCCCAGGGTATGGAGTCTATGTTGGGGAGTCCCTAGGACACCCCTGGGTCACGGCACGGAGGGTGCTGTGTGACCCACATCACAAAAATACATGAGGCCCTATGGAGTAAAAGACCCCATAGCCCATTCAACACAAGGTTTAACCAAGAAAACACACTTCAACATGTCCAAGAGTGAGGGTAAAAGAGTCTCACTCTTGGCAGGAGAAAAAAATTAAACCCCAGAAATCCAGCAAAGCTGCTGGGGGACTCACTAGGTAGGGAAATTCAGCCTAAACAGAGAATTCTCCCTAACACCCAGTTAAATGGTTTTAACTGGCCCCGCCTCCAGTTACATGGGTTTGGCTGGCCCTGCCTCCAATACCATGGTTTTGGCAGGCCCCGCCTCCAATACCATGGTTTTGGCAGGCCCCGCCTCCAATACCATGGTTTTGGCTGGCCCCGCCTCCAATACCATGGTTTTGAATGGCCACGCTTCCAGTTACATGGTTTTGGCTGGCCCTGCCTTCAGTTACATGGTTTTGGCTCGACCCGCCTCCAATACCATGGTTTTGGCAGGCCCCGCCTCCAATACTATGGATTTGGCTGGCCCCGCATCCAATACCATGGATTTGGCTGGCACCGCCTCCAATACCCTGGTTTTAGCTGGCCCCGCCTCCAATACCACGGTTTTGGCTGGCCCCGCCTCCAATACCCTGGTTTTAGCTGGCCCCGCCTCCAATACCACGGTTTTGGCTGGCCCCGCCTCCAATACCATGGTTTTGGCTGGCCCCTGCCTCCAATACCATGGTTTTAACTGGCCCCGCCTCCAGTTACATGGTTTTGGCTGGCCCCGCCTCCAATACCATGGTTTTGGCAGGCCCCGCCTCCAATACCATGGCTTTCTCTGGCCCCGCATCCAATACCATGGATTTGGCTGGCACTGCCTCCAATACCATGGTTTTGGCTGGCCCCGCCTCCAATACCATGGTTTTGGCTGGCCCCGCCTTCAATACCCTGGTTTTAGCTGGCCCCACCTACAGTTACATGGTTTTGGCTGGCCCTGCCTCCAATACCATGGTTTTGGCTGGCCCTGCCTCCAATACCACGGTTTTGGCTGGCCCCGCCTCAAATACCACAGTTTTGGTTGGCCCGCCTCCAATACCATGGTTTTGGCTGGCCCCACCTCCAATACCATGGTTTTAGCTGGTCCCCAGTTAAATGGTTTTAACTGGCCCAACCTCCAGTTACATGGTTTTGGCTGGCCCCGCCTCCAATACCATGGTTTTGGCTGGCCCCGCCTCCAATACCATGGTTTTGGCTGGCCCCACCTCCAGTACCATGGTTTTAACTGGTCCCACCTCCAGTTACATGGTTTTGGCTGGCCCCACCTCCAATACCATGGTTTTGGCAGGCCCTGCCTCCAATACTATGGTTTTGGCTGGCCCCGCCTCCAATATCATGGTTTTGACTGACTCCGCCTCCAGTTACATGGTTTTGGCTGGACTCAACTCCAATACCATGGGTTTGGCTGGCCCCGCCTCCAATACCATGGTTTTGGCTGGCCCCGCCTTCAATACCCTGGTTTTAGCTGGCCCCACCTACAGTTACATGGTTTTGGCTGGCCCTGCCTCCAATACCATGGTTTTGGCTGGCCCTGCCTCCAATACCACGGTTTTGGCTGGCCCCGCCTCAAATACCACAGTTTTGGTTGGCCCGCCTCCAATACGATGGTTTTGGCTGGCCCCACCTCCAATACCATGGTTTTGGCTGGCCCCACCTCCAGTTACATGGTTTTAGCTGGTCCCCAGTTAAATGGTTTTAACTGGCCCCGCCTCCAGTTACATGGTTTTGGCTGGCCCTGCCTCCAATACCATGGTTTTGGCTGGCCCCGCCTCCAATACCATGGTTTTGGCTGGCCCCGCCTCCAATACCATGGTTTTAACTGGTCCCACCTCCAGTTATATGGTTTTGGCTGGCCCCACCTCCAATACCATGGTTTTGGCAGGCCCTGCCTCCAATACTATGGTTTTGGCTGGCCCCGCCTCCAATATCATGGTTTTGGCTGACTCCGCCTCCAGTTACATGGTTTTGGCTGGACTCGACTCCAATACCATGGGTTTGGCTGGCCCCGCCTCCAGTTACATTGTTTTGGCTGGCCCCGCCTCCAATACCATGGTTTTGGCTGGCCCCGCCTCCAGTTACATGGTTTTGGCTGGCCCTGCCTCCAATACCGTAGTTTTGGTTTGCCCCGCCTCCAATACCATGGTTTTGGCTGGCCCCGCCTCCAATACCATGGTTTTGGCTGGCCCCGCCTCACTACCATGGTTGTGGCTAGCCCTGCATCAAATACCATGGTTTTGGCTTTCCCTGCCTCCAGTTACATGGTTTTGACTGGCCCCACCTCCAAGACCATGGATTTGGCTGGCCCCGCCTCCAAGACCATGGTTTTGGCTGGCCCCGCCTCCAATACCATGGTTTTGGCTGGCCCCGCCTCCAATACCATGGTTTTTAATGGCACCGCTTCCAGTTACATGGGTTTGGCTGGCCCCACCTTCAGTTACATGGTTTTGGCTGGCCCCGCCTCCAATACCATGGTTTTGGCAGGCCCCGCCTCCAATACCATGGTTTTGGCTGGCCCCGCCTCCAATACCATGGTTTTGGCTGCCCCCGTCTCCAATACCATGGTTTTGGCTGGCCCCGCCTTCAGTTACATGGTTTTGGCTGGCCCCGCCTCAAATACCATGGTTTTGGCAGGCCCTGCCTCCAATACCATGGTTTTGGCTGGCCCCGCCTCCAAAATCACTGTTTTGGCTGACTCCGCCTCCAGTTACATGGTTTTGGCTGGACTCGACTCCAATACCATGGGTTTGGCTGGCCCAGCATCCAGTTACATTGTTTTGGCTGGCCCCGCCTCCAATACCATGGTTTTGGCTGGCCCCACCTCCAATTACATGGTTTTGGCTGGTCCTGCCTCCAATACCATGGTTTTAGCTGGCCCCGCCTCCAGTTCCATGGTTTTGGCTGGCCCCGCCTCCAGTTATATGGTTTTGGCTGGCCCCGCCTCCAGTTAAATGGTTTTGGCTGGCCCCCAGTTACATGGTTTGAACTGGCCCCGCCTCCAGTTACATGGTTTTGGCTGGCCCCACCTCAAATACCACGGTTTTGGCTGGCCCCGCCTCCAATACCATGGTTTTGGCTGGCCCCACCTCCAATACCATGGTTTTGGCTGGCCCCGCCTCCAGTTACATGGTTTTAGCTGGTCCCCAGTTAAATGGTTTTAACTGGCCCCGCCTCAAATACCACGGTTTTGGCTGGCCCCGCCTCCAATACCATGGTTTTGGCTGGCCCCACCTCCAATACCATGGTTTTGGCTGGCCCCGCCTCCAATACCATGGTTTTAACTGGTCCCACCTCCAGTTACATGGTTTTGGCTGGCCCCACCTCCAATACCATGGTTTTGGCAGGCCCTGCCTCCAATACCATGGTTTTGGCTGGCCCCGCCTCCAATATCACGGTTTTGGCTGACTCCGCCTCCAGTTACATGGATTTGGCTGGACTCGACTCCAATACCATGGGTTTGGCTGGCCCCGCCTCCAGTTACATTGTTTTGGCTGGCCCCGCCTCCAATACTATGGTTTTGGCTGGCCCCGCCTCCAGTTACATGGTTTTTGCTGGCCCTGCCTCCAATACCGTGGTTTTGGCTTGCCCCGCCTCCAATACCATGGTTTTGGCTGGCCCCACCTCCAAGACGATGGATTTGGCTGGCCCCGCCTCCAAGACCATGGTTTTGGCTGGCCCCGCCTCCAATACCATGGTTTTGAATGGCACCGCTTCCAGTTACATGGTTTTGGCTGGCCCCGCCTTCAGTTACATGGTTTTGGCTGGCCCCGCCTCCAATACCATGGTTTTGGAAGGCCCCGCCTCCAATACCATGGATTTGGCTGGCCCTGCATCCAATACCATGGTTTTGGCTGGCACCGCCTCCAATACCCTGGTTTTAGCTGGCCCCGCCTCCAATACCACGGTTTTGGCTGGCCCCGCCTCCAGTTACATGGTTTTAACTGGCCCCGCCTCCAGTTACATGGTTTTGGCTGGCCCTGCCTCCAATACCATGGTTTTGGCAGGCCCCGCCTCCAATACCATGGTTTTGGCAGGCCCCGCCTCCAATACCATGGTTTTGGCTGGCCCCGCCTCCAATACCATGGTTTTGAATGGCCACGCTTCCAGTTACATGGTTTTGGCTGGCCCCGCCTTCAGTTACATGGTTTTGGCTCGACTCGCCTCCAATACCATGGTTTTGGCAGGCCCCGCCTCCAATACTATGGATTTGGCTGGCCCCGCATCCAATACCATGGATTTGGCTGGCCCCGCCTCCAATACCACGGTTTTGGCTGGCCCCGCCTCCAATACCCTGGTTTTAGCTGGCCCCGCCTCCAATACCACGGTTTTGGCTGGCCCCGCCTCCAATACCATGGTTTTGGCTGGCCCCTGCCTCCAATACCATGGTTTTAACTGGCCCCGCCTCCAGTTACATGGTTTTGGCTGGCCCCGCCTCCAATACCATGGCTTTGGCAGGCCCCGCCTCCAATACCATGGCTTTCTCTGGCCCCGCATCCAATACCATGGATTTGGCTGGCACTACCTCCAATACCATGGTTTTGGCTGGCCCCGCCTCCAATACCATGGTTTTGGCTGGCCCCGCCTTCAATACCCTGGTTTTAGCTGGCCCCACCTACAGTTACATGGTTTTGGCTGGCCCTGCCTCCAATACCATGGTTTTGGCTGGCCCTGCCTCCAATACCACGGTTTTGGCTGGCCCCGCCTCAAATACCACAGTTTTGGTTGGCCCGCCTCCAATACCATGGTTTTGGCTGGCCCCACCTCCAATACCATGGTTTTAGCTGGTCCCCAGTTAAATGGTTTTAACTGGCCCCACCTCCAGTTACATGGTTTTGGCTGGCCCCGCCTCCAATACCATGGTTTTGGCTGGCCCCGCCTCCAATACCATGGTTTTGGCTGGCCCCACCTCCAGTACCATGGTTTTAACTGGTCCCATCTCCAGTTACATGGTTTTGGCTGGCCCCACCTCCAATACCATGGTTTTGGCAGGCCCTGCCTCCAATACTATGGTTTTGGCTGGCCCCGCCTCCAATATCATGGTTTTGGCTGACTCCGCCTCCAGTTACATGGTTTTGGCTGGACTCGACTCCAATACCATGGGTTTGGCTGGCCCCGCCTCCAATACCATGGTTTTGGCTGGCCCCGCCTTCAATACCCTGGTTTTAGCTGGCACCACCTACAGTTACATGGTTTTGGCTGGCCCTGCCTCCAATACCATGGTTTTGGCTGGCCCTGCCTCCAATACCACGGTTTTGGCTGGCCCCGCCTCAAATACCACAGTTTTGGTTGGCCCGCCTCCAATACGATGGTTTTGGCTGGCCCCACCTCCAATACCATGGTTTTGGCTGGCCCCACCTCCAGTTACATGGTTTTAGCTGGTCCCCAGTTAAATGGTTTTAACTGGCCCCGCCTCCAATACCATGGTTTTGGCTGGCCCCGCCTCCAATACCATGGTTTTGGCTGGCCCCACCTCCAGTACCATGGTTTTAACTGGTCCCATCTCCAGTTACATGGTTTTGGCTGGCCCCACCTCCAATACCATGGTTTTGGCAGGCCCTGCCTCCAATACTATGGTTTTGGCTGGCCCCGCCTCCAATATCATGGTTTTGGCTGACTCCGCCTCCAGTTACATGGTTTTGGCTGGACTCGACTCCAATACCATGGGTTTGGCTGGCCCCGCCTCCAATACCATGGTTTTGGCTGGCCCCGCCTTCAATACCCTGGTTTTAGCTGGCCCCACCTACAGTTACATGGTTTTGGCTGGCCCTGCCTCCAATACCATGGTTTTGGCTGGCCCTGCCTCCAATACCACGGTTTTGGCTGGCCCCGCCTCAAATACCACAGTTTTGGTTGGCCCGCCTCCAATACGATGGTTTTGGCTGGCCCCACCTCCAATACCATGGTTTTGGCTGGCCCCACCTCCAGTTACATGGTTTTAGCTGGTCCCCAGTTAAATGGTTTTAACTGGCCCCGCCTCCAGTTACATGGTTTTGGCTGGCCCTGCCTCCAATACCATGGTTTTGGCTGGCCCCGCCTCCAATACCATGGTTTTGGCTGGCCCCGCCTCCAATACCATGGTTTTAACTGGTCCCACCTCCAGTTATATGGTTTTGGCTGGCCCCACCTCCAATACCATGGTTTTGGCAGGCCCTGCCTCCAATACTATGGTTTTGGCTGGCCCCGCCTCCAATATCATGGTTTTGGCTGACTCCGCCTCCAGTTACATGGTTTTGGCTGGACTCGACTCCAATACCATGGGTTTGGCTGGCCCCGCCTCCAGTTACATTGTTTTGGCTGGCCCCGCCTCCAATACCATGGTTTTGGCTGGCCCCGCCTCCAGTTACATGGTTTTGGCTGGCCCTGCCTCCAATACCGTAGTTTTGGCTTGCCCCGCCTCCAATACCATGGTTTTGGCTGGCCCCGCCTCCAATACCATGGTTTTGGCTGGCCCCGCCTCACTACCATGGTTGTGGCTAGCCCTGCATCAAATACCATGGTTTTGGCTTTCCCTGCCTCCAGTTACATGGTTTTGACTGGCCCCACCTCCAAGACCATGGATTTGGCTGGCCCCGCCTCCAAGACCATGGTTTTGGCTGGCCCCGCCTCCAATACCATGGTTTTGGCTGGCCCCGCCTCCAATACCATGGTTTTTAATGGCACCGCTTCCAGTTACATGGGTTTGGCTGGCCCCGCCTTCAGTTACATGGTTTTGGCTGGCCCCGCCTCCAATACCATGGTTTTGGCAGGCCCCGCATCCAATACCATGGTTTTGGCTGGCCCCGCCTCCAATACCATGGTTTTGGCTGCCCCCGTCTCCAATACCATGGTTTTGGCTGGCCCCGCCTTCAGTTACATGGTTTTGGCTGGCCCCGCCTCAAATACCATGGTTTTGGCAGGCCCTGCCTCCAATACCATGGTTTTGGCTGGCCCCGCCTCCAAAATCACTGTTTTGGCTGACTCCGCCTCCAGTTACATGGTTTTGGCTGGACTCGACTCCAATACCATGGGTTTGGCTGGCCCAGCATCCAGTTACATTGTTTTGGCTGGCCCCGCCTCCAATACCATGGTTTTGGCTGGCCCCACCTCCAATTACATGGTTTTGGCTGGTCCTGCCTCCAATACCATGGTTTTAGCTGGCCCCGCCTCCAGTTCCATGGTTTTGGCTGGCCCCGCCTCCAGTTATATGGTTTTGGCTGGCCCCGCCTCCAGTTAAATGGTTTTGGCTGGCCCCCAGTTACATGGTTTGAACTGGCCCCGCCTCCAGTTACATGGTTTTGGCTGGCCCCACCTCAAATACCACGGTTTTGGCTGGCCCCGCCTCCAATACCATGGTTTTGGCTGGCCCCACCTCCAATACCATGGTTTTGGCTGGCCCCGCCTCCAGTTACATGGTTTTAGCTGGTCCCCAGTTAAATGGTTTTAACTGGCCCCGCCTCAAATACCACGGTTTTGGCTGGCCCCGCCTCCAATACCATGGTTTTGGCTGGCCCCACCTCCAATACCATGGTTTTGGCTGGCCCCGCCTCCAATACCATGGTTTTAACTGGTCCCACCTCCAGTTACATGGTTTTGGCTGGCCCCACCTCCAATACCATGGTTTTGGCAGGCCCTGCCTCCAATACCATGGTTTTGGCTGGCCCCGCCTCCAATATCACGGTTTTGGCTGACTGCGCCTCCAGTTACATGGTTTTGGCTGGACTCGACTCCAATACCATGGGTTTGGCTGGCCCCGCCTCCAGTTACATTGTTTTGGCTGGCCCCGCCTCCAATACTATGGTTTTGGCTGGCCCCGCCTCCAGTTACATGGTTTTTGCTGGCCCTGCCTCCAATACCGTGGTTTTGGCTTGCCCCGCCTCCAATACCATGGTTTTGGCTGGCCCCAGCTCCAAGACGATGGATTTGGCTGGCCCCGCCTCCAAGACCATGGTTTTGGCTGGCCCCGCCTCCAATACCATGGTTTTGAATGGCACCGCTTCCAGTTACATGGTTTTGGCTGGCCCCGCCTTCAGTTACATGGTTTTGGCTGGCCCCGCCTCCAATACCATGGTTTTGGCAGGCCCCGCCTCCAATACCATGTATTTGGCTGGCCCTGCATCCAATACCATGGTTTTGGCTGGCACCGCCTCCAATACCCTGGTTTTAGCTGGCCCCGCCTCCAATACCACAGTTTTGGCTGGCCCCGCCTCCAGTTACATGGTTTTGGCTGGTCCCCAGTTAAATGGTTTTAACTGGCCCCGCCTCCAGTTACATGGTTTTGGCTGGCCCTGCCTCCAATACCATGGTTTTGGCAGGCCCCACCTCCAGTTACATGGTTTTGGCTGGCCCCGCCTCCAATACCATGGTTTTGGCTGGCCCCGCCTCCAATACCATGGTTTTGGCTGGCCCCGCCTCCAATACCATGGTTTTAACTGGTCCCACCTCCAGTTACATGGTTTTGGCTGGCCCCACCTCCAATACCATGGTTTTGGCAGGCCCTGACTCCAATACCATGGTTTTGGCTGGCCCCACCTCCAATATCATGGTTTTGGCTGACTCCGCCTCCAGTTGCATGGTTTTGGCTGGACTCGCCTCCAATACCATGGGTTTGGCTGGCCCCGCCTCCATTTACATGGTTTTTGCTGGCCCCGCCTCCAATACCATGGTTTTGGCTGGCCTTGCCTCCAGTTACATGGTTTTGGCTTGCCCCGCCTCCAATGCCATGGTTTTGGCTGGCCCCGCCTCCAATACCATGGTTTTGGCTGGCCCCGCCTCACTACCATGGTTGTGGCTGGCCCTGCATCAAATACCATGGTTTTGGCTTTCCCCGCCTCCAGTTACATGGTTTTGGCTGGCCCCACCTCCAAGACCATGGATTTGGCTGGCCCCGCCTCCAATACATGGTTTTGGCTGGCCCCGCCTCCAATACCATGGTTTTGAATGGCCCCGCTTCCAGTTACATGGTTTTGGCATGCCCCGCCTTCAGTTGCATGGTTTTGGCTGGCCCCGCCTCCAATACCATGGTTTTGGCAGGACCCGCCTCCAATACCATGGATTTGGCTGGCCCTGCATCCAATACCATGGATTTGGCTGGCACCGCCTCCAATACCCTGGTTTTAGCTGGCCCCGCCTCCAATACCACGGTTTTGGCTGGTCCCGCCTCCAATACCATGGTTTTGGCAGGCCCCTGCCTCCAATACCATGGTTTTGGCTGGCCCCGCCTCCAGTTACATGGTTTTGGCTGGTCCCCAGTTAAATGGTTTTAACTGGCCCGCCTCCAATACCATGGTTTTGGCTGGCCCTGCCTCCAATACCATGGTTTTGGCAGGCCCCGCCTCCAGTTACATGGTTTTGGCTGGCCCCGCCTCCAATACCATGGTTTTGCCTGGCCCCGCCTCCAACACCATGGTTTTGGCTGGCCCCGCCTCCAGTACCATGGTTTTGGCAGGCCCTGCCTCCAATACCATGGTTTTGGCTGGCCCTGCCTCCAATATCATGGTTTTGGCTGACTCCGCCTCCAGTTACATGGTTTTGGCTGGACTCGCCTCCAATACCATGGGTTTTGCTGGCCCCGCCTCCAGTTACATGGTTTTGGCTTGCCCCGCCTCCAATACCATGGTTTTGGCTGGCCCCGCCTCCAGTTACATGGTTTTGGCTGGCCCCGCCTCCAATAACATGGTTTTGGCTTGTCCCACCTCCAATACCATGGTTTTGGCTGGCCCCGCCTCCAATACCATGGTTTTGGCTGGCCCCGCCTCCAATACCATGGTTTTGGCTGGCCCCGCCTCCAATACCATGGTTTTGGCTGGCCCCGCCTCCAATACCATGGTTTTGAATGGCCCCGCTTCCAGTTACATGGTTTTTGGCTGGCCCCGCCTTCAGTTACATGGTTTTGGCTGGCCCCGTCTCCAATACCATGCTTTTGGCAGGCCCCGCCTCCAATACCATGGATTTGGCTGGCCCTGCATCCAATACCATGGATTTGGCTGGCACCGCCTCCAATACCCTGGTTTTAGCTGGCCCCGCCTACACTTACATGGTTTTGGCTCGTCCCCAGTTAAATGGTTTTAACTGGCTCCGCCTCCAGTTACATGGTTTTGGCTGGCCCTGCCTCCATTTCCATGGTTTTGGCTGGCCCTGCCTCCAATACCATGGTTTTGGCAGGCCCCGCCTCCCGTTACATGGTTTTGGCAGGCCCCGCCTCCAATACCATGGTTTTGGCTGGCCCTGCCTCCAATACCATGGTTTTGGCAGGCCCTACCTCCAATACCATAGTTTTGGCTGGCCCCTCCTCCAATATCATGGTATTGGCTGACTCCACCTCCAGTTACATGGTTTTGGCTGGCCCCACCTCCAATATCATGGTTTTGGCAGGCCCTACCTCCATTACCATGGTTTTGGCTGGCCCCACCTCCAATATCATGGTTTTGGTTGACTCTGCCTCCAGTTACATGGTTTTGGCTGGTCCCACCTCCAGTTAAATGGTTTTGGCTGGCCCCCAGTTACATGGTTTTAACTGGCCCCGCCTCCAGTTACATGGTTTTGGCTGGCCCCGCCTCCAATACCATTTTTTTGGCTGGCCCCGCCTCCAATACCATGGTTTTGGTTGGCCCTGCCTCCAGTACCATGGTTTTAGCAGGCCCATCCTCCAATACCATTGTTTTGGCTGGCCCCACCTCCAGTTACATGGTTTTGTCTGGCCCTGCCTCCAAAACCATGGTTTTAGCTGGCCCCGCCTAAAATACCATGGATTTGGCTGGCCCTGCATCCAATACCATGGTTTTGGCTGGCACCGCCTCCAATACCCTGGTTTTAGCTGGCCCCGCCTCCAATACCACGGTTTTGGCTGGCCCCGCCTCCAGTTACATGGTTTTGGCTGGTCCCCAGTTAAATGGTTTTAACTGGCCCCGCCTCCAGTTACATGGTTTTGGCTGGCCCTGCCTCCAATACCATGGTTTTGGCAGGCCCCGCCTCCAATACCATGGTTTTGGCTGGCCCCGCCTCCAATACCATGGTTTTGAATGGCCACGCTTCCAGTTACATGGTTTTGGCTGGCCCCGCCTTCAGTTACATGGTTTTGGCTCGACCCGCCTCCAATACCATGGTTTTGGCAGGCCCCGCCTCCAATACTATGGATTTGGCTGGCCCCGCATCCAATACCATGGATTTGGCTGGCACCGCATCCAATACCCTGGTTTTAGCTGGCCCCGCCTCCAATACCACGGTTTTGGCTGGCCCCGCCTCCAATACCCTGGTTTTAGCTGGCCCCGCCTTCAATACCACGGTTTTGGCTGGCCCCGCCTCCAATACCATGGTTTTGGCTGGCCCCTGCCTCCAATACCATGGTTTTAACTGGCCCCGCCTCCAGTTACATGGTTTTGGCTGGCCCCGCCTCCAATACCATGGTTTTGGCAGGCCCCGCCTCCAATACCATGGCTTTCTCTGGCCCCGCATCCAATACCATGGATTTGGCTGGCACTGCCTCCAATACCATGGTTTTGGCTGGCCCCGCCTCCAATACCATGGTTTTGGCTGGCCCCGCCTTCAATACCCTGGTTTTAGCTGGCCCCACCTACAGTTACATGGTTTTGGCTGGCCCTGCCTCCAATACCATGGTTTTGGCTGGCCCTGCCTCCAATACCACGGTTTTGGCTGGCCCCGCCTCAAATACCACAGTTTTGGTTGGCCCGCCTCCAATACCATGGTTTTGGCTGGCCCCACCTCCAATACCATGGTTTTAGCTGGTCCCCAGTTAAATGGTTTTAACTGGCCCCACCTCCAGTTACATGGTTTTGGCTGGCCCCGCCTCCAATACCATGGTTTTGGCTGGCCCCACCTCCAGTACCATGGTTTTAACTGGTCCCACCTCCAGTACCATGGTTTTAACTGGTCCCACCTCCAGTTACATGGTTTTGGCTGGCCCCACCTCCAATACCATGGTTTTGGCAGGCCCTGTCTCCAATACTATGGTTTTGGCTGGCCCCGCCTCCAATATCATGGTTTTGGCTGACTCCGCCTCCAGTTACATGGTTTTGGCTGGACTCGACTCCAATACCATGGGTTTGGCTGGCCCCGCCTCCAATACCATGGTTTTGGCTGGCCCCGCCTTCAATACCCTGGTTTTAGCTGGCCCCACCTACAGTTACATGGTTTTGGCTGGCCCTGCCTCCAATACCATGGTTTTGGCTGGCCCTGCCTCCAATACCACGGTTTTGGCTGGCCCCGCCTCAAATACCACAGTTTTGGTTGGCCCGCCTCCAATACGATGGTTTTGGCTGGCCCCACCTCCAATACCCTGGTTTTGGCTGGCCCCACCTCCAGTTACATGGTTTTAGCTGGTCCTCAGTTAAATGGTTTTAACTGGCCCCGCCTCCAGTTACATGGTTTTGGCTGGCCCTGCCTCCAATACCATGGTTTTGGCTGGCCCCGCCTCCAATACCATGGTTTTGGCTGGCCCCGCCTCCAATACCATGGTTTTAACTGGTCCCACCTCCAGTTATATGGTTTTGGCTGGCCCCACCTCCAATACCATGGTTTTGGCAGGCCCTGCCTCCAATACTATGGTTTTGGCTGGCCCCGCCTCCAATATCATGGTTTTGGCTGACTCCGCCTCCAGTTACATGGTTTTGGCTGGACTCGACTCCAATACCATGGGTTTGGCTGGCCCCGCCTCCAGTTACATTGTTTTGGCTGGCCCCGCCTCCAATACCATGGTTTTGGCTGGCCCCGCCTCCAGTTACATGGTTTTGGCTGGCCCTGCCTCCAATACCGTAGTTTTGGCTTGCCCCGCCTCCAATACCATGGTTTTGGCTGGCCCCGCCTCCAATACCATGGTTTTGGCTGGCCCCGCCTCACTACCATGGTTGTGGCTAGCCCTGCATCAAATACCATGGTTTTGGCTTTCCCTGCCTCCAGTTACATGGTTTTGACTGGCCCCACCTCCAAGACCATGGATTTGGCTGGCCCCGCCTCCAAGACCATGGTTTTGGCTGGCCCCGCCTCCAATACCATGGTTTTGGCTGGCCCCGCCTCCAATACCATGGTTTTTAATGGCACCGCTTCCAGTTACATGGGTTTGGCTGGCCCCGCCTTCAGTTACATGGTTTTGGCTGGCCCCGCCTCCAATACCATGGTTTTGGCAGGCCCCGCCTCCAATACCATGGTTTTGGCTGGCCCCGCCTCCAATACCATGGTTTTGGCTGCCCCCGACTCCAATACCATGGTTTTGGCTGGCCCCGCCTTCAGTTACATGGTTTTGGCTGGCCCCGCCTCAAATACCATGGTTTTGGCAGGCCCTGCCTCCAATACCATGGTTTTGGCTGGCCCCGCCTCCAAAATCACTGTTTTGGCTGACTCCGCCTCCAGTTACATGGTTTTGGCTGGACTCGACTCCAAAATCACTGTTTTGGCTGACTCCGCCTCCAGTTACATGGTTTTGGCTGGACTCGACTCCAATACCATGGGTTTGGCTGGCCCCGCCTCCAGTTCCATGGTTTTGGCTGGCCCCGCCTCCAGTTATATGGTTTTGGCTGGCCCCGCCTCCAGTTAAATGGTTTTAGCTGGCCCCCAGTTACATGGTTTGAACTGGCCCCGCCTCCAGTTACATGGTTTTGGCTGGCCCCACCTCAAATACCACGGTTTTGGCTGGCCCCGCCTCCAATACCATGGTTTTGGCTGGTCCCACCTCCAATACCATGGTTTTGCTGGCCCCGCCTCCAGTTACATGGTTTTAGCTGGTCCCCAGTTAAATGGTTTTAACTGGCCCCGCCTCAAATACCACGGTTTTGGCTGGCCCCGCCTCCAATACCATGGTTTTGGCTGGCCCCACCTCCAATACCATGGTTTTGGCTGGCCCCGCCTCCAATACCATGGTTTTAACTGGTCCCACCTCCAGTTACATGGTTTTGGCTGGCCCCACCTCCAATACCATGGTTTTGGCAGGCCCTGCCTCCAATACCATGGTTTTGGCTGGCCCCGCCTCCAATATCACGGTTTTGGCTGACTCCGCCTCCAGTTACATGGTTTTTGCTGGACTCGACTCCAATACCATGGGTTTGGCTGGCCCCGCCTCCAGTTACATTGTTTTGGCTGGCCCCGCCTCCAATACTATGGTTTTGGCTGGCCCCGCCTCCAGTTACATGGTTTTTGCTGGCCCTGCCTCCAATACCGTGGTTTTGGCTTGCCCCGCCTCCAATACCATGGTTTTGGCTGGCCCCAGCTCCAAGACGATGGATTTGGCTGGCCCCGCCTCCAAGACCATGGTTTTGGCTGGCCCCGCCTCCAATACCATGGTTTTGAATGGCACCGCTTCCAGTTACATGGTTTTGGCTGGCCCCGCCTTCAGTTACATGGTTTTGGCTGGCCCCGCCTCCAATACCATGGTTTTGGCAGGCCCCGCCTCCAATACCATGTATTTGGCTGGCCCTGCATCCAATACCATGGTTTTGGCTGGCACCGCCTCCAATACCCTGGTTTTAGCTGGCCCCGCCTCCAATACCACGGTTTTGGCTGGCCCCGCCTCCAGTTACATGGTTTTGGCTGGTCCCCAGTTAAATGGTTTTAACTGGCCCCGCCTCCAGTTACATGGTTTTGGCTGGCCCTGCCTCCAATACCATGGTTTTGGCAGGCCCCACCTCCAGTTACATGGTTTTGGCTGGCCCCGCCTCCAATACCATGGTTTTGGCTGGCCCCGCCTCCAATACCATGGTTTTGGCTGGCCCCGCCTCCAATACCATGGTTTTAACTGGTCCCACCTCCAGTTACATGGTTTTGGCTGGCCCCACCTCCAATACCATGGTTTTGGCAGGCCCTGACTCCAATACCATGGTTTTGGCTGGCCCCGCCTCCAATATCATGGTTTTGGCTGACTCCGCCTCCAGTTACATGGTTTTGGCTGGATTCTCCTCCAATACCATGGGTTTGGCTGGCCCCGCCTCCATTTACATTGTTTTTGCTGGCCCCGCCTCCAATACCATGGTTTTGGCTGGCCTTGCCTCCAGTTACATGGTTTTGGCTTGCCCCGCCTCCAATGCCATGGTTTTGGCTGGCCCCGCCTCCAATACCATGGTTTTGGCTGGCCCCGCCTCACTACCATGGTTGTGGCTGGCCCTGCATCAAATACCATGGTTTTGGCTTTCCCCGCCTCCAGTTACATGGTTTTGGCTGGCCCCACCTCCAAGACCATGGATTTGGCTGGCCCCGCCTCCAATACATGGTTTTGGCTGGCCCCGCCTCCAATACCATGGTTTTGAATGGCCCCGCTTCCAGTTACATGGTTTTGGCATGCCCCGCCTTCAGTTGCATGGTTTTGGCTGGCCCCGCCTCCAATACCATGGTTTTGGCAGGACCCGCCTCCAATACCATGGATTTGGCTGGCCCTGCATCCAATACCATGGATTTGGCTGGCACCGCCTCCAATACCCTGGTTTTAGCTGGCCCCGCCTCCAATACCACGGTTTTGGCTGGTCCCGCCTCCAATACCATGGTTTTGGCTGGCCCCTGCCTCCAATACCATGGTTTTGGCTGGCCCCGCCTCCAGTTACATGGTTTTGGCTGGTCCCCAGTTAAATGGTTTTAACTGGCCCCGCCTCCAATACCATGGTTTTGGCTGGCCCTGCCTCCAAAACCATGGTTTTGGCAGGCCCCGCCTCCAGTTACATGGTTTTGGCTGGCCCCGCCTCCAATACCATGGTTTTGGCTGGCCCCGCCTCCAATACCATGGTTTTGGCTGGCCCCGCCTCCAGTACCATGGTTTTGGCAGGCCCTGCCTCCAATACCATGGTTTTGGCTGGCCCTGCCTCCAATATCATGGTTTTGGCTGACTCCGCCTCCAGTTACATGGTTTTGGCTGGACTCGCCTCCAATACCATGGGTTTGGCTGGCCCCGCCTCCAGTTACATGGTTTTGGCTTGCCCCGCCTCCAATACCATGGTTTTGGCTGGCCCCGCCTCCAGTTACATGGTTTTGGCTGGCCCCGCCTCCAATAACATGGTTTTGGCTTGTCCCACCTCCAATACCATGGTTTTGGCTGGCCCCGCCTCCAATACCATGGTTTTGGCTGGCCCCGCCTCCAATACCATGGTTTTGGCTGGCCCCGCCTCCAAAACCATGGTTTTGAATGGCCCCGCTTCCAGTTACATGGTTTTTGGCTGGCCCCGCCTTCAGTTACATGGTTTTGGCTGGCCCCGTCTCCAATACCATGCTTTTGGCAGGCCCCGCCTCCAATACCATGGATTTGGCTGGCCCTGCATCCAATACCATGGATTTGGCTGGCACCGCCTCCAATACCCTGGTTTTAGCTGGCCCCGCCTACACTTACATGGTTTTGGCTCGTCCCCAGTCAAATGGTTTTAACTGGCTCCGCCTCCAGTTACATGGTTTTGGCTGGCCCTGCCTCCATTACCATGGTTTTGGCTGGCCCTGCCTCCAATACCATGGTTTTGGCAGGCCCCGCCTCCCGTTACATGGTTTTGGCAGGCCCCGCCTCCAATACCATGGTTTTGGCTGGCCCCGCCTCCAATACCATGGTTTTGGCAGGCCCTACCTCCAATACCATGGTTTTGGCTGGCCCCACCTCCAATATCATGGTTTTGGCTGACTCCGCCTCCAGTTACATGGTTTTGGCTGGCCCCACCTCCAATATCATGGTTTTGGCAGGCCCTACCTCCAATACCATGGTTTTGGCTGGCCCCACCTCCAATATCATGGTTTTGGTTGACTCTGCCTCCAGTTACATGGTTTTGGCTGGTCCCACCTCCAGTTAAATGGTTTTGGCTGGCCCCCAGTTACATGGTTTTAACTGGCCCCGCCTCCAGTTACATGGTTTTGGCTGGCCCCGCCTCCAATACCATTTTTTTGGCTGGCCCCGCCTCCAATACCATGGTTTTGGTTGGCCCTGCCTCCAGTACCATGGTTTTAGCAGGCCCATCCTCCAATACCATTGTTTTGGCTGGCCCCACCTCCAGTTACATGGTTTTGTCTGGCCCTGCCTCCAAAACCATGGTTTTAGCTGGCCCCGCCTAAAATACCATGGTTTTGGCTGGTCCCGCCTCCAATACCATGGTTTTGCCTGGCCCAGCCTCCAATACCATGGTTTTGGCTGGACCCGCCTCCAATACCATGGTTTAGGCTGGCACCGCCTCCAATTACCATGGTTTTGGCTGGCCCTGCATCCAATACCATGGTTTTGGCTGGCACCGCCTCCAATACCATGGTTTTAGCTGGCCCGGCCTCCAGTTACATGGTTTTGGCTGGCCCGGCCTCCAAAACCATGGTTTTGGCTGGCCCGGCCTCCAATACCATGGTTTTAGCTGGCCCGGCCTCCAATACCATGGTTTTGGCTGGCCCCGCCTCCAATACCATGGTTTTGGCTGGCCCCGCCTCCAATACCATGGTTTTGGCTAGCCCCGCCTCCAATACCATGGTTTTGCCTGGCCCCGCCTCCAATACCACGGTTTTTGCTGGCCCACCTCCAGTTACATGGTTTTGGCTGACTCTGCCTCCAGTTACATGGTTTTGGCTGGACTCGACTCCAATACCATGGGTTTGGCTGGCCCCGCCTCCAATACCGTGGTTTTGGCTTGCCCCGCCTCCAATACCATGGTTTTGGCTGGCCCCGCCTCCAATACCATGGTTTTGGCTGGCCCCGCCTCAATACCATGGTTGTGGCTGGCCCTGCATCAAATACCATGGTTTTGGCTTTCCCCGCCTCCAGTTACATGGTTTTGGCTGGCCCCACCTCCAAGACCATGGATTTGGCTGGCCCTGCCTCCAAGACCATGGTTTTGGCTGGCCCCGCCTCCAATACCATGGTTTTGGCTGGCCCCGCCTCCAATACCATGGTTTTGAATGGCACCGCTTCCAGTTACATGGTTTTGGCTGGCCCCGCCTTCAGTTACATGGTTTTGGCTGGCCCCGCCTCCAATACCATGGTTTTGGCAGGCCCCGCCTCCAATACCATGGATTTGGCAGGCCCTGCATCCAATTCCATGGTTTTGGCTGGCACCGCCTCCAATACCCTGGTTTTAGCTGGCCCCGCCTCCAATACCACGGTTTTGGCTGGCCCCGCCTCCAGTTACATGGTTTTGGCTGGTCCCCAGTTAAATGGTTTTAACTGGCCCCGCCTCCAGTTACATGGTTTTGGCTGGCCCTGCCTCCAATACCATGGTTTTGGCTGGCCCCGCCTCCAATACCATGGTTTTGGCAGGCCCCGTCTCCAGTTACATGGTTTTGGCTGTCCCCGCCTCCAATACCATGGTTTTGGCTGGCCCGCCTCCAATACCATGGTTTTAACTGGTCCCACCTCCAGTTACATGGTTTTGGCTGGCCCCACCTCCAATACCATGGTTTTGGCAGGCCCTGACTCCAATACCATGGTTTTGGCTGGCCCCGCCTCCAATATCATGGTTTTGGCTGACTCCGCCTCCAGTTACATGGTTTTGGCTGGACTCGCCTCCAATACCATGGGTTTGGCTGGCCCCACCTCCAGTTACATGGTTTTTGCTGGCCCCGCCTCCAATACCATGGTTTTGGCTTGCCCCGCCTCCAATACCATGGTTTTGGCTGGCCCCGCCTCCAAAACCATGGTTTTGGCTGGCCCCGCCTCACTACCATGGTTGTGGCTGGCCCTGCATCAAATACCATGGTTTTGGCTTTCCCCGCCTCCAGTTACATGGTTTTGGCTGGCCCCACCTCCAAGACCATGGATTTGGCTGGCCCTGCCTCCAAGACCACGGTTTTGGCTGGCCCCGCCTCAAATACCATGGTTTTGGCTGGCCCGCCTCCAATACCATGGTTTTGAATGGCCCCGCTTCCAGTTACATGGTTTTGGCTGGCCCCGCCTTCAGTTACATGGTTTTGGCTGGCCCCGCCTCCAATACCATGGTTTTGGCAGGACCCGCCTCCAATACCATGGATTTGGCTGGCCCCGCATCCAATACCATGGATTTGGCTGGCACCGCCTCCAATACCCTGGTTTTAGCTGGCCCCGCCTCCAATACCACGGTTTTGGCTGGCCCCGCCTCCAATACCATGGTTTTGGCTGGCCCTGCCTCCAATACCATGGTTTTGGCTGGCCCCGCCTCCAGTTACATGGTTTTGGCTGGTCCCCAGTTAAATGGTTTTAACTGGCCCCGCCTCCAGTAACATGGTTTTGGCTGGCCCTGCCTCCAATACCATGGTTTTGGCTGGCCCTGCCTCCAATACCATGGTTTTGGCAGGCCCCGCCTCCAGTTACATGGTTTTGGCTGGCCCCGCCTCCAATACCATGGTTTTGGCTGGCCCCACCTCCAATACCATGGTTTTGGCAGGCCCTGCCTCCAATACCATGGTTTTGGCTGGCCCTGCCTCCAATATCATGGTTTTGGCTTGTCCCGCCTCCAATACCATGGTTTTGGCTGGCCCCGCCTCCAGTTACATGGTTTTGGCTGGCCCCGCCTCCAATAACATGGTTTTGGCTTGTCCCGCCTCCAATACCATGGTTTTGGCTGGCCCCGCCTCCAATACCATGGTTTTGGCTGGCCCCGCCTCCAATACCATGGTTTTGGCTTGTCCCGCCTCCAATACCATGGTTTTGGCTGGCCCCGCCTCCAATACCATGGTTTGTGCTGGCCCCGCCTCCAATACCATGGTTTTGAATGGCCCTGCTTCCAGTTACATGGTTTTGGCTGGCCCCGCCTTCAGTTACATGGTTTTGGCTGGCCCCGTCTCCAATACCATGGTTTTGTCTGGCCCCGCCTCCAATACCATGGATTTGGCTGGCCCTGCATCCAATACCATGGATTTGGCTGGCACCGCCTCCAATACCCTGGTTTTAGCTGGCCCCGCCTCCAATACCATGGTTTTAGCTGGCCTGGCCTCCAATACCATGGTTTTGGCTGGCCCCACCTCCAATACCATGGTTTTGGCTGGCCCCGCCTCCAATAGCATGGTTTTGGCCGGTCCCGCCTTCAATACCATGGTTTTGGCAGGCCCTGCCTCCAATACCATGGTTTTTGCTGGCCCCGCCTCCAATATCATGGTTTCGGCTGACTCCGCCTCCAGTTACATGGTTTTGGCTGGACTCGACTCCAATACCATGGTTTTGGCTGGCCCCGCCTCCAATACCATGGTTTTGGCTGGCCCCGCCTCCAGTTACATGGTTTTGGCTGGCACCGCCTCCAATACCATGGTTTTGGCTGGCCCCGCCTCCAATACCATGGTTTTGGCTGGCCCCGCCTCCAATACCATGGTTTTGGCAGGCCCCGCCTCACTAACATGGTTGTGGCTGGCCCTGCATCAAATACCATGGTTTTGGCTTTCCCCGCCTCCAGTTACATGGTTTTGGCTGGCCCCACCTCCAAGACAATGGATTTGGCTGGCCCCGCCTCCAAGACCATGGTTTTGGCTTGCCCCGCCTCCAATACCATGGTTTTGGCTGGCCCCACCTCTAATACCATGGTTTTGAATGGCACCGCTTCCAGTTACATGGTTTTGGTTGGCCCCGCCTTCAGTTACATGGTTTTGGCTGGCCCCGCCTCCAATACCATGGTTTTGTCAGGCCCCGCCTCCAATACCATGGATTTGGCTGGCCCCGTATCCAATACCATGGTTTTGGCTGGCACTGCCTCCAATACCCTGGTTTTAGCTGGCCCCGCCTCCAAAACCACAGTTTTAGCTGGGCCCGCCTCCAGTTACATGGTTTTGGCTGGTCCCCAGTTAAATGGTTTTAACTGGCCCCGCCTCCAGTTACATGGTTTTGGCTGGCCCTGCCTCCAATACCATGGTTTTGGCTGCCGCCGCCTCCAATACCATGGTTTTGGCAGGCCCCGCCTCCAGTTACATGGTTTTGGCTGGCCCCGCCTCCAATACCATGGTTTTGGCTGGCCCCGCCTCCAATACCATGGTTTTAACTGGTCCCACCTCCAGTTACATGGTTTTGGCTGGCCCCACCTCCAATACCATGGTTTTGGCTGGCCCCGCCTCCAATATCACGGTTTTGGCTGACTCCGCCTCCAGTTACATGGTTTTGGCTGGACTCGACTCCAATACCATGGGTTTGGCTGGCCCCGCCTCCAGTTACATTGTTTTGGCTGGCCCCGCCTCCAATACCATGGTTTTGGCTGGCCCCACATCCAGTTACATGGTTTTGGCTGGTCCTGCCTCCAATACCATGGTTTTAGCTGGCCCCGCCTCCAGTTCCATGGTTTTGGCAGGCCCCGCCTCCAGTTATATTGTTTTGGCTGGCCCCGCCTCCAGTTAAATGGTTTTGGCTGGCCCCCAGTTACATGGTTTGAACTGGCCCCGCCTCCAGTTACATGGTTTTGGCTGGCCCTGCCTCAAATACCACGGTTTTGGCTGGCCCCGCCTCCAATACCATGGTTTTGGCTGGCCCCTGCCTCCAATACCATGGTTTTGGCTGGCCCCGCCTCCAGTTACATGGTTTTGGCTGGTCCCCAGTTAAATGGTTTTAACTGGCCCCGCCTCCAGTTACATGGTTTTGGCTGGCCCTGCCTCCAATACCATGGTTTTGGCAGGCCCCGCCTCCAATACCATGGTTTTGGCAGGCCCTGCCTCCAATACCATGGTTTTGGCTGGCCCCGCCTCCAATACCATGGTTTTGAATGGCCACGCTTCCAGTTACATGGTTTTGGCTGGCCCCGCCTTCAGTTACATGGTTTTGGCTGGACCCGCCTCCAATACCATGGTTTTGGCAGGCCCCGCCTCCAATACTATGGATTTGGCTGGCCCCGCATCCAATACCATGGATTTGGCTGGCACCACCTCCAATACCCTGGTTTTAGCTGGCCCCGCCTCCAATACCACGGTTTTGGCTGGCCCCGCCTCCAATACCATGGTTTTGGCTGGCCCCTGCCTCCAATACCATGGTTTTGGCTGGCCCCGCCTCCAGTTACATGGTTTTGGCTGGTCCCCAGTTAAATGGTTTTAACTGTCCCCGCCTCCAGTTACATGGTTTTGGCTGGCCCTGCCTCCAATACCATGGTTTTGGCAGGCCCTGCCTCCAATACCATGGTTTTGGCTGGCCCTGCCTCCAATATCATGGTTTTGGCTGACTCCGCCTCCAGTTACATGGTTTTGGCTGGACTCGCCTCCAATACCATGGGTTTGGCTGGCCCCGCCTCCAGTTACATGGTTTTGGCTGGCCCCGCCTCCAATACCATGGTTTTGGCTGGCCCCGCCTGCAATACCATGGTTTTGGCTGGTCCCCAGTTACATGGTTTTGGCTGGCCCTGCCTCCAATACCATGGTTTTGGCAGGCCATGCATCAAATACCATGGTTTTTGATTTCCCTGTCTCCAGTTACATGGTTTTGGCTGGCCCCACCTCCAAGACAATGGATTTGGCTGCCGCCGCCTCCAAGACCATGGTTTTGGCTTGCCCCGCCTCCAATACCTTGGTTTTGGCTGGCCCGCATCTAATACCATGGTTTTGAATGGCACCGCTTCCAGCTACATGGTTTTGGCTGGCCCCGCCTTCAGTTACATGGTTTTGGCTGGCCCCGCCTCCAATACCATGGTTTTGGTAGGCCCCGCCTCCAATACCATGGATTTGGCTGGCCCCGCATCCAATACCATGGTTTTGGCTGGCACCGCCTCCAATACCCTGGTTTTAGCTGGCACCGCCTCCAGTTCCATGGTTTTGGCAGGCCCCCCTCCAGTTATATGGTTTTGGCTGGCCCCGCCTCCAATTAAATGGTTTTGGCTGGCCCCCAGTTACATGGTTTGAACTGGCCCCGCCTCCAGTTACATGGTTTTGGCTGGCCCCGCCTCAAATACCAGAGTTTTGGCTGGCCCCGCCTCCAATACCATGGTTTTGGTTGGCCCCTGCCTCCAATACCATGGTTTTGGCTGGCCCTGCCTCCAGTTACATGGTTTTGGCTGGTCCCCAGTTACATGGTTTTGGCTGGTCCCCAGTTAAATGGTTTTAACTGGCCCCGCCTCCAGTTACATGGTTTTGGCTGGCCCTGCCGCCAATACCATGGGTTTGGCTGGCCCCGCCTCCAATACCATGGTTTTGGCAGGCCCCGCCTCCAGTTACATGGTTTTGGCTGGCCCCGCCTCCAATACCATGGTTTTGGCTGGCCCCGCCTCCAATACCTTGGTTTTAACTGGTCCCACCTCCAGTTACATGGTTTTGGCTGGCCCCACCTCCAATACCATGGTTTTGGCAGGCCCTGCCCCCAATACCACAGTTTTAGCTGGGCCCGCCACCAGTTACATGGTTTTGGCTGGTCCCCAGTTACATGGTTTTGGCTGGCCCTGCCTCCAATACCATGGTTTTGGCAGGCCCCACCTCCAGTTACATGGTTTTGGCTGGCCCCGCCTCCAATACCATGGTTTTGGCTGGCCCCGCCTCCAATACCATGGTTTTGGCTGGCCCCGCCTCCAATACCATGGTTTTAACTGGTCCCACCTCCAGTTACATGGTTTTGGCTGGCCCCACCTCCAATACCATGGTTTTGGCAGGCCCTGACTCCAATACCATGGTTTTGGCTGGCCCCGCCTCCAATATCATGGTTTTGGCTGACTCCGCCTCCAGTTACATGGTTTTGGCTGGACTCGCCTCCAATACCATGGGTTTGGCTGGCCCCGCCTCCATTTACATGGTTTTTGCTGGCCCCGCCTCCAATACCATGGTTTTGGCTGGCCTTGCCTCCAGTTACATGGTTTTGGCTTGCCCCGCCTCCAATGCCATGGTTTTGGCTGGCCCCGCCTCCAATACCATGGTTTTGGCTGGCCCCGCCTCACTACCATGGTTGTGGCTGGCCCTGCATCAAATACCATGGTTTTGGCTTTCCCCGCCTCCAGTTACATGGTTTTGGCTGGCCCCACCTCCAAGACCATGGATTTGGCTGGCCCCGCCTCCAATACATGGTTTTGGCTGGCCCCGCCTCCAATACCATGGTTTTGAATGGCCCCGCTTCCAGTTACATGGTTTTGGCATGCCCCGCCTTCAGTTGCATGGTTTTGGCTGGCCCCGCCTCCAATACCATGGTTTTGGCAGGACCCGCCTCCAATACCATGGATTTGGCTGGCCCTGCATCCAATACCATGGATTTGGCTGGCACCACCTCCAATACCCTGGTTTTAGCTGGCCCCGCCTCCAATACCACGGTTTTGGCTGGTCCCGCCTCCAATACCATGGTTTTGGCTGGCCCCTGCCTCCAATACCATGGTTTTGGCTGGCCCCGCCTCCAGTTACATGGTTTTGGCTGGTCCCCAGTTAAATGGTTTTAACTGGCCCCGCCTCCAATACCATGGTTTTGGCTGGCCCTGCCTCCAATACCATGGTTTTGGCAGGCCCCGCCTCCAGTTACATGGTTTTGGCTGGCCCCGCCTCCAATACCATGGTTTTGGCTGGCCCCGCCTCCAATACCATGGTTTTGGCTGGCCCCGCCTCCAGTACCATGGTTTTGACAGGCCCTGCCTCCAATACCATGGTTTTGGCTGGCCCTGCCTCCAATATCATGGTTTTGGCTGACTCCGCCTCCAGTTACATGGTTTTGGCTGGACTCGCCTCCAATACCATGGGTTTGGCTGGCCCCGCCTCCAGTTACATGGTTTTGGCTTGCCCCGCCTCCAATACCATGGTTTTGGCTGGCCCCGCCTCCAGTTACATGGTTTTGGCTGGCCCCGCCTCCAATAACATGGTTTTGGCTTGTCCCACCTCCAATACCATGGTTTTGGCTGGCCCCGCCTCCAATACCATGGTTTTGGCTGGCCCCGCCTCCAATACCATGGTTTTGGCTGGCCCCGCCTCCAATACCATGGTTTTGGCTGGCCCCGCCTCCAATACCATGGTTTTGAATGGCCCCGCTTCCAGTTACATGGTTTTTGGCTGGCCCCGCCTTCAGTTACATGGTTTTGGCTGGCCCCGTCTCCAATACCATGCTTTTGGCAGGCCCCGCCTCCAATACCATGGATTTGGCTGGCCCTGCATCCAATACCATGGATTTGGCTGGCACCGCCTCCAATACCCTGGTTTTAGCTGGCCCCGCCTACACTTACATGGTTTTGGCTCGTCCCCAGTTAAATGGTTTTAACTGGCTCCGCCTCCAGTTACATGGTTTTGGCTGGCCCTGCCTCCATTACCATGGTTTTGGCTGGCCCTGCCTCCAATACCATGGTTTTGGCAGGCCCCGCCTCCCGTTACATGGTTTTGGCAGGCCCCGCCTCCAATACCATGGTTTTGGCTGGCCCCGCCTCCAATACCATGGTTTTGGCAGGCCCTACCTCCAATACCATGGTTTTGGCTGGCCCCACCTCCAATATCATGGTTTTGGCTGACTCCGCCTCCAGTTACATGGTTTTGGCTGGCCCCACCTCCAATATCATGGTTTTGGCAGGCCCTACCTCCAATACCATGGTTTTGGCTGGCCCCACCTCCAATATCATGGTTTTGGTTGACTCTGCCTCCAGTTACATGGTTTTGGCTGGTCCCACCTCCAGTTAAATGGTTTTGGCTGGCCCCCAGTTACATGGTTTTAACTGGCCCCGCCTCCAGTTACATGGTTTTGGCTGGCCCCGCCTCCAATACCATTTTTTTGGCTGGCCCCGCCTCCAATACCATGGTTTTGGTTGGCCCTGCCTCCAGTACCATGGTTTTAGCAGGCCCATCCTCCAATACCATTGTTTTGGCTGGCCCCACCTCCAGTTACATGGTTTTGTCTGGCCCTGCCTCCAAAACCATGGTTTTAGCTGGCCCCGCCTAAAATACCATGGTTTTGGCTGGTCCCGCCTCCAATACCATGGTTTTGCCTGGCCCAGCCTCCAATACCATGGTTTTGGCTGGACCCGCCTCCAATACCATGGTTTAGGCTGGCACCGCCTCCAATACCATGGTTTTGGCTGGCCCTGCATCCAATACCATGGTTTTGGCTGGCACCGCCTCCAATACCATGGTTTTAGCTGGCCCGGCCTCCAGTTACATGGTTTTGGCTGGCCCGGCCTCCAAAACCATGGTTTTGGCTGGCCCGGCCTCCAATACCATGGTTTTAGCTGGCCCGGCCTCCAATACCATGGTTTTGGCTGGCCCCGCCTCCAATACAATGGTTTTGGCTGGCCCCGCCTCCAATACCATGGTTTTGGCTAGCCCCGCCTCCAATACCATGGTTTTGCCTGGCCCCACCTCCAATACCACGGTTTTTGCTGGCCCGCCTCCAGTTACATGGTTTTGGCTGACTCTGCCTCCAGTTACATGGTTTTGGCTGGACTCGACTCCAATACCATGGGTTTGGCTGGCCCCGCCTCCAGTTACATGGTTTTGGATGGCCCCGCCTCCAATACCATGGTTTTGGCTGGCCCCGCCTCCAGTTACATGGTTTTGGCTCGCCCCGCCTCCAATACCATGATTTTGGCAGGCCCCGCCTCACTACCATGGTTGTGGCTGGCCCTGCATCAAATACCATGGTTTTGGCTTTCCCCGCCTCCAGTTACATGGTTTTGGCTGGCCCCACCTCCAAGACAATGGATTTGGCTGGCCCCGCCTCCAAGAGCATGGTTTTGGCTTGCCCTGCCTCCAATACAATGGTTTTGGCTGGCCCCGCCTCTAATACCATGGTTTTGTATGGCACCGCTTCCAGTTACATGGTTTTGGCTGGCCCCGCCTTCAGTTACATGGTTTTGGCTGGCCCCGCCTCCAATACCATGGTTTTGGCAGGCCCCTCCTCCAATACCATGGATTTGGCTGGCACCGCCTCCAATACCCTGGTTTTAGCTGGCCCCGCCTCCAATACCACAGTTTTAGCTGGGCCCGCCTCCAGTTACATGGTTTTGGCTGGACCCCAGTTAAATGGTTTTAACTGGCCCCGCCTCCAGTTACATGGTTTTGGCTGGCCCTGCCTCCAATACCATGGTTTTGGCTGGCCCCGCCTCCAATACCATGGTTTTGGCAGGCCCCGCCTCCAGTTACATGGTTTTGGCTGGCCCCGCCTCCAATACCATGGTTTTGGCTGGCACCGCCTCCAATACCATGGTTTTAACTTGTCCCACCTCCAGTTACATGGTTTTGGCTGGCCCCACCTGCAATACCATGGTTTTGGCAGGCCCTGCCTCCAATACCATGGTTTTGGCAGGCCCTGCCTCCAATACCATGGTTTTGGCTGTCCCCGCCTCCAATATCACGGTTTTGGCTGACTCCGCCTCCAGTTACATGGTTTTGGCTGGACTCGACTCCAATACCATGGGTTTGGCTGGCCCCGCATCCAGTTACATTGTTTTGGCTGGCGCCGCCTCCAATACCATGGTTTTGGCTGGCCCCACCTCCAGTTACATGGTTTTGGCTGGTCCTGCCTCCAATACAATGATTTTAGCTGGCCCCGCCTCCAGTTCCATGGTTTTGGCTGGCCCCGCCTCCAGTTATATGGTTTTGGCTGGCCCCGCCTCCAGTTACATGGTTTTGGCTGGCCCCGCCTCAAATACCACGGTTTTGGCTGGCCCCGCCTCCAATACCATGGTTTTGGCTGGCCCTGCCTCCAATACCATGGTTTTGGCTGGCCCCGCCTCCAGTTACATGGTTTTGGCTGGTCCCCAGTTAAATGGTTTTAACTGGCCCCGCCTCCAGTAACATGGTTTTGGCTGGCCCTGCCTCCAATACCATGGTTTTGGCTGGCCCTGCCTCCAATACCATGGTTTTGGCAGGCCCCGCCTCCAGTTACATGGTTTTGGCTGGCCCCGCCTCCAATACCATGGTTTTGGCTGGCCCCACCTCCAATACCATGGTTTTGGCAGGCCCTGCCTCCAATACCATGGTTTTGGCTGGCCCTGCCTCCAATATCATGGTTTTGGCTGACTCCGCCTCCAGTTACATGGTTTTGGCTGGACTCGCCTCCAATACCATGGGTTTGGCTGGCCCCGCCTCCAGTTACATGGTTTTGGCTGGCCCCGCCTCCAATACCATGGTTTTGGCTGGCCCCGCCTCCAGTTACATGGTTTTGGCTGGCCCCGCCTCCAATAACATGGTTTTGGCTGGCCCCGCCTCCAATACCATGGTTTTGGCTGGCCCCGCCTCCAATACCATGGTTTTGGCTTGTCCCGCCTCCAATACCATGGTTTTGGCTGGCCCCGCCTCCAATACCATGGTTTGTGCTGGCCCCGCCTCCAATACCATGGTTTTGAATGGCCCTGCTTCCAGTTACATGGTTTTGGCTGGCCCCGCCTTCAGTTACATGGTTTTGGCTGGCCCCGTCTCCAATACCATGGTTTTGTCTGGCCCCGCCTCCAATACCATGGATTTGGCTGGCCCTGCATCCAATACCATGGATTTGGCTGGCACCGCCTCCAATACCCTGGTTTTAGCTGGCCCCGCCTCCAATACCATGGTTTTAGCTGGCCTGGCCTCCAATACCATGGTTTTGGCTGGCCCCGCCTCCAATACCATGGTTTTGGCTGGCCCCGCCTCCAATACCATGGTTTTGGCTGGCCCCGCCTCCAATAGCATGGTTTTGGCCGGCCCGCCTTCAATACCATGGTTTTGGCAGGCCCTGCCTCCAATACCATGGTTTTTGCTGGCCCCGCCTCCAATATCATGGTTTCGGCTGACTCCGCCTCCAGTTACATGGTTTTGGCTGGACTCGACTCCAATACCATGGTTTTGGCTGGCCCCGCCTCCAATACCATGGTTTTGGCTGGCCCCGCCTCCAGTTACATGGTTTTGGCTGGCACCGCCTCCAATACCATGGTTTTGGCTGGCCCCGCCTCCAATACCATGGTTTTGGCTGGCCCCGCCTCCAATACCATGGTTTTGGCAGGCCCCGCCTCACTAACATGGTTGTGGCTGGCCCTGCATCAAATACCATGGTTTTGGCTTTCCCCGCCTCCAGTTACATGGTTTTGGCTGGCCCCACCTCCAAGACAATGGATTTGGCTGGCCCCGCCTCCAAGACCATGGTTTTGGCTTGCCCCGCCTCCAATACCATGGTTTTGGCTGGCCCCACCTCTAATACCATGGTTTTGAATGGCACCGCTTCCAGTTACATGGTTTTGGTTGGCCCCGCCTTCAGTTACATGGTTTTGGCTGGCCCCGCCTCCAATACCATGGTTTTGGCAGGCCCCGCCTCCAATACCATGGATTTGGCTGGCCCCGTATCCAATAC
The DNA here is from genome assembly GCF_040938575.1 of Ambystoma mexicanum. NCBI lineage: Eukaryota > Metazoa > Chordata > Amphibia > Caudata > Ambystomatidae > Ambystoma > Ambystoma mexicanum. The sequence goes on along the minus strand of NC_090921.1, from coordinate 1,074,365,254 downwards.
CATGGTTTTGGCTGGCACCGCCTCCAATACCCTGGTTTTAGCTGGCCCCGCCTCCAAAACCACAGTTTTAGCTGGGCCCGCCTCCAGTTACATGGTTTTGGCTGGTCCCCAGTTAAATGGTTTTAACTGGCCCCGCCTCCAGTTACATGGTTTTGGCTGGCCCTGCCTCCAATACCATGGTTTTGGCTGCCGCCGCCTCCAATACCATGGTTTTGGCAGGCCCCGCCTCCAGTTACATGGTTTTGGCTGGCCCCGCCTCCAATACCATGGTTTTGGCTGGCCCCGCCTCCAATACCATGGTTTTAACTGGTCCCACCTCCAGTTACATGGTTTTGGCTGGCCCCACCTCCAATACCATGGTTTTGGCTGGCCCCGCCTCCAATATCACGGTTTTGGCTGACTCCGCCTCCAGTTACATGGTTTTGGCTGGACTCGACTCCAATACCATGGGTTTGGCTGGCCCCGCCTCCAGTTACATTGTTTTGGCTGGCCCCGCCTCCAATACCATGGTTTTGGCTGGCCCCACATCCAGTTACATGGTTTTGGCTGGTCCTGCCTCCAATACCATGGTTTTAGCTGGCCCCGCCTCCAGTTCCATGGTTTTGGCAGGCCCCGCCTCCAGTTATATTGTTTTGGCTGGCCCCGCCTCCAGTTAAATGGTTTTGGCTGGCCCCCAGTTACATGGTTTGAACTGGCCCCGCCTCCAGTTACATGGTTTTGGCTGGCCCTGCCTCAAATACCACGGTTTTGGCTGGCCCCGCCTCCAATACCATGGTTTTGGCTGGCCCCTGCCTCCAATACCATGGTTTTGGCTGGCCCCGCCTCCAGTTACATGGTTTTGGCTGGTCCCCAGTTAAATGGTTTTAACTGGCCCCGCCTCCAGTTACATGGTTTTGGCTGGCCCTGCCTCCAATACCATGGTTTTGGCAGGCCCCGCCTCCAATACCATAGTTTTGGCAGGCCCTGCCTCCAATACCATGGTTTTGGCTGGCCCCGCCTCCAATACCATGGTTTTGAATGGCCACGCTTCCAGTTACATGGTTTTGGCTGGCCCCGCCTTCAGTTACATGGTTTTGGCTGGACCCGCCTCCAATACCATGGTTTTGGCAGGCCCCGCCTCCAATACTATGGATTTGGCTGGCCCCGCATCCAATACCATGGATTTGGCTGGCACCACCTCCAATACCCTGGTTTTAGCTGGCCCCGCCTCCAATACCACGGTTTTGGCTGGCCCCGCCTCCAATACCATGGTTTTGGCTGGCCCCTGCCTCCAATACCATGGTTTTGGCTGGCCCCGCCTCCAGTTACATGGTTTTGGCTGGTCCCCAGTTAAATGGTTTTAACTGTCCCCGCCTCCAGTTACATGGTTTTGGCTGGCCCTGCCTCCAATACCAAGGTTTTGGCAGGCCCTGCCTCCAATACCATGGTTTTGGCTGGCCCTGCCTCCAATATCATGGTTTTGGCTGACTCCGCCTCCAGTTACATGGTTTTGGCTGGACTCGCCTCCAATACCATGGGTTTGGCTGGCCCCGCCTCCAGTTACATGGTTTTGGCTGGCCCCGCCTCCAATACCATGGTTTTGGCTGGCCCCGCCTGCAATACCATGGTTTTGGCTGGTCCCCAGTTAAATGGTTTTAACTGGCCCCGCCTTCAGTTACATGGTTTTGGCTGGCCCGCCTCCAATACCATGGTTTTGGCAGGCCCCGCCTCCAATACAATGGATTTGGCTGGCCCCGTATCCAATACCATGGTTTTGGCTGGCACCGCCTCCAATACCCTGGTTTTAGCTGGCCCCGCCTCCAAAACCACAGTTTTAGCTGGGCCCGCCTCCAGTTACATGGTTTTGGCTGGTCCCCAGTTAAATGGTTTTAACTGGCCCCGCCTCCAGTTACATGGTTTTGGCTGGCCCTGCCTCCTATACCATGGTTTTGGCTGCCGTCGCCTCCAATACCATGGTTTTGGCAGGCCCCGCCTCCAGTTACATGGTTTTGGCTGGCCCCGCCTCCAATACCATGGTTTTGGCTGGCCCCGCCTCCAATACCATGGTTTTAACTGGTCCCACCTCCAGTTACATGGTTTTGGCTGGCCCCACCTCCAATACCATGGTTTTGGCTGGCCCCGCCTCCAATATCACGGTTTTGGCTGACTCCGCCTCCAGTTACATGGTTTTGGCTGGACTCGACTCCAATACCATGGGTTTGGCTGGCCCCGCCTCCAGTTACATTGTTTTGGCTGGCCCCGCCTCCAATACCATGGTTTTGGCTGGCCCCACATCCAGTTACATGGTTTTGGCTGGTCCTGCCTCCAATACCATGGTTTTAGCTGGCCCCGCCTCCAGTTCCATGGTTTTGGCAGGCCCCGCCTCCAGTTATATTGTTTTGGCTGGCCCCGCCTCCAGTTAAATGGTTTTGGCTGGCCCCCAGTTACATGGTTTGAACTGGCCCCGCCTCCAGTTACATGGTTTTGGCTGGCCCTGCCTCAAATACCACGGTTTTGGCTGGCCCCGCCTCCAATACCATGGTTTTGGCTGGCCCCTGCCTCCAATACCATGGTTTTGGCTGGCCCCGCCTCCAGTTACATGGTTTTGGCTGGTCCCCAGTTAAATGGTTTTAACTGGCCCCGCCTCCAGTTACATGGTTTTGGCTGGCCCTGCCTCCAATACCATGGTTTTGGCAGGCCCCGCCTCCAATACCATGGTTTTGGCAGGCCCTGCCTCCAATACCATGGTTTTGGCTGGCCCCGCCTCCAATACCATGGTTTTGAATGGCCACGCTTCCAGTTACATGGTTTTGGCTGGCCCCGCCTTCAGTTACATGGTTTTGGCTGGACCCGCCTCCAATACCATGGTTTTGGCAGGCCCCGCCTCCAATACTATGGATTTGGCTGGCCCCGCATCCAATACCATGGATTTGGCTGGCACCACCTCCAATACCCTGGTTTTAGCTGGCCCCGCCTCCAATACCACGGTTTTGGCTGGCCCCGCCTCCAATACCATGGTTTTGGCTGGCCCCTGCCTCCAATACCATGGTTTTGGCTGGCCCCGCCTCCAGTTACATGGTTTTGGCTGGTCCCCAGTTAAATGGTTTTAACTGTCCCCGCCTCCAGTTACATGGTTTTGGCTGGCCCTGCCTCCAATACCATGGTTTTGGCAGGCCCTGCCTCCAATACCATGGTTTTGGCTGGCCCTGCCTCCAATATCATGGTTTTGGCTGACTCCGCCTCCAGTTACATGGTTTTGGCTGGACTCGCCTCCAATACCATGGGTTTGGCTGGCCCCGCCTCCAGTTACATGGTTTTGGCTGGCCCCGCCTCCAATACCATGGTTTTGGCTGGCCCCACCTGCAATACCATGGTTTTGGCTGGTCCCCAGTTAAATGGTTTTAACTGGCCCCGCCTCCAGTTACATGGTTTTGGCTGGCCCTGCCTCCAATACCATGGTTTTGGCAGGCCATGCATCAAATACCATGGTTTTTGATTTCCCTGTCTCCAGTTACATGGTTTTGGCTGGCCCCACCTCCAAGACAATGGATTTGGCTGCCGCCGCCTCCAAGACCATGGTTTTGGCTTGCCCCGCCTCCAATACCTTGGTTTTGGCTGGCCCGCATCTAATACCATGGATTTGAATGGCACCGCTTCCAGCTACATGGTTTTGGCTGGCCCCGCCTTCAGTTACATGGTTTTGGCTGGCCCCGCCTCCAATACCATGGTTTTGGTAGGCCCCGCCTCCAATACCATGGATTTGGCTGGCCCCGCATCCAATACCATGGTTTTGGCTGGCACCGCCTCCAATACCCTGGTTTTAGCTGGCACCGCCTCCAGTTCCATGGTTTTGGCAGGCCCCCCTCCAGTTATATGGTTTTGGCTGGCCCCGCCTCCAGTTAAATGGTTTTGGCTGGCCCCCAGTTACATGGTTTGAACTGGCCCCGCCTCCAGTTACATGGTTTTGGCTGGCCCCGCCTCAAATACCAGAGTTTTGGCTGGCCCCGCCTCCAATACCATGGTTTTGGTTGGCCCCTGCCTCCAATACCATGGTTTTGGCTGGCCCTGCCTCCAGTTACATGGTTTTGGCTGGTCCCCAGTTACATGGTTTTGGCTGGTCCCCAGTTAAATGGTTTTAACTGGCCCCGCCTCCAGTTACATGGTTTTGGCTGGCCCTGCCGCCAATACCATGGGTTTGGCTGGCCCCGCCTCCAATACCATGGTTTTGGCAGGCCCCGCCTCCAGTTACATGGTTTTGGCTGGCCCCGCCTCCAATACCATGGTTTTGGCTGGCCCCGCCTCCAATACCTTGGTTTTAACTGGTCCCACCTCCAGTTACATGGTTTTGGCTGGCCCCACCTCCAATACCATGGTTTTGGCAGGCCCTGCCCCCAATACCACAGTTTTAGCTGGGCCCGCCACCAGTTACATGGTTTTGGCTGGTCCCCAGTTACATGGTTTTGGCTGGCCCTGCCTCCAATACCATGGTTTTGGCAGGCCCCACCTCCAGTTACATGGTTTTGGCTGGCCCCGCCTCCAATACCATGGTTTTGGCTGGCCCCGCCTCCAATACCATGGTTTTAACTGGTCCCACCTCCAGTTACATGGTTTTGGCTGGCCCCACCTCCAATACCATGGTTTTGGCAGGCCCTGACTCCAATACCATGGTTTTGGCTGGCCCCGCCTCCAATATCATGGTTTTGGCTGACTCCGCCTCCAGTTACATGGTTTTGGCTGGACTCGCCTCCAATACCATGGGTTTGGCTGGCCCCGCCTCCATTTACATGGTTTTTGCTGGCCCCGCCTCCAATACCATGGTTTTGGCTGGCCTTGCCTCCAGTTACATGGTTTTGGCTTGCCCCGCCTCCAATGCCATGGTTTTGGCTGGCCCCGCCTCCAATACCATGGTTTTGGCTGGCCCCGCCTCACTACCATGGTTGTGGCTGGCCCTGCATCAAATACCATGGTTTTGGCTTTCCCCGCCTCCAGTTACATGGTTTTGGCTGGCCCCACCTCCAAGACCATGGATTTGGCTGGCCCCGCCTCCAATACATGGTTTTGGCTGGCCCCGCCTCCAATACCATGGTTTTGAATGGCCCCGCTTCCAGTTACATGGTTTTGGCATGCCCCGCCTTCAGTTGCATGGTTTTGGCTGGCCCCGCCTCCAATACCATGGTTTTGGCAGGACCCGCCTCCAATACCATGGATTTGGCTGGCCCTGCATCCAATACCATGGATTTGGCCGGCACCGCCTCCAATACCCTGGTTTTAGCTGGCCCCGCCTCCAATACCACGGTTTTGGCTGGTCCCGCCTCCAATACCATGGTTTTGGCTGGCCCCTGCCTCCAATACCATGGTTTTGGCTGGCCCCGCCTCCAGTTACATGGTTTTGGCTGGTCCCCAGTTAAATGGTTTTAACTGGCCCCGCCTCCAATACCATGGTTTTGGCTGGCCCTGCCTCCAATACCATGGTTTTGGCAGGCCCCGCCTCCAGTTACATGGTTTTGGCTGGCCCCGCCTCCAATACCATGGTTTTGGCTGGCCCCGCCTCCAATACCATGGTTTTGGCTGGCCCCGCCTCCAGTACCATGGTTTTGGCAGGCCCTGCCTCCAATACCATGGTTTTGGCTGGCCCTGCCTCCAATATCATGGTTTTGGCTGACTCCGCCTCCAGTTACATGGTTTTGGCTGGACTCGCCTCCAATACCATGGGTTTGGCTGGCCCCGCCTCCAGTTACATGGTTTTGGCTTGCCCCGCCTCCAATACCATGGTTTTGGCTGGCCCCGCCTCCAGTTACATGGTTTTGGCTGGCCCCGCCTCCAATAACATGGTTTTGGCTTGTCCCACCTCCAATACCATGGTTTTGGCTGGCCCCGCCTCCAATACCATGGTTTTGGCTGGCCCCGCCTCCAATACCATGGTTTTGGCTGGCCCCGCCTCCAATACCATGGTTTTGGCTGGCCCCGCCTCCAATACCATGGTTTTGAATGGCCCCGCTTCCAGTTACATGGTTTTTGGCTGGCCCTGCCTTCAGTTACATGGTTTTGGCTGGCCCCGTCTCCAATACCATGCTTTTGGCAGGCCCCGCCTCCAATACCATGGATTTGGCTGGCCCTGCATCCAATACCATGGTTTTGGCTGTCCCCGCCTCCAATATCACGGTTTTGGCTGACTCCGCCTCCAGTTACATGGTTTTGGCTGGACTCGACTCCAATACCATGGGTTTGGCTGGCCCCGCATCCAGTTACATTGTTTTGGCTGGCGCCGCCTCCAATACCATGGTTTTGGCTGGCCCTGCCTCCAATATCATGGTTTTGGCTGACTCCGCCTCCAGTTACATGGTTTTGGCTGGACTCGCCTCCAATACCATGGGTTTGGCTGGCCCCGCCTCCAGTTACATGGTTTTGGCTGGCCCCGCCTCCAATACCATGGTTTTGGCTGGCCCCGCCTGCAATACCATGGTTTTGGCTGGTCCCCAGTTAAATGGTTTTAACTGGCCCCGCCTCCAGTTACATGGTTTTGGCTGGCCCTGCCTCCAATACCATGGTTTTGGCAGGCCATGCATCAAATACCATGGTTTTTGATTTCCCTGTCTCCAGTTACATGGTTTTGGCTGGCCCCACCTCCAAGACAATGGATTTGGCTGCCGCCGCCTCCAAGACCATGGTTTTGGCTTGCCCCGCCTCCAATACCTTGGTTTTGGCTGGCCCGCATCTAATACCATGGTTTTGAATGGCACCGCTTCCAGCTACATGGTTTTGGCTGGCCCCGCCTTCAGTTACATGGTTTTGGCTGGCCCCGCCTCCAATACCATGGTTTTGGTAGGCCCCGCCTCCAATACCATGGATTTGGCTGGCCCCGCATCCAATACCATGGTTTTGGCTGGCACCGCCTCCAATACCCTGGTTTTAGCTGGCACCGCCTCCAGTTCCATGGTTTTGGCAGGCCCCCCTCCAGTTATATGGTTTTGGCTGGCCCCGCCTCCAGTTAAATGGTTTTGGCTGGCCCCCAGTTACATGGTTTGAACTGGCCCCGCCTCCAGTTACATGGTTTTGGCTGGCCCCGCCTCAAATACCAGAGTTTTGGCTGGCCCCGCCTCCAATACCATGGTTTTGGTTGGCCCCTGCCTCCAATACCATGGTTTTGGCTGGCCCTGCCTCCAGTTACATGGTTTTGGCTGGTCCCCAGTTACATGGTTTTGGCTGGTCCCCAGTTAAATGGTTTTAACTGGCCCCGCCTCCAGTTACATGGTTTTGGCTGGCCCTGCCGCCAATACCATGGGTTTGGCTGGCCCCGCCTCCAATACCATGGTTTTGGCAGGCCCCGCCTCCAGTTACATGGTTTTGGCTGGCCCCGCCTCCAATACCATGGTTTTGGCTGGCCCCGCCTCCAATACCTTGGTTTTAACTGGTCCCACCTCCAGTTACATGGTTTTGGCTGGCCCCACCTCCAATACCATGGTTTTGGCAGGCCCTGCCCCCAATACCACAGTTTTAGCTGGGCCCGCCACCAGTTACATGGTTTTGGCTGGTCCCCAGTTACATGGTTTTGGCTGGCCCTGCCTCCAATACCATGGTTTTGGCAGGCCCCACCTCCAGTTACATGGTTTTGGCTGGCCCCGCCTCCAATACCATGGTTTTGGCTGGCCCCGCCTCCAATACCATGGTTTTAACTGGTCCCACCTCCAGTTACATGGTTTTGGCTGGCCCCACCTCCAATACCATGGTTTTGGCAGGCCCTGACTCCAATACCATGGTTTTGGCTGGCCCCGCCTCCAATATCATGGTTTTGGCTGACTCCGCCTCCAGTTACATGGTTTTGGCTGGACTCGCCTCCAATACCATGGGTTTGGCTGGCCCCGCCTCCATTTACATGGTTTTTGCTGGCCCCGCCTCCAATACCATGGTTTTGGCTGGCCTTGCCTCCAGTTACATGGTTTTGGCTTGCCCCGCCTCCAATGCCATGGTTTTGGCTGGCCCCGCCTCCAATACCATGGTTTTGGCTGGCCCCGCCTCACTACCATGGTTGTGGCTGGCCCTGCATCAAATACCATGGTTTTGGCTTTCCCCGCCTCCAGTTACATGGTTTTGGCTGGCCCCACCTCCAAGACCATGGATTTGGCTGGCCCCGCCTCCAATACATGGTTTTGGCTGGCCCCGCCTCCAATACCATGGTTTTGAATGGCCCCGCTTCCAGTTACATGGTTTTGGCATGCCCCGCCTTCAGTTGCATGGTTTTGGCTGGCCCCGCCTCCAATACCATGGTTTTGGCAGGACCCGCCTCCAATACCATGGATTTGGCTGGCACCGCCTCCAATACCCTGGTTTTAGCTGGCCCCGCCTCCAATACCACGGTTTTGGCTGGTCCCGCCTCCAATACCATGGTTTTGGCTGGCCCCTGCCTCCAATACCATGGTTTTGGCTGGCCCCGCCTCCAGTTACATGGTTTTGGCTGGTCCCCAGTTAAATGGTTTTAACTGGCCCCGCCTCCAATACCATGGTTTTGGCTGGCCCTGCCTCCAATACCATGGTTTTGGCAGGCCCCGCCTCCAGTTACATGGTTTTGGCTGGCCCCGCCTCCAATACCATGGTTTTGGCTGGCCCCGCCTCCAATACCATGGTTTTGGCTGGCCCCGCCTCCAGTACCATGGTTTTGGCAGGCCCTGCCTCCAATACCATGGTTTTGGCTGGCCCTGCCTCCAATATCATGGTTTTGGCTGACTCCGCCTCCAGTTACATGGTTTTGGCTGGACTCGCCTCCAATACCATGGGTTTGGCTGGCCCCGCCTCCAGTTACATGGTTTTGGCTTGCCCCGCCTCCAATACCATGGTTTTGGCTGGCCCCGCCTCCAGTTACATGGTTTTGGCTGGCCCCGCCTCCAATAACATGGTTTTGGCTTGTCCCACCTCCAATACCATGGTTTTGGCTGGCCCCGCCTCCAATACCATGGTTTTGGCTGGCCCCGCCTCCAATACCATGGTTTTGGCTGGCCCCGCCTCCAATACCATGGTTTTGGCTGGCCCCGCCTCCAATACCATGGTTTTGAATGGCCTCGCTTCCAGTTACATGGTTTTTGGCTGGCCCCGCCTTCAGTTACATGGTTTTGGCTGGCCCCGTCTCCAATACCATGCTTTTGGCAGGCCCCGCCTCCAATACCATGGATTTGGCTGGCCCTGCATCCAATACCATGGATTTGGCTGGCACCGCCTCCAATACCCTGGTTTTAGCTGGCCCCGCCTACACTTACATGGTTTTGGCTCGTCCCCAGTTAAATGGTTTTAACTGGCTCCGCCTCCAGTTACATGGTTTTGGCTGGCCCTGCCTCCATTACCATGGTTTTGGCTGGCCCTGCCTCCAATACCATGGTTTTGGCAGGCCCCGCCTCCCTTTACATGGTTTTGGCAGGCCCCGCCTCCAATACCATGGTTTTGGCTGGCCCCGCCTCCAATACCATGGTTTTGGCAGGCCCTACCTCCAATACCATGGTTTTGGCTGGCCCCACCTCCAATATCATGGTTTTGGCTGACTCCGCCTCCAGTTACATGGTTTTGGCTGGCCCCACCTCCAATATCATGGTTTTGGCAGGCCCTACCTCCAATACCATGGTTTTGGCTGGCCCCACCTCCAATATCATGGTTTTGGTTGACTCTGCCTCCAGTTACATGGTTTTGGCTGGTCCCACCTCCAGTTAAATGGTTTTGGCTGGCCCCCAGTTACATGGTTTTAACTGGCCCCGCCTCCAGTTACATGGTTTTGGCTGGCCCCGCCTCCAATACCATTTTTTTGGCTGGCCCCGCCTCCAATACCATGGTTTTGGTTGGCCCTGCCTCCAGTACCATGGTTTTAGCAGGCCCATCCTCCAATACCATTGTTTTGGCTGGCCCCACCTCCAGTTACATGGTTTTGTCTGGCCCTGCCTCCAAAACCATGGTTTTAGCTGGCCCCGCCTAAAATACCATGGTTTTGGCTGGTCCCGCCTCCAATACCATGGTTTTGCCTGGCCCAGCCTCCAATACCATGGTTTTGGCTGGACCCGCCTCCAATACCATGGTTTAGGCTGGCACCGCCTCCAATACCATGGTTTTGGCTGGCCCTGCATCCAATACCATGGTTTTGGCTGGCACCGCCTCCAATACCATGGTTTTAGCTGGCCCGGCCTCCAGTTACATGGTTTTGGCTGGCCCGGCCTCCAAAACCATGGTTTTGGCTGGCCCGGCCTCCAATACCATGGTTTTAGCTGGCCCGGCCTCCAATACCATGGTTTTGGCTGGCCCCGCCTCCAATACAATGGTTTTGGCTGGCCCCGCCTCCAATACCATGGTTTTGGCTAGCCCCGCCTCCAATACCATGGTTTTGCCTGGCCCCGCCTCCAATACCACGGTTTTTGCTGGCCCGCCTCCAGTTACATGGTTTTGGCTGACTCTGCCTCCAGTTACATGGTTTTGGCTGGACTCGACTCCAATACCATGGGTTTGGCTGGCCCCGCCTCCAGTTACATGGTTTTGGATGGCCCCGCCTCCAATACCATGGTTTTGGCTGGCCCCGCCTCCAGTTACATGGTTTTGGCTCGCCCCGCCTCCAATACCATGGTTTTGGCAGGCCCCGCCTCACTACCATGGTTGTGGCTGGCCCTGCATCAAATACCATGGTTTTGGCTTTCCCCGCCTCCAGTTACATGGTTTTGGCTGGCCCCACCTCCAAGACAATGGATTTGGCTGGCCCCGCCTCCAAGACCATGGTTTTGGCTTGCCCTGCCTCCAATACAATGGTTTTGGCTGGCCCCGCCTCTAATACCATGGTTTTGTATGGCACCGCTTCCAGTTACATGGTTTTGGCTGGCCCCGCCTTCAGTTACATGGTTTTGGCTGGCCCCGCCTCCAATACCATGGTTTTGGCAGGCCCCTCCTCCAATACCATGGATTTGGCTGGCACCGCCTCCAATACCCTGGTTTTAGCTGGCCCCGCCTCCAATACCACAGTTTTAGCTGGGCCCGCCTCCAGTTACATGGTTTTGGCTGGACCCCAGTTAAATGGTTTTAACTGGCCCCGCCTCCAGTTACATGGTTTTGGCTGGCCCTGCCTCCAATACCATGGTTTTGGCTGGCCCCGCCTCCAATACCATGGTTTTGGCAGGCCCCGCCTCCAGTTACATGGTTTTGGCTGGCCCCGCCTCCAATACCATGGTTTTGGCTGGCACCGCCTCCAATACCATGGTTTTAACTTGTCCCACCTCCAGTTACATGGTTTTGGCTGGCCCCACCTGCAATACCATGGTTTTGGCAGGCCCTGCCTCCAATACCATGGTTTTGGCAGGCCCTGCCTCCAATACCATGGTTTTGGCTGTCCCCGCCTCCAATATCACGGTTTTGGCTGACTCCGCCTCCAGTTACATGGTTTTGGCTGGACTCGACTCCAATACCATGGGTTTGGCTGGCCCCGCATCCAGTTACATTGTTTTGGCTGGCGCCGCCTCCAATACCATGGTTTTGGCTGGCCCCACCTCCAGTTACATGGTTTTGGCTGGTCCTGCCTCCAATACAATGATTTTAGCTGGCCCCGCCTCCAGTTCCATGGTTTTGGCTGGCCCCGCCTCCAGTTATATGGTTTTGGCTGGCCCCGCCTCCAGTTACATGGTTTTGGCTGGCCCCGCCTCAAATACCACGGTTTTGGCTGGCCCCGCCTCCAATACCATGGTTTTGGCTGGCCCTGCCTCCAATACCATGGTTTTGGCTGGCCCCGCCTCCAGTTACATGGTTTTGGCTGGTCCCCAGTTAAATGGTTTTAACTGGCCCCGCCTCCAGTAACATGGTTTTGGCTGGCCCTGCCTCCAATACCATGGTTTTGGCTGGCCCTGCCTCCAATACCATGGTTTTGGCAGGCCCCGCCTCCAGTTACATGGTTTTGGCTGGCCCCGCCTCCAATACCATGGTTTTGGCTGGCCCCACCTCCAATACCATGGTTTTGGCAGGCCCTGCCTCCAATACCATGGTTTTGGCTGGCCCTGCCTCCAATATCATGGTTTTGGCTGACTCCGCCTCCAGTTACATGGTTTTGGCTGGACTCGCCTCCAATACCATGGGTTTGGCTGGCCCCGCCTCCAGTTACATGGTTTTGTCTGGCCCCGCCTCCAATACCATGGTTTTGGCTGGCCCCGCCTCCAGTTACATGGTTTTGGCTGGCCCCGCCTCCAATAACATGGTTTTGGCTTGTCCCGCCTCCAATACCATGGTTTTGGCTGGCCCCGCCTCCAATACCATGGTTTTGGCTGGCCCCGCCTCCAATACCATGGTTTTGGCTTGTCCCGCCTCCAATACCATGGTTTTGGCTGGCCCCGCCTCCAATACCATGGTTTGTGCTGGCCCCGCCTCCAATACCATGGTTTTGAATGGCCCTGCTTCCAGTTACATGGTTTTGGCTGGCCCCGCCTTCAGTTACATGGTTTTGGCTGGCCCCGTCTCCAATACCATGGTTTTGTCTGGCCCCGCCTCCAATACCATGGATTTGGCTGGCCCTGCATCCAATACCATGGATTTGGCTGGCACCGCCTCCAATACCCTGGTTTTAGCTGGCCCCGCCTCCAATACCATGGTTTTAGCTGGCCTGGCCTCCAATACCATGGTTTTGGCTGGCCCCGCCTCCAATACCATGGTTTTGGCTGGCCCCGCCTCCAATACCATGGTTTTGGCTGGCCCCGCCTCCAATAGCATGGTTTTGGCCGGTCCCGCCTTCAATACCATGGTTTTGGCAGGCCCTGCCTCCAATACCATGGTTTTTGCTGGCCCCGCCTCCAATATCATGGTTTCGGCTGACTCCGCCTCCAGTTACATGGTTTTGGCTGGACTCGACTCCAATACCATGGTTTTGGCTGGCCCCGCCTCCAATACCATGGTTTTGGCTGGCCCCGCCTCCAGTTACATGGTTTTGGCTGGCACCGCCTCCAATACCATGGTTTTGGCTGGCCCCGCCTCCAATACCATGGTTTTGGCTGGCCCCGCCTCCAATACCATGGTTTTGGCAGACCCCGCCTCACTAACATGGTTGTGGCTGGCCCTGCATCAAATACCATGGTTTTGGCTTTCCCCGCCTCCAGTTACATGGTTTTGGCTGGCCCCACCTCCAAGACAATGGATTTGGCTGGCCCCGCCTCCAAGACCATGGTTTTGGCTTGCCCCGCCTCCAATACCATGGTTTTGGCTGGCCCCACCTCTAATACCATGGTTTTGAATGGCACCGCTTCCAGTTACATGGTTTTGGTTGGCCCCGCCTTCAGTTACATGGTTTTGGCTGGCCCCGCCTCCAATACCATGGTTTTGGCAGGCCCCGCCTCCAATACCATGGATTTGGCTGGCCCCGTATCCAATACCATGGTTTTGGCTGGCACCGCCTCCAATACCCTGGTTTTAGCTGGCCCCGCCTCCAAAACCACAGTTTTAGCTGGGCCCGCCTCCAGTTACATGGTTTTGGCTGGTCCCCAGTTAAATGGTTTTAACTGGCCCCGCCTCCAGTTACATGGTTTTGGCTGGCCCTGCCTCCAATACCATGGTTTTGGCTGCCGCCGCCTGCAATACCATGGTTTTGGCAGGCCCCGCCTCCAGTTACATGGTTTTGGCTGGCCCCGCCTCCAATACCATGGTTTTGGCTGGCCCCGCCTCCAATACCATGGTTTTAACTGGTCCCACCTCCAGTTACATGGTTTTGGCTGGCCCCACCTCCAATACCATGGTTTTGGCTGGCCCCGCCTCCAATATCACGGTTTTGGCTGACTCCGCCTCCAGTTACATGGTTTTGGCTGGACTCGACTCCAATACCATGGGTTTGGCTGGCCCCGCCTCCAGTTACATTGTTTTGGCTGGCCCCGCCTCCAATACCATGGTTTTGGCTGGCCCCACATCCAGTTACATGGTTTTGGCTGGTCCTGCCTCCAATACCATGGTTTTAGCTGGCCCCGCCTCCAGTTCCATGGTTTTGGCAGGCCCCGCCTCCAGTTATATTGTTTTGGCTGGCCCCGCCTCCAGTTAAATGGTTTTGGCTGGCCCCCAGTTACATGGTTTGAACTGGCCCCGCCTCCAGTTACATGGTTTTGGCTGGCCCTGCCTCAAATACCACGGTTTTGGCTGGCCCCGCCTCCAATACCATGGTTTTGGCTGGCCCCTGCCTCCAATACCATGGTTTTGGCTGGCCCCGCCTCCAGTTACATGGTTTTGGCTGGTCCCCAGTTAAATGGTTTTAACTGGCCCCGCCTCCAGTTACATGGTTTTGGCTGGCACTGCCTCCAATACCATGGTTTTGGCAGGCCCCGCCTCCAATACCATAGTTTTGGCAGGCCCTGCCTCCAATACCATGGTTTTGGCTGGCCCCGCCTCCAATACCATGGTTTTGAATGGCCACGCTTCCAGTTACATGGTTTTGGCTGGCCCCGCCTTCAGTTACATGGTTTTGGCTGGACCCGCCTCCAATACCATGGTTTTGGCAGGCCCCGCCTCCAATACTATGGATTTGGCTGGCCCCGCATCCAATACCATGGATTTGGCTGGCACCACCTCCAATACCCTGGTTTTAGCTGGCCCCGCCTCCAATACCACGGTTTTGGCTGGCCCCGCCTCCAATACCATGGTTTTGGCTGGCCCCTGCCTCCAATACCATGGTTTTGGCTGGCCCCGCCTCCAGTTACATGGTTTTGGCTGGTCCCCAGTTAAATGGTTTTAACTGTCCCCGCCTCCAGTTACATGGTTTTGGCTGGCCCTGCCTCCAATACCAAGGTTTTGGCAGGCCCTGCCTCCAATACCATGGTTTTGGCTGGCCCTGCCTCCAATATCATGGTTTTGGCTGACTCCGCCTCCAGTTACATGGTTTTGGCTGGACTCGCCTCCAATACCATGGGTTTGGCTGGCCCCGCCTCCAGTTACATGGTTTTGGCTGGCCCCGCCTCCAATACCATGGTTTTGGCTGGCCCCGCCTGCAATACCATGGTTTTGGCTGGTCCCCAGTTAAATGGTTTTAACTGGCCCCGCCTCCAGTTACATGGTTTTGGCTGGCCCTGCCTCCAATACCATGGTTTTGGCAGGCCATGCATCAAATACCATGGTTTTTGATTTCCCTGTCTCCAGTTACATGGTTTTGGCTGGCCCCACCTCCAAGACAATGGATTTGGCTGCCGCCGCCTCCAAGACCATGGTTTTGGCTTGCCCCGCCTCCAATACCTTGGTTTTGGCTGGCCCGCATCTAATACCATGGTTTTGAATGGCACCGCTTCCAGCTACATGGTTTTGGCTGGCCCCGCCTCCAATACCATGGTTTTGGTAGGCCCCGCCTCCAATACCATGGATTTGGCTGGCCCCGCATTGAATACCATGGTTTTGGCTGGCACCGCCTCCAATACCCTGGTTTTAGCTGGCACCGCCTCCAGTTCCATGGTTTTGGCAGGCCCCCCTCCAGTTATATGGTTTTGGCTGGCCCCGCCTCCAGTTAAATGGTTTTCGCTGGCCCCCAGTTACATGGTTTGAACTGGCCCCGCCTCCAGTTACATGTTTTTGGCTGGCCCCGCCTCAAATACCAGAGTTTTGGCTGGCCCCGCCTCCAATACCATGGTTTTGGTTGGCCCCTGCCTCCAATACCATGGTTTTGGCTGGCCCTGCCTCCAGTTACATGGTTTTGGCTGGTCCCCAGTTACATGGTTTTGGCTGGTCCCCAGTTAAATGGTTTTAACTGGCCCCGCCTCCAGTAACATGGTTTTGGCTGGCCCTGCCTCCAATACCATGGTTTTGGCTGGCCCTGCCTCCAATACCATGGTTTTGGCAGGCCCCGCCTCCAGTTACATGGTTTTGGCTGGCCCCGCCTCCAATACCATGGTTTTGGCTGGCCCCGCCTCCAATACCTTGGTTTTAACTGGTCCCACCTCCAGTTACATGGTTTTGGCTGGCCCCACCTCCAATACCATGGTTTTGGCAGGCCCTGCCCCCAATACCACAGTTTTAGCTGGGCCCGCCACCAGTTACATGGTTTTGGCTGGTCCCCAGTTAAATGGTTTTAACTGGCCCCGCCTCCAGTTACATGGTTTTGGCTGGCCCTGCCTCCAATACCATGGTTTTGGCTGGCCCCGCCTCCAATACCATGGTTTTGGCAGGCCCCGCCTCCAGTTACATGGTTTTGGCTGGCCCCGCCTCCAATACCATGGTTTTGGCTGGCCCCGACTCCATTACCATGGTTTTAACTGGTCCCACCTCCAGTTACATGGTTTTGGCTGGCCCCACCTCCAATACCATGGTTTTGGCAGGCCCTGCCTCCAATATCATGGTTTTGGCTGGCCCCGCCTCCAATATCATGGTTTTGGCTGACTCCGCCTCCAGTTACATGGTTTTGGCTGGACTCGCCTCCAATACCATGGATTTGGCTGGCCCCGTCTCCAGTTACATGGTTTTGGCTGGCCCCGCCTCCAATACCATGGTTTTGGCTGGCCCCGCCTCCAGTTACATGGTTTTGGCTGGCCCCGCCTCCAATACCATGGTTTTGGCTGGCCCCGCCTCCAATACCACGGTTTTGGCTGGCCCCGCCTCACTACCATGGTTGTGGCTGGCCCTGCATCAAATACCATGGTTTTGGCTTTCCCCGCCTCCAGTTACATGGTTTTGGCTGGCCCCACTTCCAAGACCATGGATTTGGCTGGCCCCGCCTCCAAGACCATGGTTTTGAATGGCCACGCTTCCAGTTACATGGTTTTGGCTGGCCCCGCCTCCAATACCATGGATTTGGCTGGCCCCGCATCCAATACCATGGATTTGGCTGGCACTGCCTCCAATACCCTGGTTTTAGCTGGCCCCGCCTCCATTACCACGGTTTTGGCTGGCCCCGCCACCAATACCATGGTTTTGGCTGGCCCCTGCCTCCAATACCATGGTTTTGGCTGGCCCCGCATCCAATACCATGGATTTGGCTGGCACCGCCTCCAATACCCTGGTTTTAGCTGGCCCCGCCTCCAATACCACGGTTTTGGCTGGCCCCGCCTCCAATACCATGGTTTTGGCTGGCCCTGCCTCCAATACCATGGTTTTGGCTGGCCCCGCCTCCAGTTACATGGTTTTGGCTGGTCCCCAGTTAAATGGTTTTAACTGGCCCCGCCTCCAGTAACATGGTTTTGGCTGGCCCTGCCTCCAATACCATGGTTTTGGCTGGCCCTGCCTCCAATACCATGGTTTTGGCAGGCCCCGCCTCCAGTTACATGGTTTTGGCTGGCCCCGCCTCCAATACCATGGTTTTGGCTGGCCCCACCTCCAATACCATGGTTTTGGCAGGCCCTGCCTCCAATATCATGGTTTTGGCTGGCCCTGCCTCCAATATCATGGTTTTGGCTGACTCCGCCTCCAGTTACATGGTTTTGGCTGGACTCGCCTCCAATACCATGGGTTTGGCTGGCCCCGCCTCCAGTTACATGGTTTTGGCTGGCCCCGCCTCCAATACCATGGTTTTGGCTGGCCCCGCCTGCAATACCATGGTTTTGGCTGGTCCCCAGTTAAATGGTTTTAACTGGCCCCGCCTCCAGTTACATGGTTTTGGCTGGCCCTGCCTCCAATACCATGGTTTTGGCAGGCCATGCATCAAATACCATGGTTTTTGATTTCCCTGTCTCCAGTTACATGGTTTTGGCTGGCCCCACCTCCAAGACAATGGATTTGGCTGCCGCCGCCTCCAAGACCATGGTTTTGGCTTGCCCCGCCTCCAATACCTTGGTTTTGGCTGGCCCGCATCTAATACCATGGTTTTGAATGGCACCGCTTCCAGCTACATGGTTTTGGCTGGCCCCGCCTCCAATACCATGGTTTTGGTAGGCCCCGCCTCCAATACCATGGATTTGGCTGGCCCCGCATTGAATACCATGGTTTTGGCTGGCACCGCCTCCAATACCCTGGTTTTAGCTGGCACCGCCTCCAGTTCCATGGTTTTGGCAGGCCCCCCTCCAGTTATATGGTTTTGGCTGGCCCCGCCTCCAGTTAAATGGTTTTGGCTGGCCCCCAGTTACATGGTTTGAACTGGCCCCGCCTCCAGTTACATGTTTTTGGCTGGCCCCGCCTCAAATACCAGAGTTTTGGCTGGCCCCGCCTCCAATACCATGGTTTTGGTTGGCCCCTGCCTCCAATACCATGGTTTTGGCTGGCCCTGCCTCCAGTTACATGGTTTTGGCTGGTCCCCAGTTACATGGTTTTGGCTGGTCCCCAGTTAAATGGTTTTAACTGGCCCCGCCTCCAGTTACATGGTTTTGGCTGGCCCTGCCTCCAATACCATGGTTTTGGCTGGCCCTGCCTCCAATACCATGGTTTTGGCAGGCCCCGCCTCCAGTTACATGGTTTTGGCTGGCCCCGCCTCCAATACCATGGTTTTGGCTGGCCCCGCCTCCAATACCTTGGTTTTAACTGGTCCCACCTCCAGTTACATGGTTTTGGCTGGCCCCACCTCCAATACCATGGTTTTGGCAGGCCCTGCCCCCAATACCACAGTTTTAGCTGGGCCCGCCACCAGTTACATGGTTTTGGCTGGTCCCCAGTTAAATGGTTTTAACTGGCCCCGCCTCCAGTTACATGGTTTTGGCTGGCCCTGCCTCCAATACCATGGTTTTGGCTGGCCCCGCCTCCAATACCATGGTTTTGGCAGGCCCCGCCTCCAGTTACATGGTTTTGGCTGGCCCCGCCTCCAATACCATGGTTTTGGCTGGCCCCGACTCCATTACCATGGTTTTAACTGGTCCCACCTCCAGTTACATGGTTTTGGCTGGCCCCACCTCCAATACCATGGTTTTGGCAGGCCCTGCCTCCAATATCATGGTTTTGGCTAGCCCCGCCTCCAATATCATGGTTTTGGCTGACTCCGCCTCCAGTTACATGGTTTTGGCTGGACTCGCCTCCAATACCATGGATTTGGCTGGCCCCGTCTCCAGTTACATGGTTTTGGCTGGCCCCGCCTCCAATACCATGGTTTTGGCTGGCCCCGCCTCCAGTTACATGGTTTTGGCTGGCCCCGCCTCCAATACCATGGTTTTGGCTGGCCCCGCCTCCAATACCACGGTTTTGGCTGGCCCCGCCTCACTACCATGGTTGTGGCTGGCCCTGCATCAAATACCATGGTTTTGGCTTTCCCCGCCTCCAGTTACATGGTTTTGGCTGGCCCCACTTCCAAGACCATGGATTTGGCTGGCCCCGCCTCCAAGACCATGGTTTTGAATGGCCACGCTTCCAGTTACATGGTTTTGGCTGGCCCCGCCTCCAATACCATGGATTTGGCTGGCCCTGCATCCAATACCATGGATTTGGCTGGCACTGCCTCCAATACCCTGGTTTTAGCTGGCCCCGCCTCCATTACCACGGTTTTGACTGGCCCCGCCACCAATACCATGGTTTTGGCTGGCCCCTGCCTCCAATACCATGGTTTTGGCTGGCCCCGCATCCAATACCATGGATTTGGCTGGCACCGCCTCCAATACCCTGGTTTTAGCTGGCCCCGCCTCCAATACCACGGTTTTGGCTGGCCCCGCCTCCAATACCATGGTTTTGGCTGGCCCTGCCTCCAATACCATGGTTTTGGCTGGCCCCGCCTCCAGTTACATGGTTTTGGCTGGTCCCCAGTTAAATGGTTTTAACTGGCCCCGCCTCCAGTAACATGGTTTTGGCTGGCCCTGCCTCCAATACCATGGTTTTGGCTGGCCCTGCCTCCAATACCATGGTTTTGGCAGGCCCCGCCTCCAGTTACATGGTTTTGGCTGGCCCCGCCTCCAATACCATGGTTTTGGCTGGCCCCACCTCCAATACCATGGTTTTGGCAGGCCCTGCCTCCAATATCATGGTTTTGGCTGGCCCTGCCTCCAATATCATGGTTTTGGCTGACTCCGCCTCCAGTTACATGGTTTTGGCTGGACTCGCCTCCAATACCATGGGTTTGGCTGGCCCCGCCTCCAGTTACATGGTTTTGGCTGGCCCCGCCTCCAATACCATGGTTTTGGCTGGCCCCGCCTGCAATACCATGGTTTTGGCTGGTCCCCAGTTAAATGGTTTTAACTGGCCCCGCCTCCAGTTACATGGTTTTGGCTGGCCCTGCCTCCAATACCATGGTTTTGGCAGGCCATGCATCAAATACCATGGTTTTTGATTTCCCTGTCTCCAGTTACATGGTTTTGGCTGGCCCCACCTCCAAGACAATGGATTTGGCTGCCGCCGCCTCCAAGACCATGGTTTTGGCTTGCCCCGCCTCCAATACCTTGGTTTTGGCTGGCCCGCATCTAATACCATGGTTTTGAATGGCACCGCTTCCAGCTACATGGTTTTGGCTGGCCCCGCCTCCAATACCATGGTTTTGGTAGGCCCCGCCTCCAATACCATGGATTTGGCTGGCCCCGCATTGAATACCATGGTTTTGGCTGGCACCGCCTCCAATACCCTGGTTTTAGCTGGCACCGCCTCCAGTTCCATGGTTTTGGCAGGCCCCCCTCCAGTTATATGGTTTTGGCTGGCCCCGCCTCCAGTTAAATGGTTTTGGCTGGCCCCCAGTTACATGGTTTGAACTGGCCCCGCCTCCAGTTACATGTTTTTGGCTGGCCCCGCCTCAAATACCAGAGTTTTGGCTGGCCCCGCCTCCAATACCATGGTTTTGGTTGGCCCCTGCCTCCAATACCATGGTTTTGGCTGGCCCTGCCTCCAGTTACATGGTTTTGGCTGGTCCCCAGTTACATGGTTTTGGCTGGTCCCCAGTTAAATGGTTTTAACTGGCCCCGCCTCCAGTTACATGGTTTTGGCTGGCCCTGCCGCCAATACCATGGGTTTGGCTGGCCCCGCCTCCAATACCATGGTTTTGGCAGGCCCCGCCTCCAGTTACATGGTTTTGGCTGGCCCCGCCTCCAATACCATGGTTTTGGCTGGCCCCGCCTCCAATACCTTGGTTTTAACTGGTCCCACCTCCAGTTACATGGTTTTGGCTGGCCCCACCTCCAATACCATGGTTTTGGCAGGCCCTGCCCCCAATACCACAGTTTTAGCTGGGCCCGCCACCAGTTACATGGTTTTGGCTGGTCCCCAGTTAAATGGTTTTAACTGGCCCCGCCTCCAGTTACATGGTTTTGGCTGGCCCTGCCTCCAATACCATGGTTTTGGCTGGCCCCGCCTCCAATACCATGGTTTTGGCAGGCCCCGCCTCCAGTTACATGGTTTTGGCTGGCCCCGCCTCCAATACCATGGTTTTGGCTGGCCCCGACTCCATTACCATGGTTTTAACTGGTCCCACCTCCAGTTACATGGTTTTGGCTGGCCCCACCTCCAATACCATGGTTTTGGCAGGCCCTGCCTCCAATATCATGGTTTTGCCTGGCCCCGCCTCCAATATCATGGTTTTGGCTGACTCCGCCTCCAGTTACATGGTTTTGGCTGGACTCGCCTCCAATACCATGGATTTGGCTGGCCCCGTCTCCAGTTACATGGTTTTGGCTGGCCCCGCCTCCAATACCATGGTTTTGGCTGGCCCCGCCTCCAGTTACATGGTTTTGGCTGGCCCCGCCTCCAATACCATGGTTTTGGCTGGCCCCGCCTCCAATACCACGGTTTTGGCTGGCCCCGCCTCACTACCATGGTTGTGGCTGGCCCTGCATCAAATACCATGGTTTTGGCTTTCCCCGCCTCCAGTTACATGGTTTTGGCTGGCCCCACTTCCAAGACCATGGATTTGGCTGGCCCCGCCTCCAAGACCATGGTTTTGGCTGGCCCCGCCTCCAATACCATGGTTTTGGCTGGCCCCGCCTCCAATACCATGGTTTTGGCTGACCCCGCCTCCAATACCATGGTTTTGAATGGCCACGCTTCCAGTTACATGGTTTTGGCTGGCCCCGCCTCCAATACCATGGATTTGGCTGGCCCCGCATCCAATACCATGGATTTGGCTGGCACTGCCTCCAATACCCTGGTTTTAGCTGGCCCCGCCTCCATTACCACGGTTTTGGCTGGCCCCGCCACCAATACCATGGTTTTGGCTGGCCCCTGCCTCCAATACCATGGTTTTGGCTGGCCCCGCATCCAATACCATGGATTTGGCTGGCACCGCCTCCAATACCCTGGTTTTAGCTGGCCCCGCCTCCAATACCACGGTTTTGGCTGGCCCCGCCTCCAATACCATGGTTTTGGCTGGCCCTGCCTCCAATACCATGGTTTTGGCTGGCCCCGCCTCCAGTTACATGGTTTTGGCTGGTCCCCAGTTAAATGGTTTTAACTGGCCCCGCCTCCAGTAACATGGTTTTGGCTGGCCCTGCCTCCAATACCATGGTTTTGGCTGGCCCTGCCTCCAATACCATGGTTTTGGCAGGCCCCGCCTCCAGTTACATGGTTTTGGCTGGCCCCGCCTCCAATACCATGGTTTTGGCTGGCCCCACCTCCAATACCATGGTTTTGGCAGGCCCTGCCTCCAATATCATGGTTTTGGCTGGCCCTGCCTCCAATATCATGGTTTTGGCTGACTCCGCCTCCAGTTACATGGTTTTGGCTGGACTCGCCTCCAATACCATGGGTTTGGCTGGCCCCGCCTCCAGTTACATGGTTTTGGCTGGCCCCGCCTCCAATACCATGGTTTTGGCTGGCCCCGCCTCCAGTTACATGGTTTTGGCTGGCCCCGCCTCCAATAACATGGTTTTGGCTTGTCCCGCCTCCAATACCATGGTTTTGGCTGGCCCCGCCTCCAATACCATGGTTTTGGCTGGCCCCGCCTCCAATACCATGGTTTTGGCTTGTCCCGCCTCCAATACCATGGTTTTGGCTGGCCCCGCCTCCAATACCATGGTTTGTGCTGGCCCCGCCTCCAATACCATGGTTTTGAATGGCCCTGCTTCCAGTTACATGGTTTTGGCTGGCCCCGCCTTCAGTTACATGGTTTTGGCTGGCCCCGTCTCCAATACCATGGTTTTGTCTGGCCCCGCCTCCAATACCATGGATTTGGCTGGCCCTGCATCCAATACCATGGATTTGGCTGGCACCGCCTCCAATACCCTGGTTTTAGCTGGCCCCGCCTCCAATACCATGGTTTTAGCTGGCCTGGCCTCCAATACCATGGTTTTGGCTGGCCCCGCCTCCAATACCATGGTTTTGGCTGGCCCCGCCTCCAATACCATGGTTTTGGCTGGCCCCGCCTCCAATAGCATGGTTTTGGCCGGTCCCGCCTTCAATACCATGGTTTTGGCAGGCCCTGCCTCCAATACCATGGTTTTTGCTGGCCCCGCCTCCAATATCATGGTTTCGGCTGACTCCGCCTCCAGTTACATGGTTTTGGCTGGACTCGACTCCAATACCATGGTTTTGGCTGGCCCCGCCTCCAATACCATGGTTTTGGCTGGCCCCGCCTCCAGTTACATGGTTTTGGCTGGCACCGCCTCCAATACCATGGTTTTGGCTGGCCCCGCCTCCAATACCATGGTTTTGGCTGGCCCCGCCTCCAATACCATGGTTTTGGCAGGCCCCGCCTCACTAACATGGTTGTGGCTGGCCCTGCATCAAATACCATGGTTTTGGCTTTCCCCGCCTCCAGTTACATGGTTTTGGCTGGCCCCACCTCCAAGACAATGGATTTGGCTGGCCCCGCCTCCAAGACCATGGTTTTGGCTTGCCCCGCCTCCAATACCATGGTTTTGGCTGGCCCCACCTCTAATACCATGGTTTTGAATGGCACCGCTTCCAGTTACATGGTTTTGGTTGGCCCCGCCTTCAGTTACATGGTTTTGGCTGGCCCCGCCTCCAATACCATGGTTTTGGCAGGCCCCGCCTCCAATACCATGGATTTGGCTGGCCCTGCATCCAATACCATGGATTTGGCTGGCACCGCCTCCAATACCCTGGTTTTAGCTGGCCCCGCCTACACTTACATGGTTTTGGCTCGTCCCCAGTTAAATGGTTTTAACTGGCTCCGCCTCCAGTTACATGGTTTTGGCTGGCCCTGCCTCCATTACCATGGTTTTGGCTGGCCCTGCCTCCAATACCATGGTTTTGGCAGGCCCCGCCTCCCGTTACATGGTTTTGGCAGGCCCCGCCTCCAATACCATGGTTTTGGCTGGCCCCGCCTCCAATACCATGGTTTTGGCAGGCCCTACCTCCAATACCATGGTTTTGGCTGGCCCCACCTCCAATATCATGGTTTTGGCTGACTCCGCCTCCAGTTACATGGTTTTGGCTGGCCCCACCTCCAATATCATGGTTTTGGCAGGCCCTACCTCCAATACCATGGTTTTGGCTGGCCCCACCTCCAATATCATGGTTTTGGTTGACTCTGCCTCCAGTTACATGGTTTTGGCTGGTCCCACCTCCAGTTAAATGGTTTTGGCTGGCCCCCAGTTACATGGTTTTAACTGGCCCCGCCTCCAGTTACATGGTTTTGGCTGGCCCCGCCTCCAATACCATGGTTTTGGTTGGCCCTGCCTCCAGTACCATGGTTTTAGCAGGCCCATCCTCCAATACCATTGTTTTGGCTGGCCCCACCTCCAGTTACATGGTTTTGTCTGGCCCTGCCTCCAAAACCATGGTTTTAGCTGGCCCCGCCTAAAATACCATGGTTTTGGCTGGTCCCGCCTCCAATACCATGGTTTTGCCTGGCCCAGCCTCCAATACCATGGTTTTGGCTGGACCCGCCTCCAATACCATGGTTTAGGCTGGCACCGCCTCCAATACCATGGTTTTGGCTGGCCCTGCATCCAATACCATGGTTTTGGCTGGCACCGCCTCCAATACCATGGTTTTAGCTGGCCCGGCCTCCAGTTACATGGTTTTGGCTGGCCCGGCCTCCAAAACCATGGTTTTGGCTGGCCCGGCCTCCAATACCATGGTTTTAGCTGGCCCCACCTCCAAGACAATGGATTTGGCTGGCCCCGCCTCCAAGACCATGGTTTTGGCTTGCCCTGCCTCCAATACAATGGTTTTGGCTGGCCCCGCCTCTAATACCATGGTTTTGTATGGCACCGCTTCCAGTTACATGGTTTTGGCTGGCCCCGCCTTCAGTTACATGGTTTTGGCTGGCCCCGCCTCCAATACCATGGTTTTGGCAGGCCCCTCCTCCAATACCATGGATTTGGCTGGCACCGCCTCCAATACCCTGGTTTTAGCTGGCCCCGCCTCCAATACCACAGTTTTAGCTGGGCCCGCCTCCAGTTACATGGTTTTGGCTGGACCCCAGTTAAATGGTTTTAACTGGCCCCGCCTCCAGTTACATGGTTTTGGCTGGCCCTGCCTCCAATACCATGGTTTTGGCTGGCCCCGCCTCCAATACCATGGTTTTGGCAGGCCCCGCCTCCAGTTACATGGTTTTGGCTGGCCCCGCCTCCAATACCATGGTTTTGGCTGGCACCGCCTCCAATACCATGGTTTTAACTTGTCCCACCTCCAGTTACATGGTTTTGGCTGGCCCCACCTGCAATACCATGGTTTTGGCAGGCCCTGCCTCCAATACCATGGTTTTGGCAGGCCCTGCCTCCAATACCATGGTTTTGGCTGTCCCCGCCTCCAATATCACGGTTTTGGCTGACTCCGCCTCCAGTTACATGGTTTTGGCTGGACTCGACTCCAATACCATGGGTTTGGCTGGCCCCGCATCCAGTTACATTGTTTTGGCTGGCGCCGCCTCCAATACCATGGTTTTGGCTGGCCCCACCTCCAGTTACATGGTTTTGGCTGGTCCTGCCTCCAATACAATGATTTTAGCTGGCCCCGCCTCCAGTTCCATGGTTTTGGCTGGCCCCGCCTCCAGTTATATGGTTTTGGCTGGCCCCGCCTCCAGTTACATGGTTTTGGCTGGCCCCGCCTCAAATACCACGGTTTTGGCTGGCCCCGCCTCCAATACCATGGTTTTGGCTGGCCCTGCCTCCAATACCATGGTTTTGGCTGGCCCCGCCTCCAGTTACATGGTTTTGGCTGGTCCCCAGTTAAATGGTTTTAACTGGCCCCGCCTCCAGTAACATGGTTTTGGCTGGCCCTGCCTCCAATACCATGGTTTTGGCTGGCCCTGCCTCCAATACCATGGTTTTGGCAGGCCCCGCCTCCAGTTACATGGTTTTGGCTGGCCCCGCCTCCAATACCATGGTTTTGGCTGGCCCCACCTCCAATACCATGGTTTTGGCAGGCCCTGCCTCCAATACCATGGTTTTGGCTGGCCCTGCCTCCAATATCATGGTTTTGGCTGACTCCGCCTCCAGTTACATGGTTTTGGCTGGACTCGCCTCCAATACCATGGGTTTGGCTGGCCCCGCCTCCAGTTACATGGTTTTGGCTGGCCCCGCCTCCAATACCATGGTTTTGGCTGGCCCCGCCTCCAGTTACATGGTTTTGGCTGGCCCCGCCTCCAATAACATGGTTTTGGCTTGTCCCGCCTCCAATACCATGGTTTTGGCTGGCCCCGCCTCCAATACCATGGTTTTGGCTGGCCCCGCCTCCAATACCATGGTTTTGGCTTGTCCCGCCTCCAATACCATGGTTTTGGCTGGCCCCGCCTCCAATACCATGGTTTGTGCTGGCCCCGCCTCCAATACCATGGTTTTGAATGGCCCTGCTTCCAGTTACATGGTTTTGGCTGGCCCCGCCTTCAGTTACATGGTTTTGGCTGGCCCCGTCTCCAATACCATGGTTTTGTCTGGCCCCGCCTCCAATACCATGGATTTGGCTGGCCCTGCATCCAATACCATGGATTTGGCTGGCACCGCCTCCAATACCCTGGTTTTAGCTGGCCCCGCCTCCAATACCATGGTTTTAGCTGGCCTGGCCTCCAATACCATGGTTTTGGCTGGCCCCGCCTCCAATACCATGGTTTTGGCTGGCCCCGCCTCCAATACCATGGTTTTGGCTGGCCCCGCCTCCAATAGCATGGTTTTGGCCGGTCCCGCCTTCAATACCATGGTTTTGGCAGGCCCTGCCTCCAATACCATGGTTTTTGCTGGCCCCGCCTCCAATATCATGGTTTCGGCTGACTCCGCCTCCAGTTACATGGTTTTGGCTGGACTCGACTCCAATACCATGGTTTTGGCTGGCCCCGCCTCCAATACCATGGTTTTGGCTGGCCCCGCCTCCAGTTACATGGTTTTGGCTGGCACCGCCTCCAATACCATGGTTTTGGCTGGCCCCGCCTCCAATACCATGGTTTTGGCAGGCCCCGCCTCCAATACCATGGTTTTGGCAGGCCCCGCCTCACTAACATGGTTGTGGCTGGCCCTGCATCAAATACCATGGTTTTGGCTTTCCCCGCCTCCAGTTACATGGTTTTGGCTGGCCCCACTTCCAAGACAATGGATTTGGCTGGCCCCGCCTCCAAGACCATGGTTTTGGCTTGCCCCGCCTCCAATACCATGGTTTTGGCTGGCCCCACCTCTAATACCATGGTTTTGAATGGCACCGCTTCCAGTTACATGGTTTTGGTTGGCCCCGCCTTCAGTTACATGGTTTTGGCTGGCCCCGCCTCCAATACCATGGTTTTGGCAGGCCCCGCCTCCAATACCATGGATTTGGCTGGCCCCGTATCCAATACCATGGTTTTGGCTGGCACCGCCTCCAATACCCTGGTTTTAGCTGGCCCCGCCTCCAAAACCACAGTTTTAGCTGGGCCCGCCTCCAGTTACATGGTTTTGGCTGGTCCCCAGTTAAATGGTTTTAACTGGCCCCGCCTCCAGTTACATGGTTTTGGCTGGCCCTGCCTCCAATACCATGGTTTTGGCTGCCGCCGCCTCCAATACCATGGTTTTGGCAGGCCCCGCCTCCAGTTACATGGTTTTGGCTGGCCCCGCCTCCAATACCATGGTTTTGGCTGGCCCCGCCTCCAATACCATGGTTTTAACTGGTCCCACCTCCAGTTACATGGTTTTGGCTGGCCCCACCTCCAATACCATGGTTTTGGCTGGCCCCGCCTCCAATATCACGGTTTTGGCTGACTCCGCCTCCAGTTACATGGTTTTGGCTGGACTCGACTCCAATACCATGGGTTTGGCTGGCCCCGCCTCCAGTTACATTGTTTTGGCTGGCCCCGCCTCCAATACCATGGTTTTGGCTGGCCCCACATCCAGTTACATGGTTTTGGCTGGTCCTGCCTCCAATACCATGGTTTTAGCTGGCCCCGCCTCCAGTTCCATGGTTTTGGCAGGCCCCGCCTCCAGTTATATTGTTTTGGCTGGCCCCGCCTCCAGTTAAATGGTTTTGGCTGGCCCCCAGTTACATGGTTTGAACTGGCCCCGCCTCCAGTTACATGGTTTTGGCTGGCCCTGCCTCAAATACCACGGTTTTGGCTGGCCCTGCCTCCAATACCATGGTTTTGGCTGGCCCCTGCCTCCAATACCATGGTTTTGGCTGGCCCCGCCTCCAGTTACATGGTTTTGGCTGGTCCCCAGTTAAATGGTTTTAACTGGCCCCGCCTCCAGTTACATGGTTTTGGCTGGCCCTGCCTCCAATACCATGGTTTTGGCAGGCCCCGCCTCCAATACCATAGTTTTGGCAGGCCCTGCCTCCAATACCATGGTTTTGGCTGGCCCCGCCTCCAATACCATGGTTTTGAATGGCCACGCTTCCATTTACATGGTTTTGGCTGGCCCCGCCTTCAGTTACATGGTTTTGGCTGGACCCGCCTCCAATACCATGGTTTTGGCAGGCCCCGCCTCCAATACTATGGATTTGGCTGGCCCCGCATCCAATACCATGGATTTGGCTGGCACCACCTCCAATACCCTGGTTTTAGCTGGCCCCGCCTCCAATACCACGGTTTTGGCTGGCCCCGCCTCCAATACCATGGTTTTGGCTGGCCCCTGCCTCCAATACCATGGTTTTGGCTGGCCCCGCCTCCAGTTACATGGTTTTGGCTGGTCCCCAGTTAAATGGTTTTAACTGTCCCCGCCTCCAGTTACATGGTTTTGGCTGGCCCTGCCTCCAATACCAAGGTTTTGGCAGGCCCTGCCTCCAATATCATGGTTTTGGCTGACTCCGCCTCCAGTTACATGGTTTTGGCTGGACTCGCCTCCAATACCATGGGTTTGGCTGGCCCCGCCTCCAGTTACATGGTTTTGGCTGGCCCCGCCTCCAATACCATGGTTTTGGCTGGCCCCGCCTGCAATACCATGGTTTTGGCTGGTCCCCAGTTAAATGGTTTTAACTGGCCCCGCCTCCAGTTACATGGTTTTGGCTGGCCCTGCCTCCAATACCATGGTTTTGGCAGGCCATGCATCAAATACCATGGTTTTTGATTTCCCTGTCTCCAGTTACATGGTTTTGGCTGGCCCCACCTCCAAGACAATGGATTTGGCTGCCGCCGCCTCCAAGACCATGGTTTTGGCTTGCCCCGCCTCCAATACCTTGGTTTTGGCTGGCCCCGCATCCAATACCATGGTTTTGGCTGGCACCGCCTCCAATACCCTGGTTTTAGCTGGCACCGCCTCCAGTTCCATGGTTTTGGCAGGCCCCCCTCCAGTTATATGGTTTTGGCTGGCCCCGCCTCCAGTTAAATGGTTTTGGCTGGCCCCCAGTTACATGGTTTGAACTGGCCCCGCCTCCAGTTACATGTTTTTGGCTGGCCCCGCCTCAAATACCAGAGTTTTGGCTGGCCCCGCCTCCAATACCATGGTTTTGGTTGGCCCCTGCCTCCAATACCATGGTTTTGGCTGGCCCTGCCTCCAGTTACATGGTTTTGGCTGGTCCCCAGTTACATGGTTTTGGCTGGTCCCCAGTTAAATGGTTTTAACTGGCCCCGCCTCTAGTTACATGGTTTTGGCTGGCCCTGCCGCCAATACCATGGGTTTGGCTGGCCCCGCCTCCAATACCATGGTTTTGGCAGGCCCCGCCTCCAGTTACATGGTTTTGGCTGGCCCCGCCTCCAATACCATGGTTTTGGCTGGCCCCGCCTCCAATACCTTGGTTTTAACTGGTCCCACCTCCAGTTACATGGTTTTGGCTGGCCCCACCTCCAATACCATGGTTTTGGCAGGCCCTGCCCCCAATACCACAGTTTTAGCTGGGCCCGCCACCAGTTACATGGTTTTGGCTGGTCCCCAGTTAAATGGTTTTAACTGGCCCCGCCTCCAGTTACATGGTTTTGGCTGGCCCTGCCTCCAATACCATGGTTTTGGCTGGCCCCGCCTCCAATACCATGGTTTTGGCAGGCCCCGCCTCCAGTTACATGGTTTTGGCTGGCCCCGCCTCCAATACCATGGTTTTGGCTGGCCCGACTCCATTACCATGGTTTTAACTGGTCCCACCTCCAGTTACATGGTTTTGGCTGGCCCCACCTCCAATACCATGGTTTTGGCAGGCCCTGCCTCCAATATCATGGTTTTGGCTGGCCCCGCCTCCAATATCATGGTTTTGGCTGACTCCGCCTCCAGTTACATGGTTTTGGCTGGACTCGCCTCCAATACCATGGATTTGGCTGGCCCCGTCTCCAGTTACATGGTTTTGGCTGGCCCCGCCTCCAATACCATGGTTTTGGCTGGCCCCGCCTCCAGTTACATGGTTTTGGCTGGCCCCGCCTCCAATACCATGGTTTTGGCTGGCCCCGCCTCCAATACCACGGTTTTGGCTGGCCCCGCCTCACTACCATGGTTGCGGCTGGCCCTGCATCAAATACCATGGTTTTGGCTTTCCCCGCCTCCAGTTACATGGTTTTGGCTGGCCCCACTTCCAAGACCATGGATTTGGCTGGCCCCGCCTCCAAGACCATGGTTTTGGCTGGCCCCGCCTCCAATACCATGGTTTTGGCTGGCCCCGCCTCCAATACCATGGTTTTGGCTGACCCCGCCTCCAATACCATGGTTTTGAATGGCCACGCTTCCAGTTACATGGTTTTGGCTGGCCCCGCCTCCAATACATGGATTTGGCTGGCCCCGCATCCAATACCATGGATTTGGCTGGCACGGCCTCCAATACCCTGGTTTTAGCTGGCCCCGCCTCCATTACCACGGTTTTGGCTGGCCCCGCCACCAATACCATGGTTTTGGCTGGCCCCTGCCTCCAATACCATGGTTTTGGCTGGCCCCGCCTCCAGTTACATGGTTTTGGCTGGTCCCCAGTTAAATGGTTTTAACTGGCCCCGCCTCCAGTTACATGGTTTTGGCTGGCCCTGCCTCCAATACCATGGTTTTGGCAGGCCCTGCCTCCAATACCATGGTTTTGGCTGGC
The DNA here is from genome assembly GCF_040938575.1 of Ambystoma mexicanum. Lineage (NCBI taxonomy): Eukaryota > Metazoa > Chordata > Amphibia > Caudata > Ambystomatidae > Ambystoma > Ambystoma mexicanum. The sequence continues at coordinate 1,074,334,138 of NC_090921.1, read as the reverse complement.
CCTGCCTCCAATATCATGGTTTTGGCTGACTCCGCCTCCAGTTACATGGTTTTGGCTGGACTCGCCTACAAAACAATACCATGGGTTTGGCTGGCCCCGCCTCCAGTTACATGGTTTTGGCTGGCCCCGCCTCCAATACCATGGTTTTGGCTGGCCCCGCCTCCAGTTACATGGTTTTGGCTGGCCCCGCCACCAATACCATGGTTTTGGCTTGCCCCGCCTCCAATACCATGGTTATGGCTGGCCCCGCCTCCAATACCATGGTTTTGGCTGGCCCCGCCTCCAATACCATGGTTTTGGCTGGCCCCGCCTCCAATACCATGGTTTTGAATGGCCCCGCTTCCAGTTACATGGTTTTGGCAGGCCCTGCCTCCAATACCATGGTTTTTGCTGGCCCTGCCTCCAATATCATGGTTTTGCCTGACTCTGCCTCCAGTTACATGGTTTTGGCTGGACTCGCCTCCAATACCATGGGTTTGGCTGGCCCTGCCTCCAATACCACAGTTTTAGCTGGGCCCGCCTCCAGTTAAATGGTTTTGGCTGGCCCCCAGTTACATGGTTTGAACTGGCCCCACCTCCAGTTACATGGTTTTGGCTGGCCCCGCCTCAAATACCACGGTTTTGGCTGGCCCCGCCTCCAATACCATGGTTTTGGCTGGCCCCGCCTCCAATACCATGGTTTTGGCTGGCCCCTGCCTCCAATACCATGGTTTTGGCTGGCCCTGCCTCCAGTTACATGGTTTTGGCTGGTCCCCAGTTAAATGGTTTTAACTGGCCCCGCCTCCAGTTACATGGTTTTGGCTGGCCCTGCCGCCAATACCATGGTTTTGGCTGGCCCCGCCTCCAATACCATGGTTTTGGCAGGCCCCGCCTCCAGTTACATGGTTTTGGCTGGCCCGCCTCCAATACCATGGTTTTGGCTGGCCCCGACTCCAGTACCATGGTTTTAACTGGTCCCACCTCCAGTTACATGGTTTTGGCTGGCCCCACCTCCAATACCATGGTTTTGGCAGGCCCTGCCTCCAATATCATGGTTTTGGCTGGCCCCGCCTCCAATATCATGGTTTTGGCTGACTCCGCCTCCAGTTACATGGTTTTGGCTGGACTCGCCTCCAATACCATGGATTTGGCTGGCACCGTCTCCAGTTACATGGTTTTGGCTGGCCCCGCCTCCAATACCATGGTTTTGGCTGGCCCCGCCTCCAATTACATGGTTTTGGCTGGCCCCGCCTCCAATACCATGGTTTTGGCTGGCCCCGCCTCCAATTACATGGTTTTGGCTGGCCCCGCCTCCAATACCATGGTTTTGGCTGGCCCCGCCTCCAATACCATGGTTTTGGCTGGCACCGCCTCACTACCATGGTTGTGGCTGGCCCTGCATCAAATACCATGGTTTTGGCTTTCCCCGCCTCCAGTTACATGGTTTTGGCTGGCCCCACTTCCAAGACCATGGATTTGGCTGTCCCCACCTCCAAGACCATGGTTTTGGCTGGCCCCGCCTCCAATACCATGGTTTTGGCTGACCCCGCCTCCAATACCATGGTTTTGAATGGCCACGCTTCCAGTTACATGGTTTTGGCTGGCCCCGCCTCCAATACCATGGATTTGGCTGGCCCCGCATCCAATACCATGGATTTGGCTGGCACTGCCTCCAATACCCTGGTTTTAGCTGGCCCCGCCTCCATTACCACGGTTTTGGCTGGCCCCTCCTCCACCAATACCATGGGTTTGGCTGGCCCCTGCCTCCAATACCATGGTTTTGGCTGGCCCCGCCTCCAGTTACATGGTTTTGGCTGGTCCCCAGTTAAATGGTTTTAACTGGCCCCGCCTCCAGTTACATGGTTTTGGCTGGCCCTGCCTCCAATACCATGGTTTTGGCAGGCCCTGCCTCCAATACCATGGTTTTGGCTGGCCCCGCCTCCAGTTACATGGTTTTGGCTGGCCCCGCCTCCAATACCATGGTTTTGGCTGGCCCCGCCTCCAGTTACATGGTTTTGGCTGGCCCCGCCTCCAATACCATGGTTTTGGCTTGCCCCGCCTCCAGTACCATTGTTTTGGCTGGCCCCGCCTCCAATACCATGGTTTTGGCTGGCCCCGCCTCCAATACCATGGTTTTGAATGGCCCCGCTTCCAGTTACATGGTTTTGGCAGGCCCTGCCTCCAATACCATGGTTTTGGCTGGCCCTGCCTCCAATATCATGGTTTTGGCTGACTCCGCCTCCAGTTACATGGTTTTGGCTGGACTCGCCTCCAATACCATGGGTTTGGCTGGCCCCGCCTCCAGTTACATGGTTTTGGCTGGCCCCGCCTCCAATACCATGGTTTTGGCTGGCCCCGCCTCCAGTTACATGGTTTTGGCTGGCCCCGCCTCCAATACCATGGTTTTGGCTTGCCCCGCCTCCAATACCATGGTTATGGCTGGCCCCGCCTCCAATACCATGGTTTTGGCTGGCCCCGCCTCCAATACCATGGTTTTGGCTGGCCCAACCTCCAATACCATGGTTTTGGCTGGCCCCGCTTCCAGTTACATGGTTTTGGCTGGCCCCGCCTTCAGTTACATGGTTTTGGCTGGCCCCGTCTCCAATACCATGGTTTTGGCTGGCCCCGCCTCCAATACCATGGATTTGGCTGGCCCCGCATCCAATACCATGGATTTGGCTGGCACCGCCTCCAATATCATGGTTTTGGCTGACTCCGCCTCCAGTTACATGGTTTTGGCTGGACTCGCCTCCAATACCATGGGTTTGGCTGGCCCCGCCTCCAGTTACATGGTTTTGGCCGGCCCCGCCTCCAATACCATGGTTTTGGCTTGCCCCGCCTCCAATACCATGGTTTTGGCTGGCCCCGCCTCAAATACCATGGTTTTGGCTGGCCCCGCCTCACTACCATGGTTGTGGCTGGCCCTGCATCAAATACCATGGTTTTGGCTTTCCCCGCCTCCAGTTACATGGTTTTGGCTGGCCCCACTTCCAAGACCATGGATTTGGCTGGCCCCGCCTCCAAGACCATGGATTTGGCTGGCCCCGCCTCCAATACCATGGTTTTGGCTGGCCCCGCCTCCAATACCATGGTTTTGGCTGGCCCCGTCTCCAATACCATGGTTTTGAATGGCCCCGCTTCCAGTTACATGGTTTTGGCTGGCCCTGCCTCCAATACCATGGTTTTGGCAGGCCCTGCCTCCAATACCATGTTTTTGGCTGGCCCTGCCTCCAATATCATGGTTTTGGCTGACTCCGCCTCCAGTTACATGGTTTTGGCTGGACTCGCCTCCAATACCATGGGTTTGGCTGGCCCCGCCTCCAGTTACATGGTTTTGGCTGGCCCCGCCTCCAATACCATGGTTTTGGCTGGCCCCGCCTGCAATACCATGGTTTTGGCTGGTCCCCAGTTAAATGGTTTTAACTGGCCCCGCCTCCAGTTACATGGTTTTGGCTGGCCCTGCCTCCAATACCATGGTTTTGGCAGGCCATGCATCAAATACCATGGTTTTTGATTTCCCTGTCTCCAGTTACATGGTTTTGGCTGGCCCCACCTCCAAGACAATGGATTTGGCTGCCGCCGCCTCCAAGACCATGGTTTTGGCTTGCCCCGCCTCCAATACCTTGGTTTTGGCTGGCCCGCATCTAATACCATGGTTTTGAATGGCACCGCTTCCAGCTACATGGTTTTGGCTGGCCCCGCCTTCAGTTACATGGTTTTGGCTGGCCCCGCCTCCAATACCATGGTTTTGGTAGGCCCCGCCTCCAATACCATGGATTTGGCTGGCCCCGCATCCAATACCATGGTTTTGGCTGGCACCGCCTCCAATACCCTGGTTTTAGCTGGCACCGCCTCCAGTTCCATGGTTTTGGCAGGCCCCCCTCCAGTTATATGGTTTTGGCTGGCCCCGCCTCCAGTTAAATGGTTTTGGCTGGCCCCCAGTTACATGGTTTGAACTGGCCCCGCCTCCAGTTACATGGTTTTGGCTGGCCCCGCCTCAAATACCAGAGTTTTGGCTGGCCCCGCCTCCAATACCATGGTTTTGGTTGGCCCCTGCCTCCAATACCATGGTTTTGGCTGGCCCTGCCTCCAGTTACATGGTTTTGGCTGGTCCCCAGTTACATGGTTTTGGCTGGTCCCCAGTTAAATGGTTTTAACTGGCCCCGACTCCAGTTACATGGTTTTGGCTGGCCCTGCCGCCAATACCATGGGTTTGGCTGGCCCCGCCTCCAATACCATGGTTTTGGCAGGCCCCGCCTCCAGTTACATGGTTTTGGCTGGCCCCGCCTCCAATACCATGGTTTTGGCTGGCCCCGCCTCCAATACCTTGGTTTTAACTGGTCCCACCTCCAGTTACATGGTTTTGGCTGGCCCCACCTCCAATACCATGGTTTTGGCAGGCCCTGCCCCCAATACCACAGTTTTAGCTGGGCCCGCCACCAGTTACATGGTTTTGGCTGGTCCCCAGTTACATGGTTTTGGCTGGCCCTGTCTCCAATACCATGGTTTTGGCAGGCCCCACCTCCAGTTACATGGTTTTGGCTGGCCCCGCCTCCAATACCATGGTTTTGGCTGGCCCCGCCTCCAATACCATGGTTTTGGCTGGCCCCGCCTCCAATACCATGGTTTTAACTGGTCCCACCTCCAGTTACATGGTTTTGGCTGGCCCCACCTCCAATACCATGGTTTTGGCAGGCCCTGACTCCAATACCATGGTTTTGGCTGGCCCCGCCTCCAATATCATGGTTTTGGCTGACTCCGCCTCCATTTACATGGTTTTGGCTGGACTCGCCTCCAATACCATGGGTTTGGCTGGCCCCGCCTCCATTTACATGGTTTTTGCTGGCCCCGCCTCCAATACCATGGTTTTGGCTGGCCTTGCCTCCAGTTACATGGTTTTGGCTTGCCCCGCCTCCAATGCCATGGTTTTGGCTGGCCCCGCCTCCAATACCATGGTTTTGGCTGGCCCCGCCTCACTACCATGGTTGTGGCTGGCCCTGCATCAAATACCATGGTTTTGGCTTTCCCCGCCTCCAGTTACATGGTTTTGGCTGGCCCCACCTCCAAGACCATGGATTTGGCTGGCCCCGCCTCCAATACATGGTTTTGGCTGGCCCCGCCTCCAATACCATGGTTTTGAATGGCCCCGCTTCCAGTTACATGGTTTTGGCATGCCCCGCCTTCAGTTGCATGGTTTTGGCTGGCCCCGCCTCCAATACCATGGTTTTGGCAGGACCCGCCTCCAATACCATGGATTTGGCTGGCCCTGCATCCAATACCATGGATTTGGCTGGCACCGCCTCCAATACCCTGGTTTTAGCTGGCCCCGCCTCCAATACCACGGTTTTGGCTGGTCCCGCCTCCAATACCATGGTTTTGGCTGGCCCCTGCCTCCAATACCATGGTTTTGGCTGGCCCCGCCTCCAGTTACATGGTTTTGGCTGGTCCCCAGTTAAATGGTTTTAACTGGCCCCGCCTCCAATACCATGGTTTTGGCTGGCCCTGCCTCCAATACCATGGTTTTGGCAGGCCCCGCCTCCAGTTACATGGTTTTGGCTGGCCCCGCCTCCAATACCATGGTTTTGGCTGGCCCCGCCTCCAATACCATGGTTTTGGCTGGCCCCGCCTCCAGTACCATGGTTTTGGCAGGCCCTGCCTCCAATACCATGGTTTTGGCTCGCCCTGCCTCCAATATCATGGTTTTGGCTGACTCCGCCTCCAGTTACATGGTTTTGGCTGGACTCGCCTCCAATACCATGGGTTTGGCTGGCCCCGCCTCCAGTTACATGGTTTTGGCTTGCCCCGCCTCCAATACCATGGTTTTGGCTGGCCCCGCCTCCAGTTACATGGTTTTGGCTGGCCCCGCCTCCAATAACATGGTTTTGGCTTGTCCCACCTCCAATACCATGGTTTTGGCTGGCCCCGCCTCCAATACCATGGTTTTGGCTGGCCCCGCCTCCAATACCATGGTTTTGGCTGGCCCCGCCTCCAATACCATGGTTTTGGCTGGCCCCGCCTCCAATACCATGGTTTTGAATGGCCCCGCTTCCAGTTACATGGTTTTTGGCTGGCCCCGCCTTCAGTTACATGGTTTTGGCTGGCCCCATCTCCAATACCATGCTTTTGGCAGGCCCCGCCTCCAATACCATGGATTTGGCTGGCCCTGCATCCAATACCATGGATTTGGCTGGCACCGCCTCCAATACGCTGGTTTTAGCTGGCCCCGCCTACACTTACATGGTTTTGGCTCGTCCCCAGTTAAATGGTTTTAACTGGCTCCGCCTCCAGTTACATGGTTTTGGCTGGCCCTGCCTCCATTACCATGGTTTTGGCTGGCCCTGCCTCCAATACCATGGTTTTGGCAGGCCCCGCCTCCCGTTACATGGTTTTGGCAGGCCCCGCCTCCAATACCATGGTTTTGGCTGGCCCCGCCTCCAATACCATGGTTTTGGCAGGCCCTACCTCCAATACCATGGTTTTGGCTGGCCCCACCTCCAATATCATGGTTTTGGCTGACTCCGCCTCCAGTTACATGGTTTTGGCTGGCCCCACCTCCAATATCATGGTTTTGGCAGGCCCTACCTCCAATACCATGGTTTTGGCTGGCCCCACCTCCAATATCATGGTTTTGGTTGACTCTGCCTCCAGTTACATGGTTTTGGCTGGTCCCACCTCCAGTTAAATGGTTTTGGCTGGCCCCCAGTTACATGGTTTTAACTGGCCCCGCCTCCAGTTACATGGTTTTGGCTGGCCCCGCCTCCAATACCATTTTTTTGGCTGGCCCCGCCTCCAATACCATGGTTTTGGTTGGCCCTGCCTCCAGTACCATGGTTTTAGCAGGCCCATCCTCCAATACCATTGTTTTGGCTGGCCCCACCTCCAGTTACATGGTTTTGTCTGGCCCTGCCTCCAAAACCATGGTTTTAGCTGGCCCCGCCTAAAATACCATGGTTTTGGCTGGTCCCGCATCCAATACCATGGTTTTGCCTGGCCCAGCCTCCAATACCATGGTTTTGGCTGGACCCGCCTCCAATACCATGGTTTAGGCAGGCACCGCCTCCAATACCATGGTTTTGGCTGGCCCTGCATCCAATACCATGGTTTTGGCTGGCACCGCCTCCAATACCATGGTTTTAGCTGGCCCGGCCTCCAGTTACATGGTTTTGGCTGGCCCGGCCTCCAAAACCATGGTTTTGGCTGGCCCGGCTTCCAATACCATGGTTTTAGCTGGCCCGGCCTCCAATACCATGGTTTTGGCTGGCCCCGCCTCCAATACCATGGTTTTGGCTGGCCCCGCCTCCAATACCATGGTTTTGGCTAGCCCCGCCTCCAATACCATGGTTTTGCCTGGCCCCGCCTCCAATACCACGGTTTTTGCTGGCCCGCCTCCAGTTACATGGTTTTGGCTGACTCTGCCTCCAGTTACATGGTTTTGGCTGGACTCGACTCCAATACCATGGGTTTGGCTGGCCCCGCCTCCAGTTACATGGTTTTGGATGGCCCCGCCTCCAATAACATGGTTTTGGCTGGCCCCGCCTCCAGTTACATGGTTTTGGCTCGCCCCGCCTCCAATACCATGGTTTTGGCAGGCCCCGCCTCACTACCATGGTTGTGGCTGGCCCTGCATCAAATACCATGGTTTTGGCTTTCCCCGCCTCCAGTTACATGGTTTTGGCTGGCCCCACCTCCAAGACAATGGATTTGGCTGGCCCCGCCTCCAAGACCATGATTTTGGCTTGCCCTGCCTCCAATACAATGGTTTTGGCTGGCCCCGCCTCTAATACCATGGTTTTGTATGGCACCGCTTCCAGTTACATGGTTTTGGCTGGCCCCGCCTTCAGTTACATGGTTTTGGCTGGCCCCGCCTCCAATACCATGGTTTTGGCAGGCCCCTCCTCCAATACCATGGATTTGGCTGGCACCGCCTCCAATACCCTGGTTTTAGCTGGCCCCGCCTCCAATACCACAGTTTTAGCTGGGCCCGCCTCCAGTTACATGGTTTTGGCTGGACCCAGTTAAATGGTTTTAACTGGCCCCGCCTCCAGTTACATGGTTTTGGCTGGCCCTGCCTCCAATACCATGGTTTTGGCTGGCCCTGCCTCCAATACCATGGTTTTGGCAGGCCCCGCCTCCAGTTACATGGTTTTGGCTGGCCCCGCCTCCAATACCATGGTTTTGGCTGGCACCGCCTCCAATACCATGGTTTTAACTTGTCCCACCTCCAGTTACATGGTTTTGGCTGGCCCCACCTGCAATACCATGGTTTTGGCAGGCCCTGCCTCCAATACCATGGTTTTGGCAGGCCCTGCCTCCAATACCATGGTTTTGGCTGGCCCCGCCTCCAATATCACGGTTTTGGCTGACTCCGCCTCCAGTTACATGGTTTTGGCTGGACTCGACTCCAATACCATGGGTTTGGCTGGCCCCGCATCCAGTTACATTGTTTTGGCTGGCGCCGCCTCCAATACCATGGTTTTGGCTGGCCCCACCTCCAGTTACATGGTTTTGGCTGGTACTGCCTCCAATACAATGATTTTAGCTGGCCCCGCCTCCAGTTCCATGGTTTTGGCTGGCCCCGCCTCCAGTTATATGGTTTTGGCTGGCCCCGCCTCCAGTTAAATGGTTTTGGCTGGCCCCCAGTTACATGGTTTGAACTGGCCCCGCCTCCAGTTACATGGTTTTGGCTGGCCCCGCCTCAAATACCACGGTTTTGGCTGGCCCCGCCTCCAATACCATGGTTTTGGCTGGCCCCACCTCCAATACCATGGTTTTGGCTGGCCCCGCCTCCAGTTACATGGTTTTAGCTGGTCCCCAGTTAAATGGTTTTAACTGGCCCCGCCTCCAGTTACATGGTTTTGGCTGGCTCTGCCTCCAATACCATGGTTTTGGCTGGCCCCGCCTCCAATACCATGGTTTTGGCTGGCCCCGCCTCCAATACCATGGTTTTAACTGGTCCCACCTCCAGTTACATGGTTTTGGCTGGCCCCACCTCCAATACCATGGTTTTGCCAGGCCCTGCCTCTAATACCATGGTTTTGGCTGGCCCCGCCTCCAATATCACGGTTTTGGCTGACTCCGCCTCCAGTTACATGGTTTTGGCTGGCCCCACCTGCAATACCATGGTTTTGGCAGGCCCTGCCTCCAATACCATGGTTTTGGCAGGCCCTGCCTCCAATACCATGGTTTTGGCTGGCCCCGCCTCCAATATCACGGTTTTGGCTGACTCCGCCTCCAGTTACATGGTTTTGGCTGGACTCGACTCCAATACCATGGGTTTGGCTGGCCCCGCATCCAGTTACATTGTTTTGGCTGGCGCCGCCTCCAATACCATGGTTTTGGCTGGCCCCACCTCCAGTTACATGGTTTTGGCTGGTCCTGCCTCCAATACAATGATTTTAGCTGGCCCCGCCTCCAGTTCCATGGTTTTGGCTGGCCCCGCCTCCAGTTATATGGTTTTGGCTGGCCCCGCCTCCAGTTAAATGGTTTTGGCTGGCCCCCAGTTACATGGTTTGAACTGGCCCCGCCTCCAGTTACATGGTTTTGGCTGGCCCCGCCTCAAATACCACGGTTTTGGCTGGCCCCGCCTCCAATACCATGGTTTTGGCTGGCCCCACCTCCAATACCATGGTTTTGGCTGGCCCCGCCTCCAGTTACATGGTTTTAGCTGGTCCCCAGTTAAATGGTTTTAACTGGCCCCGCCTCCAGTTACATGGTTTTGGCTGGCTCTGCCTCCAATACCATGGTTTTGGCTGGCCCCGCCTCCAATACCATGGTTTTGGCTGGCCCTGCCTCCAATACCATGGTTTTAACTGGTCCCACCTCCAGTTACATGGTTTTGGCTGGCCCCACCTCCAATACCATGGTTTTGCCAGGCCCTGTCTCCAATACCATGGTTTTGGCTGGCCCCGCCTCCAATATCACGGTTTTGGCTGACTCCGCCTCCAGTTACATGGTTTTGGCTGGACTCGACGCCAATACCATGGGTTTGGCTGGCCCCGCCTCCAATACCGTGGTTTTGGCTTGCCCCGCCTCCAATACCATGGTTTTGGCTGGCCCCACCTCCAATACCATGGTTTTGGCTGGCCCCGCCTCAATACCATGGTTGTGGCTGGCCCTGCATCAAATACCATGGTTTTGGCTTTCCCCGCCTCCAGTTACATGGTTTTGGCTGGCCCCACCTCCAAGACCATGGATTTGGCTGGCCCTGCCTCCAAGACCATGGTTTTGGCTGGCCCCGCCTCCAATACCATGGTTTTGGCTGGCCCCGCCTCCAATACCATGGTTTTGAATGGCACCGCTTCCAGTTACATGGTTTTGGCTGGCCCCGCCTTCAGTTACATGGTTTTGGCTGGCCCCGCCTCCAATACCATGGTTTTGGCAGGCCCCGCCTCCAATACCATGGATTTGGCAGGCCCTGCATCCAATACCATGGTTTTGGCTGGCACCGCCTCCAATACCCTGGTTTTAGCTGGCCCCGCCTCCAATACCACGGTTTTGGCTGGCCCCGCCTCCAGTTACATGGTTTTGGCTGGTCCCCAGTTAAATGGTTTTAACTGGCCCCGCCTCCAGTTACATGGTTTTGGCTGGCCCTGCCTCCAATACCATGGTTTTGGCTGGCCCCGCCTCCAATACCATGTTTTTGGCAGGCCCCGTCTCCAGTTACATGGTTTTGGCTGTCCCCGCCTCCAATACCATGGTTTTGGCTGGCCCGCCTCCAATACCATGGTTTTAACTGGTCCCACCTCCAGTTACATGGTTTTGGCTGGCCCCACCTCCAATACCATGGTTTTGGCAGGCCCTGACTCCAATACCATGGTTTTGGCTGGCCCCGCCTCCAATATCATGGTTTTGGCTGACTCCGCCTCCAGTTACATGGTTTTGGCTGGACTCGCCTCCAATACCATGGGTTTGGCTGGCCCCGCCTCCAGTTACATGGTTTTTGCTGGCCCCGCCTCCAATACCATGGTTTTGGCTTGCCCCGCCTCCAATACCATGGTTTTGGCTGGCCCCGCCTCCAAAACCATGGTTTTGGCTGGCCCCGCCTCACTACCATGGTTGTGGCTGGCCCTGCATCAAATACCATGGTTTTGGCTTTCCCCGCCTCCAGTTACATGGTTTTGGCTGGCCCCACCTCCAAGACCATGGATTTGGCTGGCCCTGCCTCCAAGACCACGGTTTTGGCTGGCCCCACCTCCAAGACCATGGATTTGGCTGGCCCCGCCTCCAATACCATGGTTTTGGCAGGACCCGCCTCCAATACCATGGATTTGGCTGGCCCCGCATCCAATACCATGGATTTGGCTGGCACCGCCTCCAATACCCTGGTTTTAGCTGGCCCCGCCTCCAATACCACGGTTTTGGCTGGCCCCGCCTCCAATACCATGGTTTTGGCTGGCCCTGCCTCCAATACCATGGTTTTGGCTGGCCCCGCCTCCAGTTACATGGTTTTGGCTGGTCCCCAGTTAAATGGTTTTAACTGGCCCCGCCTCCAGTAACATGGTTTTGGCTGGCCCTGCCTCCAATACCATGGTTTTGGCTGGCCCTGCCTCCAATACCATGGTTTTGGCATGCCCCGCCTCCAGTTACATGGTTTTGGCTGGCCCCGCCTCCAATACCATGGTTTTGGCTGGCCCCACCTCCAATACCATGGTTTTGGCAGGCCCTGCCTCCAATACCATGGTTTTGGCTGGCCCTGCCTCCAATATCATGGTTTTGGCTGACTCCGCCTCCAGTTACATGGTTTTGGCTGGACTCGCCTCCAATACCATGGGTTTGGCTGGCCCCGCCTCCAGTTACATGGTTTTGGCTGGCCCCGCCTCCAATACCATGGTTTTGGCTGGCCCCGCCTCCAGTTACATGGTTTTGGCTGGCCCCGCCTCCAATAACATGGTTTTGGCTTGTCCCGCCTCCAATACCATGGTTTTGGCTGGCCCCGCCTCCAATACCATGGTTTTGGCTGGCCCCGCCTCCAATACCATGGTTTTGGCTTGTCCCGCCTCCAATACCATGGTTTTGGCTGGCCCCGCCTCCAATACCATGGTTTGTGCTGGCCCCGCCTCCAATACCATGGTTTTGGCTGGCCCCGCCTCCAATACCATGGTTTTGGCTGGCCCCGCCTCCAGTTACATGGTTTTGGCTGGCACCGCCTCCAATACCATGGTTTTGGCTGGCCCCGCCTCCAATACCATGGTTTTGGCTGGCCCCGCCTCCAATACCATGGTTTTGGCAGGCCCCGCCTCACTAACATGGTTGTGGCTGGCCCTGCATCAAATACCATGGTTTTGGCTTTCCCCGCCTCCAGTTACATGGTTTTGGCTGGCCCCACCTCCAAGACAATGGATTTGGCTGGCCCCGCCTCCAAGACCATGGTTTTGGCTTGCCCCGCCTCCAATACCATGGTTTTGGCTGGCCCCACCTCTAATACCATGGTTTTGAATGGCACCGCTTCCAGTTACATGGTTTTGGTTGGCCCCGCCTTCAGTTACATGGTTTTGGCTGGCCCCGCCTCCAATACCATGGTTTTGGCAGGCCCCGCCTCCAATACCATGGATTTGGCTGGCCCCGTATCCAATACCATGGTTTTGGCTGGCACCGCCTCCAATACCCTGGTTTTAGCTGGCCCCGCCTCCAAAACCACAGTTTTAGCTGGGCCCGCCTCCAGTTACATGGTTTTGGCTGGTCCCCAGTTAAATGGTTTTAACTGGCCCCGCCTCCAGTTACATGGTTTTGGCTGGCCCTGCCTCCTATACCATGGTTTTGGCTGGCCCCGCCTCCAGTTACATGGTTTTGGCTGGTCCCCAGTTAAATGGTTTTAACTGGCCCCGCCTCCAGTAACATGGTTTTGGCTGGCCCTGCCTCCAATACCATGGTTTTGCCAGGCCCTGTCTCCAATACCATGGTTTTGGCTGGCCCTGCATCCAATACCATGGTTTTGGCTGGCACCGCCTCCAATACCATGGTTTTAGCTGGCCCGGCCTCCAGTTACATGGTTTTGGCTGGCCCGGCCTCCAAAACCATGGTTTTGGCTGGCCCGGCCTCCAATACCATGGTTTTAGCTGGCCCGGCCTCCAATACCATGGTTTTGGCAGGCCCCGCCTCCAATACCATGGTTTTGGCTGGCCCCGCCTCCAATACCATGGTTTTAACTGGTCCCACCTCCAGTTACATGGTTTTGGCTGGCCCCACCTCCAATACCATGGTTTTGGCTGGCCCCGCCTCCAATATCACGGTTTTGGCTGACTCCGCCTCCAGTTACATGGTTTTGGCTGGACTCGACTCCAATACCATGGGTTTGGCTGGCCCCGCCTCCAGTTACATTGTTTTGGCTGGCCCCGCCTCCAATACCATGGTTTTGGCTGGCCCCACATCCAGTTACATGGTTTTGGCTGGTCCTGCCTCCAATACCATGGTTTTAGCTGGCCCCGCCTCCAGTTCCATGGTTTTGGCAGGCCCCGCCTCCAGTTATATTGTTTTGGCTGGCCCCGCCTCCAGTTAAATGGTTTTGGCTGGCCCCCAGTTACATGGTTTGAACTGGCCCCACCTCCAGTTACATGGTTTTGGCTGGCCCTGCCTCAAATACCACGGTTTTGGCTGGCCCCGCCTCCAATACCATGGTTTTGGCTGGCCCCTGCCTCCAATACCATGGTTTTGGCTGGCCCCGCCTCCAGTTACATGGTTTTGGCTGGTCCCCAGTTAAATGGTTTTAACTGGCCCCGCCTCCAGTTACATGGTTTTGGCTGGCCCTGCCTCCAATACCATGGTTTTGGCAGGCCCCGCCTCCAATACCATGGTTTTGGCAGGCCCTGCCTCCAATACCATGGTTTTGGCTGGCCCCGCCTCCAATACCATGGTTTTGAATGGCCACGCTTCCAGTTACATGGTTTTGGCTTGCCCCGCCTTCAGTTACATGGTTTTGGCTGGACCCGCCTCCAATACCATGGTTTTGGCAGGCCCCGCCTCCAATACTATGGATTTGGCTGGCCCCGCATCCAATACCATGGATTTGGCTGGCACCACCTCCAATACCCTGGTTTTAGCTGGCCCCGCCTCCAAAACCACGGTTTTGGCTGGCCCCGCCTCCAATACCATGGTTTTGGCTGGCCCCTGCCTCCAATACCATGGTTTTGGCTGGCCCCGCCTCCAGTTACATGGTTTTGGCTGGTCCCCAGTTAAATGGTTTTAACTGTCCCCGCCTCCAGTTACATGGTTTTGGCTGGCCCTGCCTCCAATACCATGGTTTTGGCAGGCCCTGCCTCCAATACCATGGTTTTGGCTGGCCCTGCCTCCAATATCATGGTTTTGGCTGACTCCGCCTCCAGTTACGTGGTTTTGGCTGGACTCGCCTCCAATACCATGGGTTTGGCTGGCCCCGCCTCCAGTTACATGGTTTTGGCTGGCCCCGCCTCCAATACCATGGTTTTGGCTGGCCCCGCCTGCAATACCATGGTTTTGGCTGGTCCCCAGTTAAATGGTTTTAACTGGCCCCGCCTCCAGTTACATGGTTTTGGCTGGCCCTGCCTCCAATACCATGGTTTTGGCAGGCCATGCATCAAATACCATGGTTTTTGATTTCCCTGTCTCCAGTTACATGGTTTTGGCTGGCCCCACCTCCAAGACAATGGATTTGGCTGCCGCCGCCTCCAAGACCATGGTTTTGGCTTGCCCCGCCTCCAATACCTTGGTTTTGGCTGGCCCGCATCTAATACCATGGTTTTGAATGGCACCGCTTCCAGCTACATGGTTTTGGCTGCCCCCGCCTTCAGTTACATGGTTTTGGCTGGCCCCGCCTCCAATACCATGGTTTTGGTAGGCCCCGCCTCCAATACCATGGATTTGGCTGGCCCCGCATCCAATACCATGGTTTTGGCTGGCACCGCCTCCAATACCCTGGTTTTAGCTGGCACCGCCTCCAGTTCCATGGTTTTGGCAGGCCCCCCTCCAGTTATATGGTTTTGGCTGGCCCCGCCTCCAGTTAAATGGTTTTGGCTGGCCCCCAGTTACATGGTTTGAACTGGCCCCGCCTCCAGTTACATGGTTTTGGCTGGCCCCGCCTCAAATACCAGAGTTTTGGCTGGCCCCGCCTCCAATACCATGGTTTTGGTTGGCCCCTGCCTCCAATACCATGGTTTTGGCTGGCCCTGCCTCCAGTTACATGGTTTTGGCTGGTCCCCAGTTACATGGTTTTGGCTGGTCCCCAGTTAAATGGTTTTAACTGGCCCCGCCTCCAGTTACATGGTTTTGGCTGGCCCTGCCGCCAATACCATGGGTTTGGCTGGCCCCGCCTCCAATACCATGGTTTTGGCAGGCCCCGCCTCCAGTTACATGGTTTTGGCTGGCCCCGCCTCCAATACCATGGTTTTGGCTGGCCCCGCCTCCAATACCTTGGTTTTAACTGGTCCCACCTCCAGTTACATGGTTTTGGCTGGCCCCACCTCCAATACCATGGTTTTGGCAGGCCCTGCCCCCAATACCACAGTTTTAGCTGGGCCCGCCACCAGTTACATGGTTTTGGCTGGTCCCCAGTTAAATGGTTTTAACTGGCCCCGCCTCCAGTTACATGGTTTTGGCTGGCCCTGCCTCCAATACCATGGTTTTGGCTGGCCCCGCCTCCAATACCATGGTTTTGGCAGGCCCCGCCTCCAGTTACATGGTTTTGGCTGGCCCCGCCTCCAATACCATGGTTTTGGCTGGCCCCGACTCCATTACCATGGTTTTAACTGGTCCCACCTCCAGTTACATGGTTTTGGCTGGCCCCACCTCCAATACCATGGTTTTGGCAGGCCCTGCCTCCAATATCATGGTTTTGGCTGGCCCCGCCTCCAGTTACATGGTTTTGGCTGGTCCCCAGTTAAATGGTTTTAACTGGCCCCGCCTCCAGTAACATGGTTTTGGCTGGCCCTGCCTCCAATACCATGGTTTTGGCTGGCCCTGCCTCCAATACCATGGTTTTGGCATGCCCCGCCTCCAGTTACATGGTTTTGGCTGGCCCCGCCTCCAATACCATGGTTTTGGCTGGCCCCACCTCCAATACCATGGTTTTGGCAGGCCCTGCCTCCAATACCATGGTTTTGGCTGGCCCTGCCTCCAATATCATGGTTTTGGCTGACTCCGCCTCCAGTTACATGGTTTTGGCTGGACTCGCCTCCAATACCATGGGTTTGGCTGGCCCCGCCTCCAGTTACATGGTTTTGGCTGGCCCCGCCTCCAATACCATGGTTTTGGCTGGCCCCGCCTCCAGTTACATGGTTTTGGCTGGCCCCGCCTCCAATAACATGGTTTTGGCTTGTCCCGCCTCCAATACCATGGTTTTGGCTGGCCCCGCCTCCAATACCATGGTTTTGGCTGGCCCCGCCTCCAATACCATGGTTTTGGCTTGTCCCGCCTCCAATACCATGGTTTTGGCTGGCCCCGCCTCCAATACCATGGTTTGTGCTGGCCCCGCCTCCAATACCATGGTTTTGAATGGCCCTGCTTCCAGTTACATGGTTTTGGCTGGCCCCGCCTTCAGTTACATGGTTTTGGCTGGCCCCGTCTCCAATACCATGGTTTTGTCTGGCCCCGCCTCCAATACCATGGATTTGGCTGGCCCTGCATCCAATACCATGGATTTGGCTGGCACCGCCTCCAATACCCTGGTTTTAGCTGGCCCCGCCTCCAATACCATGGTTTTAGCTGGCCTGGCCTCCAATACCATGGTTTTGGCTGGCCCCGCCTCCAATACCATGGTTTTGGCTGGCCCCGCCTCCAATACCATGGTTTTGGCTGGCCCCGCCTCCAATAGCATGGTTTTGGCCGGTCCCGCCTTCAATACCATGGTTTTGGCAGGCCCTGCCTCCAATACCATGGTTTTTGCTGGCCCCGCCTCCAATATCATGGTTTCGGCTGACTCCGCCTCCAGTTACATGGTTTTGGCTGGACTCGACTCCAATACCATGGTTTTGGCTGGCCCCGCCTCCAATACCATGGTTTTGGCTGGCCCCGCCTCCAGTTACATGGCTTTGGCTGGCACCGCCTCCAATACCATGGTTTTGGCTGGCCCCGCCTCCAATACCATGGTTTTGGCTGGCCCCGCCTCCAATACCATGGTTTTGGCAGGCCCCGCCTCACTAACATGGTTGTGGCTGGCCCTGCATCAAATACCATGGTTTTGGCTTTCCCCGCCTCCAGTTACATGGTTTTGGCTGGCCCCACCTCCAAGACAATGGATTTGGCTGGCCCCGCCTCCAAGACCATGGTTTTGGCTTGCCCCGCCTCCAATACCATGGTTTTGGCTGGCCCCACCTCTAATACCATGGTTTTGAATGGCACCGCTTCCAGTTACATGGTTTTGGTTGGCCCCGCCTTCAGTTACATGGTTTTGGCTGGCCCCGCCTCCAATACCATGGTTTTGGCAGGCCCCGCCTCCAATACCATGGATTTGGCTGGCCCCGTATCCAATACCATGGTTTTGGCTGGCACCGCCTCCAATACCCTGGTTTTAGCTGGCCCCGCCTCCAAAACCACAGTTTTAGCTGGGCCCGCCTCCAGTTACATGGTTTTGGCTGGTCCCCAGTTAAATGGTTTTAACTGGCCCCGCCTCCAGTTACATGGTTTTGGCTGGCCCTGCCTCCTATACCATGGTTTTGGCTGCCGCCGCCTCCAATACCATGGTTTTGGCAGGCCCCGCCTCCAGTTACATGGTTTTGGCTGGCCCCGCCTCCAATACCATGGTTTTGGCTGGCCCCGCCTCCAATACCATGGTTTTAACTGGTCCCACCTCCAGTTACATGGTTTTGGCTGGCCCCACCTCCAATACCATGGTTTTGGCTGGCCCCGCCTCCAATATCACGGTTTTGGCTGACTCCGCCTCCAGTTACATGGTTTTGGCTGGACTCGACTCCAATACCATGGGTTTGGCTGGCCCCGCCTCCAGTTACATTGTTTTGGCTGGCCCCGCCTCCAATACCATGGTTTTGGCTGGCCCCACATCCAGTTACATGGTTTTGGCTGGTCCTGCCTCCAATACCATGGTTTTAGCTGGCCCCGCCTCCAGTTCCATGGTTTTGGCAGGCCCCGCCTCCAGTTATATTGTTTTGGCTGGCCCCGCCTCCAGTTAAATGGTTTTGGCTGGCCCCCAGTTACATGGTTTGAACTGGCCCCGCCTCCAGTTACATGGTTTTGGCTGGCCCTGCCTCAAATACCACGGTTTTGGCTGGCCCCGCCTCCAATACCATGGTTTTGGCTGGCCCCTGCCTCCAATACCATGGTTTTGGCTGGCCCCGCCTCCAGTTACATGGTTTTGGCTGGTCCCCAGTTAAATGGTTTTAACTGGCCCCGCCTCCAGTTACATGGTTTTGGCTGGCCCTGCCTCCAATACCATGGTTTTGGCAGGCCCCGCCTCCAATACCATGGTTTTGGCAGGCCCTGCCTCCAATACCATGATTTTGGCTGGCCCCGCCTCCAATACCATGGATTTGGCTGGCCCTGCATCCAATACCATGGATTTGGCTGGCACCGCCTCCAATACCCTGGTTTTAGCTGGCCCCGCCTCCAATACCATGGTTTTAGCTGGCCTGGCCTCCAATACCATGGTTTTGGCTGGCCCTGCCTCCAATACCATGGTTTTGGCTGGCCCCGCCTCCAATACCATGGTTTTGGCTGGCCCCGCCTCCAATAGCATGGTTTTGGCCGGTCCCGCCTTCAATACCATGGTTTTGGCAGGCCCTGCCTCCAATACCATGGTTTTTGCTGGCCCCGCCTCCAATATCATGGTTTCGGCTGACTCCGCCTCCAGTTACATGGTTTTGGCTGGACTCGACTCCAATACCATGGTTTTGGCTGGCCCCGCCTCCAATACCATGGTTTTGGCTGGCCCCGCCTCCAGTTACATGGTTTTGGCTGGCACCGCCTCCAATACCATGGTTTTGGCTGGCCCCGCCTCCAATACCATGGTTTTGGCTGGCCCCGCCTCCAATACCATGGTTTTGGCAGGCCCCGCCTCACTAACATGGTTGTGGCTGGCCCTGCATCAAATACCATGGTTTTGGCTTTCCCCGCCTCCAGTTACATGGTTTTGGCTGGCCCCACCTCCAAGACAATGGATTTGGCTGGCCCCGCCTCCAAGACCATGGTTTTGGCTTGCCCCGCCTCCAACACCATGGTTTTGGCTGGCCCCACCTCTAATACCATGGTTTTGAATGGCACCGCTTCCAGTTACATGGTTTTGGTTGGCCCCGCCTTCAGTTACATGGTTTTGGCTGGCCCCGCCTCCAATACCATGGTTTTGGCAGGCCCCGCCTCCAATACCATGGATTTGGCTGGCCCCGTATCCAATACCATGGTTTTGGCTGGCACCGCCTCCAATACCCTGGTTTTAGCTGGCCCCGCCTCCAAAACCACAGTTTTAGCTGGGCCCGCCTCCAGTTACATGGTTTTGGCTGGTCCCCAGTTAAATGGTTTTAACTGGCCCCGCCTCCAGTTACATGGTTTTGGCTGGCCCTGCCTCCTATACCATGGTTTTGGCTGCCGCCGCCTCCAATACCATGGTTTTGGCAGGCCCCGCCTCCAGTTACATGGTTTTGGCTGGCCCCGCCTCCAATACCATGGTTTTGGCTGGCCCCGCCTCCAATACCATGGTTTTAACTGGTCCCACCTCCAGTTACATGGTTTTGGCTGGCCCCACCTCCAATACCATGGTTTTTGCTGGCCCCGCCTCCAATATCACGGTTTTGGCTGACTCCGCCTCCAGTTACATGGTTTTGGCTGGACTCGACTCCAATACCATGGGTTTGGCTGGCCCCGCCTCCAGTTACATTGTTTTGGCTGGCCCCGCCTCCAATACCATGGTTTTGGCTGGCCCCACATCCAGTTACATGGTTTTGGCTGGTCCTGCCTCCAATACCATGGTTTTAGCTGGCCCCGCCTCCAGTTCCATGGTTTTGGCAGGCCCCGCCTCCAGTTATATTGTTTTGGCTGGCCCCGCCTCCAGTTAAATGGTTTTGGCTGGCCCCCAGTTACATGGTTTGAACTGGCCCCGCCTCCAGTTACATGGTTTTGGCTGGCCCTGCCTCAAATACCACGGTTTTGGCTGGCCCCGCCTCCAATACCATGGTTTTGGCTGGCCCCTGCCTCCAATACCATGGTTTTGGCTGGCCCCGCCTCCAGTTACATGGTTTTGGCTGGTCCCCAGTTAAATGGTTTTAACTGGCCCCGCCTCCAGTTACATGGTTTTGGCTGGCCCTGCCTCCAATACCATGGTTTTGGCAGGCCCCGCCTCCAATACCATGGTTTTGGCAGGCCCTGCCTCCAATACCATGGTTTTGGCTGGCCCCGCCTCCAATACCATGGTTTTGAATGGCCACGCTTCCAGTTACATGGTTTTGGCTGGCCCCGCCTTCAGTTACATGGTTTTGGCTGGACCCGCCTCCAATACCATGGTTTTGGCAGGCCCGCCTCCAATACTATGGATTTGGCTGGCCCCGCATCCAATACCATGGATTTGGCTGGCACCACCTCCAATACCCTGGTTTTAGCTGGCCCCGCCTCCAATACCACGGTTTTGGCTGGCCCCGCCTCCAATACCATGGTTTTGGCTGGCCCCTGCCTCCAATACCATGGTTTTGGCTGGCCCCGCCTCCAGTTACATGGTTTTGGCTGGTCCCCAGTTAAATGGTTTTAACTGTCCCCGCCTCCAGTTACATGGTTTTGGCTGGCCCTGCCTCCAATACCATGGTTTTGGCAGGCCCTGCCTCCAATACCATGGTTTTGGCTGGCCCTGCCTCCAATATCATGGTTTTGGCTGACTCCGCCTCCAGTTACATGGTTTTGGCTGGACTCGCCTCCAATACCATGGGTTTGGCTGGCCCCGCCTCCAGTTACATGGTTTTGGCTGGCCCCGCCTCCAATACCATGGTTTTGGCTGGCCCCGCCTGCAATACCATGGTTTTGGCTGGTCCCCAGTTAAATGGTTTTAACTGGCCCCGCCTCCAGTTACATGGTTTTGGCTGGCCCTGCCTCCAATACCATGGTTTTGGCAGGCCATGCATCAAATACCATGGTTTTTGATTTCCCTGTCTCCAGTTACATGGTTTTGGCTGGCCCCACCTCCAAGACAATGGATTTGGCTGCCGCCGCCTCCAAGACCATGGTTTTGGCTTGCCCCGCCTCCAATACCTTGGTTTTGGCTGGCCCGCATCTAATACCATGGTTTTGAATGGCACCGCTTCCAGCTACATGGTTTTGGCTGCCCCCGCCTTCAGTTACATGGTTTTGGCTGGCCCCGCCTCCAATACCATGGTTTTGGTAGGCCCCGCCTCCAATACCATGGATTTGGCTGGCCCCGCATCCAATACCATGGTTTTGGCTGGCACCGCCTCCAATACCCTGGTTTTAGCTGGCACCGCCTCCAGTTCCATGGTTTTGGCTGGCCCCCCTCCAGTTATATGGTTTTGGCTGGCCCCGCCTCCAGTTAAATGGTTTTGGCTGGCCCCCAGTTACATGGTTTGAACTGGCCCCGCCTCCAGTTACATGGTTTTGGCTGGCCCCGCCTCAAATACCAGAGTTTTGGCTGGCCCCGCCTCCAATACTATGGTTTTGGTTGGCCCCTGCCTCCAATACCATGGTTTTGGCTGGCCCTGCCTCCAGTTACATGGTTTTGGCTGGTCCCCAGTTACATGGTTTTGGCTGGTCCCCAGTTAAATGGTTTTAACTGGCCCCGCCTCCAGTTACATGGTTTTGGCTGGCCCTGCCGCCAATACCATGGGTTTGGCTGGCCCCGCCTCCAATACCATGGTTTTGGCAGGCCCCGCCTCCAGTTACATGGTTTTGGCTGGCCCCGCCTCCAATACCATGGTTTTGGCTGGCCCCGCCTCCAATACCTTGGTTTTAACTGGTCCCACCTCCAGTTACATGGTTTTGGCTGGCCCCACCTCCAATACCATGGTTTTGGCAGGCCCTGCCCCCAATACCACAGTTTTAGCTGGGCCCGCCACCAGTTACATGGTTTTGGCTGGTCCCCAGTTAAATGGTTTTAACTGGCCCCGCCTCCAGTTACATGGTTTTGGCTGGCCCTGCCTCCAATACCATGGTTTTGGCTGGCCCCGCCTCCAATACCATGGTTTTGGCAGGCCCCGCCTCCAGTTACATGGTTTTGGCTGGCCCCGCCTCCAATACCATGGTTTTGGCTGGCCCCGACTCCATTACCATGGTTTTAACTGGTCCCACCTCCAGTTACATGGTTTTGGCTGGCCCCACCTCCAATACCATGGTTTTGGCAGGCCCTGCCTCCAATATCATGGTTTTGGCTGGCCCCGCCTCCAATATCATGGTTTTGGCTGACTCCGCCTCCAGTTACATGGTTTTGGCTGGACTCGCCTCCAATACCATGGATTTGGCTGGCCCCGTCTCCAGTTACATGGTTTTGGCTGGCCCCGCCTCCAATACCATGGTTTTGGCTGGCCCCGCCTCCAGTTACATGGTTTTGGCTGGCCCCGCCTCCAATACCATGGTTTTGGCTGGCCCCGCCTCCAATACCACGGTTTTGGCTGGCCCCGCCTCACTACCATGGTTGTGGCTGGCCCTGCATCAAATACCATGGTTTTGGCTTTCCCCGCCTCCAGTTACATGGTTTTGGCTGGCCCCACTTCCAAGACCATGGATTTGGCTGGCCCCGCCTCCAAGACCATGGTTTTGGCTGGCCCCGCCTCCAATACCATGGTTTTGGCTGGCCCCACCTCCAATACCATGGTTTTGGCTGACCCCGCCTCCAATACCATGGTTTTGAATGGCCACGCTTCCAGTTACATGGTTTTGGCTGGCCCCGCCTCCAATACCATGGATTTGGCTGGCCCCGCATCCAATACCATGGATTTGGCTGGCACTGCCTCCAATACCCTGGTTTTAGCTGGCCCCGCCTCCATTACCATGGTTTTGGCTGGCCCCGCCACCAATACCATGGTTTTGGCGGGCCCCTGCCTCCAATACCATGGTTTTGGCTGGCCCCGCCTCCAGTTACATGGTTTTGGCTGGTCCCCAGTTAAATGGTTTTAACTGGCCCCGCCTCCAGTTACATGGTTTTGGCTGGCCCTGCCTCCAATACCATGGTTTTGGCAGGCCCTGCCTCCAATACCATGGTTTTGGCTGGCCCTGCCTCCAATATCATGGTTTTGGCTGACTCCGCCTCCAGTTACATGGTTTTGGCTGGACTCGCCTACAAAACAATACCATGGGTTTGGCTGGCCCCGCCTCCAGTTACATGGTTTTGGCTGGCCCCGCCTCCAATACCATGGTTTTGGCTGGCCCCGCCTCCAGTTACATGGTTTTGGCTGGCCCCGCCTCCAATACCATGGTTTTGGCTTGCCCCGCCTCCAATACCATGGTTATGGCTGGCCCCGCCTCCAATACCATGGTTTTGGCTGGCCCCGCCTCCAATACCATGGTTTTGGCTGGCCCCGCCTCCAATACCATGGTTTTGAATGGCCCCGCTTCCAGTTACATGGTTTTGGCAGGCCCTGCCTCCAATACCATGGTTTTTGCTGGCCCTGCCTCCAATATCATGGTTTTGGCTGACTCCGCCTCCAGTTACATGGTTTTGGCTGGACTCGCCTCCAATACCATGGGTTTGGCTGGCCCTGCCTCCAATACCACAGTTTTAGCTGGGCCCGCCTCCAGTTAAATGGTTTTGGCTGGCCCCCAGTTACATGGTTTGAACTGGCCCCACCTCCAGTTACATGGTTTTGGCTGGCCCCGCCTCAAATACCACGGTTTTGGCTGGCCCCGCCTCCAATATCATGGTTTTGGCTGGCCCCTGCCTCCAATACCATGGTTTTGGCTGGCCCTGCCTCCAGTTACATGGTTTTGGCTGGTCCCCAGTTAAATGGTTTTAACTGGCCCCGCCTCCAGTTACATGGTTTTGGCTGGCCCTGCCGCCAATACCATGGTTTTGGCTGGCCCCGCCTCCAATACCATGGTTTTGGCAGGCCCCGCCTCCAGTTACATGGTTTTGGCTGGCCCCGCCTCCAATACCATGGTTTTGGCTGGCCCCGCCTCCAATACCTTGGTTTTAACTGGTCCCACCTCCAGTTACATGGTTTTGGCTGGCCCCACCTCCAATACCATGGTTTTGGCAGGCCCTGCCTCCAATACCACAGTTTTAGCTGGGCCCGCCTCCAGTTACATGGTTTTGGCTGGTCCCCAGTTAAATGGTTTTAACTGGCCCCGCCTCCAGTTACATGGTTTTGGCTGGCCCTGCCTCCAATACCATGGTTTTGGCTGGCCCCGCCTCCAATACCATGGTTTTGGCAGGCCCCGCCTCCAGTTACATGGTTTTGGCTGGCCCGCCTCCAATACCATGGTTTTGGCTGGCCCCGACTCCAGTACCATGGTTTTAACTGGTCCCACCTCCAGTTACATGGTTTTGGCTGGCCCCACCTCCAATACCATGGTTTTGGCAGGCCCTGCCTCCAATATCATGGTTTTGGCTGGCCCCGCCTCCAATATCATGGTTTTGGCTGACTCCGCCTCCAGTTACATGGTTTTGGCTGGACTCGCCTCCAATACCATGGATTTGGCTGGCACCGTCTCCAGTTACATGGTTTTGGCTGGCCCCGCCTCCAATACCATGGTTTTGGCTGGCCCCGCCTCCAATTACATGGTTTTGGCTGGCCCCGCCTCCAATACCATGGTTTTGGCTGGCCCCGCCTCCAATACCATGGTTTTGGCTGGCACCGCCTCACTACCATGGTTGTGGCTGGCCCTGCATCAAATACCATGGTTTTGGCTTTCCCCGCCTCCAGTTACATGGTTTTGGCTGGCCCCACTTCCAAGACCATGGATTTGGCTGTCCCCACCTCCAAGACCATGGTTTTGGCTGGCCCCGCCTCCAATACCATGGTTTTGGCTGACCCCGCCTCCAATACCATGGTTTTGAATGGCCACGCTTCCAGTTACATGGTTTTGGCTGGCCCCGCCTCCAATACCATGGATTTGGCTGGCCCCGCATCCAATACCATGGATTTGGCTGGCACTGCCTCCAATACCCTGGTTTTAGCTGGCCCCGCCTCCATTACCACGGTTTTGGCTGGCCCCTCCTCCACCAATACCATGGGTTTGGCTGGCCCCTGCCTCCAATACCATGGTTTTGTCTGGCCCCGCCTCCAGTTACATGGTTTTGGCTGGTCCCCAGTTAAATGGTTTTAACTGGCCCCGCCTCCAGTTACATGGTTTTGGCTGGCCCTGCCTCCAATACCATGGTTTTGGCAGGCCCTGCCTCCAATACCATGGTTTTGGCTGGCCCCGCCTCCAGTTACATGGTTTTGGCTGGCCCCGCCTCCAATACCATGGTTTTGGCTGGCCCCGCCTCCAGTTACATGGTTTTGGCTGGCCCCGCCTCCAATACCATGGTTTTGGCTTGCCCCGCCTCCAGTACCATTGTTTTGGCTGGCCCCGCCTCCAATACCATGGTTTTGGCTGGCCCCGCCTCCAATACCATGGTTTTGAATGGCCCCGCTTCCAGTTACATGGTTTTGGCAGGCCCTGCCTCCAATACCATGGTTTTGGCTGGCCCTGCCTCCAATATCATGGTTTTGGCTGACTCCGCCTCCAGTTACATGGTTTTGGCTGGACTCGCCTCCAATACCATGGGTTTGGCTGGCCCCGCCTCCAGTTACATGGTTTTGGCTGGCCCCGCCTCCAATACCATGGTTTTGGCTGGCCCCGCCTCCAGTTACATGGTTTTGGCTGGCCCCGCCTCCAATACCATGGTTTTGGCTTGCCCCGCCTCCAATACCATGGTTATGGCTGGCCCCGCCTCCAATACCATGGTTTTGGCTGGCCCCGCCTCCAATACCATGGTTTTGGCTGGCCCAACCTCCAATACCATGGTTTTGGCTGGCCCCGCTTCCAGTTACATGGTTTTGGCTGGCCCCGCCTTCAGTTACATGGTTTTGGCTGGCCCCGTCTCCAATACCATGGTTTTGGCAGGCCCCGCCTCCAATACCATGAATTTGGCTGGCCCCGCATCCAATACCATGGATTTGGCTGGCACCGCCTCCAATATCATGGTTTTGGCTGACTCCGCCTCCAGTTACATGGTTTTGGCTGGACTCGCCTCCAATACCATGGGTTTGGCTGGCCCCGCCTCCAGTTACATGGTTTTGGCTGGCCCCGCCTCCAATACCATGGTTTTGGCTTGCCCCGCCTCCAATACCATGGTTTTGGCTGGCCCCGCCTCCAATACCATGGTTTTGGCTGGCCCCGCCTCACTACCATGGTTGTGGCTGGCCCTGCATCAAATACCATGGTTTTGGCTTTCCCCGCCTCCAGTTACATGGTTTTGGCTGGCCCCACTTCCAAGACCATGGATTTGGCTGGCCCCGCCTCCAAGACCATGGATTTGGCTGGCCCCGCCTCCAATACCATGGTTTTGGCTGGCCCCGCCTCCAATACCATGGTTTTGGCTGGCCCCGTCTCCAATACCATGGTTTTGAATGGCCCCGCTTCCAGTTACATGGTTTTGGCTGGCCCCGCCTTCAGTTACATGGTTTTGGCTGGCCCCGCCTCCAATACCATGGTTTTGGCAGGCCCCGCCTCCAATACCATGGATTTGGCTGGCCCCGCATCCAATACCATGGATTTGACTGGCACCGCCTCCAATACCCTGGTTTTAGCTGGCCCCTCCTCCAATACCACGGTTTTGGCTGGCCCCGCCTCCAATACCATGGTTTTGGCTGGCCAATGCCTCCAATACCATGGTTTTGGCTGGCCCCGCCTCCAGTTACATGGTTTTGGCTGGTCCCCAGTTAAATGGTTTTAACTGGCCCCGCCTCCAGTTACATGGTTTTGGCTGGCCCTGCCCCCAATACCATGGTTTTGGCAGGCCCTGCCTCCAATACCATGGTTTTGGCTGGCCCTGCCTCCAATATCATGGTTTTGGCTGACTCCGCCTCCAGTTACATGGTTTTGGCTGGACTCGCCTCCAATACCATGGGTTTGGCTGGCCACGCCCCAGTTACATGGTTTTGACTGGCCCCGCCTCCAATACCATGGTTTTGGCAGGCCCCGCCTCCAGTTACATGGTTTTGGCTGGCCCCGCCTCCAATACCATGGTTTTGGCTTGTCCCGCCTCCAATACCATGGTTTTGGCTGGCCCCACCTCCAATACCATGGTTTTGGCTGGCCCCGCCTCCAATACCATGGTTTTGGCTGGCCCCGCCTCCAATACCATGGTTTTGAATGGCCCTGCTTCCAGTTTCATGGTTTTGGCTGGCCCAGCCTTCAGTTACATGGTTTTGGCTGGCCCTGTCTCCAATATCATGGTTTTGGCAGGCCCCGCCTCCAATACCATGGATTTGGCTGGCCCCGCATCCAATACCATGGATTTGGCTGGCACCGCCTCCAATAACATGGTTTTGGCTGACTCCGCCTCCAGTTACATGGTTTTGGCTGGACTCGCCTCCAATACCATGGGTTTGGCTGGCCCCGCCTCCTGTTACATGGTTTTGGCTGGCCCTGCCTCCAATACAATGGTTTTGGCTGGCCCCGCCTCCAGTTACATGGTTTTGGCAGGCCCCACCTCCAATACCATGAATTTGGCTTGCCCCGCCTCCAATACCATGTTTTTGGCTGGCCCCGCCTCCAATACCATGGTTTTGGCTGGCCCCGTCTCACTATCCTGGTTGTGGCTGGACCTGCATCAAATACCATGGTTTTGGCTTTCCCCACCTCCAGTTACATGGTTTTTGCTGGCCCCACCTCCAAGACCATGGATTTGGCTGGCCCCGCCTCCAAGACCATGGTTTTGGCTGGCCCCGCCTCCAATACCATGGTTTTGGCTGGCCCCGCCTCCAATACCATGGTTTTGGCTGGCCCCGCCTCCAATACCATGGTTTTGAATGGCCCCGCTTCCAGTTACATGGTTTTGGCTGGCCCCGCTTTCAGTTACATGGTTTTGGCTAGCCCCGCCTCCAATACCATGGTTTTGGCAGGCCCCGCCTCCAATACCATGGATTTGGCTGGCCCCGCATCCACTACCATGGATTTGGCTGCCACCGCCTACAATACCCTGGATTTAGCTGGCCCCGCCTCCAATACCACGGTTTTGGCTGGCCCCGCCTCCAATACCATGGTTTTGGCTGGCCCCTGCTTCCAATACCATGGTTTTGGCTGGCCCCGCCTCCAGTTACATGGTTTTTTCTGGTCCCCAGTTAAATGGTTTTAACTGGCCCCGCCTCCAGTTACATGGTTTTGGCTGGCCCTGCCTCCAATACCATGGTTTTATCTGGCCCCGCCTCCAATACCATTGTTTTGGCAGGCCCCGCCTCCAGTTACATGGTTTTGGCTGGCCCCACCTCCAATACCATGGTTTTGGCTGGCCCCGCCTCCAATACCATGGTTTTAACTGGTCCCACCTCCCACACCATGGTTTTGGCAGGCCCTGCCTCCAATACCATGGTTTTGGCAGGCCCTGCCTCCAATACCATGGTTTTGGCTGGCCCTGCCTCCAATATCATAGTTTTGGCTGACTCCGCCTCCAGTTACATGGTTTTGGCTTGCCCCACCTCCAATACCATGTTTTTGGCTGGCCCCGCCTCCAATACCATGGTTTTGTCTGGCCCCGTCTCACTATCCTGGTTGTGGCTGGCCCTGCATCAAATACCATGGTTTTGGCTTTCCCCGCCTCCAGTTACATGGTTTTGGCTGGCCCCACCTCCAAGACCATGGATTTGGCTGGCCCCGCCTCCAAGACCATGGTTTTGGCTGACACCGCCTCCAATAACATGGTTTTGGCTGACTCCGCCTCCAGTTACATGGTTTTGGCTGGACTCGCCTCCAATACCATGGGTTTGGCTGGCCCCGCCTCCAGTTACATGGTTTTGGCTGGCCCTGCCTCCAATACCATGGTTTTGGCTGGCCCCGCCTCCAGTTACATGGTTTTGGCTGGCCCCGCCTCCAATACCATGGTTTTGGCTTGCCCCGCCTCCAATACCATGTTTTTGGCTGGCCCCGCCTCCAATACCATGGTTTTGGCTGGCCCCGTCTCACTCTCCTGGTTGTGGCTGGCCCTGCATCAAATACCATTGTTTTGGCTTTCCCCGCCTCCAGTTACATGGTTTTGGCTGGCCCCACCTCCAAGACCATGGATTTGGCTGGCCCCGCCTCTAAGACCATGGTTTTGACTGGCCTCGCCTCCAATACCATGGTTTTGGCTGGCCCCGCCTCCAATACCATGGTTTTGGCAGGCCCCGCCTCCAATACCATGGATTTGGCTGGCCCCGCATCCAATACCATGGATTTGGCTGCCACTGCCTCCAATACCCTGGTTTTAGCTGGCCCCGCCTCCAATACCACGGTTTTGGCTGGCCCCGCCTCCAATACCATGGTTTTGGCTGGCCCCTGTTTCCAATACCATGGTTTTGGCTGGCCCCGCCTCCAGTTACATGGTTTTTTCTGGTCCCCAGTTAAATGATTATAACTGGCCCCGCCTCCAGTTACATGGTTTTGGCTGGCCCTGCCTCCAATACCAAGGTTTTGGCTGGCCCCGCCTCCAATACCATTGTTTTGGCAGGCCCCGCCTCCAGTTACATGGTTTTGGCTGGCCCCGCCTCCAATACCATGGTTTTGGCTGGCCCCGCCTCCAATACCATGGTTTTAACTGGTCCCACCTCCAATACCATGGTTTTGGCTGGCGCTGCCTCCAATACCATGGTTTTGGCAGGCCCTGCCTCCAATTCCATGGTTTTGGCTGGCCCTGCCTCCAATATCTTAGTTTTGGCTGACTCCGCCTGCAATTACATGGTTTTGGCTGGACTCGCCGCCAATACCATGGGTTTGGTTGGCCCCGCCACCAGTTACATGGTTTTGGCTGGCCCCGCCTCCAATACCATGGTTTTGGCTGGCCCCACCTCCAGTTACATGGTTTTGGCTGGCCCCGCCTCCAATACCATTGTTTTGGCTTTCCCCGCCTCCAATACCATGGTTTTGGCTGGCCCCGCCTCCAATACCATGGTTTTGGCTGGCCCCGCCTCCAATACCATGGTTTTGAATGGCCCCGCTTCCAGTTACATGGTTTTGGCTGGCCCCGCTTTCAGTTACATGGTTTTGGCTGGCCCCGTCTCCAATACCATGGTTTTGGCAGGCCCCGCCTCCAATACCATGGATTTGGCTGGCCCCGCATCCAATACCATGGATTTGGCTGGCACCGCCTCCAATACCCTGGTTTTAGCTGGCCCCGCCTACACTTACATGGTTTTGGCTGGTCCCCAGTTAAATGGTTTTAACTGGCTCCGCCTCCAATTCCATGGTTTTGGCTGGCCCTGCCTCCAATATCTTAGTTTTGGCTGACTCCGCCTGCAATTACATGGTTTTGGCTGGACTCGCCTCCAATACCATGGGTTTGGTTGGCCCCGCCACCAGTTACATGGTTTTGGCTGGCCCCGCCTCCAATACCATGGTTTTGGCTGGCCCCACCTCCAGTTACATGGTTTTGGCTGGCCCCGCCACCAATACCATTGTTTTGGCTTTCCCCGCCTCCAATACCATGGTTTTGGCTGACCCCGCCTCCAATACCATGGTTTTGGCTGGCCCCGCCTCCAATACCATGGTTTTGAATGGCCCCGCTTCCAGTTACATGGTTTTGGCTGGCCCCGCTTTCAGTTACATGGTTTTGGCTGGCCCCGTCTCCAATACCATGGTTTTGGCAGGCCCCGCCTCCAATACCATGGATTTGGCTGGCCCCGCATCCAATACCATGGATTTGGCTGGCACCGCCTCCAATACCCTGGTTTTAGCTGGCCCCGCCTACACTTACATGGTTTTGGCTGGTCCCCAGTTAAATGGTTTTAACTGGCTCCGCCTCCAGTTACATGGTTTTGGCTGGCCCTGCCTCCATTACCATGGTTTTGGCTGGCTCCGCCTCAAATACCATGGTTTTGGCAGGCCCCGCCTCCAGTTACATGGTTTTGGCTGGCCCCGCCTCCAATACCATTGTTTTGGCAGGCCCCGCCTCCAGTTACATGGTTTTGGCTGGCCCCGCCTCCAATACCATGGTTTTGGCTGGCTCCGAACCAATACCATGGTTTTAACTGGTCCCACCTCCAATACCATGGTTTTGGCAGGCCCTGCCTCCAATACCATGGTTTTGGCAGGCCCTGCCTCCAATACCATGGTTTTGGCTGGCCCTGCCTCCAATATCTTAGTTTTGGCTGACTCCGCCTCCAGTTACATGGTTTTGGCTGGACTCGCCTCCAATACCATGGGTTTGGTTGGCCCCGCCACCAGTTACATGGTTTTGGCTGGCCCCGCCTCCAATACCATGGTTTTGGCTGGCCCCACCTCCAGTTACATGGTTTTGGCTGGTCCCGCCTCCAATACCATGGTTTTGGCTTTCCCCGCCTCCAATACCATGGTTTTGGCTGGCCCCGCCTCCAATACCATGGTTTTGGCTGGCCCCGCCTCCAATACCATGGTTTTGAATGGCCCCGCTTCCAGTTACATGGTTTTGGCTGGCCCCGCCTTCAGTTACATGGTTTTGGCTGGCCCCGTCTCCAATACCATGGTTTTGGCAGGCCCCGCCTCCAATACCATGGATTTGGCTGGCCCCGCATCCAATACCATGGATTTGGCTGGCACCGCCTCCAATACCCTGGTTTTAGCTGGCCCCGCCTACACTTACATGGTTTTGGCTGGTCCCCAGTTAAATGGTTTTAACTGGCTCCGCCTCCAGTTACATGGTTTTGGCTGGCCCTGCCTCCATTACCATGGTTTTGGCTGGCCCCGCCTCAAATACCATGGTTTTGGCAGGCCCCGCCTCCAGTTACATGGTTTTGGCTGGCCCCGCCTCCAATACCATGGTTTTGGCAGGCCCTACCTCCAATACCATGGTTTTGGCTGGCCCCACCTCCAATACCATGGTTTTGGCTGGCCCCGCCTCCAATGCCATGGTTTTGGCTGGCCCCGCCTCCAGTTAAATGGTTTTGGCTGGCCCCCAGTTACATGGTTTTAACTAGCCCTGCATCCAGTTACATGGTTTTGGCTGGCCCCGCCTCCAATACCATGTTTTTGGCTGGCCCCGCCTCCAATACCATGGTTTTGGCTGGCCCTGCCTCCAGTACCATGGTTTTGGCAGGCCCTTCCTCCAATACCATTGTTTTGGCTGGACCCTCTTCCAATACCATGGTTTTGGCTGGCACCGGCTCCAATACCATGGTTTTGGCTGGCCCTGCCTCCAATACCATGGTTTTGGCTGGCACTGCCTCCAATACCATGGTTTTGGCTGGCATCGCCTCCAGTTACATGGTTTTGGCTGGCCCGGCCTACAAAACCATGGTTTTGGCTGGCCCGGCCTCCAATACCATGGTTTTAGCTGGCCCGGCCTCCAATACCATGGTTTTGGCTGGCACCGCCTCCAATACCATGGTTTTGGCTGGCCCCGCCTCCAATACCATGGTTTTGGCTGGCCCCGCCTCCAATAGCATGGTTTTGGCCGGTCCCGCCTTCAATACCATGGTTTTAGCCGGCCCCTCCTCCAATACATGGTTTTGGTTGGACCCGCCTCCAGTTACATTTTTTTGGCTGGCCACACCTACAGTCACATGGTTTTGGCTGGCCCAAGCCTCCAATAACATGGTTTTTGCTGGCCCCGCCTCCAATACCATGGTTTTGGCTGGCCCCGCCTCCAATACCATGGTTCTGGCTGGCCCCGCCTCCAGTTACATGATTTTGGCTGGCCCCTCCTCCAGTTACAGGGTTTTGACTGGCCCCGCCTCCAATACCATGGTTTTGGCTGGCCCCCAGTTAGATGGTTTTGGCTGGCCCCGCCTCCAATATCATGGTTTTGGCTGGCCCCGCCTCCAATACCATGGTTTTGGCTGGCCCCGCCTCCGATACCATGGTTTTGGCTGGCCCTGCCTCCAATATCATGGTTTTGGCTGGCGCCGCCTCCAATACCATGTTTTTGGCTGGCCCCGCCTTCAATACCATGGTTTTGGCTGGCCCCGCGTCCAATACCATGGTTTTGGCTGGCCCCGCCTCCAATACCATGGTTTTGGCTGTCCCCGCCTCCAATACCATGGTTTTGGCTGGCTCTGCCTCCAGTTACATGGTTTTGGCTGGCGCCGCCTCCAATACCATGGTTTTGGCTGGCCCCGCTTCCAATACCATGGTTTCGGCTGGCCCCGCCTCCAATACCATGGTATTGGCTGGCCCCGCCTCCAATACCATGGTTTTGGCTGGCCCCGCCTCCAATACCATGGTTTTGTCTGGCTCCGCCTCCAATACCATGGTTTTGGCTGGCCCCGCCTCCAATAACATGGTTTTGGCTGGCCCCGCCTCCAATACCATGGTTTTGGCTGGCCCCGCCTCCTGTTACATGGTTTTGGCTGGCCGCGCCTCCAATGCAATAGTTTTGGCTGGCCCCGCCTCCAATACCATGGTGTTGGCTGGTCCCGCCTCCATTACCATGGTTTTGGCTGGCCCCGCCTCAATACCATGGTTTTGTCTGGCCCTGCCTCCAATACCATGGTTTTGGCTTGCCCCGCCTCCAGTTACATGGTTTTGGCTGGCCCCACCTCCAAGACATGGATTTGGCTGGCCCCGCCTCCAAGACCATGGTTTTGGCTGGCCCCGCCTCCAATACCATGGTTTTGACTGGCCCCGCCTCCAGTTACATGGTTTTGGCTTGCCCCGTCTTCAGTTACATGGTTTTGGCTGGCCCCGGCTCCTGTACCATGGTTTTGGCAGGCCCCGCCTCCAATACCATGGATTTGGCTGGCCCCGCATCCAATACCATGGATTTGGCTGGCACCACGTCCAATACCATGGTTTTGGCTGGCACCGCGTCCAATACCATGGTTTTGGCTGGCCTCGCCTCCAATACCATGGTTTTGGCTGGCCCCGCCTCCAATACCCTGGTTTTATCTGGCCCCACCTACAGTTACATGGTTTTGGCTGGCCCTGCCTCCAATACCATGGTTTTGGCCGGCCCCGCCTCCAATACCACGGTTTTGGCTGGCCCCGCCTTAAATACCATGGTTTTGGCGGCTGGCCCCCAGTTAGATGGTTTTGGCTGGCCCCGCCTCCAATACCATGGTTTTGGCTGGCCCCGCCTCCAATACCATGGTTTTGGCTGGCCCCGCCTCCAATACCATAGTTTTGGCTGACCACGCCTCCAATAGTATGGTTTTGGCTGACCCCGCCTCCAGTTACATGGTTTTGGCTGGCCCCGCCTCCAATAACATGGTTTTGGCTGGCCCCGCTTCTAATACCATGGTTTTGGCTGGCCCCGCCTCCAATACCATGGTATTGGCAGGCCCCGCCTCCAATACCATGGTTTTGGCTGGCCCCGCCTCCAATACCATGGTTTTGTCTGGCTCTGCCTCCAATACCATGGTTTTGGCTGGCCCCGCCTCCAATACCATGGCTTTGGCTGGCGCCGCCTCCAATACCATGGTTTTGGCTGGCCCCGCCTCCAATACCATGGATTTGGCTGGCCCTGCTTCCAATACCATGGTTTTGGCTGGCCTCGCCTCCAGTTACATGGTTTTGGCTGGCCCCGCCTCCAATACCATGGTTTTGGCTGGCCTCGCCTCCAATACCATGGTTGTGGCTGGCCCTGCCTCCAAAACCATGGTTTTTGGCTGGCTCCGCCTCCAATACCATGGTTTTGGCTGGCCCTGCCTCCAAGACCATGGATTTGGCTGGCCCCGCCTCCAAGACCATGGATTTGGCTGGCCCCGCCTCCAATACCATGGTTTTGGCTTGCCCCGCCTCCAATACCATGGTTTTGGCTGGCCCCGTCTCCAATACCATGGTTTTGAATGGCCCCGCTTCCAGTTACATGGTTTTGGCTGGCCCCGCCTTCAGTTACATGGTTTTGGCTGGCCCCGCCTCCAATACCATGGTTTTGGCAGGCCCCGCCTCCAATACCATGGATTTGGCTGGCCCCGCATCCAATACCATGGATTTGACTGGCACCGCCTCCAATACCCTGGTTTTAGCTGGCCCCTCCTCCAATACCACGGTTTTGGCTGGCCCCGCCTCCAATACCATGGTTTTGGCTGGCCAATGCCTCCAATACCATGGTTTTGGCTGGCCCCGCCTCCAGTTACATGGTTTTGGCTGGTCCCCAGTTAAATGGTTTTAACTGGCCCCGCCTCCAGTTACATGGTTTTGGCTGGCCCTGCCCCCAATACCATGGTTTTGGCAGGCCCTGCCTCCAATACCATGGTTTTGGCTGGCCCTGCCTCCAATATCATGGTTTTGGCTGACTCTGCCTCCAGTTACATGGTTTTGGCTGGACTCGCCTCCAATACCATGGGTTTGGCTGGCCACGCCCCAGTTACATGGTTTTGACTGGCCCCGCCTCCAATACCATGGTTTTGGCAGGCCCCGCTTCCAGTTACATGGTTTTGGCTGGCCCCGCCTCCAATACCATGGTTTTGGCTTGTCCCGCCTCCAATACCATGGTTTTGGCTGGCCCAACTCCAATACCATGGTTTTGGCTGGCCCCGCCTCCAATACCATGGTTTTGGCTGGCCCCGCCTCCAATACCATGGTTTTGAATGCCCCTGCTTCCAGTTTCATGGTTTTGGCTGGCCCAGCCTTCAGTTACATGGTTTTGGCTGGCCCTGTCTCCAATATCATGGTTTTGGCAGGCCCCGCCTCCAATACCATGGATTTGGCTGGCCCCGCATCCAATACCATGGATTTGGCTGGCACCGCCTCCAATAACATGGTTTTGGCTGACTCCGCCTCCAGTTACATGGTTTTGGCTGGACTCGCCTCCAATACCATGGGTTTGGCTGGCCCCGCCTCCTGTTACATGGTTTTGGCTGGCCCTGCCTCCAATACCATGGTTTTGGCTGGCCCCGCCTCCAGTTACATGGTTTTGGCAGGCCCCGCCTCCAATACCATGAATTTGGCTTGCCCCGCCTCCAATACCATGTTTTTGGCTGGCCCCGCCTCCAATACCATGGTTTTGGCTGGCCCCGTCTCACTATCCTGGTTGTGGCTGGACCTGCATCAAATACCATGGTTTTGGCTTTCCCCACCTCCAGTTACATGGTTTTTGCTGGCCCCACCTCCAAGACCATGGATTTGGCTGGCCCCGCCTCCAAGACCATGGTTTTGGCTGGCCCCGCCTCCAATACCATGGTTTTGGCTGGCCCCGCCTCCAATACCATGGTTTTGGCTGGCCCCGCCTCCAATACCATGGTTTTGAATGGCCCCGCTTCCAGTTACATGGTTTTGGCTGGCCCCGCTTTCAGTTACATGGTTTTGGCTGGCCCCGCCTCCAATACCATGGTTTTGGCAGGCCCCGCCTCCAATACCATGGATTTGGCTGGCCCCGCATCCACTACCATGGATTTGGCTGCCACCGCCTACAATACCCTGGATTTAGCTGGCCCCGCCTCCAATACCACGGTTTTGGCTGGCCCCGCCTCCAATACCATGGTTTTGGCTGGCCCCTGCTTCCAATACCATGGTTTTGGCTGGCCCCGCCTCCAGTTACATGGTTTTTTCTGGTCCCCAGTTAAATGGTTTTAACTGGCCCCGCCTCCAGTTACATGGTTTTGGCTGGCCCTGCCTCCAATACCATGGTTTTGGCTGGCCCCGCCTCCAATACCATTGTTTTGGCAGGCCCCGCCTCCAGTTACATGGTTTTGGCTGGCCCCACCTCCAATACCATGGTTTTGGCTGGCCCCGCCTCCAATACCATGGTTTTAACTGGTCCCACCTCCAATACCATGGTTTTGGCAGGCCCTGCCTCCAATACCATGGTTTTGGCAGGCCCTGCCTCCAATACCATGGTTTTGGCTGGCCCTGCCTCCAATATCATAGTTTTGGCTGACTCCGCCTCCAGTTACATGGTTTTGGCTTGCCCCGCCTCCAATACCATGTTTTTGTCTGGCCCCGCCTCCAATACCATGGTTTTGGCTGGCCCCGTCTCACTATCCTGGTTGTGGCTGGCCCTGCATCAAATACCATGGTTTTGGCTTTCCCCGCCTCCAGTTACATGGTTTTGGCTGGCCCCACCTCCAAGACCATGGATTTGGCTGGCCCCGCCTCCAAGACCATGAATTGGCTGGCACCGCCTCCAATAACATGGTTTTGGCTGACTCCGCCTCCAGTTACATGGTTTTGGCTGGACTCGCCTCCAATGCCATGGTTTTGGCTGGCCCCGTCTCACTCTCCTGGTTGTGGCTGGCCCTGCATCAAATACCATTGTTTTGGCTTTCCCCGCCTCCAGTTACATGGTTTTGGCTGGCCCCACCTCCAAGACCATGGATTTGGCTGGCCCCGCCTCTAAGACCATGGTTTTGACTGGCCTCGCCTCCAATACCATGGTTTTGGCTGGCCCCGCCTCCAATACCATGGTTTTGGCAGGCCCCGCCTCCAATACCATGGATTTGGCTGGCCCCGCATCCAATACCATGGATTTGGCTGCCACTGCCTCCAATACCCTGGTTTTAGCTGGCCCCGCCTCCAATACCACGGTTTTGGCTGGCCCCGCCTCCAATACCATGGTTTTGGCTGGCCCCTGTTTCCAATACCATGGTTTTGGCTGGCCCCGCCTCCAGTTACATGGTTTTTTCTGGTCCCCAGTTAAATGATTATAACTGGCCCCGCCTCCAGTTACATGGTTTTGGCTGGCCCTGCCTCCAATACCAAGGTTTTGGCTGGCCCCGCCTCCAATACCATTGTTTTGGCAGGCCCCGCCTCCAGTTACATGGTTTTGGCTGGCCCCGCCTCCAATACCATGGTTTTGGCTGGCCCCGCCTCCAATACCATGGTTTTAACTGGTCCCACCTCCAATACCATGGTTTTGGCTGGCCCTGCCTCCAATACCATGGTTTTGGCAGGCCCTGCCTCCAATACCATGGTTTTGGCTGGCCCTGCCTCCAATATCTTAGTTTTGGCTGACTCCGCCTGCAGTTACATGGTTTTGGCTGGACTCGCCTCCAATACCATGGGTTTGGTTGGCCCCGCCACCAGTTACATGGTTTTGGCTGGCCCCGCCTCCAATACCATGGTTTTGGCTGGCCTCGCCTCCAATACCATGGTTTTGGCTGGCCCTGCCTCCAAAACCATGGTTTTTGGCTGGCTCCGCCTCCAATACCATGGTTTTGGCTGGCTCTGCCTCCAATACAATGGTTTTGGCTGGCCTCGCCTCCAATACCATGGTTTTGGCTGGCCCTGCCTCCAGTACCATGGTTTTGGCTGGCCCCGCCTCCAATACCATGGTTTTGAATGGCCCCGCTTCCAGTTACATGGTTTTGGCTGGCCCCGCCTTCAGTTACATGGTTTTGGCTGGCCCCGTCTCCAATACCATGGTTTTGGCAGGCCCCGCCTCCAATACCATGGATTTGGCTGGCCCCGCATCCAATACCATGGATTTGGCTGGCACCGCCTCCAATACCCTGGTTTTAGCTGGCCCCGCCTACACTTACATGGTTTTGGCTGGTCCCCAGTTAAATGGTTTTAACTGGCTCCGCCTCCAGTTACATGGTTTTGGCTGGCCCTGCCTCCATTACCATGGTTTTGGCTGGCTCTGCCTCAAATACCATGGTTTTGGCAGGCCCCGCCTCCAGTTACATGGTTTTGGCTGGCCCCGCCTCCAATACCATTGTTTTGGCAGGCCCCGCCTCCAGTTACATGGTTTTGGCTGGCCCCGCCTCCAATACCATGGTTTTGGCTGGCCCCGCCTCCAATACCATGGTTTTAACTGGTCCCACCTCCAATACCATGGTTTTGGCAGGCCCTGCCTCCAATACCATGGTTTTGGCAGGCCCTGCCTCCAATACCATGGTTTTGGCTGGCCCTGCCTCCAATATCTTAGTTTTGGCTGACTCCGCCTCCAGTTACATGGTTTTGGCTGGACTCGCCTCCAATACCATGGGTTTGGTTGGCCCCGCCACCAGTTACATGGTTTTGGCTGGCCCCGCCTCCAATACCATGGTTTTGGCTGGCCCCACCTCCAGTTACATGGTTTTGGCTCGCCCCGCCTCCAATACCATGGTTTTGGCTTTCCCCGCCTCCAATACCATGGTTTTGGCTGGCCCCGCCTCCAATACCATGGTTTTGGCTGGCCCCGCCTCCAATACCATGGTTTTGAATGGCCCCGCTTCCAGTTACATGGTTTTGGCTGGCCCCGCCTTCAGTTACATGGTTTTGTCTGGCCCCGTCTCCAATACCATGGTTTTGGCAGGCCCCGCCTCCAATACCATGGATTTGGCTGGCCCCGCATCCAATACCATGGATTTGGCTGGCACCGCCTCCAATACCCTGGTTTTAGCTGGCCCCGCCTACACTTACATGGTTTTGGCTGGTCCCCAGTTAAATGGTTTTAACTGGCTCCGCCTCCAGTTACATGGTTTTGGCTGGCCCTGCCTCCATTACCATGGTTTTGGCTGGCCCCGCCTCAAATACCATGGTTTTGGCAGGCCCCGCCTCCAGTTACATGGTTTTGGCTGGCCCCGCCTCCAATACCATGGTTTTGGCAGGCCCTACCTCCAATACCATGGTTTTGGCTGGCCCCACCTCCAATATCATGGTTTTGGCTGACTCCGCCTCCAGTTACATGGTTTTGGCTGGCCCCGCCTCCAATACCATGGTTTTGGCTGGCCCCGCCTCCAATGCCATGGTTTTGGCTGGCCCCGCCTCCAGTTAAATGGTTTTGGCTGGCCCCCAGTTACATGGTTTTAACTAGCCCCGCATCCAGTTACATGGTTTTGGCTGGCCCCGCCTTCAGTTACATGGTTTTGGCTGGCCCCGTCTCCAATACCATGGTTTTGGCAGGCCCCGCCTCCAATACCATGGATTTGGCTGGCCCCGCATCCAATACCATGGATTTGGCTGGCACCGCCTCCAATACCCTGGTTTTAGCTGGCCCCGCCTACACTTACATGGTTTTGGCTGGTCCCCAGTTAAATGGTTTTAACTGGCTCCGCCTCCAGTTACATGGTTTTGGCTGGCCCTGCCTCCATTACCATGGTTTTGGCTGGCTCTGCCTCAAATACCATGGTTTTGGCAGGCCCCGCCTCCAGTTACATGGTTTTGGCTGGCCCCGCCTCCAATACCATTGTTTTGGCAGGCCCCGCCTCCAGTTACATGGTTTTGGCTGGCCCCGCCTCCAATACCATGGTTTTGGCTGGCCCCGCCTCCAATACCATGGTTTTAACTGGTCCCACCTCCAATACCATGGTTTTGGCAGGCCCTGCCTCCAATACCATGGTTTTGGCAGGCCCTGCCTCCAATACCATGGTTTTGGCTGGCCCTGCCTCCAATATCTTAGTTTTGGCTGACTCCGCCTCCAGTTACATGGTTTTGGCTGGACTCGCCTCCAATACCATGGGTTTGGTTGGCCCCGCCACCAGTTACATGGTTTTGGCTGGCCCCGCCTCCAATACCATGGTTTTGGCTGGCCCCACCTCCAGTTACATGGTTTTGGCTCGCCCCGCCTCCAATACCATGGTTTTGGCTTTCCCCGCCTCCAATACCATGGTTTTGGCTGGCCCCGCCTCCAATACCATGGTTTTGGCTGGCCCCGCCTCCAATACCATGGTTTTGAATGGCCCCGCTTCCAGTTACATGGTTTTGGCTGGCCCCGCCTTCAGTTACATGGTTTTGTCTGGCCCCGTCTCCAATACCATGGTTTTGGCAGGCCCCGCCTCCAATACCATGGATTTGGCTGGCCCCGCATCCAATACCATGGATTTGGCTGGCACCGCCTCCAATACCCTGGTTTTAGCTGGCCCCGCCTACACTTACATGGTTTTGGCTGGTCCCCAGTTAAATGGTTTTAACTGGCTCCGCCTCCAGTTACATGGTTTTGGCTGGCCCTGCCTCCATTACCATGGTTTTGGCTGGCCCCGCCTCAAATACCATGGTTTTGGCAGGCCCCGCCTCCAGTTACATGGTTTTGGCTGGCCCCGCCTCCAATACCATGGTTTTGGCAGGCCCTACCTCCAATACCATGGTTTTGGCTGGCCCCACCTCCAATATCATGGTTTTGGCTGACTCCGCCTCCAGTTACATGGTTTTGGCTGGCCCCGCCTCCAATACCATGGTTTTGGCTGGCCCCGCCTCCAATGCCATGGTTTTGGCTGGCCCCGCCTCCAGTTAAATGGTTTTGGCTGGCCCCCAGTTACATGGTTTTAACTAGCCCCGCATCCAGTTACATGGTTTTGGCTGGCCCCGCCTCCAATACCATGTTTTTGGCTGGCCCCGCCTCCAATACCATGGTTTTGGCTGGCCCTGCCTCCAGTACCATGGTTTTGGCAGGCCCTTCCTCCAATACCATTGTTTTGGCTGGACCCTCTTCCAATACCATGGTTGTGGCTGGCACCGCCTCCAATACCATGGTTTTGGCTGGCCCTGCCTCCAATACCATGGTTTTGGCTGGCACTGCCTCCAATACCATGGTTTTGGCTGGCATCGCCTCCAGTTACATGGTTTTGGCTGGCCCGGCCTACAAAACCATGGTTTTGGCTGGCCCGGCCTCCAATACCATGGTTTTAGCTGGCCCGGCCTCCAATACCATGGTTTTGGCTGGCACCGCCTCCAATACCATGGTTTTGGCTGGCCCCGCCTCCAATACCATGGTTTTGGCTGGCCCCGCCTCCAATAGCATGGTTTTGGCCGGTCCCGCCTTCAATACCATGGTTTTAGCCGGCCCCTCCTCCAATACCATGGTTTTGGTTGGACCCGCCTCCAGTTACATTTTTTTGGCTGGCCACACCTACAGTTACATGGTTTTGGCTGGCCCAAGCCTCCAATAACATGGTTTTGGCTGGCCCCGCCTCCAATACCATGGTTTTGGCTGGCCCCGCCTCCAATACCATGGTTCTGGCTGGCCCCGCCTCCAGTTACATGATTTTGGCTGGCCCCTCCTCCAGTTACAGGGTTTTGACTGGCCCCGCCTCCAATACCATGGTTTTGGCTGGCCCCCAGTTAGATGGTTTTGGCTGGCCCCGCCTCCAATATCATGGTTTTGGCTGGCCCCGCCTCCAATACCATGGTTTTGGCTGGCCCCGCCTCCGATACCATGGTTTTGGCTGGCCCTGCCTCCAATATCATGGTTTTGGCTGGCGCCGCCTCCAATACCATGTTTTTGGCTGGCCCCGCCTTCAATACCATGGTTTTGGCTGGCCCCGCGTCCAATACCATGGTTTTGGCTGGCCCCGCCTCCAATACCATGGTTTTGGCTGTCCCCGCCTCCAATACCATGGTTTTGGCTGGCTCTGCCTCCAATACCATGGTTTTGGCTGGCGCCGCCTCCAATACCATGGTTTTGGCTGGCCCCGCTTCCAATACCATGGTTTCGGCTGGCCCCGCCTCCAATACCATGGTATTGGCTGGCCCCGCCTCCAATACCATGGTTTTGGCTGGCCCCGCCTCCAATACCATGGTTTTGTCTGGCTCCGCCTCCAATACCATGGTTTTGGCTGGCCCCGCCTCCAATAACATGGTTTTGGCTGGCCCTGCCTCCAGTACCATGGTTTTGGCTGGCCCCGCCTCCTGTTACATGGTTTTGGCTGGCCGCGCCTCCAATGCAATAGTTTTGGCTGGCCCCGCCTCCAATACCATGGTTTTGGCTGGTCCCGCCTCCATTACCATGGTTTTGGCTGGCCCCGCCTCAATACCATGGTTTTGTCTGGCCCTGCCTCCAATACCATGGTTTTGGCTTGCCCCGCCTCCAGTTACATGGTTTTGGCTGGCCCCACCTCCAAGACATGGATTTGGCTGGCCCCGCCTCCAAGACCATGGTTTTGGCTGGCCCCGCCTCCAATACCATGGTTTTGACTGGCCCCGCCTCCAGTTACATGGTTTTGGCTTGCCCCGCCTTCAGTTACATGGTTTTGGCTGGCCCCGGCTCCAGTACCATGGTTTTGGCAGGCCCCGCCTCCAATACCATGGATTTGGCTGGCCCCGCATCCAATACCATGGATTTGGCTGGCACCACGTCCAATACCATGGTTTTGGCTGGCACCGCGTCCAATACCATGGTTTTGGCTGGCCTCGCCTCCAATACCATGGTTTTGGCTGGCCCCGCCTCCAATACCATAGTTTTGGCTGACCACGCCTCCAATACTATGGTTTTGGCTGACCCCGCCTCCAGTTACATGGTTTTGGCTGGCCCCGCCTCCAATAACATGGTTTTGGCTGGCCCCGCTTCTAATACCATGGTTTTGGCTGGCCCCGCCTCCAATACCATGGTATTGGCAGGCCCCGCCTCCAATACCATGGTTTTGGCTGGCCCCGCCTCCAATACCATGGTTTTGGCTGGCGCCGCCTCCAATACCATGGTTTTGGCTGGCCCCGCCTCCAATACCATGGATTTGGCTGGCCCTGCTTCCAATACCATGGTTTTGGCTGGCCTCGCATCCAGTTACATGGTTTTGGCTGGCCCCGCCTCCAATACCATGGTTTTGGCTGGCCTCGCCTCCAATACCATGGTTTTGGCTGGCCCTGCCTCCAAAACCATGGTTTTTGGCTGGCTCCGCCTCCAATACCATGGTTTTGGCTGGCTCTGCCTCCAATACAATGGTTTTGGCTGGCCTCGCCTCCAGTTACATGGTTTTGGCTGGCCCTGCCTCCAATACCATGGTTTTGGCTGGCCCCGCCTCCAATACCATGGTTTTGGCTGGCCCCGCCTCCAATACCATGGTTTTGGCTGGCCCCGCCTGAATACCATGGTTGTGGCTGGCCCTGCCTCAAATACCATGGTTTTGGCTTGCCCCGCCTCCAGTTACATGGTTTTGGCTGGC
Source organism: Ambystoma mexicanum (assembly GCF_040938575.1). Lineage (NCBI taxonomy): Eukaryota > Metazoa > Chordata > Amphibia > Caudata > Ambystomatidae > Ambystoma > Ambystoma mexicanum. Next base: position 1,074,290,420 of record NC_090921.1, on the reverse strand, counting down.
CCCAGCTCCAAGACCAATGATTTGGCTGGCCCCGCCTCCAAGACCATGGTTTTGGCTGGCCCCGCCTCCAATACCATGGTTTTGGCTGGCCCCGCCTCCAATACCATGGTTTTGGCTGGCCCCGCCTCCAATAACATGGTTTTGACTGGCCCCGCCTCCAGTTAGATGGTTTTGGCTGGCCCCACCTTTAGTTACATGGTTTTGGCTGGCCCCGCCTCCAATACCATGGTTTTGGCAGGCCCCGCCTCCAATACCATGGATTTGGCTGGCCCCGCCTCCAATACCATGGATTTGGCTGGCACCGCCTCCAATACCATGGTTTTGGCTGGCCCCGCCTCCAATACCCTGGTTTTAGCTGGCCCCACCTACAGTTACATGGTTTTGGCTGGCCCTGCCTCCAATACCATGGTTTTGGTTGGCCCCGCCTCCAATACCACAGTTTTGGCTGGCCCCGCCTCCAATACCACGGTTTTGGCTGGCCCCACCTCCAATACCATGGTTTTGGCTGGCCCCGCCTCCAGTTACATGGTTTTGGCTGGTCCCCAGTTAAATGGTTTTTACTGGCCCCGCCTCCAGTTACATGGTTTTGGCTGGCCCTGCCACCAATATCATGGTTTTGGCTGGCCCTGCCTCCAATACCATGGTTTTGGCAGGCCCCGCCTCCAGTCACATGGTTTTGGATGGCCCCGCCTCCAATACCATGATTTTGGCTGGCCCCGCCTCCAATACCATGGTTTTAACTGGTCCCGCCTCCAGTTACATGGTTTTGGCCGGCCCTGACTCCAATACCATGGTTTTGGCAGGCCCCGCCTCCAGTTACATGGTTTTGGCTGGCCCCACCTCCAATACCATGGTTTTGGCTGGCCCTGCCTCCAATACCATGGTTTTGGCTGGCCCCGCCTCCAATATCATTGTTTTGGCTGACTCCGCCTCCAGTTACATGGTTTTGGCTGGTCCCGCCTTCAGTTACATGGTTTTGACTGGCCCCGCCTCCAATACCATGGTTTTGGCAGGCCCCGCCTCCAATACCATGGATTTGGCTGGCCCCGCATCCAATAGCATGGATTTAGCTGGCACCGCCTCCAATACCCTGGTTTTAGCTGGCCTCACCTACAGTTACATGGTTTTGGCTGGCCCTGCCTCCAATACCATGGTTTTGGCTGGCCCCGCCTCCAATACCACGGTTTTGGCTGGCCCCGCCTCCAATACCATGGTTTTGGCTGGCCCTGCCTCCAATACCATGGTTTTGGCTGGCCCCGCCTCCAATACCATGGTTTTGGCTTGCCCCGCCTCCAGTTACATGGTTTTGGCTGGCCCCACCTCCAAGACATGGATTTGGCTGGCCCCGCCTCCAAGACCATGGTTTTGGTTGGCCCCGCCTCCAATACCATGGTTTTGACTGGCCCCGCCTCCAGTTACATGGTTTTTGCTTGCCCCGCCTTCAGTTACATGGTTTTGGCTGGCCCCGCCTCCAGTACCATGGTTTTGGCAGGCCCCGCCTCCAATACCATGGATTTGGCTGGCCCTGCATCCAATACCATGGATTTGGCTGGCACCACGTCCAATACCATGGTTTTGGCTGGCACCGCGTCCAATACCATGGTTTTGGCTGGCCTCGCCTCCAATACCATGGTTTTGGCTGGCCCCGCCTCCAATACCCTGGTTTTATCTGGCCCCACCTACAGTTACACGGTTTTGGCTGGCCCTGCCTCCAATACCATGGTTTTGGCCAGCCCCGCCTCCAATACCACGGTTTTGGCTGGCCCCGCCTTAAATACCATGGTTTTGGCTTGCCCCGCCTCCAGTTACATGGTTTTGGCTGGCCCCACCTCCAAGACCATGGAATTGGCTGGCCCCGCCTCCAAGACCATGGTTTTGGCTGGCCCCGCCTCCACTCCAATACCATGGTTTTGGCTGGCCCTGCCTCCAATACCATGGTTCTGGCTGGCCCCGCCTCCAGTTTCATGGTTTTGGCTGGCCCCTCCTCCAGTTACAGGGTTTTGACTGGCCCCGCCTCCAATACCATGGTTTTGGCGGCTGGCCCCCAGTTAGATGGTTTTGGCTGGCCCCGCCTCCAATACCATGGTTTTGGCTGGCCCCGCCTCCAATACCATGGTTTTGGCTGGCCCCGCCTCCAATACCATAGTTTTGGCTGACCCCGCCTCCAATACCATGGTTTTGGCTGACCCCGCCTCCAGTTACATGGATTTGGCTGGCCCCGCCTCCAATAACATGGTTTTGGCTGGCCCCGCCTCCAATACCATGGTTTTGGCTGGCGCCGCCTCCAATACCATGGTATTGGCAGGCCCCGCCTCCAATACCATGGTTTTGGCTGGCCCCGCCTCCAATACCATGGTTTTGTCTGGCTTTGCCTCCAATACCATGGTTTTGGCTGGCCCCGCCTCCAATACCATGGTTTTGGCTGGCGCCGCCTCCAATACCATGGTTTTGGCTGGCCCCGCCTCCAATACCATGGTTTTGGCTGGCCTCGCCTCCAATACCATGGTTTTGGCTGGCCCCGCCTCCAATACCATGGTTTTGGCTGGCCTCGCCTCCAGTTACATGGTTTTGGCTGGCCCCGCCTCCAATACCATGGTTTTGGCTGGCCTCGCCTCCAATACCATGGTTTTGGCTGGCCCCGCCTCCAAAACCATGGTTTTGGCTGGCCACGCCTCCAATACCATGGTTTTGGCTGGCCCCGCCTCCAATACCATGGTTTTGGCTGGCCCCGCCTCCAATACCATGGTTTTGGCTGGCCCCGCCTGAATACCATAGTTGTGCCTGGCCCTGCCTCAAATACCATGGTTTTGGCTACCATGGTTGTGGCTGGCCCTGCCTCAAATACCATGGTTTTGGCTTGCCCCGCCTCCAGTTACATGGTTTTGGCTGGCCCCAGCTCCAAGACCAATGATTTGGCTGGCCCCGCCTCCAAGACCATGGTTTTGGCTGGCCCCGCCTCCAATACCATGGTTTTGGCTGGCCCCGCCTCCAATACCATGGTTTTGGCTGGCCCAGCCTCCAATACCACGGTTTTGACTGGCCCCGCCTCCAGTTAGATGGTTTTGGCTGGCCCCACCTTTAGTTACATGGTTTTGGCTGGCCCCGCCTCCAATACCATGGTTTTGGCAGGCCCTGCCTCCAATACCATGGATTTGGCTGGCCCCGCCTCCAATACCATGGATTTGGCTGGCACCACCTCCAATACCATGGTTTTGGCTGGCCCCGCCTCCAATACCCTGGTTTTAGCTTGCCCCACCTACAGTTACATGGTTTTGGCTGGCCCTGCCTCCAATACCATGGTTTTGGTTGGCCCCGCCTCCAATACCACAGTTTTGGCTGGCCCCGCCTCCAATACCACGGTTATGGCTGGCCCCACCTCCAATACCATGGTTTTGGCTGGACCCGCCTCCAGTTACATGGTTTTGGCTGGTCCCCAGTTAAATGTTTTTTACTGGCCCAGCCTCCAGTTACATGGTTTTGGCTGGCCCTGCCACCAATACCATGGTTTTGGCTGGCCCTGCCTCCAATACCATGGTTTTGGCAGGCCCCGCCTCCAGTTACATGGTTTTGGCTGGCCCCGCCTCCAATACCATGATTTTGGCTGGCCCCGCCTCCAATACCATGGTTTTGTCTGGCTCTGCCTCCAATACCATGGTTTTGGCTGGCCCCGCCTCCAATACCATGGTTTTGGCTGGCGCCGCCTCCAATACCATGGTTTTGGCTGGCCCTGCCTCCAATACCATGGTTTTGGCTGGCCTCGCCTCCAATACCATGGTTTTGGCTGGCCCCGCCTCCAATACCATGGTTTTGGCTGGCCTCGCCTCCAGTTACATGGTTTTGGCTGGCCCCGCCTCCAATACCATGGTTTTGGCTGGCCTCGCCTCCAATACCATGGTTTTGGCTGGCCCCGGCTCCAAAACCATGGTTTTGGCTGGCCACGCCTCCAATACCATGGTTTTGGCTGGCTCTGCCTCCAATACCATGGTTTTGGCTGGCCCCGCCTCCAATACCATGGTTTTGGCTGGCCCTGCCTCCAATACCATGGATTTGGCTGGCCCCGCCTCCAGTACAATGGTTTTGGCTGGCCTCGCCTCCAGTTACATGGTTTTGGCTGGCCCCGCCTCCAATACCATGGTTTTGGCTGGCCCCGCCTCCAATACCATGGTTTTGGCTGGCCCCGCCTCCAATACCATGGTTTTGGCTGGCCCCGCCTCCAATACCATGGTTTTGGCTGGCCCCGCCTCCAATACCCTGGTTTTAGCTTGCCCCACCTACAGTTACATGGTTTTGGCTGGCCCTGCCTCCAATACCATGGTTTTGGTTGGCCCCGCCTCCAATACCACAGTTTTGGCTGGCCCCGCCTCCAATACCACGTTTATGGCTGGCCCCACCTCCAATACCATGGTTTTGGCTGGCCCCGCCTCCAGTTACATGGTTTTGGCTGGTCCCCAGTTAAATGTTTTTTACTGGCCCTGCCTCCAGTTACATGGTTTTGGCTGGCCCTGCCTCCAATACCATGGTTTTGGCAGGCCCCGCCTCCAGTTACATGGTTTTGGCTGGCCCCGCCTCCAATACCATGATTTTGGCTGGCCCCGCCTCCAATACCATGGTTTTAACTGGTCCCGCCTCCAGTTACATGGTTTTGGCCGGCCCTGCCTCCAATACCATGGTTTTGGCAGGCCCCGCCTCCAGTTACATGGTTTTGGCTGGCCCCACCTCCAATACCATGGTTTTGGCTGGCCCTGCCTCCAATACCATGGTTTTGGCTGGCCCCGCCTCCAATATCATGGTTTTGGCTGACTCTGCCTCCAGTTACATGGTTTTGGCTGGTCCCGCCTTCAGTTACATGGTTTTCGCTTGCCCCGCCTCCAATACCATGGTTTTGGCAGGCCCCGCCTCCAATACCATGGATTTGGCTGGCCCTGCATCCAATACCATGGATTTAGCTGGCACCGCCTCCAATACCCTGATTTTAGCTGGCCTCACCTACAGTTACATGGTTTTGGCTGGCCCTGCCTCCAATACCACGTTTTTGGCTGGCCCCGCCTCCAATACCATGGTTTTGGCTGGCCCCACCTCCAATACCATGGTTTTGGATGGCCCCGCCTCCAGTTAAATGGTTTTAACTGGCCCCTCCTCCAGTTACATGGTATTGGCTGGCCCTGCCTCCATTACCATGGTTTTGGCTGGCCCCGCCTCCAATACCATGGTTTGGCAGGCCCCGCCTCCAATACCATGGATTTTTCTGGCACCGCCTCCAATACCATGGATTTGGCTGGCACCGCCTCCAATAGCATGGTTTTGGCAGGCCCTGCCTCCAATACCATGGATTTGGCTGGCCCCGCCTCCAATACCATGGATTTGGCTGGCACCACCTCCAATACCATGGTTTTGGCTGGCCCCGCCTCCAATACCCTGGTTTTAGCTTGCCCCACCTACAGTTACATGGTTTTGGTTGGCCCCGCCTCCAATACCACAGTTTTGGCTGGCCCCGCCTCCAATACCACGGTTATGGCTGGCCCCACCTCCAATACCATGGTTTTGGCTGGACCCGCCTCCAGTTACATGGTTTTGGCTGGTCCCCAGTTAAATGTTTTTTACTGGCCCAGCCTCCAGTTACATGGTTTTGGCTGGCCCTGCCACCAATACCATGGTTTTGGCTGGCCCTGCCTCCAATACCATGGTTTTGGCAGGCCCCGCCTCCAGTTACATGGTTTTGGCTGGCCCCGCCTCCAATACCATGATTTTGGCTGGCCCCGCCTCCAATACCATGGTTTTGTCTGGCTCTGCCTCCAATACCATGGTTTTGGCTGGCCCCGCCTCCAATACCATGGTTTTGGCTGGCCTCGCCTCCAATACCATGGTTTTGGCTGGCCCCGCCTCCAATACCATGGTTTTGGCTGGCCTCGCCTCCAGTTACATGGTTTTGGCTGGCCCCGCCTCCAATACCATGGTTTTGGCTGGCCTCGCCTCCAATACCATGGTTTTGGCTGGCCCCGGCTCCAAAACCATGGTTTTGGCTGGCCACGCCTCCAATACCATGGTTTTGGCTGGCTCTGCCTCCAATACCATGGATTTGGCTGGCCCCGCCTCCAATACCATGGATTTGGCTGGCACCGCCTCCAATACCATGGTTTTGGCTGGCCCCGCCTCCAATACCCTGGTTTTAGCTTGCCCCACCTACAGTTACATGGTTTTGGCTGGCCCTGCCTCCAATACCATGGTTTTGGTTGGCCCCGCCTCCAATACCACAGTTTTGGCTGGCCCCGCCTCCAATACCACGTTTATGGCTGGCCCCACCTCCAATACCATGGTTTTGGCTGGCCCCGCCTCCAGTTACATGGTTTTGGCTGGTCCCCAGTTAAATGTTTTTTACTGGCCCTGCCTCCAGTTACATGGTTTTGGCTGGCCCTGCCTCCAATACCATGGTTTTGGCAGGCCCCGCCTCCAGTTACATGGTTTTGGCTGGCCCCGCCTCCAATACCATGATTTTGGCTGGCCCCGCCTCCAATACCATGGTTTTAACTGGTCCCGCCTCCAGTTACATGGTTTTGGCCGGCCCTGCCTCCAATACCATGGTTTTGGCAGGCCCCGCCTCCAGTTACATGGTTTTGGCTGGCCCCACCTCCAATACCATGGTTTTGGCTGGCCCTGCCTCCAATACCATGGTTTTGGCTGGCCCCGCCTCCAATATCATGGTTTTGGCTCACTCTGCCTCCAGTTACATGGTTTTGGCTGGTCCCGCCTTCAGTTACATGGTTTTCGCTGGCCCCGCCTCCAATACCATGGTTTTGGCAGGCCCCGCCTCCAATACCATGGATTTGGCTGGCCCTGCATCCAATACCATGTATTTAGCTGGCACCGCCTCCAATACCCTGGTTTTAGCTGGCCTCACCTACAGTTACATGGTTTTGGCTGGCCCTGCCTCCAATACCACGTTTTTGGCTGGCCCCGCCTCCAATACCATGGTTTTGGCTGGCCCCACCTCCAATACCATGGTTTTGGATGGCCCCGCCTCCAGTTAAATGGTTTTAACTGGCCCCTCCTCCAGTTACATGGTATTGGCTGGCCCTGCCTCCATTACCATGGTTTTGGCTGGCCCCGCCTCCAATACCATGGTTTGGCAGGCCCCGCCTCCAATACCATGGATTTTTCTGGCACCGCCTCCAATACCATGGATTTGGCTGGCACCGCCTCCAATACCATGGTTTTGGCTGGCCCCGCCTCCAATACCCTGGTTTTAGCTGGCCCCACCTACAGTTACATGGTTTTGGCTGGCCCTGCCTCCAATACCATGGTTTTGGTTGGCCCTGCCTCCAATACCACAGTTTTGGCTGGCCCCACCTCCAATACCACGGTTTTGGCTGGCCCCACCTCCAATACCATGGTTTTGGCTGGCCCCGCCTCCAGTTAAATGGTTTTGGCTGGTCCCCAGTTAAATGGTTTTTACTGGCCCCGCCTCCAGTTACATGGTTTTGGCTGGCCCTGCCACCAATACCATGGTTTTGGCTGGCCCTGCCTCCAATACCATGGGTTTGGCTGGCCCTGACTCCAATACCATGGTTTTGGCTGGCCCCGCCTCCAGTTAAATGGTTTTGGCTGGCCCCCAGTTACATGGTTTTAACTGGCCCTGCCTCCAGTTACATGGTTTTGGCTGGCCCCACCTCCAATACCATGATTTCGGCAGGCCCATCCTCCAATACCATTGTTTTGGCTGGCCCCGCCTCCAGGTGTCTGGACCTGCCTCCAAAACCATGGTTTTAGCTGGCCCCGCCTAAAATACCATGGTTTTGGCTGGCCCCGCCTCCAATACCATGGTTTTGGCTGGCCCAGCCTCCAATACCATGGTTTTGGCTGGCCCCGCCTCCAATACCATGGTTTTGGCTGGCCCCGCCTCCAATACCATGGTTTTGGCTGGCCCTGCCTCCAATACCATGGTTTTGGCTGGCCCCGCATCCAGTTACATGGTTTTGGCTGTCCCGGCCTCCAAAACCATGGTTTTGGCTGGCCCGGCCTCCAATACCATGGTTCTAGCTGGCCCGGCCTCCAATACCATGGTTTTTGCTGGCCCGGCCTCCAATACCATGGTTTTGGCTGGCCCAGCCTCCAATACCATGGTTTTGGCTTGCCCCGCCTCCAATACCATGGTTCTGGCTGGCCCTACCTCCAGTTACATGGTTTTGGCTGGCCCCTCCTCCAGTTACAGGGTTTTGACTGGCCCCGCCTCCAATACCATGGTTTTGGCTGGCCCCCAGTAAGATGGTTTTGACTGGCCCCGTCTCCAATACCATGGTTTTGGCTGGCCCCACCTCCAAAACCATGGTTTTGGCTGGCCCTGCCTCCAATACCATGGTTTTGGCTGGCCCCGCCTCCAATACCATGGTTTTGGCTGGCCCTGCCTCCAATACCATGGTTTTGGCTGGCCCCGCCTTCAATACCATGGTTTTAGCTGGCCCCGCCTCCAGTACCATGGTTTTGACTGGTCCCCAGTTACATGGTTTTAACTGGCCCCACCTCGCTACATGGTTTAGGATGGCCCCCTCCAATACCATGGTTTTGGCTGGCCCCGCCTCCAATACCATGGTTTTGGCTGGCCCTGCCTCCAATATCATGGTTTTGGCTGGCCCCGCCTCCAATACCTTGGTTTTAGCTGGCTCCGCCTCCAATACCATGGTTTTGGCAGGCCCTGCCTCCAGTTACATGGTTTTTGCTGGCCCTGCCTCCAATACCATGGTTTTGGCAGGCCCCGCCTCCAATACCATGGTTTTGGCAGGCCCCACCTCCAATACCATGGTTTTGGCTGGCCCCGCATCCAATACCATGGATTTGGCTGGCCCCGCCTCCAATACCATGGTTTTGGCTGGCCCCGCCTCCAATACCATGGTTTCGGCTGGTCCTGCCTCCAATACCATGGTTTTAGCCGGCCCCGCCTCCAGTTCCATGGTTTTGACTGGCCCCGCCTCCAGTAATATGGTTTTGGCTGGCCCTGCCTCCAATACCATGGTTTTGGCTGGCCCCGCCTCCAGTTATATGGTTTTGGCTGGCCCTGCCTCCAATACCATGGTTTTGACCTGCCCCGCCTCCAATACCATGGTTTTGGCTGGCCCCGCTGTTAGGGAGAATTCTCTGTTTAGGCTGAATTTCCTAACCTAGTGAGTCCCCCAGCAGCTTTGCTGGATTTTTGGGGTTTATTTTTTTATCCTGCCAAGAGTGAGACTCTTTTACCCTCACTCTTGGGCATGATTTGAGTGTGTTTCTTTGAATCTAGATGTGTTTAATTGTCTATGGGGTCTTTTACTCCATAGGGTTTCATGTGTTTTTGTGATGTGTGTTACACAGCACCCTTCGTGCAGTAACACAGGGGTGTCATAGTGACCCCCCAGTATAGACTCCATACCCTGGGACTGACTACTGTCTCCCAGGGCATGTAAAGTCACCATTGACTTTACTAGTCTTAAATTCTGAACAGAACCAGTACAAACCATCATATTGTGGACGTACTGGCTGGGGCAATTCAATTGCCCCGGGGTCTGTTAGTCGAGGGGGCACGTCTCCGTCCCCCCTGATCAAGTTTTGGCTGGTGGCAGTGGATACTACTTTTTATATTCAACCGCAAATATTTTCCTATGGGATTTCCCATTGTTTTAGGCTACTACCTTTATTTAATTATTTACGGTAGCCTCGAACATACTGCCGGTTTATTTAATTAATATTAATTCTCCGGTTGGTGTTTTTTGCCAAAACTTGATTCAAAAATGGCGTTTGTGTTCTCTTCTGTGACTCCAACCCAAGTTGAGCCCTTTGTTCCACTTTTTGGCGGGCTTCTCCACAGAAGCCCTCCAAAGTGGTGCCACTCTGTCTGGGGTACTTAGGAGGGGTGGAGGGAAATGTAGGCACCCTGGACTGAGTTGCCTAGGCAACTCAAGTCGCACTCCATCCTGATTGACCCAAGTGGTGAGCCGGCCGGCTCACCACTTAGCATGTTTGAGTGACAGCTAGGCTGAGTGAATGGGGGTTTGCTGCATAAAAGCAGGGCTTTGGGGACTGGAACTTCAGAAGTCGCCACAGGACCTAAGAATCCGACGAGGGAGAAGCTGAGCCGACCTGCCATGACACCACTACCGGTGGAGCCCTGCTGGACTGCCTCACCACTTTTCCCAACGACAGAGGAGATCTCCCGCCGGAGAGTCTTCTTCCTTTGACTGGTGGGGATAACCAGTTTCACCGTCTTTTCGCCTTCCCGACGTACCTCGTGGCCGCCTTGCCTGTGCCAAGCACCCCGGCAACCGGGATACCATGTTTTACCACAACCGCGAAACAAAGGTACCACCTTTAACCGGAAAACTCCACTGCTGGTTTCTTCCCTGGTAGTGCAACGACCTTCATCTTTCCTCCAAGTCGAGATCTTCTCTTCCCCTGGACGACGACGCAACTTGCACCCACTACCAGGAACAAGTGCCACCGCTGGAGGATCATTCGCACTTAAGGTACCGTATCCCGCCTGGCTTCCCTTGCTACCAACTGTACGGGGTAGAATTAGCCCCCGGCTTTCGAACCTGGGTTAGTCTGGGACACCCTGGCTAAACTTTCTTAAGCCTCTCTAAACTCTTTTTGAACCCTCTGCAAGACTTTCTAAGCCTAGTGTAACTGTGTGATCTTGGGCGCATTTGTGCTCTGCTCTCTCTAAGAGTGGGCCCAGCCTTTGGACTTTGGCTCACAAGTGACTTTTGCTCTTCTGCCTTGCTAATAGTGTTCCTGAATCGTAGAGTGGTGTACCTTTCCATATTCTGTCTTTTTCCCTCCCTTTCTCACAAACTTATTGGAGTGCAATCTAGTTAAGCGCTCACCTCTTTATGAAAATAAGTGGTATTTTACTGTGACTTATCTGATAAGGAAAAAGGGGTGTATATATTACAATAGTAACTGTGTTTAGAATATTTTACAATAAGAGTGCTGGAGTGTTTCAAACTGTGTGTTTTTAAATAAATAATTATATACTTTGATACCAAAGGTCTGGTCAGTGTTTGCTTGTATTATTGTATCTGAGTGCCTATTGTGTATACTTTGCATACTGCCTAACACTTCTTGAGGGAAGTCTGACTGCTCAGCCACAGCTACCAGGTAAATCTGTGTGGTACAGACTGCTACCAAGTGGGTTTACTGCCAACACCTGTAGTCTTAAATCTTTTGCAGTGGTCCCTAAGGGAACTGCACAGGTTTCTGCCAAACACCCACCTCCAATACCATGGCTTTGGCTGGCCCCGCCTCCAATACCATGGTTTCGGCTGGCCCCACCTCCAATACCATGGTTTTGGCTGGCCCTGCCTCCAGTCACATGGTTTTGGCTGCCCCCGCCTCCAGGCACATGGTTTTGGCTGGCCCCGCCTCCAATACCATGGTTTTGTCTGGCCCCGCCTCCAATATCATGGTTTTGCTGGCCCCGCCTCCAATACCATGGTTTTGGCTGGCCCCGCCTCCAATACCATGGTTTTGACTGGCCCCGGCTTCAGTTACATGGTTTTGACTGGCCCCGCCTCCAATACCATGGTTTTGGCTGGCCCTGCATCCAATACCTTGGATTTGGCTGGCAGCGCCTCCAATACCATGGTTTTCGCTTGCCCCGCCTCCAATACCATGGTTTTCGCAGGCCCCTCCTCCAATACCCTGGTTTTAGCTGGCCCCACCTACAGTTACATGGTTTTGGCTCGCCCTGCCTCCAATACCATGGTTTTGGCTGGCCCCGCCTCCAATACCATGGTTTTGGCTGGCCCCGCCTCCAATACCACAGTTTTGGCTGGCCCCGCCTCCAATACCATGGTTTTGGCTGGCCCCACCTCCAATACCATGGTTTTGGCTGGCCCCGCCTCCAGTTACATGGTTTTGGCTGGTCCCCAGTTAAATGGTTTTAACTGGCCCCACCTCCAGTTACATGGTTTTGGCTGGCCCTGCCTCCAATACCATGGTTTTGGCTGGCCCCGCCTCCAATACCATGGTTTTGGCAGGGCCCGCCTCCAGTTACATGGTTTTGGCTGGCCCCACCTCCAATACCATGGTTTTGGCTGGCCTCGCCTCCAATACCATGGTTTTGGCTGGCCCTGCCTCCAATACCATGGTTTTGGCTGGCCCCGCATCCAATATCATGGTTTTGGCTGACTCCGCCTCCAGTTACATGGTTTTGGCTGGCCTCGCCTCCAATACCATGGGTTTGGCTGGCCCCTCCTCCTATACCATGGTTTTGGCTGGCCCCGCCTCCAATACCATGGGTTTGGCTGGCCCCGCCTCCAATACCATGGTTTTGGCTGGCCCCCACCTCCAGTTAAATGGTTTTGGCTGGCCCCCAGTTACATGGTTTTAACTGGCCCCGCCTCCAGTGACATGGTTTTGGCTGGCCCTACCTCCAATACCATGGTTTTGGTTGGCCCCGCATCCAATACCATGGTTTTGGCTGGCCCCGCCTCCAATACCATTGTTTTGGCTGGCCCCGCCTCCAGTTACATGGTTTTGTCTGGCCCTGCCTCCAAAACCATGGTTTTAGCTGGCCCTGCCTAAAATACCATGGTTTTGGCTGGCCCCGCCTCCAATACCATGGTTTTGGCTGGCCCAGCCTCCAATATCATGGTTTTGGCTGGCCCCGCCTCCAATACCATGGTTTTGGCTGGCCCTCCCTCCAATACCATGGTTTTGGCTGGCCCTGCCTCCAATACCATGGTCTTGGCTGGCCCCGCCTCCAATACCATGGTTTTGGCTGGCCCCGCCTCCAGTTACATGGTTTTGGCTGGCCCCGCCTCCAAAACCATGGTTTTGGCTGGCCCCGCCTCCAGACACATGGTTTTGGCTGGCCCAGCCTCCAATACCATGGTTTTGGCTGTCCCCGCCTCCATTTACATGGTTTTGTCTGGCCCTGCCTCCAAAACCATGGTTTTAGCTGGCCCTGCCTAAAATACCATGGTTTTGGCTGGCCCAGCCTCCAATATCATGGTTTTGGCTGGCCCCGCCTCCAATACCATGGTTTTGGCTGGCCCTCCCTCCAGTACCATGGTTTTGGCTGGCCCTGCCTCCAATACCATGGTCTTGGCTGGCCCCGCCTAAAATACCATGGTTTTGGCTGGCCCCGCCTCCAGTTACATGGTTTTGGCTGGCCCCGCCTCCAAAACCATGGTTTTGGCTGGCCCCGCCTCCAGACACATGGTTTTGGCTGGCCCAGCCTCCAATACCATGGTTTTGGCTGGCCCAGCCTCCATTTACATGGTTTTGGCTGGCCCCGCCTCCAGTACCATGGTTTTGGCTGGCCCTGCCTCCAATACCATGGTTTTGGCTGGCCCCGCCTTCAGTTACATGGTTTTGGCTGGCCCCGCCTCCAGTCACATGGTTTTGGCTGGCCCTGCCTCCAGTCACATGGTTTTGGCTGGCCCCACCTCCAATACCATGGTTTTGGCTGGCCCGGCCTCCAGTTACATATTTATGGCTGGCCCCGCCTCCAATACCATGGTTTTGGCTGGCCCCGCCTCCAATATCATGGTTTTGGCTGGCCCCGCCTCCAATACCATGGTTTTGGCTGGCCCCGCGTCCAATACCATGGTTTTGGCTGGCCCCGCCGCCAGATACATGGTTTTGGCTGGCCCCGCCTTCAGTTACATGGTTTTGGCTGGCCCGCCTCCAATACCATGGTTTTGGCTGGCCCCGCCTCCAAAATCATGGTTTTGGCTGGCCCTGCCTCCAGTACAATGGTTTTCGCTGGCTCCGCCTACAGTTATATATTTTTGGATGGCCCCGCCTCCAATACCATGGTTTTGGCTGGCCCTGCCTCCAATACCATCACTTTGGCTGGCCCCGCCTCCAATACCATGGTTTTGGCTGGCCCTGCCTCCAATATCATGGTTTTGGCTGGCCCCGCCTCCAATACAATGGTTTTGGCTGGCTCCGCCACCAGTTATATATTTTTGGCTCGCCCCGCTTCCAATACCATGGTTTTGGCTGGCCCCGCCTCCAATACCATCATTTTGGCTGGCCCCGCCTCCAATACCATAGTTTTGGCTGGCCCCGCCTTCAGTTACATGGTTTTGGCTGGCCCCACCTCCAGTTACATGGTTTTGGCTGGCCTCGCCTCGAATAGCATGGTTTTAGCTGGCCCCGCCTCCAATACCATGGTTTTGGCTGGCCCCGCCTCCAACACCATGGTTTTAGCTGGCCCCGCTTCCAGTTACATGGTTTTGGCTGGCCCCGCCTCCAATACCATGGTTTTGGATGGCCTTGCCTCCATTTACATGGTTTTGGCTGGCCCCGCCTCCAATACCATGGTTTTGGCTAGCCCCGCCTTAAGTTACATGGTTTTGGATGACCCCGCCTTCAGTTAAATGGTTTTGGCTGGCCCTGCCTCCAATACCATGGTTTTGGCTGGCCCCGCCTCCAATATCATGGTTTTGGCTGGCCCCACCTCCAATACCATGGTTTTGGCTGGCCCCGCCTCCAATACCATGGTTTTGGCTGGCCCCGCCTCCAGTTACATGGTTTTGGCTGGCCCTGCTTCCAATACCATGGTTTTGTCTGGCCCCGCCTCCAATACCATCATTTTGGCTGGCCCCGCCTCCAATACCATAGTTTTGGCTGGCCCCGCCTTCAGTTACATGGTTTTGGCTGGCCCCACATCCAGTTACATGGTTTTGGCTGGCTTGCCTCGAATAGCATGGTTTTGGCTGGCCCCGCCTCCAAAACCATGGTTTTGGCTGGCCCCGCCTCCAACACCATGGTTTTAGCTGGCCCCGCTTCCAGTTACATGGTTTTGGCTGGCCCCACCTCCAATACCATGGTTTTGGATGGCCTTGCCTCCAGTTACATGGTTTTGGCTGGCCCCGCCTCCAATACCATGGTTTTGGCTAGCCCCGCCTTCAGTTACATGGTTTTGGCTGACCCCGCCTTCAGTTAAATGGTTTTGGCTGGCCCTGCCTCCAATACCATGGTTTCGGCTGGCCTCACCTCCAGATACATAGTTTTGGCTGGCCCCGCCTCCAGTTAGATGGTTTTGGCTGGCCCTGCCTCCAATACCATGGTTTTGGCTAGCCCCGCCTTCAGTTACATGGTTTTGGCTGACCCCGCCTTCAGTTAAATGGTTTTGGCTGGCCCTGCCTCCAATACCATGGTTTTAGCTGGCCCCGCCTCCAATATCATGGTTTTGGCTGGCCCCACCTCCAATACCATGGTTTTGGCTGGCCCCGCCTCCAATACCATGGTTTTGGCTGGCCCCGCCTCCAATACCATGGTTTTGGCTGGCCCCGCCCCCAGTTACATGGTTTGGCTGGCCCCGCCTTCAGTTAAATGGTTTTGGCTGGCCCTGCCTCCAATACAATGGTTTTGGCGGGCTCCGCCTCCACTTATATATTTTTGGCTGGCCCCGCCTCCAATACCATGGTTTTTGCTGGCCCCGCCTCCAATACCATGGTTTTGGCTGGCCCCGCCTCCAATACCACAGTTTTGGCTGGCCCCGCTTCCAATACCATGGTTTTGGCTGGCCCCACCTCCAATACCATGGTTTTGGCTGGCCCCGCCTCCAGTTACATGGTTTTGGCTGGTCCCCAGTTAAATGGTTTTAACTGGCCCCACCTCCAGTTACATGGTTTTGGCTGGCCCTGCCTCCAATACCATGGTTTTGGCTGGCCCCGCCTCCAATACCATGGTTTTGGCAGGGCCCGCCTCCAGTTACATGGTTTTGGCTGGCCCCACCTCCAATACCATGGTTTTGGCTGGCCTCGCCTCCAATACCATGGTTTTGGCTGGCCCTGCCTCCAATACCATGGTTTTGGCTGGCCCCGCATCCAATATCATGGTTTTGGCTGACTCCGCCTCCAGTTACATGGTTTTGGCTGGCCCCGCCTCCAATACCATGGGTTTGGCTGGCCCCTCCTCCTATACCATGGTTTTGGCTGGCCCCGCCTCCAATACCATGGGTTTGGCTGGCCCCGCCTCCAATACCATGGTTTTGGCTGGCCCCCACCTCCAGTTAAATGGTTTTGGCTGGCCCCCAGTTACATGGTTTTAACTGGCCCCGCCTCCAGTGACATGGTTTTGGCTGGCCCTACCTCCAATACCATGGTTTTGGTTGGCCCCGCATCCAATACCATGGTTTTGGCTGGCCCCGCCTCCAATACCATTGTTTTGGCTGGCCCCGCCTCCAGTTACATGGTTTTGTCTGGCCCTGCCTCCAAAACCATGGTTTTAGCTGGCCCTGCCTAAAATACCATGGTTTTGGCTGGCCCCGCCTCCAATACCATGGTTTTGGCTGGCCCAGCCTCCAATATCATGTTTTTGGCTGGCCCCGCCTCCAATACCATGGTTTTGGCTGGCCCTCCCTCCAATACCATGGTTTTGGCTGGCCCTGCCTCCAATACCATGGTCTTGGCTGGCCCCGCCTCCAATACCATGGTTTTGGCTGGCCCCGCCTCCAGTTACATGGTTTTGGCTGGCCCCGCCTCCAAAACGATGGTTTTGGCTGGCCCCGCCTCCAGACACATGGTTTTGGCTGGCCCCGCCTCCAGACACATGGTTTTGGCTGGCCCAGCCTCCAATACCATGGTTTTGGCTGTCCCCGCCTCCATTTACATGGTTTTGTCTGGCCCTGCCTCCAAAACCATGGTTTTAGCTGGCCCTGCCTAAAATACCATGGTTTTGGCTGGCCCCGCCTCCAATACCATGGTTTTGGCTGGCCCAGCCTCCAATATCATGGTTTTGGCTGGCCCCGCCTCCAATACCATGGTTTTGGCTGGCCCTCCCTCCAATACCATGGTTTTGGCTGGCCCTGCCTCCAATACCATGGTCTTGGCTGGCCCCGCCTCCAATACCATGGTTTTGGCTGGCCCCGCCTCCAGTTACATGGTTTTGGCTGGCCCCGCCTCCAAAGCCATGGTTTTGGCTGGCCCCGCCTCCAGACACATGGTTTTGGCTGGCCCAGCCTCCAATACCATGGTTTTGGCTGGCCCAGCCTCCATTTACATGGTTTTGGCTGGCCCCGCCTCCAGTACCATGGTTTTGGCTGGCCCTGCCTCCAATACCATGGTTTTGGCTGGCCCCGCCTTCAGTTACATGGTTTTGGCTGGCCCCGCCTCCAGTCACATGGTTTTGGCTGGCCCTGCCTCCAGTCACATGGTTTTGGCTGGCCCCACCTCCAATACCATGGTTTTGGCTGGCCCGGCCTCCAGTTACATATTTATGGCTGGCCCCGCCTCCAATACCATGGTTTTGGCTGGCCCCGCCTCCAATATCATGGTTTTGGCTGGCCCCGCCTCCAATACCATGGTTTTGGCTGGCCCCGCGTCCAATACCATGGTTTTGGCTGGCCCCGCCGCCAGATACATGGTTTTGGCTGGCCCCGCCTTCAGTTACATGGTTTTGGCTGGCCTGCCTCCAATACCATGGTTTTGGCTGGCCCCGCCTCCAAAATCATGGTTTTGGCTGGCCCTGCCTCCAATACAATGGTTTTCGCTGGCTCCGCCTACAGTTATATATTTTTGGATGGCCCCGCCTCCAATACCATGGTTTTGGCTGGCCCTGCCTCCAATACCATCACTTTGGCTGGCCCCGCCTCCAATACCATGGTTTTGGCTGGCCCTGCCTCCAATATCATGGTTTTGGCTGGCCCCGCCTCCAATACAATGGTTTTGGCTGGCTCCGCCACCAGTTATATATTTTTGGCTCGCCCCGCTTCCAATACCATGGTTTTGGCTGGCCCCGCCTCCAATACCATCATTTTGGCTGGCCCCGCCTCCAATACCATAGTTTTGGCTGGCCCCGCCTTCAGTTACATGGTTTTGGCTGGCCCCACCTCCAGTTACATGGTTTTGGCTGGCCTCGCCTCGAATAGCATGGTTTTAGCTGGCCCCGCCTCCAATACCATGGTTTTGGCTGGCCCCGCCTCCAACACCATGGTTTTAGCTGGCCCCGCTTCCAGTTACATGGTTTTGGCTGGCCCCGCCTCCAATACCATGGTTTTGGATGGCCTTGCCTCCATTTACATGGTTTTGGCTGGCCCCGCCTCCAATACCATGGTTTTGGCTAGCCCCGCCTTCAGTTACATGGTTTTGGATGACCCCGCCTTCAGTTAAATGGTTTTGGCTGGCCCTGCCTCCAATACCATGGTTTTGGCTGGCCCCGCCTCCAATATCATGGTTTTGGCTGGCCCCACCTCCAATACCATCGTTTTGGCTGGCCCCGCCTCCAATACCATGGTTTTGGCTGGCCCCGCCTCCAGTTACATGGTTTTGGCTGGCCCTGCTTCCAATACCATGGTTTTGGCTGGCCCCGCCTCCAATACCATCATTTTGGCTGGCCCCGCCTCCAATACCATAGTTTTGGCTGGCCCCGCCTTCAGTTACATGGTTTTGGCTGGCCCCACATCCAGTTACATGGTTTTGGCTGGCCTCGCCTCGAATAGCATGGTTTTGGCTGGCCCCGCCTCCAAAACCATGGTTTTGGCTGGCCCCGCCTCCAACACCATGGTATTAGCTGGCCCCGCTTCCAGTTACATGGTTTTGGCTGGCCCCACCTCCAATACCATGGTTTTGGATGGCCTTGCCTCCAGTTACATGGTTTTGGCTGGCCCCGCCTCCAATACCATGGTTTTGGCTAGCCCCGCCTTCAGTTACATGGTTTTGGCTGACCCCGCCTTCAGTTAAATGGTTTTGGCTGGCCCTGCCTCCAATACCATGGTTTCGGCTGGCCTCACCTCCAGTTACATAGTTTTGGCTGGCCCCGCCTCCAGTTAGATGGTTTTGGCTGGCCCTGCCTCCAATACCATGGTTTTGGCTAGCCCCGCCTTCAGTTACATGGTTTTGGCTGACCCCGCCTTCAGTTAAATGGTTTTGGCTGGCCCTGCCTCCAATACCATGGTTTTAGCTGGCCCCGCCTCCAATATCATGGTTTTGGCTGGCCCCACCTCCAATACCATGGTTTTGGCTGGCCCCGCCTCCAATACCATGGTTTTGGCTGGCCCCGCCTCCAATACCATGGTTTTGGCTGGCCCCGCCCCCAGTTACATGGTTTGGCTGGCCCCGCCTTCAGTTAAATGGTTTTGGCTGGCCCTGCCTCCAATACAATGGTTTTGGCTGGCTCCGCCTCCACTTATATATTTTTGGCTGGCCCCGCCTCCAATACCATGGTTTTTGCTGGCCCCGCCTCCAATACCATCACTTTGGCTGGCCCCGCCTCCAATACTATGGTTTTGGCTGGCTCCGCCTCCAATATCATGGTTTTGGCTGGCCCCGCCTCCAATACAATGGTTTTGGCTGGCTCCGCCTCCAGTTATATATATTTGGCTGGCCCCGCTTCCAATACCATGGTTTTGGCTGGCCCCGCCTCCAATATCATGGTTTTTGTTAGGGAGAATTCTCTGTTTAGGCTGAATTTCCCTACCTAGTGAGTCCCCCAGCAGCTTTGCTGGATTTCTGGGGTTTAATTTTTTTCTCCTGCCAAGAGTGAGACTCTTTTACCCTCACTCTTGGACATGTTGAAGTGTGTTTTCTTGGTTAAACCTTGTGTTGAATGGGCTATGGGGTCTTTTACTCCATAGGGCCTCATGTATTTTTGTGATGTGGGTTACACAGCACCCTCTGTGCCGTGACCCAGGGGTGTCCTAGGGACTCCCCAACATAGACTCCATACCCTGGGACTGACTACTGTCTCCCAGGGCATGTAAAGTCACCAAAGACTTTGCTAGTCTTGAATCCTGAACAGAACCAGTACAAACCATCATATTGTGGACGTACTGGCTGGGGCAATTCGATTGCCCCAGGGTCTGTTAGTCGAGGGGGCACGTCTCCGTCCCCCCTGATCGAGTTTTGGCTGGTGGCAGTGGAAACTACTTTTTATATTCGACCGCGAATATTTCCCTATGGGATTTCCCATTGTTTTAGGCTAACACATTTAATTATTTATTTACGGTAGCCTTAAACATACCGCCGGTTTATATATTTATTTTTATAACTCCGGTTGGGACTTTTTGCCAAAACTTGATTCTAAAATGGCGTTGGTGTTCGCCTCTGTAACTCTGACCCAAAGTGGAGCCCTTTGTTCCACTTTTGGCGGGCTTCTCCACAGAAGCCCTCCAAAGTGGTGCCACTCTGTCTGGGGTACTTAGGAGGGGTGGAGGGGGATTTAGGCACCCTGGACTGAGTTACCTTGGTAACTCAAGTCGCACTCCGTCCTGATTGGCCCAAGTGGTGAGCCGCCCGGCTCACCACTTAGCATGTTTGAGTGACAGCTAGGCTGGGTGAATGGGGGCTTGCTGCATAAAAGCAGGGCTTTGGGGACTGGGACTTCAGAAGTCGCCACAGGACCAAGAATCCGACGAGGGAAGAGCTGAGCCGACCTGCTTCGACGACACCACCCGGTGGAGCCCTGCTGAACCGTCTCACCACTTTTTCCCGACGACCGAGGAGAACTCTTAACGGAGTGGCTCCTTCCCTTGACTGGTGGGGACAACCAGTTTTCGCCTTCTTTCCGTTCTTTGAGGTATCTCGTGGCCGCCTTGCCTGTGCCAAGCACCCCGGCAACCGGAATACCACACTTTACCCCCATACCGCGAAAGTCGGTACCAACCCTTTAACCGGAGGACTCCGCGGCTGGTTTCTTCCCGGGCAGTGCAACGACCCTCCTCTTCTGCGCTTCAGCGAGAACTTCTTCTCCCCTGACCGACGTCGAGCCCTGCTGCCACTGCCTGGAACAACTGCCCCCGCTGGAGGATCCTTTCCGCTTAAGGTACTGTGTTCCGCCTGGCTTCCCTTGCTACCGACTGTACGGGGTAGATTTAGTCCCCGGCTTTCGAACCTGGGAGTGCCTGGGACACTTTTGCTAAACTTTCTGAGCCACTCCAAACTCTTTTTGACTCTTTGCAAGACTTTGAATCTCTAACTAACAGTGTGATCTTGAGCACATTTTCGCTCCGGCTACTCTAAGAGTGGGCCCTGCCTAGTGACTTTTGCTCACCTGTGACTTTGTGCTTCTTTAAGCCTATTGCAAGTGTTCTGGACCTGAGAGTGGTGTGTTTAACCCATTTCTGCTTTTTCTCTCCCTTTCTTGGAAACTACTAGAGTGTCATCTAACGTTAAGCACTCACCTCTGTTTTAATTAAGTGGTGTTAACCTAGAGTTGTCTAGATAGGAGAAAGGATTGAATCTACTTTCAGTATAACTGTGTTTGAAGTTTTTACTATATTTTTGCTAGAGTGTTTTTAACTTATGTGTATTTTAAATAAATAACTATATACTTTTGAAACCAAGCTCTGGTCAGTGTTTGCTTGTGCTATTGTATTTTGGTACATATTGTGTATACTTTACATACTGCCTAACCCTTCTTGAGAGAGGTCTGACTGCTCAGCCACAGCTACCAGGTAAATCTGGGTGGTACGGACTGCTACCAAAGGGGTTTACTGCTCTACCTGTAGTCTTAAATCTTTTGCAGTGTTCCCCAAGGGAACTGCACAGGTTTCTGCCTAACACTGGTGTACAGCGGTGGGATTTGTATTGAGTATACATTTTATTGTGCTTTAGATACCTTAGTGCAACTAACCACAAAGCTTAGCACTGAAAAAGTAAAACCTCTAACATGTCAGTTATAGAAAGCTATAGTCAAGAGTCCCTGGCAGCCAAAACTGCTGATTGTTTAAGAGTGCTCTGTAAACATAAGGATCTCCTGACTAAGGGCAAGAAAATGGAGCTGATTGAAAGATTGTTAGCTAACCAAAGTCTGGGTGATGGTTCAGAGGAACCTACCACTCCAGCAACTGTAGATGACAGTATTGAAGTTAACATGGAGCAAAATGTTGATGATTCTGAGGAAGAGTCAGAAGAGGAGGGTGAGGCTGTTGTAACTGTCCCCCCTAGGCCTCTGCCTGCTCTACCTGCTGTACCTACTGGACCTTTACCAGGTCCCACATTTAGTCCTCAGTACTTTGAACTGGAGAAAATGAAGCTAGAATTAGAGTATAAGAAACTTAATGCTCAAACTGACAAAGAACTAAGGCTAAGGGAAATGGAGCTCAAGTATGACTTAGAAATGAAGAAATTATCTGTTGAGAATGTTTCTCTCTCTGGCTCCTCTAGAAGTTCCAGTCCTAAAAGACCCCGGATGCCTAAAGAATTGGTTGGTATGTATGAGCCTAAGTTGGATGTGTTGGATTGGTTGTCTCTGTTTGAATATAATCATGGGCTCCAGAACATCACAGGAAATGACTTACTCACCTGGTTGTTCTCTAGGCTTCCCCCTGTTGCAACTGATGTGGTAATGGAGATGGGGGAGGAGGATAGGAAGGACTATGAATGTCTGAAACTAGCTTTGATAGCTAGGTTTGGGAAGACCCCTTCCCAGTATCTTAAGAGGTTTAGGAGCCTCAAAAAGCATGATGGTACCCCTTGGGCTACCTGGGTGAATGAATGTTTGAAAAACTTAGAGGGATGGATTAAGGGTTACAAGGTGAACACTTATGAAGGTATGAAGAATTTGTTTATGTTGGAGACTATTTATGATGCCTGCTCTCCTGAGCTCAGACAACACTTGGCTGATTCCAGGGAATTGGATTCCCGGAAACTAGCTAAGGCTGCTGACTTGTGGGTTGCCAACAGGGCCACTCACAAGGATTCTGGGGTAACTCAGAAGAAGGATGGGGAAAAACAGTCTAAAAAGGCCTCCAAAGAGAATTCTAATACTACAAATTCCAAAGAGGGCCCCAAACCAAACTATAAGGGTAAGCCACAAGGGAAACCAAATCAGGCTAGTGTACCTTCTGGTCCCAGACCAGAAGGAGGTCAGAACAAGCCTCCATTCCAGCGAGCCTTTGGCTCATGCTTTGTTTGTAAGGCTACTGACCATGTGAAAGGAGACCCCAGATGTAAGGGTAAACCTTCAGGGGTCCAGCTTGCCTCCTTAGCCTTCGCTCCAGAAGAGGAAGTACATATGGCAAGTGGAAACTTTCTATTACTAGCTGATGAACCCACTGGAGTCTCAGCTAGTGTTTCTTTAGTCTCTCTGGGGTTGTGGGAACAACAGAATTTAGATGTCTATAACTCTATCCCAGATAATACTAAAGAGTATTATAAGGACAGTGTCCAGGTGAATGGTCAGGAGACTCCTGCCATTAGGGACACTGGAGCCAGCATAACTGTGGTGGATGAATCATTTTTCAAGGCAGAGGATGTTGCTAAGGCACCCAAATGCCTCACCAAGTTAGCTGGTGGGCCTGTGCAGATGTGTCCCCAGTTACCAGTTCTCATCCAATGTAATGATATGGCTGTAAAAATACCTGTCAGTGTACAATGTGAAGTGCCAGGTAGGGTTCTGTTGGGTAATGACCTCAAAGCTCTTGGAGTTGTATCTCATACCCCCAGGCCTCCTAGCAAAAGGTTTCAGGAACTCACAAAACCTGCAAGGGAGAAAACCCTGAGAGGGTTATCTCAGGAGATGATGACAGAAATCACTCCTCTACCACTGGAGCAACTTACTGCAGTAACTACCAGATCAGGAGCAAAGGGGCAACCCAAGACTCCTAGGAAAAAGCCAGCAGCAAGCACTCCAGTGCTTCCAACAAGGACTTCCCCTAGGTTGTCCAAAGTTACACCTGTAACTCCACCTCCAGCTGAGGCTGAGAGGGAGGTACAACCCTGTGTGGTTGAGCTAGACTCTGAGGAAGAGCTAGAAGGAGGCCCCAACCTTATTGGAGATTTGGACCCTGAGGACCATCCTGAGCTGCAGTCTTTACTGGCAGAAGGTGGGCCTAGCAGGGCAGCTTTTCGTAAGGGGCAAAGAGAATGTCCAACTCTGGAAGGTCTCCGCCACCAGGCAGCTTCTCAAGCTGATGGGCAAGAGCCTGGGAAGTATAGGTTGCACTGGGAAGATGGCCTCTTCTACAGTGAACCCACTGAGTCTGAACCTGGAGACTACAAACGCCTTGTAGTCCCACAAGAGAACAGACAACAGTTCTTACAACTAGCCCATGAGATACCTTTGGCTGGTCACTTGAGTTTCAAGAAGACCAAGGAAAGGCTCTCACTCTACTTTTATTGGCCAAAGATGGGGGCTGAAGTAGATAGATATTGTAAGAGCTGCCATACCTGCCAGACTTCTGGTAAGGTTGGTTCCAAGAATGTGGCACCTTTAGTGCCTCTCCCAGTTGTGGGAGTCCCATTTGAGAGGGTAGGGATTGACATTGTTGGTCCCCTTGATCCCCCAACCTCCTCAGGCAACAGGTTTATCCTTGTTGTAGTAGACCATGCTACTAGGTACCCTGAGGCAATTCCTATGAGGACTGTTACAGCTCCGGCTGTGGCTAAGGCCCTCCTTGGTATTTTTACCAGGGTTGGGTTTCCTAAGGAGGTAATCTCTGACAGGGGGTCAAACTTTATGTCCCACTACATGAAGGCCATGTGGAAAACCTGTGGAGTTACCTACAAGTTCTCAACCGCCTACCACCCTCAGACAAACGGGTTGGTTGAAAGGTTTAACAGAACCATGAAGAGCATGATAGGTGCTTTGGAAGAACCCCTTAAGAAAAAGTGGGACCTTCTACTGCCATGCCTTCTCTTTGCTTATAGAGAAGTCCCTCAGGAGGGAGTAGGTTATTCTCCCTTTGAGCTTCTCTATGGCCATCCAGTCAGAGGTCCATTGGCCCTGATTAAGGAGGGGTTGGAAGGTGCTCCTCCCCTCAAGCCAGTCAGAGTGACTGACTATGTGATAGGTCTCCGGAGGAGAATGTCACACATGATGGCAGAAGCAAGTGACAACTTGAAAGCTGGTCAAGCCCTGGTCAAACATTGGCACGACCAGAAGGCTAACATGGTTGAGTTTACTCAAGACCAGCTAGTTCTAGTTATGCTCCCAACAAGGCAGAGGGCCTTGCAAGACAAATGGATGGGACCCTTCAAGGTTGTGGGAAAACTTGGAGAGGTCAACTATCTGGTAGATCTGGGCAGACCCAGGGAAGCTCCTAGAGTCTTCCACACCAACCGACTAAAAGCATACATCTCCAGACCTGATGTAGGAGCCTTGCTTCTAGCTTCAGCTGCAGAGGAGGAAGAGAGTGAATCTCTCCCTGATCTCCTCAGAGGTGTGCCTTTAGATGAAAAAGTTGAAGGAGTCAATCTCTCTTCAGACCTGACACCTGAGCAACAAGAGGAGTGCAAATCTATGTTAAATCAGTTTGCCTCCCTGTTCTCACTGTCACCAGGCTTGACCCCTTGGGGCCAGCATGAGATACTCACTGGTGACTGTCTGCCAGTCAAAAGCAGAGGATACAGAATGTCAGAACATATCAGAACCCACATCAAAGGAGAGGTCAAGAAGATGCTTGATCTCGGGGTAATAGAGCCCTCTACTAGTCCATGGTCTAGCCCAGTTGTGTTAGTACCAAAGGCAGGATCCAAAGACTTGAGATTCTGTGTGGACTATAGAGCTCTAAATGCAGTCACCAAGACTGATGCCCATCCTTTGCCCAGGACAGATGAGTTGGTGGATAAACTTGGTGCAGCCAAGTACCTCAGCACATTTGACCTGACGTCAGGCTATTGGCAAATAGCCCTGACAGACCATGCCAAGGAGAAAACTGCATTTTCAACCCCAGTTGGCTTGTACCAGTTTAAGGTCATGCCTTTTGGACTAAAAAATGCTCCTGCCACATTCCAAAGGATGGTGAACCAAGTTCTGGCTGGGATGGAAGATTTCTGCATGGCATACTTGGATGACATTGCAGTCTTCAGCCACTCCTGGGAAGAACATGTGAACCACCTAGGACATGTGTTGCAGGCTCTGAAACAGGCCCATTTGACAATCAAAGCCAGTAAGTGCCAGATTGGTCAAAGTAAAGTGGTCTACCTTGGACATGAGGTAGGAGGTGGAGAAATAAGGCCTTTGCCCAGCAAGATTGAAGCTGTGCAAAATTGGACAACACCAACTACTCAAACCCAAGTGAGAGCTTTTCTAGGCCTCACTGGGTATTACAGGAATTTCATTGAGAACTATGGGACCATAGCTTCTCCACTGAATGTAATCTCCTCCCCCAAATTCCCTAAAAAGGTAAAATGGAATGAGGAGTGCAATCAGGCCTTTGAAAAACTGAAGAGAGCTCTTTGCCAGGCTCCAGTATTGAGAGCTCCTGACTACCACCAACCTTTCATTGTACAAACTGATGCTTCCAATGTAGGTATAGGTGCAGTTCTAAGCCAACTGGATGAGAAGGGTAGGGAGCACCCCATTTGCTTCATCAGTAGGAAACTGAAGGATCCTGAGACAAGGTGGGCAACTATCGAAAGAGAATGCTTTGCTATTGTGTGGGCACTGAAGAAGTTTAGGCCATACTTGTATGGTTCTACTTTTGTTATTCAGACTGACCACCAACCCTTGAGATGGTTAATGCAAATGAAAGGGGAAAATCCAAAACTATTGAGATGGTCAATCTGCCTGCAAGGGTTTGATTTCACCATTGAGCACAGGTCAGGGTGTCACCATCAAAATGCTGATGGACTCTCTAGGATGTATATCATCGACTAGAGGTATGAGGTTCATCCAGGAGTGGATTAAATCCTCCTGTCCCTTAGTCTGGGGGGGGCGAGTGTTAGGGAGAATTCTCTGTTTAGGCTGAATTTCCCTACCTAGTGAGTCCCCCAGCAGCTTTGCTGGATTTCTGGGGTTTAATTTTTTTCTCCTGCCAAGAGTGAGACTCTTTTACCCTCACTCTTGGACATGTTGAAGTGTGTTTTCTTGGTTAAACCTTGTGTTGAATGGGCTATGGGGTCTTTTACTCCATAGGGCCTCATGTATTTTTGTGATGTGGGTTACACAGCACCCTCTGTGCCGTGACCCAGGGGTGTCCTAGGGACTCCCCAACATAGACTCCATACCCTGGGACTGACTACTGTCTCCCAGGGCATGTAAAGTCACCAAAGACTTTGCTAGTCTTGAATCCTGAACAGAACCAGTACAAACCATCATATTGTGGACGTACTGGCTGGGGCAATTCGATTGCCCCAGGGTCTGTTAGTCGAGGGGGCACGTCTCCGTCCCCCCTGATCGAGTTTTGGCTGGTGGCAGTGGAAACTACTTTTTATATTCGACCGCGAATATTTCCCTATGGGATTTCCCATTGTTTTAGGCTAACACATTTAATTATTTATTTACGGTAGCCTTAAACATACCGCCGGTTTATATATTTATTTTTATAACTCCGGTTGGGACTTTTTGCCAAAACTTGATTCTAAAATGGCGTTGGTGTTCGCCTCTGTAACTCTGACCCAAAGTGGAGCCCTTTGTTCCACTTTTGGCGGGCTTCTCCACAGAAGCCCTCCAAAGTGGTGCCACTCTGTCTGGGGTACTTAGGAGGGGTGGAGGGGGATTTAGGCACCCTGGACTGAGTTACCTTGGTAACTCAAGTCGCACTCCGTCCTGATTGGCCCAAGTGGTGAGCCGCCCGGCTCACCACTTAGCATGTTTGAGTGACAGCTAGGCTGGGTGAATGGGGGCTTGCTGCATAAAAGCAGGGCTTTGGGGACTGGGACTTCAGAAGTCGCCACAGGACCAAGAATCCGACGAGGGAAGAGCTGAGCCGACCTGCTTCGACGACACCACCCGGTGGAGCCCTGCTGAACCGTCTCACCACTTTTTCCCGACGACCGAGGAGAACTCTTAACGGAGTGGCTCCTTCCCTTGACTGGTGGGGACAACCAGTTTTCGCCTTCTTTCCGTTCTTTGAGGTATCTCGTGGCCGCCTTGCCTGTGCCAAGCACCCCGGCAACCGGAATACCACACTTTACCCCCATACCGCGAAAGTCGGTACCAACCCTTTAACCGGAGGACTCCGCGGCTGGTTTCTTCCCGGGCAGTGCAACGACCCTCCTCTTCTGCGCTTCAGCGAGAACTTCTTCTCCCCTGACCGACGTCGAGCCCTGCTGCCACTGCCTGGAACAACTGCCCCCGCTGGAGGATCCTTTCCGCTTAAGGTACTGTGTTCCGCCTGGCTTCCCTTGCTACCGACTGTACGGGGTAGATTTAGTCCCCGGCTTTCGAACCTGGGAGTGCCTGGGACACTTTTGCTAAACTTTCTGAGCCACTCCAAACTCTTTTTGACTCTTTGCAAGACTTTGAATCTCTAACTAACAGTGTGATCTTGAGCACATTTTCGCTCCGGCTACTCTAAGAGTGGGCCCTGCCTAGTGACTTTTGCTCACCTGTGACTTTGTGCTTCTTTAAGCCTATTGCAAGTGTTCTGGACCTGAGAGTGGTGTGTTTAACCCATTTCTGCTTTTTCTCTCCCTTTCTTGGAAACTACTAGAGTGTCATCTAACGTTAAGCACTCACCTCTGTTTTAATTAAGTGGTGTTAACCTAGAGTTGTCTAGATAGGAGAAAGGATTGAATCTACTTTCAGTATAACTGTGTTTGAAGTTTTTACTATATTTTTGCTAGAGTGTTTTTAACTTATGTGTATTTTAAATAAATAACTATATACTTTTGAAACCAAGCTCTGGTCAGTGTTTGCTTGTGCTATTGTATTTTGGTACATATTGTGTATACTTTACATACTGCCTAACCCTTCTTGAGAGAGGTCTGACTGCTCAGCCACAGCTACCAGGTAAATCTGGGTGGTACGGACTGCTACCAAAGGGGTTTACTGCTCTACCTGTAGTCTTAAATCTTTTGCAGTGTTCCCCAAGGGAACTGCACAGGTTTCTGCCTAACAGTTTTGGCTGGCCCCACCTCCAATACCATGGTTTTGGCTGGCCCCGCCTCCAATACCATGGTTTTGGCTGGCCCCGCCTCCAGTTACATGGTTTTGGCTGGCCCTGCTTCCAATACCATGGTTTTGGCTGGCCCCGCCTCCAATACCATCATTTTGGCTGGCCCCGCCTCCAATACCATAGTTTTGGCTGGCCCCGCCTTCAGTTACATGGTTTTGGCTGGCCCCACCTCCAGTTACATGGTTTTGGCTGGCCTCGCCTCGAATAGCATGGTTTTGGCTGGCCCCGCCTCCAAAACCATGGTTTTGGCTGGCCCCGCCTCCAACACCATGGTTTTAGCTGGCCCCGCTTCCAGTTACATGGTTTTGGCTGGCCCCACCTCCAATACCATGGTTTTGGATGGCCTTGCCTCCAGTTACATGGTTTTGGCTGGCCCCGCCTCCAATACCATGGTTTTGGCTAGCCCCGCCTTCAGTTACATGGTTTTGGCTGACCCCGCCTTCAGTTAAATGGTTTTGGCTGGCCCTGCCTCCAATACCATGGTTTTAGCTGGCCCCGCCTCCAATATCATGGTTTTGGCTGGCCCCACCTCCAATACCATGGTTTTGGCTGGCCCCGCCTCCAATACCATGGTTTTGGCTGGCCCCGCCTCCAATACCATGGTTTTGGCTGGCCCCGCCCCCAGTTACATGGTTTGGCTGGCCCCGCCTTCAGTTAAATGGTTTTGGCTGGCCCTGCCTCCAATACAATGGTTTTGGCTGGCTCCGCCTCCACTTATATATTTTTGGCTGGCCCCGCCTCCAATACCATGGTTTTTGCTGGCCCCGCCTCCAATACCATCACTTTGGCTGGCCCCGCCTCCAATACTATGGTTTTGGCTGGCTCCGCCTCCAATATCATGGTTTTGGCTGGCCCCGCCTCCAATACAATGGTTTTGGCTGGCTCCGCCTCCAGTTATATATATTTGGCTGGCCCCGCTTCCAATACCATGGTTTTGGCTGGCCCCGCCTCCAATATCATGGTTTTGGCTGGCCCCACCTCCAATACCATGGTTTTGGCTGGCCCCGCCTCCAATACCATGGTTTTGGCTGGCCCCGCCTCCAGTTACATGGTTTTGGCTGGCCCTGCTTCCAATACCATGGTTTTGGCTGGCCCCGCCTCCAATACCATCATTTTGGCTGGCCCCGCCTCCAATACCATAGTTTTGGCTGGCCCCGCCTTCAGTTACATGGTTTTGGCTGGCCCCACCTCCAGTTACATGGTTTTGGCTGGCCTCGCCTCGAATAGCATGGTTTTGGCTGGCCCCGCCTCCAAAACCATGGTTTTGGCTGGCCCCGCCTCCAACACCATGGTTTTAGCTGGCCCCGCTTCCAGTTACATGGTTTTGGCTGGCCCCACCTCCAATACCATGGTTTTGGATGGCCTTGCCTCCAGTTACATGGTTTTGGCTGGCCCCGCCTCCAATACCATGGTTTTGGCTAGCCCCGCCTTCAGTTACATGGTTTTGGCTGACCCCGCCTTCAGTTAAATGGTTTTGGCTGGCCCTGCCTCCAATACCATGGTTTCGGCTGGCCTCACCTCCAGTTACATAGTTTTGGCTGGCCCCGCCTCCAGTTAGATGGTTTTGGCTGGCCCTGCCTCCAATACCATGGTTTTGGCTAGCCCCGCCTTCAGTTACATGGTTTTGGCTGACCCCGCCTTCAGTTAAATGGTTTTGGCTGGCCCTGCCTCCAATACCATGGTTTTAGCTGGCCCCGCCTCCAATATCATGGTTTTGGCTGGCCCCACCTCCAATACCATGGTTTTGGCTGGCCCCGCCTCCAATACCATGGTTTTGGCTGGCCCCGCCTCCAATACCATGGTTTTGGCTGGCCCCGCCCCCAGTTACATGGTTTGGCTGGCCCCGCCTTCAGTTAAATGGTTTTGGCTGGACCTGCCTCCAATACAATGGTTTTGGCTGGCTCCGCCTCCACTTATATATTTTTGGCTGGCCCCGTCTCCAATACCATGGTTTTTGCTGGCCCCGCCTCCAATACCATCACTTTGGCTGGCCCCGCCTCCAATACTATGGTTTTGGCTGGCTCCGCCTCCAATATCATGGTTTTGGCTGGCCCCGCCTCCAATACAATGGTTTTGGCTGGCTCCGCCTCCAGTTATATATATTTGGCTGGCCCCGCTTCCAATACCATGGTTTTGGCTGGCCCCGCCTCCAATACCATCATTTTGGCTGGCCCCGCCTCCAATACCATAGTTTTGGCTGGCCCCGCCTTCAGTTACATGGTTTTGGCTGGCCCCACCTCCAGTTACATGGTTTTGGCTGGCCTCGCCTCGAATAGCATGGTTTTGGCTGGCCCCGCCTCCAAAACCATGGTTTTGGCTGGCCCCGCCTCCAACACCATGGTTTTAGCTGGCCCCGCTTCCAGTTACATGGTTTTGGCTGGCCCCGCCTCCAATACCATGGTTTTGGATGGCCTTGCCTCCAGTTACATGGTTTTGGCTGGCCCCGCCTCCAATACCATGGTTTTGGCTAGCCCCGCCTTCAGTTACATGGTTTTGGCTGACCCCGCCTTCAGTTAAATGGTTTTGGCTGGCCCTGCCTCCAATACCATGGTTTTGGCTGGCCTCACCTCCAGTTACATAGTTTTGGCTGGCCCTGCCTCCAGTTACATGGTTTTGGCTGGCCCTGCCTCCAATACCATGGTTTTGTCTGGCCCCGCCCCCAATACCATGGTTTTGGCTGGCCCCGCCTCCAATACCATGGTTTTGGCTGGCCCACCTCCAATACCACCGTTTTGGCTGGCCCCGCCTCCAATACCATGGTTTTGGCTGGCCCTGCCTCCTGTTACATGGTTTGGCTGACCCCGCCTTCAGTTAAATGGTTTCGGCTGGCGCCGCCTCCAATACCATGGTTTTGGCTGGCCCCGCCTCCAATACCATGGTTTTGGCTGGCCCTGCCTCCAATAGCATGGTTTTGGCTGGCCCCGCCTCCAATACCATGGTTTTGGCTGGCCCACCTCCAATACCATGGTTTTGGCTGGCCCCGCCTCCAATACCATGGTTTTGGCTGGCCCTGCCTCCTGTTACATGGTTTTGGCTGACCCCGCCTTCAGTTAAATGGTTTTGGCTGGCCCCGCCTCCAATACCATGGTTTTGGCTGGCCTCACCTCCAGTTACATAGTTTTGGCTGGCCCCGCCTCCAGTTACATGGTTTTGGCTGGCCCCGCCTCCAATACCATGGTTTTGGCTAGCCCCGCCTTCAGTTACATGGTTTTGGCTGACCCCGCCTTCAGTTAAATGGTTTTGGCTGGCCCTGCCTCCAATACCATGGTTTTGGCTGGCCTCACCTCCAGTTACATAGTTTTGGCTGGCCCCGCCTCCAGTTACATGGTTTTGGCTGGCCCCGCCCCCAATACCATGGTTTTGGCTGGCCCCGCCTCCAATACCATGGTTTTGGTTGGCCCCGCCTCCAGTTACATGGTTTTGGCTGGCCCCACCTCCAATATCATGGTTTTGGCTGGCCCTGCCTCCAATACCATCGTTTTAACTGGCCCTGCTTCCAGTTACATGGTTTTGGCTGGCCACGCTTTTTACTGCAAACCCCTTCCAAGGTGAGTGCAGCATCGCCCCTGAGCCCCAGCCAGCTTATAAAAATAATGGCCAGTGCTTCTAAAAGCACATAGTATGAGGCCATAGCGTGGTCTTTGCCGGGCCTTCCCGCTTCCTGGATTCACTTTTCCCCACCTACCAAGTGCCCTGATTGGCTCTCCGCACCCTCATCAAGGACACCCCAGGGCAGCCCTCTACCCGGCAGCCCCAAGGCAAAGGGAAGTAGCGACAGAGGCGTCTCCAAGAAGTGTCTGCAGGTGTCCGCAGGGGAAGCCAAGGAAGCTAGCAGCTAACATACACCAACAAAAACTGTAAGCGTGGCATGGGTGGGGTGTTGAGCAATTACTCTACACCAGAAAGCCACTGCCACTCTACCTTACCTTTCCCATAACATAGTCTGCCATAGACTTAGCCCATGCATACGTAGAAAGTTGTGTGACCACCAGCCGGATATCAACCACGACATTGTTTGAAATGTTGCCTTGCACTGCATCCTAACATACTAGTCAATATTAACAAGTGTCACACCTGGAGGGAATTGTGGACGCTAGCCTGCGTGGCATCTAGATAGGTTTGTGTATGTCGGCATCTGCCTACTTGGATGGAATTAGGAAGGCTTAGCATACACCACACTTGATAGAACTCCAATTGAAATGTTAGAAATGTGAATGTTGGCATGCACCACACTTAGTTTCAATTCCTAGCTCTGCCGCACATCTAGATGGGATTATGAGTACTAGCAAGCAACATACTTAGATGAAATTATAAATGTTAGCATGTGCCACACTTTGACGTAATTCCTGGCTCTGTCCTGCGTCGCATCTAGACAGGATTGTGAATGTTAGCAAATGCCACACCTAGATGGAACTTGAATGTTTGCATGTGCCACACTTAGGATTGAGAACATTAGCCTGTGCCGTATCTAGACAGGATTATGAATTTTAGCATGTGCCACACTTAAAATTGAGAACATTAGCCTGCGCCGTATCTAGGCAGGTTTATGAATGTTAGCATGTACCACACTTAGAATTGAGAACATTAGCCTGTGCCGTATCTAGACAGGATTATGAATGTTAGCATGTGCCACGCTTAGAATTGAGAACATTAGCCTGTGCCGTATCTAGACAGGATTATGAATGTTAGCATGTGCCACACTTAGAATTGAGAACATTAGCCTGCGTCGTATCTAGGCAGGTTTATGAATGTTAGCATGTGCCACACTTAGAATTAAAAACATCGGCCTGCGCTGTATCTAGACAGGATTGTGAATGTTAGCATGTACCACACTTAGACGTAATTCCTAACTTGGGCCTGCGTCGCATCTAGACAGGATTGTGAATGTTAGCATAGGCCACACCTAGATAGAACTTGAATGTTAGAATCTGTCACACTTAGAATTGAGAACGTTGGCCTGTGTCGCACTTGGACGGGATTGTGGATGTTGGCATGTGCCACACCTGGATGGAACTTGAATCTTAGCATGTGCCACACTTGGAGTTGAGAACATTGGCATACGCCGTATCTGGATGGGATTGTTGGATGTTAGCATGTGCCACATTTAGATGTAATTCTAACTTGTGCCTGCGTCGGATCTAGACAGGATTGTGAATGTTAGCATTTGCCACACCTAGATGGATTTCCTAACTTCGCCCTGCGCCGCATCTAGATAATATTGTGAAGGTTAGCGAGTGCCACACCTAGACGGAATTATGAAGATTACCAAGCACAACACTTAAATGGAAATGAGAATGCTAGCAAGTCCCGCACTTAGACAGAATTGTGAACATTGGCCTGTGCTGTACCTGAATAATATCATGAAGATTGGTGAGTGCCACACTCAGACTGAATTGTGTAGGTCAGCGGGTGCTACACTTGGACAGAACTGTGAATGCTTGTATGTTAAATGTCACATAACCCACTAACCAATATAAACTCAAACTCTCTGCATACTAAAAAAAACTCGCACAACCATCTCCCGCACAACAAGCTGCATGCACTTAACCACACTGCAACAACACATAAGTCGCACCAACAGCACACGCGGACTGACACCGAGCCAATACTCGCACCAAAGCTCAGCACCCGGTGTCTACCGAGTTGAAGCTGCCAACAGTACACACTCCTCTCACTATCCTACTCCCTCTTCACCTTACAAACCCATCCCATCTTCTCATTTACAGATCCTCCAGAGCGCCTGGGATCATTCCGTTGGTGACGGTGCGCTATATAAGTACTGTTAACATAACATAACATAACAATTCCATGGATACAGCTGGCCCCGCCTCCAGTTCCATGGTTACGATTGACCCCACCTCCAGTTCCATAGTTACAGCTGTCCCCGCCTCCAGTTCCATGGATACGGCGGGCCCGCCTCCAAATCCATGGATACAGCTGGCCCCGCCTCCAGTTCCATGGTTTTGGCTGGCCCCGCCTCCAATTCCATGGATACAGGTGGCCCTGCCTCGAATTCCATGAATACGGCTGGCCCTGCCTCCAGTTCCATGGTTTTGGCTGGCCCGGCCTCGAATTCCATGGATACGGCTGGCCCCACCTCAAGTTCCATGGTTACGGTTGACCCCGCTGTTAGGGAGAATTCTCATTCTATGGCTAATTTCCCTTACCTAGTGAGTCCCCCAGCAGCTTTGCTGGATTTCTGGAGTTTATTTTTTTTTTCACTGGGTAAGAGTGTGAGCTTTTCTCCACTCTTACCTGTGTTTTGCCATGTGTATTTCATCTGTTTTTGTGATTGTGGACTCTGGAATACACCACTTCAGTAGTCCCCTCTTTGTGTGTTACACAGCACCTTCAGTGCAGTGACACAGGGTTGTCTTTTAGACTTCCCACCAACTCCATTTCTGGGGCTGACTACTGTCCCCCAGAAAAGCGTAAAGTTGCCATTAACCACAGTCATTTAACCACAGATCCAGTACACCCCATCTTACATGGAGTATTGGAAAGGGTTAATTCCTAGCCCTTTTTATCTCTACCTCTCAGAGCCTTGTTTTGCTCTTGTAACATTTAGACTTGGCTGGTGGCAGTGGTATCTACCCTAACTTTTCTACCGCGATTATCCTATATAAATGTGGTATTGTTTTAAGCTATTATATTAGCCTCGAACATAAACCCGCTTGACCAAATTCTTTTTCTTTTGGCTCCGGTCGTGTTTATTCGCCATTTCTTTTTGTGAAAGTCCTTCTTGTGTTTTACTTTGCGCGGCAAACCAGGTTTGCCTTCTTTGTTCACCGTCTTTTGGCAGGCTTCTGCAGAGAAGCCCTCCTCCTGGCGCCTGGGTGTCTAGGTGGGATGAATGTGAGGGAGGGGTGTAGTCACCCCCTGCACAGGGTATCCTAGGAAACCCAAGTCGCACTTTGCCATGATTGGGCAAGGTGGTTGTCCGGGCTGGACAACCCTCCTGCTGCGTGATTGACATCAGGCTGTGTGAATGGGGGATTTTTGCAAAAAAGGCAGGACTCTTGGGCTGGAAGTAAGAGTCGCCACTGGAACTACAAGGAACCGAAGAGAAGCGGAGAAGATGACGACTGCTGCAACTAACCCGTCCCGGTGAAGCCCCGCTGCAGTCCTGAACTATCTACCCTTCGACGACCAGAGAAGATCCAGTCCGGAGTCTTCTTCCCTTGAGCTTGGTGGGGTCAACCAGCTCATCTTCCACAGCTAGAGGATCCTCTTCGTGGTCGAAATTGCTGCACACTGCTGTAGTGGTCCGGATAGCCCTCTGAAGAGCCTCTCCTGTTTTAAAGGAGCGCACCTTTAATTCACCGTCGCTGCTGCTGGCCTCATCCCTGCGTGGTGCAGACCCCTCCAGACATCGCCCTTCTCGTCTCCACGACCGAAGCACCAGGAACCGTGGGTCTGCAGGAAACTACCAGGAACAACTGCTGTGGCACGAGCTTCTTCACGGAATAAGGTACTGTGTCCTGCTTCGAGGAACTAGGGTGAATCCCTGTTCTCCTCATCCAAGACTTGCCTTGTCTTCCCTCCTTCTTATAACTTTTGCTTCCTCTGTTGACAATATCCAAGTACTCCTGGCAACGTTGAATCTTGAACTGTCTGACTGTGTGATCCTCGACAACAGGAACCCGGTTCCACTTGACACTAGCTCCGGCCTATTGACTTTTGTATTTTCTGTCAGTGAGTGGTCTCTGATTCTGTCTGCATTGACAAAAGTATTGCCTATGATTTTTGCCCCCAACTCTCTCTGGTTAGCCCAGGTGCTAAGTGTGTTTTTGCCCCAGTAACATTTCTTGCCACGGATACACGTTTCTTTATTACGACCGAATTGTCACAAAGTGATCGCATACATATCCCCGGTAACGTCTTTTGTTTCACAACACTGGTCCGCCAAATCATAAGGTACTTACCTTGAGCTATTCTTTGCCAAGAGAATTGGTTGGTTGTAGTGTACTTTACGTGTGGTTTTGAATTTATAGAAGTGTTGTGTTTTTCAGATGGTTTAAAAATAAATGTACTTATATTTTTTGACTGAAACCTTGAGTCAGTGTTTGCTTGAGTCACAGTAATTGTGGTCCCTTTGCATAATCTCTGCTACTGCTCATATACTCTTGAGATAAGACTGGCTGCTCCGCTACTGCTACCACTTTAACATAGTAGTACATGCTTGTACCAAAGGTGACCTTGTATTACCACTTGTCTTAATTGTGTGTAGTGGTCCCTAAGGGAACTGCACAGGATTCTGCCTAACACTGGTGTACAGCGGTGAGGATTTGGAAGTAGAGTGATTACACTTAGAGTGCTGCTATTGCTTGGGTTCAACTAACCACAAGGCTAAACACCACTAATTATATTTAACTGAGAAATCATGTCAAATATGGAAAGCTACACTGAAGAGGGTCTCTTAAACTATACTGCTCAGGTTCGGAGAACCATGTGTAGGGATAAGAATCTCTCTGGTAAAGGAAAGAAATCTGAACTGGTTGCAAAGTTAATGGGAAAACAAAGTCTGGAGAGTGGGTCAGAAGGGCCTACCCCTCCAGCAAATGTGGACACTGATGTTTCCGATTCTGAGAGTGTTGATTTAGAAGAAGTAGATGAGTCCTTGTTAGGAAACCCTACAACTCCTTTACCTGCTCAGAAAGCACAACCTCGGTCCACAGGGACCCTCACAAGTCCTACACTTACTCCTGAATTTATTGCACTTGAGAAAATTAGACTTGAATTGGAAGTGAAACGTATTGATGCACAAACTGCCATGAAACATCAAAAGTTAAGGCTCAGAGAAATGGAGCTTAATCATGAACTAGAAATGAAGAAATTGTCTTTAGAAAATGCTTCTCTCCCAGAGTCTTCTAGGTCTTCCAGCCCTAAGAGAGCCCGTATGCCAAAGGAAATGATTGGTATGTATGAGACTAAACTTGATGTTTTGGATTGTTTAGCAATGTTTAAGTACAATTATGGGATTCAAGGTATCTCAGAGAATCAGTTGATTCCTTGGCTTTTCTCTAGGCTTCCCCCTGTTACAAGTGATGCTGTAATGGAGTTGGGGGAGGGGGATAAGCAGGATTAAGAGTGTGTGAAGCTAGCATTAATAGCTGGATTTGGGAAGACCCCTCCCCAGTACCTTAAGAGGTTTAGAACCCTCAAAATGTCATGAACCATCGAACACGCCCCTTCTGGGCCTCCTGGTCCTTGTCACGTCGGGGTTTACACTCTGTTATTCTACCAACATGGCCGCTACACTGAGCACTGCCTACCAGTCTTCACGTTCATTGCCGCACACACGATAAATTAGCCACACCACCGCGCTTCCGCGCGTCTCAACGCTACTGTTAGCTGTGGTTAGACGTGTGCTCCGAAGTTTGCCCTTTCGGAACTTTGCTATTTCCTAGTTCCCGGAACCCTGCTCCATTCTATCCTCTCCCCTTCTACCTTCCCTTCTCCGGGAATCCGTGCACCGCCTTCGTGTGCTTCCTTCCTTACTCATTCCTGGATTTCCTGGAGTTCAATATTGACCCGGACAAAAAGTGAATGAACGCTGGAAGCCGAAGACGGCCGAGCGGGCTTGTACAAGACCCGAGCCATAAGGAGGAAAACTTCTGCGACGGAATCCTTCAAGCAGCGAAAACAGGTGAGAAAGGGGGAAACCTGTGACAGATTGAGACGACACCTGACCGAAGTCGATACAGGCATGGAGCCGGCCATCCAGGATCTTGTGCGCGGCATGCAGGAACTAACAACCGAAGTGCAAAACCTTAAGGCAGAGAATGCCGCGCTAAAGCAATTGCTTTTATCCCGTGATTCTGCTACGAAAGAGAGTGTCTTACTAGGCGGTATTGTGGACAAATACGACGGGTCGGCAAAGGACCTTCATGGATTCCTAGATTCCTGTTTGGTCCACTTTACTTTTAAGCCCTACTACTTCTCCACCCCCAGAGCTGAAGTGGGCTTTATTATTTCA
Source organism: Ambystoma mexicanum (assembly GCF_040938575.1). Taxonomy (NCBI): domain Eukaryota; kingdom Metazoa; phylum Chordata; class Amphibia; order Caudata; family Ambystomatidae; genus Ambystoma; species Ambystoma mexicanum. The sequence continues at coordinate 1,074,251,679 of NC_090921.1, read as the reverse complement.
TACCTTACTGGAAATGCATTAACCTGGGCCACACCATTAGTCAATGCCGGAGATGCCCTCCTGGATGATTATGATGGGTTCATTCGAGCACTCAAGACCATGTTTGACCGCCCAGATCAGGTCTATAGTGCTCAGGAATGCCTTCTCGATTTCCAGCAGGGTTCCCAAGATATGCTCACATATGTAACACGATTTAAACAATTGGCTAAAGAAGCAGACTGGTCTTCTGAAGCTTGCTTCACTCTCTTTCGAAGAGGCTTGAATGAAAACATCAAGGATGAACTGGCCAGGGTGGCATGACCAAGTTCATACCAGGCCCTTATGGATCTTGCTCTACAAATTGACTTTCTCATTCAAGAAAGAAAGGCAGAGAAAAAGAAAACCAAAATACCCTTCCAGCAGAATACCATAGAGAACCCTACAAGATCCGAAAGTGGTTCTACCCCTACTAACCAGGCTGAACCCATGCAACTAGGGGCCTTTCGTGGACCAATATCCCCCCAAGAAAGACTACGAAGGATCCATACTGGCATCGGACAAACATTTAGTGAGAGAGTGTCCAATAGCTCCTCCACGGCGTTCGGGAAACGCCAGCTCCCGATCCTAGATGGAGCACAGTTTCGGGAGAGAGATGTCGGCTCCACATCTATGCCATCCTTGAACTCTCCTGGACAGAACAATCTAGTAATTTTACAGGCCTTTCTATCGCCATCCAATAAGAACACCTACCCCATTCTGGCACTAGTGGACTGTGGGGCCATGGGAATATTCATAGACCAAGAATGGGTCCTTAAACACCATATTCCCTACGAATCCCAGAATGTCATGCAACCTGTAGAAGCAATTGATGGGAGACCCCTTTCTTCCGGACCAATAACCCTCCAGACTAAGGAAATCGAGCTAGCAATAAACCATCATCGAGAAAAGATAAGGTTTGACATTATAAAATCCGCTCATTACCCATTAGTTTTGGGAATGCCCTGGCTACAAAAACACAATCCATATATCAATTGGGCAGCAGGTTCCTTGTTCCTGGGTTCCGAACATTGTATCTCTCACTGCCTATCCTTGGACCCCGCTCCGACACCAGCGGGAGACCCATCAACAAACCACCTAGCTCCACTCTCGGTATCAAACATCATCCAGGTTCCTAAAGTTTATCAGGAATACTCTGATGTGTTTTCTTCTGCTATTGTTCAAGCCTTACCTCCTCATAGACCAGAAGACTGTGCTATTGAAACCAAACCTTCAGCTGTGATTCCCTTTGGAAGGATGTTCATTTTATCAGAACCCGAGAAAAAGTCCCTCCATGAATACCTAGATACTAACCTTGAAAATGGCACCATACGACCATCCAAATCTCCAGCAGGAGCATCACTGTTTTTTGTTCCCAAGAAAGACACCAATGAGCTCAGACCTTGCCTTGACTATCGAGGCCTAAATCAGTGCACCCTAAAGGATCGCTATCCGTTGCCCCTGATCTCAGATATCCTAGAAGCAGTAAGGGGAGCCGTAATATTCACCAAACTGGATCTCAGAGGTGCCTACATCTGATCCGAATCAGAGAAGGTGACGAATGGAAGACAGCCTTCAGGACACCCTTTGGTCATTACGAATACTTGGTCATGCCCTTCGGCCTTGCTAATGCCCGGCGGTCTTCCAACGTTTCATGGATCGGGTGTTTTCAGATATGGTATTCATTTTTGTCATCGTATACCTGGACGATATCTTAATATTCTCAAAGGACCCGATCGAGCATGAGGAACATGTTAAGGCAGTGTTACAAAGGCTACGTGAACACAAGCTCCTGGCAAAGCCCGAGAAGTGCCTCTTTCATGTCCCTGCTGTTCACTATTTAGGATTTGTCCTTAGCCCTGAAGGTATTGGAATGGATCAATCCAAGGTAAAGGCTATACTATCCTGGCCAAGTCCGACCTCCGTGAAACAGATCCAGTCCTTCCTGGGCTTAGCCAATTTCTATAGGAAATGTATGCCTTCCTTTTCTGAGATAGTCCAACCGATCATTACCTTTTTGAAAAAAGATACTACCTTTGATTGGACAACAGCTCAGGAGGAAGCCTTCCAACGCTTAAAGTCTGAGTTCACTCAAGCCCCCATCCTGGCTGAACCTGATATCAACAGACCCTTCTTAGTGTAAACAGACGCCTCTAACTACGCCATTGGAGCAATTCTAAAACAAGAATTCGAAGATAAACTGGAACATCCAATTGCTTATCTTTCACGGACATTGACTCCCAGTGAAATCCATTATTCTGTCTTAGAGAAGGAACTGCTAGCCATCCGCCAAGCCTTTACTGAGTGGCGTCATTTACTCTTAGGAGCAAAACATCCTGTCCAGGTTCGCACGGACCATCGAAATCTTCAAGTATTACAGGCCTTGGAGTGCAGAAATAGTCGTCAAGCACATTGGGCCTTCTTCTTTGCCCAATACCAGTTCCAGATTCATCACGTTCCTGGAACGCAGAACATAATCGCTGACTCTCTATCTCGACGACCCGATTACGAACCCCCTGAAGACCGGATATTCCTGAAGATGTTTCCCCACAAGATATTTGTAGCTCACGCAATCAGTCTCCTGGAAGAGATTCCCTTGCAAACTCAGTCCTCTGAACTCTGGAAGAACGTTTCAAGGAAAAATCAATGGGATCTGAAAACCAAGGACGGATATCTGTTCAAAGAGAATGCCTTAGTCATTCCCACACAGAAACTACAACAAAGGATAATAAACCTTTGCCACAATACTCTTCACTCTGGACATCGTGGCATTACCAATATCCTCCGTCTTGTACAAAGGCAATTCTTGTGGCCTAAAATGAAGACTGATGTAAAGCTGTACATCCAAGCCTGTTCTGTCTGTAGTCAGAACAAACATGATAACAAGAGACCAGCGGGTCTCTTGCTAAGGCCTACGCTACCAACAAGGCCCTGGGAGTTCATCGCTACAGACTTCATTGTGGAATTACCGCCTTCCAGGGGATACACGACTATCATGGTCACCATTGACTTGTTCACTCATTTGGCTCATTTCATACCTCTGTATAAACTACCATCCTCATCCGAACTTGCTGGAATTTTCCTGGAACACATATTCCGGCTTCTTGGTCTTCCTTCCAAGATAATATCAGACAGAGGACCTCAGTACATCTCTCAGTATTAGAAACATCTTTGTTGAATATTAGGAATTCAACGCTCTCTCTCTTCAAGTTACCATCCCCAAACCAACGACGCTACTGAATGTGTGAATCAAACCTTAGAACAATATCTTCGGTGTTTTGCCACCAAGGTCCAGGATGATTGGTCTCTTTTGATTCCTGTGGCTGAATTTGCCTATAATGACTCAGATCACTCGGCTGTAAAAACCAGTCCCTTCTTCTGTAGCCAGGGGTTTCATCCTTCGGTTCTTCCGTCGGTTCTCCCCCATCCTACACCGGTTCCTACAGTCGATTCCTGGATTGAAACACTCATTAATGTACAAAAGGAAGCCAAAGAATAGCTAGAAAGAGCCCGGAATCAGACCAAACACTATGCAGATTCAAAGAGAAGACCCAGACCCGCCTACGTAGTAGGCAATAAGGTATGGTTATCCTCTAAACTGCTGCCTCGGCATCTACGACCAAATAAACTGGCTCCCCGATATTATGGACCTTTTCCTATAAAAGAAATCATCAACCCAGTGGCCTTCCACCTCAAATTGCCAGATTCCTGGAAAAAGATCCACCCAATATTCCATACATCTCTAATAAAACTATACATCCAGACTTCTCAGACTAACCTGAGGCCTAGTCCTGTCCTGGTCAATGACCAACTGGAATATGAAGTCTCCCGGATATGTGACTCCAGATATAAACGTGGTCAGCTACAGTACTTGGTGGAATGGAAGGGATATCCCCCAAGTGAACGCACGTGGGAACCCATCTCCAATTTAAATACCCCCAGATTACTCTGAAGGTTCCACCTCATACACACGGGCAAGCCTGGCGGGACAGGGTTTCGGAGGAGGCATGCCGTCATGAACCATCGAACACGCTCCTCCTGGGCCTCCTGGTCCTTGTCACGTCGGGGCTTACACTCTGTTGTTCTACCAACATGGCCGCTACACTGAGCATTGCCTACCAGTCTTCACATTCATTGCCGCACACACGATAAATTAGCCACACCCCTGCGCTTCCACGCGTCTCAATGCTACTGTTAGCTGTGGTTAGACGTGTGCTCCGAAGTTCGCCCTTTCGGAACTTTGCTATTTCCTAGTTCCCGGAACCCTGCTCCATTCTATCCTCTCCCCTTCTACCTTCCCTTCTCCGGGAATCCGTGCACCGCCTCCGTGTGCTTCTTTCCTTACTCATTCCTGGATTTCCTGGAGTTCAATATCGATCCCGGACAAAAAGTGAACGAACGCTGGAAGCCAAAGACGGCCGAGCAGGCTTGTACAAGACCCAAACCATAAGGAAGAAAACTTCTGCGACGGAATCCTTCAAGCAGCGAAAACAGGTGAGAAAGGGAGAAACCTGTGATGGTACCCCTTGGGCTACCTGGGTGTGTGAATGTTTGAAAAACTTAGATGGTTGGGTTAAGGGTTACAAAGTGAACACTTATGAAGGTTTGAGGAATCTTGTAATGTTGGAGTCTATTTTTGATGTCTGATCTCCTGAGCTCAGGCAGCACTTGGCTGATTCAAAGGAGATAGATCCTAAGAAGTTAGCTAAGGCTGGTGACTTGTGGGTTGCCAACAGGGCCACTCACAAGGATTCTGGGGCAACTCAGAAGAAGGAAGAGGGAAAGCAGTCAAAGAAAGACAACAAAGAGAATTCCAATAATTCCAATACAAAAGAGGGCCACAAACATAACCAGGGAAAGCCACAAGGGAAACCGAATCAGGCTAGTGTACCATCTGGTCCCAAACCAGATGGAGGTCAGAACAAGCCCCATTCCAGAAAGCATTTGGAAAATGCTTTGTTTGTGGGTTGACTGACCATGTGAAAGGAGATCCCAGATGTAAGGGTAAACCTTCAGGGGTCCACACTGTCTCCTTAGCCTTCTCCCAGGTGGATGAAGTACCTATAGCCAGTGGAAACTTTCAGTTACTAGCTGATGAGCCCATGAGAGTCTCAGCTAGTGTTTCTTTAGTATCCTTGGGTCTTTGGGAACAACAGAACTTAGATGTCTATAACTCAATCCCAGATAATACTAAAGAGTATTACAAAGATAGTGTTCTTGTGAATGGTCAGGAGACACTTGCCATCAGAGACACTGGAGCCAGCATAACTGTTTTTGATGAATGTTTTTTCAAGGTGGAGGATGTTGCTAAGGCACCCAAACACCTAACCAAGTTAGCTGGAGGCCCTGTGCAAATGGTTCCCCAATTACCAGCTCTCATCCAGTGCAATGACATGACTGTCAGAATACCTGTAAGTGTGCAAAATAATGTACCTGGAAGGGTCCTGTTGGGCAATGACCTTAAAAATCTTGGAGTTGTGTCTAGTACCCCAGGCCTCCCAGCAAAAGGAAGCAGGAGTTCACAAGTTCTGCTAGGGAGAGAACCTTGGGAGGCTCTCCTGGGGACATAATGGAGGAAACCATCACCCCAAGTCCACAGGACTTACTTACTGCTATTGCAGGACAAGAAAAGACAAAGGGGAAACCCGAGTCTCCCAGCAGCAAACCAGCAAGCACTCCTGTGCCCAGAAGGACATCTCCGAGCCTGTCCAAAGTCACATCTGTGACTCCTCCACCAGCTGAGGCTGAGTGTGAGGTTCAACCCTGTATGGTTCAACTAGATACTGAGGACTCAGATCTAGAAGAGGATCTTACTCTGGTTGGCGATCTTGACCCTGTTGACCATCCCGAGCTGCAGTCTTTACTGGCAGAAGGTGGACCCAACAGGGCAGATTTCAGCAGAGGACAAAGAGAGTGTGCTACTCTTGAAGGTCTTCGCCTTTCAGGCAGCTTCTCAGCACGATGGGCAAGAGCCTGGAAAGTATAGGTTACCCTGGGAAGATGGCCTCTTCTACAGTGAACCAACTGAGTCAACCCCTGGAGACTGCAAAAGACTTGTAGTACCTCTAGTGAACCGACTCAAGTTCCTGCAGCTAGCCCATGAGATACCTTTGGCTGGTCAATTAAGTTTTAAGAAGACCAAGGAAAGGCTCTCCCTTTACTTCTATTGGCCCAAGATGGGTTCAGAAGTAGTCAAATTCTGCAGGAGCTGTCACACTTGCCAAACTTCTGGCAAGAGTTGAGCCAAGAATGTGACACCCTTGGTGCCTCTCCCAGTGGTGGGAGTTCCTTTTGAGAGGGTTGGGATTTACATTGTTGGTCTTCTTGACCCTCCCAGATCTTCAGGCAAGCGGTTTATCCTGGTTGTAGTGGATCATGCCACTAGGTATCCTGAAGCAATACCTATGAGGACTGTTGAGGCTCAGGCTGTGGCTAAGACCCTATTTGGTATTTTTACCAGAGTAGGTTTTCCTAAGGATGTGATATTTGACAGGGGATCAAATTTTATGTCCCACTGCATGCAAGCCACGTGGAAAACCTGTGGAGTCACCTACAAGTTCTCAACTGCCTACCATCCTCAAACCGATGGATTGGTAGAGATGTCTAACAGAACTATGAAGAGCATGATAGGTGCTTTAGAAGAAACCTTAAAAGAAAGTGGGACCTTCTACTGCCATGCCTTCTCTTTGCATATAGAGAAGTCCCTCAGGAGGGAGTAGGTTACAGTCCCTTTGAACTTCTCTATGGCCATCCACTCAGAGGTCCATTGGCCCTGATTAAGGAGGGGTTGGAGAGTGCTCCCTCGCCCAAACCAGTCAGAGTGACTGACTATGTGATAGGTCTCCAGAGGAGAATGTCACACATGATGGCAGAGGCAAGTGATAACTTGAAGGCTGGTCAAGCTCTGGTCAAACATTGGTATGACCAGAAGGCTAACATGGTTGAGTTTACTCAAGACCAGCATGTTCTTGTTATGGTCCCCACAAGGCAGAGGGCCTTTCAGGACAAATGGATAGGACCCTTCAAAGTTGTGGGTAAACCTGGAGAGGTGAACTATCTGGTGGACTTAGGCAATCCTAAGGAGGCTCCTAGAGTCTTTCACACCAACCGTTGGAAGGCTTATGTCTCTAGACCTGAAATAGGAGCTTTGCTTCTGGCTTCAGTTCAGGAGGAGGAGGAGAGTGAACCTCTACCTGACCTCCTCAGAGGCTTGCCTTTAGATGAGCAAGTGGAAGGAGTTAATCTCTCTTCCATTGTAACATCTGACCAGCAGGATGAGTGCAAATTACTGTTAAATCAGTTTGCCTGCCTGTTCTCACTTTCAAGAGGCTTGACCCCTTGAGGCCAGCATGATATCCTCACTGGTGACTGTTTGCCTGTCAAAAGCAGGGGGTACAGAATGTCAGACAATGTGAGAACCCATATAAGGAATGAGGTCAACACGATGCTTGATCTCGGGGTTATAGAACCCTCTACTAGTCCATGCTCTAGCCCAGTTGTGCTTGTACCAAAGGCAGGATCCAAGAATTTGAGATCCTGCATGGACTATAGAGCTCTAAATGCAGTCACAAAGACTGATGCCCATCCTTTGCCTAGGACAGATGAGCTGGTTTACAAACCTGGTGCAGCCAAGTACCTCAGCACATTTGACCTAATGTCAGGCTATTGGCAAATAGCCCTGACAAACCATGCCAAGCTGAAAACTGCATTCTCCACCCCAGCTGGCCTCTACCAATTCATGGTAATGCCTTTTGGACTAAAGAATGCACCTGCTACATTTCAGAGGATGGTCAATCAAGTTCTGAATGGGATGGAGGACTTCTGCATGGCATACTTGGATGACATTGCAGTGTTCAGCCCTACATGGAAAGAACATGTTGAACACCTAGGATATGTATTGTAGGCTCTTGAACAGGCCCATATGATCATACAAGCAAGTAAATGTCAAATTGGTCAGAGCACAGTGGTCTACCTTGGGCATGAGGTAGGAGGAGGTGAAATAAGGCCATTGCCTAGCAAAGTACAAGCTGTACAAAACTGGGTCACCCCTACTACTCAAACCCAAGTGAGCGCCTTCTTAGGTCTCACTGGGTATTACAGGAACTTCATAGAGAACTATGGGACCAAAGCTTCTCCCTTGAATGTCATCTCCTCGCCCACATTTCCTAAAAAGGTCAAGTGGAATGAGAAGTGCAATCAAGCCTTTGAAGGTCTGAAAAAAGCCCTTTGTCAAGCCTACCACCAACCACCAACCCTTCATTGTACAAACTGATGCTTCTAATGTAGGTATAGGTGCAGTCCTTAGTCAACTGGATGAGGAAGGTAGGGAACGCCCCATTTGTTTCATCAGCAGGAAGTTAAAGGATCCTGAGACAAGGTGGGCAACAATAGAACGTGCATGTTTTGCTATTGTGTGGTCACTGAAGAGGTTTAGACCATACTTGCATGGTTATACCTTCATTATTCAGACTGACCACCAACCCTTGAGATGGCTGATGCAAATGAAAGGGGAAAACCCCAAACTACTCAGATGGTCAATCTGTCGGCAAGAATTTGATTTTTCGATTGAGCACAGAGCAGGAAGTCACCACCAAAATGCTGATGGTCTCTCTAGGATGTTTATAACCAACTAGAAGTATGAGATCCATCCAGGAGTGGATTAAATACTCCTGTCCCTTAGGGGGGGCGAGTGTTAGGGAGAATTCTCATTCTATGGCTAATTTCCCTTACCTAGTGAGTCCCCCAGCAGCTTTGTGGGATTTCTGGAGTTTATTTTATTTCCACTTGGTAAGAGTGTGAGCTTTTCCCCACTCTTACCTGTGTTTTGCCATGTGTATTTCATCTGTTTTTGTGATTGTGGACTCTGGAGTACACCACTTCAGTAGCCCCCTCTTTGTGTGTTACACAGCACCTTCAGTGCAGTGACACAGGGTTGTCTTTTAGACTTCCCACTGACTCCAATTCTGGGGCTGACTACTGTCCCCCAGAAAAGGGTAAAGTTGGCATTAACTTTATATAGTCATTTAACCACAGATCCAGTACACCCCATCTTACATGGAGTATTGGAAAGGGTTAATTCCTAGCCCTTTTTATATGTACCTCACAGAGCCTTGTTTTGCTCTTTTAACGTTTAGACTTGGCTGGTGGCAGTGGTATCTACCCTAACTTTTCTACTGTGATTATCCTATATAAACGTGGTATTATTTTAGGCTATTATATTAGCCTCGAACATAAACCCGCTTGACCAAATTCTTTTTCTTTTGGCTCCGGTCGTGTTTATTCGCTATTTCTTTTTGTGTAAGTCCTTCTTGTGTTTTACTTTGTGCGGCAAACCAGGTTTGCCTTCTTTGTTCACCGTCTTTTGGCGGGCTTCTGCAGAGAAGCCCTCCTCTTGGCACCTGGGTGTCTAGGTGGGCTGAATGTGAGGGAGGGGTGTAGTCACCCCCTGCACAGGGTATCCTAGGAAACCCAAGTTGCACTTTGCCATGATTGGGCAAGGTGGTTGACCGGGCTGGACAACCCCCCTGCTGCGTGATTGACAGCCAGGCTGAGTGAATGGGGGATGTTCGCATAAAAGGCAGGATTCTTGGGCTGGAAGTTAGAGTCGCCACTGGAATTACAAGGAGCCAAAGAGAAGCGGAGAAGATAATGACTGCTGCAACTACCCCATCCCAGTGAAGCCCTGCTGCAGTCCTGAGCTATCTACCCTTCGACGACCAGAGAAGATCCAGTCCGGAGTCTTCTTCCCTTGAGCTTGGTGGGGTCAACCAGCTCATCTTCCACAACCAGAGGATCCTCTTTGTCGTCCAAATCACTGCACACTGCTGTAGTAGCCCGGATAGCCATCTGAAGAGCCTCTCCTGTTTTAAAGGAGCGCACCTTTTATTCACCGTCGCTGCTGCTGGCCTCATCCCTGCGTAGTGCAGACCCCTCCAGACGTCCTCCTTCTCGTCTCCACGACCGAAGCACCAGGAACCATGGGTCTGCAGGAAACTCCCAGGAACAACTGCCGTGGCACGAGCTTCTTCACTGAATAAGGTACTGTGTTCTGCTTCGAGGAACTAGGGTGAATCCCTTTTCTCCTCATCCAAGGCTTGCCTTGTCTTCCCTCCTTCTTATAACTTTTGCTTCCTCTGTTGACAATATCCAAGTACTCCTGGCAACGTCGACCACAAGAACCCGGTTCCACTTGACACTGGCTCCGGCTTATTGACTTTTGTATTTTCTGTCAGCGAGTGTTCTCTGATTCTGTCTTCCTTGACAAAAGTATTGCCTATGATTTTTGCCCCCAACTCTGTCTGGTTAGCCCAGGTGCTAAGTGTGTTTTTGCCCCGGTAACATTTCTTGCCATGGATACGCGTTTCTTTAATATGACCGAACTGTCAAAAAGTGATCGCATACGTATCCCCGGTAACGTCTTTTGTTTCACAACACCGGTCCGCCAAAGCATAAGGTACTTACCTTGAGCTATTCTGTGGTGGTAGTGTATTTTACATGTGGTTTTGAATTTATAGAAGTGTTGTGTTTTTCAGATGGTTTAAAAATAAATGTACTTATATTTTTTACCTGAAACTTATAAAACATATAGAGCAGCTTATAGAACATGTAAATGAGGCGGGGGAGTCAAATAGGGTGACTCCTGTTTGGGTCGTTATGCTAGGCTATGCTGAGTACCGATGCAATGCTGGCAGATGAAGAGGACTAATGCAACAGTAATCCCACCGTGCAATACTTCGTAAAGGTTCATTCAGTCATTTATATATAAAGACTGACAGTTGGCTAGTAACAAATTAATCAAGTCATATGTGGTTGAAAGATTGTTATGTGAGCAGCAGTTCAAAAGATAAAAAATACTCCCATTAAGGATTATTAGGTTGTGTCAAGTGGTTCAGTGGGTCATTCACTGTACATGTGCGACTGATACACGCAGCTGTATTGCTCGTATAAACATGTAGCTCAAAGGTGATGATATAGCATGAGGATTAAGCGCCTTGGGAGTCAATCACAATTTAGATGATATCATAAGCATATTGTTAGGACAGTTTTTCTGAAGTCCAACTAAGGGCTTAGTAAAACCATTCAACTGAGGCAGCACAAGACTCCACTCTTAGTATAAGGCTGTACCACCTGAGTTCGGGGTAGTGTAGACAGAGCAGCCAGGCTTATCTTAGGAGGGAGAGAGGGCAGTAAATACAGTACAAGTGAAATTGTAATACAAATGATCCAAAGAAACACTGAAACACTATATATTGTAAAAAATAAAGGATTTATTTATATACAGGTAGGCCCAGATAAATCTAGGGGTTAAGTAAGTACTAACACATTATATGAAATCACAATATAAAACACAACACTATACTTGAAAGTGCACAGGCCCAAGTATAAAACTTATTTGGAACACCTAACAGTTGTTTTAGGGAAGTCAAAACCTTGTTATACACATTTAGTATAGGTCAAGCCTATTTTTTGGGAGTAAAAGACCAATGGTTACTTTTAGATTACTTTTGGTAATACAAGGGCAGTAGGCCCTTCCAGTTGTACAGTGACTCTTGGAACAAATCACATAAACAGTCAACTGGACAATATACTTTTTGGTGACTAGTGAAACACTTATTCTAGGTGCAGTAGAAACCTATAACTACTTTTGTCATAACACACAGTTATACCAGGTGAGTAGAACCTAAGGATGCAATATACAATTACAGATGCTTTGGAAATCAGGGAACCCCAGATTGAGGTAAGCAATAACTCTGGTAACTTGTTTTGGATGGCACACAGCTAACACAAGGTAAGTAAAACCCACATACTTTAACTTCACAATGAAGGGGAAAGTAAAACCCAATGCCACACTTTACTGAATCGTTATTCTAGGTAGGCAACAACCTAATGTAGACTTATTAAGGACAGGCTAGCAGTAAGTCAGGGGAAGCAAGACCCAGTTGGGGAACACTCATACAGTTATCCTAACAGGACTAACCTGGTGATACCAACAGTTGGAGGACACTCATACAATTACCCTACAGGAATAATCTGGTGAAACCAACACATTACTTTTGTAAAGAGGCACAACCTAATCACAGGAGAGTAAAATACCTTTACATCTATGTTCTTTTAGACTGGCAAAACAGCGGCTAAGGAAGAAAAGATGTTAACCATACTTTTAAGAATAGTGCATCACACATTCAAGATCAGTAAGAACTTTGGTAACTGGTCACTCTTAGATTTACAGTTACCCACCAACTCTTTACAAGTAAGTAAAACCTTTGATTTCTTTTCTAGGCAGAAGTCCCAATCCCTTCAAAGTCTTTCCCTTAGAGCATGAGTGTTCTTAGTGGCAGAGGGGGGGTCACTAGGACTAGTGACCAACAGGCAGTGTTAGAATAAGTTCTTTAGTAGCAAAAGTCAGAGTTTCCTTAGGAAAACTAGGCAAACAGGTGAGTACTTTACTTCTAGGGTTAGAAGAGAGTCCAGGGGCTTCATAGAAGACACCCCAGCAGGATTCTAGCAGTGGGACCGGGTGCACTGGATGAGAGACCTCCCAATTAGATAAAACACCCCAGGACTACACAGAAATCCCACCAGCCATACAATTATTTTGATGTGAAAACAGGGATATTTTAACCATGGGAACTACAGAATCAATGTCTATGGTAATGAAACCAGCTCGAATTGATAGGCATTCTTGTGTTAATATATGTTGACATACTCAAAAAGTCTTCCTTCTAACATATAAATATTGTGTTTAGAGTCTGTTGAGGCCTATGAAGAAGAGGCGTCCAGCCTCGAAACGCGTCGCCACCCAGAAACAGACTACTGGCAACACTCCTTCATTCATCATTATTCACTTGTTTTTTGCAAATGTACTAAGATTGCTTTTGTCTTTGTACCCAAAAGTCTTTACTTGAAAATAATAATATATGCACTTATGTGCTTTTCAAAATAAACTTTTTGTGTGTGAAAAAACACATTTTGTGTTTGAAACTTCTTGTGTTTGAACAATATTCAATTACTCACAAAGAATTTATTTCCTCGAGGATATAGTAGTTGGATTATCCAACACACCCTATAGTGTGCAGGGGACGGGAGGGTTCGAAGTTTGAATCTTCTCCTCTTTTATTGTTAGTTGTAGAGGTCTTGTGCCAGGATCTCAGTTCCTCCCCCCCACCTTTAAAATTTAAATACCATTATTTTTTACGTTTCTCTAAATAGTCAGTATACTAGGTTGTGCATCTGCTTTGGTAGTTTCTTGCCTTTTCAAGGAGCACAGATGAAGACAGAAAATCGCGGTTGAATTCTCGTCGTTACAAAGGTCCAGCACTCTTGTGAGGAGACTTTTTGAACTCTTTTCATGTCTCTGGAGATACACTAGGAAGCCCACGAAGTTTCAGCGATATTTGGAGTTCGGAAGACCATCCACCGCACAGTGGCTCGAGGTCCTAGGGTATTGAGGTATTGCAAGAACGCAAGGTCGCAGCAACCCGTGGGATGGCTCAAAATGCAGGGCTTCTTGAGTCTAGTGGGTCTCAGTAGATTCTGGGTTTGGGTTGTCGTTTTCGGAGACCCCAGGTGGATCAGAAAGAAGGGCTGCAGCAGGCTCAGGTCACACAGCAGGCTCTCCGGTCGCTGGAAATCATTACCGCCGCTTTTCCTTTGTCATCCTCTTCAGTTTTCTGTTTCAGTGGTCGACATGACTTCAGCTTCCAGGTTTCAAGTATTTATCAGGAACTACAGCACAACCTCTGCATTCTCTCCCCGCATTTTACAAGAAAGGGGCGTCTGGCTGTCCAATCAGGACAGCCAGCCCCCCACTGGGATTTGGCCCAGTTGAAGGAAGGCGTAAGACAAAGGAGGGGGAAGTTTCGGACTCCTCCCCGACTTCCTGTGCTTACAGACTGACTGGAGCTTGGGCGGGGTGTCCAGGGGACTCCCGCCAAAGACAAAACTCAAACAAAGGAATTTTCCTCCCTGGATGTCAGGGGAAGGAACAAAAAACGACAAGAAACACTAAAATGGCAGAAAAAGAAAACAGGGGCCATTTTGGTAAAATGAGCACCCTTAGGTGCCTTTACTGCAGCTGTGATTACAGCCCGCGGTAAAACTGCACCAAATTAGTAAAAGGTATCACTGCCACCAGCCATTAAAGGTAAGCTTGTCACTGTAACAGAATTGTTACAGTTTTAATGTGAAAGGGGATACATTGTATCTCCCCAGCACTCCACATAAGGTGGGGTGTGCTGGTTTCACAGAATGAAATGTAAAAGGGATCCAAAGATCCTTTCTACCCTTGGGAACTGTAGTTCACTCAAGGTTAGCACAAGAAAGTTAAATGGGGAGCCCCTAGGGCAACCCAGCAACAACAGGCACTTGTTGCCAATAAGTTGTTAGACATGATAACTTTAAAAAGACACTATGGAGAGTCTTAAAAATGACACCCATAAAAAGAGTTAAAGATTAGGTGAGTGTGGAAAAAGGTTCCCACTCACTGAGGTATTAATGAAAAATATCCCACTAGAAAAGCAAAAAGTTCTGGAGTTTAACCAGGAAAGGAAGATTTACCAGCTCTGTGGAAATCTTACCTAACACATATGATGTATAGCTTCACTTACAGTTTCGCCTAGCCTCCATTCGTGGACAGGCGCAGACAGGCGGTACCCTTAATGAGTGCCCTTCGTGTAGTACCGTCTCACGCCTTCCGGTGACCCAGCATCACGGAAGTAGAGCATGGAGCCAATGGGCTTACGATCGGTTGCTAAGCAACATATGAACAAATGCAGGGGCCATTTTGATTTCCTTTCTCGTGTGCAATGGCGGACGGGGGCCAGCTGCGATAGCCACTCAAGTAATGCAGATGGCTTTGATTACGTTGTAGTTTGTTTGCCTACTGGTCAAAGAGGATCACTGAGATTGACTGCATACGCTTACCCACGATTGGGTTCTCTGGTCGGGTAGCTGCAGATCATCTTGTTCACGTGACATCCGATTCCCGCTCCAGCAGGGCTCGTGAGGCTACTCCAGGGGCTCCTGCCTGCCTGGATGGTGATGGTGGTCATCTGGACATCCCCCTTTTAGTAGGACATTGACTCAGATATGAAGAAATAGTCAAGTATTGACCTTTGGGTTCCTCTCTCCCAAGTCTCTACTGTAGGTTTGTCCCCACTAATGTTCCCTTTCATCATATTCATTGAATGATCATTCATTTCATCTAGCCATAATCTCGTAATTTTGACCTCTTTCTTCACAGGTTTCATTTTGTTAGTTTCAGATGAATTGGTCTCAATGAGTTTTAGGTTAAGGTCTCCACATATCACTATGTTAGCTCCTGCTGTGTCCGCCAGCACACAATCAACAAGATCCAACAAATCCTCCATTAGATTTCCTTGATTAGCGTCTAGATGGTTCCAGTACACATTAAAAATGTGCACAACCTTTGTCATTTGACTTATCAAGCCGACTGCCTCTAGCTTGGCGTATTGAATATAAGAAGAGTGGTTCGTGTTTGTTTTAATACTGAAACCACTAGTTTTCTTTACTAAAATTAGTTGGCCCGACAAGGGACGTCCTTTCTTTTGCAACACTGCTGGATTCATTGCAACCTCAAATCCTTCTATACAAGGGCAGTTGGACAACCAGGTCTCCGGGAGACAAATTATATCACAGCATTGCAGCTCTTCAACAGGCCGAGCTACTGAATTAGCATATCCTCGTGTGTTCCAGGTTGCCAATGCGACTTGAGTACTGCCGTCTTGGCATTAGCTTTCATGTGTAGAATTTATGGCCTTTGCTATCCAGGACCAATTTCCTTCATCATCACTGGTAGTTTTTGCTTTTTTTGCTATTCCATTTACTGGTGAAATAGCCAGTGAGTTTGCAACTGTGTTTTCTATTTTTTTTTCATTTCAAGTCCCCACTCAGATCTACCTCAACCCTGCTTGGATTGCTTGTCTCGGTTACGATCATCCGTGTCTTCATTGGTACTGCATAGTCTGTTTTTCTGATCAGTTGGTTGACGCGCTGGTTAGCTTCAGATGTAGTAGGGGACAATAAGACCTTGTCAACTTCATAAACCTAAAAAGCCTCATCCATTAGCAGACTTTCACACATCATGACTTGCTGTACTACTTTTAGAGAGTCGATGTGCAGCAGCGCTCTTGCTTGACCAGATTCGTTAATCAATTTGACTCTTTTGATTTCATTCGTTCAATCAGAATTCTGTAGCTCGGACATACGGTCGATACTCGCGGAGCTGCGACTTCAACATCAGACGCCGTGTTTCTCACATTAACAAACTGTCTGTGCATGTCGATTTTGCCTTGTACTGGCGGTTGCACACTTATTCTTGCTTGCGAACAATCTTCGTTCGACATCTTTAAGCTCATTTGAAGGTCGTCAGAGGCTAGGTTCTTAGAAGACTTATTGCACTCCAGTTCTTTTTTCATGAGACTTCGCTTCAGTTTTTCTTCCATTGTGTAGAATCTTCTTTCCTCTATTATGACACCCAAGGGGTCATTTTTGGAGGCCGCAATGGATTTGCCGGGCAAATCTATTATTCTTATTACTCTTTTGGATGGCTTTCCGTCCTTTGGAGTGTCACTCGAGGGAATCGTCGTTACGTTGCAGGGCTCTTTCTCCACAACTAGTTAGTACGAGTCCTCCTTACAGTTTTTTGTTTCATCTGAATTTTCCCCAGGCATACTGTATGTCGACAAGTTCATCAATTCAACAGTGGCGGATTCTTCGTCACTAATCACGGTAGCCATGTAGTCCATACCCGAGTACGGTGGAACTTCGCTCATCATTGGACAACCCTTTTTCTTTTGCTCTTCTAGGGAGCTCTTTGAGGTTACTTCCTTATTCATATCAACATTATTAATTGTTACATTTAAAGCTTTTATATTTCTGAAAAAAATTGATGAGTTTTTTGCATTTTTATTTTTTGAAGCGACCATGTTTTTTGTTTTGCGTTTGCATTTACCTTTCTTGGAGTCCACTCCGTCGAGCTTTTTACTGTCTTTTATTCGATTTGAGGTCTCTGGTTTTTCAAAAATCTCATACCAATCCTGCTCATTCGACTTATCCTTATCTAATGAATGTGTCGTCTGAGATTTTTTTTTTTCGGTTTCTTGCACGTTGCCCTTTGGGGTTGAAGCTGAAAAAGATGGCATTTGGTTTAGAGCTGAGGGGGTATCCGTCTGTGGGTTCTTGTTTACCTCGCAATCTGAGGGATATTTTTCAATTTCTTGCACGTAACCCTTTGGGGTTAAGGATGATGAAGATAACATTTGTTTTAAAGAAGAGGAGATATCCATCTGTGAATTCGTATTTGCCTCGCAGTCTGAAGGAATCGGAGGCAAAGTGACTGAATCCTGTCCAACTGCTTTTCTCTTGTGGATATCCTCTAAAGTCTGGCCACCACCTTGACACTGAATGCAGCAGTACGTTCTTAAAGTACTTTAAGAACATTCAACAAGGTTAACGTCTAGATATATATCACCTTTTGAATTTTCATATTCTGACTGTAAGTGAACAAACACCTGGCCTAGATATGTGATATCATCAATGACATTTGTGATGTCATCTTTGATGTCCTGGGTGTTAGTCTTAGCAGTGCACAGTGGTGGCACGAGTTATTGTTGCTTAGCTTACCATAACTGGGACATTTCTGGGGGTTTTCGTTTTTACTTGTAACCATAAAGTCTATTTGACACAGTTTTTTCACTGAATATATATATATATATATATATATATATATATATATATATATATATATATATATATATGTCCCACACCCGTCCTGATCTTCTTGATGTACCACACCTCATTTAGCAGAAAACTCAAAGCCTGGCTTCTCACCTCCAATATATAGACTTTGTTGCTTCACACCCATCTACTGTCACTTGTATCCTCACTTTGTCAGCGCAATACTTATGTGAATAATATTACACATGTAAATATCATTGATCATTTGGTGAATCTGTAAATGATCTTATTCCTGTAAATAAGCCTTTCATAATATAGGTCAAACTTAAGTTTATTATTGCTGAATGTATTGCATTACCTGTTTTCCAGCGCCCAGATACCCACAGGTTCGACGCGCTCTATAAATGCTGAATAAATAAAGAAAACAACCCGCTGCTTTTGAATTTCGGAACACTAGAATTGTAACTTGCTGCTTTTTAATTTCACCACACTACAATTAAACTGAGTTAGTTAATGCTGCTTCTGAGTTCAATGCACTAGAATTGCAACCTACTGCTTTTGAATGTATCCACACTACAATTGTAATCTGTTGCTTTTGAATTTACCCATAATAGAACCGTACTGAATTTGGCGTCTGTTACTTTTGAATCTAGCCCCACTTGAATTGTACAGATTTGTTTATTTAGACTTAGCTTAGACGTGCACTCTGCAAAACATACACCAAGACCAAAGCAAACAGAGGAAAATATAGAAGGAAGAATCGACAATAAAACTACTCAACACCCAGAGACCACCTGAAACCAACACTCCCTTCTCATCTCCACACCTTAACACCTCTCACCTACTACACACGCTCTAAGGGATAGTGAAACAACCCACCAAAAAATTTGCAAAGGCACACCCCTCTCTAATCATTCTACAAACCCAATACCCACAAACAACTCAGACACTGGACGCCACACTTACAGACACAGCAATTCATGTGCACATAACGAAGCACACACATAAAGCTGACATGCACAGATGCCAGTTCCTCTTGGTTCTGCGCGCTCAACAGACAAGCACAAACTCTATAAGAAAAGTGGTTCATGAGGGATAGGATAGAGCCACGTGAGCATGTGGAGACCATGCAAATTGCAGCGGTGTGCGGTTTAAATCAACATAATGTAACATATATATATGCATTTATTGTGGTGCATTTTATTTCCCCTTTTATATTTGAAAAAATTATATACATTTCAGCAGATTTTGAAGTGTCTGATTTGTCTTAAAAGAAAAAATGCACTTCAACTTATAGTTAAAGAAAACAATATTTTTGTGCATGCATTTGGGATTATATTAGAGCTGTGGAAAAGACTGCTTTGTTAAAGTGTACAGTATTAATTGTAGTGTCTGGAAATGGTGCAAAACATGTAATTGTTATGTGGTAGCACAATTCATCACTTGCCTTCACAATTGTGCACTAGTAGTCCATGCACATGTCAGTAACGACAGCAGAAGAACATTTCAATGCAATAGCATTCCTCATTTCCAAATGATTACCATTTCAAGTGTAAAGGGAGTATTCACAGAAAATGTAACAATTTATAACTTAGATGAAATTAATTTTGCTTTGGTTGGGGTTGGAGCGAAGATGGAACTCTTAGTGCCCACCAATGTCCTGAGTTGCATGGGGAGCAGAGGTTTTTAGCCAGGGCTCCTGGTAGTCATTACAGGTTGGTATCTGCTGTTGGGTGTACGTCACGTACACTGTCCCGTCGGATCGGGACCCCAACCTAACCAAGGACATACACCAACTAGCCTTGATAAAAACCTTTGCGGTCAAAACACGTGTCGGCACCACATGTTAAACAATGTTAAGACACCCTGACATTTGACTGTACTAAGGACAGTTGAACAACTTACTAAGAAATTGATGAAAGCAAATAAAAATGAATGAATAATAATGAATCTTGTGGACTCTACCTGCATACTCACCTGAGTGGGGACAAGTTATTGGATTACGACACCAGCGCCAACTGAGTAGAAACTAACACCAAGCTACCAGTCCTAGAATAAGTTGGGAAGACTTTTTAGAAGTCGGGGTAGAAACACTGAACCACTGACACTGCTTTTTGCTGGTAACATTTTCAAATGGGAACATTGTAAATGTTTGCAGTTAACTACTGCATTGTTTTAACATGCTTGATTACATTTCATTTTTAAAGTGGTTTATTTTTAACTTGCCTGCAGGATGACGTCTTAGATGTGTATAACTGTGGATCCTGGTAAAGCTGTAATCGTTTGGAAAGTTAGTGAGTGATACAGCATCTCTAAATCAGAGAACAAATGTGTTCTCAGATATGAAACATGTGATTGATGGATGATTCTGTGACTGCTTCAATCCAGC
Organism: Ambystoma mexicanum; assembly: GCF_040938575.1. Lineage (NCBI taxonomy): Eukaryota > Metazoa > Chordata > Amphibia > Caudata > Ambystomatidae > Ambystoma > Ambystoma mexicanum. Next base: position 1,074,231,578 of record NC_090921.1, on the reverse strand, counting down.
TATTCGGTGAGTTGGGCATTTGTGGATAGTAAGAGAAAAAGGTAATCATGTGTGCCCCTTGTCCGATGTCTGTGGATAAATGCAGTTGTTTGTTTATGGTTTATATTAGATGTTTTATATTGTGCAAACTGGAACCAATGGCATCAGAGCACAAAACAACTAACAGAAACAAGGGAACCAATACAGGAGAAATCCAAATTGGTTCTTGAAATTATTTAGGCAACATGAAGCTCTTAAGACTTTCACGAAAGTACGTTAATGCAGGACACCGTCCCACAGAGTGTGGCAGGAAATGTCAAAATCCAGACAAAGCAACTGAGTATTTGCGGACGTGTCGCATGTGCCACCCTGGCACTCTGCCATGCCCTCTTCACATTTTACAGTGAATTAGGACTCCCAACACCTGTGGACATCTGGAGGCTTAGCCAATCAGAGGTTTTGTTTGTCAAAGGGGTAGCTGAATTTGAAAAAAGGAAAAGCTAGAGTCTCACTTCATTCTTTGCATTTGTGCAGAGATTGAGCTCAACAAGATGATGTATGGTTCATTGAAGACTTGTGGGTTCATTATTTGGCGGTATGTGCAGAAAAGACTTGGTATTCCACATGACCTTGGTTTGCAAAATGTGGATCCTATGGATCCCTCACTAAACCCCTGGCTAAAGTCTCCTCCTAGGTGGCCAGGGAAAGGCAGAGGCTTCCTGATCCTGACCTTGGGGGTGGTGTACTGCGGCAGGATCACCTGGGAGGAACCAGGGCCCCAGGGTGGTGAGGAGATCCCATGGGGTGAGACACAGTATTTGTCTTTTAAAAAGGAGAACCTTTTAAATTTACCAAAGCTTGTAATGGCATATGGTCTTTATGATGTATCGGAACTACATATACAATCTGTGGATATAGGCACAAGGGACATAAAACCTAAAAAAAAACTAAAAGCAGAAAAACCATTCAAGGTACTTCAGGATAAAAATCCTCCTTGCCCCCAAAGGAATAATGGAAGGAAATTTAAAAATATCACCTTAAACAAACTGTCTTTCTCTGTAACAATCAATTCTGATGGTTCATTCCTGAATAATGTTAAGGGAAATAAATATACCCCTAAAACTAAGCAGTTGCCAGAAAGAATACATTTTGCTAACACAGACCACAATTCCCATGATCCTATAAGTACTGGGAAGAGGGCTGAAGATGCATGGTGTAGTAGTAGTCAGGCAATTAGGCATGATAGCCCACACCTGAGGGAAGCTGAGAGGCTTAAAGGGCCCCCTCAGGTACAGGCAATCGGAAGGAGCTGGAACTGTGGCTGGAGTGTGTGAAGCAGAAGTGGAAGCAGAAGGAAGGTGGCACAGTGTTGGCATTCCAAGCAGAAGTGGTAGAACCGAAGGGATGCTGGGAATTTGATACAGCAGATTTGACCTGCTTGTCCTGTGAAGGTCTTGTTCCCCAAACTCTGATGTGCAGAAGCTGCACAGAGGAAGGCATGAAGGAAGACTGCCTATCCACATGTGAGCCCAATTGCAGAGATTGCGCAGTAGGAAGTGGCCTGAAGTTGTTCTGAAGACGAGTCTCAGGAGCGAGAGAGGCGCCGTATTTACGTGGCAGTACCGAAAATGTCTTCAGCGATTAAGGGTGTGGGTCCAGAGTGAAGCCAGAAGTTGTAAAAGTTGTGCAGAACATGGAGAAAGGAACGCAGGCGCCCGTGAGTTTAACTAGGAGTTCTGTTTCCTTGCACGAACACTGCTGGCAACAGTATCCAGCTAAATAAGCACTTGCCTAAGAGTAGAAGCGATGGAGTATTGAGTATTTAACACTGAAACACTTCAATTGTAACACTGGTGTGTGAACAGATATTTGTTCTCTTCACTCGCGTAAAGAGAAAGCGCAGTGAAACGCGATTGTTGAACTTAAACTTGTAAAAAACACACAACTGAGTGGTTGCGTGTGCCTAATTAGAACCCAAGAAGGAAGAGTAATCTCTAAAGCTTTTGTTAAAGTGTACAACATTTCTGTCAGGAGAATTCAAATGTTTAAACATTGTTATTTTTAGTTGGAAAGAGCAAGCATTGGACAGGCCTCTTAAGACTGAAACCAGCCTTTCCCAGTGACAAATAACAGTCTAAACATTACTGTGAGCCAAAGAGAACCTCAGCATTTCCTAAGACCAGGGTGTACAAGTATTACTTGAAGCCAATAGAGTGGCAACAAAGCTTCTGGGTGATTATTCTGGCTAACAGGAGACCGAGGGAGAAAGGCAAGATTGGGGAAGGGAAACATTTCTACCATTTATTGTTTTTTTCAAAGTAGATACAACCTAAATAGCCAAAACCAATCGGAAGAAGAGAGAAATCTGTCCTAAAGGCAATTCTAGGTTGTTGGTTGTTTGTTGTTGCAGAGAGGCAAGAAAGGCAAAGAGGTTGCCCCTCTGTAAAAGGAAGAGTCAGAGAAAGAGTGCCTTGCTTACTTGAAGGTGCCCGAAAGTGAATCTTGTCATAACTGAAAACTTTTTATGATCATAAAGTACTGAAGCTGTGGTGGTGTATTTGGTTGTCAGTAGATTTAAGACTTAAGTAGCACAATTAAAGTTGGAATTCCATGAGGCAGAGGAGTAGACCCTCATGGAGAACTCTTGTAGAAGTTGCTCAAAGTTTGAAGTTTTTGAAGTAGAAGTGCTGTGAAGCTATCCTGACAAAGATACCTACTGTGACTCCTACTCTTGTAACAAGAGACGTCCTAAGTGTTAACCAATAACTCTGTTTCATTAACATTTTCAGATGTTATATTTACTTTAAGCTAACACAGAACTGTGGTATTTCCTCTTGGACAACTGGAAGTAGTGGCAAATCATTGTGGCTGGGAATGACATTCATGCTATTTTGAGGAAGTGGAAAGTCTTCATTTCACCAGGAAGCGAAACTGGTCTCTTGTTTGAACTTTGGTTAACAGAACTTTACTTTAACATTGAAGGAGTCAAGAACTGAACTGAGACTGTATTACAAACATGGATTTCCTTTTTTCTTTTTTGTTGAACATTGAATTGAACTACCTTGAAACCTGGGGAAGGAGAGTTCACCCAGGTTACCAAGAGGACTGTGAATATCATTATTGATGTTACTATGAATTGTCATATATTTCTTTATTTATTTGATAGGCAGGAAATCCTCGTCAGAGTAGGCATAATGAGGCGTTCGATTACATTTATGATGTAATAAAATGGCAAATTTTGACAAATCATCCAAAAGTTGTCCCCATCAGATTTCTGACCCCACACGGTGCTCCGGTATGGAATTCATAGTCAGGTGTTACCAATGTTACACCTGACCACATGGGCAGCTGCTATGACACACACACACATACACACACACACCAACAACACACACATTCAGGTCTACAAACACACATTTATGCATACACACACACTCACATGCATGTCCACATGAAGGCAACTGAAACACATATGTGGAAACACATATATGCATGTGCAGGTTTACATACACACAAGCAGTCACATGCAGAGGCCACCAACATATGCACTTATACACACATACACACACACACACACACACACACACACAAAAACAGGTGTACACACATGCTTTTGAATACAGAGGGCGCACCTCAATGTCATCAGGAACTTGTGCACATGCAGGAGGCAGTGGCACACATATATGCAAACACAGGTATACACACACATCCTCACAAAAAATAGCACTGATGCACACACACTTATATGCAGAAACATATATACACTCTCAGATGTTCACCTATGAATCCACACGCAGAGGGCAGCGACACGCATACACAGTAGGTCACGAAAATCCACACAACATACACACATTTGCAGACACTTTATAGTAACAAGCCCAATATGTACATTTGTTTAAAAGGTACTCTTTTCAATGCTCTAAAAACAGCAAACTTCAACACAACACATTATTTACCGATGAACTTAAAATACTGGACCCACAACAAAATGTTGCCATCACTGTAAAACATTATATAATGCTTCCATTATATTTTCTAGAAAAAAAACATTCCCCAACTCATTTAAATGCACCCCATCAGAACGAAATGTTATTGTTACTTTTTTTGTTGTCATATTTTGTTTTTATTTTATTATCCATTTTCATGCAGCAAAAAAAATCGAACCTTGCGAACGAGGCAACAACTCAAAAATCTTTTCTCTCCCCTCCCCACCCTAGTAACAGTGTCTTTTCGAACTCCTAAAAAAAACAATCAACCATGAATCTTTGGTTGTCTTGGGTTAAAGGATATTAACAACATGTGTAACACTTATGTCCTTGGCCGCCTCATGAGCGTTTCAATCATGGGATAATGTCCGGCAGCTGACAGCCCACTGGGGGGGAGCTCCTCCCTATTACCTCCTGGTCAACATAGTACACACTCTTGTACCGTGACTCCCAGCTATTCCATTGTTTCGATTGTTCAAGTATTTGTTCATAAATGCCCCCCAAATGCTCTCATGAGGCGCAGCCTTCCCATTTAGACCCACCGTTATTCTTTCCATGGTGCATGTATTCAGTGCCACATTGATCCACTCCCTCTTACATGGTGTCCATGCACATATCCATTTCATCACTAAGCAGGCCCTAGCTGCGAGCAGCAGGGGCGCTGCCAACCCCCTCAACCTGCACAGTTCTCCCTCCACCTCCTCCATCCCAAACAAGACAAGGAAGGGCATTTTAGAGCGGCGAAGCCCCTCTAGCTCCTTGATCCAGTCCAACACTTTGTCCCAGAACACCTTTTTATTGAGGGCACCCCACCACATGTGCCAGTAGCCAGCTCTATCCCCACATAGGCGCCAGCAATTGGGGCTCGCTGTCTGAAACATCTTTGAGAGCCTGACAGGATCATATTGCCATCCATGGAGCAGCTTGATGGCATTTAGTTTGTGTTGGCGCGAGTTCGAAGTCTGCAAGGCCCCGTTACACAATCTCAACCACAGCGCTGAGTCTATTTCCCTCTCCATGTTACCTTCCCATCTCCGTCTCAACTTTTCCGCTGACCTCTTCCCTGCAATTACCAGTTCCCTATACATAACAGAAATCAGGCCGTATTTTGATCTAAGAGCTTCTCGAAAGGGGCAGGGTCCCTCTGTATCCCGTCCCTCCATTTTCCCCCTGTGGTCACCCCCTTTAACTGAAGGTATGAAAAGACTGATAAAATACCTATACCCAACTCCCCCTTCAGATCTGTTATTGTAATAAAGGTGCCATCCCTCCACAATTGACCAACTCTCTCAAGGCCCGCCTCAAACCACGCTTGAAATCTTTCGGGGTTCAGGATTGCGTCCCATACCGCAGGCGCCCACAAGTGACTCAAGGGAGAGGGCCATGTCGTGACTTCTTGCATTTACGCACCCTGTCTCCAGACTTCCCATATTGTGCCCAGAATCGGGTGGTCCCGGTTATTGTTACTTTTAATGTTGCGATGGCATACACAAGTCATGTTACGCTCAGTTATAAAAATTGGCTATACATCAAGTCATGCACGATTACATTTTTCATTGTGGTGCACTTTGCGCGGGCTGGTGTGCCCGAAAACACTATGCATCATCTTGGCAAGATTAGAAATAAGTTGAACATATCTGCCTTCATTTCTTTAATGCAATGAGATCCTTTGATATAACCAAAGTAATTTCCAAAGCCAATTATGTCTGGAATTTGTCCACTTGTGTGATATGCATGTAAATACTGTACAATGTACTTCCACTTTCCTACATGATATCCATGCCAATGGACTATCACATTATGTAATGGTAACCTCCTTATCATCAGACATGGTTCTTCATACAAAATATCCACAGGTCACTGATAATACAAATCATTTTGGGCGTCATATAATACTTAATCCTCTTCCCATATATAACACAACACACATACATCAACTCTGCGACACTATGCAAATGGTCAGTATGTGCACACGTCCATTAAATTAATGTCACCGCAACTGAAGTGTACGTTGGGAAAGGTTATGCACATACACATCGGATGTGACATACAACACAAGCACACACACATATGCAACACAACACATATATTCGCATTACATACGCAACAATAGGCAAATGTATACTATGACTGTGCAAATGTTACATTAATGTCACCACAACTGAATTGTAATTTGGGCGCTTTTATGCATATACACATCAGATGTAACATACATTAAAAACAAACACACAAGGACATATGCAAACGAAGTAGCCATACCTATATGTGATGTTTAAAATGTAGGCTCCAAATGCCTATGGAAAATACAATGCCACAGACAAAGTAAAACAAAAATACCACACCTCTGCCCAGGAATACATACAGAAGTCAACATATAGGAACACTCCACAGCACATATTTTCAAAAAATGCATGGGTGAACTCTGAAGAACCACAACCATGCTTTATTTTAGAACTCTGTTTCACACCATGAAATTGTGAGGATGAGTGGTGATGAAGTAGAACTTACACTAAATTCCCAACTACACCCATATAAAATTATACGCTAAAATAAACATTCACATATAGCACATTTTGCGAACTCACTTCCTGTTCCTTGTTTATTTTATTGTCATTTGATAACTTGAAAATCAACGGAGAGAAAATTACGACTGTTTCGTATTCAGGTTAGTAAACTTTCCACCTCTTCCCCCTTACATTTACGCTGTGATGTACCTCTGTACTGACTTAACACCACCCGTTTATCTACCTCAGTACTGCGCCCTTCAGCATCGATTCCTGCCCTTGCCGAGAATCCACTACTGTCCCCCTTGATTGACTTTAGAATGAACACTGATAGGTGTCCTCCAGTCCCGAAAAGAAACTGGATTACTCAGGAGAGAACTCACTCTGGTGGAGGGATTGCAGTCATTTATAAGTCCATATTTAATATATCCTTATAAGTCTATATTTAATATGTCCTCCATACAAACTGACCAGAGCCTCACAATGGAATCTTTACTGCTGCACCTCCCAGTTTCTGCCTCCATGTCTCTGATTGTGCTGCTGGTTTATCGCCTCCCCTGGCTATGACCGCTCTTTTCTGACTGATTTCCCTGCCTTTGTTTCTGAACTCCTATTAAAACATTCTAACCTATTCATTGTTGGTGATTATAACCCTCTGATCACCAAAGCCAGTGAGTATGTGATATCTCAATTGTGTACCACTATGACAGATTTAGGTCTCCCACAACAGCTTACCTACCCAAACCACTGTCTTGGCAACACTTTAGATCTTGTGTTTGCTGCTAAAAAGGTTTGTAGTATCTTTCACACGTTCCCATTGACTTGGTCCAATCACTTTGCAGTTCCATTCTCTATACCTACTATGCCCTGCCTTGAAAGTTGGCCAACACAGGTCTTCTGGAAACGTGCTTGTCGCTCTACCTCTGGTCAACTATTTACTAAAATTGAGTCACATTGTGCCAGGTCATCTCCCTGTATGCTAACCACCTTAGCCCAGGCCTTTGGCAATGTGGCTACTCTTTTGCCCTATTAAAGCGCTGTACTGCTAGGGTCGTCCTTCTGAACCCTGGTACACTGAAGACCTAAAGGCGTTAAAGCTACTCAGTAGGCAGGTGGAAGGAAGATTGAGACTTCATTATAATCCAGCCCATAAAAACTTGTTCTGTCAAGCCTCCACTAATTACCAGGAAGCTTTTTTCCTGGCCAAACTATCCTTCTTCAGCAAGCAAGTCTCATCTGCTATAAACCAACCTAAAGCTATCTTTGAGCTGGTAGAGTCGCTATCCTGACCGGCTATCTGCCATAAATAGGTTAAAATGCGCTTTCCCAAGGCCACCAGGGGGCGGGCAGGCAAATGGCAGCCTGAATGCTGTGCGCACGCTTCACCGGTCCGTTGAGGGTTCTGAGCCCCCCCTAACACACCCCGCCCAGCAGAGAGGAGTTAGCTGACTGGGTGGGAACACCCACAGACCACCTAGAAGAAAGATCAGAGCGTGGGGCCCCCGCAAAGAAGAGAACGGGACGCCGCAAGTAATGAGAAGTGGAAGGGAGGAGCCTTTGTTTGAGAAGCCGGTGCACGCAGCACCGAACAGCGGCCCGGCCGAGGAAGCAGTGTTCGTAGTGGCCGGGAGGGGCTTCGTGCCCTCTCCCATTGGAGATCTGTTTTGAGGTGGGCGCCCACCCCTCATTATTTTGAAGACCCCAAAGGGGGGAGCAGAGGCAGAAGGAGGAAAACAGTGTCCCGTGAAGGACAGCCCAGAAGAGGTGACGCAGAGGAGTGCCGTCGGGCCACGAAACGTCAGAGATGGTCTCCCTTGCTCTGCGGTCAGCCCACCCTTCAGCTGTTCTCTGACCCACAGACCGGCAGGGGAGCAGGGAGAGGTCCACTTGAAACAGGCGTGGGCTGGGAGCACACGCCAGCTGGGGACTGCACAGGCCTGCCCCCTCCGTGTGAAACGCACATGAGGAAAGAGGTCAGATTATCAAGAATATGGTAAAGAACAGTGTCAACGATACTTCAGAGGGATCTGCTCTGCTCCACACGATCCTAAAGAGCAGAGCAGAAAGGAGCCAACATGAGGGGGCAAAGTGGGGGATAACTACCAGGAGGAGGCATGCCCACACTAAGCGCTTACCATTATGCTTTCTGTTATAAGGGAAGATATAGGAAGCATGTACCAAGTGGTCTATACTAAGGCAAGACAAGGAAGAGATAAACTATTCTTCTTTCCACAGAGGTGCCCCCATTGTACAGAGGAGGGCCCATACAGACTAAGTGAAGGAATACCTGAGACTATGAGTACCTTGGCCCCAGAGCTGACTGAGGACACAGGGTCGTACAGCCTTGATCAAGTAAAGGTTATTTTCTCCTTATAAATTATTGTGTTTTAAAGACCTATATACACGGCAGTGCGCTTGTGATTACTCTTGTGCCACAAACGTTCCCCTCTTCCTGAGACATCACTGATTGAGGCAGCAACTTGGCCAAAGGGCTTTTGAGAGGTGTGCGCCAATGCTATTGCCCCTTTTCCACAAATGAACAGCTTCACATGAACATTAAGTGGAGGCGAAAAGTGCATCCAGTCTTGCTCCATACCACCAATGCAAGGCTTTAGAAGACCCGAGCCCCCCCCCCACTAGCACTCATATAGCCTAGGGGTAAATAAGTGGCCTTTCCCAGAACATGCACATTTGTTTCCCCATAATTTGGTAGGAGAGGGGGAGCCCGCCTGTCACATACCACAGCAGGGGTCAAGTCATATTGCTGGGTTGAAGGAGACAGCCTAGAGGAGGGAGCTAGAGTAGAGCACCGGACTGAGACTTCCCCGCCCCCCACCCCCGATGTAATACAGCTTGGAAAGACTGTGGGTCGAGGTCACATGACCTCCGGTGAATGAGGTAGACTCTCGCAGATGGCAAAGAGTGGTGTGGGCCCCCAGTCTTGGGGCGTATGCCAGCCTCTGTGGCATAGACTGGAGTTTGGCAGACATTCCCGGATGAGACTCGGACTAGAGCACCAGGCCCCGAGCTCTACACAGGGGCTCACCCGGAAAACAAGGAACATCAGGCTGAAGTTGGCGGTATGTTGGGGGAGTCTACTCAGCAGTCGATCCAGGCTCCTTCACACGAGAAGTAGAGGGACATTGGGGCACAGAGCACACTGCAGGAAGACCCCACGGTCCGGACGGGACGGTAGGCACATGGAGCTGAGCCGACCATTGCTCACATCAGTATCCCTGGGAGGACCCACTCACAACTGCTCCCCCTTCCCGAGCGGTAACACAAGCCCAGAGAGGGGAGGAGGGTCCTCCCTCCCCAAACCAGACCTTAGTGGTGTGGGCCCCCGATTCTGGGGCGTGTGCCCGCCACAGGAGTTGCGGCGGGGGAGCGGCAGGGGAGCAACAGCCCATGAGGAGCATGTGACCTTGAAGAAACTGATAAAACTCTTTGGACACCCTAGAGACACAAATGGACCTGCAGATATTGAAAATGGAAAGCCGGAAGGAGGAATTCCGAATGAAGATGGACGATTTGGAAACCCGCGAAGGGTGGAATAACCTTAGACTCTTCGGAATCCCGGATAGAGAGGGAGAGTCAGAGCAAGACCTGAAAAGAACACTTCATGAGGTCACAAAGTTGATTTTTGATGATGACACCATTGATGAGGCTCAGATCGAAAGGATAAACCAGGTGGGAGGGGCTACTGGGGGCCCAGGTCAGTCCTAGCCCGGTTCCATAATTACGCAGACAAAATGAAAATCTTAGAGAAAGTGAAACAGAAAGGCCAGATCACCTATGGCCCGTCTAGAGTTACAATTTTTCAAGATTTATCCTCAGTGAACCTGGCAAGGAGAAGGATGTGTGTGCCCCTGTCTAAGTGGCTACAGGAAAAGGGAGTGCAGTACAGATGGGTGTTCCCGTTCTCCCTCACATTTGAACTGAATGGTCATAAGCACAGGTTGACGACAGAGGGAGACATTTGCAGAGACATGAGCGAGTTGTTGGGTGGATCTGATGGCGAGAAGAACCAGGGTGAAAGATCGGATGACGATAGACAGTGGCGCATCAAAGGGCTGAGAATGAGGCACATGCCAGGATACAGGAAGTACAGGAAGCTGAACGCGTTGCCCATATTTAAAACTTGAAGCACACCGGGAATACAGTAATGCTGATAACTGTGAAGGAGGTGGTCTTAAAAGGGTTTTATGTTGGTAAAGGGGCCCCGGGGGTGCTCCTGTTGGTGTGGGGTCTTGTAATGTGATAGAGGGGTTGTTTGGGACCCACAAGGGCTGTGGTTAGACTAAAGAAGACATGGCCTAGTCAGAGAGGGGGAGGGGCGGCTCAATGGCAATGAGGATGAATGAATGACAGACAGGGAGGGAAACGGCCCCAGCTGGTGGTCCGATCTCAGCCCGGTGATGATAACAGGGAGGTGTTGGGTGCCTTTTTGGGGGTCAGGGGGGCAGGGTGGGAGGAAGGAAAGGGGTTAGGAAAAGGGTCTTCTTGAAGCTGAGTTTTATCGGTTGTGGGGAGGTGGAGTTTTGGGCTTGGTCGCCCGGGGAGTGAAGAAGAGATAAGGGCACTGGGATGTTAGTATGGCAGTAAATCTAGGAACCCAGGGTGGTGGCCATATTAAGGTGCGAACGTTGCATGTCAAGGGTATGAACTCACCCACAAAAAGGTAGTTAGTGGCCAGGGAGTTTCGTAAAGCGGGCCTTGACGTGATGTTCCTTCAGGAGACCGAATATGCTAGAGGGGAGTAACAGAGGGCCCCGGGTGGGGTATTGGGACTAGAATACTGGGGCTCCAGACCCTTGAGGAAAGTGGGGGTGGTATTCTCATCAGGAAGGGGCTTAAATGGAGGTGACCAAGGTATGGACAGATGAAGAAGGAAGGCCCTCTTGGTTGTCGGTACTGTACAGAAAGTGTGTTTTACGTTTGACAGTTTACTGCCCTAACCAGGGTCAGCTGAGGTTTTTGTTGAAAACTCTCCCGAGACTGATGCTTGAGGCTTCGGGCAATGTTATACTGGGAGGTGACTTTAACTTGTGGGCTGATATTAAATTGGACAGACAAGTGGGAGACACAGGAACACAGGACCCGCCCAGGAGGGGATGTGCGTAGGTCCTGGAAATGCTGGGGGTTTATAAGCTCAGGGATAAATGGTGGCATTGTCACCCGAATGAAAACTGGTATACCTTCTACTCAGCCCCACATAGCAATTTTACCAGAATAGACTACTTGTACATCTCGAGGGGGCTCTGGGAGTTGACGCTGGGTTCGGAGATTTCTCTGGTCACATGGTCAGTCCACAACATGGTAACAGTGGAACTAAAAAGGCTCGGCCTGGCACATAAAGGGTCAAAGTGGAGATGCAACAATACACTGTGGAAGGACCCGGGGTTCCACGCGGGAATGTCCAAAGAAATTGAGGAATATTTCAAAATAAATAATACGGGAGCGGTCTCAAGGAAGATGGCGTGGGAGGCAAGGAAGGCAACATGGAGGGGGATCATGATCAGGGAGGGGGCTAGTAAGAAAAGGGAGCAGACGTTAATTGAGAACAGGCTGAAAGAGGAGATTGTTCATCTCGATAGGATGGCAAGGGTCGCCACTGAAGAGAGGGATGATAGAGTTCTGGAGGCGAGGAAGAAAAGGGAAGAGCTTATGCTTCTTGAAGAAGGCAAATAGTTAGGATATTACGGTTCCTGAAACAAAGGTTTTACGAAAAGGGAGGTAAGGTGGATGGATTACTGGCTACCAGGTTGCAGGGACAGCGTTCCGAGAGATGGGTGGAAGCCAGAGAAGGGAGGGGGGATGGGACGCGAGACCCGGGGAAGGAAGGGATCCAGGGAGCATTTGTGACTTTCTATGAAAACCTATACGAATTGGAGGCCAACCCGGGGAGGGGAGACATATCGACATATTTGGCCGAAACGCAGATGCTAAGGCTTTTCCAGGAGGAGGCCAAGGCACTGGAAGCCCCAATTATGGCAGAGGAAATCAAGAGGGCGGTGTTGAGGTTGCCATTGGGTAAGGCTCTGGGGGAAGATGGGTACACGGCAGGCTTTAATAAGTCATTTATTTCCCCCCTCCTCCCCTTTATGGTGAAACTCTTCAATGGTATACTGGAGACGGTGGAAGCCCCGGAGTCATTTTCCCATGCACTAATAATGGTGATTCATAAAGAAGGTAGAGACCCCTGAAGATGTGGGTCTTACTGCCCCATCTCCCTCCTGAATATCGATACTAAGATTTATACGAGGGTACTGGCGGCGAGACTGGAAACATACATGCCCCAGCTGATACACTCGGATCAAGTAGGCTTTATAATGGGTCAACAGGGAGCGGACATGATGAGGAAAACCTTGCATCTAATTCAAGAGTCACGGAAAATGGGGGGGACCCTGCCCTTCTCTCGGTGGATGCTGAAAAAGCATTTGATAGGGTGGAATAGGGCTTTCTTGAGGAAGTTCTGGGCAAGGTGGGATTGGGGGCCAGGTTCAGGAGGGGCATAATGATGGTTTACACTTCCCCCAGGGCATCCGTGGTAGTTATTTGTGGTTGCACCTGTGGGTACACCTTAAGTAGGGGTACGAGACAGGGCTGCCCCCTGTCGCCGATTTTATTTGCCCATTCCCTGGAGCCTCTACCTCAAAGAATCAGAGGGGACCCCCAAGTTTAAGGACTCACGGTGGGAGGGGTAGATTATAAAGTGGCTTTATACACAGATGACATGCTTTTGCATATAAGGATCCCCCCAACCTCGATACCAAGGGTAATCCACCTGATTGAACAGTATCGAAAGCTATTTTAAGATTAACAGGGCCTAATATGTCCTATTTCCTTTGAAGGGGGATGGGGACAGGAATAGATTTGCCCCATTGGGACTAACAGTTATTTGGGACACGCTGGGATACCTGGGGATTAATCTTACAAGTGAGGTGGGAGCCCTATATGAAGCTAATTTCCCCTCCCTCATGTCTGGATTTCGAGCCGACCTTGAAAGATGGGGGAAACTGACCATATCTTGGCTTGGGCACCTAAATACCCTGAAGATGGTTTGCCTGCCAAGGTTCTTATATGCATTCCAGATGCTCCCGATCCGAGTCCCGGAGCCCTTTTTCCAGGAAACAAAGGGGCGATGCTCAAGTTTTTGTGTCAGGGGAAGAAAGCAAGAGTTGCCTACGAAGTCCTCACATTGCTGAAAGACAGGGAAGGGTGGGACTCCCGAATTTGAAACTGTATCACGAAGCGGTACAACTGAGTCTTCATACCCCATTTTAGGATGAAGAAGGAACTACAGTGGGTTGAGCTGGACAATTTTAATTTAGCTCCCGCCACTGTGGCGGAGTGGCTGTGGGTACTGAAATGTAAGCTTCCGTGCAAAATCGGGGACAACCCTATTTCGGGAATCATTTGCGAGATCTGGAGGGAGAAGGCGGATATGTAAGGAGTCACAACATGGCCATCTCCCCTGTGCCACATCTGGGCACCCAGCATCCGTGGTGCGATTCCCAAACCCCGAGAGATTCCAAGCATGGTTTGAGGCAGGCCTGTAGAGGGTGGGCCAACTTTGGAAAGCGGGCGCCTTCATTATGATCACGGACCTGGAAGGGGAACTGTGCATAGGTGCTCTCTTGGTCTTCTCGTACCTTCAGCTAAAGGGAGTCCTCACAAGTAAAAAATGGAAAGAGGGGTTACAGAGAGACCTCACCCCCTTCGAAAATCTCCTATATAAAAGAAGGGCAACAAAGTACTTGATGATTTGGGGGTGTTTTACTGTGCATGAAATGTCCGCAACAAAAATGACCGCATGAGAAATGTACGTTATACAAAATTGTTTGTACATTTCCATTTCAGACATTCATGGTTAAACAACCCCAAATCTATAGAAACAACCCCCTGCACAAACCCCCACCCCAGCCCACACTCCCAACACACCCCATCCCCCTACATGCCTTTCATTCCGCCAAGCTGTGTCCCTGCAACACTGGTTCCCTTTTGTGATCGGGAACCAGCGCCACAGGGTTCTTTCCTTTTTCTTTTTTTTTCTTCGTGATTGCAAGACAGCTGCGGGGGACACCCGCCACAACCCCTGCTCACATTATGGTGAGCAGGGGTTGTGGGGGACATTCCTGCAGCCCCCACAGCCCTTTTTTTTCAGTACTGCGGGACAGCTGCAGGGGTGTCCCCCACAACCCACGATCACTATACTGTATAGTATAGTGAGTGGGGTGTTGCAGGGGACACTCCTGCAGCCTTTTTTCTTTTTCTGGGGGGACTGCAGGACAGCAGTAGGGGACACCTCCGCAACCCACGCTCACAGTATAGAAAGCAGGGTTTAGGGGGACAGCCCTGCAGCCCCCGGAGCCCTAAACCAAATCCAAATGACCTACCCAACCAAAAGTTGAACTTTTGGTAGGTAGAACATTTGGTGGTTCCTATTTTCGAACTTTTAGATGGGTAGGTCATTTAGACTCTCTTTTTGGCCGAAACCGGCTTGATCTCTGCTATGTACAGTGCATTGGTAATTGCAGGAAAGGAGTCCACAGAGAACTTGAGACTAATTTGGGAAAGCGATATGGAGAGGGAAATAGACCCAGGGCTCTGGATGAGACTATGTAAGGGGGCCTTGCAAACCTCGATCTCTAGTCAGTACAAAGTACACGCCATTAAGTTTATCCATAGATGGCAATATGACCCGGTTAGGCTCTCGAAGATGTTTCAGTCGGCAAGTCTCATGTGCTGGCATTTGTGTGGGGAAAGGGCCGACTATTGGCATATGTGGTGAGTATGTCCTCGTATAAAGGTGTTCTGAGATGAGGTGCTGGACTGGGTTAAAGACTTAGATGGGATCCACTGTATCAAAACACTGTTTCTGATACTATTTGGGATGAAGGAAGGAGAGGGAGAACTCAGAAGGCTGACGGGAGTGGCAGCGCCCCTGCTGCTCGCAGCACGGGCCTGCCTAGTAATGAAATGCAAATGTGCCAAGACCCCTGGGAAGAAAGAGTGGATCAATATTGCTATGAACATATGCATAATGGAAAAGATAACCGCAGTGCTTCATGGGAAGGCAGCGCCACATAAGTTGATATGGGGAGAATTTATGGCAAGATATTTGGAAAATTAAGGAAAGGGATGTTATGTATAAAAGGTTGGTATAGGAATTGCAGTATGGAGAGACTAACACGGCAAAAGTTATCAGTCCCACCCCCTGAAGAGACTACCCCATCTGGACACTATCCCAAGAGGGGAAATACCTCTCTTGAGGTGGCCAAAGACATTAGCTAAAAGCAGGTGAGAACACTCTCTACCAGATCACAACAGAAAGTTTACATGTTTGTTTATATTGTGTTGAAGGAGGGGGGTGGGAATGGGGGAAGGGTGAAAAGAAGTTCAAGTTTAAGGGAGTGATTTTTGGGAAGGGGGTGATACAGGAGTGTTTTTGACTGTTCAAATGTCATATTCCCATTATTGATGATTTTGATGTACGAAACTTACAATAAAAACAAAGTATAAACAAAGAATCTACTTGTCCATTGAACCCTCTTCCTCTTCCAATTCTGAAGGATATCTCTGCCAACATTGGCCCCTGAATCACATTGGCAATTAATGACTCCCTTGCCTCGGGTTATGTCCCTAACTATCTTTAAGACGCTCTGGTGATTCCCCTACTGAAGAAGCTGTCTCTGGACACTGCAGTCCTCTCGAATTTCCAGCCCATTTCTCTTCTCCCATTCACTATGAGGGTGCTTGCATCTCTTATTTCCCCACTTCTTGACGATTTTCTAGAATCTTCTCACTTTTTCGATCCTTTTCAGTCTGGGTTTCGCCCTGGTAGAGGAACTGAGTCAGTGCTTATGGTTGTGGTGGATGATCTTACATGGTGGGGTTGGAACACTGATTCGTTTAGATCTATCACCTGCCTTTTGCACCATTGGCTACTCCACCATGGTTGCCAGCCTCTCCTCTGCTGGCCTATCTGGCACAGTGCTCAAGTGGTTCACCTCCTTCCTCTCTGGACGATCCCAAACGGTCTCCTTACCCACTTTCATATCCAAACCTACCCCAAAGTCGCGCTGAGTCCTTCAAGGCTCTGCACTATCCCCTATTCTTTTCAACATTTACATTCAGCCTCTTCTAGGTATCATCCAGTCTCATGGTTTCCTATGCTACTCCTTCAGCAACGACACACACATTCTCCTTCGGCTCGATCTCTTCTGCTCCGATACTGCCGCTCGGCTTAGGGGCTGCTTGGAGGATGTGGGTGAATTGATGTCCAGGAATTGGCTGAAGTTAAATGCTGATAAAACTGAGGAACTGGTTGTGGGTACAACGGATCCTTCAAGGTACTGGACCTCTGATTTTTGGCGATATGGTTTGGGCCCTTTTCCTTCTCCTGTCTCCTCGGAGAAGGATCCAGGTATTAACATTTCTAACACCTTATCAATGTCGGACCAGATCTCAGCAATCTGCAAATCCGGTCATTTTAAGCTGATGGTTCTCCTCACGGTTTTGCCTTATATCCCTGCACATTTTCATTCTCCTGTTGTCCCATCTTTGTTATGAGAGGCATTGACTACTGCAATGCGCACTTTTTGGCACAACCTGCCTATCTATTATGCTGACTTCAGTTACTACAAAACATGGCTGCTATAGTTGTCACCCAACCTCCCTATGGTGCGAACATGTCTCCCATCCTTCTTCAACTGCACTGGCTTCCGGTTGAGGAGAGGGTGTTGTTCAAGTCTCTCTGTATTGTGCATAAAGCCTTCTACAAACGGGGCAGAATATCTTCAGGCTAAATTTCTCCACTATACTCCATCTAAAGCACTCTGCTCTCAAACCTCTCTGACCGTCAAAATTCCCTGGACAAAGCTCTCCCGTGTTGGTGGACGCGTCTTCTCTGTGGCTGCATCAAAAGCTTGGAACACCCTACCCTATTTTTTAACGTGAAAGTGAGGATCATTTTTCTTTTCGTCATGTGTTAAAAACCTATCTTTTATAATCTGTCTGCTACTTAGCCTGTTCCCTTTCGGCTCTCCTTTTTGGTCAGTGCCAAGATGCCCTCGGGTGAACGCTGTGCTCTGCAAATTCCTATAACATAACATAACAGAGGATGTCCATTTCACAAACTCCTTACAATTTATGCCATTTTTCATTCCAAATCCGGACATCATTTGTTCATACAATTCTAGATGTTCCCACACTGAATACTTCACGTTTATTTTGGTATGCGGTCATGAAGCTCTTCATGGCCTGGATCTGTCTAATTGGGTCTTTGACTCCACCCTTTCTTAGTTTCCCTGTCTTCTTTTTTCTCTGCACCGGAGTCCTTCTGACTCAGAGCTGCTATTGGCACTCTGTTCCCTACCTTCTAGGTGCTCCCTACCTCTATGTGACTGGCAATTTCAGATAATTCTGAAACAGTTTGGCTGGGCCTGGGTAGGTTTAGGTGCCTCATGTTTCCTTGGACTTTGTAGGTGGAAAGCATGACGTTATTCGCAGTCGGCCCATAGGAAGTTGTGGTTAACTGGCATGGGGTTCTTGATGGGGAGGAAATCACCCCTTGGACCAGAGTTCCCTTTCGTATACACTGATTGGTCAGGGTGCCTCAATGCCAGTTTTTAATTTCATTTGCCAAACTCTCACACCTGCTTCTCTCTGTCCTTATGGCGTTCAGACAGCTGGATTTTTAACTCTGAGACCAGGGCCTGATTGGCCTCAAGCACTTTACTCTAGCCCATTAATCAATCTTTCAATTTCCTGATTTCATTCTGACTTGACTCATTTTCATTTTGTGCGACCTGCACTGTGCTTGCATATTCAAAGTGGTTTGCTTCCAAAATACAATCTATTTCTCTTGTGTGTTTCTACACTGTGCTGCATGTAACAGGTCAGCTTCTGCTTGCCTCACTCTCCCCATGAATTCTGTATTTTCAAGCCAATTTCCAGTCAGTTCATGAGAAACTGACTGACTATTTCCTGCATCCATTTTCAACTGATGCACCTCCTGGGCAAGGACACTATTCTCCTGGTTCATGAGATCTTTTTTCTTCACCAGTTGAATTTTCTGTTTTTTTAAATATGTACCTGCTGATATATCTAATCAAAGTCATTTTTGGAATAAACCCCTTTTGTAATTAACTGACTGTTTACATTGGTCAACTCCTTTATTTGTAATTGAAAGGCCGTAAGATTATCTGACAACCCTCTATTATAAATATTCTGGTGATTTACCTTATGTGCCGTGTGCTCACATTTTCCCCACACACTTTCTATGCATTTTGCAGTGTAGAAAACTGTGTTTCACACTCTGCACTCTCTTGCTACTGGGTTTTTACCTCATTTTTGATTTGTTCCATGAGGCTTTCTTGTTTTAACTGAAATTCATGCTCTGCTGTGCTTGATCTTCTAACTGTTCAAGCTTTTTCGGTGCCTCATTTAGATTCTCAATCTGACTCCATGCACAGGCCTGGCTCTTCTGCACTCGCTCTTCTACTAACCAAGTGGACATATGAGCTGAGCCATTTGACTCAGTTCTTCTTTATTATTGTGGGTCATATAAAATGCCTCTAATGCTTTGTGCAATATCCCATCTTCACACCAGATGTCAATTCCTTCAGATGTAACATCTTGCATCATTTTAGCTTGCCAGCTCTCTTCATCCGCCTCTGTCCACCCACCACGAATGAACAGCTTAGTAAGCAAGTGTCTCCTGGCATCATCTAATTCAATTGTATTCAAAATTGCCGTATTGCTATTTTGTAGCATTTCCTTTATGCAGGGGATCACCCATTCCCACTTAATTTCCACTCACAATGCCAAATCAAAATCACTTTTTACTCAATCTTAATTTTTCATCTATACACCTCCCTGGAATTCAGAAGTCAAGTCCTCGTGGCACTTTAACAAGGCAAAGATGACTTTCCCTCCACCTTAATGCAATTACATCAAAATGAATTGTCTGTAACAATGCACTTATCATGAGTCAAAAATAGCCACCCAAATCTTGGCCACAAGCCCCCAATTTGTAACAGTTTATTGAGAGGCCACCGTCAACACAGGCAGTTCCTTCCCTTCCCAATCTAGGTGTCACACAATAAATGGTTTAATGTCAGTTATTTATTCAACTCTATTTCTGATGCATATCATGCCCCTTGGATTCCTCCCCCCTGAGCTACCAATGAGCCAAGAACCAGGCCAGTGTAAATGGAATATTTTTGTATTAATTTGGATGATTGGTAATAGAAAATCACACTAAAATGTCAGACACCACTTTATCTGTGGCGCAACACAATGCACTTCTCTCTATATAAGTAACTCACAACATTTGGTTGGGAAAACTTAAGTAAGTTAGACAGAAAAATTGGGATGATTTAACAATTTGGGATTTCAGACCTCCCCTCCACTTAAAGGCCTGGGTTGGGGAAGCTGTACCTATAAGTTTACCCAATTAAATTAAAGTCTTTAGTTTTCAGCACACACTGTGAATGAGCGTTGTTAATTTTGAATTTTAACAAAAGATCACCCTATGGTGTTCTGCCAAGGGGAATAAATGTAATGTATATTTGTTTAGTTAAATAGGGTAAGGCTCTACACACTTTTGCCTCCCACTCCCTCTGCCCACTATAAAGGGAAAGGATTTAAAGCCAGCAGATTCCCCCACCTTTGCATTGCAAAGGGTTCAAGTCTATTTACATTGAAAACCCCTTTTTAAAGTTCAGGAAAGCGAGCTGCATTTCAGGACCCTCTGGAAGGACAGGGCACGGGCCTCGTCACTCCACTCTCGATGATGGTCCCTAGCTCTCCACCACAGGACCCAGTCAGCTTTTAGGCCTTCCCAGCAATGGACAGCTGCACCCAGATGCTATCTCATCCAAATCTACTTTTGATGTTTCCTTGTGGCAGTCAGATTATATGGTTTTGGAGCTCTCTTGATGGTAATTTTAGCAGTTCTGTTGATGGTAATTTTAGCAGCACTGTTCCTGTCCCCTATTGCATCTCCTTTACATAACCGCGATGACACCATCAAGATTTCAATTTTGGGCAGTTCCCTGCAAGAGTTTCCGCAACCAGGATTATACAGTTAACATTCTCTCTCCTCCTAAATCCAGCCACCCTCTGTGGATTGGTTTAGGAGTCTGAAGCAGACATATGGCAACTTCCATTTGAAATCCCCTTTTGTTCCCATGTTAGCCTTTTGGCAATATTAGTTATGTGGCAAAACTTCAGAATTTACTAGTAACTGACATAATATATATATATTTTCTGATCTAGCTATTCATGTGGCATTAAATAAAATGACAGCCGAGTCTGCACCATGTTGCATGGACGTTTGGCAATTTTCCGCCATTTTTACTAAAAGCGGAATTGTTAGGGACATGCAATTTATTTCCCACATTCCTAATTTTACCCTCCGCACGTTAGCCAACTCTCAAATTCGGAACATGTCTTGAGCAGCCAGGAACACCTTCTAGATGATCATTACAATTCCCTAAGTCACAGGTGGATGAATTTTATTTCAACAAACTAGCCAGGAAATTACCTAATAAATGAGCAATCAATCAAGGAAGTATGATTTATGGTTGCTGAAAAAAATGCCTAAATCATAATAGTCCTTTTAAATTAATAGGAGATCGTTAACTTAGGCACATTTGAGCCCTCCTGTCCCCTGCACCATTTTCCTCTCTTGGCCAGTGTTTTTATTGCAGCTCGTAAACAACTGGGGTCTTGGCAACACAGAGATCCCCCTCCCCACATTCCTGTAATGTACTAGCTAGAACATCTACCTGCTCAGAATTGCCCTCAGATACAGCAGGTCTAGGGAAACTTGGTTTTTGACACCCTTTGGGCCACATTTTACTAAAGTTGTAAACAGTAGGGATGCTAGCCGGGCTTTCAGTGGGGGAGTCATTTGTGAAGTTTGCCCCACAGAAAGCAAAAGTGTCTGCCTTGGGCCTACAGGAACTTGTTCATGGAAACAAAGTGGTCTTTTCTTTTCACATTGTTGTCGGTATTTTAAATATGAAGCACAATATACATTACATCTTGTCAATGCGCACTGAACCTTTTCCCTGATATCTTTATTTTGGCTGGGTTACTTTTTTTCTCATGTCTTGCTCTAAACTGCAAATGCCCATGCAGTGTCATTTTGATATCATTGATTGAAAATCCTGCTTTTCATGTCAGAGGGGCCTTTGAATTTCTTCTGCCACTGTAAATCAAAAGGTTTGCTTTTCCTTTTGTAATGACAGGTACGCCTTTTCACATAGCACTTCCTTGTCTTACGTGCACAAACCCCCAGAGTCATCCTTAATAGGCCCATTTTTTGTGTGCAAGTTTATCTTATTTTCTTTGATGAAAGCTGGCAGGCCATGCTTCCAGTGGCCCTTCAGTTTTGGTTATTTGGGGGCTTTGATTAATCTCCACAGCCCCCCTTCAGGGTGCTAATGGCCAGTGTAGGCCCGCTCTTACAGTCTTGAACCTCAGGTGAGCATACAATGAACATGGTTTTCTTGTAATGCTGCAAATAGCTCTTGTCAGAATATCGATAGTACTAGTACAACAGGTTACCTCTGACAGGAGAATAGTATGTTTAAAACCGGGTCAGGCTGGGAGAAGCATTCACATGTTGTTGAGCTGGTCAATAGCGTTAGTTTTTAGCACTTACTGCACGCATGGGTTTGAACCACAGGTGAAGGGGCGTAAGGAGAGCAAAGGCAGGGACGTCATTTAGGGGTTGTCAGGGCTTGCAACTGCGACCCCTGAGGTCTCCCTTGCTACCCCTAAAAAAACATTTTTTACTTTCTTTAAAAAATGTATTGAGGCTTCTGGGCTGTGGCCAGCAGCATGTTGCTCTTTGTTTCTGGAGTGGCTGGTTTTCTGATAGCTATAGCCAGTAGGATAGCTCAGTGGGTTGAGGGCTCACTGTTGCAATTTGTGTATCATCTGCAGGTTTAAGGTTCAAATCATGGCAAGGGCAACTCAGCCTTTCATACTGCTAAGGTTGATAAATGAGCAGCAACACAGGTTGGGTGTATTTGTAAGTATATTTGTTCTATATGAAGCGCTTAAGCGTTAGTGCTATATAATAACACATCTAGGTTTGGCCTTGGACGTCTGCTTGCATTCACAGTAACTTGGTTATATAGGCCTATATGCCCTGATATTAACTATACGTATGGTGATCCATTCTTGTATGAAATGTATCTCACTTTACAGTGATATCGTAACCATATTTTTCATAGTGTACTTAGAAACAATGCTATTTGATGTCACTTTCTGTTTTGTCAAGGGGTGAAAGGTCGTGTTCCATAGCGTCCTGTGACGTCATTTCGGGGTGAGGTCAAATGACATAATTTCCTGTGATGTCATCAGAGGTCAAAGGTCGTGTGATGTAACTTCCGCTGCCCAGGGCATTTTGGTGAAATTGCTCCCTGAGCAAAGGGTTGTAGCTTACATTATTCACTGATGTCAATTTCAATAATGATATAAAGACGTGCGTTTTAAGCTGCAGCTGTCCCTTCGCAAACGTTCTATTCCTCCCTTTTGCAATGTCTCCCCCGCTTATAATCGGTGTTTTGAATGAATAATTTTTTGAGATGTTCATGACCACATTGTGAGCATTCAGATGGCTGAAGAGCTCTCAACATTTCCGTGGATGTGCTTATTATAAAGCCAATCTGCAAGTACCGTATTTGTTGGTCACAGAATTCATTGGGGAAATATAATGATGTAGTTATCCGATGCATTGTCAATGGTTAATGATTTATTTGTATTTTAACTAGTTGTTTTGAATACAAAATGAACACCAGAATATGCGCAGAGATCTGTGATATATGTGCGGGTCACACAAATAATTCAATAATTTTGAGAAGGATTTTTGATCATAGCTTTATGAAATCCATTCAATTTGCATTTAAAGGTTTGCCCTCTAGGTGGCAGCATAGTGTCGCTTAAATAGAAAGTGAACTATTAATGCAGGTAGAGATGTCAAGGAAAAACCTTATTGAAAGAAACTCATGGGATGGATACCCAAAGATACTTTTTACGTTTGAACTTACACACAGGAAAATACACCTGGAAACAGAATTCGGAAGCTGCATTTTGACATAGTTCCCTATATTAGCCTTCTGGTCGATAGGTCCTGGAAATTTGATGTACCTTTTCGGTTCTAAGGCACGATTCCTTCGGAATGTAGCGGCTCGAAACACCGGCGGAAGCATTCCGTTTTTTTTTTTTTTTACACGAGAGTACACTCCCTGGATCCAATTACCCCCCACCATCGGAACTCATAGCCCTTAACCTTTCTACAATTGGTGTAAGGGAATAGCGCCAGTTGTTTTTTTTTTTTTTTTTTTAACGGTGTCATTTACTTGCTAGCATGGAGACCCAGTAACGTTTTTAAGTGCTTGTGTCTCAGCTTTGGAATCATAAATAATCCCCACCTGTAGAAATGCATTGAACGCATGACATTCGTTCACCAATGCTCATTGTTCTCCTTCAGCAACAGCCTCGTGCGTTGCCCAGGGACGGCTAGGTAAACAAATAAAATCACGCACGCAGCTCTCCCAGAGCCTGAGCTGCGCACCTCCTGGACGCCGGCCCGGATCCACCAACACGTGAACAAGGTGACCTGAATATTTATTTTTAAACTTGGAAACCGAAGTACATCATTTGCACCTGACAGAGACGCACCCGTGTTTTGTGTGTAGGGCCTATAACGCAGAATTGGAATATAAACAAATAGGAATGTGAGTGCGCGCGCGAAATGAGCTAATTCTGTTAGCATAACGGATCACTAACAGAAGAATCCTCTGTGCAATCATGCATAATGGGTGTATGCTGAGGAAGGCTCTGTAACAGCGGCGGCCACTTTCTAGCTGCCATTCGGGCCGTTTAAGTTGGTGAGAGATTTTCTCAGTGTGGTTTAGCAGGACTTGTTCTGTTTCTCTGCTGCATGGTATCTCCAGTTCAGCAGTTTTCTCCTGTGTTACATTGTATCTGTGATTTTTGTTAATTTTATCTATGCCTTCTACCATTCGTGTGGTTGCGTGTATACTAACGAGGTCCCCAATCCATAATGGCTGCCATAGTCCGAGCACGTTTTACTCTGGGTGTCATTTCTCTATTCATGTAATGGTGTCCATGATGAATTTGGAGCCTTGTATGGAATACTTTATTTAAAGGCGAAGAGTAAGAAGGCTGGTAGGCTGGATTCATCACGAAGTGTTTTGTTAAGTCACCACCAAGTTCTTGTTGTAACAGATTTATAACATGGCACACTTCAGCCAGGGACTCCTTCCACTGACAATTAATGTAGTGCACAATAAAAACGCTTTTTATTTTTATTTGAACCCTTGGTTCTTTCTTGAGAAGGCCCCCAACCCATCTCACACCCACCTTAACAAACACCCTGTGTCACAATGGACCATGAACCATGTCGGTGTGTAACAATGAAATATTTATTTATTTTATGGTTCAATGAAAAATCAGAGCAAAATAGGGCAGCAGACACACTGTGTGGCCGTACAAATGCAAACATCCCACAATACAGTTACTTCAAACTCCTAACACAACCTATGTAAAACTTTAACAGAAAACAGAAGCAAAAACGTTTTTCAGAACAGTTGGCATACAAGTTCAGCACTCCCCCTGCAACACTTCCCCAAACTCCTGCTGACTAAGTTATTTGTGGATGGGAAGAAGTGTTAATGAGTCAGTATGAAGAAGGAAACATCTTTTAATCCAGCCCACCACCCCAACATGGGAGGCCAGAAATGAAAATGAAAACCTTATTTAGGAGCAAAATGGCATTCTCTGATTTTACTTGTTACTTGTACATCAGTTTACAATTGCAGTGAAATAGCTAGGACAGAAATGTGTCTGGCTGCACTTTAAGAGACAAGGACGCTTACAGACTACTGAGCAGGGCACCAAGGCATTGTGAACATAGGTGAGAAAATGGATTTTGGGAAGAAAACAATGCAAAAGAAAACACACACGGCAAAACAGCAATTCTTTTCTACACAGAACTTGTGAGGACAGGCAGCCACAGAGAAGGGCTGAACTGTCAAAATCGGAAATCGCTTTTTAGGATCAGAAACACAGGCACATAACAGATAGGATTCTGATGGAAAGAGGTTACTCTTAATGGTATGATAGCTTTGGTTTTTCTATGGGAAAAATGCTAATCGGAATTAATAGAAAAGCACAATGCACGGGCAAATTCGGTTTTTGTGGCACTAGACTTTTTCTGTTGAGACTATATTTTAATGGCTATAATTAGTAAAAACACTCGACAAAATTGTTGCTTTCGAAGGGCAACAATAATGAATGCAAATTTTCAATGGAAATTGAATTACTTCAAAATGGTACTAAGGACTTACACAGATAACTGAAATAATTATAAAATGAATACGCTAACAGACATAGGGGGTCATTACAAGTTTGGAGGGAGCCATGTCGCTGTTAGCGGCATGGCTACCCCCTTACTGGTTACCGGGTCCGGGATCTTTGAATGAGGAATTACCAGGCCATTCCAACCTTGGAGGACGCGGTAATTCCTCATTCAAGGAACCCGTACCCGGTACATCCCCATTCCCATTCGAGCCCCCATAGGACTCAATAGGGAGGGTGCTAACGTTGTTAGCACCCTGGTCTGCTCACGGGACCCGCTAAGGGTGCCCTTAGCGGGTTCCTGCAAGCAGACTCGTAATGAGGCGTTAAGAGGTTGACGCGCTGGCATCTTTACTGGCGCCATTAACCCCTTAACGCCTCACTCGTAATGACCCCATAGACTAAAACAGAGATTCTTCTATGGAAAAGGTGAACAGAGGATACTGGCAATTTGGGATTTGACTGGGATTTCAATGGGATTTGAATAGGATGCAAGGGTCAAAAGAGCTGGATATGCAGTGTGGGACTGGGTGATGTGATACTTACATTGAAAGCTTGAGATTGGGAATCTGGACGGCCAGGAACTTCGTTGAACAGCGGGCCAAGGGATCTGGTCACTGGGACAGCTGGGCTCTCCTTGATGGGATCAGCTGGGCAAGGGATCCAGTCACTGGGACAGCTGGGCTCTCCTTGATGGGATCAGCAGGGCAAGGGATCTGGTCACTTGGACAACTGGGCGCTCCTGGATGGGATCAGCTGGGCAACGGATATGGTCACTGGGCTCTCTTAGATGGGATCAGCTGCCTTTCCTCCTTTCTCCCTGGATTCTTGTGTGTGCCTGGATCTGGATGGGTGGTTCTGCCTGGATATGGATGGATGGTTCTGCCGGATGGGATCAGCTGCCTCTGGATCTGGTTTTGAGTCTGAATCTCTTGTGTTTCCCTGTCTGCCCCTTAATTAGCCAGAATGACATCATCGGTTTTACAACCTAGGGGGGAAGTACTCTGGACTGACTTCTCTGCTGGGATAGGGCAGTCTCCCAGTGTCCCCTCCGTTCCCTGGGCTGATTGGTTCTGGGGAAATAACATCATTTATGTGTCTGCATTTATGACCTTTCTTTGTCTCCCAAAGCTACTTTTGATCAAAAATGAGTTATGGAGTCAAACTTCACATTTATACTAGTGACCATTATAAGAAGCAGATATTTGGATTCCATAAGTCACAGAGAATTGTACAGCCCGATTGCCAACTCTGTGTGATGTTGCATCGCCCTTTCGCACAATTTTGCAATTTTTATGAAAAGCATATTATTTAAAATTCTACAAATAGCTACACATATGCCCACTACCATTTTGCATCTTTTCACAAAGTTTCATGTCTGTGCCAGTTATAATTCACACCAGAATGCGTTTTTCCTATCATTCCAGTTCACCAAGTGCTAGAAACATGGTCTTAGTCTCTTTGTGTTTGTCCACAACTCTCATGAAATACTGGAATAATATAACATTACTGCCTATTCAGGTTGCTGGGAAAAATCTCTTAATGTACAAGAATTCTTTAAAGTCAATGGGCTGGATTAGTCACATGTGTCGGCGGTCCTGCAAACCCCCACAGCCAAATTGTCTCCTCCTGGGTCAGACTGCACAAAGGACTTTTATGACACCCTTTGAAGCTCTGCAGTATCTCCTAGGAATGGGAGCAGGAGTAAATTGCACCTCTCAGTGAAATACTAGTTCCACTTGGGTCCTTTGTTCCTTTCAGCAGAGATGCCGGCCAGCCTGGCAAGGTAGTGAATTTTCACACTCTTGGGCCTTTCATGTGCACTTGTGGGCTGGTTCCCTTATGGATGCAACTATTTTTCTGGGAGACAGGGCTTCCTTGAAGATAGTGTTTGGGCCAAGCCAGTTCTGCTGGTTTCTGAGTTTCTTTTTTTCTTCAAAGGAAACCAAGTCTTGGGCATAAATATAATGTACATTTTGTATAGCAAAACCCCCACCCACAGATTCAATAATATTTCTGTGCGAGCACAGGCTGTCATTTGACATTTCACTTTTAAACGGCATTCCCCTGATTTGCAAAAGCACAGTTTTACAGGTGTGTTCATTTTCTTTCATTTCACGTTGAAATGCATTTTTTGCAAGCCACAGTATCACTTCAAGTAATCTTCTGAAGCTTTTACATGTGCAGTTGATTTAAGGACACCTAAGAATGCTGCACAGGATTTCCTTAATCATTGACATGGGAAAATGAAACGCCATGTCATTTTTCATTTGCTGCAATTTGAGGGCAATGGGTCCCAGTAAAAGGAAACAGAAGTCGTGTTGAAAGAAAAACAGGATTCTTTCTTCTTCAAGTATTTTATCCTCACAGCAATGCCGTTCCTGAAATGTTTTTCCTCACTTCTGGTCAATTATAAGAAATAAAACACGTAGGGTGTGTGTCCATGAAGAGCACACTTTGTGATGTTAAAAAGGAAATCCAGAATAATTGCAAAGTCGTCTTGGATGTCATGTGTGCAGCTTTAGTACTAAGAAAACAGAACAGCAAATGTGGTGCCGTTCTGCACATAGGTAATTTTCTGCTGATTTAAATGGAGGTAAACGAATGGAGAGCAATTCTTTGGGTGGCATTCTTGTGTTCAGTGCTCGCCACACATTTGCGCCATGGAAAGAAAATCACAGCCATTTTTTTCCGCTTTATTTCAATGCCGTTTTTGTTTGAAGGGGATTTCTGCAATGGCCTTAAATCTACCCCACAATGTGTGTCTCCTGCTGGTCCTCAAACCCGAGTTTAAATGCTGAGGGCACTGCTGTAACAAAACCTTACTTGGGAGACAGTCGTTTGGAGCAATTTAAACCACAAGTAGACAAGATAGCAACACTATTTATTTGAGTCATTTGTTATATACACTGTTAATCCCAGTTTAAAGACCTATAAGGGCCAATTCCACTCTCTGGGATAAGAAACAAAGTGATTTGTGTATGTAATATGTATTTTTTATTTCAAATAATCATTTTATTTACTTATTGGTTTGTACCACACTGTAGCCCACAGTCATCAGGGCGCAACAAAGAACGAGGACTAGACAAAACAAAACAATTTAATGGCCAACTAATACTAGGCTTTGTCTACAGGTCTGAGAGATTTGAATTAAATGCTGATTTCTCTAGTTCACTTAAATAAGTGAGCCTTCAGCTTTTTTCAGAAACTGTTGTAATTCCTTTCCCATCTTAGCTCGATTGGGAGTTTGTTCCATATTTGGGCTACTCTGACTGGGAACGCTCTCCCAATGCCCTGTGAGCATTTGAACGGGGTGCTTTTTGTCTGGTTCATGCCATCTTATCTTAGGGATCTTGTAGGTGTGTATAAAGTGATCCTTTCTTTGAGGTATTTTGAGCCTGTCCAAATAAGCACTTGTGTGCCAGAGTCATGCTCTTAAAGATGATTCTTTCTTTCACTGCAAGCCAGTGGAGATCAATTAAATCTTTTGTAATGTGTTCTCTCCATGTCCTCTTTTTTATTATTCTGACCGAATTGTTTAGAATAGTTTGCCACTTTGTCAGGCAACTTTTATTAGCACTAAGCAACAATGCATTTCCATAGATCAGCCTTGATAGGATAATTGCTCTTGCAATGATTGCTGTGTTCTCTTCACTTAGGTACAGTGTAATAGACCAGAGTAAGCGTGTGTAGTATTGGCAATTTATTTGAAGATACATGACCTGTGCCTCTGCCCCCAGAGATGCTTCCAGGGTCATACCTAGTGTTTTCACTTCCTCTCTAACTGGGATGGCCCAGTCCTTGATGGTAAAAACTTATACTGAGGACTGAGTTTATTTCTGGCTTGAGTGGAGCCGAAAATCATCAGCTCCGTCTTCTTCGCATTCAAGCACTTCCAGTTCTTCAACATCCACGCCTCAATGGTGTTGTAAATGTCTCCCAGTTTGGCGCAGTCCTGGATGTAACACCCGCTTAGTTCATCCACCACCTGGTGTTCACAGATGTTTCCCCCTCACACAGTAGAACCGAATAACATCTGAAACACTGTTGGCAAAGACACGCTCACAATCCAATATGCACCAATAACAGTACAGTCTGCATTAAACATTTGATCCATGCAGCATTGCATTGACATCATTGATTCAAATGAAGCACCTTCCTTCAGATCAACAGTTGGAATGTTTGTTCAGAATATGACATTAATTAAATTATTGCAAGATAGGTCTCCAGCTCTTTGGAGACTGCCGTCCTCTGCACACCTTTGTCCTGTATGAACAGGCAATATTCCAATGTAAATTCTTTTTATAACTCAAGCAATTCTAAATATTGCTATTTTTGAAGTATTCTTACACTCATATGGCCACTACAGATTACCCCTGAAGAAGGGAGTGTTAACCCGAAATGCGTTGGGTTTTTAACTTTGAAAAAATCGAAAATAAAAGAAGATCTTCAGAAACAGGACCACAAGTGATTCATACATTTGTCCATATTAAAATTTAAAAGTAGCAATATTTAGAATTGTGTGAGATATAACAATAATTTGCATTCAAATATTGCCTCTTTATACAGGACAAAGGGGAGGGGAGTCTCCACAGAGTGGGAGACCTATCTTGCTATATTGTTATTCTGCCCAAGTGTCAGGACAGGGATTACCCCCTAGGACCCAAATAACTTTACCTTGTTCAGATTGACATATTTTAAGTGAATGATTTTGGGAGGGCACTGTTCATATATATTTGTGCACTCATTTTCAAAGCATTTGAAAATATTCACATTCACCATACCAGAAAGGGAACAATCGATATCTCTCGAAGTCGCTAAAGCCCTTTCCTTGTGAAATGTCAAAATAAAGAAGAAGCTGAACATGACTCACTCTGAGATTGAGGTGAGCATGAATGGGGCAGCCCATGTATGGTGTAAGTCTTTTGCAAGACATCCAGTGTAGTCAACCCATTTCTCTGCAGAATCGCACATCCTGCTTGAGCCTCTTATTATGCTTCTATACTTTGCTCTTCTTGTCTAAATTAACACGGATGTCACTTTTAATATTCTTTAAAGGCCAAAGTTCTCGTACTTTCTGGATGTTTTGATTGGACACAAGACAGTGGAGGTTGGTCAATCTGGGTGATTCCTGTAAGCTAAGCTCATCCCTCAATCTAAAACATCACCAGGGAATCAGCCATTCAACAAGAGCCAAATCCATCTGTATGCAATATGGCTCCACTTACCCCAACTCTATTACGGATTGTGGTCTTTATAAATGGCTTCTGGGTCAACCTCCAGACCTGCTGCTTATTTTTTCTCCTGTTGGACCCCTGATCCCGTGAGGAACTCCGTGGTGGCATCCAAGTGATGGCTTAGACAGACTTCTATAATACACCAGTATATTATCAGTTTCCTAAAGATAAAGTGAACCTATATTATCAACAACCAGAAACTGAGGCTCTCCCTTTAAATCCAAGTCTCCAATGGACTGTGCTGAGGAGACTAAAAAGGGATGACAAAGAACGTAGGATGCCAAAAAACGACTGACAGTGTGAAGAGCCTTGAGAGGGCCGGAGAGCCAAGAAAGGTCAGGGAGCCGGGCGAGACACTGAGAACCCCCTGCACATAGTGGAGTGGAAGAAGGTGGGGCTGTCACAGAATGCCGAGCCCCCGTAAGCACTAGCAGTTCTGATGCAGAGCGAGAAATGTTGGAGGACTGGCGTGTGAGAGCAGAGGAAATCTAAGGAAAGAGGAACAGAGTTCGGTGGTCGCATGACCACAAAGCAGTCATGGTGGGCAGCCCACCTGTACAACGATGCTGATACCACCAGTGGGAGGAACCACCTCCCTATCTGAGTCACGGTACCAGTGATCTCCAGAAAGCAAGATCGAAACATAGATGAGAGAGATGCCATGGAAAGTAAGCTGTGGAGCCCCGAAGAATGTAAATAGAGTGCAACTTTCTGCAGGTACCAGCAACGTTGCCCCTGAATACAGAAGGCAACAGGGGAACGGGAACACCAGAGACCCAAGAAGGACTAATTATAAGCTAATAAAAAATCGTCCCAGTACTAATAAAAAAGAGGTGGAAAAATGTTGATGAACCAGAACTGTGTTACTGAGATCAGAAGAAATAGGATAACCACTAAGTAGGAAAGGAATGGAGTTGGAAACTTGCTTCTCTGGGAAAGGGGAAAAGTCAACCCATCCAAGGCCGTGCCGCGTTGTGCAACCACAATATGATATGGCATTTGTAACACGCCTATTCACAAGTGTTTCAAGGCGCGACGAGGCAAGGGAGGGGGAACAGAGGTAATACAGACAACAATCTTGCTAGGCCAGGTGTCATTGAGATAGTGCAGGGGAAGGAGGAAAGGGAAAAGTGTGGTGGGGAAGGGGGGAGGGGAAAGTGCAGTACATAGGATCGACAATAACAAATAAATAGAATAAATAGAAGCAATAAATAAAAGTGTTGGTGGCAAGTGCAAGGGTAAGTGCAGACATCCGGTGTCAGTGTTAAGTGCTGGTAGGGGACTGTCGTGGTACAGAAAACATTCCCCAAGTGCAGGGGTTGCCAGGGAGACAGTGCAGGTGTGCAATTGACGGGGGAGGGGACCTGGGCACGAGATCAGAGGGTTGCCAGGTAACAGTGCAGTTTCAGTTCAGCCAGGAGATAAAGCAGAAGCAAAGAGGAAGGTTTTGAGGTGCTTCCGGAACCGGAGGTGATTCGCCTCAAGTTTCAGGGAGGCTGTTCCAGAGGGAGGACCCAGCCGAAGAAAGAACTCTATTGCTTGGAGAAGTGACCGACTCTGAGGGAGTTGAAGGCAGATGAGCGAAGAGCTTGTGAAGGAATAGAGCGTTGAAGGTATTGAGGCCCCTGGCCCCAGAAGGCCTTGTGGACAATGCAGAGGGTTTTGAACTTAATCCTCGCAGCCACTGGGAGCCAGTGCAGAGATTTCAGTCCTGGAGAGATAACGTCCCGGGCTTGAGGCCAAGGACAAGTCTCGCAGTCCTGTTCTGGATGAGTGTCAGAGGGCAGAGAGTTGAAGCAGGCATATTTAGAAAAAGCAGCTGTTGCAGTAGTCCAGCCTAGAGTGGACCAGATCTCTGGAGACAGTAAGCTTATGGGGAAGGAGAGCAAAGGAAGAATACCTCTGAGGAGGTGCTGCTGGTAGTGTGACTTCTTAGAGATGTCAGAGATCGGAAAGAAGGAGAGTGTGGAGTCGAGATGACCCCAAGGTTTTTAGCCTCGCAGGTGGGAGCAGGAAGAGGGCCAAGAGAGGCCGGCCAGAGAGTGACAGGAAAGGACGGAGCGGGGTGCCAATGAGGAGAATCTCAGTCTTACTAGCATTAAGGCAGAGATCATTGGCGGCACACCATTTCTGGATAGCAGACAGTCAGAGATGAGAGAGGAGAGAAGGAGAAGAGGTGACTGAAGGTAGCCTGAAAATGAGCTGAGTTTCATCCACATAGCACTGAAAGTTGGGGCAGAGAGCGGCAATGCGGTGGGCAAGAAGTGGCAGGTATTGGTTGAACAGCCAGGGAGAGAGGTTAGACCCCTGGGAAACACCACAGGTAGAGATAGAGATAAAGGAAAGGAAGGACCTAAGTTGGACCTGGCAGGGTCAATCGGAGAGGAAGGAAGTTGGCAAAGCCAGGGCTTGACCAATGATACCCAGGTTATTACGGAGACAGTTGAGCAGAATGGCATGGTTGACTATATCGAAGGCAGAAGAGAGATCGAGTAAGATGAGGACACAGGGGGTATTGGAATCAAGGTTGGAGAGCAGGTCCTCACGGTTCAGGAGAGCAGTTTCCGTGCTTCTGGCAGTTCTGAAGCCAGACTGATGGTCATGGAGACAACCAACAGATTCAGTGTGAAGATTAAGCTGGGAGATGGCCAGCTTTTTCAGGAGTTTGCACATGAAAGGAGTGATGGAGATAGGGCGATATATAGCTGGGCAGGACGGGTCGGCAGAGGGTTTCTTAAGGAGAGGGTGCACAACAGAGTGTTTAGGGGGAAGGGAAGACTCCAGTGGCCTAGGAGTGGTTGCAGAAGTTGGCCAGTGGAGGAGCCAGGGAGTCAATGTGGTCCTTGATGGTTTTGGAGGAACAGGGATGAACCTTTTTTGACGAGACTTTCATTGATTGGGCTTGTATGGAAACCTCGTCTAGGGAGAACAGGGGAAAGGCAGAGAAGGGGGAGGAGAGACGACTGAAGAAGGGCCAGAGGAAGAGCAGGGAGTAGAGGGTGGGGGGGAGAGAGGACATGATGTCCTGATTATTAGAGATGAAATGAGTAGCCAGAGCTGTGCAGAGGGCCTGGGAGGGGACAGGAGAGGTAGAGACTGCAGTAGGATTTGCCAGTTCCTTGCAGATTTTGAAGAGTTTTGCCGAGTTTTTAGATGCCGCAGAGACGTTGGCTTGGATTTGAGCTCTCTTCTTGGTGCAGACAGAGAGCCGGTATTGCCGTTGGAGCAGGCAGCAGACCAGTTTGTCAGAGGATGTACCAGAAGCACGCCATTTCCTTTCAGCCACACTGCACTTGCGTTTGAGGGTGACGAGGTCTGAATCTTACAAGGTGTTGCACTTGGCCTTGGGCTTTGGGATTCAAGCAGATCCTCATGACAGGGGCAAGAACATTAAGAGTATCAGATATAGCAGAGTGGAGCATGGAAAGTGCTGTGTCAGGGTGTGAGTCAGCCAAAAGAGAGCGCGGGGTGAGAAAGTGGCGGCGAAAGCCTCAACTGACACATGCTTCATGGGTCGGATAACCGAGAAGGTGGGTGGCAGTGTTGGAGTTGGCTTGGCCTGAGGGGTAGAGAAGGTAAGCCGGGAGGAAAGGAGAAAGTGATCACTCCAGGAGAGAGGAATGGTGAGAGGGATAGAAAGGGGAAGGTCTGAAGCGATCAGAGCATCCAGAGTGTGCCCTGCAGAGTGAGTCGGGCCAGAGGGGAGAATAGAGAGAGAGAGAGAGAGTTGCAGAGGTCACAAAAGAGTCCAGACTGATCACAGGAAGCATCCAGGTGGATGTTAAAGTCTCCAAGAAGGAGGAGTTGAGTTAAAACACACACAGCTGAACTGAATATGAGTGAGAGGCAGAGACTGCAAGAGAACGCAGCTTGTACCGACACTGCTTGGAATGTCGGAGGAGAGTACACTGTGGAAGGCAGCAGTGAGGCTGGAGCGAAGCTCAGCACTTTATTGCTACAGGCAGCTGGAGATGCCAGAAGCAAAGCAAGATAAAGAGGGAGTCAAATGGCTAACAGGACGCACCCCCAGTCAGCAAACCGATTGAAAAGAAGACCGAAGGATGCGAGGAACGCCAGAGCGGCCCGGTAAACCCGAGAGAGCCAGTGGCTTACTGGAGTACTTGAGAGCGAGTGTCGCATATCATTAACAGTACGAGAACGCCCAATTAAAGTAATTGAAGGAACTGATACAAATACAAGCAGTATTAAGAAAGGGTCGGTGACCCAAATCTTGGAAAGATAGATTGATGCAAATACAAACAGTGCTAAGAAAGGGTCAGTGAAACAATGCGTGGTAAGAGAGATTGCTAAAAATACAAACACCTTTAAGAAAGGGTTGGTGACCCAATGCTTGGAAAGATAGATTACTACAAATATGAACAGTGTTCAGAAAGGGTCAGTGGCCCAATATTTGAAAAGAGGAGTTGATACCAATAATAACTTTGCTGAGAAAGGGTAGGTAACCCAATACTGGAAAAGCATTATTTCTTGGATGAAAGAAAAAGTGAGTGGAGAACTGGAAAGCTCTGGCAGTATAGTGAACTAGGGAAACCATGAGTCTGGGACTCACACCCATGGAAGGATATAAAGCCCTGGCAGAAGATTAAGCCCAGCACTGTGCAAGACTGGGACCCGCACCCAAGAAACAGAACTGTGAAATCCTCGCAGGAGAACAATCCAGGAGTGAGAAGAGAAGTAAGCCTGAAACTATGGAACAGTGAGAAAGAATGCAAAAGTTACGATCCATACCCCTTTTAAGGATCAGTGATAGTCGCAATACCCTGGCATGAGGGTACACCAGGGATAAAAAGAGGAACAGTCTGAGGAAAAGGGAAGAGCCATACCCCTTTAAGGTTCATTTAGATACAGAGTGGGATCAACTGAATATTTAAAAGAGCTCTGTATTTAAAGGAGACTCAAGGGAAGAGTGTTCCTCCTTGAACTGTGATAAAGTGACCTTCAGTCTACCAGACAAAATCTAGGGGAAGGGAAGACCCCTTTCCTGGTAGAACTTTGTTCCTTTGTTTTTGACACCGCAGAACTTTGTTTTGAACTCTGAAAGAAAGCTACAAGTACCTATCTTACAGAAATCCCCTTTTTACACCTAATATTGAGTTTACTGTGTAAGGGTCAGTTTAGGGTTTTGGACACAGGACAGAGGACACTCTTTTGTTTAACATCCTGACACAGACATTCCTTAGTTTCATTGAGGCAGGGAAACCCCTTTTAAGAATAGAAGGAGATAGGATTTCTCCCAACCCCCTTATTATTTTGTGACCTATACAAGTTTATAATCAACACTTAGCATACCACTGTGTCTGAGTCTTACTCTTGATCCTGTACAATTCCCAAAAGAAATCCTTACCGACCATGGTACTACCTTTCATGTCATGCCTAATGCAAGAAGTCAAAGAAATGCTCAATATTAAGATCTTTAAAGCCTTGGCTTATCATCCAGAAGTCGACAGTCTGGTGGAGCATTTCAATCAAACCCTTAAGAAAATATATTGCAAACATTGATGCTGCGCCTTGTTTGCAGTCAGAACACCCTAGCCCCAAGCATCCCCAGGATATTCCCTATTCCAACTACTCTATCAGAGCGAGCCCCAGAAGGTTATGGACATGCTAAGGGAAACTTAGGAAGAACGAGAAGAAGCTATTTTGACTATTTCTCAGACTGCACAGAAATGAAAAGTCCATATGGCAGTAGTATGAGAAATCGTGAACAAACACTTGGGGTAAGAGCAAGAACAACAGCTGGTTATATACAATAAATTGGCCATACCACATAACTGCTCAGTGGGGCAATCAGTCTTGGTTCTTTTACCTACTCCAGAAAACAAGATTTCCAAATGGTAGAGTCTATATATCATCTTGGAAAAGAAAAGGCCCTTGAATTATCTAGTCTCTCAACTAGATAGACAAAGGAAAACCCAATTGTATCACATTAATCTGCTTAAAAGAGTGGAGAGTAGACCCAAACCAAAATACCACTGTGACTATGGCTGGCCTCCTGGCTGACACAGGCAGAGAACACACATTAGTTCCCTCTGACCTGCCACCTGCCCAAAAGAGTGATGATATTGATTTACTGGAGCAGTTCACTGAGATATTCTCGGACCGACCATGCAGGGTCAACAATTTCTTCCATTTTATCAGAGCACCAGCAGGGAAGACAATTTAAGATCCAAGATTCACAAAAAAATAATTGAACAAGAGGTTGAGGAATTGCTGAAGGCGAATATAATCAAGCCCTCTCTGATTCCTTGGCCCTCTCCTATTGTCTTGGGTGTGAAACTGGTACAATCTTGGCAGTTTTGCATTTATTTTTTTGCATCAACTTTATAAAGTTGACCTCATTATGAGTGTTTGATAATTATCCCATGCTGAGGATAGATGATCTCATTGAAAATGTGGGCCCAGCCAAATACATTTCCACTTTAGATCTGACAAAATGGTATTGGCAGGTCCCATTAAATCCATCTGATCGGTAAAAACTGCCTTCTCCCCCAACAAGGCTTATTCCATTTTAAGGTTCTCCCCATTGGGTTGCATGGGGCTGCAGCCGCCTTTCACAGGCTAATAGATAAACTATTAAAACCTTATTCAAGCTTCTGCACAGCATATTTGGATGATATTGTAATACATAGCGATAGCTGGCCAGAACACATCCATCATTTGTATGTGATCACTAGGTCCCTGAGTAAAGCTGGCCACACAGCCAAACCTCAAAAGTGTTATATCGCACAAACCGCTGTGAAAAATCTAGGTTTTTTCATAGGGAATGGGCACAACCACAAAATGAGAAAGTAAAGGCAGTTCAGCTAACATCCGTCCCCGAGAATAAAAGGGATCTTCGTGCCCTCTTAGGCTTGACTATAGGAGATGTATCCCTAATTATTGTACAATTGCAGCCAACCTGACAGACATGTGTAAAAATGCACAACCACAAAAGGTACTTTGGGACAAACAAGATCAAACACGCTTTGATGGTCTAATGAAAATCTTCTGCAGTGAACCTGTCCTCAAAATGCCCGATTTCAATCAAGACTTTTTATTACAAGCAGACTCTTCTAAAGTGGGCTTAGGGGCCGTGTTATCACAGGAACATGATAGCAGTGAACATCCTATACTACATACAAGCTGGAAACTCTTCCCCAGAGAAAAATCCTACACTACAGTAAAGCTGAAGGCTCTGGCCATAAAATGGTCGATCTTGCACCTGAAGTACTATTTGACAGGCCGTAAATTTAGATTATTCACTGATCCCTTCCCCTTAACATGGATGAGTTTGACAAAGGACATCAATCTCTGAGTAATGAGGTGGTTTTTGAATCTCCAACAATTCTGTTTCACAGTCGAACATCGGAAAGGTCAAGAACAAGGGAATGTTGATTTCTTGAGCCGATTTCCTATCAGTAAAGAAGGAGAAGCCACAGAAATAAGGGGAGGGTTATTTGGTGAATTGATAGAATTCGTCCCTTCTCCCCATGGGGGAGCCCCCCCCTCTGAGGCTAGTGAGGTGAGCCCACGCCACAACACTCTCCATAGGGGGTCAAAGCAAGTGGCACCTCACCGGAAGAGTGTCCCCCTTTCTTGACAAGGACTCCCGTTCCTGTGAGAAACTCCCTGATGACATCCAAATAATGCCTCATATGGACACCAGAATATTATCAGTTTCCTCAACATAAAGTGAACCAGTTTTATCTATAATCAGAAACTGAGGCTGTCTTTTTAAATCCAAGTCTCCAATGGATTGTGCTATGGAGACTATAAAAAGGGATGAGATGGCAAAGAATGAGTGAGAAAGTTTGAAGAGCCGAGAGGGGGCAGAGAGCCGAGGAAGTTTGAGAGCTGAGCGAGAGACAGAGAACCAGGGCAAGCCCCCTCTATGCAGCATAGGGGACAGAGGCGGGCCAGTCCCTGAAGGCAGACCACACATAAGCCTGAGCATTTCCGACACAGAGTGAGAAATGCTGAAGAACCAACATATGAAAGTGGAGGAAATCAGAGGAATGATAAACAGAGAGTTCAGTGGTGGCGTGACCACAAAGCAATCATGGTGGGTATCCTGCCCGTACAACCACGCTGATTCCACCATCAGGACGAACCACCTCCCAATCAGAGTCACAGCACCATTGATATTTCAAAAGCAAGAACGAAATGCAGATGAGAGAGACACTGTGGAAAGTAAGCCACAGAGCCCCGAAGAATACAAAACAGAGTCCAACATCCTACAGGTACCATGATGTTGTCCCTGAATGCAGAAGGTAATACAGGGAACTGGAAAACTGGAGCAACAAGAAGGACTCATTATGAGCTAATCGAAACTCATCCCAGTACTAATACTAAAGGAGGTGAAAATCATTTGATGAACCAGAACTGTGTAATTGAGATTAGAAGAAATATGATAACCACTAAGTGGGAAAGGAATTGGGAAAAGAATAGAGTTGGGAACTTGCTTCCCTGGGAAAAGTGAAAAGTCCACCCAAATTCGGAGTATAACAAGGAAATTATAACAAAGAAAGATACTTGGGGAGTGCAGACACATAAGCTCAGAAATATAAGACTTGTACATGAAACAACACTCTGGGAAGCGGTGAAGTGTAATAGGAAATTGAGCGATCAAAATATCTGAGAGGAGAACCATATACCAGAGGGCCTTCGTTCTACAGTAGAAAGAAAAAGAGACTGAAGAGAACTAAAACAATCTGTAAAAAAGAGGACAATGAGACAACCAGTCCTCTAAAAGTACTTGAGAACTTAATCTAGAGGCTAGCAAAACACAATTTATGCTTGGTCTAATGAGTGGAACAAGAAAGCCAAGAAAACCATGTGATAAAACACAGTGGCCCTCATTACGACCTTGGCGGAGAACCATGGTGCAATTAGCACCATGGTCCATGGCGCTAAGTTGCCAACTCCGCCATGGTGGTTGGCGGACTTACCGCCCCATTCCGACCTTGGCGGGGCGGTAAGTCCCCAATCCCCATTTACCCTTCCCCATTCCCATTTTTGCCCCATAGGGCATAATGGGAGTGGGGAAGGCGTTAATTACGCCACCGTAAATTACGGTGGCGTAATTAACAACAAGGTCCCTTAGCGCCATGGATTTTAACACCTGCTAAAAGCAGGTGTTAAATCCGCCATGGCGCTACGGGAACTCGTACTCAGGCGGTAAGGGTCGGCGAAGTTTACGCCGGCGTAAACCCCTTACCGCCTGGGTCGTAATGAGGGCCAGTAACTAGGAGAAGTGAATCATTCTCCTGGCCTTAGGTAATTATACTAGAGGTAGGGTCAGATAGGTTAGATTTGGACAGCAGACAGGCTTGTATTGGACATTTACACTTACAAGCACTGTAGTTAGTAAAATAGGTAGGAAACACCCCATAGTTATAGGGAAAGATAGAACATGTTTTACTTTAACTAAACAACACAGTAACAATGTATTTACAGTGTCTGTGCCCTTCTTCTGATTCTCCACAATATAAATAGACTGTTCACCACTCCCCTGCTAAGATGTTGTGGTGTGGAATAGTTGTAATTGGCTTAATATTGTGATTGGTCCTTGTTAGTCTATAACACACTTAGAACTTCACTCCACTTCCTGATTTGCTCAGAGCATGAACATTGTAGTGTGTGTGTTTCCCGTAGACTGCAACCCTCCCTTTCCTAAGGGGAATGATCACATAGTGACATTTTCCCTCCTCTTTCACACATCTCATCTGTAGTGACATCATAAAAAGGAGAGGTTTGATGAAATAACTATGGTGCTTAATACATCTTCACAATCTGAAAAGCAATAACGTCGAATACCTATCAATTCGTTTTTCAAATGATACAGTTTGTGTTTTTCTAAAATTAGTAGATCCTAGGAAATCAAATTGTCAAAGCTTTCTTAAGTCTGTATCAATCTGATATTGTCTGAAAGTCTGTGTTCTCACGTTTGCAAATCTGCACTCAGCGTATTCATATAATATGTTCTTGAAGAGTTATAACCCATTCTAAAAACAAAGTGCAATAGTTGGAAACATGCATCTTTTTCAAAAATGTAAATTCCTTGATAGCACACAGTAGCCTTTAGGTAGAATAATAAACACGTGCTGGAGATCTGCTTCATTGAGAGAACAGATGAATCCAACAACTTTGAGAAGAAACAAAACTCATCTGGGTGAGAATTGGTGGGGGGGTTTCAATTTAAGCTAGGCGACTTAGACTGGTGCAGGACTACATAAAACTGCAGATGCTCTACCCTATGTTCCTGCAGAAATGTGTTCACAAAAGAGTAATTGGAGCCGACACCCTCAACATTACCTTGCTTGGAATCTGGGAAATACTTATTGTGAAAATGTAACTAAAGTCTTGTGATACACAAAAAAGCATTTTTTAATTTATGCAAAGACCCCTGAGCCTGGGATGTCTATTTTTCTGTTAAGGTATGTAGGGGATATTTATGGGACAAAGTCCCCCATAGCCCCAAGTCAAGAGTGCCACACCAATAGAGAACATTGTGGTTCTTTGCCAGCCGGATTTTGGACGCATGTGACACCAGCGTGCCCGGCCCCCCCACTTTCATAATATAGAAGCCAAGAACCAGGCCGATGTGCAGAAAGAACGTAGGGTTAGTAACAAATAAACTAAATCAGAATCACACTATAATTATTGAAGTGCACACCACCTCACAACTTGGCACTCTATCTTTCTTTCTTGATAAAACTTGACACAATCCAATTGAAATCCCAGTTCGATTGTTTTTATGCCAAAATCACAGAATCTTTAACACAACATGTACATTTTCCATTTGTCTTTCTATTCACCCTATTAACATGTAAAAAGAAATCACAGTTATAAAGAATACTTCAGCTACTTGGTTCACTCATGAGGATACCCCTAATGTAAGGATAATTAATGCAGCAACCTAGAACCGGACGCTACAATTGTGCTTTACAATGGGCCTCATTACGAGGTGGGCGCTAAGGGATTACCAGTACCGGTAAGGGCACGGGTACCGGTAATCCCTTACCGCCCTATTACGAGTTCCCTTTGCGAGTCCTCCCTTAATGCCTGGTTTTACCAGGCGTTAAGGACGGGACCCGCAAAGGGACTTTGGTGATAAATAACGGTACCGCAATTTGCGGTACCGTTATTAGCGCCTTCCCCATTCCCATTGAGCCAGGGGAATGGGGAAGGGCCCTGGTGAATGGGGAATTACCGCCCCCGCCAACCTTGGAATGGGGCGGTAATAGCTCCATTCACCAGGGCGGAGTCGGTAAGGATTTGGAGGCTGCCATGGCGCTAATAGCTCCATGGTTACCTCCAAACTCCTAATGATGGCCAATTTCTTTTGTATGGGGTCTGATTGAAATAAAATATAGCACTCTACTATTGGGCAAAAGTAATGTGACATGCCCAGTGTTCTATATTTCTAAACTGTATGCATGCTTTTCAATTCTAGCTCTGTTCTAGCACAACACACGTTTAATAAACTCTTCTCTACAAATGATAAAGCCTTTTCCCTTACCACTATGCACTGGGAACAATCTCCGTCCAATTTGGAGTCCCTTTCTCACTCTCAGTAGAGAGTGTGCTTTTAACCAAGATATTCCACTTGGTTTCACTTGGAAGACACTTTTCTGAACAACACAGACCCAGGTATTCAGTTCACCATTTAGAAACCCTGCCCTTTAAGGCAGCGTCCAGGGAATAACAAACAGTTGGGGAATTACCACCACTTTTCCCACTCCACCATACTATGAGTTTGGTCCTAGAGTGTGGGATTTACCTCCAGCATAATGTTGGAGGTAAGTCCTCTCCCTTTCTGATGAAAAATCTGCAAAATCAGTGGAATTACTGCAGCAGTAATTCTGCCGAAATCCCCAATGGAGTCCTATGGACTCAAAATTAATGGGGACTAATACTGCCGCCACCACTTGTAATCCGGCTGTAAATCTGCTGGACCAAGTGGCGCTAACAGTAATTCTGTTGGGTGGTTTTTCAGCAGATTTACCGCTGGAATACTGCCCAACTCGTAACGAGGCCCATCTTTATCATTACTTGGATGGATGTTGTGAATTTCAAAGTTCCCCAAAATCACTTCAGTGTCTGTTGACTATGAGGAAATTAATTAAATTATTAATTAATTAGAAAATGCTAGAGATCTACTTCGGCATGCCCACCCAGTCAATAAAAGGGGAGATATTAATTCAAATAGAACCCCACCAATGGTTTGTTTTATATACTGACTTTAAATCACTATGGGCCGATACTCAGGAAAAGTCATCAAGGCTTCAGGGTCATCTCATTGGGACTTGGTCAGATGGCCCCTACAGACTCACTTATGGATAGTCTCCACCATTAATCCCTCTTTCCTGATTCCCTCCAGATTTTAGTCTTTCTGCTGGTCTCATCCATTTCCTTTGGTCTCCCTTCCAATGATTTATAAGAGCTACAGTCAACTTAGACAGCTCAGATCATTTCAGACAGCTTTCCTCTTTTTGGTCAGCTCATCATCCTGGACAGACAATCCTCATTTACAAAGATCTCCTTTTCCCATTGTGCATCTCCTTTTAAACACCTAATAACACACCCAAAATCTTTTAATTATGAGGTGCCAGCTTATTGGCTCATGATTCGGATTGCACCTCTATCATCATCCCCCCTTAGACAAGTCCTATTCCCTTTACTCTAATTGGTCCTGAGGTTTTTCGGTTCCATCTATAGGAGT
The DNA here is from genome assembly GCF_040938575.1 of Ambystoma mexicanum. NCBI lineage: Eukaryota > Metazoa > Chordata > Amphibia > Caudata > Ambystomatidae > Ambystoma > Ambystoma mexicanum. The sequence continues at coordinate 1,074,187,741 of NC_090921.1, read as the reverse complement.
TATGGGTCCATCCATGTGAAACGACATGTCTGAACAACTTCAGTTAAGAACTTAAAAATCTTCAACATGCCACTTTGTTCAATTTACAGGAAAGTATTACAAACTATACATTTATGATCATGCCGGTCGCAATGCACTGTGTCTCATGTCGGCAATTAAGGTACAAATTCTAATCATGAGATTTTACAGACAAGTATCTGGTTCCTTTAGCTACAAGGCACCTGGCTCTTTGATCTGTAATTTATTCTCGGGTGCTGCAATCACATTTCAGCTGATAACTCTAGTTCACACTTCAATTAACCTGCATATTTGTGTTCTATTCCAGCCCTTATTTAGGCCTGAGCATTCACTCGGTGTTGACCCAGCCTGCAATTAATCACTTAACAATTTTGCTCCCAAGGTTAATGACCAACTGTGTTTTTTTCTTCCTTGAGCAAAGTGGATAACTCTGTCCCCTGACTCATGTGGCATTCTCCTGGAACCTGCCTTCTTCAATGTCTTGTATTGCACGAGATGCATTTTACTCCTGCATTTTCATTCTCAACACTTGTTTTAAAACTGTTTATTTTTTTGTAGCCACCAGTTTCCTTAATGTGTGCCTTTTGAATTTACTTCTGCAGCAGAGTTTCATCTGCAGTGTAGTAATTTCCCTGCTGTGGAATGCAGACATTTCTCCATGTTAGCTCAGTTGTAGGAACGCTTCATTTTCAGATATCGGGCTCATGTAGTTTTAATTAGACCTCAGGCTTTTTTGACCTAGTCATTTGAATACTGGCCACACTTCATATTTTAATTTTTCTGTAGACTATATTGGGAGATTTTGCACTGGAAAGTTTAATGCTGGCCATGTCTGTGCCATTCAACAGTGCTTTTTCATATTTCTGCACCTTTGGGTCCAACCTGGCCAGAGATAGTTCATTGATGTCCTGTGGCTGAATATACCCCACAGGTACAACAACCTATAATACTGACATATGGCACATTTTGCTCTCTCTGACTCTATGAATACTTCTGTTTAAAATGAATAATTGCAAATGTTGATGAATTACTGATTGTCACTTATATACATGGAAGGCATCTGATGAGGCATAGCTTCACTGACTCATTAATTGGGTAGGTATGTATTCGAGAAAATATCCGGGTCCTGTCTCAGTGGTAAGTGAGATTGGAGCTGACGTCTCCCAGGCAAGTGCTGCACATTCACTGTGTACAATTTTCTCTTCAGTTAATACCCACTTAATGATTTAGGAAAGCTATATCTCAACAGATGTCTACCATTTACATAAGTCACATTTGGTATTTTAGCATATTAGATCAAAATAAGTACAGTTATTTACGCAGTCCTACATGACACAAATCTGAAAAGCTCAAGTGATTATTTCACTTTAAGTATCTAGACCCAGGGCAGTGGTTGGCTAAGGGCTCCAAGGCAGAGGGCAGCTCCAAAAGAAGCAGCTCCAGTCTGTGTTTGCTCGTGTTCGCCTTTTAAGCCTGCCGTCGTCAACCAGCAGCGACTGATAAGGTAAGTCTGTTTTGGGTGGAGAGCAGAGCAGTCATGTACTCCATTTAAACCTTACCACTCTTATTACCTTACATGGCATAGCACACTGAAGTTAGCCAGCTAGTAAATAAAATACCAATCACTGCTGTGTCCCAATTGCAGGTGGTTCTCCATTTACTGTTGTATTGCCCCACGTGCCAAGTATCTCACATCTAAGTGTTTTCTATTTACTGTTGTATCTCAAATATAGGAATTTTTCCTTTCCCATTTGCCAGATATCTCAAATCTAGGTGTTTCTACTTGCTGCTGTGCCTCAAATTTTAGGTGTTTTTCCCACTTGCCAGCTATCTGAAAGCTAAGTGTTCTCTAGTTACTGCTGTCTCAAATTTAGACGTTTCCTACTTAAACCTATATGCAACCCCTGCAGTGATCCTTGAAACTCCAGGTACTGTTGCCCCGTTGAGTTCTTGTGATCAGGCCACCCCACTGCTCCTTCACTACTCCAGCTGCACCATCCATATGTGTGTGATCTCTCAATTAAGGATGCCTCTATTTATTTATTCATTTTTGCATTTATTTCAGCACACAAAACCCTAGGGCATCTAGACGCTAGTTACAGAAAGTGCATAGTACACATAGCAAAGTGCACACATATAATGGTTACAGATTGGTGAGCCTCGTGGTATGGAGGCCTACTTGAGGTGTGCGGTATAACATGCACAGCAAAGTAATTGTGAGTGCACATTCTGCCAAAGCCACTCCTCATGGTTCGGGGGATGCTTCAGGTATGCAAGATGACCTGAGTTACAAAATAGTTATGAGTGCACATTCTGGCAAAGCCATGCCTCATGGTATGGGGGGGCTACTTCAGGTATGCAAGAGGACATGAGTTATGAAATAGGGATGAGTGCACATACTGGCAAAGCCACACCTCATGGTACAAGGGGCTACTTCTGGTATGCAGTATAACATGCGTGACACAGCAACACAGCAAAGAAAGGTTGTTACAGGTACAGTACAGGTTTGGCATTAGTCTAAGAGCAATAGATGAGGCGCCTTAAGGCATCTAACGAGTATAGCAGTATATGGAATGCCAGATTTAGTATGGTTCTTGATATGTTGCAGATTAAACAAAAGGTTACATGTAAATTCAAGTAAAGTAACAATGTATTGCAAGATAGAGAGTCAAAATCAGGACGGCAAGATATGTGAACAGCACGGTACTGGAAATCAGTGCAAAAGGTTGCTGACTAAGAATTATGTATACAGGCTAAGCACGCCAACAGGTAGGTAGCAGGCAACTTAAAGAAGATGTAATCGGTAGTTAGAAGCCACGCATCCAGACAGAGCCACACCCAACTGGGGGTTACATCCAGTGCATGAAATGTTAGAGGCAGCAGTAGACAAATCAGGAGATTCCAACGATTGCAAAGTGTCATTTGGTAGAGGCTTTGTTGGGCTGAGAGAAGGACACGAGGGTGCTGCAGTTGGCATGCTCCACAGGACCGGAGGGGGGTGCAGAGACAGATATACCACAAGTGATCACAACCATGTGCATCACGAGGGGGGCATGGTAGATATGAGAGGCCACTGGTGAGAGGGTTGTGTTGCAAGTTGAGTAGATGTGGTTCATAGAGGAAAGACAGTATACCGTCTTACCTGCCAGGCGGAGCAGCAATATGAAGGTTGAGCTAGAGTGGTAGGTGGTATCCTGGCGAGCCCATCCATTGCCCAGACAGGGGTCGAGTGCCTTGTAGGTTGGCCTTTGGAGTCGGGGATATCTGGCTTCGGCTTCCGGCCAGCAGCCTCAAGTGAAAAGGGGCTCACCAGCCAATCAGATAACACAGATAAGTCAGGTGTGCAGGGTGAGTCGCCCTGCAGATCGGGACATGCAGCAGCGGCCATCATGGTATGGAGCTCCTGCTCCACCACACCAGCGGAAGGCAATGGAGGCAGTGAGCCTATGATGGCAGTTTCTAGCCAGCACTGCTCTCCTTGTGCATTGATGATGGAATGAGCCCAGAGAGGGGTCGAGTGCCTTGTAGGCTGGCCTTTGAGGTCAGGGACATCTGGATTCACCTTATGGTCAGGTGCCACTCATGAAGAGGGACTTGCCAGCCAATCGGATAACACGGACAAGTCAGATGTGCAGGGCGAGTCTCTCTGCAGATCGGGACATGCAGCAGCTGCCATCATGGTATGGAGCTCCTGCTCCACCACACCAGTGGCAGGCAATGGAGGCAGTGGGCCTATGATGGCAGTGTCTAGCCAGCACTGCTTTCCTTCTGCCTCGATGATGGAATGGACCCAAACAGGGATCGAGTGCCTTATAGGTCGGCCTTTTGAGGTCGACGACATCCTACCCACAAGATACACCATGCGCCACACTGCCCAAATCAGAGATGCACGCTTGCGCGCCAGTGTGCATAAAAATGGCCACCCCACCCAACCCTCTTCCACACACTGCCCAATCCCCAACCCTCCACCACATCACGCAGCCCCTTAGAGTCACTGTGAGGGTTGAGAGATGCGAGGCAGACAACTAGGTAAACATTTTTCACAAGAGGCCATTTTATGAACTTAAAAGGGTGTGAGAAATGCCTCGCTTTCCCTAACCCAACGTGGGTTTCCCTACCTTGGAAACTGAGACTAAAGGAACACACTCTAATAAAAGTATTCTGTCCCTCGCACTTATTCATACATCAAACTCATAAAGGTAAGATATAGAAATTCAGATTTTGCAGAAATAACAGTTGTATTCAACATAAACCTAGTAACTGTACAACCTTGTAACCCGGGCCAGATCCCCTTCCCCAGATTCAGAGGGAGTTTCTCCTACCACTCTTGACGTCCCACTTCCACATCAAATAACTGCTGATAATGTCTCTTTATTACACTTGCCCCTTCTTGACTTAAGCAATTACTCTGAGAATCATGGTTACAATCTTTGTGTAATTGGGTTCTCTTGTTAGTTTGCCAATGTGGATTATATGGGTGTTATAGCTTTTCAGAAATATTGCCCCCTTCTTACTTTGGCAATGAAAGCTCTTTGTTTGCCTCAAGATTCCCCCCTCTTTGATTTGGCAATATTCTTGGCTTTGGCAGTAATGATTATAACCTTTATTTTCTTGTCCTTTTTCAAAGTCCTTATTGCGCCAATGTGACTTTCTTACATTCGCTCGGTATTCAAAATGATTATCAGCAGCTAGCCGTCGACTATGGAGCGTTCCCGCCACGAAAGTAAACCCACCAGTTTCTGCATACGTGTCCACTCGATCCGCTGCCACTGCCAGTTCTGCATCTTCTTTGGCTTTCTGCACAGCTAACTGCTTCAGTTATTTTCCCGCTGCCCGCGCCGATCGGGAAAATGGGCTTCACTCGCTCGTAATGCACTCCGGTGCTCACTGGCACCGGAACAAAACGGGCAATAAGGAGAGCCTCTCTCTACATGGGGAAAGTTTAACAAAACACTGCTTCCTGCTGCACTAACTTTGCACTTCAGGCCATCCGTCTCGGAGATCGTCTCAAAGCCGACATCTGCTTCCAAGATAGCAGCATCTGCGGCATCTGACACTCTGCTTCTCCTGTGGCTGGAAACACCTGCTACAGTTCCACGTTTTGGTTCTCCCGTCCTGCACCTGATGGGGCCTTCAATATTCAAAAGACCCGCTCAGGTGTGGGTCATTAGAACCACTAGACTGCACATTGCAGTTTAGTGCACTGAGTTCCTCTTCCTCATCCTAGTACTTAGGGCATTGTGCGACTTGAGGTCCCCAATGTTCTGATCTCTTTTTGTATCAACATTTTTGTATCAAAATTTAGCAATAGGCCATCAAAACTGTAGGGTCTCTAGCGATATTAGAGAGAGGGTTCCCCAAAATATCCTGACCTGAGTACCCCCTCATGGGATCCTCCTGCAGAACACCACCCCCAGAGTCAGGATCAGGAAGCCTCTGTCTTTCCCTGGCCACTTAAGAAGAGTCCCAGGCCAGCGTTTTGGGGATAATCACCTCTGATGCATGTGAGGAAGGCATGGTATTAAGCAGTAGACATCGACACAGTGGATGCAAGTTTTGAAAACCTTTATTTAAAGTTTAGTTGGGTTGGTAGAATTCCTAACTGGCCCTAACTCTAAAATGGGAGTAATCTCGACCATCAAAACAAACAAAATAGTCAACGTCATTCTAGTCAAAATAAAAAGGTCTATACTAAGAAAACCTAACCTTGCCCTCCTTCTCAAAATGACAAATGTGTTAAGGGAATACAAAAGAAAAATAGTGTCTCCGAAATGTCAGAATTGCTTCAGCATTAGCTCTGGTCCTAATGGGATTCCCCATGCACCGAGGATGAGCAATCTCGTCCTTGGCACTTAAGGGGTAAAAAAACAAGTGATAGGTGGATGGCACAATTCTACCAGTCTCGCACAGTTTGTCTTACTGGTACAATTCAACATTTCAATGTTAGGCTTCCATCTTCTGGTAGTTCAATCAATTCCTTAAGGCTTTGCCCGCCTTGCCATCAATATTCAGTTCACATTTACTTTCTCAATCTCTCACAGTTCTGTGCAGGCTTCCCTCTGCTGGGCTTGAGCCGGTCTCATTTTCACACTGTCTCTCCTTCGTGGGGGTTCCCTTCACCACGTTCTATCTAAAGTATCTTTCCACTGTCGAAGACTTTAAAAACTGCAAGGAATTCACATAAACCTCTGCATGACCACTTCGACCTCTCTTATAACAATCCTTCAATTGACAATTTTCTCTTGCAGCACCAATGCCTCGTGGCACTTGTAGTTCGTATTCTCTTTAACTTGCCTTCTTGGCCTTTTCCAAAGTTATTATATTTTTCCCTGTTGATGTATATTTCACTTTCCTCTTATTCAACTTTCTTTCTTTATCGCAGTTACTTTCTTTCCTTTGATCTCCGCTGTATTATCTTTCAAAACTCATAACATTTCACAGAGACTTTGGAATGTGTGACTTTGCCTCGCAGGACCACTCTGTTACTTTGTATCCTTTCCTACATCAATTGTTCTCTTTATTCGTGTTTTATCGGCACATGCGCAACCTTCAACTTTCAAATTACAGTCACTTTCCCTTTAACACCAACCAGACTTTTGTTCCCTTCGATAGCTCACCTGCCGTGTTGTGGGATTTCTTTCATTTTTTTTCCAGCAGCTCAAGGCCGTTACCAATGCCTCCTCTGCCTCCTCCCTAAGTCTACCTTTCACCTGGGGGGGTTGCAGGCCACTTCCTGGCAACTTAAAGGTTTCGTTCCTCCGCTCACTCGGCTTTGCTCTTCGAACACTCACGGCTTCCCAAAAGCTTGGACATCTTGCCTGGCTTTCTCTTGATCCTCTCAACTGCCGATCAGCCCCTTGGCCTTCCAACTTCCACAGCCTAGTTTGCATCAGCCTCAGAAGAACTGTTCGTTCTTGTACCCAGCCTTGCTCTAAGTGTGCTTGTGTGTGCCACCTTGTATCTTCACAGGGAGTGTTAATAAGTGGCAGGTGTACCTTGTTAGAGCTATGTGCCTGACATTGCCTGGCCTCATTACAGGGTCAGGGCCAGTGCAAGTCAGGGGAGGTGATCTTTCTGGCCTCATTCCTAATCTTCCTCATGCAGTACTATTTTTAAGATAGAGTAGGGAGGAATTATGGGAGTTGTATGTTTCCATAAATAAGAAGGGATACGGGGTTTGATTGGTGGTGGAAAAAGGGGGATACCATGTCTCACCATTGGGTGCTTCTCCCCCACCCTCCAAGAACACCTTCCCCAAGGTGATCATCCCTTGCTTGTCCACCCTATGAGAAAACAGAAGGTGTCTCACCAGCCTGTCCCCGCGGATCTCTCTCTCAGGTGGCCAAGGCATGTCTATCACCTTTGGATCCAGACTCTGGAGGTGGAAAAGTGTGGGAAGATCACCTGTGTTAAAGGGTCTTTGGGGAGTGGGAGTGCGATGCCAGATGGCGTGACATTGTATCCCTCCCTCTACAATATCTTTACCCATTTCTATCAGGTAGGATCTGTGGGAACTCTACCCCCGCTCTTCCCTACACTAACACTTTCACACCAACAGCCCGCTCTGGGAGAAAACAGACTAAAACCCGAGCAGTATACCTGACATGTTCCACTACAATGGCCAGCCGAGGTCATGCAATTACTGGCAATTACTGACACCTGACTTCAATTAAACTTCCCCACACAGATAAAAGGTGGAGCATGAGAGCTCACTCTGAGCGAGACAAAGCAAATGAAGGAACAGCAGTTTCAAGTCAGCAGATGAACGAGAGGAGAAAGACGTTCAACCAACAAGGGTTCTCCAGGAGGGAAATACCCTTGCCTTTTTGGCAAATAACTATTTCTTTCAAGAAACCTTTGACAGTGAAAGCGTAAGGCCAGGAAACCAGGCTGACGAATCCTACATTGTGTGTCAGCGGTCCGGGGGCCCTCCCGCGTAACTGACCGAGGTGGGGAGGAGCAGCAGCCACTGTGGTATCGTCCTTGGCTCAAGAACAGAGCAGCGCCAGAGAGATCAATACATCCAGTGATTTGGGGAGACTGATGAAAGGGAAGTCTGTGTTGAAATCAAGGTTGCGAGCGGCAACATTGTACAACGAGTGCTGGAACAAACATTGTTAAATGTGTGTTCTGAAAAACACGAGAAAAACTAAACTGCTGATGAATGTTTGAACTTGAGAAGGAAAGATACGATACCTTTGACAGAGTGGTCCGGCACTGAAAATGTGCTCAATAGAAGGTCTCTGTAAGGTATCCCACCAAGAAGTTAAAGAAACGAAAAAAGAAGAGTGCTAACAACATTGTGTGAAGTAAATCGAAGTGGTCATGCGACGGCCTATGCAAAACCCATCGCACATTCGAAAGTCTTTGATTTTGATATCAAGAGGAAAATGTAGAAAGAGAGATTACATGTTCCGAGCCCGAACGAGGGAGACCAAATGTGAATATTGTACTAAAGGGAGATTCACGATCCGAGCCGTAAACTTGGGAGATGAAGTGTAAACATTGTGGTAAAAAGGAGGGTCTGGGCCTGGCGGAGGGGGACCTGTGGTGAACAGTGAATCACCTGAGAGTTTGTGAATGTGGAAATCCCAAGAAGAAAGGAACTTTAATGTTTGTTTGTTGCATCAGGCCCCCTGTAATAAGAGACTTTGGATGGTAAAGAGACTTTGGCACACAACGCCTTGATATTTGTGTTTGGAAATGCATCCTCATGGCTGAGAAGCCAAAGTATGTGCGGAGCCCAAACATGCCACCTTGTCCCGTGCTGAAAACGTGGGGAAGGGAAGCCAACTGCTCAACTACCCAGACATATTTCTTGAACACTTTTCTTTCGCATGACATTGTTTCCCACACCCTTTGTTATTAGAAGTAAGGATTGGCAATAGGTTTATTAGTATAGACTCCACTAGGACTGCGTTATTATTATTTGATGATTGTAGCCTGCTCCCATCTTTAGAGTTAGGATTTGATAGGCATTTAACTAACCCATTTAAAGTTCAACAAACAAACTTGAACTGATATCGTTTGTCTGTCTACACTGTTTGATACCATGCCTGCCTTACAACCCTCAGTGTCGGTATCCAAAAGTGATGGCCTTTCCCTGGCCACCTAAGTACGGTATCCCTGGGGACATGGTTATGAAACACCCTCTGGTTTTTCACATTCATCACACTCAACCTCCAAAACTGTGAGGTTTATGCCCTGCCTCCACCCTTGTCCAACCCCCCCACTCCAAATCTGCATAGATTTCGCTCCGCCCAATCCAGAGCGGCATGTTGGAGAGTGAGAGTTTAAAACATTGACCCCGTGAGCATACCACACTGTCCACCTACCCAGTACTGCCAACCCCCCTACTCAAACCCTCCTGCTACCTTCTTACCTGTGGCTGCACATCTCACCTCTCCCGAATGACATGGTCCCCCGCCACCAACTCCCACTTGCCTTATCTAAGTGTAGCAAGAGCAGTCCTGGCCAAAACCCCAACCTCAACAGCCCCCTCATTCTCACCCACACCCCATGGGCAGCCCAAAAAACAAGAAAAGGCCCAGGCCTCAGCCACCTCAGGCCCCACTTAGCTCCACCCCAGATTCCAATCCTTTCCACCTTGCTATAGCACCCAAACCTCCCCTACGACTCCCAACCCAGTCTTAGCACTAGTCCCCGCCTAACCCCTCAGATCTATGTGATCACTACGACCCCCAGAATTCCGATGGCCGAAAATGCAGACATTTCTTTTTAAACTCCCTTTACACCACATGCATATTCAGGGGGAGACCTCCCTGCAGCCCCCCATACTACTATTATATCCCATACCCCACCACATATATATGTGGTGTAAGGGGGGTTAAACAAAAAAAAGTCAGAATTTCGGGAGTCGTAATTGTGAGAGCAACATTTTGGGCCATTACCAAACCCTCACCCTCTATCACCTCTACGCCCCATGCCCTCCACTGGTCACCCCTTCCCTCACCCTACCGCCACCACTCCCCCCTCCATTCCCACTCCATCACACAAACCTCATCAAGATCCGGGAAGCTAATGACCGTCCATCATATCCCACCAAATCCCACCTAATCTCTTGCATTCTCATCAACGCCAGGTCATTCTCTAAAAAAGAACCAACCCAACCCCTCAAGACGAAACTCCCCTGGCAAGACTGACAAACGCCTACAGATCAGAAATCATAAAACCCAAAAAAGCATTCTATGGGAACAGAACGTTGAACTCTCGCAACCCAAGCATTTAACTGCATAGAATCATCTATTCATTCAAATCGGCAGGTTGCTCAACCCTTACTCCACCACACTTCAGCAATCCCTCTAGGGCAGCCTCACTGCCCGTTGCAGCCCCCTGTGGTGAAGGGCCCCAAGGCTAAGGGCAGCTCCCACAATAGTAGCTCCAGGGGGTGTTTGCTGGTGTTCACCGTGGGAGCATGCAGCACAGCTATTAAACAGCAGCAACTACCAAGGTAAGAACGGTGCGAGCAGTGGGAACAGCCATTACTGCTTCCTATTTAACTGTCCCTCCTCTCTTATTACTTCTATCATCTTCTGCAGATGATTTCTGCAGTCTGCTGCATTTGGTCAGTTGTGTATTGTCAATTTCTAGCTTTGGTAAATTGTTATAATTAGCCTGTGGGGCTTTCCCCTCTTTTCTAGGAAAGTAGAACCTGTGTGTTCCTGCGTTGCTCTTTGTTTTAGAAATTAGGCTTTTCCCTCATTTCTAATAAAGTCAAATCTGTGTGTTCTTGCATTTGCTTTTTCCCTCCATCCCTCTGTTCTGGCCTCTTCCCTCTGTCCAGATAACCCACTTCGAGGTGTCGTTCTTTCTGCTGTTTGATGTAACCTAGGCCTTTTTCCCTTTCTGGACACTTGACTCTAGATTGTTGCATTGCTGTGTGGTTGTAGTTGGTGTCAGGCTCTGCAGTTCCTCCACCCCTCTATCCCCCATTCATTCTCTCCACACTCTGCCCCAATGTTGCTCTCAATCCCCCCTACCTTTTCTAATTGCTATTATATCAACTACCCTATCCCTTTGTCGAGGTCTGGAAGGTAAAGGTTCAAGAAGAATTTCCTGGTCTCCAATCCACCCATGCCCATCACTGACACCTATGTCAACCCTTTTTCCAGGCAGACTTTCACTGACATCCTCTTTGTCGTTCCTTTTACAGATTTCTAGATTCCCTTTATGGTCTCTGTGCTCTTCTCTTTCTATTCCTCTCTGATTAATAATGGCACCCATTGGCAGGTACTCTTGGCATCCTTTCTGTCTTCTAGGGTCATCATTTATGTCTACCTAAATGGCACTGTCATGGTCCAGGGCTCTCAGCCAAACCCCCTCCTTCTTGATAGGCATCTTCTGTCTTTCATCAACCTCGTCCACTCTCCTGCCACTCCTTTTTCTGCCATCCCACTGGCCCATCTGCCACCTGTGAAGGGGGTACCACACTAGTGTACCCCTCCTCGGAAGACCTTCAAAAGTGGCAACCTACACCACTTAGCTAACCACAACACCCACTCTGCCCGTCAAACACTCCTCTGACATCTACCACCTCCTTGAAGACCTCAACCTATATGTCCTCGCTCTCACTGAGATGTGGTTCACTGCCAACTGTGTCACAAGTTTTGACAATCTCCTCCCTGAGTGTTACAAGATTCTCTCTAAACCCAGGCCTAACCGGGGGCAGGGTGGCCCTGACCTTTCCTGAGTGTGTCCCTGGTATTTTCATACCTACTCAGGCCTACTCCTCTTTTGAATGCCTTGTCTGCATGCTTGGTCTCTCTCCTGGCCTCTCTCTGACTCTGGCCACCATCTACAGGCCCCCTTGCGAGGTCTCCCACTTCCTCTCAGAATGGGCTGACCTCACCTCTTCTCTCCTGGCCTCCTCTTCCAAACTTCTCCAGCTCTGCGACTTCAATATTCACCTCGACTCCCCTGATGCAGCCTCTGGGCTCTCCCACAACCTCTGTGACTCTCTTTCCCTCTCCATTCTTCCCTCCGGTCCGACACACTCAGCCAGACCCGCCTTTGATGCTCTCATCTCTTCAGACATCCCCATCTCCAATCCTCTCATTACTCCTCTCTCCTCATCTGATCATGCTCTCCTGTCTCCTCACCTGGACCTCCCGGGTCCCCCGACTAACCCCCTTCTGCATTGCCACCCTCCTTCTCTGTCATTCGACCTATGAAGTGAGTGTCAGTCGCCGCTTTTGCCGCCTCCTTCACTCCTCCTACTCTTGCCACTAACTCTCACTCTGACACAGCCCTTACTAACCTTCAACTCTCCATTTCCAACACTCTGGACATCCTTGCCCCTGTTATGACGATACGCATGACACCTGCCTCCAAGTGTAACTCCTGGTATGACTCCAACCTGGCTGCTCTGAAATGCAGGTGAGTGGAAGTGGCAGGCTTCAAGCACATCCTCTGACAAACTGGATTTCCGTCTGCTCAAAAGGCAATACAGACTCTCGATCTGCTCAAAGAAGTGTGCCTATATCCAAGCCCGCATCTCTGCGGACACCAACAGCACAGTTGAACTTTTTAAAATCTGCAAGGAACTCACCAACCCTACTGCAGTCTCAGCTTCTCCTCCACCTTCGCTGGCCCTTTGTACTTCTCTGCCCCCCCACTTCATTTCTAAAATTCAGGACATCTTGTCCTCATTCTCCTCTATTTCACACCCTTCTCCCTCACCCACTCTCAGGCCTCCCTTGGCCCCCTCTATCCTTTCCTCCTACTCTCCTCTTTTTCTCCCATAACACCTGATTAGGTTTTTAGACAAGTCTGCTCTATAAAAGTATCATCTAAACAGGTGCTCCCCTGCTCCTCCAGAACTATCAAGGCCAACATTATTATCCTTGCTCCAGCCTTGGCCAATTTCTGCGATCACTCCTTGGCCACTGGATCCTTCCCATCACTCCTCAAGCTCTCCCTTGTGCACCCTCTGCTCAACAGCCTTCTGTTCTGCTGACCTTCCTGTCTGGCAAACTACCACCCTATCTCCATTACCCTCTTCCTGGGCCAACTCTTGGAGATGTTGGCCATCTCCCAGCTTATCCACCACACTGAATCTGTTGGTTGTCTCCAGAACCACCAGTCTGGCTTCAGATCTGCCAGAGGCATGGACACTGCTCTCCTGAACACCTGTCCAGACTTTCTCTCTAATCTCGATTCCAGATCTCACTCCGTTCTCATCCTTCTTCACCTTTCCTCTGCCTTTGATATGGTCAATCATGCCACCCTGATAAATTGGCACAGTGATACCCTTGGCATCATGGACCTGGTTCTGCATTGGTTGACCTCCTTCCTCTTGGGCTGACCTTCCCAGGTTCAACTGGGCCCTTTTCTCTCCACCTTCTTACTCTCCAGCTGCGGTATCCCTGAGGGCTCTATCCTATCATCCTGGCTTTTCAACATCTGCCTGGCCACTCCTGCCCCCTTGATATCCACCTTCCCTCCTAACTTCCAGTGTTATGTGAATGACATGCAGCTCTCCTTCAAGCTTGCTTCCTATTCCTCCTCTCTCATTCCTGGCTTCCTGTCTGCTATTCTGGCATGGTGCACTGCTAATGATCTCTGCATCAATGCCAGTAAGACAGAGATCCTTCTCATTGGGACCCCTGCTCCCTCTTCCCCCCCACACTCTGGCAGCCCTTCATCAGCCCCCTCCCCTCACCCTCTGAGGTAAAAAACCTTGGTGTCATCTTCCACTCCTCTCTTCCCTTCTCTCCTCACATCACAGACCTTGCCAAGAAGGCCCACTTTCAGATGTACCTCCTCTGAGGCATTCTCCCTTTTCTCACCTTCCCCCAGAAACTCCATGTCACCAGAGCTCTGGTCGTTCCAGGCTAGACTACTGCAACAGCATCTTCCTCAATCTGCCTAACTCCTCCCTTCAGCTAATCCAGAACAGGACTGCAAGACTTATCCTTGGCCCCAAGCCTAGGGACTGCATCTCTCAGCCCTAAAATCTCTCCACTGGCTCCTGTTTACTGCAATGATGAAGTTAATGACCCTCTGCATCATCCACAAGGCTTTCTGTGGCTTGGGACCCACGACCTCCCTGCTAGAGTCCTTAGGTCCTCTAGCTCTAACTCTTTGCAGATCAGATGCTTTTCCAAGCAGAGTGTGGGGGATAGATCTCTCTCCTCTGCTGGTGTTTCCCTCTGCAATGGCCTCCCAGCCCCTCTCAGACTTGAGCCGGATCTCCTTAAGTTCCGGAAGCTTCTCAAGAACTTCCCTTTCTCCTCTTCATTCCCTCTCCCCCTCTCCTGCTAATGTCTCCGCCTGCCCCTTGACTGACAGCCTGGTTCCTTCAGAGTTTTACAGGGTACCAGGCCCCCCTAGTCCTGTCTACCCTTGCTCTTGGTCTCCTCTGAGTCCTCCCTACCCCCTTCAACCTGCACTTGCCCTTCCAGGCCGCTCCCCCCACACTTGCCTGGCTGGGTCTGCCCCCTTGCAGTTTTCCAGCCCCTTACCTTGCACCTAGCTCATGGACTTGCCTTACCCTGCACTCTCTGCTTTCCCCTGGCTCTGTCCACCGGGCCTCCCCTGGCATTCACTTCTCTCACAGGCCCCTCTGCCTTGACCAGCACTTCCCCCACCTCCCCTCTCCCCTCCTATTCTCTTTCTGCACTTGCACCATCTGAATGTCTCAAGACTTAGTAGGATCGTTTTTTGTTTTGTCCTCTCTGTTCCCCCACCCTCTTGTCTTGTTGTGCCTGGTAACACATTGTGTGTTGGCGCATTATAAATACCCAATCCTTTAAATTAAAATAAAAAATTCCAATTCCCAAGCAATACTTAATCAGATTATTTTCACAACATCGCTAGTCTGTTTCTTACTTCATGATGCCGTTACAAATGGTATCAGGGTGGGATACATTCAATTGATACAAATTGAGGGACCCCTTTGTGGTTGGTAATTCAACAAAAAATGGGGAAGGATATTATTGTAAAAGTTCAGGAGCAGGATAGTGTGTTGGCACTTAAGAGGGCTATTGCCTTACAGTTAAACCGACTGGTTAAGTGAGTGTCAAGACCAAGTCCCAGGTCCTCCTTGACACCTTCCCTTATAATCCTATAACTTAAAATGTGTCTATCAGTCACAGAATCACAGACCTTTATTTGACTCAGAGCCTTAAGGTCCCATAAGAAGAGGACAAGGGAATTCTTCCATCTCTTTCCCTTTCTTTCTTCTAGAATACATGAGAGAACCCCACTTCCATCAGCCGAAAGGACCTGGAAGTAAGATCTGATATAACTAGAAACCCCAAAATGTTTTTGATGTCTGAATCTAAGGAGGAGTTGAGCGACATCTTATCCTCCCCAGGCAGCATGGCATCATTGGAGGCTGTTTTGGGTCGCCTAGCAACCCATCAGATAGAAGCTGAACAAAGATTACAAACAGGGCTAGAAAGACACATAGCTGTCCAATATTCCCCATGGAGTCTTGCAACCTTACAAAGAGGAAGTCTATCTAGGGAATTTTTTTTGCAACGTTGAAAGGCTAGCCCGCCAATTCAACTTGGTGGTGTGATGCTGGGAATGCATTGAAGGGACAGGGCCTCCATGTCCTTGTCCTGTAGTCCTTTTATCGTGTGTGTTCTGTGTTATATTCTGCACAGGAGTCCATGTGGGACTCCTAGCAGTGCAGCTCTTCCTCTTTTTGGTCATGGTGAACAGATCCTTGGGATACCCTTACGGCATCCATGGGTGGAGGTACAGCCCTGTACCCCTAGTGTATGTTTTTGGGCACCTTTGTCTGGCCCACACAGCAGATAATGGGCTGGTGGCTGCTCCATGCTGAATTTGTCAGGTGCTCTGAGTATCCTCCATTTTGGGATCCGCAGGCCCTGCCATTGGAATCAGTTGATTCCTGATAGGAGACAATGCCCCTGTGGCCTCTTGCTTTCTATTGCCTGTTACCTTGTTTTCCCATAGTCCTGTGAAGTCCTGACTCTTACCCTTCCCGTGACTGGCTGTTGCGTGGAAGTTCCATATATGGAATTGTGGGGAAGTCCAGGCCAGACTGGCTGGAGCCTTCCCAATGACTGTATGTTGTGGGTACGCCCATGGGGTGGGACCTGGGTGAATGGAGTGTGTGACAAATACGTATTTCATGTTATGGGTGTCTAGTTTCTGGCGTTTGACACAATGACTGAGACAGCCCTGCCCGAAACTGGTATGAATGCAGTGTGGAGTGCTGAACGGCTGGGTGCTTGTCCCAATTCACATTCCTTGTTGTGTGTGTCTGGAGGGAGAAGAATGACCTGAATGCACTGTGAGCCTGATTGGCTGCCTGCCTGCATGAATGCCCTTCTGAATGATTGGTTGCCTGAGTGTGACCCAGCAGAGTGAATGAGATACCAAACAGTATATCTGGGGACCTCTCACTGATGGAAATCGTTCAGAAGCTGAAGGCAAAACTTGTTGCTTGATCTTGAAACCCAGCTGGAAGAAGAAGGCTTTGTTACTGCTTTCCTTCGTCGCAATCCGAAAGCTGTTTTAGCAATAACTGATCCAAGAGACGACCTGGCTAGGAGACCTCTTCCCGAGCTACGAGGGACCGTCGTGCACCAGCTAACCTTCACCAAGACTCCCCGGAAGTCAACCTTCGAGAGACTGTCGACCGGAGACAGGGACCACCGAGGAAACTGAAGAGAAGCGCCCAGACATTCGGTCCACCGTCGGCGACCAGGGTTCGGAGGACCGCCGTAACCGGTGGATGTCTGTCGAAGCGATGTTGCCGAGAAGCAGGGACCGTGTGACGACGAGTGGCAATGACCGCAGCCACAACGCTCCATGCCTAAGACATTTGAATCAAGGACTCTCTTGCTCATCAGCGTCAACCACTTTGTCCAGCCGAAGAAAGTCAAGGTCGCTGACTAACCGAGGAGAATCCGCCGGTGGGTTTCCTGCCACCTGAAGACCACAC
The DNA here is from genome assembly GCF_040938575.1 of Ambystoma mexicanum. Taxonomy (NCBI): domain Eukaryota; kingdom Metazoa; phylum Chordata; class Amphibia; order Caudata; family Ambystomatidae; genus Ambystoma; species Ambystoma mexicanum. The sequence goes on along the minus strand of NC_090921.1, from coordinate 1,074,170,781 downwards.
AGACGATGACGAGGATCCGACAGCCAGCTGGGCCAAAGGTCTTCATTGACTCTGTACGGCAATTAACTCTTGTTGTCAAGGTGCACCGCACGCCTCACCCTTGCAGGTCGTCCATGACTGATCGTCGACGAGCACCGCCAGGACCGAAGCTGCTGCTTCAATGCCATTGTTCACCCGACCGATGAGGATTCTCGACGATCCATGGCTCCTGCCTTAAAGGGAGTTCACTGAAGAAGGATCCGTCGTCGTCGTCCCATCGGCAAAATCTACTAATCCAGGTACATTGGGCTAGTGGAACATTTATAGAAGTAAGACTCTGCTAAAGCAATATATGTACTGGGCCTGTTTTATATCTTTTTTTTCAGGTTGCCTAGATGGGGGGGTCCTCACCCAGAACGGTGCCTAGTGGTAGGGGCCCAGTATTCTGTCAGTTGTTTAACCAACTTGTTTTCCTCCTCAAGTCTATTGTTGGTTGACATTATTCATTGATTTGTATGTCATTTGAAACTGTCTACAGTTGATGCATTTTAATGGAATCTAAGAAGTAATCGTGGTACCACATAGAGACTGTATATATTTATCATTTTAGAATTGCCTGAGCACAAATTGTGTTATTGTATGTGTACATAATCAAAACCTTATTTATATAAAGAACTGTGTTTTCACTAACATATTGTGTGGACATTCCTTTGTGGGTGCTTGGGGACTTCACTGTACTTAAGAACCAGCCTGCATCACCTCTTGAGACCTTAAGCCTTGATTGCTCGTCCACGTTACCAAATAGAGAATCTTGACTCGGTTGCTCTGTGCCTCTACTCTGCCATATAGAGAGCAGGAGTACAGATAGCCCCCTCCAGTCTTTACAGGGGGATGAGTTGAAAATCTGTTATTTGGAGCCTCTTTTGAAAGCAGAGTTACAAACATCATACCAACTGTTCAACCTTTCAGGAAGGTCCTCTTTTGCTGATATTAAAGAAGGGCTCTTACAGCAAGTAGGCCAAACTAGCAATTTCTACCGCCAAAGGTTTAGGAACTTAAAATTGTGTCTCAAAGAAACTCCTATTGAACTCAGAGAACTGGTGAAAAACATTCTGCCCCACTTTTAGCTTCTTCGATCTGCTGCTCTTTTCTTAGTAGCCATTCCCTGTTCTACCTGTGCCCAGTCCCTTTCTGGCCTTTTTTTTACTCTTTGCTTCTAAGCTCTGGAACTCTCAGCTATATTCACGCATCTCCGCCTCTCATCTGCCTCCCTTGTGTTCTTCTCTTCTAACCATTTAGAAACTTGCTGATTGCATTTTGTTTATTCATGCTTTGGGCGTGGATGCATCACACCGTTGCCTGAGTCGCAGGTCGCCACCTAGCCTGAGTGACAGGCAGCATAGTACCCCATGTGCTTTATTTGCATGGGGGACTCTGCTGTCTGCCTTAACAGGGGCGTGTCCCTGCTAGGCATTTTTTTGTTGGTTTGTTGCAGGGCCCTTTCTGCTCTGCAACAAATCTAGCACATAATAATGGGAGCCGCTGAAAGGGTCGTCGTTAACCCTGCTGCCTCCGATTATTGTGCTAGCAACGTAGACATGCTGCCTGACAGTGGAGGAGTTCTCTCTTGTTAGTTTCAAGCAGCATGTCTACATTGCTGTGAGGAGGGAAGGCATCAAGTCCTCTGCGTGGTGGCGAGCGTGCGACGTATGAAGTTTGCATCCAGGCAAGTTCAGTGTTTTTGTTAATGTAATGTGTATGCATGCACACATGGATTGTATGTATGCACATATGGATTGTATGCATGTTTATATGTAGTGCCCTCAAGTCACCCAGCTACCTCACAGAGAAACTCAGCATCTCCGGCAGACAGCGGGCCACCAGAATGCCAGGACACATGCAGACATGAAGTCTGCTGCTGCGCAAAAAGAAATGACCAGAAAAACAAGCCTTCTCTGTCTATGCCTCAAGACTATAGAACCTCCTCCCCATCGGCTTCAGACTTGCCACCACGCTCCTACAATTCAGAAAAGAACTCAAGAACCACTGCTATAAGGAGTCTCTCCTCCTCAACACCTAGGCCATCACGTTGCCCCCATACATCACCTGACTCGCTACACGCCGGCTGCCTCTCTCCTCCCTGCCATCCTGTACAGCTGTACCCCTCCTCTCTGACCCTCTGTATTCTACTCCTGTTGTATATCTGTTCTATTGTTACCTCTGAAAAGACTCTGTTATGCATCTGTACTGTTGTATTCCTCCGTAAAGTGCTCCGTTGTGTATCTGTATTGTTGTATACCTCAGTAAAGCGCACCGTTGCTTCTTGAAGCTAGGTCCACACTCAATCAAAATGATAATAATTATAAAATGGGACATTAACTACTCCTTTTACTATTTCTTGTGGAGCTCCTTGGTTGAAGACACCGGTGGAAAATGTGGAAATGGGGCAGAATACTGACAATTAAGAGGGTAGACAGTGCAGAGTTGTATTTGACATAAGCGAGTTCAATGTAATGAGCAAGTGGAGGAGAGAGAACTTGAAACTGGCACACTCAAAAGCTTTACTGGAGGCCAAAGGGTTCCAAAGCTGTGCACTTTGATTCATAGTGGGATTACCGTAAAATTTTCAAACCTTATTTGCCATACTAGAGCACCCACCACCGAGCTGTGAGAAAAATCCTCTGCCAAAGGGATATAATCTTCAACCCTGTATATCGTTATTCCATTGTCAATGGGTAAACAAAAGCAACACAATACATTTGAAAAAACAGTGGATAGGTATATAGTGTGCGGCCAAAAGATAATGCATCCACACTGTGAAAGCCCACCAGGAACATTGAGAATCATTAGCCCAAATACACATGGACAGCACTACAGAACGCAAATTAATGGGTCTGCACAAAAGCGAGCACAAGCATAAGTGCTTTTGTAGCAATCCCTGCAGTACTGAGGCGTGTCGTCTAAATTTAAGCAGTAGCTCCTTTGGCAACGTTCCCTGCCTAAGTTTGGTGACCATCAGGAAGGTGAATATAGGGGTAAACCAGCCCTTGCAAGAATCTGACAGATAAGAGACAAGCCCCTTCCCCATCCAAGAGAGCCCAATGCTTATACCAGCCAGTCCAACAGTTATTTCATACAGACTGGCTTTCCCTTTAAGGGAAACGCTCTCCACTTGGTTAACAAAGTTAAGTGCAGTCAGTGTTCTTACCCTGCATACCAATGGGACTGTGCTCAGAGGAGTTACTTACAGCTAACAGCGTGTAAACCCAAGGAAAGCAATGGGTTGCAATGCACCTGAGCTGTAGACCGTTGTATACTAATACACGGCATGAGGTGTGTGGAAAAAACTAGCACGCTGCATACACTTCCGCTGACGGCTTAGCCCCTCTTCCATTTCCATCATAGTTTCCATGGTTGCCGTATCATGACATTATCGTTCCATGTCCTGCCCTCTTTTGCCAATATACTCTCTATTATTCTCCCTTCCTCGTACTTCTGTGCGCTCTCTGATATAATCTTCTTCTTCCATAGTGTCATCTCCTTGTTGTTCTCTTCCCGTTACTCTACTTTCCTCCTGATCTCCCGTTGCTCCATATGTGCAATCCTTTCTGCAATCCCCCTTATGCGATCCTCTTCCCTTTTCTTTCTCTCTTCCTCTTGCTTGTTTAATTCTGCTCGCGCTTCCCTTCCTACTCACATCTTCACCTTCCTTTCCCTCTCCTTTTGCTCGAGTTGTCTAATCAATATGCTTCGTGCCTCCCTCAGCTCTGCTAGTTTCGCCTCCTCTTCTTTCTTCGTCATGTTTCTCTCTTCCCTGGTACTTACCTCACTCCCCTTCTGAGTGTATCCTACCTCTTCTTTACTACCTTCTTTATCACCTCCTCTTCTTCTCCTGTTACAACCCCCCGAAACTTCAATAACACCTGTGCTGCTATCCACTCGTCTGGTCCTATACTCGTCAAATCTATTTGGGTCTTTTTTATGCTACCAGAGCTCACCTGTGCCTGTTTGGTGTCTACTGTACTCCCTGTACCCAGCCCCTTTTGGTAGTGGTCTTCTGGTGCGTATGGTGGTGGGCTGTATGCAGGGTTTGAGTATCCCTCAACAGCTGTTAATTGCAGTAATGTTGCTTCTCTTAATTCCCTCATTGAATGCAAACCTTCTGTTTCTTTCTTCACCTCTTTAATTGGGTGCATCTCTCCCTCACTCTCCTTTTTTATTTCTGCAATGGGGTATGATCCTTCTGCCTCTTCCTAGCTCTCCTCAACACTGGCAAGAGCTTGGGGCGCGCTGCACCCGCCCCCTCGCTCACCTCCTCCTTCTTTACCTCCTACATGCTTAACATCCCCGGTGTATACCCCTGAAACATTCTCCAGAGGTCAAAAACTTCTAGGCAGCCTGCTAACTTCTTCCCCTTGTAGGTGTTGTGTAGGTACGCTAGCAATGAATGTTGAGTTGTCATATCAAAGCTACTGTTGGGCGGCCACGGCATTCTAATCTTTTCATCTGTCCCTTGAGTCCATTCAATACTGTACTTTACTATTTTATCTCTGTGCAGTATTAGTGTTGCGCAGATTTGCTGGAGTGGTGTTGTTAATGTGCTAGCCCTATATCCTGTCCCTATTCCGTAATACACAGACATTTTGAAATTTGGACATTTTGTTTACCGCCATTACCTTGCCCTGTAATTTGGGGACTTCCGACTTTCCGCTGCAAGGAAAAGCAATGTTGTTATTACAGTACTTTTGTTCTGGCCACCACCGCTCTCCTGTTCTTCACAACGCTATCGCCCCCTTGATACCTATCTTTTCGGAGCTAGGGCCCCCTTCGACCGGTGGCGCATGAGGCACCCTGTGGCACGCCCCACCTTCTCAGCACAGCTGCTACACGGCTCGACTGCGGTATTCTTCTAACCCCTCCTCCTTTCTTTCTGTCCCCACTGCCTACGCAGTGTATGCCGTCTCTTCCCCCTCCCACTGATCGCACCGTTGCTCAGCGCGACCCCTTTGGTTGAGGACATGCCGGCATTCTCCGTGCACGGCCCCCTGTACCCTTCCCCCTACATAGCCGTGTGCCATTGCTCCAATTACGCTGAAGAAGACCGCGGTGTCTTATGCAAGCCCTATGGGTGATGTCACCATCTAATACAATATGTTACCGGTACATACAGTTGCAACATAAAATGCGCACCAATTTTGACAATGTTATTTCCCACAATCCCCACAGCTGTCTTCCCACCGCACCTGGAGTGGAGTATTCATTAGTCACTTTCGTTATTATAATTGTGCTGCACCCCCTGCGTCGCCTCGCGTGTGATACGCCCCCTCCCCAGGGGAGCTTAACCAGCCAACTATCTTCCGCACTGAGAGACAATCTAGCTACCTCTTGCAGGAATACGTCATCTATTCACCGAGCTAAAACACTCAATTAATATGAATCCTCATCTATTCATTGACCTAGAACTCCAACTCATAGGAATGCAACACCCTCTGTACAGGTGTCCGCGATCTAGACCAATCAGCACGATCCGCCAGTCAACACGTGGGAATTTAAAGCCCCACCCAGCATGCTCCGTAACACCAGAAGGGACGGCCTTCGTTCCGTTCCCCACTCACCTTACATATCGATCGCCGCTAAATGATCATAATATTTTCTTAACACACAGTAAAACCACCCGCCACCCTGTTCACAATTCCTCCCGCACCCGCACAACATTACACTGCTGGTTGCATGTGTCATACTCACATCTGGCACTCACCTGCCGGTGCCGCTCGGCTGCGGGCACCCCTCCCAATCAGCTCGCCGCCTCCCCTCATCTGGACCACGTCTAGACACTCGTCAACCGCCGGCAGGACATTTCTGAAGTCGGCTCCCGACGGCCAATCTCCAGATTGCGCTGTCTGTCCGCAATGGTCCTGCAGTCCTCCAAAGGGGGCAACGACAGAGGGGGCCGCGTTGCCGGACCACCTTGACGAAAGCAGTCTCGCTGTGGTTTATATCACCATCTATCTCAGCAGTGCCTTCAACTTGTCGGGGTGATTTCCCGGGCGTCAGCAGGGCCGTCCGCAGAACTCCTGGGTTGGGGAGGCCCCAACTCCTCCTGCATCCCAAAGGAGTATGAGGCACACACAAGAGCAAAGAGTTACTGCTGTTTATTGCACAAAACAGACAGGGACAGGTTCTCGGAGCATAGGTACCCAAGGAACATCTCAGCGGTGATGGGCTCGCACGCCCTTTTTCTAATCGGATGACGCTACTACGTGCGTCACGTGGGAAAACTAGCCCCTAAACCTAATGCTACTCCGGGCTGGTTCCCCGAGTGGTACAGTCAGTATGGATCAGTATAGTAGGAAATATTAGTGGTGGAGAAGAGGTCAGGTGGTACACTTGTGTCGTCCCTAATAATGGCTACATAGAAAATGTTACATGAAGAAAGTTAGTGATTGGTTGAATTATAGTGTCGTCAGTGGTTAGCCCCTCAGATTCTGATTGGTTCATCCGCGAGCCCCCAGGCCTGGGACCATCGTCGTTCCCAGCTCACGATGTACCTTGCTTTGGCAACAATGCATGACTATGTGTCAGTGGCGGACCATGGACAGGTCTTACTACTGTCTGTTGGGTGCTCCCTTCCCATCGCCGCCGGTGTCCAACTTGTAACTTTGTTGTTGCAGTCCGGGTCCCAGACATGAGACACCAGAGCTTCTCTTGTTCTTGAAGCTTGGCATTGTATCAGGTCGGCCTGGTCACATGTTGAGAGACCGTGGCTGAAGCAGAATTATGGCGCTGAGAGCATGGCGTGTAGATTGCAACTTTGTGGCTTTGGTTGTGGAGCTCCCGTCAGGGTTTGTTCTGCATGATCAGCATCTTGCAGCTCCGTCTGAGCTGCTCAGGGGCCTGCGGACTCTGGTTTGTGGCCTACCTTGGCCTAGTCTATGGGTGGCGGCATACAGTCCATAACACGGGGTCGCGAGGTGCGACTTGGGTCCTTATATATATTAGTCCATCTACAGGGTGACATGTTCAGGGTTTTTAGTAGCAAAAACGTCTGCAAGCATACACACAAGCTCTTGTGGCGTCTTGCATTTCTGCGTGCAGTAGTTAGCCTATGTAAGAGAGAAAAAAAATAACAATGATGCATGAGTGTGAGCAGTCCTCTACGTTATAGCAAAGAGTATATTCTTCGTGTGGGTTGGTGTGTGTCTAATCCAGGTGCTTGGTGGCATGTGTGTTCTTGTCCGTTGGCTATGTTGTCATGTCATCTCTAACGATGGCGATACTGGTGGGTGACGTCTGATTGAGTTGGTCCATATGGTCGGTCTCCGCTCCACCCGAGGTCCCACCATGTGCTTTGGGTAACGCGCAGCTGGCCTGGGTGTGCGGGTCGTGGCCACGGTGGATCTTGACGTCCGGGCAGCAGTCGGAGGGCTGAACTCATCCTGCGGTGGGTGCTTAGGTTGTGATGTCATAGGCCATGGTCTGGATGGGAATCGGGGGAAGGGATTGTCCCATTTTCCCTCTTCAGTAGCGCTCTGTTGCTTCTTGAACCTAAGTGCTCTCTCCATAAATGCTGTAATATTAATAATGATAATGATAATAATATTGATAACTCTGTGAACCTGAGGGAATTGCAAGCCTACCCTGCCTTCCAAATAATAATGCACATTATGTGAGATCCCCTGCCATCTGCCCAGCATAGACAGCCTGGGGAAGATTCGAAAGACTCATCTGAGATGCAAAACTCCAGACAAGCTAGATGGTGGCTTTGTTCCACCTCCAGAACACAAACCAACCCTTACTTCTCCTCGTGGATCTCAATCCCTATACAATTATGTTTCATAGGTGTAGACCCTCAAAAGAAAGCCTGCTGAGGAAAATGAGAACATAATTTATAATAGCCGAGCAAACCACTTTAGAACTGTGGGTTGCTGGAGTAGACCCTAGCAGGCTGTTGGAGATAATGGGAATGCCTTTGAAATACTGTGCAGGAGCAGGGGTGGTTGGAGGTGAGAGGGGAGAAGGAGCCAGGACGCATGTGAGGCCCTGCAGTAAGTGGTAGTGCTTAGAAGAGGTGGTGGAGATGTAGAAGAACTGCAAACAAGAGGAGGAGGAGAGAGTTTGGAGAAAGGGTTAACATTGAGAGGAGGTGACAAGGTATTGGAGGAGATGGCTGTGTTAGGAGGAGTTGATGAAGACCAGAAAGAGGTAGTAACATTGGGTGAAGACTTGGAAATTCTGTGAAAGGTGGTAACCTTTGGAGGAGCTATTGAAGATCTGGAGGAGGTGGGTGCCCTATGAGGAGGTGGTAAGAGGCAAGAGAAAATATGAACATCAGGAGTCAGGATGGCCCTGAATAGGAGGTTGGGAGAGCTTGAGGGAGTTGTGAGTAAGCCAGAAAGAATAGGAAAGCTCCAGTGGGCCAGCTTTGTACCAGACGTTGGGAGGAGGAATGAGTTGGCGATAGGAAGGTTACCGTCAGTTCAGAGAGGAAGAGGAAAGGATATCTGTGGTCTTGATAGTGGTGGTGGGAACTCCTGGCTCCCATTCAACCTCAAGCTGTATCTTTGGCTTCTTGAGGATGCACAGCAATAGATCCAGGAGGATAAACAAAAAGCAGAGTCAGCACATGACCCCTTTGGGACAATTGGAAATACAGACCCCTAATGATGTGACCCAGTAAAGCCTAATCTAGTTATTTTTCCAAAAACGTGCCCCCCCTTGGAAAGACGTATTTGGAAAACTAAGGGCACAGTCTTTAATGAGGAATTACTAAATACTTCCATTTTGATATTTTTTAATTTATTTTGAAGGGTCCTTCTCTAAATATTATTCATACCCTGTACCTTCCAACCCCAGTTCTTTGTCAGTCCCCAAGTCCTTTGTGGTATATATGGCATCAGAAGTAAGATGTGCAAAACTGTGATAGAAGTTTGCCCTGACCCTAACAAGAGTGCCCTTTAGGGTGCCCATGACCTGTGTTTCCACAAGAGCTATCGTTGGAATAATAATGAAGGATTTCTACAGCATGAACACGGTGGACATCCCTGTAAATAGCCGGGCACTTAATATTTATTGGACTGAGGCTGCCACTTACGGTAGGGATGTATGGAGGCATCACCCCCAAGCATGGCCTGGAAGTCAGGTAGGAGACAGACATGGGGTACAGAGTTTTTGACCGAGACAAGGGGGAATTAGTTGAAGCCCTCATCTTGAATCATGGTTCAGAGAACTTTCAATTCAAGGGCAGTGACCCAGTTGCTCAAATGCTTTGTGAACCATGCAGGCTAGTTGAACCTGAGGAGAGACAGGTGCTTAACACCACTCCTTCAGGTGCAGCCAGTTTTGGATCCTCATAGCTTCCCGTGGAGGTGACTGAGGGGGTTAAGAAGTTTCAGATTTCACATACCTTCACTCACAGTCCACAGCTCATGAGTGAACTGAGTGAGCAGATATAGGAAAGGGTTTTCATGAACGCAACGCAATAACCTGTGCCTAATGTTGGCTTTTCATACCACCATCTCCATGAAAGAAGACTGAACCCACAAGGCACTTACTTTGTGGTGAAAATATGACTACCCAATTATTAATTATGTCAAGGGGGATGCACAGACCGGTTGCCAGATGCTGGTACTCCCAGTTCTGAAGGCAGGTCTAAGAATTAGCTTCGTGCAGGGCACCAGAGGATTCCAAACACCCAAGTATACATCCTCAGTTGTTTGGTCTGGCTAGACATATCCCAGGACATTAAAACATTTTGCTTGGAGTGTTTGCTGAAAGATATCCCAATATGCCTTACCCAAGGCTCCCTTTCTTCTCTTACCCATCATCAAGAACCCTTGTCCATGGTAGGGATAGTTGTGATGGGACTTCAGTTTGCTAATAGACCTCCCAAAATTCTTTATATAAGCCCCCCTTTCTTCCTTTACCCATCATCGACGAACCCTTCTCCCTGATAGGTATAGATGTGATGGGACGCATTTTGCTGCCCAGGCACTCACAGCAATACATCCTAGTTACCCATGGCTATGCCACACCAGGTATCCCAGAGCCTTTTCAATGAGAAGTACCACCAGCAGGAGCAAGAGCAAACACTTAACAGCCTACTCCTCCAGGGTAGGTTATCCTACGGAGATTCCCAGCATTGTTGCCATATCACATTAAGTGAATAATAGACGTTAAGCACTCAGGCAGCCATATAGAAGGTACCTGTGCACTGAAAGTGTGGAAAGAGGTCGTACGGAAGAATGCTTCATGGAAAGATGTCGAGAGGCCAAGATGTCAGAATGCATGAATTAATATTATGGATGGAACTTAAAGTGAAATATGATGAAGACAAAGTTATGTCATACAATAACTGTAAATACGCAGTAATGCAAGGTAGAAAGGAAATGTATAAAAGCTTGCTATAGAGGAATATATAACATTGCAAGGGCGGCCATAGTAGGAAAATGTACACTGGCTTATGTTGAATTGAACCAAGCTACCTCAGTGACAGGCTGAGGCTGTAGAAACAGGAGATGCTGAAAAACAGCTCTGTGTGAAGAGCTGACGATGAATCAAGTTTGGCCCAGAATTAAGGATGCTATTTTTAAAGGATAAACAGAGAGCACAAAGTTAGTACGTGGATAAGCTCTGAATATGGGACATCCTTCATAGAGGGAAGAAGAAGAAAACATGTGTGAGAGTCAAACTGCTGGTCAATTAAAAGTATACAAAGTTCATGTGAGATAGAGTGAGCAAGTCTCTAGAGGCCAAGAGGAGCAAGAGCACCCTGCATAATTAAATAAAATAACAGTAAATAGAAGGCTGAAATGGACACATTTGTGGTCTCTTCACACGTGACTCAGAAGTAAAAAAAAAACAAAGGCTATTAATCAGAGCCTTAAGCTAAAAATAGTGATGTGCTCACACTACTTTGAATTTTCCAGGACATTTAGCAGGCAACAAGGTCAACTACTAAGGGAAGTCTTTGGATCATGGCCTACCAATGAGAGATGATGGACTTATTGGGAAAATGGGGAGTATTCAAATGGGATTCAAACACCTAAATTTAGTTTCACGTATGTGCTGCTAAAGAGCCAAAAGTCCAAGATTTGGATAGTATGGCAACCATTCAGTGGGGTTTAGGGGCAACCTAACATGCAATGTAGCTTAGACAAATCCACTGTTGATGTGTCCACTATAATCAGTATGATACGTATTTAGAGGCATTTTAAGGTGTACTCTACAGATAAGGGGTAGCCAATGATTTACGAATCCTTACATGTTCTATAAGTAGATAGGTTCCCTTAACCAATCCCTTCCCTTGATAGGTTTTGCATTTTGCCAAGTAGAATGACATCATAGATGATGCATATTGGGGTATAAAACCTCTATGTAATCAAGCTTCTGCGCGAGTGTGCATGCATTAATCCGATGTCTGCAAGTTCACCATACTTTATTAAATGACAAAGTAGTACTTTTCCATATTCTTTGAGTCTGTCCGATTATTTGGTTTGAGATAATTATTGTAGTTCCATCTAGCACAACAGATGCTTCAAAGTGCTAGAGCACAACATCCATGCCTGTCTGTTGAACTTCACTGATGTTTTCTTTGACTGATGAGGGAGAGAGCATGGCTTTGCCTATCAAATCAAAACCATCTTTGGCAAATCTGTCAGGCACAGGTCATACCAGCTTCCAAAGACAATAAGAAAGGCTGTAGGGAAGGCTCTAGAGGAAGCAGTTCAAAAGAAGCTCCAACTCCTAGCCATCAAACCAATTTAAGCCACTGCATGTCGCCAATTTTTCTAATTTCTATGCACAATTGGAGTTGGCATCATGCATCGTTTTCTGTAAAGTCAACAAAGTGTCGAAGTTGGAAACCTAACCCTTGCCAAGGGGGTGGACGAGAGGATTGAGTGGATCAGGCAGTGAAGTAAATCTCTACAAAGGAGCTCAAGAAGGTCTATTGTCAGATCTTACTGGCCCTGCAAGAAAATAGCCTTTACTACCCATATAGGTTTACAGCCATCCACTGTGTTGTCATTTGGTCTTGATGGTGCACCTAACATCTTTCAAAGAGTGATGGGCGTTGTCCTCCGCCCCAATAAAGCATACTCAGGGGGTTCCTCACTGATATTGTTATCTTCAGTCTGACCTGGTCACAAACCATGAAACACCTTTACCTGGTTGCCCTCATACAGCCACGGTCAGACCTCATCCTAAACCCAGCTCAGTGCCATCTGCCCTTGTAGTCTGTGAAGTTCCATGGTTTTCAAATTGGCAAAGAGAACAGTCCTGCCCCAATCAACCAAATTCAAGAGTACCTAGGGAATTCCCAACCCTAAAAAAGTTGAATTCATGGTCCCCATATAGCCGGACCTATAATAGATCAACTTTCAAAATTCAATTGGATCAAGTGAACCGACATGACTGAGGAAGCCTTTGGTCAGTTAAAGTGCGCCCAATGTCATCCCCGACTGATAATGCAACTTTGCAGGGCCATTAACCCTGCAGCTGGATGCTTAAAGAGTGGGTCTGTGGGCCTGAGTGTAGCAGTCATTGTCACAGGAAGAAGATATATGCCACTGTCCAGCTGGAATGTCTGGGCGGGGTAGGACCTGCAATGTTATCTAAAGGCCAGGAAATTCACTTTGGTTACTGACTATGCACAATGAAGTCATTCGGCTACTTTAGAGAATAACCAGAGGGTCATGAGGAGATTCACCTTCTTGGTTGTCCACTGAAAAGCGCACCAATAGTCCAATATTATATAACGTCAGACACCAACCAAATCACCTGGAGGCCATGGGAAGATAGGGTGATGTGATGAGGTCCCCTTTCTAAGGCCCTCATTACAGGGTTGGCGGTAAAACCCACTGGTAGTCAGCGGGCTACCGCCGAGGCTGTAACACTGTTTCCGTCGCCTGAAATCCCAGTACCACTTGGATGTCATAGGCGCTGTGGCGCCGCAAGAGGGGGGCCAAGAGGGGCCACAGCCACCCTTCTAAAAACACCCTCCCCCCGCCAATCTACCTGCCTCTTAGAGTTTTTCCACCCCAAGATTTTCAGGCCACCCCTATGAAAAATGTCTGGGTGCTGTCATGATTCTTGCCCCTCATGTCCCCAGCCCTCCAAGATGTCAGGCTGGAGCCAGGCCACGATCACCTACATGGTCTCAAGGGCCTCTCCATCCCTCCAAAGACCCACTTGGAGTCAGACTTGGCGCTTGTGGCACCAGAATCACTCACTCCCATAGGATAATATTGGGGATTGGACTTGTAGTACATTGATGGGGACAAGATGGATGCCACACATATTTCGGTTCCCAGAACTGCATGTGCAGTCTAGTCTTTTGGGTGTGGTTCAGCCCAGAGACACCTGGGATACCCAGACTATTTAAGCCACTCCCAGGCTGAGAAACATGCTTTGTGTTTTCTGCACCTGCAGTGTGACACTCACCGTGTTCGGATCGGTCTCCAGTAGGCCTGCATCTTTCTTCTGCGCATAGCTCCTGCAAGAACAAGAGCACCGTTAGGAACAGCCTTACCTTGCGGCGCTTCTGCCCATCATTCATCGTTTCTTCTGTTCTGCAGGCATCTTCGGCGGTGTCATTCCCATCCCGGCACGCTGCTTCCTAAGAAAAAGGGAAAAGAACAGGAAAAAAGGCATTAGTAAGCATTCAACAAATCTTTGCTTATTTTTAAAGACTGTACGAGCTTCAAACACTTACCTGAATCCCAGCCGCTCTGGGGAAACTCTGTCTCCCGGACTTCTCATCCATCTGCAAGAGGGAAAAGACACTCCAGGTTAGTGTGGAAACATCTAGAGGCGCCACATACTGCGCTTACTCACCGCATTTCTTCTTCATAACCGGCATCCATGCTGAAAACGTTGCGGCACCTAAAAGACACAGAAAAAGAACTCAGTTCAATACACATACGAAAGGGTCGCATCGCACATCGCGCTCTCACTCACCTTCAGCGCTAATCATCTCAGCAGCACGTCACCATCCCCGGACTCCAGCCATCATCTAAGGAAGGAAAGGAACGAAGTTAGAGAACTGTTCAAATGACTCATTATACTTACCTATCGGACTCTTGCCAGTGAAGTAACTAGGCAGCAACGAGCCTGCATCAATCAACGCGCCCCTGCGCTGAAAGCAGGATGGAGAGCACACTTTCCAAGAAAATTAGGTGAGCTGTGGATCAAAGGGAGGGGTTGGACCCTGGTGAAGAAGGGATTCAAGCATACAGAGACAATAGGGAGTTAAACTCTACCAATCCTGTGTTTCAGGCCCAGGCTCCAGTCGAGTAGACTCCAGGGAAGGATTCGAGGTCGTAAGAGGTCAGAACAGGCTGAGTGACTTCCCCGTGGGTACCAGGTGAGCGTTACAAAACACAAAGCCTCACATCAAAATCCACCTTGGCGTCATGGAAACGTCAGAAACTGACCAGTTAGCCCACATGTTGGGGCAGCTACGTTCCGAAGTACATGCAGCCAGACAGGAGACCAACACCCTGAGGAGAGAGCTGATAGTAGCCAAAGAACGCACTGATGATTTAAGCCGGCAACTTCTCCAGTCACAAGCAGGGCATGCACCATTGCCGGGAAGCGTGCCCTCGATGCCAGCACCATCAGCCAATCCCGTTCAGATAACCCTTCATGGGGCAGTTCACTTGGCCCCGCCCGAACGATTTACGGGGGATCGCAAGAGGTTTGCAACGTTCATGAACCAGTGCCACCTGCACTTCCTTTGTAGACCAGGGGCCTTTCCGAATGACCAATCACGGGTCGCTTTTGTGCTATTCTACCTGAGTAGTAGCACCCTTTGTGGCCCAAGACGATCCTTTGCTGCATGACTTCAGGGGCTTTCAGCAGGAGATGGATAAGCTGTTCACCCGTCGTACTCATGGTCAGGCATTAGACAATGAACTTCTGTTCCTATGCCAAGGGAATCAAGACCTATTAACATACATAGCCACGTTCAATAGACTTGTAGTTGAAGCAGAATGGCCAGTGAAGAAGAGAACCACGTTATTTCATTGTTGGTTGCGGGGGGAGCTCAAGGATGTTCTCGCACAAGTAGTGAACCCCCCCAAAAGACTGCTCAGAATTCATTGATCTTGTTGTTCAACTGGATCATAGGTTGCAGGACTGAACAGCAGATCGAACCAGACCGGACCCTCGCCCTATGTATGTGCGTTCAAAGGACAATATTGCCCGCACAACGGAAGGTTCAGGAGAACCAATGCAAATTGGGTGGGTCAGATCCCCCTTGATTAAAGCGGAAAGGGATAAAAGGAGACAGCAGCAGTTATGTCTGTACTGTGGAAGGTCAGGTCATTTCCTTAAAGAGTGACCTCTGAAGCCACCGAGCAGGACGGTAGGGGCCACGGACAAGGAAGATACCATCAAGGAATCGGAAAACTCCCCAGCCCGGCAAGTGTAGGGGTCCACTTGTCGAGCGAAGAAAGTGAACTACAGACCTCCCATTTTGCACCATCTGTGGTCTTGATCAATCACCAACAACCATCTCGGATGCACGCAGTAAGAGCGTACATTGACAGTGGAGCCATTGGGAATTAAATCGACCAGGATCTTGCGGCAAAGATGGGGCTTCCGTTATGCCCTAAATCAACCACCGACACTGTTACCACTGTCGATGGCACGGAAATAGCTTCTGGTCCAGTATCCCAATGCACTGCAGCTTTAACCCTTCTGTGCCAGGATGGACACCAAGAATCTATCGTTTTCGACCTCATTAAGGCACCACAGTTCCGGCTGATTTTGGGAATGCCATGGTTGGTAGCTCACAATCCTCGAATCGATTGGCGAGCAAAAGAATTGGGCTTTCCCGAGACTTGCGCCCACACATGTTATCGCCAAGAGAAACAACCAATAGACAGCAGAACCTCCGCGCTTGCGACTGTGGCAACCAAGTGAATACCAGGACTTTCAAGATGTCTTTCAGAAAGAACAGGCTACTACCCTGCCACCGCATAGACCATACGATTGCCAAATCGACCTGATACCTGGTGCACAAATCCCTTGTGGGCGAATTTACGCACTCACGGAACCAGAAAACCAGCACCTGAAGGCCTATCTTGACCAATACCTGGCCAACGGGTTCATCCGTCCCTCGAAGTCTCCAGCAGTCAGTCCTCTATTCTTCGTACTGAAAAAGGAGAGGGACTTGAGAACGTGCATCGACTATCGCGCACTGAACCAGATTACCGTAAAAAAACGCTACCCCCTGCCACTGATCCCTGAATTGCTTGATCAAGTCAAAGATGCCCAAATCTACACAAAACTAGACCTGAGGGGGTCATATCACTTTGTTCGCGTAAAACAGGGGGACGAATGGAAAACCGCTTTTCGCACCTAATACGGCTTGTACGAATATCAAGTAATGCCCTTTGGCCTTTGCAACGCGCCTGCAGAATTTCAATACTTTGTGAACAATGTCCTACGGGAATTGATTGATGTCTGCGCTCTAGTGTACATCGACGATATTCTAGTATATTCTGCATCAAAGCAGGACCACGTTAAACACGTCCGATCAGTATTGGAGAAACTCTGTCAACACCAGCTCTACGCCAAGCTCGAAAAGTGCTCATTCCACATCTCCAAGGTGGAATTCCTGGGCTTTATTCTAAGCCCGAATGGAATCCGAATGGATGTACACAAGGTAGATGCTATCCTGAACTGGCCATCCCAAAATTCATTCAAAGGGGTTCAAAGTATGCTGGGTTTTGCAAACTTCTACCGCCGGTTCATCCCAGGATTTTCGCAAATCATGCATCCCATCAAGTCATTGCTAAGGAAAAGCAACAAAAAAGTTCCAGTGGACAACAGAAGCCGAGGAAGCTTTCCAGGAACTCAAAGCAAGATTCACATCTGCCCCAATCTTATGCCACCCTCGTCCTGATCTCCCATACCTGGTGGAAACGGACACCTCAAGCATGGCTATGGGAGCTGTCCTCTCACAAAAGGACCCCGAAACGGGCCAGTTACACCCTGTTGCCTTCTGGTCGCGTACATTCACACCCCATGAACTCAATTACTCTATCACAGACAAAGAACTCCTAGCCATTAAGTCAGCCTTTAAGGCATGGCTTCACTACCTCTTGGGCGCCAGACACACAATCACCGTAATAACTGACCACCGGAACCTCCAGTACCTAAAAACAGCAAAGGCCCAATCCTCACGAAAACTACATTGGGCTCTTTTTTTTGCTGAATATGACTACGTGATTATATTTCGACCAGGGGTGAAAAACGGAAAGGCCGATGCCTTTTCCCGTATGGGGGTGGAAGAGCAAGGATATCAGACCCCTGACCCAATAGCAATCATCCCGAGGGACAAGCTCCTAGGAATCACAGCAACCATAACTCAGAAAGAATTACATGAAGAAATCCAAAACCTGATGAGTCCGGAGCAATTACAAGCGTGGAGTGCACAAGGAGAACATTACATGATAAAAGATCAGTTGCCCTACTTCAGGAATCGTTTATTCTTACCAAACCAAGAACTACGAGAACAAGTCATGTCCAGTTATCATGATTCCTTGATCGAGGGCCACCCCGGAATCGCTAAAACCCTAGCCAAGGTAAAACGAAATTATTGGTGGCTCACGTGGCGTAAAGACATTATCCAATTCATTCTATCTTGTGGAGTGTGTGCTCAAAACAAGTCATCCAAGCAGAAACCGGCTGGGCTATTACAAACATTGGAAATCCCACCAGCACCCTGGCACACGTTGTCCCTCGATTTTATTACTGACTTACCAGCCAGTCAAGGGTTAACACTATTCTTGTGGTTGTGGACCTATTTTCAAAAATGGCACATTTCATTCCTCTTAAGGGGCTCCCAAATGCTTCCACTCCGGCAAAGGTATTTCTTGAAGGCATCGTACGGCTCTATGGGTTTCCTTCAGTTTTAGTCTCAGACCGAGGTAATCAATTCGTATCTAACTTCTGGAGAAAATGCTGCTCTATGTTCCAGATCGACGTCCGACTATCCACCAGTCACCATCCCCAATGGGTGGTCAAACTGAGAGGACAAATCAGACGCTCGAGCAGTATCTGCGTTGCATGTTACACCAAGCTGAAGGAAGCTGGTTCGACCTATTATGGATAGCTGAATATGCTTATAATAATTCCCTACACACCAGCACTGGGCAGAAACCCTTTTATACCATGTATGGCAGGCACCCACGTACTTCTGAGTTGGACTTTCCACAAACCCTGGAAATGCCAGCAGTCAAAACCTTGCACACAACCATTTCTCAAACCTTTAAAAGGGCAGCTGAACCCCTACTTCAAGCTAAGAATCGTCCAAAGAAGTTTGCTGATCAACACCGAGCAAAGGCCCCCAACTTCCAAGTGGGAGACAAAGTCAGTGAAGTAACTAGGTAGCAATGAGCCTGCATCAATTAACGTGCCCCTGCGCTGAAAGCAGGATGAAGAGCACACTTTCCAAGAAAATAAGGTGAACTGTGGATCAAAGGGAAGGGTTGGACCGCGGGGAAGAAGGGGTTCAAGCACACAGAGACAATAGGGAGTTAAACTCTACCAATCCTGTGTTTCAGGCCCAGTCTCCAGTCGAGTAGACTCCAGGGAAGGGTTCAACGTCGTAAGAGGTCAGAACAGGCTGAGTGACATCCCCGTGGATACCAGGTGAGCGTTACAGGTGCGCCATTGCATAGGCTGCTGAACGGTTATTTCCCATTCCCATGGAATCCCGTATTACACCATGGGAATGGGAAACCTGAAGCACCTGCACGGTTAGTAACAGTGCTGGTGCTTCAGTGAAAAGCCTGCCGGTAGGAGCCTGAACTCTGGCAGGTCAGGCCGGTTGGGAGTTCTGTGTACCTACCAGCAGACTCTTATTAGCAGTGTACAAGCACCCATTCCATACTGCCAAACTTGGGATGAAGCCCTAAGTCTGTGAACCAACAGGAAGGTGACACAGGGAGCTGGGTGCCACCCTCAGCTAATCGATGTTGTGCCATGGGTTGATATGGGGAGGATCCCCTGCCAATGTAAGAGAGCCCGAAGCTTGTACCATACATGCCCAATGTTAGGAGGTCTGGAGTCTATGGAGTGGTGCTGCAGACTCCTGGTTCCCACTTTAACTCGAACTGTGCCTTTGGCTGTTCAAGATGACCCAGTGACAGATCCAATGAGGAACAACAAAAACAGTTTTGACGCGGGACCCGTGGAGAGGTTTGGTGGCAGAGATATGTGATGTGCGACCCAGGAATGCCCTGTCTTATCAGTATATGTGTAAATAAGTCATGAACTATAACTTTCAAGTCAAGTTTATTTGTCTTCCTTGAGCCCCTCCTTTTGAGGGAAAGGGCAGATTGATTTGCATATGTGATTACCCTTCTATAATGTTACGCATAAACCAGCAAAGAACATGCTGTTAGGACACAAGAATGATATCTCTATGGTTAAAAAGGGTATTCTGAAACATTTTAATCACATTTTAATAATGCCAATGCTGCCGCACTAAGTGAGTTGGAGTGTGTTGTGCAGAATACCTCCATCTTTCTGTGCTTAGGGACTCGAGCACTGTGTCACATGTTTGGGTTTGTTTGCTATCTTGAACCTGGGGGTGTGACCTAGCAAATCAGACCAGACTGCTCCTGCTAGGATGGAGTTGTTTTTTTACCTGCAAACGCTCCACTTTTGCAATAGAATATAGGCGTTTAGAATGATGGAATGCTGTCCAATGAGCAGTTAGTAATAGCTCAAGTAGATGTGAAGAGTATTTCAATAGCTTTTAAGGGATCACAGTCTCATTGATTTTAGGTTGCAGAATCGGTGGGAGGGGGGCAGAATCGATTCTTCATCAGCTTACATTTCAGTTCTGTGTCCATGCTGCTAATATTATTACTAATATTAGCGCTACTGTTAGTACTGCTACTAGTAATACTTCTACTAATACTGTTACTACCACTACTATTGCTATGAAGACTACTAAAGGTATTGCTACTATAATTCTCTTACTACTGTTTCAAGTAATGGGACTGTAGCTACTACTGTTGCTATTCTAATTATTAAGGATATTACTATATGTAGTGCTACAACCACTACTGCTATTACTAATACCACTTCTACTAATACTACTGTTATTACTAAGGTTATAGGTGCTACCACAGCTACCATTACTTCTGTTTGTGCTGCTTCTGGTTTGCTTTTTTTGTATGTTGTTTAACGCATACACTAGACCAAGCTCAAATAGGTATTGTTAATACCTGAATCAATGGTACGGTACTCAGTCTAATAAATGTGAAATGATGAAAGACTGAGGGCCTCATTACGAGAAGTGCGCTAAAAACAGGGTCATTATTGGCATGGAGGAAGTAGCAGGTCCGTGCTCGTTTGACGCCACTAATAGCGGCTGATTACGAGTGCGTGAGCATGCGCGAACCCCCATGCCGGTAAAGGCCATACCGCCATGCTGCTAAAGGCCCTCCAACCCCTCGATAGCGGCATCACGGGACCCGCTGATACTGCCTCTGGCATAGGAGGCACCCCTTACTGTAAAAGCAAGAGGAAATATCGAGGCTGAGTACCACAAAAGGAGATACACCAAACACGGGCTTATAAAGATTCACAGATCTTTAATACTACTGCGCAGTTTACAAAGAGCAAAAACAGATAGCTATCTGGCCCTCAGTACATCACAGTGAATACCATCCCTTCAGTGTGAGAAGTGAGAGGTACTGGACATCTGGACATTCGTACATTTATACAATTTCAGAAAGAATGGTCAGCCCCTCTGCAAGTTAATAATCCATGGTCTAGAGTTCGTGCCAAGTTCACTTATGGCTTATACGACAATATGCACACGGATTACATTCTGTTTACATACAAACAAGTTACAATGACAACAGTGTATTCCCAGATTTATCAGTAAGCCTTGGCACATGTCCCTTCGCAATGCAATTCAGCCAGTGTCCACGTTCGATATTTGCTTTATATTGTTTTGATGTATGTCCGTGGATCAGGCTTGTTGGTGCAGACAATCCTAAAACCACAAATCTGGCATGGGACAAGGTCTCTTTACCCAGTCTAAACATTCGGCCTGGGGACAGCCTAAATATTAACTAAGGTGCAAGGTTCGGGAAGGCTCGGTTACAAGTTGGAAACACAGTCCACCATTTTATAACACAGAGTTACATTTGAACAGAAATCAAAATGGCGGATGATCCCAAAATGGCAGCAAAGTCGATCTAAAATCGGAACTTTGCAACGCAGTTTTCTTCGCTGAGCGACTGGGCTTAGGCCAATATATATTAGAAAGGAGGCACAATATGATTTCCCATTTAACAAACTCTCCTTTTGGCCTAAGCCAAGCGCTAAACTACTTCTAGTCACTTTACGAATAACTCCATGTCTCAGTGTCCATACACTCTGAATAACTATCATCAGTGATATCGATCGCCATAAGGTCAGAAACAGAAATTTCCTTGAACACAAATTTGTTTGTCATTTACTCCGGGGCGCGTACCTTTTGTCCTAATGTTCCCATAGCTTGTGCACAACATCCTCCTAACATCGAACATATGCCAGGAAGACACTCTATACAGCAACAGAAAAACAACAGAATACCCAGAATAATCAGCAAGACTGAAAGTAGCTTCCACCCCCAAGATTGTAAGAAGTCCCAGAACCAAGCGCTAAGATCCCAGTTTCCCTCGGGAACATGCACTTCTGAACTAAGGACGTGCAGATTTTGTATTGCCTTAAAGATGGTTGGGGAGGAATCTGGCACAAAAATGCAACAATCGGACCCCACTAATTTACATACCCCACCACGCTCAGGCAGGATGATGTCTAATGCCATCCGGTTCTGAAGTGCCACTAACCTTATCGCTTTTTGTTCTAAAGTCATGTTATAGAGTATGCAAAGCAGAGGGGGGTCTGGGAAACTCACCCAAGAACAAGTCAATGGGCTGTGTTTGTGCTGGTAGAGAGTTTCCCAGACCCCGCCATGTTATAGAGCATGTCAGTGGTCCGGTTGCTGGTGCTCTCCAGTACTCTCGCTAGTCTTCTGATATCCTCAGAGTTTAATATTTGCCCCAAAATGGTATAAAGGATTTAGCTATGTCACCCAGAACTTGTGCTGAAGTATCGCCATTCTCGTCCCGCCTTGGACGAGCCTTAGAGATTTCTATGGTGCTTGCCATGAATACCCCGGGTAACAGAATTCCTAAATAAGAGGTTCCCTGACAATCCCTAGGTAACCATGGGAAAGCTTCATTACTGCAAACAAAGTAGACAGGTTCGCCGACATACAAAGGTCTGTCCTCACTGGTCAAGTTTGCAACAATGGTGCAGCCCTTGAAATCACCCATTGACTGAGTACTATTCCTCCGTATGCAGAAAGAAACTGAATCGGGGCTGTGGTTAACAGTATAGGAAGGTGGCCTGGCATCCTTATTGCCTATAGGAGCCATCTTAAAAGAGATCAAAGATTGAAAAGGACGAGACAGTCTATCAGAAGGCCTAATAGAAGCAACATTAAACTTGCTCTTATTCGCAAAGAGTGAGCATCCCAGGGACGTTAGAACACGTTTCTCAAAATCATTAAAATTAGTTCCATCAAATTTCCATCAAAGTTCCCCGAGATGCTATCGTTCCATCGGCCAAAGAATAGTGCCCTTAAAGATGCATAGCATGCAGTAGTCAAAGGTAAAGGATGAATATACCAGCCCAACCCCTTATCTACGTGTTGCGGTAAATGCGAGCAGACCCAACAATTAGACATAATAAAAATTGCATGTGTGGCATTCATGATGAATAATAAAGTGTTGTTGTGGTAACTCTGTCTGTGCTGAGAGTCTCTAGGAGATAGAGTGTGCAGATGCACGAAGGGTGTTGAAACAGTAGGTACATTTTCAGTGGGTAACAGAATTTCAAGTGGGTGTACTTCTTACAGATACCAAAATCCTAAGGCAATTACTATTGTGAAACCGGTTGACATAATTACAAGACAACAATACGTTTTTGGTGACCACGCATTCGATTGTTCATTGCTACGGTTGGTCACACAGTCACTTATTTGTTCCGTGCAAGTGGGAGCGATTGCAGGCATTGTTTCTTCAAACGATTACTCCAGAGTTTGTTTGCTGGCAATCTCCTGATCGCGCGCTTTCTTAGTCCTTCCCTAACCCTAGCCAACAGAATTCCTTACGTGCAAAAGAACAGGGCCAAAAAGACAACCCCTTAGATGATTTTTCCTGGTGGCACAGCCGAACCGTGAAGTAAGTCTAGCTCCTTGGACGCAGATCATACCTTGTAACTCCTGGTACTGCATGATCTGCGAACAACGTGTCGTTGCTTCCTGATGGAAGTGGTGGATTTGTGACAGAACTTAACAATGGTGAAAAAGGATCTGTGGGAGAGTGTGGAGATAAACCAGCTGTTTCCCCAAGCCCCACGGGCTCAGGGAGAGTCTCTGACGCACTCTCGATGCTGCTCGATGCTATGTGATCGTTGAGTGCAGCGCAGGTAAGGACTTCTGTGTCTTCTGTATCGTGTGGCAAAGGTAAGGGAATCCTCTTGACATGTGACGCGTGAATCCAATGCTTTAGTCCCAACACTCATACCGCTGTCTGTGTGACCAAGAGGACCTGATGTGGGCCCCTCCAACGCGGTGCGAGGCAGGATGCTCTTTCAAATGATTTGACTAACACCCAGCTTCCAGGCTGTATGCTGTGACCTGGGCCCTCATACTTTACAGGGAGGGTTTCTCGCACCTGTTGATAAATCAAATACAGATTTTTAGTTTACTGGTCACAGTAGTCGGAAAAAAGTACATGTTCAATGTCACGCAACGATCGCGGTTTAGGCAAGTTCCAAATGTTAGCTGGCCTACCCATAACCACCTCAAATGGTTAGAGCCCAGTCTTAGGGCCTCATTACACAGTAGGCGGTAGGGACTTAACGTTACCGGTAATGGAATACTGTTAACGTTAAATCCCCATACGAATTATGACCTGGCTCACCGCTATTTGCGGCACCGCTAAGTACGGTGCCACTAATAGCGGCCAGTCTGCGGGCGCGCGACCCTCGAGTCCGTAATTTATGGCATGCCGCTATTAGCACATCATCACAAGCCAGGTGGACGTGCCAATAGCGGCATGGAAAAGCACCCAAAACCCCTTACCGCCATGGCGCTAATACCGCCATCGCGAACCACCCGTTAAGAGAACTGAGCAGTGTTCCCACCTGCCACAGGTGGACACAATCTGTACAGGTGGAGGCAATGGAGACTCAGGCAGCACAAAAGGAGCACACCACACCCCTTCCCACACCAAGATGGTTCCAATACTAGCAGCGTTACATGGGCTGGAGGACATGATGGCAGCGCAGCAGCAGCAGCCAGCACAGAGGAGAGGCAGGAGAAGGAGGAGGAGGAGGGCAAGACAGGCACAGCATGCACCACCACGGCACCTAATCATACCACAGAGGCACCCACCAATTCCCAGGATCAGAGCCAATCCATTTAACCTAGCCCCGGAGCAGATACACACCCTGTACCGTCTGGACCGGGATACCATAACCAGCATTGTAGACATGATACACAACGACATTGTGAGCCTCATAGACATCCGAACTGCCATCCCCCCTCTACTCAAGGTGGTGACTGTGCTCCACTTCCTAGCCACAGGCACTTACAGGCACTTACCAGCATACGGTGGGGCAGATGCATGGCATCTCACAACCAGTATTCTCACACACGCTGACCCAGGTACTCGATGCCCTCCTGAAGCATGCACCTGAACACATATTCATGCCACGGACTGCCCAGGAGCTTGCAAACACCAAAGTTGGTGGTCCCACATCTCAATGAAGTAGTGTACCGAAACAGGAAGCAATTTCACTCCATCAATGTCCAAATGGTATGTGACGCCAACAAGATAATCACTCATTGCTGTGCCCGATTTCCTGGATCAACCCATGATTCAATTTTCCTGCGGAACTCAACTATCCCACGCTACATGGAGCGACAAGCCGGACAACGTTCGTGGCTACTTGGTGAGTAGCAGGGCAAGCACATGGCAGCGTGATTGGGGGGCGGGGAGAGATACATACTCCGATTGGGTGTAGCTTGTTGTCCGTTGGACAAATGCACATACCAACATCCATCTGGGTAGACCCAGAACGTACCAGAGATGAATGGACATGCAAGTGTGAGCTACATAACATAGATGACAATCCAGGTCTCGAAAAATCAAACATCCATCCACATCCACATTGCACAACATTCCACACCTCAAAATACACAAATCTCATACATGCCACCAACATAATCCTACAAAATGAGCGCAGCACAACAGCAATAATGCATTGTGGCCTTGAATGCATGCGAAGGGATCACCCCTAGCCATAGCATTGCACCACGCACTTATAGCACAACTCAAGTGATGCCTCTCAGCATGGCAACTGGTAACTGGAGGGATAGCCCATCACCGACAGAACACTGGGCTAGTAGAACTTGGTTAACAAGGAGGGGTTTGTTCTGCCGTATAACATTTTTAGGAGCGGGACTACTTCCTGATTCTAGTAGGCCCAAGTCATTTCTATTGTGTCCAAGGAAATACAAAAACACTGTAAATGTGAAGATGTACACAAAATAGTTCAGACAGAAATAGGTGTTATTTATACAGCTTGTAAGTTTATTTTGCTGTGGGTGCATTTAGTAAATCATGCATCCATATTGTTGAAACCGGACTGTTTTTACTGAGAGTCAACAGAAATGCAAAACTAATTTTTCCATTCAGAGATACTTGGTATGCAGGAGGTATACACCATTATACACCATTATAATGGCCAAATTAATTGGCAGAATGCAGTAAAACAAAAGAACAAAAGAACAAAGTAACCATCACCATTAGTGACATGTGATTATCGTGTGTTCAGATGCGAGACAACCCAGAACAAACACATTAAATGGGAAATTCTTTGTTGTCTGTAGCCAGGCTTGAGGGTGACCTAACACGTGGTCGACGTCTAGAATTAGATCAAAAGATTTTTTGGGACCAGGAGAGGTATGCAGATATTGGTCCTAAAGACGTTTCGGCTGGTAGCCTTCATCTTGGGCCTGGAATAGGTCTCCCTATAATAAAGATATGGGGACACTATTAATGTCTGAATCAAGGGTTAAAAACTAATGTTTTTATTAAAAAACACACAATATATTCCAAGATTATGGTACACCACGATAAAATCGAGAGCTAGGGAGAGACAGAACTGACCTTGGGGGCTGCGATGCTGCAGGATTCTGTGGATTGTTTTTTGCCACCCAAGACAATTAGGGTGCAGAGTTGGGTGGGCTTCTGGGCGTTAATGGCAGGCTGTAAAACGCTACAGGAGTCAGAGAAATATGTAGGAATCAGAAACATGAAGTACAAGGTAATACGAGCTGTGGTAGCTTGGGAGCGTGAGGTTGGGGAGCGCTCACCTTGCTGGGTGTTTTATGTGTCCAAAAAATGCTGGAAATTCCTAGGAAGTTGGGAAGTAGGCCAAAGTCAGCACAAGTCTGACTTCCACGTAAAGACGGCTGAATAAGGGCCTGGTTCGATGACAGGTCTGTATTAGTAAAAGAGAAATAAATTAAAGAAAGGGAGTGAGAGATCCCGGTATGTTGTATAAGTAAAGTATTACAGAGGAAACGGGAGGCTCTAATTACCTTTGGTCGGGTTCTAAGTGTGCTGCAGTCTGGCGAGTGACTTCTCGTGGGCAGCTTGCGAGCGGAGCGTCTCATTCGCTCGGGGAGGCTCTTGGCAATAAGTGTAAGAGAGGCCGTGCTGTGCACAGCGGTGCTCGGTGCGCATGCGTGCCGCGAGTAGTGTTCAGCGGTTGCGCATGCCCATACCTGAACTTTCGTAACGTTACTGAGTGTGTCAGGAGGTGGAGATGCTAGTCGCTGGCTCATGCGTGTTAGGGAAACTCGGTGCACATTGCTGTATGTGCACGAATGGGACTAAATTCTTGTGGTATCTGTGAGTGGCAGTGAGGTATGGGGAAAAAAATTGTGTACAACATATAGTAAAATGAGACAAGTTGCCACCATTCGTGGTCTCAACAGGAGAACAGGAGAGTTTGTCAGGAGTCACAGAAGGAGAGTAAGACAAAAGTTGATGTGTTTATCTGCTGAAGTGTGTGGGATCTATCTCATTAAGGCCGTTGGTGGTGCTTTTGAGTTTAAATATCCACCACGCTTCTTTGTGGTTAAGCGAGTTAGTCACATTATTTGTGTTCGGAACTGTGTCTGCTATCCACCACAGGATATCGTCCGGGCCATGATGGTTTTCGATAAAGTGTTCTACCATTGGGGCAGATGCACACTTACATCGGATACGAGATCTATGTTCGCCAATCCTTTTGTTGATTTGTCGAGTAGTTTGCCCCACGTACCGAAGCCCACAAGGACATTCGATAATGTAAACTACATTGGCTGTTTTGCAGTTTGTAAACTGTCTGAGTTGCCAGTCTTTTTCACCTATTTTAAATGAGGACATTTTCTTGGTGAAGCGGCAAACTGTGCAGGTACCACACGGGTGGTGCCCCCTTATTTCCCGCATGTTCCAGAGCGTGGATCTTTGTGACTTCTTTTCTAGTCTGGCATGTGAAAGCATGTCTTTTAGGTTCTTGGATCTTTTAAGCGCCATTCGTGGAGTTTTTTCTTCAGGCAGGCTCAATTGTACTAAAGGCCAGAATTTTTTCAGTAAACCTTTGATTTTAGTTGTGTCAGGGCCAAAAGTAGAGACGAACGTGAGGATATTCTCTTGCTCTAGATTTTTGGCTCTGGGTGTTAGCAGGCTTTCTCTTGGTGTATATTTTGCTCTTTTTATGGTCCGTTTAACAAGTTTTTTGGGGTATCCTCTTTCTTGAAGTTTACTTTCTAGCTTTGTGGCATGTTCTTGAAATTTTTCCATCTCTGTGCAGTTGCGTCTTAGCCTTAAGAATTGTCCATATGGGAGGTTATCCCTTAGATTTCTTGGATGGTGGCTACTGTAGTGAAGCAGAGTATTCCTCTCAGTCTCTTTTGTAAAAAGATCACATTGTAGTTTGCCATTTTTCACTAGGATGGTGAGATCCAGAAAATCGATGGCGGTATTACTCTTTTTCATGGTGAATTTGATTTCCTGGGTCTGTGTGTTAATCCATTCAAAGAATGAGGTAAGACTGTTTTCATTCCCATTCCATATTAAGATGACATCATCGATATATCTATACCATGAGGAGATTTGATCTTGGAAAGGGTTGGAAGTGTTAATGACATATTGCTTTTCAAATTCTGCCATGAAGATTATCGCCAAACTCGGGGCAAAGGCGGCTCCCATTGCTGTCCCACTTGTTTGGAGATAGTAGTCATCATCAAAGGTGAAGAAGTTGTTGATTAGTGCAATTTCTAGCAATTCCACTATAAAGTTGGTAGGAACTCTTCTCTGGGTCATAAAGTGGGTTAAGTGGTGTCGAATGCACTCTATAGCTGCTTCTTGTGGGATATTAGTGTAGAGGCTAACTACATCCATGGTTACTAGGATTTCCTGTTCACTGTTGAATTGACGTTCTTCAAATTTCGAGATAGTCGACATAGTATCTCTTAGATACGTCGGAGTTTGTTGGCTCAGGGGCTTCAGGAAGTGGTCTATGAATTTGCAGATAGGTTCAAGGATTGAACCACAACCAGACACTATTGGCCTGCCTGGAGGATTTACGCTATCTTTGTGAAGTTTTGGAAGAGCATAAAATGCTGGTGTTCTATTTTCAGAAGTGTTGAGGAAAATTTCTTCCCTTTCTGTAATCCACTCTTGCTCTAATGCAAATCTAGTTGTTTCCTGGATTTTATGTTTTATGGCACATGAGGGATCTTTTCTTAGTCTTTTGTAATTGCCTTCTGTGTTTAACAATTGCATCACCATTCCTTTGTATTGTGTCAGATTCTGAATCACAATACCTCCCCCTTTGTCCGCTGTTTTTATGATCAAATCCTTGTTTTCTGCTAGTGTTGTTAAAGCCTTGCGTTCCCCAGTAGTCAAGTTCTGTCTCATCCGTTGGGGATTGGTTTGGAGTTTTCTGATTTCTTTTGATATACATTTTTCAAAAGTGAGCAAGGAGCTGGGCACCTCGTTTTCTGAAGGGTTGAATGTAGATTTAATTCGTAGTCCTGTGTCTTCTGGTTCTGGGCGAAGGTCTTTATCCTTGAAGTACACTTTCCTTCTGATACTTCTGAAGAGATTCGATAGTTCAGTGTCTAATTGGAACCAGTCTGTTTGTTCTGTGGGTACAAATGATAGTCCTTTGGTAAGGACGGAAGTTTCTTCTTTTGAGAGCACATATCCTGATAAGTTGAAGATTGGTATTTCAGTTAGAACCTGCGGTTGGTTCTCCTCCTCTGATTGCGTTGTCCCCACTGTGGATAGTTGAAAAACTCCATTGCCTGTGGTTGTGGAGGGGGCCCCCAGTATGCGCCTCTGGGGGCCATCTGCCCTAAAAAAGGCATCTGGTTAGGTGGTTGATATTGCCCATGTTGTCTATTTTTGTGCCTACTTTGGTTGGGGTCTCCTGGAGATGAATCCGAACTGGAGGTGTCTGAGAAGGAGACCCATTTACGTCTGTTTCGGGTTGCTGAGGTTTGGTTCGCCAGTCTTTCCTTTTCCTTTTTGTCCTTGTATTCTGCCGATAGGTATGGATACACCACTTCAATTTTGAAATTGCTAATGTCTTTTGTTAGTTTCTTATGTTTTTTCTCCAATGTGATAGAGGAAAATTGGTCAAAAGCTTTGTCAATTTCTTTCAACTTCTCCCTGGCATTAGACAAACTTGCGTCATTTAGAAATTTAGTTTCTTCTTCTTTTAGATCTTGTTGTATTTTGGTGTGAATGCGCTGTGCTGTTGTTATGGTAAGAGCCATTAGGTCCCTACTGCATTTTGTAGAGATTTTGCTGAAGCCCAGCATGTATTCCTTGTCCTCAAGGAATAATGCTGGTTCATTCCTGACCAGTAGTCCCATTGGTACTAGGTTAACTCTGAGGTACTCTCTAAGAAAATGTGCATGCACTTCCGTACGGAAGCATTTTTTCTTTAAGTTTAGTAACATGTCTCCTGAGGCTGTGGAGGCAATATGTTGCTGTGCTCCTGCCAAGTTGAAGAGAGATGGTCCCTCTATGATACTGTCTATTTCTTCTTCCGTAAACGATAACATTTGATTCATGTTGTAGATATAAAGGGGCAGAGGCCCTGGGGGGTCAGAAACCGTGTGCTCCCTATGTGGGTGTAAGTGTATGTGAGCCTAAAGAAAGAGGCACATGTACTAAGAACTTTTTTTGAAACAATTTCAAAATTCCCTATTATAGCATGGTGCTATATCAAAATACTGGTAACTGGAGGGATAGCCCATCACCGACAGAACACTGGGCTAGTAGAACTTGGTTAACAAGGAGGGGTTTGTTCTGCCGTATAACATTTTTAGGAGCGGGACTACTTCCTGATTCTAGTAGGCCCAAGTCATTTCTATTGTGTCCAAGGAAATACAAAAACACTGTAAATGTGAAGATGTACACAAAATAGTTCAGACAGAAATAGGTGTTATTTATACAGCTTGTAAGTTTATTTTGCTGTGGGTGCATTTAGTAAATCATGCATCCATATTGTTGAAACCGGACTGTTTTTACTGAGAGTCAACAGAAATGCAAAACTAATTTTTCCATTCAGAGATACTTGGTATGCAGGAGGTATACACCATTATACACCATTATAATGGCCAAATTAATTGGCAGAATGCAGTAAAACAAAAGAACAAAAGAACAAAGTAACCATCACCATTAGTGACATGTGATTATCGTGTGTTCAGATGCGAGACAACCCAGAACAAACACATTAAATGGGAAATTCTTTGTTGTCTGTAGCCAGGCTTGAGGGTGACCTAACACGTGGTCGACGTCTAGAATTAGATCAAAAGATTTTTTGGGACCAGGAGAGGTATGCAGATATTGGTCCTAAAGACGTTTCGGCTGGTAGCCTTCATCTTGGGCCTGGAATAGGTCTCCCTATAATAAAGATATGGGGACACTATTAATGTCTGAATCAAGGGTTAAAAACTAATGTTTTTATTAAAAAACACACAATATATTCCAAGATTATGGTACACCACGATAAAATCGAGAGCTAGGGAGAGACAGAACTGACCTTGGGGGCTGCGATGCTGCAGGATTCTGTGGATTGTTTTTTGCCACCCAAGACAATTAGGGTGCAGAGTTGGGTGGGCTTCTGGGCGTTAATGGCAGGCTGTAAAACGCTACAGGAGTCAGAGAAATATGTAGGAATCAGAAACATGAAGTACAAGGTAATACGAGCTGTGGTAGCTTGGGAGCGTGAGGTTGGGGAGCGCTCACCTTGCTGGGTGTTTTATGTGTCCAAAAAATGCTGGAAATTCCTAGGAAGTTGGGAAGTAGGCCAAAGTCAGCACAAGTCTGACTTCCACGTAAAGACGGCTGAATAAGGGCCTGGTTCGATGACAGGTCTGTATTAGTAAAAGAGAAATAAATTAAAGAAAGGGAGTGAGAGATCCCGGTATGTTGTATAAGTAAAGTATTACAGAGGAAACGGGAGGCTCTAATTACCTTTGGTCGGGTTCTAAGTGTGCTGCAGTCTGGCGAGTGACTTCTCGTGGGCAGCTTGCGAGCGGAGCGTCTCATTCGCTCGGGGAGGCTCTTGGCAATAAGTGTAAGAGAGGCCGTGCTGTGCACAGCGGTGCTCGGTGCGCATGCGTGCCGCGAGTAGTGTTCAGCGGTTGCGCATGCCCATACCTGAACTTTCGTAACGTTACTGAGTGTGTCAGGAGGTGGAGATGCTAGTCGCTGGCTCATGCGTGTTAGGGAAACTCGGTGCACATTGCTGTATGTGCACGAATGGGACTAAATTCTTGTGGTATCTGTGAGTGGCAGTGAGGTATGGGGAAAAAAATTGTGTACAACATATAGTAAAATGAGACAAGTTGCCACCATTCGTGGTCTCAACAGGAGAACAGGAGAGTTTGTCAGGAGTCACAGAAGGAGAGTAAGACAAAAGTTGATGTGTTTATCTGCTGAAGTGTGTGGGATCTATCTCATTAAGGCCGTTGGTGGTGCTTTTGAGTTTAAATATCCACCACGCTTCTTTGTGGTTAAGCGAGTTAGTCACATTATTTGTGTTCGGAACTGTGTCTGCTATCCACCACAGGATATCGTCCGGGCCATGATGGTTTTCGATAAAGTGTTCTACCATTGGGGCAGATGCACACTTACATCGGATACGAGATCTATGTTCGCCAATCCTTTTGTTGATTTGTCGAGTA
The DNA here is from genome assembly GCF_040938575.1 of Ambystoma mexicanum. NCBI lineage: Eukaryota > Metazoa > Chordata > Amphibia > Caudata > Ambystomatidae > Ambystoma > Ambystoma mexicanum. The sequence continues at coordinate 1,074,138,458 of NC_090921.1, read as the reverse complement.
GTTTGCCCCACGTACCGAAGCCCACAAGGACATTCGATAATGTAAACTACATTGGCTGTTTTGCAGTTTGTAAACTGTCTGAGTTGCCAGTCTTTTTCACCTATTTTAAATGAGGACATTTTCTTGGTGAAGCGGCAAACTGTGCAGGTACCACACGGGTGGTGCCCCCTTATTTCCCGCATGTTCCAGAGCGTGGATCTTTGTGACTTCTTTTCTAGTCTGGCATGTGAAAGCATGTCTTTTAGGTTCTTGGATCTTTTAAGCGCCATTCGTGGAGTTTTTTCTTCAGGCAGGCTCAATTGTACTAAAGGCCAGAATTTTTTCAGTAAACCTTTGATTTTAGTTGTGTCAGGGCCAAAAGTAGAGACGAACGTGAGGATATTCTCTTGCTCTAGATTTTTGGCTCTGGGTGTTAGCAGGCTTTCTCTTGGTGTATATTTTGCTCTTTTTATGGTCCGTTTAACAAGTTTTTTGGGGTATCCTCTTTCTTGAAGTTTACTTTCTAGCTTTGTGGCATGTTCTTGAAATTTTTCCATCTCTGTGCAGTTGCGTCTTAGCCTTAAGAATTGTCCATATGGGAGGTTATCCCTTAGATTTCTTGGATGGTGGCTACTGTAGTGAAGCAGAGTATTCCTCTCAGTCTCTTTTGTAAAAAGATCACATTGTAGTTTGCCATTTTTCACTAGGATGGTGAGATCCAGAAAATCGATGGCGGTATTACTCTTTTTCATGGTGAATTTGATTTCCTGGGTCTGTGTGTTAATCCATTCAAAGAATGAGGTAAGACTGTTTTCATTCCCATTCCATATTAAGATGACATCATCGATATATCTATACCATGAGGAGATTTGATCTTGGAAAGGGTTGGAAGTGTTAATGACATATTGCTTTTCAAATTCTGCCATGAAGATTATCGCCAAACTCGGGGCAAAGGCGGCTCCCATTGCTGTCCCACTTGTTTGGAGATAGTAGTCATCATCAAAGGTGAAGAAGTTGTTGATTAGTGCAATTTCTAGCAATTCCACTATAAAGTTGGTAGGAACTCTTCTCTGGGTCATAAAGTGGGTTAAGTGGTGTCGAATGCACTCTATAGCTGCTTCTTGTGGGATATTAGTGTAGAGGCTAACTACATCCATGGTTACTAGGATTTCCTGTTCACTGTTGAATTGACGTTCTTCAAATTTCGAGATAGTCGACATAGTATCTCTTAGATACGTCGGAGTTTGTTGGCTCAGGGGCTTCAGGAAGTGGTCTATGAATTTGCAGATAGGTTCAAGGATTGAACCACAACCAGACACTATTGGCCTGCCTGGAGGATTTACGCTATCTTTGTGAAGTTTTGGAAGAGCATAAAATGCTGGTGTTCTATTTTCAGAAGTGTTGAGGAAAATTTCTTCCCTTTCTGTAATCCACTCTTGCTCTAATGCAAATCTAGTTGTTTCCTGGATTTTATGTTTTATGGCACATGAGGGATCTTTTCTTAGTCTTTTGTAATTGCCTTCTGTGTTTAACAATTGCATCACCATTCCTTTGTATTGTGTCAGATTCTGAATCACAATACCTCCCCCTTTGTCCGCTGTTTTTATGATCAAATCCTTGTTTTCTGCTAGTGTTGTTAAAGCCTTGCGTTCCCCAGTAGTCAAGTTCTGTCTCATCCGTTGGGGATTGGTTTGGAGTTTTCTGATTTCTTTTGATATACATTTTTCAAAAGTGAGCAAGGAGCTGGGCACCTCGTTTTCTGAAGGGTTGAATGTAGATTTAATTCGTAGTCCTGTGTCTTCTGGTTCTGGGCGAAGGTCTTTATCCTTGAAGTACACTTTCCTTCTGATACTTCTGAAGAGATTCGATAGTTCAGTGTCTAATTGGAACCAGTCTGTTTGTTCTGTGGGTACAAATGATAGTCCTTTGGTAAGGACGGAAGTTTCTTCTTTTGAGAGCACATATCCTGATAAGTTGAAGATTGGTATTTCAGTTAGAACCTGCGGTTGGTTCTCCTCCTCTGATTGCGTTGTCCCCACTGTGGATAGTTGAAAAACTCCATTGCCTGTGGTTGTGGAGGGGGCCCCCAGTATGCGCCTCTGGGGGCCATCTGCCCTAAAAAAGGCATCTGGTTAGGTGGTTGATATTGCCCATGTTGTCTATTTTTGTGCCTACTTTGGTTGGGGTCTCCTGGAGATGAATCCGAACTGGAGGTGTCTGAGAAGGAGACCCATTTACGTCTGTTTCGGGTTGCTGAGGTTTGGTTCGCCAGTCTTTCCTTTTCCTTTTTGTCCTTGTATTCTGCCGATAGGTATGGATACACCACTTCAATTTTGAAATTGCTAATGTCTTTTGTTAGTTTCTTATGTTTTTTCTCCAATGTGATAGAGGAAAATTGGTCAAAAGCTTTGTCAATTTCTTTCAACTTCTCCCTGGCATTAGACAAACTTGCGTCATTTAGAAATTTAGTTTCTTCTTCTTTTAGATCTTGTTGTATTTTGGTGTGAATGCGCTGTGCTGTTGTTATGGTAAGAGCCATTAGGTCCCTACTGCATTTTGTAGAGATTTTGCTGAAGCCCAGCATGTATTCCTTGTCCTCAAGGAATAATGCTGGTTCATTCCTGACCAGTAGTCCCATTGGTACTAGGTTAACTCTGAGGTACTCTCTAAGAAAATGTGCATGCACTTCCGTACGGAAGCATTTTTTCTTTAAGTTTAGTAACATGTCTCCTGAGGCTGTGGAGGCAATATGTTGCTGTGCTCCTGCCAAGTTGAAGAGAGATGGTCCCTCTATGATACTGTCTATTTCTTCTTCCGTAAACGATAACATTTGATTCATGTTGTAGATATAAAGGGGCAGAGGCCCTGGGGGGTCAGAAACCGTGTGCTCCCTATGTGGGTGTAAGTGTATGTGAGCCTAAAGAAAGAGGCACATGTACTAAGAACTTTTTTTGAAACAATTTCAAAATTCCCTATTATAGCATGGTGCTATATCAAAATACTGGTAACTGGAGGGATAGCCCATCACCGACAGAACACTGGGCTAGTAGAACTTGGTTAACAAGGAGGGGTTTGTTCTGCCGTATAACATTTTTAGGAGCGGGACTACTTCCTGATTCTAGTAGGCCCAAGTCATTTCTATTGTGTCCAAGGAAATACAAAAACACTGTAAATGTGAAGATGTACACAAAATAGTTCAGACAGAAATAGGTGTTATTTATACAGCTTGTAAGTTTATTTTGCTGTGGGTGCATTTAGTAAATCATGCATCCATATTGTTGAAACCGGACTGTTTTTACTGAGAGTCAACAGAAATGCAAAACTAATTTTTCCATTCAGAGATACTTGGTATGCAGGAGGTATACACCATTATACACCATTATAATGGCCAAATTAATTGGCAGAATGCAGTAAAACAAAAGAACAAAAGAACAAAGTAACCATCACCATTAGTGACATGTGATTATCGTGTGTTCAGATGCGAGACAACCCAGAACAAACACATTAAATGGGAAATTCTTTGTTGTCTGTAGCCAGGCTTGAGGGTGACCTAACACGTGGTCGACGTCTAGAATTAGATCAAAAGATTTTTTGGGACCAGGAGAGGTATGCAGATATTGGTCCTAAAGACGTTTCGGCTGGTAGCCTTCATCTTGGGCCTGGAATAGGCCCCCAAGGTCAGTTCTGTCTCTCCCTAGCTCTCGATTTTATCGTGGTGTACCATAATCTTGGAATATATTGTGTGTTTTTTAATAAAATCTTTTGATCTAATTCTAGACGTCGACCACGTGTTAGGTCACCCTCAAGCCTGGCTACAGACAACAAAGAATTTCCCATTTAATGTGTTTGTTCTGGGTTGTCTCGCATCTGAACACACGATAATCACATGTCACTAATGGTGATGGTTACTTTGTTCTTTTGTTCTTTTGTTTTACTGCATTCTGCCAATTAATTTGGCCATTATAATGGTGTATAATGGTGTATACCTCCTGCATACCAAGTATCTCTGAATGGAAAAATTAGTTTTGCATTTCTGTTGACTCTCAGTAAAAACAGTCCGGTTTCAACAATATGGATGCATGATTTACTAAATGCACCCACAGCAAAATAAACTTACAAGCTGTATAAATAACACCTATTTCTGTCTGAACTATTTTGTGTACATCTTCACATTTACAGTGTTTTTGTATTTCCTTGGACACAATAGAAATGACTTGGGCCTACTAGAATCAGGAAGTAGTCCCGCTCCTAAAAATGTTATACGGCAGAACAAACCCCTCCTTGTTAACCAATCTCAGCATGGCAACAGCAATGTTACAATGGCAGTACACCAGCAGTGTGATACCAAATCTGCTTAGGACCAAGGAACCCCTAACACACGGCTTCAGCCAGGACATGTCCATTACTGTTGTAGGCATTGACGGGGCATGTGTACATGCAGGGTCGCCCTTACCTTTGCAAATTCCAGTCACACAGACAGTCTGCATGTATGCTGTTAATTGTGCACTTCAGTCACAATGCAAATTAAAAAAGCCGGAAATGAACTGGCCGCACTTGTGCTGAACAGTAACAGGTCCCCATTTGTCCCCCCATACAGGTGACGCTGGCTATCCCCTGAAGAGGTGGCTCCTTACCCCTGTATGGAACACACAGAACAGGCACGAAGAGGACTACAATCTTGCACATACCCGTACCCGTGTCGTGATTGAGCAGACATTTGGCCTTTTGAAGACACAGTTTAGGTGCATAAGCAGGTTGGGTGGCGCTCTCTTGTACGGCCATGAGAAGGTGACCAAGATCACCATGGCATGTGTCATGCTGCACAATATGTGTATCAGATGGAATGTGCCACTGCCCCCGGACGTTGAAATGGAAGCACCTGATGAGGATGATGATGGTGATGAGGACGGAGGTGAAGGGAATGCAGGACATGCAAGAGGGGATGGTCAAGAGGGACGTGCTGTGAGACAACATCTGATCAACCAAATATTCTGAGTAACGTGGTTTTTTACTGTCACATGGATATGGGTATGAATGCACTGGTGTATGTTTGGAAGCACGCAATGGGCCCTGTCGCCAATAAAGTACACAAACACAATGAAGATGTCCAAGCCTGTGTTTTGATCAGACACCAGTGTATTAAGTAACGGAAAGATGAAAAAGTGCATGTCCCCAAACATCCCGCCCCCCTTCCACCCACCCCCCACAACAGACCCATAACACCCTTCCACCCACCCCCACAACAGACCCATAACACCCTTCCACCCCCCACAACAGACCTATGACACCCTTTCCCCCACCCCCCACAACAGTTCCTCATGTGTCTGCCACTATGTTTGCATCGGGCCATGCACGTAGAAGCTTCGCCATAAACTCCCTATCGGCCATTGTCTGCGCCAGCATTTGGAGGCTGGCTAGACATGTGCCTGGTGGTGTGTGTGGAGCGGCGGAGGGGGCTTGTCTGCGTTGAACCGGCGGATGAAGACGTGGCTGACTGTCCTGGTGGTGTGAAGTGGCGGTCCATTGTGTCTGCTATTCGAGTGAGGACCTCCCTGAGTCTGCCTATCTCCTCACACAGCCTGTCTGTACAGGCCTCCATCCTCTCCGTGGAGTGCATTGCCATCTTTACAATCTCCTCCCTGAGATGTGTAGCCTCCTCCACATGCTGGCCAACCAGTACAGTTAGTTCCTGTTGATGCCGGCTGATGGTGGCCAGGTCGAGGGCAGTGCTGGGTGGTGGTGGAGTGGCTGCTGTGCCCACCGATGCATCCATGTCAGCAGGTGAAGCCACCATGGGGGACATTGAGCCTAGAATGTTATCCTCACCAGTGGCATCAGACCCAGGTGTCTGGAGTGGTGATAGCTCAGGGCTTCCAGGGGGGGTTGGGGTGTGCATCTCCATTGTGACATCGGTTGTGTCCTCAACATCAGATAGTGGGGCAGTGGCTGCTGCCTCTCCTGCGGAGCTTGGCGCAGCTGATGGTGGGCCCTCCGTGGCTGGGATTGGTGGTTGTGGGTTCACCTCCGGTGGTGGGGCTGTAGTTAGTGGTGTGGCTACTTCTATCCTGGCAGTGGCACTCCTCCGATGCTTTACACTCATCATGTGGAACCTTCCCCCCTTGATGTCGTGGGGGTGTCCTCAGAGTCCTGTGCCCTTGGTCTCTTACTTGCAGGGGGTGCCTGGGAGGCATTTCCGGCATCCGCACCGTCTGTATGTGAGCCTGTCAGGGGCAAGAAGGGGGATGGCATTGGTTACGTTTCTATGTACCTTATGCAGAATACATCAATAATGCAGCTGTGGCCATTGGGACTTCATTGTTGGGGATGCAGGTGATGTGTCAGTTCAGTGCCTCACCCATGCATGGTTGTGTTTGGCACTTGTCTCTGGTGATGTGTGCATGTGTGTGTGTTTGGATCTGACACTGACATGGGCAGGGATCGTGGATGTGTGGATGTTTGTCCATCCATGAGATGATTCTGGGCTCACATTTGGGGGGACCAGTACATTCACATAGCATCCTGTCATGTGTACACTCACCTCGATCTGAGGTGGTTGCCACGCCATGCTCCATAGTGCCGACTCCCTCAATGCATTCCACTCCGATTAGGTTCGCACAGGTCTCCTCCCATTCTGCCTGTCGGTGCTTTTTTTCAATGCCTTGGGCATGTTGAGGGTGTCCCTGATGATTTGCAACTGCAACCTACTCCAAACAGGTCCAGGGGGCAGAGGATGGCAATAGATTGTGTTTTTAAAGATGGCCGCCATGCTCTTTCCCGTTCCTGTGCGATGACGCTATTTCCGGTTCCGCAATTTAACGGTCACCGCTAATAGCGGTGACCGCTATTTGCATGCAGCGTGAGGGTGGAGGTGCTATCTGCACTTTCGTCGAGGGCGGTAAGTGACTTTTTGGGGTCTTTAGTGGCATGGCGGTAGGGTAATTACCGGCATGGTGCTATGCTCGTTTCCGCGTACTCGTAATGGTACGCTATTAGCGCCCTCTTGCGAGGGCGGACACGTTAAGAGCGCCATGCCGGTAATTGGAGGTTTTTACCGCACAACGTGTAATGAGGCCCTTAGTCTGTGGGGTCGTTCTCATTGATAATAACACGATTGGTAAGGCATCCGGCCATTTCAGTTTGCACGTCTTAGCGGGCTTGTTTTTGATGATGCCGTTGGGTCTCTCTACCAAACCAGCACTTTGAGCATGTCTAGCCGAATGGAACCGTTTATCAATCTGTAATCCCGCACATATCTGCAGAATTACAGCAGCGATAAAATATGGACCATTGTCCGACCAGATGACCCTTGGCAAACCAAACCTAGGAAAATATTCCTTAAGCATGGTCTTCGCCGTTGTCATTGCTGTGGCATCTTCAGGGAAGGCTTCAACCCATTTACTAAAGGTGCAGATAACAACTAGTACATACTTGTAGTTATGACTACGCTCCATTTCAATGAAATCAAAGTGGATGACCTCAAAGGGGACAGAAGGTGGACCAAAATTACCCCTTGGAGTCGATGTACCCTTTCCCATATTATGCTGTAGATAGATCATACAACTCTGGACAATACGTTCAGCTATTTTGTAGTTTTTATCGTTCACCCAGACATTTTGTAACATTTTGGAAACCTTCCGTGCACAGATGTGGGTGGGGCCATGACCCATAGCTACCATCATTATAATGTACGCATCTGGCAACAACCATTTTCCTTCTAACTTGTCCACCCAACAACCATCATCATCCAATCTTGCCAAACCCTCAGCCCATTTCTTAGATTCTTCTAATGTGGCATCATCTTGAATACTTTTTACAGATTCAATACCCTCATCAAAAGTTCAAACATTTGTGGCTTCGCTTGAAGTATACATTTCTGAATAGAGATCAATGGCTGTCTGTTTGGCTATCTGGCCAGCGAAAGCGTTCCCTTTTCCCACATTATCTATGATTTTCTGATGAGCTGAGTGGGGAGTGCAAGCGCTGAGAGTAACCGTACTATCAAGGAGCTATATTGGATCTTAGTTCCATGTGAGGTCAAAAAACCTTGTTCTGCCCAAAGTCTACCGAAGTTGTGAACCACCCCAAAAGCATACTGACTATCAGTATATATATTTACGGTAAACCCTTCGGAAAGTTCACAAGCTCGAGTCAATGCTATAATCTCTGCGGCCTGCGTAGAGTTATGCGTGATTCTTTTGGTCTCCACAATCGTGCTCAATTTGGTGATTGCATAAGCAGCCGTGGATGTATCATCCAGAAGTTTGAAACAGGAGCCATCACAAAACAGCTCCCCTTGTGGATTGTTCAAAGGAGTATCTTTCAAAACGATTCTGCCTTTTGTCTCTTGCTCTGTGGTGTAAAGGCAGTCATGTGACGCTTCATCACTGCAAGCAGTACCTTGCAGGAAAAGTAAAAGTTCAGCCAGATTCAGGACACAACACCTCTGTATTTTAATGTGTGGATCAAACAAGATCAATTTGTATCTCGTTAATCATGCAGAGGTGAGGTGTTGCGTTTGTGTTCTGTTTAATAGAACATCTACAGAGTGAGGTACCATCAGGGTTAAAGCATGGCCTAGGACCATACCCTCGCTCTGTTTTACAGACGCAGAAGCAGCAGCGACAGCTCTCAAACATCTTGGCAAAGCACATGCAACAGGATCAAGGGCGGAAGAAAAGTAGCCGCACGGCCTATTCTTCCCTCCATGTTCCTGCGTTAATACAGCCAAAGCACATCCATCACGTTCATGCACATACAACACAAAGGCCTTTTCATAATTTGGTGTGCCCAAAACTGGTGCCGAATACAGTGCAGTCTTGAGCAGATCAAACGCTTGCTGGTGTTCCAAGTTCCACGGAAATGGCAAAGAAATGCCCTTCTTTTTCAAAGCTAACATTGGTTTGATTGTTAACGAGAAGTTCGGGATCCACTGCCTACAGTAAGAAGCCATTCCTATGAAGGCTCTGACTTCCTTCTGTGTATTTGGGACAGACGTGCTAGAAATGATTTTTATCCGCTCAGGCATCAACCTTCTTCCCTCCTTTGACAGGAGATAGCCTAAATAGGCAACCTCCTGTCGACAATACTGAAACTTTTTGAGTGAAGCTTTGTGTCCATGTTTTGCTAGATGAATAAGCAACAACTCGGTGCCCCCTTTACAGGCACTTTCTGAGTCAGCTGCTAAAAGTAGATCGTCTACATATTGAAGCAGTGTACAAGTGGTGGGCAACTCGAGTGTATCAAGCTGCTCTTTCAAAGCCCTACTATAAATGCTCCGACTTTCCGTTTAACCTTGCGGAGCATGGGTAAAGGTAAACGAGTGTCTGCCTAAGGTGAACGCGAACAGATATCTGCTATCTTTGTGTATAGGAATGCTAAAGAAAGCGTTCTTAAGATCCACAACACTAAAGTGAGTAGCAGAAGCCGGAATCATGGTTAATATTGTCGTCACATCAGGCACAATAGGAAATTGTGGAGCAACACTCTTATTGATGGCACGTAAATCAATGATGAAACGAAGGAATTGCATTATCGCCTTTCTTGTACACAGGCAAAATCGGACTATTGCACAAACTACCTGCAATTACCCCACGATGTACAAAATCAGAGACTATGCATTTCAAAGCTTGCTCACCATCGACCGAAATCTTATATTGAGGAATACGTGGCAATTTTACTCCATGTTTCAAAATGATCTTAACAGGCTCAATTTGTAGAACACCGACATCATTGTCATCAATTGCCCACAAACACTGTGGAACATCACTACATTCCGATGGCAAAGGTCTAGTCAAGAACTGAGAGACAGAAAGTTGCTGTGGTGAAATCGTCAAACGCACTCCATCCGAAGAACAATGAATTACTGCATTTAATTCCTTCAACAGATTCAACCCCAACAAATTCTCTCCACAGTTCGAAGTCAAAAGAAATGGACAGTGGTGCGTGAATGGACCCAATGTAATCGGTACCGGTGAAGAAACCGGACAGACTCCTGGCATACAAGAAAACCCTGCAGAAACATTGGTTTGCCCTGACAGTGGAATGTTTGGAACCAGTGAATGGTCAATGGAACACTTCTGTGCTCCTGTATCTATCAAGAATAGATGTTTCCTATTTCCCACTATCATCTCAACGTAGGGACCTTTCTGATTAACGGGAATAGGCGTTGGTTCCAAACCCTGCTTCGAGCAATCCTAGCGAAACAGAATGTCATCAAAACTAAGTTCTTCAGAGAGGTAAGCAGCAGAAGGATGATCAAAAATGTTTCTATTATCCACACTTGGTGACTGATTATCCTGTGAAAAAGGTTGTGCATTTTGAGAAAAATGGCTCTTACCAGGGCCCAATGCCCCAGGGCGGCCTCTGGATCATCTACCCATGGTACCAAATGCGTTATTCAACCTCTGCTGGAGGATCGGCATTGTGCACACCAATGACCCTCTTGTCTGCAATAAGCACACTGGTTCATGTTTACAGGACCCAACGGCACGTTACCCTGTGGAGAATACTGTCCCCTAAATTGTGAATTACCCCCTCAAGGGCCTCTAACAATTTGTTGTAATAGAACTTTAGTTTTCAGGTCTCCCTTTCTTTTTTCAATTCTTTCTTTCTTATTATTGACTCGGTTCTCATAGTACTGAGCCATATACAATACTTCAGACTGAGACTTAGCTTGCCAAGCGCTCTCAGAAGAAATAATGTGCGACTGGATGTCAGGCAACATCCACGCACAAATTTGTCTACAAATAGTTGTTTTCCTGACTCTGTGCTCAAATCCTGTCCACTGAAATCTGAAAACACTTGTTCGAACCGATTAAAGAATTCGGTAGCACCCTCAGACTTCCCTTGGACACAGTAAGTTTGTCCCAAATAATCCTTCTTTCAGGAATTATGGCTTTTAGTTTTGTGACTATTCTATTAGGAAAAGTCAGTATTACCTGTGGCGGTCCCTCACCAGCTGGCCTTTCTCTGTCCAATCGTACTATATTTACCTATGTATCCTCTAACCCAGGTACATCGTCTACAGTCCTAATCTGTTTCCACAAATCAATAGGTAGGAGCACGAGAAATAACAAATCTATATCGCTCAGAGTGAATACTGATGACGCAAGACAGATTCTATCTCTTTATAGAACCCTGTCGGATTCTTCCTAATATCGGGAATGGATTGTTTAATGGTGTTCACTTCCTGTCTTGAGAACGGGACGTGAACAAACTGTGACACATATTGTTCAGGAATTTCATGAGCAGCTACACCTGTTCCGGCATCAGCTGGAACCTCAACTTTTGGGACATATGTCGGAGGAACCTCTCTCATAGGCAACTGAAAGATAGGAAACTCCGAACGCTTACTGAGCAACAGAGCCAAATGGAGCGCTAAAGCAGCTGAAGGAGTGTTAGACGAAAAAGCTCTCTTGTAGATATTCAATAATTCTGCAGGACAACAAATCTTTCTTTTTATACATTCATCCTGTAGGTATTCTATCATTACCTGTATCACTTTCCTCTGCAATTCTGGCGTATACTGACTATACATGTCATATACTTCTACGGGAGTTATCGACATGTCTGAAATCCACCTAATTGCATCCTTTGTGCAAATTCACGTTTCCTCATTTATCGACTTACGACAAGGAAGGAACCGTTTCTGTACAAACATAGCGTCCAAACTATCACAATCAATTTCTTCATTCTGTAACCTTTCCAACTCCCTTCTAAACTCAAAAACCCTCTCGACGTGCTCATGTACTTTCTCCACAGTATCTCTTGAATATGCTAAAACATTCAGATCCCTCACCCCTTGTGGGAGATCTATATCATCTAGTCTGTTCCACATTACACATAAATGAATTCCCAGCCCTTCAATAAACACGTTTTTCTCAGGAAAACTTGCTAGATTAGAGAGTGTGGCAAAAACATCAGCTTGTTCACCCTTCTCCATGCACTGTCTAGACCATGCAGTCAAATTGCGCTTTTTCTCTTTAGATACGGTATTACGAGTTACAATCTTTGATTCCACTCCCTTATCAACTACAAGTGGGACAGAACCACTTGGAAGAGAAAGAGTAGACAAATCTTGTACATTCGGTAACAAAGGTGCTATCACTGGTGCAGAAGGCAAATCTACCAAACCCGTAACAGTAGGCAAAGGTGGAGGAGCAGGTGGAGGAACAACGATAAGAAGAGGAACAACAGCCGGAGGAAGAGGAACATTAAGAGGAGTGATAGGAGGAGCAGGAACAACTACGGGAGGAGGAACAACAGCAGGAGGAGGCAAAACAGAAGGAATACAGAGGTTGCGCAGTGGCAGCAGGCCTTCGTTCATTTAGAAGTTTATCAATCAGTTCATCAGATACATGAAAGTCTTTAGACGGATACATTTTCTGAATACCAAGTGAAAAAGCCCTATCCATGTTCCAAACGGACTCAGACTGTTTATTTTGATTAGACAAAAAAGATTTTTCTGCGTTGGACATGTGACGGCACGCATGGTTTTCCCTACTTTTAAGTTGCTGCATAGCTTCTTTCTTACAAATCTGTAATACATCAAATGCTGCAGCTCTAGCCATTTTCTTTAATAATATAGACTCTAAATTTTCTATACGAGGGATTTCAAAACTACCATTGATTGGCCACTGAATTTCGGAAGCATGTCTAGTTTGTCTGTGCCAAATATCATTAAACACTATACTACCAATGCCATGCTTACAGTACATAGTACATGCCGGAGACCCCTCCATTGGCGCCGGTCGGACAAATTCCAAAGATTGTCTGTCACTGCGGAATGACGCCCTGAAGCAGGCAGACAATTTCCCAGGCATATCAGATTACTGGTCTTTCCTGGTCAATAATTGTACTCGCGAGTGCAATGCCCCAAAACAAATTATCAGGATACTTAAGAATCGGGTCACGACTCACCTGATCAAAGAACGAAGGAGGTCTGATCGTATTTAAAGAACTACAAAGGACCCACGTGGTTGGTGATTTCGGCAAAACGGCCCGCCTCGATATATGGACCCTCGTCAAGATGCCGTCTCGGACCGCGGGCTCACCGTCCAGGGTTCAGGTCGTGCAGTACTGTTGAGGTATCGCTTCTCATCCAAGAAAGGGGCCCCCTTTTTCACCGTCCGATCCCGGTCCGATAGCCGTGTCAACCTTCAACGAGATGGCATCAATCTTGAGCGTCCCTATTCAGGCGCCATCTGTAAAAGCAAGAGGAAATATCGAGGCTGAGTACCACAAAAGGAAATACACCAAACGCTGGCTTATAAAGATTCACAGATCTTTAATACTACTGCGCAGTTTACAAAGAACAAAAACAGATAGCTATCTGGAACTCAGTACATCACAGTGAATACCAGCCCTTCAGTGTGAGAAGTGAGAGGTACTGGACATCTGGACATTCGTACATTTATACAATTTCAGAAATAATGTCCAGCCCCTCTGCAAGTTAATAATCCAGGGTCTAGAGTTCATGCCGAGTTCACTTATGGCTGATACGACAATATGCACACGGATTACATTCGCTTTACATACAAACAAGTTACAATGGCAACAGTGTATTCCCAGATTTAGCAGTAAGCCTTAGCACATGTCCCTTCACAATGCAATTCAGTCAGTGTCCACGTTCGATTTGATATTTGCTTTACATTGTTTCGATGTATGTCCGTGGATCAGGCTGGTAAAGGTGTCTTTACCCAGTCTAAACATTCGGCCTGCGGACAGCCTAAACATTAACTAAGGTGCAAGGTTCGGGAAGGCTTGGTTACAAGTTGGAAACACAGTCCACCATTTTAGAACACAGATATACATTTGAACAGAAATCAAAATGGCGGATGATCCCAAAATGGCGGCGATGTTGATCTAAAATCGGAACTTTGCAATACGGTTTTCTTCGCAGAGCGACTGGGTTTAGGCCAAATGTTAGAAAGGAGGCACAATATGATTTCCCGTTTAACATTAATACCGACCCGGTAATAACACCATGTAAATACCGGGCTCGTAATACCGGACCCGGAAGTAACATCATCACGTCGGAATGGGAAATGCACCGGCGCCCATCTTTAAAAACACAATCCACTGCAATCCTTCCAAACCACCAGTGTTGCATAGGAGGGACCTGGGCCATTGAAAAGAACATGTCTAAGGCAACCCGAAAAAACCAACCCCCGCCTGCGCAGGAAGCATTTCTCAGATGAGGAAGTGAACATGTTGGCAGATACCCTTGCTGGCCATGCCGATGAGGTTTTCACCCATAACCTCAAAAGGAGGTGCAGCAGAGGAAGAAGGAGATATGGGAGGAGGTAGCCCGCAAGGTGTCTGCAGTCGGCACCACCCCATGGACAGTCAAAGACTGCAAGAAAAGGTGGGATGACCTCCGCCTCACGGTCCGCAACATCCTGGCCAGCAATCGTCGGGAGGCCATGGCCACAGGCGGGGGTGCCCACTCCCCGGTCAAACTCATGTGATGGGAGGAGACATGCAGCACTACCATCTAGATGGAGTCGATCAAGGGCTTCCGGGAGATGGAGACGGGTGCCGTGACATCTGGAGAAGGAGGTGAGTGACTCTGCAAACCACAGTATGCCAAACCATGACGTAGCACAACTGATGTGAATGTGAGCCAAGGCAAGGCAATGCATGGCCCATTGTACACACATTTACAGATCCATGTCCAGATGGAGGCCCAAACCCTGCCACACTGAAATGCATGCTTTGTGCCAATCCCATTACCAACATACACCCAACACACAGGGACAATTTGCATGTAACACATCACACAAAGCCCAATATAATGGCATACCACCTGGTACGTATCAGTGCCAAATGGAGATGCCACGGCTAATGCCAATATGCCCCCCCTTGAAACTACCCTGTGTGATACACCTATAAGATTGCAATGCATGAGAAATGAAATACCGTAATGCACCATCTCATGCTTCTTGCATGCAACAGCGCCACTGATGCCCTGCATCTCTTCCTCCCACACAGGCACTGATGGAGAAGGCGGGAGTCATGACCCATCCACAAGGACTTCCACATCCAGGGCCAGACCGCTGGCCACTGGCCAATCCAGGGCAGGTGCACAGGCCATGCAGGCACACGAGGACACCGCAGCAGTGGACGTGACTGCTACAACAGAGCTGCCATCAACAGCCGAAGGGGAGGCTGACTGCACCCAGTCCGCTGCCACGAGCTCAGTGGGTGAGGCAGCAGCCACAGTCCCACTTAGTGACGTTGATCTAGGAGCACAGGAGTACGTGGACCAAGATGGAACAATCCATGCAGTATGTCCACACACCCCTAGCCCTCCGTCCACCCCCCAACCACACACTCAAGCCACACTCTCCAGCCCCATGGCGGATCCTGCACTGCACAGTTCCGACCTCAGTACCACCCCCGAGGCCAGCCCTGCAATTGCACACCCAGCCACAGCGCCCTCAACCTCTACTGCTCCCACTGACTTGGAGGCACGGCTTTCAAGGGTGGAGGCACGGCTGTCAAGGGTGGAGGCAAGGCAGGACTCCATGCTTGATCTTGTTCGCCAATATGTGACTGACGGAGAGGACACAAGGCGAGAGATCGCTCAGGCCATTGCTGGGAACACTGTCGCCATTAATGCCTCTGCGGTCATGATGCGTGACAGTTTGGGGGCCGTCATGCAGGTCCTGATCAGCATTCTGCAACACATGCAGCACCAGCAACCTGCGCTGGCCTTGCCAATTCAAACATCATCCAACCCATCCTCCACACCTACATCCTCTGCACCCTCCAGCCCTGTGCGGATGACAAGGTGGAGTGCGAGGCAGACGGAAATGCTGTCCCTGGACACAAAGAAAGCCCGCAAATAGTGTGGGATGACAATGGGTGTGGGGGGAGGTGGTGTTGGTGGTGTATAGGGGATTAAGGGGGTGTTTATTGGGGGGAATGGGGAGTTCATTGGGGGAATGGGGAGTTCTTTGGGGGGAATGGGGAGTTCATTGGGGGAATTGGGAGTTCATTGGGGGTATGGGGTGTTAATTATTGGGGAATGGGGTGTTTGAGTGTTTGAGGGGGGCGGGGAGAGGGCGTGTGAGTGGTGGAGGGAGGACGCACTTTTCGGTTGTTTTCATGAATACACCCGTTGTGTGCAAAATCATTTAATGCCTGGACATTGTTCATTTTGTGTGTGTTCATTTTATTCAAGACAGTGCACAGTGCCCAACACCCCACATACCCCTGTGTGCATGTCCACATGGTCCCAGTGCTCAGTGTAGCACTCACACATATCCATCAATGTCCCTGTGGTTCAGAAGTATTCGTCAATCAGTGATTGGCATACAGCACGGCCATATTGTGCATCACGCACTGGCAGGGATGCTGCTTCTCCTCCATCACCATCCTCATCATCCACTCCCGGTGCATGCATGTCAATGTCAGGTGGCAGTGGTACATTTCTCCGGATGCACACATTGTGCAGCATGACACAGACCATGGTGATCTTTGCCACCTTCTGAGGCCCGTAAAGGAGTGCTCCACCAGACCTGCTTAGGCAGCAGAACCGCGCCTTCAACAGGCCAAAGGTCTGCTCAATCACGACACGGGTATGGACCTGATTGTACTCCTCTTCGTGCCTGTTACGCGGCTTGCGCACAGGGGTAAGTAGCCACGGCTTCAAGGGATAGCCTCCATCACCTGCATGGGAGCACAAAGAGGTCTGTGTGAGTCATTCTGAGCTGCCACCTTTAGGATTCACAGCCATGACCGCAGCTGTTCGGTGTTGACATGCACATGTCCATGTACGTATGCACACAGATTCATTGGATGCATTGTGTACTGCAATATTGTCTGCTAGTGTGGATTGCATTGTTCAGATGATGCAGGGTGTACACTTGCATGCTGATGCGGATGGACTGTGGATGTGGAACGATGTCTTGGCTCCCATAATTGCAGTGTATGCTACTCTGTGCCTAATCACCCTGGCGACATTGGCACAGTTGTTGTCATGTTTAGTCATACATCGCTTGACATACCCATGGTGGCCTGGTTGTGTGTCTTGCATGTTGTCACTGATGTACGACATTGATATAATGTGTGGCATTGATGTGTCATGTTCGAGTTTAGAGGTTCAGCTCTGAAGTGTTTAGCTCTGAGTGCATTGTCCACTCATCGCCCATTCCCACCCAGGTGGAGTATGCATCCCCCCATTCCCACCCAGGCGGAGGATGCATCCCCCCCCATTCCCACCCGGGTGGAGTATGCACCCCCCCATCCCCACCTAGGTGGATTATGCATCCCCCCCATTCCCACCGAGGTGGAGTATGAATCCCCCACCTCACAACCCCAATGCACTGCCATGGGCCAGTCAGACAAGTCACCAAGCAACCAGGCACGTCGTCCAGCATGTCCCTCCATGTGGCGGGGTAGCGTGGAGTTATGCAGCACCATGGCATCATGTGTAGATCCGGGATATTTGGCGCAACATTGTGTGATGATCCTGCTGGAGTCACATACCATTTGCACATTGATGGAGTGGTATTGCTTGCGATTGCGATACACTGCCTCTGTTGCATGAGGAGTGACCAATTCTACATGGGTGCAGTCGAGGGCACCGACGCAATTGGGCATGCCTGCCAGTGCATGGAAGCCTACTTTAGTGTCGGCAAGCTCCTGGGCAGTCCGTGGTAGGGATATGTGGGTACTAGCATGCTTCAGGAGGGCATCCAGCACTTGGGTCAGCATGCGCGAAAAGAGTGGTTGTGATATGCCATATCTTTGGCCCACTGTGTACTGGTAGGTGCCTGTGGCCAGGAAGTAGAGCACAGACAGCACCTTTAGTAGCGGGCGGATGGCAGTGCGTATTTCTATGAGGCTGACAATGTCGTTGCGTATCATGTCTACTATGGTGGTGATGGTGTCCCGGTCCAACTGGTACAGGGTGTGGATCTGCTCAGGGGTTAGATTGAATGGACTGGGTCTGATGGAGGGATTGGTGGCTGCCTACGAGGTACCACTGGCTGCACTGGTGGTAATTGCTGGGCCTGTGTCACCCTCCTTCTCCTCCTGCGTCTCTTCTGTGCTGCCTGTTGTTGTAGCTGTAGTTGTTGCTGTTATTGCTGTTGTTGCTGTAGTTGTAGCAGTACAGGCATGTCCTCCAGCCCAATGATTGCAAGAGCTAGTGGTATCATTTTGGTGTGGGAAGGGGTGTGGTGTGTGGGTGTAGTCCTTTTGTACTGGGACAGGCTCCATTGACTCCACCTGTTGTGATTGCGTGCACCTTTGACAGTTGCCTTAACTGCAGGTTGCTTTTTCCGGGTGGTCTGCGATGCCTGTATCAGCGCTGTCGTGCAGGCCCTAATTACCGTCTTCGGGATGCCGGTAAGTGCATGCCCGCGCAACTTGTGATGTCCTCCCATTACCGGCATCCCAGTATTTCCGCCGGGAAGGGGCGCGTCTATGTGCGCATGCCGGTTTGAAAGTGCACAGTACGGGCGATGGCGGTATTGGCGGGTTGTCAGGTCGTAATGGCCTGGACCCGTTAACAATGCCGATATTACCATTCCGCCTTCCTATTTTCATTACCTCCATGCTCGTAATGAGGCCCTGAGTCCCTAAATCAGCTTTCTAACCTGAGACCTGCAAGTTAAGCACAGGTTTATGCAGTAGGCATCCTACCCACTAGCCTTGCCTGCTGAACATCTTTGTAAAAGTATTGATCTATGATCCATTGATGTTGTAGGCAATGAGTTTGCCAAGGTTGATGCATCAGCAAGACCATTTCTCAGCAAATGAAGAGCGCATCTTGGCATGTAAAGCAGTGTCAGAATCTGCACAGTATCTTCTTGGTGCCCACGGAAGAATGTAGTTTTGCCAAATGAATATGCAGCAATTTGACAAAGGTGAAGTGTTTAATAATCATGACGAATCTGTATTTATTTATTTATTTATTTAATTTATTGAACATTTGTATGGCACCTATACAGCACAAAATGTTTTCAGGTGCCACAAGACTAAGGGGGAAGGGGAACAGAGGAATAAAAACAGCAATGAACGGTCCTACTCGTCCTTGTGACATTCGGATCGTGCAAGTGCAGCAAAAGGAAGTGCAGGGGGCGGGGGAGGGGCAGGGCGAGGGGATGGTAAGGGGTGGGGGAGCGGGGTTGAAGGAGGGAAGGGGCCACCGGGGGCTGGGTAGGTGCTAGGGCAGCCAGGAGAGCAAATGCAAAGGGGGAAGGGGCCAAGGGTAAGCTAGTGAGAGTCAGGGGTGGACCAGACTTGGTAGTCAAGCTGTGATGGGTGCCCAAAGGCGAGTGCTGGTGGGGGGGGGAGGGTTGCTGAGGCAGACTGATTGAGAGAGGGCTTGGCTCCTGTAACACTCAGAAGAGACCAGGCAGCCAGTCGCAGAAGCAGGGGGGAAATTAGCAAGGAAGGGGGAGAGGGAAGGAGGAGGGAAAAAAGGAGGGCCTTGAGAAGCTTCCGGAATTTAAGGAGATCTGGCTCAAGTCTAAGAGGGGTGGGGAGGCAATTCCAGAGGGAGGCTCCTGCGTAAGAGCGAGATCTACCCCCTCACTCTCTGCTTGGGGAACTGTCTGACCTGCAGAGAGTCAGAGCTAGAGAGCCGAAGGGCTCTAGCAGGGCGGTATTTAGGGAGAGAAAGTTGGATGTAGCTCGGTCCCAGGCCCCAGAATGCCTTGCGGATGATGCAAATGGTCTTGAATTTGATCCTTCCAGCAACCGGAGTCAGTGGAGAGATTTTAGGGCTGGAGAGATGTGGTCCCTGGGCTTGAGGAGGCCAAGGATAAGTCTTGCAGTCTAATTCTGGATTATCTGAAGAGGGCAGAGGGAGGAGAGAGGCAGATTGAGGAAGAGGCTGTTGCAGTAGTCCACCCTGGAGAGCTCTACAGACATTGGGCCTCATTACAACTTGTGCGGAATGGGTTTAACGGCTCTGGTAATGGTGCAGGCGCCGTTAAACCCACTGCGCACTATTACGAGGTCCCCTCGCGGGACGCGCTCTGGACGTCTGGTTTTTCAAGACGTCCATAGCGGGTCCCGCGAGGGGACCAGGGAGCTAACAACGGGCCCGTTCGTAATGGGCCCGTTGTTAGCTCCCTCCCCATTCCCATTCGAGCCCTAAAAGGGCTCGAATGGGAATGGGGAAGGACCGGGCCCGGGTTCCCTGAAGAAGGGAATACCGGGCCCTCCATACTCGGAATGGCCCGCTATTTCCCCATTCAGGGAACCCGGACACGATTTTGGAGGCAGCCATGGTTGACTCCAAAGTCGTAATGAGGCCCATTGAGTTTGAGTTGGGGATGATGAGGAAAGGGAGAATGCCTCTGAGGAGGTGAAGCTGAAAGTGAACCTTGTTGGAAAGCTCAGCGATATGAGGAGAGAAGGAGAGAGTGCAGTCTGAGATGACACCCAGGTTTTTTGCCTCACAGGAGGGTGAAGGAAGGGGGCCCAAGAAGGGAGGCCAGAGAGTAGGGGGAAAGGAAGGTGGGGGAGTTCCAATGAGAAGGAATTCGGTCTTACTGGCATTATGACAGAAATCATTAGCTGTAGCAGTAAGGCAATCACGGATGAAATTTGAAGGAGAGGGGGTAGAGGAGGAAAGCTTAAAGGAGAGCCGAGTGTCTTCCGCATGACACTGAAAGTGAAGGGAGAAGGTGGAGATCAGTTGGGCATGAGGATAGAGCCCTGAGGGATGCTGCAGGTAGATAGTGCAGTAGAAGAGAGAAAAGGGCCCATTTGGACCTGGGAGGGCGGAATCGAAAGGAAAGAGGTCAGCCCAGCCAATGCCCAATCTGTGATGCCCATAGTGTCACCGAGTTGATTTAAGAGGGTGACGTGATTGACAGTGTCGAAAGCAGAGGAGAGATTGAGGAGGATGAGAATGGAAGGAGAGTAGGCGTCGAAGTTTGAGAGCAAGTCTTCACAGGTGTTCAGGAGAGCGGTTTCCGTGCCTCTGGCTGCTCTGAAGCCATACTGGTGGTCGTTGAGACAGCCAACATAATCATGTGTTGGAATAGTTGTGAGATGACCAGCTTCTCCAAAGGTTTTCCCAAGAAGGGGGCAGTTGAGATAGGCCGGTAGTTAGCCGGGCAGGAAGGGTCTGTAGACAGCTTTTTTAGGAGGGGTTGCACAAGTGCTTGAGAGGTGATGGGAAGGAGCCAGTGGCAAAATAGTGATTGCAGAACTCAGCCAAAGAAGGAGCGAGGGTGGCAATATTATCCTTGATAGTTCCAGAGGAGCAGGGAAGCACCTGTTCAGAGGAGACTTTCATAGAGCAAACAGTTTTGATGACCTCATCTGCTGCTATGGGTGACAGGGAGGAGAGTAGGGGGATGGGGGAGAGGGGGGGCCAAGGGAGGCCTAAGTGCAGGTCAAGAAGGGAGGAGAGGAGAGGAGAGTGAGGACATGATGTCCCGAGTTGTGGTTGTGAAGTGGGAGGCCAAATCCGTGTAGAGGACCTGGGAAGGGAGAGAAGTAGAGACTGCGGTCAGATTGACGAGTTCCATACAGATTTTGAAATGTTCGGGCCATGTTGTTGGTAGTCCCAGAGATGTAGGCTTGAATATGGGCTAGCTTCGTTGACCAGGTGGAGAGTCTGGAGCAGGCAACAGGCCAGTTTGTCAGAGGATGTACGAGAAGCCAACAACTTCCATTCTGAAACTCTGCACCTGCTTTTCAGTAGGGCTAGGTCAGAATCATACCAACTGTTGCGCTTGGGAACAGGTTTCATGCGCATCCTCATGGCAGGGGCAATGATGTAATTGTAAATTGTAATTGTTTATTTGTAAAGCACTGACACACAAGTGAAGTGCTTCAAGGTGCCTCAAGGCGGGAAGGTAACAAGGGAGTACAGTAGTCATTCTTATGCCTTGAAGTTTATTAATGAATTAACAAAAAATAACTAGCATACTAGGCCTGAGGCATTTCTACTAGCGCAAGTGCACAGACCAGAAGTGCGAGGCAAGGGGAGGGGGACAAGTGAGCTCAGTCCAACAAGTGCCAGGGTAGGTTGCAGAGAGGTCTCCACTCTCATGGAACGTATTCGAGTGCAGTAGTGCGAGCAGAGTGCAAAGGCCCGGAGGCAAGTGCAAGACTGGCGGGGGAGTCTGGGACCTGTGAGGTTCTGGAGGTGCAATAGGCGACCAGTCAGTGAAACTGAGCAGGTTGGGGAGGAGAGAGAAGGAGGAAGCAGGAAATAAGAGAAAGGAGGTTAGCAGGGGAGATGGAGATGGAGAGGGAGAGAGAAAGAAAGAGGAGAAGAGAAAAGTCTTGAGGAACTTAAGGAGGCCCGGCTCAAAACTGATGAGGCAGGAAGGCTGTTCCAGAGGGAGGCACCTGCAGAGGATAAAGATTGGCCCCCAAATCTCTGTTTGGAGAAGCTGTTCACCCAGTGGGAGTTGTAAGAGGCAGAGCAAAGGGCCTTGGAAGGAGAGTATTTAGGAAGAGAACGTTGTAGATAGTGTTGGCCCCAGAAAGTGGAGATGAGAGGTGAAGATTAGCAAGGATTAGGTAAGAGTGAGAGTCATTAGCTGGATGGGGGGTGGAATAGAAAAGGCAGAAAAGGCGGCTACTGACACTCGCTTCATCGGTCGGATGACTGAGGAGGCTGGCAGTGCGGGTAGAGGCTTATCCGGGGAGCCCAGGAGCTCCAGGTGAGAAGAAAGGAGGGAATGATCGGACCAAGAGAGAGGAGTACAGAGAGGGTTAGAGATAGAGAGAGGTCAAAAGAGATGAGCACATCAAGAGTGTGCCTGGCTGAGTGAGTCAGCCAGAGGTAAGATTGGTGAGGGAGAAAGAGTCGCAGAGGTTGTATAAAGGTAAGGCCGCATCCGGAGAGTCAAGATGAATGTTGAAGTCACCGAGAAGTAGAAGCTTGGAGGTATAAGCCAGGAGAGAAGAGGTGAGGTTGGGCCACTCCAATAGGAAAAGGCAGACCGTCCAAAGAATCCTGTAGATAGTAGTGAGAATGACTGACAGGGTAGGGGAGATGCAAAGCTTGCAAACAAGACATTGAAAGGAGGATTAGGGTTGGATGGGTATGATAGAGGCAGGGATTCATTCAGGTTAGCGCCCCTCCACCTCCAGCCCAGCAAGGCCTGGACTTGGAAAGGATTTTGGAGCCCTCAGGAAGAAGAGTGTCAAAAGCAGTGACTGACAGAGCTGGCATTGAACCACGTCTCAGTGACCGCAAGGACGTCATGGTCAAAGTCTTCAAGGAGGTGACAGGTATCAGAGGAATGTTTGCCAGCAGAGCGAGCATTGATGGTAGCTAAGCGAAGGTGGTTGCCACCTTTAAAGGTTTTCCGAAGAGGTGTGCAGGGACAAGGTACCACCGCCGGAGGTGTGGAGGGGTGGAAAAGTGAGGGGTGAAAGGAGAAGGGAGGAAGTTAATGAGAGATGGTAGATGCCTGTCGACAAGTAGGAAGTTGGGCTGAGAACCCTGAGCCATGATAGTGTCATTTAAGTGGAAATTGATGATGCACATGAATGTTGGCCAGTGTGCCAAGAGCATTTCCCATCTGGTTCCACCATTAATGGGAGATGAGGAGATAGGAGAGAGGACATAAATCATATGGAGAGTCCATAGGTTAGGAGAGGAAACGACAAAGAGAATGTCATTAATAGTCTGCCTGGAAAGAGCATTGACGTCGGTGTCGGCAATGGGCAGACATGGGTTTGAGACCAGGAGACCCTTCTTAAATGTTTTCCTTCCAGGCTTCAGAAGAGGGGTAGGATAGGTAATGGAGTAGCATTGTATTGGCTGATGAAAGATTCCTGCATTAATAAAGCAGAGAGGAGTGGCATTGCACCAATGTACATAGATGCATTCATCAGATATGTCCTAAGTGGATCCAACCTATGATTTAGAAATCTTACTCCTTTGAGTTCCCTGTTCAACACACGTAACAGGAAGCTGATTGCTTGATTTGGAAGCATCCTCATGCGTGGAAAGGGCTATACATAAATGAGGTAGATTCCTGACCGGCCTTTACTTCTGAAAGGCCAATAGACCTGGGAAGAGTCATTACATGTCTTTACCTAACGTTGATCACTCTGCTATACTTTAATGTAGTATGCGTCATCAAATTGTCAGAGAAAAAAGGGTTGCGCATCAATAGCGGGTGATGACAAACAGAGACAGCTTTATTGTTGTCTTGCAAGATAGGATCACTGCTTCCTTCTTCTTTAGGGAACTGACCGTAACAATCTAACCGCTCTCTAAACCCTTCATCTCCTTAGTAAGCTGACAGATGAGAATGTTCGCGACTATGCCTATTTAAAGTTATTTGGGCAGTGCCGATCTACAGTACTAACCTACTGTTTAGACTTTCATCATTTACACAACATAGACACAGCAAGCACTCTGTTTCATTAACATGAACATCCATCTTGCACTCACTCAAAACACAAGCATACATGCATCCTTGCACATATTTAAATCAATAAATGCCTACAAACCAGGGATATCATTTAGGGGTCGCACCTGTGGTCCCTCAGGTCTCCTTGATACCCCTCTGCTCTCCCTTGCTACCCCTAAAAAGAAATTACATATTTTTTTCGTTTAAAAAAATAAATAAATGGAGGCTCCTGGGCTGTGGCCAGCAGGATGTGAGTGGCTGGTTTTCTGATAGCTATAGCCGTTAAGATAGTTCAGTGGGGGTGGTGTGGGGTGTCGGGGGGGTCAGACTTTGTGGCACATGTTTTGGCTTTATTAATTTGGAAAATCGGATCAGCCAAACTTGAGATGTTCTTTTTTCAATGTTTATATTTCTGAACATGACAGTAGACATAGAGGGACAAATTGAATTAAGAATACACAAAAGAGGTTAAATAAAAAGGTCTGGGAGCCCCTCGTCCAAGAACAAACACATCCAAATAACCTGTTCTCTGGGAAGGTGTCTACTCGGGAGGGTCTACAACCACATTTTAACTCACTGTACCTATTACAGAGGAGAAATATCTATTTGCATATCATTCTGTTCCCACCCACATGGGCAGTCCGGCACCGAAATGCCAGGCAACTCCCCTCTGAACAAGAATACCGACAGCAACCACAGACATGTATTTCACCTAGTCCGGTCTTACCAGTGAGTTGAAGCTGTGCCTCTTTGAGCACAGTGAGCAACGGGTTCACGTCTGGATTACCCATGGTAACTTGGGGTGAAAACCCAAGTTCCTAAAAATTCAAGAAAATATCTTGAAACCCTCTAACGAGAACAAACACGGACACATAACCTGTTCTCTGGGATGATGCCTATTCGGGAGGGTCTACAACCACATTTGAGCTCACTGTACCTTTCACAGAGGAGAAATAACTATTTGCATATCAGTCTGGTGCCCACCATTTGGGGAGTCCAGCACCGAAATGTGGGACCAGATGGATATGCAAATGTATATTTCTCCTCTGTGAAGGGTGCAGTGAGCTAAAAAGCGGCCTTAGACCCTCCTGAGTGGAAGGAATTCCATAGAACAGGTTATTTGTACCATGATAATTCTCTGTAGAGGTACTTCAACACTCTTGTGAAAATTGGAATTAGAAATATACTGCAAAATATAGTTATCCTCAGCTCCCAACACACAGATACAAAGTAGGATCTGAGAGACAAAATTAAATAAAAAATATACCCCAGAATTAAAAATATTCCACAAAATGCATCTGGTGATCTCAGCGCAACACCCAGGAGGGCCACCATACATGAGTATGGTTGGAGAGACAAAATATAAGGAAATGCATACATCATAATGAAAACATATTCTACACCCCCAGTACTAACAGCTCTCAAAACACACATGCACGGTGGAATCAGAGAGCTGCCAATCCTGAACTGCTGGATGGATTTTTGCATGTTTGGTAAATAAGCAGAATGAAACATGAAGATTGGGGTGTCCCTAGAACTGAAAACTATTTTATATCTCCCTTGATTGTTGTGAGACAGCTTTTTTTCAGAAGCCAATCACTGCCATTGAATATCAGTGTTTTGAACTTTGAAAAAAGTAGTGGACAAGGAGGAATATTTATAGGGTTACAACCTATTTAAAAAAGAAAGGTGCTGAGTGAGGATCAGCAGACAGCTATGTTCTGGTGCTTGCTGAAACACCATTCCTGGGAGGGCAGAATGGGGCAGCCTGCATCGGTTGCACATCTCCTGCCCTCCCAGGAAGTTGAGTTCATGGGAGCACAAGCTGGGCAAATGGGAGCCTGTGCATCAGCCAGCAAGCTCCCCTGCCTGCCTTGAGGATGTATATTTTCCTATTATTGTGGAGGTAGACAAGCTCCCCTGCTCGCTGAGCTATGATCAGTTTGGTTGTTTTTTTTTATTTCTAAAAGAAAATGGCAGGCTAGTGGATGTGCAAGAGAATGAAGCATGTAATTGAGTGTGGTTCTACTACCAACCTAATATATTGCCACAAGAGTCCAGGGCTGATAAAGCACTTGCAAGGTGTGTTTCTGGCAGCTCTGTATGACCTGTATGAAAGAGGAGGCGGGGTGATGGTTACCGCCAAAGCCAAGTTAAGTGTGTGTCTACATAGAGAATGTAAGAGAGTGACTACATGTATGTGTGGTGTGAATAAGAATATGTTTGTGAATATGTATGTATGCTGCAGCAAAGAGAGAGCGTCTCTGTTTATAAATGTGCATGGATAAAGAAAGTGAGTGTGTGTGTGGTTGGGACTAGGGAGGGGATAGAAAGAGAAAGGGAGTAGCGCTGGAGGGAACAATGGGGCAGATACTGGCATTATGGACAAGCTGAAACTACAAGGCTCAAAAGCACAGCACAAGTTAGGCTGTTTTGATTAAATAAGTAAACTTCATATATGTTTGGGGCGCAGGGGAGATAAAATAACCATGACACTGTAAGGAACTCATGTTGGCAACAGTAAAGACAGAAACAAGTGATCACAGTTCAAGGGTGTTTATTCAACTGTATAATGTGTGAGAAAACACCTAATCTAAACCTAAATCTAAAATGGGAGCAAGCTACGACCATCAAACAATAATAAGCCAGTCCTACTGACATTTTGTCCAATAAAAAGGGCCTATAATAAAAAACCTATTGCCAATCCTTATAACTAAGTTACAAAATAGTGTGGGATAATGTTTTCAAGAAAAGAAAGAATTGTTCACCAAATAATAGGACAGGATGGTTTGGCTGGGTTCTCCTTTCCACCCGTTTATAGCACGGGACAAGTTGGGACTCTTGAGCACCGCACACCCCTGCGTCTCACCTGCATATGGTTATAGTTCCTTGCAATGAAACCACGATCTTCTGGGGCCAAGTCTGTTTACATGCAATAGTCTCTTGCCTTAGAAGGCCTGGCAGACCATAAACAACAAACAAAAAAGTATCTTCGATAAATCCTCATGTTTTGCGATTTCTCTTCACCCTTGGATCCCCTCCACTGGGCTCCGATCCTTCTTACAAAGTGGGCCGCCCTCGGTCGGGTTCACTACGGCCTTTTGCCCAGAATATTTCACTATTGTATGCGCGTATCCAAGTGTCTCTTTAAACAATCTTTCACTGTGGACATTCCTCGTCCAGGTTAACTCTTGCCAACACAATGTTCACGGGGTATTGTACTTCACCCCATTTTGCAGGCATCCCTCAGCTGGGGTCACACTTGCTAGCTACACAGTTCACTTTACTTAACACAATGCAGGAAATACTTCCCTTTGCTTTCCTCTTGGATACCAGTCAAAGACTTTCGATTGTACAAGGGGTTTTACTCAAATCCTTGTATACCAGTTTGAACTCTTGCTTCGGATTTCCTAGAGCCTTCTGGGATCTGTACTTTTAAACAGCGGGGACCGGTGAGAGTCTTTCAAATGAGCGCCAACGTGGCGCCGGACCACTCTGCAGCTGGACTCTCCCTGGATTGTTTCAACAGTTCCGCAAAACACAAAGTTTTTGTTCTTGTTTCACATTATGTTGCCATCTGCAACCTTCATTCAACATAACTCTGTGTACTATCGGTTCTCCCTCTGACTCACCGGCTGTGATGAACTACTTGCTATTTCTTCTCTCTGCAGTGAAGGGCAGTACCACGGTAGCAAGCGTCTCTACCTGACTTGGTTATCAGTGCACTGTTGGCATCTGTTATTCCACTTGCTAGGTATTGTTCCCACCTTATAATTCCTTTCACAGAGGCTTTGTGGGTCTTGGTCAAAAAGGGCAAGAGCACTTCCCTCCTTGTCATCATTTTGGTTATCGCTGCCGTCCTCCTTTTCTTGAACGGCTGTCCTTGAATAGCTGTCTCGTTGTGCGGTCTGCCTTGCTTGAAGTGTGCTTTCGCGCTCTGCATTTTATCCCTGTTTCGGAAGGCAAAGGGCCGTCAGATGTGCGTAGTTATTTTCAATTGCCTGACTCTGCCTGACCCTTGCTTTGGGACATGTCCGGTAAACGCCTCTGGTGTTAGTCCGTTGTCTGTCACGGTGTAGGAAAGGGTTTGTGTTGGAAAAGGGGGGGTGGAGTAGAACTTCTGAATATCCTACGGGATAAGATGGGGAAAAGGTGTTATAGGGAAGGGGGTACTGCGTCTCACCCGTCAGTGTCTCACTTCCACTCCCTGAGGACCCCTCCATCCAGGTGATCCTCCCGCACTGGTCCACCTCCAGGAACTGGATCCAATAGTGATGGCCGTGTCCTGGCGCCTGGATGACAGATCCCTGGGGACTAACGGGTGAAACACCTTCAGTTTCTCATAGCACCTAGGTCGTAAAGCATAGAAAGATGGCATCCCAATATTGTCAGAACTGTCAGACTCAATGGGTCCCTCCTGATCCTCCTCCTCACCTCTCACTTCAAAAGAGCAGTCTTGATCTGCGGGTTCCTTCTTCTTACGAAATCTTCAAAGTTCTTTGGGCTTCCTTTCCTTTTTTTTCTGATGTAGGTAAGGACGAGCTCCCTCGGAGGCCAACGTGACCAGAAATTAACATAAGTCCGGGGACCCCTGGGAGAGCCCACCCCAAATGCAGGGAAACAGCCTCTAAGGCAGAATAAACCCTGAACATTGTAGAATTGTTTAAGTTCCTTCTTGTCCAATTATGCTGATAGTCAGTGCAGGACACTTCGGGAAGTAAATTTGTCCCCTCTGGACAAAGTTCGAGGAAACAGGATAACAAATCCTTCAATGAGTACTCTGGACAAAGTTCGAGAAACCAGGATAACAAATCCTTCAACAGGTACACCTTCCTTAGGATACCTGAAGGTGTCTGGAGGGCTGTGATGGACGGGGTACAGTCTCCAGAAGACAAGAGACCAATACCGATGGTAGTAGAACACAGGAATACAGAGTAACCGCAGAAGCGCGGTAACAGAAGAAAATAAGACGGATACAACGCAAAGATGCAAGTCTCTGCCCCCTATTTATCCGGTGGCCATCTTGGATGAACACTAGACCGCTAAAGGCAAGCAAAGGAAACTATGCTTGCTTCCAACGTTGCCACAGTTTCCAGTGTCGGCGCATGACAAATATAGGGTTCCCCTCCACACATTTTAGACTGGAACAACACCAGTCATAATGTAATTTGAATACATTTAAACATGCATAATTGTTAAACAATATATCCTCGAAAATCATGTGCAATACAATTTCAAAGTAATTATCCAGATTTCAAGGTGATTTCAAGAATAATCTTAAAGTTTATTCTGACAATGCTCAGAGTGTTTCAGGAACCGTTTAGCTTCATCGGGAGCACCAATCCTCTGTCAATAATGTAAACAAAAAGGATAGTTGTATGTGGGGATAACTGCCACATTGGCACAGTCAATATGGGCACATTTTCCAACAGTTGCATATTGTTTCTACTGTCATTGTAGGCAAACCCAAGATAATTAATGTTCTTACATGTCAGGGGTGCTACATTGGTGCAGGCACAGCATTTCTTCTGGAATTTTGGGCAATGCAAACATGATGATTGTTCTCACATGGGGCACCACATTAGTGCAGTTAGTATGGACATGGTTTCTCACAGTGGCTTGCCATTTATACTTGCATCATGGACAAAGCAAACATGATGTCTGTTTTTCCGTGTGGAGGGCTGCATTGGTATGGACATGGATTCTTACAGGGCATAGCATTTTGAGTGGCAATATGGGCAAAGTGTACATGGTAAGTATTCTTCTGTGGAATAGCCCTACCTTGGGTCAGCCAATATAAAGACAGTGGGCCTCATTACGAGGTTGGCGGTAAGGGGTTAACGGCAACGGTAAGGGTGCCGTTGCCCGTTAACCCCTTACCACTCTATTACAAGGTCCCTTAGCGGGTCCCGCTAAGGATGCCTGGTTTTACCAGGCACCCTTAGCGGGAGCCGCTGAGAGACCAGGGAGATAATAATGGGCCCGCTAATAGTGGCTCCTTTGCCATTCCCATTGAGCCCTATGAATGGGGAATGGTTCTCAGAATGGGGATTTACCGGGTCCTCCAAGGTTGGAATGACTCGGTAAGTACCCATTCCGAGAACCCGGACCCAGTATGCGGTAAGGGGGTACACCATGGCTACCTCCTACCTCGTAATGAGGCCCAGTGTTTTACAGCAAACATGATGAGTGTTCTTATGTGTGGCGAAATGGAGAAGTCAATATGGACATGGTTTCTTACAGTGGTATGGCATTTTGAATGGCATTACGGGCAAAGGGAACATGAGTTTTCTTACATGGGTAAGGACTACATTGGTGTAGCCATTATGGACATTTCGTCTTACATTGGCAAAGCATTTTAGTGCTGTTATGACAAAAAATCGAGCATTTTGAACACAAATTCTTTCAGTGGCATGGCATTTTTACTGGCAGTATGGGGGAAGTCAACATGATCAGTGTTCTTACGTGTTGGGGGGCTACACTGGTGCAGCCAGTATGGACTTGTTTTCTTGTAGCAGCACAGCATTTTTAATAATACTGGAGGCAAAGCCAACATGATGACTTCTCCTATGTGGGCATATTGCAATAAAGTGGTGTAGGAAACTTGGAAATGTCTGCACACAGCCAGTAAGAAAATGTGCTTTACAGGCAGACTACTGGAATACACTGTGGCAATAATGTGTTGGAAAATACTGTTTTGCACTCTTGGTAAGGTTTATTTTTCACGTTTTACCTTACAAACTGATTGTGAACTGGGTAGTGTTTTCCCAATTTTTCACAGGTGTGATGTAAACTGAACCAAGGGAGAAAAAAAAACTTTAAAGGTGACGTAAAGGTGCTGATTTAACCGAACAAAGCCTGTTAAATTTGGAAGAGATAATGCAGTTGATGCATTTGTCCATGTTTATTTTTTATTTTCGTCTTAGTATTGAGTGCTTAAGTTGATATTGTTATTTTTAGTAAAATTATGTAGGCGTCTTTTCAAGTCCAGGGAAGCCGTTCTTTGAATGTCTTGTTATCATCATTGCATTCGTACCACATTGAGTTTCTTGGTATGTAGGCAATATGATGTCCACTGGTTTGTTGAACTATCATGATGATAAATAACTTTCTTGCGTTATGGGTTGAGCCTAAAATGGATACTTAGCTATGTATATGTTTATCAAAGAATGCATTTTACGACATGCGCTCTACCCGGCAGATTCTTAATATGATGACTGATTGTGCACCATTTCACATCTCATGTATCAGGATTCAATGTGAGGGAAGGACCAGTCTCTCTCAATAATGGGACAACAGAAAAGGGATTCCTCCTCTTGCCCCCTCACCAAGTTCCAAACATCAAGCCAAAACAATCAAGCCATGTGTCGGGTCTGGTGCAAAGCAGTGTGCTTGAAAATGCACTCCATGTCAAACAGAAGATAATGGGGCAAACCAAATAGCTCCCTCTTCGAGTATGTTGTTGCTCCAGTATAGGAACTATGAGGGTCATCGAGGATATAAAATGTTTCCAACCACAAACCTATTGCTCTCCAGTAGACAAACAATTTTGGTAGTCTCAACCCAGGGGGTTCTCTGGGGCATTATCCTGGTGCGCTAGCAAAGGCTTCTGACAAGGTTGGGCCCCAGGTTGGCGCTTCGAATTAGGTCTGGTGCACCCTGTGGGGTGTGACAGAGAAGCCTGGCCCTACTCACACATTCCACCCATTGCTCTGCCTACTGTTCTTCCTTGGCCCCTTTTATACCCTGATTACTTTGGGGCTGTCCTTCCTACTAGAAGCTGGAGTAGTTGTGCCATTGCGTTCCTCCACCTGTCTCTGTGATGTCCTTATTCCCAACATGGCCCTCTGAAACCTTCTTTTCGTAGACATGTAACGGGTGGTTTCTTATTCTCCCCACTGCCTACCCTGGTCTTGCGTCATCTCCCTTAGCCATATCGGTTCAGTCCCTTCGTCCCTAGCCTGATGGTATCCTTGTTCTTCCTCCTGCCAACAATACTCAATCCTCTGCAAGTTGCTCTTCTCACCGTATTTGTCACTTGCCTTAGTCTTCTCATTTCTACTCTCCACAAAAAAAAACTCCTATGCTCCCCTGGGAAAAATATCCAATTTGGTCTTCCAATCTCCTTCCAAATAATACTTCTCTCCCACACAATATTACCCCCACATTCCTCTCCAAGGTTATACCCCACTGTCACTGCTCCCAAACAATCCATTCTACCTGTCTAACACAACAGGAACTCCCTCCTGACCAACATCACTATTACCTCTCTCCTCCCTCCTCTATTAGAACAAGCTCTTCCTTCTACCCAGTTTCCCTCTCTTCACTACACCAAACAGCTGCCTCCTTAGACGTGCTAGTATCTCCTCCTTCCTTGTCTCTGCCCTCATACTCTTCTGACACAGCATCATCTCCAAACAGGGCATCCCTCCCACGTTTTGCTGCTCTCCTCCTGGCATCTCTCCCAAGTCTGAACACCGACTGACTCAGCTGGTTTTCTTTTAAAAGGGGGTCTTTCCTCCCCTTGGGTGGTCCCAGATTAGATTGATTGCACCTGGGATGTGTAGGCTGAGCTGGCCCATGAATGGTCCATGTGCTCGAGGTTAGTTCTCCTGAGGTTGCTTGCTTTGAATGAAATCCCTCTGTGTCCCCATTCTGTGAATTAGAATCTGAAAATCCAGTGGTAGGCCTGAGGAATGGTTTGTGTACTTTTTCAAACATTTACCATGGTAACATTGAAACATTGTAACATTTGCCACCCTTACCGGTGCAGGAAATTAATGAATGCGTTTTTAATTCTCGCTCAGGAGACACATGTTTGCTTCTTTCTTGTCCATGTATTTCTAACTTTCGGCAATGTATTATTCATGGGATTTGTGAACCACAAATGTCCTCCATGAACTTGTAATAATGATTCCTCCTGCTGTGTTGCTTGAGGGATAAATGTATTTAATCCAATGTCCATGGAGTCAGAATGTTGCAACTGTGTTCCCTTAAAGTAACTGATTTCCAAATATGTTGATTATTATCGTCAAACCAATTATCACAAAAAAAAGAAATCATACTTACCATATACTAAGAGTGTAATTAAACATTTGGAGGGTTTCCTGTTTAATTCTACATCCAACATATTGAGAAGCTTAGGCATAGAACCATTGTATACACATATCCTACAACAAGCCATTGTAGAGGTCATAGAAGAGGTTCTGCAACAGGGAAAGGGTAATCATCCATTGCCTAATTCATTTCTGAGGTGGTGCACAGGAATTGCACTGATTAAAGTATGTTTTGAGTTTTTGGGCTGCATCTACCAAACATTAAAAGGTACAGCTATGGTGGCCGGCATGGCCCCCAACTTGGCCAATTTAAATGTTGAGATGTTTGAGAAGAACTTTATACATGTAGGTACTAATCCATACAAATATGAAATTCATGTATGGTGGAGATACATAGACGATATAATAGCAATTTGGGAATGTGAGGAAAATTATCAGCCCGATTCATGGAATTAATGTGCGCTGAAAATTCCCGCGCAAGTATGCGAAACCGTGCGAATCGCAATGCAAGTGCGAAAATCGCAGTGCAAGTGCGAAAATCGCAGCAAAACCCGCGCACATCCATTCATGGAAGTCCGTGCGCAAGTAAAATCTGGGATGTGTGCTGAAAATCTGCGTGGTGCACGCCGGCGCACAGGTCATCTAACGGCGTGCGCTACGGCCACAGCGAAAGCGCACATAGCGTGGCGCACATAACAAAAGTAGGCGTAACACGGGGCGTGACACGCGGAATGGGGAACAACGTGTGAAAATGTGGGCATCACGGGGGAAGTACAGGAGGCAAGTGTGCGGAACGCCCACACGCTCGCCTACAACACGTATTCATGGAATCGAAAAGGGCAAACCAGCGCACGGGCGAAGATGCGCACAGGCCTAAAAACGTCCGCCACACGAAGGCAGGCGGTTGCGTCCCTGCGCATGAAAAAAATGTGCGCCAAAATGTGCGCTAGCAAAAAGCACGTACATACAGCTCTGATGAATGTCCCATAGTGTGGCCCTCTAGGACAAATGACGTGAAAAGGGGTACGCGACAAACACGGACACCCGCTGTGTCAAAAATAGCATGTGCGTGTATTTCGGGGGTGCGCGGGAAGTTTCACACGCGATTGGCCTTGGGCGAGCGGGGTACGTGTTAATCTGGGGTTCGCGGGAAGTTTCACACGTGATAGGCCCTGTGCGAGTGGGGCGCGTGTATTCCTGGGGTTCGCGTGAAGTTTCACTCGCGATTGGCCTGAGTACGTGTAAATCTGAGGTTCGCGGGAAGTCTCACACGCGATTTCAGCAGGGTACGTGTATTTCGGGGGTGCCGTGGAGTCCTACACGTCAATTGGCAGTGTGGCTCCTCCCAGGTGTGCGCTCTACACCCTCCACGGCCCCTGCAGGCAGCCCACACCACAGGGGACTACCCTGCACCCCTGGTCATGTCCCGCAGGCTGCCCATCCACCATAGGCATGCCCCCCAGGCAAGCCACATGTCAGCTTGCACTACTGATCACCAACGCATGACCCCCTCCACCCCCACCCCCTAGCACTGAGGGGCACCTGCCAGCAGGCCCCCACTCATGTCCCCCAG
The DNA here is from genome assembly GCF_040938575.1 of Ambystoma mexicanum. Lineage (NCBI taxonomy): Eukaryota > Metazoa > Chordata > Amphibia > Caudata > Ambystomatidae > Ambystoma > Ambystoma mexicanum. The sequence goes on along the minus strand of NC_090921.1, from coordinate 1,074,103,497 downwards.
CACCCGCACCCCCCAGCAGTGCAGGGCACCTGCCAGCAGGCCCCCACTCATGTCCCCCAGCACCCCTACCCCCCAGCAGTCACGGGCACCTGCCAGCAGGCCTCCACTCATGTCCCACACATGTCCCCCAGCACCCCCACCCCCAGCAGTGCAGGGCACCTGCCAGCAGGCCCCCACTCATCTCCCACTCATGTCCCCTTGCACCTCCACCCCCCAGCAATCAGGGGCACCTGCCAGCAGGCCCCCACTCATGTCCCCCAGCACCCCCACCCCCCAGTAGTGCAGGGCACCTGCCAGCATGCCCCCACTCATGTCCCCCAGCACCCCTACCCCCCAGCAGTCAGGGGCACCTGCCAGCAGGCCCCCACTCATGTCCCACACATGTCCCCCAGCACCCCCACCCCCAGCAGTGCAGGGCACCTGCCAGCAGGCCCCCACTCATCTCCCACTCATGTCCCCTTGCACCTCCACCCCCCAGCAATCAGGGGCACCTGCCAGCAGGCCCCCACTCATGTCCCCCAGCACCCCCACCCCCCAGTAGTGCAGGGCACCTGCCAGCAGGCCCCCACTCATGTCCCCCAGCACCCGCACCGCCCAGCAGTGCAGGGCACCTGCCATCAGGCCCACACTCATGTCCCCCAGCACCCCTACCCCACAGCAGTCAGGGGCACCTGCCAGCAGGACCCCACCCATGTCCCCCAGCACCCCCACCCCCCAGCAGTGCAGGGCACCTGCCAGAAGGCCCCCACTCATGTCCCACTCATGTCCCCTTGCACCCCCACCCCCCAGCAGTGCAGGGCACCTGCCAGCAGGCCCCCACTCATGTCACCCAGCACCCTCACCCCCCAGCAGTCAGAGGCACCGGCCAGCAGGTCCCCACTCATGTCCCCCAGCACCCCCACCCCCAGCAGTGCAGGGCACCTGCCAGCAGGCCCCCACTCATGTCCCCCAGCACCCCCACCCCCCAGCAGTCAGGGGCACCTGCCAGCAGGCCCCCACTCATGTCCCCCAGCACCCCCACCCCCCAGCAGTGCAGGGCACATGCCAGCAGGCCCCCAGACATGTCCCCCAGCACCCCCACCCCCGAGCAGTCAGGGGCACCTGCCAGCAGGCCCCCACTCATGTCCCATACATGTCCCCCAGCACCCCACCCCCAGCAGTACAGGGCACCTGCCAGCAGGCCCCCACTCATGTCCCACTCATGTCCCCTTGCTACTCCACCCCACAGCAGTCAGGGGCACCTGCCAGCAGGCCCCCACTCATGTCCCCCAGCACCCCCACCCCCAGCAGTGCAGGGAACCTGCCAGCAGGCCCCCACTCATGTCCCCCAGCACCCCCACCCCCCAGCAGTCAGGGGCACCTGCCAGCAGGCCCCCACTCATGTCCCACACATGTCCCCCAGCACCCCCACCCCCCAGCAGTGCAGGGCACCTGCCAGCAGGCCCCCATTCATGTCCCACTCATGTTCCCTTGCACCCCAGCAGTGCAGGGCATCTGCCAGCAGGCCCCCACTCATGTCCCCCAGCACCCCCACCCCCCAGCCATCAGGGGCACCTGCCAGCAGGCCCCCACTCATGTCCCCCAGCAACCCCATCCCCCAGCAGTGCAGGGCACCTGCCAGCAGGCCCCCACTCATGTCCCCCAGCACCCCCGCCCCCCAGCAGTGCAGGGCACCTGCCAGCAGGCCCCCACTCATGTCCCCAGCACCCCCATCCCCCAGCAGTGCAGGGCACCTGCCAGCAGGCCCCGACTCATGTGCCACAGCACCCCCACCCCCCAGCAGTGCAGGGCACCTGCCAGCAGGCCCCCACTCATGTCCCACACATGTCCCCCAGCACCCTCACCCCCCAGCAGTGCAGGGCACCTGCCAGCAGGCCCCCACTCATGTCCCACTCATGTCCCCTTGCACACCCACCCCTCAGCAGTGCAGGGCAACTGCCAGCAGGCCCCCACTCATGTCCCCCAGCACCCCCACCCCCCAGCAGTGCAGGGCACCTGCCAGCAGGCCCCCACTCATGTCCCACACATGTCCCCCAGCACCCCCACCCCCCAGCAGTGCAGAGCACCTGCCAGCAGGCCCCCACTCATGTCCCACTCATGTCCCCTTGCACCCCCACCCCTCAGCAGTGCAGGGCACCTGCCAGCAGGCCCCGACTCATGTCCCCCAGCACCCCCACCCCCCACAGTCAGGGGCACCTGCCAGCAGGCCCCCACTCATGTCCCCCAGCACCCCCACCCCCCAGCAGTGCAGGGCACCTGCCAGCAGGTCCCCACTCATGTCCCCCAGCACCCCCACCCCCCAGCAGTGCAGGGCACCTGCCAGCAGGCCCCCACTCATGCCCCACACATGTCCCCCAGCACCCCCACCCCCAGCAGTGCAGAGCACCTGCCAGCAGGCCCCCACTCATGTCCCACTCATGTCCCCTTTCACCCCCACCCCTCAGCAGTGCAGTGCACCTGCCAGCAGGCCCACACTCATGTCCCCCAGCACCCCATCCCCCCAGCAGTGCAGGGCACCTGCCAGCAGGCCCCCACTCATGTCCCCCAGCACCCCCACCCCCCAGCAGTCAGGGGCACCTGCCAGCAGGCCCCCACTCATGTCCCACACATGTCCCCCAGCACCCCCACCCCCCAGCAGTGCAGGGCACCTGCCAGCAGGCCCCCATTCATGTCCCACTCATGTCCCCTTGCACCCCCACCCCCCGGCAGTGCAGGGCACCTGCCAGCAGGCCCCCACTCATGTCCCCCAGCACCCCCACCCCCCAGCAGTGCAGGGCACCTGCCAGCAGGACCCCACTCATGTCCCCTTGCACCCCCAGCAGTGCAGGGCACCTGCCAGCAGGCCCCCACTCATGTCCCACTCATGTCCGCTTGTGCCCCCACCCCCCAGCAGTGCAGGGCACCTGCCAGCAGGCCCCCACTCATGTCCCCCAGCACCCCCACCCCTCAGCAGTGCAGGGCACCTGCCAGCAGGCCCCCACTCATGTCCCCCAGCCCCCCCACCCCCCAGCAGTGCAGGGCACCTGCCAGCAGGCCCCCACTCATGTCCCACACATGTCCCCCAGCACCCCCACCCCCCAGCAGTGCAGGGCACCTGCCAGCAGGCCCCCACTCATGTCCCCTTGCACCCCCACCCCCCAGCAGTGTAGGGCCCCTGCCAGCAGGCCCCCACTCATGTCCCCCAGTGCCCCATCCCCCCAGCAGTGCAGGGCACCTGCCAGCAGGCCCCCACTCATGTCCCCCAGCACCCCCACCCCCCAGCAGTCAGGGGCACCTGCCAGCAGGCCCCCACTCATGTCCCACACATGTCCCCCAGCACCCCCACCCCCCAGCAGTGCAGGGCACCTGCCAGCAGGCCCCCATTCATGTCCCACTCATGTCCCCTTGCACCCCCACCCCTCAGCAGTGCAGGGCACCTGCCAGCAGGCCCCCACTCATGTCCCCCAGCCCCCCCACCCCCCAGCAGTGCAGGGCACCTGCCAGCAGGCCCCCACTCATGTCCCACACATGTCCCCCAGCACCCCCACCCCCCAGCAGTGCAGGGCACCTGCCAGCAGGCCCCCACTCATGTCCCCTTGCACCCCCACCCCCCAGCAGTGTAGGGCCCCTGCCAGCAGGCCCCCACTCATGTCCCCCAGTGCCCCATCCCCCCAGCAGTGCAGGGCACCTGCCAGCAGGCCCCCACTCATGTCCCCCAGCACCCCCACCCCCCAGCAGTGCAGGGCACCTGCCAGCAGGACCCCACTCATGTCCCCTTGCACCCCCAGCAGTGCAGGGCACCTGCCAGCAGGCCCCCACTCATGTCCCACTCATGTCCGCTTGTGCCCCCACCCCCCAGCAGTGCAGGGCACCTGCCAGCAGGCCCCCACTCATGTCCCCCAGCACCCCCACCCCTCAGCAGTGCAGGGCACCTGCCAGCAGGCCCCCACTCATGTCCCCCAGCCCCCCCACCCCCCAGCAGTGCAGGGCACCTGCCAGCAGGCCCCCACTCATGTCCCACACATGTCCCCCAGCACCCCCACCCCCCAGCAGTGCAGGGCACCTGCCAGCAGGCCCCCACTCATGTCCCCTTGCACCCCCACCCCCCAGCAGTGTAGGGCCCCTGCCAGCAGGCCCCCACTCATGTCCCCCAGTGCCCCCACCCCCCAGCAGTCAGGGGCACCTGCCAGCAGGCCCCCACTCATGTCCCCCAGTGCCCCCACCCCCCAGCAGTGCAGGGCACCTGCCAGCAGGCCCCCACTCATGTCCCACACATGTCCCCCAGCACCCTCACCCCCCAGCAGTACAGGGTACCTGCCAGCAGGCCCCCACTCATGTCCCACTCATGTCCCCTTGCACCCCCACCCCTCAGCAGTGCAGTGCACCTGCCAGCAGGCCCCCACTCATGTCTTCCAGCACCCCCACCCCCCAGCAGTGCAGGGCACCTGCCAGCAGGCCCCCACTCATGTCCCACACATGTCCCCCAGCACCCCCACCCCCCAGCAGTGCAGAGCACCTGCCAGCAGGCCCCCACTCATGTCCCACCCATGTCCCCTTGCACCGCCACCCCTCAGCAGTGCAGGGCACCTGCCAGCAGGCCACGACTCATGTCCCCCAGCACCCCCACCCCCCAGCAGTCAGGGGCACCTGCCAGCAGACCCCCACTCATGTCCCCCAGCACCCCCACCCCCCAGCAGTGCAGGGTACCTGCCAGCAGGCCCCCACTCATGTCCCCCAGCACCCCCACCCCCAGCAGTGCAGGGCACCTGCCAGCAGGCCCCCACTCATGTCCCACACATGTCCCCCAGCACCCCCACCCCCCAGCAGTGCAGGGCACCTGCCAGCAGGCCCCCACTCATGTCCCCCAGTGCCCCCACCCCCCAGCAGTCAGGAGCACCTGCCAGCAGGCCCCCACTCATGTCCCCCAGTGCCCCCACCCCCCAGCAGTGCAGGGCACCTGCCAGCAGGCCCCCACTCATGTCCCACACATACCCCCCAGCACCCTCACCCCCCAGCAGTGCAGGCCACCTGCCAGCAGGCCCCCACTCATGTCCCACTCATGTCCCCTTGCACCCCCAGCCCTCAGCAGTGCAGTGCACCTGCCAGCAGGCCCCCACTCATGTCCCCCAGCACCCCACCCCCCAGCAGTGCAGGGCACCTGCCAGCAGGCCCCCACTCATGTCCCACACATGTCCCCCAGCACCACCACCCCCCAGCAGTGCAGAGCACCTGCCAGCAGGCCCCCACTCATGTCCCACTCATGTCCCCTTGCACCCCCACCCCTCAGCAGTGCAGGGTACCTGCCAGCAGGCCCCGACTCATGTCCCCCAGCACCCCCACCCCCCAGCAGTCAGGGGCACCTGCCAGCAGGCCCCCACTCATGTCCCCCAGCACCCCCAACCCCCAGCAGTGCAGGGCACCTGCCAGCAGGTCCCCACTCATGTCCCCCAGCACCCCCACCGCCCAGCAGTGCAGGGCACCTGCCAGCAGGTCCCCACTCATGTCCCACTCATGTCACCTTGCACCGCCACCCCCAGCAGGCCCCGACTCATGTCCCCCAGCACCCCTACCCCCCAGCAGTGCAGGGCACCTGCCAGCAGGCCCCCACTCATGTCCCCCAGCACCCCCACCCCCCAGCAGTCAGGGGCACCTGCCAGCAGGCCCCCACTCATGTCCCACACATGTCCCCCAGCACCCCATCCCCCAGCAGTGCAGGGCACCTGCCAGCAGGCCCCCATTCATGTCCCACTCATGTCCCCTTGCACCCCCACCCCCCGGCAGTGCAGGGCACCTGCCAGCATGCCCCTACTCATGTCCCACTCATGTCCCCCAGCACCCCCACCCCCAGCAGTGCAGGGCACCTGCCAGCAGGCCCCCACTCATGTCCCCCAGCACCCCCACCCCCCAGCAGTGCAGGGCACCTGCCAGCAGGCCCCCACTCATGTCCTCTTGCACCCCCAGCAGTGCAGGGCACCTGCCAGCAGGCCCCCACTCATGTCCCACTCATGTCCCCTTGCACCCCCACCCCCCAGCAGTGCAGGGCACCTGCCAGCAGGCCCCCACTCATGTCCCCCAGCACCCCCAACCCCCAGCAGTCAGGGGCACCTGCCAGCAGGCCCCCACTCATGTCCCCCAGCACCCCCACCCCCCAGCAGTGCAGGGCACCTGGCAGCAGGCCCCCATTCATTTCCTTAGCACCCCCACCCCCCAGCAGTGCAGGGCACCTGCCAGCAGGCCCCCACTCATGTCCCACACATGTCCCCCAGCACCCCCACCCCCCAGCAGTGCAGGGTACCTGCCAGCAGGCCCCCACTCATGTCCCCCAGCACCCCCACCCCCCAGCAGTGCAGGGCACCTGCCAGCAGGCCCCCACTCATGTCCCACACATGTCCCCCAGCACCCCCACCCCCCAGCAGTGCAGGGCACCTGCCAGCAGGCCCCCACGCATGTCCCCTTGCACCCCCACCCCCAGCAGTGTAGGGCACCTGCCAGCAGGCCCCCACTCATGTCCCCCAGTGCCCCCACCCCCCAGCAGTCAGGAGCACCTGCCAGCAGGCCCCCACTCATGTCACCCAGTGCCCCCACCCCCCAGCAGTGCAGGGCACCTGCCAGCAGGCCCCCACTCATGTCCCACACATGCCCCCCAGCACCCTCACCCCCCAGCAGTGCAGGCCACCTGCCAGCAGGCCCCCACTCATGTCCCACTCATGTCCCCTTGCACCCCCAGCCCTCAGCAGTGCAGTGCACCTGCCAGCAGGCCCCCACTCATGTCCCCCAGCACCCCCACCCCCCAGCAGTGCAGGTCACCTGCCAGCAGGCACCCACTCATGTCCCACACATGTCCCCCAGCACCACCACCCCCCAGCAGTGCAGAGCACCTGCCAGCAGGCCCCCACTCATGTCCCACTCATGTCCCCTTGCACCCCCACCCCTGAGCAGTGCAGGGCACCTGCCAGCAGGCCCCGACTCATGTCCCCCAGCACCCCCACCCCCAGCAGTCAGGGGCACCTGCCAGCAGGCCCCCACTCATGTCCCCCACACCCCCACCCCCCAGCAGTGCAGGGCACCTGCCAGCAGGTCCCCACTCATGTCCCCCAGCACCCCCACCGCCCAGCAGTGCAGGGCACCTGCCAGCAGGCCCCCACTCATGTCCCACACATGTCCCCCAGCACCCCCACCCCCCAGCAGTGCAGAGCACCTGCCAGCAGGTCCCCACTCATGTCCCACTCATGTCACCTTGCACCGCCACCCCCAGCAGGCCCCGACTCATGTCCCCAGCACCCCTACCCCCCAGCAGTGCAGGGCACCTGCCAGCAGGCCCCCACTCATGTCCCCCAGCACCCCCACCCCCCAGCAGTCAGGGGCACCTGCCAGCAGGACCCCACTCATGTCCCACACATGTCCCCCAGAACCCCCATCCCCCAGCAGTGCAGGGCACCTGCCAGCAGGCCCCCATTCATGTCCCACTCATGTCCCCTTGCACCCCCACCCCCCGGCAGTGCAGGGCACCTTCCAGCATGCTCCTACTCATGTCCCACTCATGTCCCCCAGCACCCCCACCCCCCAGCAGTGCAGGGCACCTGCCAGCAGGCCCCCACTCATGTCCCCCAGCACCCCCACCCCCCAGCAGTGCAGGGCACCTGCCAGCAGGCCCCCACTCATGTCCTCTTGCACCCCCAGCAGTGCAGGGCACCTGCCAGCAGGCCCCCACTCATGTCCACTCATGTCCCCTTGTACCCCCACCCCCCAGCAGTGCAGGGCACCTGCCAGCAGGCCCCCACTCAGGTCCCCCAGCACCCCCAACCCCCAGCAGTCAGGGGCACCTGCCAGCAGGCCCCCACTCATGTCCCCCAGCACCCCCACCCCCCAGCAGTGCAGGGCACCTGGCAGCAGGCCCCCACTCATGTCCTTAGCACCCCCACCCCCCAGCAGTGCAGGGCACCTGCCAGCAGGCCCCCACTCATGTCCCACACATGTCCCCCAGCACCCCCACCCCCAGCAGTGCAGGGCACCTGCCAGCAGGCCCCCACTCATGTCCCCTTGCACCCCCACCCCCCAGCAGTGCAGGGCACCTGCCAGCAGGCCCCCACTCATGTCCCCCAGTGCCCCCACCCCCCAGCAGTCAGGGGAACCTGCCAGCAGGCCCCCACTCATGTCCCCCAGCACCACCAGCCCCCAGCAGTGCAGGACACCTGCCAGCAGGCCCTCACTCATTTCCCACACATGTCCCCCAGTACCCCCACCCCCAGCAGTGCAGGGCACATGCCAGCAGGCCCCCACTCATGTCCCACTCATGTCCCCTTGAAACCCCACCCCCAGCAGTGCAGGGCACCTGCCAGCAGGCCCCCACTCAAGTCCCCCAGCGCCCCCATCCCCCAGCAGTCAGGGGCACCTGCCAGCAGGCCCGCACTCATGTCCCCCAGCAACCCCACCCCCTGGCAGTGCAGGGCACCTGCCAGCATGCCCCCACTCATGTCCCCCAGCACCCCCACCCCCCAGCAGTCAGGGGCATCTGCCAGCAGGCCCCCACTCATGTCCCCCAGCAGCACCACCCCCCAGCAGTGCAGGGCACCTGCCAGCAGGCCCCCACTCATGTCCCCCAGCACCCCCACCCCTCAGCAGTACAGAGCACCTGCCAGCAGGCCCCCACTCATGTCCCCCAGCACCCCCACCCCCCAGCAGTCAGGGGCACCTGCCAGCAGGCCCCCACTCATGTCCCCCAGCACCCCCACCCCCCAGCAGTGCAGGGCACCTGCCAGCAGGTCCCCACTCATGTCCCCCAGCACCCCCACCGCCCAGCAGTGCAGGGCACCTGCCAGCAGGCCCCCACTCATGTCCCACACATGTCCCCCAGCACCCCCACCCCCCAGCAGTGCAGAGCACCTGCCAGCAGGCCCCCACTCATGTCCCACTCATGTCCCCTTGCACCGCCACCCCCAGCAGGCCCCGACTCATGTCCCCCAGCACCCCTACCCCCCAGCAGTGCAGGGCACCTGCCAGCAGCCCCCCACTCATGTCCCCCAGCACTCCCACCCCCCAGCAGTCAGGGGCACCTGCCAGCAGGCCCCCACTCATGTCCCACACATGTCCCCCAGCACCCCCATCCCCCAGCAGTGCAGGGCACCTGCCAGCAGGCCCCCATTCATGTCCCACTCATGTCCCCTTGCACCCCCACCCCCTGCAGTGCAGGGCACCTGCCAGCATGCCCCCACTCATGTCCCACTCATGTCCCCCAGCACCCCCACCCCCCAGCAGTGCAGGGCACCTGCCAGCAGGCCCCCACTCATTTCCCCCAGCACCCTCAACTCCCTGCAGTGCGGGGCACCTGCCAGCAGGCCCCCACTCATGTCCCCTTGCACCCCCACCCCCCAGCAGTGCAGGGCACCTGCCAGCAGGCCCCCACTTATGTCCCCCAGTACCCCCAACCCCCAGCAGTCAGGGGCACCTGCCAGCAGGCTCCCACTCATGTCCCCAGCACCCCCACCCCCCAGCAGTGCAGGGCACCTGGCAGCAGGCCCCCACTCATGTCCTTAGCACCCCCACCCCCCAGCAGTGCAGGGCACCTGCCAGCAGGCCCCCACTCATGTCCCACACATGTCCCCCAGCACCCCCACCCCCAGCAGGCCCCCACTCATGTCCCCTTGCACCCCAACCCCCAGCAGTGCAGGGCACCTGCCAGCAGGCCCCCACTCATGTCCCCCAGTGCCCCCACCCCCCAGCAGTCAGGGGAACCTGCCAGCAGGCCCCCACTCATGTCCCCCAGCACCACCAGCCCCCAGCAGTGCAGGACACCTGCCAGCAGGCCCTCACTCATTTCCCACACGTGTCCCCCAGTACCCCCACCCCCAGCAGTGCAGGGCACATGCCAGCAGGCCCCCACTCATGTCCCACTCATGTCCCCTTGCAACCCCACCCCCAGCAGTGCAGGGCACCTGCCAGCAGGCCCCCACTCAAGTCCCCCAGCGCCCCCACCCCCCAGCAGTCAGGGGCACCTGCCAGCAGGCCCGCACTCATGTCCCCCAGCAACCCCACCCCCCAGCAGTGCAGGGCACCTGCCAGCATGCCCCCACTCATGTCCCCCAGCACCCCCACCCCCCAGCAGTCAGGGGCATCTGCCAGCAGGCCCCCACTCATGTCCCCCAGCAGCACCACCCCCCAGCAGTGCAGGGCACCTGCCAGCAGGCCCCCACTCATGTCCCACAGCACCCCCACCCCCAGCAGTCAGGGGCACCTGCCAGCAGGCCCCCACTCATGTCCCCCAGCACCCCCACTCCCCAGCAGTACAGGGCACCTGCCAGCAGGCCCTTACTCATGTCCCCCAGCACCCCCACCCCCCAGCAGTCAGGGGCACCTGCCAGCAGGCCCCCACTCATGTCCCACACATGTCCCCCAGCACCCCCACCCCCCAGCAGTGCAGGGCACCTGCCAGCAGGCCCCCACTCATGTCCTAATCCGGAAACACGTACACCAGCAGGAAGCAGGCGTACGTGGACCCGCACAGCATAAATTTGCGCGCAAACAACAAGCAAGCTCAGACGCCAGGATTAACATACCGTTCCTAGCAGCAGTGGTCGTGGGATACCGCAGGAGGAGGAGGATAGTCAGGCCCAGAATTTTCACACCCAGAACCAGCCTTTTTGGGATGCCTGATGACCAGGTGTATGGGAGGTACAGGTTTCCACCTCACATAATACTCGACCTGGTCAGTGAGTGGGAGGATGACCTCACATCACCCACCCTCTGCTCCCAAGCACTCAGCCCCCTGGAGAAGGTCCTCAATGTACTGCACTTTTTGGCCACCGGATCATTTCAGCGGACAAGTGCCATAGTGGGGGGGGGTGTCACAGGCCACGCAGTCACGCTGCCTACACCAGGTCTTGGCCATCATGACTGCACGCCCATCAGTCCGCAGGCACATATACTTGCCCAGAACACCTGCAGAAAGGCAGGCTGCCGTCCAGGATTTCTACGGGGTGGCACAATTCCCCAAAGTCCTAGGTGCTATTGATTACACCCATGTGGCTTTACGTCCCCCCATGGCATTAGAGCACATCCATAGAAACCGCAAGCACTGGCATTCCAACAACGTGCAGGTAGTATGTGATGCCAAGGGAATCATCACCTCAGTATATGCCAACTATCCAGGGTCCACCCGCGACAGTTTCATTTACAGAATGTCAACCCTAAACCGGGACCTAGAAGCTGGGCAGCATGGCGATACATGGCTGCTTGGTGAGTATAAATGCCACAGCACATGCATGCATGCCAGATACTGAGTGATGTCACAACCCTACTAATGATACCCATCACCACCTCCCCAGGGGACAGTGCCTACCCTCTGAGCACCCACATGGTGACGCCAATTTGGAACCCCACCACGCCACCCGAGGTAAGATACAACACAGCCCATATTGCAACCCGGGGCATAGTGGAGCGCACATTCGGAGTGTTCAAGTCACGCTTTCGCTCCCTTGACCGTTCTGGCGGGCAGCTGTTATACGCTCCCCCAGTAGTGTGCAGGATCATAGTGGCAGCATGTGTCCTGCACAACGTTGCAACACGCCGGGGCCTGCTGGTGGACATGGTGGTGCCCCCACATGCCCAACCACATGCACGCACGCTGCGCATGGGAGGGGAAAGGGCACGGGGTGAGGCAGCCCGAACGCAGCTGGTGGCTAATTACTTCACTTAGAATCACACCCCTGTGGAGTGCACACAGCCCTGTCACATACCATCTGACAATCGATGATGATGACATAAGGGACTGTCAACTGTCACAACCATACCAGCCTGAGATTGGTCACCTGGAAGTGTCACAATGTGTGCATCCCTACCTACAGAAACACCACCAATGCTGTGTCATCAAAAGACACATATTCTGCTTAATGCATTACCCCCTTGCAAAATACAACATGAGAACAGTGCCATGTCACCCAACCACTCCCCAGCACCGCCACCCAACACACCATGGCATGTCATGCTATGTGAGAGCAAACAAAGCAAACCCGAAAACCTGACACAAATGTCACAAAGTTTGTAATGGAAACTGGCCACACACAATATGCTCCCAGTAATGTTGAACTAACAACACACATGACCAAATACTTACCAACAATACAATGCAGCTACACAAGCTCAAACATAACTAAAACATGACAGTACTAAGTTAAAGTAGTCCTAGTTTTACAACCTGTATATGCCACCACATCACCCCCTTCCAACTGTAGTCTTGCAGGCTTCAAAACTTGTCTGTGTACTGCATACAACATGAACTCCATCTCCAAAGTAGACAGCCTTGTGAAGACATGAGGAATGAACCTGCAAATTTAGAGGGAGACATGGAAGCAGAAGCATACATAATTACAACATGCAGTGTACAATACAACAACAATATACACAAGGAATGTCTACACAGTATTGACTACAGACTGCCCACACAGCTCATGGGAGCCCAACATCACTGTGTACATCACTGTCACTTGGTCACACCCTTTGCAAGCCCATGGAAACGGGAAGCAGGGTGTGTGTCTCACGAACCCAAGCATCGAACCCAAACTCAGGACAAGCCTGCATGTGCCCAGCCGGAATACAGTGGATGCCCACGGGAGCCACACAAGGCAACACACTGTCAAAAAATAATAAAAAATAAAAAAATAAAAAATGGCCATGTAGGGGCCAGGGGGTGGGGGGAGGCCACCCAGGAGGTCCGAAGACAGGGTGCGCACCAACAGCCGCCTGTGTGGATGTTGGGAAAAAAAAACACCTCCATGGGTTCATGACCTGCACGGCTATGCCAATGTGGGAGAACTGCTGCTGTCACTCTGAACACCCTCTGCTGCTGCCACAGGAGGTGGTGGTGCTATGGGAGGCAGCCCACGCAAAGCCCTGGTATGGTACTCCATGGCAGCAAGCATGCGGGTGTGGAAGGTCTCGTTCTGGAGGATTATAGTGCAGAGATCCCCATGCAGCACCTGACGTGATGCCCGGATCTCCTCCCGAGTTGCCTGCATCTCAGCTGAGAGCGAACGTGTGAGCCACTCCAGCTGCTGTTCTGTCCTCAAGTTAGTGGAAGTCTCAAGGTCAACAAGAGTCTCCCTGAGGTGATGGAGTTCTACCCTCAGGGCTTCCCTGTGGCCCTGGGATCTATTGATATCAATTGGCGCAGAGTCTCCAGTGCCGCCCGTCTGTCCCTGTTGGACGCCAACATGTCCTCCCTGTGTGATTGGCAAATGGAGTCTGTTGCCTGCTGTAGTTGCTCCATCTGCCTTTCAGGGGGGACAATGGAAGTGGCCACCCACTCCATTGCTTGAGCCATCATCTCAACTGATGCTGCCTGTTGAGTTGCCATACCGTACATGGATTGTTCCCATGCGGTATTGCCTGGTGGCGTACGGCCACCACGGCGGCGGGCACCACACCTGTTTGAGGCAAGGCGATCTGCGCCTTGCTGTGCCGGCACTGCCTGAGGCTGAAGGACTGCATTCCCCCTCTGATCTGCTGGCCCAGGAACAGGATCAGATGTTGTAGAGTGTGACCCTGCACCCGTAACCGCCAAAGGCTGACTAACCAACACTGGCATCCCCATAGAGGGTTCTACCCCTGGTGCAGGTGGGTTGGACAGAACAGAACCCCTTCCAGAAACACTTACCTGCGACGCCACATAGGTCTCATCATCCGAATCAGCACCTGAATAGAGGTCTGGGGAGGTGCACCCAGAGATACCCCTTGACAGAATCGTGTGCAGCAAGAATGGGTTCTCACCCACCACCACACCACGTCCCCCACTGGTGGCCGGTTGTGCCTCAGGTTCCTCATGGGTCTGCACCATCTCCTCAACCTCAACAGCATCAAGTGCGTCATCCCCTGCAAAAACATGAAAGACAAAAAATGGAAACAGGCATTAGCACCATAGCACACAAATAGTCCTGACAAGCTACAGAACCAGTACATGATTTACACATGTCCCACATGACTATAACCCTCCCATGCATGCATTGTCACAGAGTTGGAAGGGGAGGCAAATGTCAGACACTGATGACACCAAGATGGAAGAGCAACACATTTGCTACATGCTGGGTAGCACTGCCATCACACATTGGCCTGTGAGTGGCATGCCCTATACACATAAATTTTGAGCTCGAGAAATATTCAAAATGTGGCCACGCTGTTCCCCAATCAAACGAATTTTCCAACATGGGAACGAAATGACTCTAAAGCAACCTTAGACCACATTTTTGTGTCAAACGGCCTCATCAGGGATCTGACAAGTTTCAAGGTGCAACAAACTGTCAACAGTGATCATAATCTATTGAAATGTTCATGGCAGACGTCCATGAAGCAACTAAACACCTATGACTGGGCGACTGAGGTCAATGCACAGCAAACCCGCCTTCGATTAAAGGCACAAGACATCGACAAAATCAACCGAGCGTGGGATCAGAAAGAGGGCGCGGACCCCAAGTCGGCCTTTAACCAACGTCCAAACTACTTGCCCTTGTTAGTAGCCTACCAATCCAAAGGTGCAAAAAAGAAAAAGGGAAGTACTGTCACGGCCCACCAGTACGATAAAGCCCTAGTGATCAAAAGAAAAGTGGTCCGCAGATTACTAAGAACAGCAAAGAAATCCAATAACATAGATGATTGGAAGAGCTGGGGTCTTGAACAACGAAAATACAAAAACTGGCTCAGACAGCAGAGAGCAGGGCAATATCAAAGAGACGCAGAGGAGATGATGTCTAAACTAGCAACAAAAAATGCTAGTGAATTCTGGTCCCTCTTAAAAAACAAGAAAGCAGATCAAAGGACCATTACAGCAAATGCTGTAGCAGAAGAAAGGTGGGTGCAGTATTTTACGACCGAATTTGAGGGTCTTCCTGGCAGCAGGAAAGATTTGCCATCGGACCTTGATACACCATGGGTGGACCTGTCCAATACAGAAGAGATCGAAATCGCCATACGGAACCTGAAAACCTCTAGAGCTCCAGGACCGGATGGGCTAACAAATGTAGATCTCAAAGCTTCTCCGGCGGAATGGGCTAAGTGGATCAGCAAAATATTCGCCCAATGCGCCAGCTCAAAGATGCTGCCAGAATCTTGGCTAAGGGCGGTGATTGTCCCAATCTATAAAAAGGGCCCAAGGCAAGAACCAGCAAGCTACAGGCCGATAGCTCTATTGGACATCCTGGGCAAATTATATGCCTCCCGCCTGCTAGACCATTTTCGGGATTGGGAGAAAAAAAGTCCGGCTAAAGACCCACTACAATCAGGTTTTCAAAAAAAGGGCTCAACCTCCATCAACTTAATGGCATTAAACATTCTCAAAGCGAGAATTAAAGAAGGAGCCCCGAAGGTCTACTTGGCTTTTGTCGATCTCTCAAAGGCCTTTGATATGGTCGACAGGCCCACGTTATGGGCAAAGCTTCATGCCTGGAAGTGTCCAGCAAATATCTTGGAACCCATGAAGGCTTTAAACATGGATACAAAAATGCGTGTAAAATTGAATCATCAAGGCGCACTCTCAGGAGAAATATTGGTGGAACGAGGGGTTAAACAGGGATGTCCGTTAGCCCCTGCCCTGTTCATATCTTTCCTAGGGGACTACAAAGAAGCTGAAGCGAACATTCGGGCTTTTCCCCCGAAGATAGGGAAAATGGAGATTCCGCGCTTATTGTACGCTGACGATGTTATCCTCATCGACCAGACCAAAGTAGGATTGCAAAGAAAATTACAGATCCTGGAAAAGTACATCGAGAAAAACCACTTGGCAATTAACAAGACAAAGAGTAAAATCATGGTAATGGAGAAAGTGAGCAATAAAGGACCAGCCAAGTTAAATATTTTCCTTGAAAAAACCAAATTGGAAATTGTACAGTCTTTCAAATACCTAGGGATCGATTTGGATAACTCACAAACGGATAAGAGCCTACAAAACCAACTATGGGAGAAAGTCAAACGGCTCACAGCCCAAACCAGAGCAATTGACCGTAAGTACGGCAAATTCTCCCTTCTTCCGGCGTTAACTTTCTACAAAGCCAAGGTAGTGCCAACATTAATCTATGGAGCAGAGACCTCATTATACCTCCAAAGGACGATTTGGGCCAAATTGGAAGGATATGTATGGAAAACAGTACTAGGGCTCCCAAAATCCACCTCCATGCCGGCGATCAGGAGAGACTTAGGGCTGCTCTCCTTGGCGTCTATGGTGGACCAAAGAGCGATGAGCCTATATCGAAAAATCATCATGGCCGAGGGACCACCCATTCTGGCCTCCATAGGTGAGGAAATCGCAACTGGGAAGTGCACGGCCGTGAAAAACTGGGTAAAATGGAGAAAGGACGATCTGGCTAAAATTCTATGTTCAGAAAAAGAACTAAAAGAAAACCCCGACAAAATTAAAAAGAAACTAGAAAACCTGGACTGGATTACGACCATAGAAAATGCCACCGGGAACAAACTGTTAAACCATCTCCCGCCCTCCTGCAATAAGGCAAATAAACCACTACAATACTGCGCCAAGTTCCCTAATAAAGGATTGAGAATCTTGATAATGAGAGCAAGACTCAACCTCCTCCCAACCAGAGAGATTAGTGCCATCAGAAGAGGCGGAGGGGATAAACGTTGTAGACTATGCAAGAAGCTTGACTCCATAGAAACATTGAAACACTTGGTGATGGAATGCGTCAACATGAAGGATTCAAGAAACCTATATCTCCCTGCCCTTGATGAGAACTTATGGAGATTCCAAACAGACGAGTTGTGGAACAGACTGATTGCCGGCGAAAACAACAAATGGTCGCAAGCCTTTGCTAAACTCATAGACCGGGTGTTTGACCAAATTAGACGATTAGACCTCCAAGATGGTCCGCCACAGCAGTAGGCGGGTGGCTAGTGGCCATTGTTATTGTAATTGTTATTGTACTCAAGGAACATCTGTACTTTCTACTACTGTCAATTTTGACAAAACTTGGTTTTTACCGAGTAAAGTTCAAATAAATAAATAAAAAAAAAAAAAAATAAAAAATAAATTACACATGCCATCACACAGATGGCATGTACCATAGACATGGTACATTCCACAAGTACATCCATATGTCAGTGAATGAGTACTGTCATCCATCCATGTGAGATGGACATGAAGAGATGAAAAATGCCACATAGTGTGAAAAGATACGCCATGTGCCACACACTGCAACACATCCAGTGTACAAAAATGCAGTGATTGCAGGGCCATGTACACATCAATAGTTGTGCACTTCAACATGACAGGAAACAACTAGCCTGTTCCACATTCAAACAGGCCCAAAAACATCAAGTGATCAGGACAATACTCATTCTGCCTGAATGGTCAAATCATTCAACTACCAAGGTGACACATGTGGGCCAATGTGGGGTTCTTCAATGACAGAAGCATGTCACATCTGTCACAATAGGGCTGAGGAATGTGTTGCAAAAGTGGGATAATTGAAACAATCAGCCTGAAAGAACACTGAAGAATACAAACAATGTTGTTGCATGATGCCACCTCAAGGGCAACTGCCATAATGTTGCGCTAAATTACTACTGTGGGCAGAAGGGATACTGTCACACCCAAATTCAAGGCCGCAAAATGTTTTGGATGAAGCACATGGGTGACCCATACTATTCAGTCACACACACCCTCACCTGCCACTCAATCAGAACCCGTCACCCAAACAACGTACACATGCATTTCACACACACGCATGGGCACTCAACGGACAATGTGTCATAATCGGGTAGTTCTCCCACACCTCGGATCTGTTCCTCTGTGACGAAGGTCCCAGCAACAGACTCATGTTCAGTGAGTTTGTTGTCCTCTTGTGGAGACCCACCGGCATTCACCAGAGTAGCGGCATGATTTGAGGCCAGCTTGTTCTTTGCTCTGCGTTTCAGGTCGTTCCACCGCTTGTAGCAATCATCAGCTGAGCGCCTCACAAATCCAAGGGCACTTACGTCTGCCAGTGTGCCTTAGGTTGACCAGGTGTGGTCTTGGACCCTGCAGTCACCACCATTTCGTGGCTATGTGCCAACACATAGCTCACAAGTGCATCAAGTTCCGAATCATTGAAGCAAGGCTTCCTTGAGGTACCGGAGTGTGTATGTCATGATCTCTGCTTCCAAGAGGTCAGGACTTGCCCAACTCCCTTGGAAGCAGACCCATAACCCAGGTTCTGAGCGCCAGCCGGTCCCAATTGGGACCTTTTGGACTCTGTCCTGGCGCCGATGGCGCCAGGCTCATAAATGTGCCCAGTCCCAGCGCTGGAAGCGCCGGGCTCATAATGCTTGGGTGGACTTACCTGCGGCAGACCATGCTGCTTACTTACCTGCCAGTTGAGCCTCTGATCCTCTTCTGTTCGGGACTACTTTTCCTGTTGGGTGGGGCAGGAGCCACTCCCTAGGTTCAGAACCCTGGAACTCTTCTGGAAAGCAGGGACTCTTTTCTTTCCTAGGCGTGGCTGTGGAAGGAGACACCTAAGCACTACAGGAGGCTATTTAAAGCACACCCGATGGATGAATCTTGCTTTGTGTTATTCTGCATCCTCTGCAGCAGAACGCTCATCGTGTCTTCTGCATCTGATCCTGGGCCTAAGGAAAAAGGCTTACCATCCTGAATCCAGTCTTCAGCAACACCTATAAAGACAAGAAAGAACAGGTTAGCATTACGGTCTTCAGTGACAGCGCTCCTTTTACCTGATCCATCGGCTGTCATCAACGCCTCGCACTGCATTCCGGCATCTGAAAGACAAAAGCTTACCAATTCTGCGCACGCTCCGGAGGCCTTCGGCGCTGCATCCCGCATCTGAAAGATAAAACAAGGTGCGTTTAAAGACTTTGGGGAACTTAAATACTCACGAGCCATTACTCCTTTCACATCTAACCCAGTGGGTATTTGGGCACCCTGCAGCCACTCCGAACTTATACCTGCAAAGGAAAAAGACAGTTAGAGCGCGCCGTGAAGCAGGCAGCAAGCGCTTACTTACGTGCTTCAAGGCGCTTCTATTCATCACACGGGCTCCATCTTCGCCATCGCCGGAACCCTGCAAAACAAGATACAACATTACTAAAGACTTTTAAAGACATTTGAATTACTCGAAACTTACCGTGCGTGAAGAAAACGACGGACAGCAGTCCTCTGAAGTCAAGAGGCCTGCTTCCCTTATCCAGTGAGGAAACTGGTTTCAGCACCCTGCTCCGAAGCAGATGGAGAGCACGGCGTTCACTTACCTAAGGTGAGCGCGTTAACCTTTGGGGTCCTACAGGAGAAGAGAAAGGGAAGAAGAGAGAGACATTCAATAACCCAGTTCATTAATCCCATATTTTCTATCTGCAGACACCTTACCCTTCAAATCAGACATACAGTGCACAGGGGTCCAGCCCAAAGAGCCAGCCGTGTGTTACACATCACCTTAGAAGATACGGTATACGCCCAGTCAAGACCGGCGCCTCTACGGGAATCAGGTGAGCGTTACAGAACACAAAGCCTACCACAAAACTCCCGTCCAGGCGCTATGGAAACCTCGGATACCGACCAGCTAGCCCAGTTGCTTGGGGAACTAAGGGCAGAAGTGCATGCAGCCCGTCAGGAAACCAACGCTCTAAAAAGGGAACTGATTATTTCCAAGGAGCGAACAGATGATCTCGCTAGGCAATTGCTACAGTCACAAGCCGGACGGACCCCGTTACCCGCATCTGGGGGAAATCTTCCTTCTACATCCTCTATGAGTCCAGTGCAGATCAACCTACCTGGGAAAGTACCTCTGGCTCCGCCCGAACAATTTTCTGGTGACCCAAAGAGGTTTGCAGTATTTATCAATCAGTGTCGGTTGCATTTCTTATGCCGGCCAGCAGCATTTCCAACTGATCAGGCTAAAGTAGCTTTCGTGCTTTCGTACCTTAGTGGTAATGCGGCAGACTGGTCGATCCCTCTAGTAAATCAAGATGATCTGGTCCTCCATGATTTTCAAGCTTTTCAGCTCAGTATGGAAAAACTTTTCACAAGACATTCACAGGGGCAGGCTTTGGATAATGAGCTTCTTTCGTTGCGACAAGGTAATCAAGACCTTTTGGCTTATATTGCATCTTTCAACAGACTGATAGTGGAAACTCAATGGCCTGAGGACAAAAGGATTACGCTGTTTTATAGAGGTCTACGTGGAGAGCTCAAAGATGTGTTAGCCCAAGTAGTGAATCCCCCACAAGATTGTTCGGACTATATAGATTTAGTTGTTCAAATAGATCACAGACTGCAGAACAGGAAGGCTGATCGTTCCAAGTTTGATGCTCGAGTATTTTCCAAACCGCCAACTCCTTCCAAAGGAGTAGACTCCGGGGAACCCATGCAAATAGGGGGCCTGAAAGGTCCTCTAACACAAAAGGAGCGGGAAAGGAGAAAACAGTTGCAATTATGCCTCTATTGCGGAAACTCAGGGCACTTTCTTCGAGACTGTCCGGTGAAACCAGCCAAGAAGGCGGTAGGAGCTGCAGTTACCAAGGTCACAAACACTGAGCAGGGAAACGACCTCGCCCGACAAGAATAGGGGTCCTCTTGCCGAGCGTTAAAACCAGTTCTGTGACCTCGCATTTCGTGATACCTATGGTCCTCATTAGCCCTGATAATCCGGATCGATTACATGCAATTGAAGCTTACGTCGACAGCGGTGCCATCGGCAATTATGTGGATCATGCAATGGTTTTGAGGATGAATCTAACTCTTTGTCCCAAGGCTGTAAAGGACGTCATTACTACGGTGGATGGAACGGAGATAGCCTCCGGACCAGTAACGCATACCACTCAAGAAGTGACGCTCGTAAGTCAAGATGGACACCATGAGAAGATCGTGTTCGATGTGATCAAGGCCCCTCAGTTTCAGGTTATTCTAGGAATTCCTTGGTTAGAGAAACACAATCCTCTGATCGATTGGCGAGCAAGAACGGTCCAGTTTCCAGAATGTGTCTCTACTTGTCATCCTCCACCTGGTGTTGCACTGGCAGCTACTTCTTCAGAGACGACTCCCAAGTTACCTCCCGAATACCAAGAATACCAAGATGTTTTCCGGAAGGATCAGGCTAACTCTCTACCTCCTCATAGGTCTTATGACTGCCAGATAGACCTGATACCTGGATCTACTCCTCCTTGTAGTAGAATTTATGCCCTCACCGAGCCTGAGAACCTTCACTTTCGTCAATACCTGGATCAATACCTGGCAAATGGGTTTATTCGTCCTTCCAAGTCCCCTGCTTCTTCAGCTTTGTTCTTCGTTCCAAAAAAGGAAGGAGACCTTAGAACTTGTATAGATTATCGCTCCCTGAACCAGATCACCGTCAAGAATAGATATCCGTTACCTTTGATCCCTGAACTCTTGGACCAGGTCAGAAAAGCATGCATATATACAAAGTTGGACCTTAGAGGAGCCTACCATTTGGTTCGAATAAAGGAGGGCGATGAATGGAAGACGGCCTTCCGCACCAAATATGGGCTATTTGAATATCAGGTCATGCCCTTTGGACTTTGCAATGCCCCGGCCGCCTTTCAATATTTTATGAACGATGTCCTCAGAGAGCTCATAGATGTGTGTGTTGTTGTTTACATTGACGACATCCTCGTTTATTCTTCATCGGAATCTGAACATCGGAAACACGTAAAAATGGTCCTCGAAAGATTGCGTCAACACAAACTTTTCGCTAAATTGGAAAAATGTGTTTTCAACGTGACTGAAGTTGAATTCTTGGGATTCATATTATCACCTAGCGGAGTACGTATGGATTCAAAGAAGGTCGATGCAATTCTCAAATGGCCATCACCATCCTCCGTAAAAGGTGTGCAAAGCATGTTAGGCTTCGCTAACCTTTACCGTAGGTTTATCCCCGAATTTTCTCGAATAGTCCAGCCCATCACTGCCTTGTTAAAGAAAAACAAACGTTTTGAATGGTCTACCGAGGCGGAACAAGCTTTCCAGGATTTGAAGACTAAATTTATCTCTGCACCAATCTTAAAACACCCTCGCCCCGAACTCCCCTACATCGTGGAAACTGATGCTTCAAGCCTTGCCATGGGGGCAGTTCTATCACAAAAGGACCCGGTAAGCAATCAGTTGCATCCTGTGGCATTTTGGTCCCGCAAATTCTCACCTCCTGAAATCAATTACACGATTACTGACAAGGAACTTCTGGCTATCAAGTCTGCTTTTAAGGCTTGGCGGCATTATCTGCTGGGGGCCCGACACACCGTTACTGTGATTACGGATCACCGAAACCTGCAATATTTGAAAACTGCAAAAGCCCAATCCTCTAGACAACTTCGTTGGGCATTATTCTTTGCCGAATTTGACTTTATAATTACCTATCGACCCGGTACAAAAAACGGTAAAGCCGATGCCCTTTCTCGAATGGGAGTGGAAGAACACTTGATCAACCCTAAACCTGTACCTATCATTCCCGAACAAAGAATCCTGGGTGTAATCGCCACACAATCCATAGAGGAAGTTAAGGATAAAGCCAGGCAACTTGTAACTCCAGCAGACATACAGAATTGGCCTTTAAAGGGAAAGGACTTTGCAGTAAAGGACAACTTGTTGTATTTCCAAGAACGATTATACCTGCCCAGCACAGATTTACAGAAAAAAGTAATCTCTTGTTATCACGATTCTTTAATGGAAGGACATCCCGGTATGACCAAGACTTCAGAAAAGATCAAGCGCTACTTCTGGTGGCCGTCTTGGAAAAAAGATATCAGAGACTTTATAATGTCCTGTGGAGTATGCGCCCAAAACAAGAGTCAAAAGGAAAGACCAGCAGGCCTCTTACGCCCTATTGACATCCCACCTCGCCCTTGGCATACGCTTTCTATGGACTTCATCACCGATCTACCTCCATGCTCCGGATACAATACGATTCTAGTAATCGTGGACTTATTTTCCAAGATGGCGCATTTCATTCCGCTCAAAGGCTTGCCAACAGCAGCAACTCTGGCCCGTGAATTTCTGGAAAACATCGTCCGACTGCACGGTTTTCCTTCGGTTCTAATATCGGATCGTGGTAGTCAATTTATTTCTCATTTTTGGCGAAGTTGCTGTCGGTCGGCTCAAATTGATGTGAGACTATCGACCAGTCACCACCCTCAGACCGACGGACAAACCGAGAGGACCAATCAAACTCTGGAACAGTATTTACGCTGCATGCTGCAACAAACTGAAAAAACTTGGAAAGACATACTTTGGATAGCCGAATATGCCTACAATAACTCTGTCCATTCGGGAACTGGGAAAACCCCGTTTTTTCTTTTATACGGCAGTCACCCTCGAACCTCGGAGTTGGATCCCCTCCAAGATCTTGAAACACCAGCAGTAGAATACCTGCATGCTACAATCACCCAAGCCTTTAAGGAAGCTGTTTCTCACCTTCAAAGGGCTAAAGAACAATACAAGAAAGGAGCAGATCAACATCGGAAGGAAGCCCCTCAATATCAAGTAGGGGATCAAGTCTGGTTATCTACCAAATATCTACCTCTAAAAGGGCCACGTACATTCAACCCAAGATACCTTGGTCCCTATTCCATCACTACCATAGTAAACCCAGTAGCGGTCAAGTTGGACTTACCCCCGCACATGAAGATTCATCCGGTCTTCCACGTCTCTCTATTAAAACCCGTGCAACCTCAAACCCGACTAACTAAATCTCCAAAACCTATCCTAGTTGATGGAGAACTCGAGTTTGAAGTCAAAAGCATTCTGGACTCCAAGATCTCCAAATCTAAACTATTTTACCTAATTGACTGGAAAGGCTACGGCCCCCAAGAGAGATCCTGGGAACCTGCTGAATATGTCCACGCTCCTCGCCTAATCAAAAAATTTCATCGAACATTTCCTGACAAACCCAAACCCCCGGAGAAGCCCGGTTTGGGAGGGGCCTTGAGGGGGGTACTGTCATGATCTCTGCTTCCAAGAGGTCAGGACTTGCCCAACTCCCTTGGAAGCAGACCCATAACCCAGGTTCCGAGCGCCAGCCGGTCCCAATTGGGACCTTTTGGACTCTGTCCTGGCGCCGGTGGCGCCAGGCTCATAAATGTGCCCAGTCCCAGCGCTGGAAGCGCCGGGCTCATAATGCTTGGGTGGACTTACCTGCGGCAGACCATGCTGCTTACTTACCTGCCAGTTGAGCCTCTGATCCTCTTCTGTTCGGGACTACTTTTCCTGTTGGGTGGGGCAGGAGCCACTCCCTAGGTTCAGAACCCTGGAACTCTTCTGGAAAGCAGGGACTCTTTTCTTTCCTAGGCGTGGCTGTGGAAGGAGACACCTAAGCACTACAGGAGGCTATTTAAACCACACCCGATGGATGAATCTTGCTTTGTGTTATTCTGCATCCTCTGCAGCAGAACGCTCATCGTGTCTTCTGCATCTGATCCTGGGCCTAAGGAAAAAGGCTTACCATCCTGAATCCAGTCTTCAGCAACACCTATAAAGACAAGAAAGAACAGGTTAGCATTACGGTCTTCAGTGACAGCGCTCCTTTTACCTGATCCATCGGCTGTCATCAACGCCTCGCACTGCATTCCGGCATCTGAAAGACAAAAGCTTACCAATTCTGCGCACGCTCCGGAGGCCTTCGGCGCTGCATCCCGCATCTGAAAGATAAAACAAGGTGCGTTTAAAGACTTTGGGGAACTTAAATACTCACGAGCCATTACTCCTTTCACATCTAACCCAGTGGGTATTCGGGCACCCTGCAGCCACTCCGAACTTATACCTGCAAAGGAAAAAGACAGTTAGAGCGCGCCGTGAAGCAGGCAGCAAGCGCTTACTTACGTGCTTCAAGGCGCTTCTATTCATCACACGGGCTCCATCTTCGCCATCGCTGGAACCCTGCAAAACAAGATACAACATTACTAAAGACTTTTAAAGACATTTGAATTACTCGAAACTTACCGTGCGTGAAGAAAACGACGGACAGCAGTCCTCTGAAGTCAAGAGGCCTGCTTCCCTTATCCAGTGAGGAAACTGGTTTCAGCACCCTGCTCCGAAGCAGATGGAGAGCACGGCGTTCACTTACCTAAGGTGAGCGCGTTAACCTTTGGGGTCCTACAGGAGAAGAGAAAGGGAAGAAGAGAGAGACATTCAATAACCCAGTTCATTAATCCCATATTTTCTATCTGCAGACACCTTACCCTTCAAATCAGACATACAGTGCACAGGGGTCCAGCCCAAAGAGCCAGCCGTGTGTTACACATCACCTTAGAAGATACGGTATACGCCCAGTCAAGACCGGCGCCTCTACGGGAATCAGGTGAGCGTTACAGTGTAGCCGTGCCTGGGGTCTCAACCTGTCGTGCCAGAGCACCCTTCTTCCTCTTCTTTAAAGGTGGAGCAGAGCCAGAGTGGCTTACGCTGCTCTGGTCAGTAGGGGCAGAATCACTGGTGGACTGGGTAGTAGGAGTGTGGGAATGCACAATGACCATAGTCCTTGATGCAGGCATTGGTTGCAGGGTAATGTTGGCAGGGGGAACGTCAGTTTGATGGACTGGGACTGACACTGTCCTGGCTGGGAGAGTCAGAGCTGGGGCGGATGGAGCTGCAGCTGCCCCTGCAGCCTCCCCACACTGCATACTTGGGGCAGCAGATGACATAGCTGCCCCACATACACGTGGATTGGTGACAACAACTTGCATCGCCACACGTGTCCTCGACTTGCTGACCTGGAAGTCAGCCAGGGAGTCATCCTGTGCCAGGTCAGGTGCCACAATGGGCTGGTCCAACAGGGGCTGAGCTTGGATGGTGTCTGCCACGTTTCCCTCAACCATGGGGGGGGGGCATGGGTGTCCCTGATTGTTCCTCCACACGTGGGGGCATAGGGGCACCCTGCAAATCCCGGCCACGTCCCCTACCGCGCCCACCACGCCCACCTTTTGAAGGTCGGCCACCTTTGCCTCCCTTACCGCTTGCTCACCTCCCAGCCATGGCACTGATGTTGTTGTGCGTATGGGAGTTGCAGTAAACTATTGTCCTGGGCAATTGGGGGTCAAAGGGGTAGGATACCAGATGGAATTCGTACCCTAGTGCTCTAACAAGGCTGTCTGTGACCCCTGGGGGAATATGACGGGTCACGCAACGCACATGCAGCCCAAAATCAAAAATAAACGTGCACGCAGCCCCTCATAGACCACGTGCGTGAAAAAATGAACCCGCACTATGCTGTGGCACCCAGAAACACAAAAATAAGCGTACGCGTAATACATGCAGCCTACAATGACCTCTGAAGGGGAAGGCGACACACGGGGCAAGCACAGTTGCTAAGTACGTGCGGAACTCACGTCTGCCTGGAAAAAGAAGGTGAAAAATACACGCACACCCCCGCCAAAAGAATAATTGTACGCTGTCTGAGGAGACAGGACAAAAGGAGAAGTGAACTCTGTTTGAGGAAACAGGCCCAAGAAAAAAACAGAAAATAGCTGTCAGAGGTAACAGGGAGTACGAACTAGAAACGCTGTGAAGTAATCGCGTGTGATCTGACAAGAAGTACAGATTTCACCCACTCGCTCTCCACGAAAAGCACGTACAAGGAAATGGCGTCCTACACGCAGCTTTTAAACTGGCCCACACGTACACTTCAGAGACGCGTGTAGGCGGGCGCTTTCATCCAATTACACGCGATGACACTCGGAGGTGCAGTTTTTCCACGTGTGCTCCATCATCACGTGCTATGAGTGAAACGCCCGCGCGCGTAATGTAACTTACGCGCCTACGCTCTAAGGCCTTCCGTCCAATGGAATCGCGTGCGTGTGCTGACGCGCTTACGCGCTAAGGTCCTTTCCTCGAATTACACGCTGATGTGCAAGATTTTCACGTGCCAAATCACTCCGTATCAAGCTGGCCACGCGAAAACACACGGAAGACCACGCTCCTGCCCTGAAGGCCATTTTCCTGCCCCCAAGAGACCCGAGCACGCTCCCACCAGCCATCTGCTGCTGCCTGCCTGCCTGCTGCCCACGTGCCCTGCTATTTGGTGCCTGCACGTCAGCCATCTGCAGGGGTCCAGTTGCTGTGTCCACCCCTGCTGGAACAGAAGACTCCCGACTGGGATTCCATCGCTCCACAGCCCAGCCCCAGGACCCAGTTGCCCACCCACTGCTGCCTCTGGGGTTGCCATGTTGGGCACATCTCCATCTGGCACCACTGGCAACCCCCAGCCAGAGAGGCAGAGGGCCACCAGCTTCACTGCCACCAAAGTTGGTGTCCCGGCGGAGCATGTCCTGGGGCATTATGATGCCCTCTTTGGAACAAGACGCGCCAACAAGGAAGGACAGGAGAGGATCTGGGATGACACAGTGGTTGCCATCAACGTGGAGGGGGTGGCAACCCGCAACTACCAACATGTTAAGAAGCGCTGGGAGGACTTGAGGTCCAGGACCCTCAACAAGGCCCGGTGCCTCGTGGAGGGGGGCTGGGGCAGCATGAGTACCATCCAGATGAGGGTCCTGGAACGCGTAGGCCCAGCGCTCCACGCCCAGATCCTTCGGAGGCAGACCCGTCCGGAGTTGAGCGGTAAGTGGCCAAGCATTGCTGTGTGAGACAGGGCATGTTGCAGGTTGTTGGTTGTCTGATACTTGCCTGTATGTGTGACATAGGCCATGTACGTATGTGTGTGTGCAGGGACATCATGGTCATGCATGTGAGACCAGTAATGTGTCAACCACATGGTTGATGCATGTGTTACAATGCAACATGCGGAGCAGCATGGGGAATGCACACATTAATGCATGCCTGTCTCTGTTATTGGACATGGATGGGGTGTGAGAGATGGGTGCTGCTGTCATGGACATGTATGGTGTCCATGTCTGTGTGTCTGACTTGCGTGTCTGTGACTTGGAAATGCCATGGATGCATGACACATGTTAGTGACAATGTTCAGATTCACTGATGCAGCCTACTCATCCTTGTATCCACTGTGTCTGGGGTGTACGAGGCCAGATGGATGAAACTAGGGTGAAGTGTGTGCATGTGATGGGCATGACCCATGATGCATGTGAGTTTCAAACCAGCATTGTATGTTTCAAGAGTCCCTTGGACATGTATGCTAATGTTCATAGCATGCGCCATGCCTGTTACTGCATGCGTTTTGCCTGCACTGACCCATGTGTTGTGGAGGGACATGATGGAAGTGATGTTTGACAGTGCCACTCATCTGCTATAGCTTCCTGTCTAGGGGACCATTGTACAGTACCCTGATGCTTGTGTTCTATGTCTCCCTCTACACAGCGGCAAGTGATGAAGAGGGCGGAGACAGCGCTGTGGAGCAAAGCGGCGGGGATGCCCCCACCGGCCGGCGACGCAAGGCCCAGTCACCCTCCCAGAATTTACCATCGTCCGGGAGTGAGGGGACTGGTGCTGCGTCTGTCACTACGGCTGCAGCAGAAGGGCTGGGTGAGCCCCCACAGGGGCTTGCAATGGCAGAAGACGGTGTGGAGCCATCCAGGTTGGTGGTTTCTACAGAGGAGGAGAAGGCCGCTACTGGGCCGCACATGGGGCCTGGTCGGGGTGGTACCACTGGTGCAAGTGGTGCAGTCCAGGGCCAGGGGCAGGAGGCAGCACAGGTCACCGCGGAGGGGCCTGTGCATGTTGCTGTCCCTGACCCTGTCACTGCACCACCATGCACCAGCAGGGATGCCCCATCCCAGGCCCGTCCGCAGGTAGGGGGGATGTCCATGTCATCTGACACTCCTCTACCTGCGGACGAGGGGACCCCTGGCCGTATGGAGAAGGTCCTGATTGGTGTCACGTTGTGCACACGTGACATTCGTGATGACGTGCGTGCTTCCCGGGGGGAGCACGCACGTCATCACGAAGAGCAGCGTGCCAATCTGGTCCAGTTGGGAGTGTCCATGGTCGGGGGTTTTGTACATTTGTCGGCCACTCTGGCGGCCCTCTCCTCCTCTGTGGAGACTATGCGCCAGTCGAACTCCATGCCGTCTTCCGGCCCAGATGCCACCAGGGCCCCCTGTGGACCTGCCCTGACCAACGCAGCCAGCTCGGTGGGATTCCCATCCATGCCACAGTCGGGAGTCGGAGGTCCAGCAGGGGTGGACACCACAGCAACTGGACCCCAGCAGATGGAGGATGTGCCGGCATCATCGAGCAGGGCACGTGCACGACGGCGTCGGTGGATTCCATCAGCCTGGATGCCGTCGTGCTGGCAGAGGCAGTTGCGTCGGAGGCAGCGGCAGGCTCAACGTGGGAGGCATCATGGCTCGGGGCAATCTACATCAGAGGGGCAGGCATCGGCCGGAGGGCAGGAGGACCCTGGAATGGGAGTGTCTTCCGTGTGGCAGCGGTTGGGCCAGCAGATAGGTGCGGAGCGGCAGCGGGCAGGGGAGGCATGGCTCACGATGGTCAGGGCGGAGAACTCCATGCACAGGGCGCTGAGGCGGGCTGAGTGCCTCGAGGGAATTCGCAGGGAGTTGGAGGTGGACATGGCGTTATCCCTGCGAGACCTCGGGCCAGAGAACAGGCCCGCCTCCAAGACATTGAACAGGAGTTCGATGATGCCCTGGCCCATGACATCAACAAGTGAGCCGTTGGACTTGCCCGCTGCCATTGTATATAGTTCATTAGTGTTAAGTTTAATTTCTTTTTTCTCTCATTTGGGGCGCATGGACTATGCCCGACATTTTTGTATATAGTTAGTAATTAGGTAGGTTTCATTGTAGGTTTCATTTATGTCATTGGGCTCATGGACCCTGGATTTGCTATTTGTACATAGTTTTACAGTGGATTTTTCTCCTTCATCTTGGAGCAATGGATATTACGCTTTTCTTTCCCTTTGGATTTGCTTTGTTGGACGGTGACTTTGGGGGTGGGGGTGCAGGGGGACATGTGTGGGACATGTGTGGGGGACTGCTGGCAGGTGCCCCTGACTGCTGGGGGGTGGGGGTGCCGGGGGACATGTGTGGGGGCCTGCTGGCAGGTGCCCCTGACTGCTGGGGGGTGGGGGTGCAGGGGGACATGTGTGGGGGCCTGCTGGCAGGTGCCCCTGACTGCTGGGGGTGGGGGTGCTGGGGGACATGTGTGGGGCCTCCTGGCAGGTGCCCCTGACTGCTGGGGGTGGGGGTGCTGGGGGACATGTGTGGGGGCCTGCTGGCAGGTGCCCTGCACTGCTAGGGGATGGGGGTGCTGGGAGACATGAGTTGGTGATCATATTGCAACGTGACATGTGGCTTGGCTGGGGGGCATGCCCATGGTGGATGGGCTGCCTGCGGGACATGACCAGGGTTGCGGGGTAGTCCCCTGTGGTGTGGGCTGCCTGCAGGGGCCGTGGAGGGGGTAGAGGGGACACCTGGATTTGCTTTGTTGGACGGTGATTTTGGACACATTTTCATTTGGATTAATTTGGATTCTCATTTTTTTTATTTATCATTTTTTGGGACATGCTGCATTTTCATTATTATTAGCATTATTGTGTGTTTTTATTTCATTTTCACTTGATTACATTTTTGTTTCTTACTTCAATGTGTGGTCTTCTCTCATTGGTTACATGCATGTCACAATGTGGGTTTTCTCAGTCATGTGTTGCCATTGTGTGGGTCGGACAGACTTGTACTCATGCACATACTGCTTATTTGTGATCTATCATGTAATGGGGATTTCAATTTGGAGTGGATGTAAAGCTTGGTTGGGTGTTTGGGCTGGGGTGCTGTGGGGTGGGATTTGTGTGGCCATAAGAGCCAGGGATCTGGATTGTGATGACGTGTTGGCTGGGGGACATGTGTCAAGGCCTGCTGGCAGGTGCCTGTCAATGATGGGGGGGTGGGGGTGCAGGGGGACATGTGTGGGGGCCTGCTTGCAGGTGCCCTGCACTGCTGGGGGGGTGGGGGTGCTGGGGGACATGTGTGGGGGCCTGCTGGCAGGTGCCCCTGACTGCTGGGGGCTCGGGTGCAGGGGGACATGTGTGGGGGCCTGCTGGCAGGTGCCCCTGACTGCTGGGGGGTGGGGGTGCAGGGGGACATGTGTGGGGGCATGCTGGCAGGTGCACCGGACTGCTGGGGGGTGGGATTTGTGTGGCCATAAGAGCCAGGGATCTGGATTGTGATGACGTGTTGGCTGGGGGACATGTGTCAAGGCCTGCTGGCAGGTGCCTGTCAATGATGGGGAGGGTGGGGGTCCAGGGGGACATGTGTGGGACATGTGTGGGGGCCTGCTGGCAGGTGCCCTGCACTGCTGGGGGGTGGGGGTGCTGGGGGACTTTTGTGGGGGCCTGCTGGCAGGTGCCCTGACTGCTGGGGGGTGGGGGTGCAGGGGGACATGTGTGGGGGCCTGCTGGCAGGTGCCCCTGACTGCTGGGGGGTGGAGGTGCTGGGGGACATGTGTGGGGGCCTGCTGGCAGGTGCCCCTGACTGCTGGGGGGTGGGGGTGCAGGGGGACATGTGTGGGACATGTGTGGGGGCCTGCTGGCAGGTGCCCCTGACTGCTGGGTGGTGAGGGTGCTGGGGGACATGTGTGGGGGCCTGCTGGCAGGTGCCCCTGACTGTTGGGGGGTGGGGGTGCAGAGGGACATGTGTGGGGCATGCTGGCGGGTGCCCCTGACTGCTGGGGGGTGGGGGTGCAGGGGGACATGTGTGGGACATGTGTGGGGGCCTGCTGGCAGGTGCCCCTGACTGCTGGGGGGTGGGGGTGCTGGGGGACATGTGTGGGGGCCTGCTGGCAGGTGCCCCTGACTGCTGGGGGGTGGGGGTGCAGGGGGACATGTGTGGGGGCCTGCTGGCAGGTGCCCCTGACTGCTGGGGGTGGGGGTGAAGGGGGACATGTGTGGGGGCCTGCTGGCAGGTGCCCCGGATTGCTGGGGGGTGGGGGTGCGGGGGACATGTGTGGGGGCCTGCTGGCAGGTGCCCCTGACTGCTGGGGGTGGGGGTGCTGGAGGACATGTGTGGGGGCCTGCTGGCAGGTGCCCTGCACTGCTAGGGGGTGGGGGTGCTGGGAGACATGAGTTGGTGATCATATTGCAACGTGACTGCTGGGGGGTGGGATTTGTGTGGCCATAAGAGCCAGGGATCTGGATTGTGATGACGTGTTGGCTGGGGGACATGTGTGGGGGCCTTCTGGCAGGTGCCCTGCACTGCTGGGGGGTGGGGGTGCAGGGGGACATGTGTGGGGGCCTGCTGGCAGGTGCCCCTGACTGCTGGGGGGTGGGGGTGCAGGGGGACATGTGTGGGGGCCTGCTGGCAGGTGCCCCTGACTGCTGGGGGGTGGGGGTGCAGGGGGACATGTGTGGGGGCCTGCTGGCAGGTGCCCCTGACTGCTGGGGGGTGGGGGTGCAGGGGGACATGTGTGGGGGCCTGCTGGCAGGTGCCCCTGACTGTTGGGGGGTGGGGGTGCAGGGGGACATGTGTGGGACATGTGTGGGGGACTGCTGGCAGGTGCCCCTGACTGCTGGGGGGTGGGGGTGCAGGGGGACATGTGTGGGGGCCTGCTGGCAGGTGCCCCTGACTGCTGGGGGTGGGGGTGAAGGGGGACATGTGTGGGGGCCTGCTGGCAGGTGCCCCGGATTTCTGGGGGGTGGGGGTGCTGGGGGACATGTGTGGGGCCTCCTGGCAGGTGCCCCTGACTGCTGGGGGTGCTGCTGGGGGACATGTGTGGGGGCCTGCTGGCAGGTGCCCTGCACTGCTAGGGGGTGGGGGTGCTGGGAGACATGAGTTGGTGATCATATTGCAACGTGACATGTGGCTTGGCTGGGGGGCATGCCCATGGTGGATGGGCTGCCTGCGGGACATGACCAGGGTTGCGGGGTAGTCCCCTGTGGTGTGGGCTGCCTGCAGGGGCCGTGGAGGGGGTAGAGGGGACACCTGGGAGGACCCACACTGCCAATTCACGTGTAGGACTCCCCGCGCAAACCCCCGAAATACACGTTCCCCGCTCTGACAGCAAAATCATGTGTGAAACTTCATGCGCAGCCCGGTAATACACGTACCCTACTCCAATAGCGTGTGAAACTTCCCGCGCACCCCTGAAATACACGTACCCAGGCCAATCGCGTGTGAAACTTCTCGCACTCCCCTGAAATACACGTACCCAGGCCAATCGCGTGTGAAACTTCCAGCGCACCACTGAAATACACGTACCCAGGCCAATCGCCTGTGAAACTTCCCACGCACCCCTGAAATACATGTACCCAGCCCAATCGCGTGTGAAACTTCCCACGCACCCCTGAAATACACTACAAAGCCCAATCGCGTGTGAAACTTCCTGCGCACCCCCGAAATACACGTACCCAGGCCAATCGCATGTGGAACTTCCCGCGCACCCCTGAAATGCACGTACCCAGGCCAATCGCGTGTGAAACTTCCCGCGCACCCCTGAAATGCACGTACCCAGGCCAATCGCGTGTGAAACTTCCCGCGCACCCCTGAAATACACGTACCCAGCCCAATCGCGTGTGAAACTTCCCGCGCACCCCTGAAATACACTACCAAGCCCAATCGCGTGTGAAACTTCCCGCGCACCCCCGAAATACACGTACCCAGGCCAATCGTGTGTGAAACTTCCCACGCACCCCTGAAATACACGTAACAAGCCCAATCGCATGAGAAACTTCGCGCGCACCCCTGAAATACATGTACCCAGGCCCAATCGCATGTGAAACTTCCCGCGCACCCCCAAAATACACGTTCCCAGGCCAATCGCGTGTGAAAGTTCCCGCGCACCCCTGAAATACACATACACAGGCCAATCGCGTGTGAAACTTCCCACGCACCCCTGAAATACACGTACCCAGGCCAATCACGTGTGAAACTTCCCGCACACCCCTGAAATACACGTACCCAGCCCAATTGCGTGTGAAACTTCCCGCACACCCCTGAAATACACTACCAAGCCCAATCGCATGTGAAACTTCCTGCGCATCCCCGAAATACACGTACCCAGGCCAATCGCGTGTGAAACTTCCCGCGCACCCCTGAAATACACGTACCAAGCCCAATCGCGTGTGAAACTTCCCACGCACCCCTGAAATACACGTACCCAGGCCAATCACGTGTGAAACTTCCCGCACACCCCTGAAATACACGTACCCAGCCCAATTGCGTGTGAAACTTCCCGCACACCCCTGAAATACACTACCAAGCCCAATCGCATGTGAAACTTCCTGCGCATCCCCGAAATACACGTACCCAGGCCAATCGCGTGTGAAACTTCCCGCGCACCCCTGAAATACACGTACCAAGCCCAATCGCGTGTGAAACTTCCCGCGCACCCCTGAAATACACGTACCCAAGCCCAATCGCGTGTGAAACTTCCCGCGCGACCCCGAAATACACGTACCCAGGCCAATCGCGTGTGAAACTTCCTGCACACCTCTGAAATACACGTACACAGGCCAATCGCGTGTGAAACTTCCCGCGCACCCCTGAAATACACGTAACCAGGCCAATCGCGTGTGAAACTGCCCGCGCACCCCCGTAATACACGTACCCCACTCGCACAGGCCGTTTCGCGTGTGAAAGATCCTGCGAACCCCGTAATACACGTACCCTGCTGAAATCGCGTGTGAATCTTCCCGCGAACCCCAGTAATACACGTACCCCACTCGCACAGGCCATTTCGCGTGTGAAACTTCACACGCACCCCAGTAATACACGTTCCCCGCTTGGTGTTTGCTGTTTGGCAGCCCTGTTATCTGGTCCAGGGTTAGTGCAGCCCTTTGCGCTGAATTGGGGATTTTGATGGCTTTTCCTTGCGCAAGGGCGTTCTTGGGGGCGTAACTGGCGCTGCTGCAGGGTTGCTGCGCCACTCTGCGCCACGGCTGGTTTTGGAGACTAAAATCCATGAATACGCTGTGCGCGGAAATCGATTTTAGCGCACGCGGCTGTCGCAGACATTCGCACACGCACACTGTGCGCCAGCCGCGTGCGCCTTTTTTGTGCGAAATTCTATGAATTACCCTGTATATTTTGAACTTTGTACAGGGGTTAAAAAACCAGAATATGTATTTGAAATGTGCATAGACAGTGGACAAAGAAGAGATTCATTTTTGATTTTACCATCTATGATTGTGCAGTAGAGTAGCTAGTCAAGCCATATCACAAATCAATGAACAACAATGCACTCCTCCACAACAACAATAATCATCACCTTAAACATGTAAAAGATAACCTCCCTGTCAGATAGTTTTTACGATTGAAAAGCAACAACAGTTTACAAGAATCATATGAAAATGTAGATAATGACCTTATTCAGAAGCTCCACTGCACAGCATACCCTCAAGCTCTAGTGAAAAGGTCAGCAAAGAGAGCCTATAATAACTGGGAGCCACTACCAGAGGACATTGCTAAGGCCAAAATGACAATCATCTGGTGTATGTCAATAATTTTACAAACATATTGGGCAAATTGGGCAAAATAAAATCAATAGTACTGAAACAATGGCGAATGTTTGATAAGAACAATGAGGTTGTCATGGGCTTGCCTACACTATGGCAAATATGTGAAGCAACCACAACAACGAAACAAACCACACATAGCCTTGCCCAGTAATACATGGCGGCTACCAACTTATAAAAACACACCTACGCTCAGTGAACGGTATCAACCGAACTGAAGTTGCTGACAACACATCACAGCTCCCTTGCTCTTTTCTCCCGCTCAGTCCTACTAAGTAACCCTCCCCCTTTTCTTTGCAGATCCGCCAGAGCTCCAAGAAACCACTCTGGTGGCGATAGTGCATGGTTTAAGTATCTTTAACATAACCTAACAAATAACCAATTGTGAGACCTGCAATGTAATGTGTATGATCACATTTCCATGTCGGTTGAAATACATTGGTAAAACAAACAGAAATGTAAAACTGGGATAATAGAGCACAAGAGTTGTTTTAAAAATAAAGTGCTAACAGCTCCCCCCGTGAAAAGTTTAATTTCAGCAAACAATAAGTTTGATACATTCAAGTGGATGATTTTGAAGAAGGTCCAATGAATAAAGCAGAGTACTGTAGACAAAATATGGATTAGGTTGGAAAAGAAGCACTTTTTCTTGTGAAGCCACATGATGGGTTTGAATGAACGCATGGAATGGTACAATGTAATATAATTTCCATTTTTGCAGGATTGTAGATAAAAGAGCATAGACTTTAGTACCTGTCTCTAGATACAATGGGACATATGTTTTATGGGCATACTATACAATCGTCTAAAGACCAAAATGAATAAATAATGTTGTAGATGTAAAGTACCTACATCTAAAGATGGTGTCTACTTTGATATGGTCATGAAAGTAGATAAAGAGGAATGTCCCATGTTTCAGTATCTACACTAAGTGAAGTTCAATTCACACTTTTGCTGGTTCTTTTACATCTGTTAGATACGTTTTTATTAATGTGAAGGATACGCAGCACTTTGCTTATAATTAGAATGCCAATGGGAGTTTCAACTCTCAAGAAGATATAGGTAAAGAGACCCAAACTAAGATGCCATCTGTATATAGATGTTTGCACGCATGGCGCTCAAAAATGTGTGGCGTGATTATGTATAATACGTCCTCCATCTTGGAATTCCGTGGATTGCGTTTCTTCCTTACAAGAAAAGATAGAGCATTAGGAAGCCTGCACTAGGCACTATACCAAACACTATACCAATTCAGCCAAATAGTAAGCTGCATACAATGCTAAACGTGGACAAAGTAAACAATTTGCTACACTAATTTTTCATTAAAACTGGTAAACTGATACCATACTTTTAGGCTGAGTCATGGCATCATTTGCGCCGAAAAACAGGGATTTGTGCACCATTCTGCCCTCAAATCCCTGTTTAACAAATGGGGATTTGCGGGCAGAATGGCACACAAATCCCCGTTTTTCAAAACAAATAATTCCATGAATCAGCCCCATAATGTCCCTAACAACACAAATATTGTAACCAGGAGTTATCCCTTAGAGCTGTACCCCATGTAATTTTTCAGGTGGGAATTGGAGATGTATATTTACAAAGGAATTATGGGGGTAATTCATGGAATAAATGTGCACTGATATTTGTGGCACAAGCTAGTGCAAGTGTGAAAAAGCTGGCGCACGCGTGCGATTCATGGAAGGCCCTGCGTGTGTTTTTCCCGGGATGTGCACCAAATCCGCACGTGGCGCACATGGGCGCACACGTCACTGCAACATACTGAACGACGTGCGCGACACGCACAGCGAAAGTGCACATGTAGCGCACACACCAAAAGGGGGTGGAACATGGGGCGGAACACACGGAATGGGGAACAACGCGTGAACATGAGGGCGTACCTGGAGAAGTACTGATGGGAAATACACGGAATGCCCACACGCATGCGAACTACACGTATTCATGGAATCGAATAGGGGAAACACACGCACGCCAAAAGACACGCACAGGCCTAAACACATTCGCCACACGAAGGCAGGCGGAAGCGTCCCCGCGCAGTATAAAAGGGCGCACGAACAATAAACATGTATATACAGCTACGATGAATGTCAGGAACACAAAAAATGCGGACCTGATCAACACGCAGGCTAGTATGCACGAAAAAAGGGGTACGCGACTAGCAGGGACACCCGCAGTAGGAAAAATAGCATGTGCGACTCACCGTCTCCCTTGCGTGTAGAAGAAGAATGCGTAGCATAGCCAAAAGAAGAAGCACGCATTGTAGCCGCTGTGAAGTAATCGCGTGTGAAGTAATCGCGTGTGAACCCCAACGTCTGGAAAACACACGCACCGCTTTTCATGAAAAGCACGTACAGAGCGATGGAATCCCACGTGGGACCTTCAACCCGTGCCGAGGGAAATGCCTATGCACACGTTACGTCACCTACGCACTTACGCACCAAGGGCCTTTCCTCGGAATTCACACAAACGTGCTGTTTTTCACGTGCCAAATCACTCTGTATCAAGCTGGCCACACGACAACACACGGAAGACCACACTCCTTCCCAGAAGGCTGAATTAATGCCCCCAGAGCCCCGAGGAGCCTCGCATGAGCCATCTGCTGCTGCCTGCCTGCCTGCTGCCACCGTGCCCTGCCATTTGGTGCCTGCACATCTGCCATCTGCAGGGGTCCAGTTGCTGTGACCACCCCTGCTGGAACAGAAGACTCCCGACTGGTGTCCCATCAATCCACAGCCCAGCCCCAGGTCTCAGTTGCCCACCCACACCTGACTCTGGGTTTGCCATGTCCAACACAACACCTTCCGGCACCAGTGGCAACCCCCCAGCAGATAGGAAGAGGGCTACCAGCTTCAGTGAAAAGGAAGTTGGTATCCTGGTGGAGCAAGTTCTGGGGCATTATGATGCCCTCTTCACACCATCGCGCGCTGACAAGAAAGGACGGAAGAGGATCTGGAAGGACATAGTGGTTGCCATCAACGTGGAGCGGGTGGCACCCCACGACATCAAACACGTCCAGAAGCGCTGGGAAGACTACAAGTCCAGGACCCTCAAGAAGGCCC
The DNA here is from genome assembly GCF_040938575.1 of Ambystoma mexicanum. Taxonomy (NCBI): domain Eukaryota; kingdom Metazoa; phylum Chordata; class Amphibia; order Caudata; family Ambystomatidae; genus Ambystoma; species Ambystoma mexicanum. Next base: position 1,074,065,069 of record NC_090921.1, on the reverse strand, counting down.
TTGGAGGCAGCGGATGCAGTGGGGCGCCGGGTCCAGCTTACCACCCAGCAGATGAGGGTCCTGGAGCTCATTCGCCCAGTGCTTCACCACCAGATGCTCAGGATGCAGGCCTGTCTGTAGTCGAGCGGTAAGTGGCCATGCATTAACGTTTAAAACAGTGTATGTTGCAGTGTGCTGGTAGTTAGCTACTTGGCTGCTTGTGTGACATGGGTCATGTTTGGATGTGTGTGTGCAGGGACATGATGGTGCTGCATGTGAGTCCAGTCAGGCGTGACCCACATGGATGGTGTATGTGTTACAATGCATCATGCGGAGCAGCATGCGGAATGCACACATGCATGCATGCCTGTGTCTGTACTTTGACATGTTTGGGGTGTGAGAGATGTATGCTGCTGTCATGGACATGCGTGATGTACATGTGTCTGAGTAGTGTGTGTGCCATGGATGCATGACACATGTCCGTGACAATGTGTTTATTCACTGATACAGCCTACTCATCCTTGTATCCACTGTGTCTTTGGGTATACGGGGCCAGATGCATGACCCTCTGGTGATGCATGTGCATGTGATCAGCATGTCCAATGATGCATGTGAGTTTCAGCCCACCATTGGATGTTTCTACGGTGCCGTGGACATGGATGCAAATGTTTGTTGCATGTGCCATGCTGGTTCCTGCATGTGTGTGCCTGCACTGACCCATGTGTTGTTGGGAGACATGATGGAAGTGACGTTTGACAGTGCCACTCATGTGCTATTGCTTTCACTCTAGGGGACTATTGTACAGTACCCTGATGCTTGTGTTCAATGTCTCCCTTTACACAGCGGCGAGTGAAGAAGAGGGCGGAGACGGCGCTGTGGAGGAAAGCGGCAGGGATGTCTCCAGTGGCCAGTGAAGCAAGGCCCCGTGAGCCACCCAGGAAATTCCATCATCTGGGAGCGAGGGGACTGGTGCCACGTCCGCCACTACGGCTGCAGCGGAAGGGGTGGGTGCGCCCCCACAGGGGCCTGCAACGGCGGAAGACGGTGCAGAGCCATCCAGGTTAGTGCTGTGTACAGAGGAGGAGGAGGCCGCTACAGAGCCGCACATAGGGCCTGGTGGGGGTGGTACCACTGGTGCAAGTGGTGCAGTCCAGGGGCAGGGGCAGGAGGCACCACAGGTTGCTGCGGAGGGGCGTGTGCATGTCACTGTCCCTGACACTGTAACTGCATCACCATGCACCAGCAGGGATGCCCCGTCCCTGGCCGGTCCGCAGGTAGTGGGGAGGTCCACGTCATCTGGCACACCTCTACCTGCGGACGAGGGGACCCGTGACCCGATTGAGTCCATCCTGATTGGTGTCGCGTTGTGCACACATGACATTCGTGATGACATGCGTGCTTCCTGGGGGGACCACGCACGTCATCACGAAGAGCTGTGTGCCAACGTGGCCCAGTTGGGAGGGACCGTGGTCGGGGGTTTCCTCCATGTGTCGGTCACTCTTGGGGCCCTCTCCACTTCTGTGCACACTATACGCCAGTCGTTCACTGTGCCGTCTTCTGGCCCAGATGCCACCCAGGGCCCCCTGTGGACCTTCCCCAACCAATGCAGCCAGCCTGGTGGAGATCCCATCCCTGCCACAGTGGGGAGTCGGAGGTCCATCAGGGGTGGCCACCCCACCAACTGGAGCCCAGTGGATGGAGGATGTGCCGGCATCATCAGGCAGTGCACGTGCACAGTGGCGCCGAGGCATTCCATTAGCTCGGATGCCGTCGTGGTGGCAGAGGCAGTTGCGTCAGAGGCACCAGCAGGCTCAGCGTGGGAGGTATCATGGCTCGGGCCATCAACACCGCTTGGGCAGGCATCGGCCGATGGGCAGGATGACCCCGGACTGCGAGTTTCTTCCGTGTGGCAGCGGTTGGGCCGGCAAATAGATGCGGAGAGGTGGCGGGCAGAGAGGGCATGGCTCAGGATGGTCAGGGCAGAGTACTCCATGCACCGGGCTTTGAGGCGGGTGGAGGGCCTCAAGAAAACTCGCAGGGAGTTGAGGGATTCCATGGCTGCATCCCTGCGAGACCTTGCGGCCAGGGAACAGGCTCGCCTCCAGAACATCAATGTGGAGTTCGATGATGCCCTGGCCCGGAACATCACTAAATGAGCCGTGGGACTTGCCTGCCACCTTTGTACATAGTTCTTTAGGGTTAGGTTTCCTTTGTTTTATCATTTTTCTGGAGTTCATGGACTTTGCTCCACTTTATGTATATAGTTTTTTATTCATAGGACATTTGTGTAGGTTTCCTTTTGTTTTGGAATCATGGACCCTTTGGACTTGTTTTGTATATAGTTCAAGACTTGTACACACTTTCTTTTTTTACAATTCCCATGGATCAATGGTTTTCTTCTTTTTTATTATTTAATTCATATTGACATTGGCGATGGACCACTTTTCTTTTTTCATGTTGTGGATTTTTGTTTTTCATTGGATTTTACTTTTTTTTGGTTATAGCTTTCATTATTTATTAATTTGCAAGTTTGATTTTCATTATGTTATTTCATTATGTTTTTTAATAAATTTCTTTTAACTTCGTGATTGGTGTTGTGTACTATCATTGGTTTTGTGCATGTCTCAATGGGCATTGCCTCAGTCATGTGTTGCCACTGTGTGGCTCTGTTGTGCATTTATGCATGGCCATGTGGTTCTTTTAAGACTCTCGTGGCATTGGTAATTTGGGAGTGGGTGTAGTGGATGGTTGTGTGCTTGTACTGGGGGGGGTAAGGGGGATTTGGATTGGCATTAGGACCATGGGTCTGTTTTGTTAGGACATGTTGTTTGGTGGGCCATGTGTCGGGGCCTGCTGGCAGGTGCCCGCCACAGGGGGTGTGGGGGGACATGAGTCAGGGTCTGCTGGCAGGTGCCCGTCACTGGGGGTTGGTGGGGGGGACATGAGTCGGGGCCTGCTGGCAGGTGCCCATCAATGGGGGGGTGGGGAGGACATGAGTCGGGGCCTGCTGGCAGGTGCCCGTCAATGGGGGTGGGTGGGGGTACATTAGTCGGGACTCCCAAGTACATGGTGCCATGTGGCCTGCCTGCGGGTCAGGGACTGGGGTGATGGGCTGCCTGAGGGGCATGGACTGGGGTGATGGGCTGCCTGCCGGGCATGGACTAGGATGATGGGCTGCCTGCCGGGCATGGACTGGGGTGATGGGCTGCCTTGGACTAGGATGATGGGCTGCCTGCCGGGCATGGACTGGGGTGATGGGCTGCCTGCCGGGCATGGACTGGGGTGATGGGCTGCCTGCGGGGCATGGACTGGGGTGATGGGCTGCTTGCTGGGCATGGACTGGGGTGATGGGCTGCCTGTGGGGCATGGTATGGGGTGATGGGCTACCTGCCGGGCATCGACTGGGGTGATGGGCTGCCTCCCGGGCAGGGACTGGGGTGATGGGCTGCCTGCGGGGCATGGTATGGGGTGATGGGCTGCCTGCCGGGCATGGACTAGGGTGATGGGCTGCCTGCTGGGCATGGTATGGGGTGATGGGCTGCCTGCGGGTCATGGCCAGGGGTGTGGGGTGGTCCCCTTTGATGTGGGCTACCTGTGTGGCATGGGGAGGGGGGGCACACCCGGGAGAGCACACATTGCCAAATCGCGTGTGAAACTCCCTGCGCACCCCGGAATACACGTACCCCGCTCGCGCCAGCGAAATCGCGTGTAAAACTCCACGTGCACCCCTCGCAATACATGTACCCCACTCGCGCCAGCGCAATCGCATGTGAAATTCCATGCGCACCCTCCCCATGCCACACAGGCAGCCCATCCACCCTCCCCATGCCCCAAAGGCAGCCCACACCACAGGGGGGATTTTTCCACGTATTTTACCTGACGCAAGGGGGCTACACGTATTCAGAGGGGTGCTCGGGGAGTTTTACATGCGATTGGCCTGGCACGAGCAGGGTATGTGTATTCCGGGGGTGCACGTGGAGTTTCACATGCGATTGGCCTGGTGCGAGTGGGGTACTTGTATTCCGAGGGGTGCGCGGGAGTTTTACACGTGATTTTGCTGGGGCAAGCGGGGTACGTGTATTCCGGGGGTGCGCGTGGAGTTTCACATGCGATTGGCCTGGCGCAAGTGGGTTACGTGTATTCGGAGGGGTGCAAGGGAAGTTTTACACGCAATTTCGCTGGCGCGAGTGGGGTACGTGTATTCCGAGGGGTGCGCAGGGAGTTTTACATGCATTTTCGTGTTTGGGGGGCTGTATGCTGGTCCACTGGCCTTTGCGCCATGTACTGGATTTGTGCGATGTTTTTGGTGCACAGGGATGGCTTGGGGGAGTAACTGGCGCTGCTGCAGGGTCGCTGCGCCACTCTTTGCCACGGCTGGTTATGGATGTTAGTATCCATGAATACGCTGTGCGCTAAAATGGGTTTTGGCACAGACTGTGCGCCAGCCGCGTGCGCCACTTGTGCGCTAAATTCTATGAATTACCTCCTATATGCGTCCAAATTAGAGTTGTCATGTAATTAGCAAAATAGTTGATTTGCTTTGACAGATTTTTTGTATACCATCCACAGAGCACTTGTGTACAAATAGCCCAACTTTACTTTGGGAAGAAGACACGATAACAAAGGATCTCTACTGGGGTCATTGGATTTTCCTTCAGCTGTTACATGTAATTAGTTTAGCAGATTAATGAACATCAATATGTTTGATATTCAAAGTTGCAATCCATATTTTACAATGGGAACCACGAATAATGCATACACTATCAAATGAAAGGTGAACTAGAAGCAGGGCTGTGTCATCATAGGAATGTATGGATTTTGACACTTGGAAAAATGTTCGGAAATTAGATATTGAGCATTTTTCAGCATAGGTTATGAATGTGTGAAAGAACACTTACATTTAATGTATGTGTTTTGCCTATTTATAATGCAAGTGTTTTTTTTTAATACACCAACATGAAGTAACCTGTGGTGATGGTACACAATGTGTTTAATAAACGTATTCTTGCTAAATTAATGTCTTCCTTTGTTGGTTTAATTTTCAATTAAAAACATGATATATGATGATACTTCTTGTAATAAAATATAATCATGTATATGTATCAATTATTAACTCGTTTTTGAATATAAACGGTCAAAACTATTTTGTAGCTCAGTGGATATCTTATACTCTATACCCAGTTTATAGAAAAGGTTGGCACAAAAGCCTGGTATTCCCCTCCAGGTATTTTCCTAGGCCTAGTCTTTCAACAGTTTGCATAGAAGCCAGTAGGACTGATGCTGCAACGGGGGGTCCATGGTGGTAGACTGCAGCCAAACTATGGACGGCACCAGGCAACAAAATGTGAAGGGCACAAGTAAGTGGAGTGTGGAAGGAGGGAGCGGGCAGAGCATGAGGGATCCAGAGTAGTGGTTGAGAACCTGTGGGCCATCAGGAGCCATGACCATATCAGTGATTATTGTCCTTGAAGCCTAAATCTTGATGGGTTGTCAGAATCCTACATTTCTTCCATGGTGCTAATCCAAAAATAATCTGCAATGGCAATGTTTGGTCTTCTGTAGAATGTATGAGTGGTAGAAGTTCTAGTGCCAGGTGCAATGAAGCACTCTTTTGGAAAAGGGTTTTCGAATATACTGTCTATTTTTCCTTTGTATCCAACAAAAGCATTAGCGTCCTTGGTTGTTGGGCAAACCCAGGCATTGGGTACCCAGAAGCACAATTGAACATTCTCAAACAAAGTTAGGGCCACTAAGGAGGCCGTAGGTCACCTAATGCAAGCATGAACATCCTCTGAGGGAGCCAAGGCTTTAGCCCCTGCCAGAGACATAGTGCAGCTCAAACAAAGGAGGAACACAAATAAAGGCGGACTCGCCTTCCCCAGCGTGGCAAGTTGATAAGGTGACACAGGTCTGCTCAATGTGCGGGCGGCTCCAGGAAGCATGAAGGATGTATGCAATGTAGCGGTGGGGCGGGGGGCTGAAAGTGTCATGTCACGATGTGGAAGTCTGCCTGTGGGCAAGCTGTGACTGGTGCACAGATGGGATCACGGGGAAGGCAACACGTGAGAGCAGGGCCATGGATGCGAGAAAGAAAGGGGAGCAGAAGAAAGGAGATGCTGATATTGACAATGTTGGTGCTGGCCCAGCCACAGGGAGGTTACAACTCCAGGCACTTACACAGATGAGTGCCTTTAATGCTGCCAATAAGATTGGCTGGGCGTCAAAATGGGGGGTACATATTGATTAAATGCTTTAGTGGAATATTCTTGTTGATAGCATTTTGTATGTTGGCAAATACCCCTGGATTCTACTTGAATACATCCTACTGTAGCCCCGATAAATAACTAATCGTGATATTCAACACCCTAGCTACTCAAAGCTTCATCACCCCTCAGGAACTTTTTTCATAACCGGTTCTACAAAAATGATGGCGAAAATTAAAGGGGTGTTTTAAGGCACTGTTGGTGGGATCACGATATGCCACAGGTCTGGGGGTCACTACGAGCTCAGCCGTTCAGCTTCCAAGGGCCCAACAACCCTTCCCCCAGAACAAACAGTGGACTCGGCAAAGGGCAAGTTAGAACTGTTGTTTATTACACAAACTGACAGGGATCAAACAGGACATTCGCAAATCTGCAGAGTCACCATTCCAACAAACATGTCACCCCGTTTGACACAGAATGGTGTCAGCACCTGGGCCCTCCCCCAAAAACCTATCAAATGTACTCATTGGGTGCTTGGAGTGGTAGACACTATGGATTGCCCTTCTACATCTTACTCATTTGGACCTTCCATGTCAGGTGGCTGGCCTGCCCCTTCCTCATGAGACTATCCATTACATTATTGCAGGGTCACAGGATTACCATTGGCCCTTGTCCCCTGCCATCCACCCCTGGATTTCTGTCCCCTAATTGGCTGTAACTGGTCTACTCAGGTCTGGGACCCAGTTCGGTTTTCAGCCCTTTGTGCACCTCTTAAAGATGATGTGAAATGACTATGTGTTCCCAATGTATCTTGTAGCAATACCACTTTCGCCTATGAGAGTGCTCTCCACGTTGCAACATTGTTAACTTGTTCATGTTTCACTTCTCGTCTGGGTTGCTGAGAACTGATCGTCTTCTCAACACAGTGAATGACTTTTGTCTAGCTTGGCTACATCACGTAGTTGAGGACCACAACATTGAGTCCTTCTGTTCTGCAATTATGAGGATTTATTCTGTTTTTGTGCAGGTGACTCCTTGTCGTCTTTAGATTGGAATGTGCAGCTTGTCTCTGACCTTGGCTGCGAGCACTGTCCTTCCTGCTTTGTGCAACCTGGTACTGCTCCGCCTTGTCTTCAGTCATGTGGTTTGAGGCCTTAGGTGGGTTTCATTAGACTTATACTATGATTTCTACACACTTATATTGTACTATATTTCCTATAGGTTAGTCGTATTTGGTCCTACTAGGCTCCTTATGTGACCCTATAGTTCCATGGCGTTAGTTGCCTTAAGCATCTGCAAGTTTAGTTTGCTCTGCATCTCTTAGTTGCCTTTCATTCAGTGTTCCTGCATTTTGCTAATGAGAAAAATAAGAAAAGCTTTGACAGTATGTATATGTATCCGTCCTCTTTCTACAGAACTGTGTAAACATGTTCTTCATGAATAGGAGTGTGTGTTTGTGTGAAGCTGTGCATGGTTGCAAGGGTACTTCATGACTAATCGTGGCTATGTCATGGTGTCACTAATGACGTCAGCACAGTGATTTCTCGGCATTTAGCCAACTTCATTCATCATGGCATTTGGATCCATGACCTCTGTTAAGGCACCTGTATCCATAGACATTCACTGGATACATTTGGAATGGCAGTCTGAGGGAATACCTCTCTGCATATGTGTCAGTCACTGGTGCTCCTGGGGGTTGTCTGAATAATGAATGACTGTGTGTTCTTGACTTTTCGGGCTGTTATCTTCATGGGAATGAAGGGGGCATTCCTGGGACCCTCTCTTCAGCACTGTGCATGGTAATGGGACAATGGGATGTTTGCACCAGGCCATGGCTTAAAATCAGAGTGCTTAAATGCAGCAGGCAATCTTCAGTACACACTGCACTCCACACTGCTAGCCACAGGAGTGATTACACAGCACGTATACACTTCCTTCTAAGCTCTCTTTTAACATCATAGCCGACTACACGGACAAAGGGCTAATTATGAGTTCCACGCTATCCCGCTGGAATTACCGGCAGGGAAATCATAATACTTGGACACTACCGTACCATCTCTGCCGCAGATATCCCGGTATTAGCAGGATATTACAAGCATCAGAGACTCTGGTAACTCCCCGTTCCATGGAGTCTGATAGGACTCCATCGGACTGGGTTGAACGAATCACTGGCACCGTTAGTATCAGTGCCGGTGATTCAGGCATTTATCTGCTGGTAGGGGCCTGATCTACCTACAGGTCAGGCCAGCCGCCAGCCGGTAGATCAGAGCCCCTACCGGCAGACTTGGAGTTGGCCGCTCTGGAAAGGTGGCCGTATACACTGTTCCCGGCACTTTATTTCAGGACAGGCCAACTCATAATGAGGGCCTGCACAACTATTTTCTGTTAATTAACAAACGAAAACAAAAGATTGACTTACATTTTTAAACTCAATGTTGGTCGCTCTGCAAAAATACATTTCCAAGTCAAATATCTCGGTTCACTCCTTTTAAAGTGTGCCAGTAATGTAGCCATAAGGCGTGCCAGTAATGTAGCCATAAGGCGTGCCAGTAATGTAGCCATAAGGCGTGCCAGTAATGTAGCCATAAGGCGTGCCAGTAATGTAGCCATAAAGCGTGCCAGTAATGTAGCCATAAGGCGTGCCAGTAATGTAGCCATAAGGTGTGCCAGTAATGTAGCCATAAGAGTGCCGGTAATGTAGCCATAAGGTGTGCCAGTAATGTAGCCATAAGGCGTGCCGGTAATGTAGCCATAAGGTGTGCCAGTAATGTAGCCATAAGGCGTGCCGGTAATGTAGCCATAAGGCGTGCCGGTAATGTAGCCATAAGGCGTGCCGGTAATGTAGCCATAAAGCGTGCCAGTAATGTAGCCATAAGGCGTGCCGGTAATGTAGCCATAAAGCGTGCCAGTAATGTAGTCATAAGGCGTGCCAGTAATGTAGCCATAAGGCGTGCCAGTAATGTAGCCATAAGGCGTGCCGGTAATGTAGCCATAAAGCGTGCCAGTAATGTAGCCATAAGGCGTGCCAGTAATGTAGCCATAAGCGTGCCAGTAATGTAGCCATAAGGTGTGCCAGTAATGTAACCAGTATATTTGAAGATGCTATTATTCCTGCTCATGCATTTTAAATCAATACACATTTCTCAAACTTAAATGTGTTAGTTAACTGTCATGGATTAAAAAAACACATATTTATAAAGGATTTTACTTCTTTTAGAAGAACATATCAAAGTAAATCAATTACCCAATATATGTGGATGCCTAAGGTGCCACCAGCCTTGTATGCCATGAGAGAGGTCCTCATTGCGCAGGATAACTTTCAGGCGAACTTGCTCATTTAACTCACGATGAAAAAAAATAAATCAAAATTAAAGGTCAAATTAAGTGGTGTTAAGACCCACAATGACCCTGAGCTTGATTTAGAAAAGAACCCACTGTAATATAGCAATTTAAAAGTAATCATATTGCTGCAGTTTCGTATATGGCCGCTGCGGCCAAGCCACACAGCTTCCCACATCACATAACAGGAGCACACAGAACCACCGCAAATCACACGGCGTCAGCCTTCTTAGCTTAAGGCTGGTTTAGTGCAAGAAGTACAACGTTGTGCTGAATTCTCATTGTCATCCGTGCATCAGGAAAAGGGCAGCGTATCAAGAAATAACCCCAGGGTTTCATAAATCTGTTAAAAGGGACCAATGACAAATGGCCAGGCTCCATTTGCGGAAGACCCTGGTGTGAAGTGTGCAGGAGTCTGACCGTGATGAGCACAGATCAATGGGTCGTTTATTAGGAACTAATCTGCAGGCCAAGGGGTTTTATGGACGGGAGGAAGGCGGCGGGGAGTCTTACACGATAGAAGTCCTGGGTGCTGCAAGGTGCCCTGGGAACGGAGCCAGCCAGCCATGTTTACAGCTCGTGAGTAATTTGGCCCAAGAGTCATTAGCCGTGATTTGCGAGTGGCCTTGATGTTGGTACATTATGGGAACGGCTCTCCAGGGGGCTATGAACAGGCACTGGGCTGGATCAGGCAGACAGATAGATCCATCTGCCAATCTATCAGAGGGGAGCCCTACCTGCGCGAGAGAGCATCCGACATTTTAGAAACGTTTGCAAAGTGCTTGGCCGGACCGAAATCCTCAGTTTATGGGAAATGAGGACTGTCCCGTTCTTAAGCAGTCGCTCCAGCTCTAGATGCCCCATGGCTGGGAATAGTTCATAGCGGGGCCATTCCCCATCACTTTGGAGTATAAGACACAATGGTTACACATACCTAAGAATCACAAGGACAAATGGTGTATATTTGGAAAGACAAGGTCACATTTATTAGAGTCGTACAACATTTTGAGGGTGGTCCCAGCCCCAAGTAGAGTCACATCTCCTTAGACTTCTAAGGTGGCCCATTGGTTTGTCAAGCTTATCATCCTCTTATAGTTCCCTTGTCACTTCAGGTTTGCAGAGTAGCAGAAGTCGGCTTGCCTGGTAGGGGACAGCGCCTCGCCTTTTCAACCTTAAGGGTGGCGCTGCTCCTCGCCAGGCATCATGCCTGGGGAGGGACAGCAGCACTGTTAAGGCTGAAAAGGTGATGCCGCTGGAAGCCAAGTCTTTTTTTCCTAAAGCCTGAAGCATCCTCGAATGAGCGGTAGCATCAGGCTTTAGAAAAAAAAGGCCTCAGCTTCCAGCGGCCACACATTTTCGATAATGGTGGTGCCGGCCCAAGAGTATCTCTTGATTGAACGGATGCCTTGCAGGTGCCAGCACCACGATTATGGAATAAAGGCATTTTTTACTGAAACCTGACGCTCTCGCACATGAGCGAGAGCTTCAGGCCTTGGAAAAAAAGCTTTGTCCTCTAGCCGCTGGGGCTGCCAGGGGACATTAGTAAGCCATGGCAGGGCACTGCCTAAGAATGATATGTCTCATGCTGGGGCTCGGCCCTGACTAGTCCCGGCCCACTTAAAACCCTAGTTATTGTAGATGCTAGTAGCCAAGGGAAAGACGAACACATGACTTTGCGGTTAGTTGCTGTCAAACCACTCCTCCAAAGAGATAACCACTACCTTGTGCATTCATAAATATACCAGGACAAAATAGTGCGATATGCTTTCGGTGTAGACCTTTTTGTTTGGGAAAAAGATGCTTTTTTAGCAGCCTCAGCTGATAAGCACTCTGCTGTTTTCCTTTTTGAACCCCTGTTCTATGAAATTCCTTGTACATTGCACACCTTCATCACTGCATGGACCAGCCTTCAAAATCTTTGAAATTGCATTCGGAGTGCCGCGCCAAAGGCAAACGCTCTGATCCAAATAATATGATTGGCTAGATATGCCTTTCCAGGAACAACGATGGCTGTATAGCCTCTAGACAGATCAAAGAGTTAGAAGAGTTAGGCACGTTCTGTGTTCAGGATGTTAGGAGGGTCTCCTAGTCAAGCAGGGTGGGTTGCTAGGAGTCCGCAGATGCCGAACTCATGGAAGGTCTAACTCCTTCCTAATCCCAAAAGGAATGCAAGTCCAGACACGTAGCCAGTTCAACTGAGTTTTATTACAGCCAACAAACCAACAGGGATCAAATGCACAGAGGCAAATCCAGGCACAGCTCGAAGAACTCTGGCTCGCAAGCCAGTTTTAATGGAATATTACGTCACAAGTGCGACATACTGTGGGCCCCTCTCCAGAAATCTATCTCCACTCCGGGTTGGCTATTAAGTGGTAGTTCCTCTATAGTAGCCGCTATAGAGGTTAGTGGATTGGATGTTACTATGTCAGTGTCAGGCCTGGACAATCCCTGAAAACTGTTACTTTCTAATTTTTACAGTGTGTGGGCCTAATGATTGGTCGGTGGCCCCCGCTACCCACCCCTAGGGCTAAACGTTGTGATTGGCTGAGCTGTGAGCCCCCAGGCCTGGGACAAAATCAATTCCCAGCTCGCACTGCACCTGTTCATGGTGCTATGTGCAACTGTGTCTGCGATGTAACCGTGTGTAGACCATTATTGCCGTGAGAGTACTCCTTTCCCAGCGCTTAACTTTAGCTTGAGTGTAATAACTTTTTTGTGGCCATTGTCTGGTCCGTGAGACGGCTGCTTCTTCCCAGCTGCCAATTCTTGGCCCACTATCAGCTTGGCTGGGTCACGTGACCACAGACCGTGTTTGTGAGCTCTGAACTATTCTGCATTTAAGAAGAATTATGCTTCTCTGCTGCCGGTGTTACTTCAGTTCAGGGAAAAGAATGTCACTTTGCAACATTGCAAACTTTGCAGTGGCCTCGTTCCCCACGCGGTAGTTCTGCTTGCACAGCACTCAGCGTGGCTTCAGGGTTTCTGAGACGGTTGTGGCCTACTATGATTTCCTGAGCCATGGTCTGGTTTTCTCCTGTGTGCCTTCTGTATAGCATCCATAGGTTAGTGGGTTATGGCTTTGTCAGGTCCCTTGTGTGCTCCTGCCATTGCATAGGGTTATTTGCATGTCAGCATCTGCAAGCATGCACACGTAATCTTCTTGCTTCTGGGGGTTTCTGCGTTGCTGCGATAAGCTAATGGCAAAATAATAAACGTGCAGACAGTCCTCTATCTCATTGAACTGTACTCATGTGTTCTTCGTGTATTTGGGTGTGTGGGTGTCCTGAATGTGCAGATGGCACGTGTGCTTCATGTCTGACGCTGCTATGTCTTGTGGTCTCTAACAACTTGAGGCATAGCTTCTCAGCGCTTTAGTCGATTTCTGTCCATATAGTTGGCTCTGGTTCCGTCTTGTGCGTTTTCATCCACTTTGGGTAAGGTTCAAACTGCTCTAGGGTTGTAGGGTGGACTGAGAGCATATTTCTCGTGGTACTTATCCATCGTATGTGCAGTGGGGATTGGTGGGAGCTCATAAGATCGACAGCCATATTGTCTTTGATTCTTCTTTCATAGGTCGACCTCCCCTCCTCAGGGATATGCCACGAAATATCATAAAATCTGGGTGCAGATACACACAGAAATCCAGATGGGAAAGAACTCAGAGAAGCAACAGGAAGCAGGCTTTCATTTTGCCCTCAATTGTTGCAGTATAATTGCCACTTGCTTCTGATGAAGCTCCATAAGGCACAGGGGCAGAGGTGCTAGAGATATCTGGCATAGAGGTGCTGGAGAGGCTGATAGAGAGCTGTCCCCACACATTTTAAAATGTGCTCTTTGGCCGCATCCCCAACATTTCTATCCCTCTCCTCTCTCTTCCCGGATGCAGTCCTTGAAGCTCTCCATGCTTCCAGCAGGACCTTGCACTTGCCTGGCAATGACATTTATTAAAATATCTCTTGTTTTAGAGCAGTGCAATGTTTGCTTGCCAGCAGTTGGTGAAGGACTGCAGCAGTTACAGCAATGCGTTTGGAATATATATTATGTAAGTGACCACTTCCTTTGACAAGTCTTAAACAAGTGCTAATGTTTACTTCAAAACCTTGTGATGAACACATATGCTTCTGAAAGTCTGGGTCCCAGACTTCCTCCCAGTTTTCCTTCCCAAGCTTTGCCTTTTTCAAAACAGCAAAAGCCTCCAGAAAAAACCCCTTTCCATGGTACTTGCTTGTTTGACACCCAGAGAAATAGTTTAAGCTTTCTGTGGAACACAATTGATTTCATAGCATGCATATATGGTCTTTATGATCGAGTGCAAGACAAATTCTGAATATATTTTACAATACAACAGTTTCATGGCTATAGAAATTGTAGTTACTTATTTGTGTCCCTGATATTGTATCTTTTGTGCATATTAATTAATTATGCTAATTTAGGTTTTACACCTTTTGTGAAGATTATTTGAGGCATTAGGTATTAGTAACATGTTATAGTTTTGTATGTAGTATGTAAGAAATTAATGTATATATTTTATGTGTATACTTTATGTGTATATTTTATACGTTTTTCACGTCTAAAGTTTATTTATAAACTATATCACATTAAAATAAAATAAATTAATTAATATTTATACTGTGATGATCACCGCCCTACAGTTAAGATAAAAACTATTTGAAAACACTGTAAAAGAAATTCTATTGATTATAACTTTCGGCTCGCTGGAAAGAGCTGGATGCAATTGTCCCCAAAAATGCTGACAGCCTTGGGCAGTGGGCAATGGTTATTTATTACTACAGTTGGGGATAAGATATAGCATAGCACACCTTTAAAATTAAGTGAAACAACTTTAGTTAAGAGCCTGTGAAGGGGAAATAATGTTTTGCAACAAAACCCATGAAGTTCGGTGGGTCTTGGAAGTGATTACATCCTGAACTCAGTGTCCCACCATTGCCCAGGCCAGGAGCACATGGATGATGTCAGAGATGGCATCTGCAATGACATCATGAATTACGTAATGAATGGCATCAATGGGAGGACACTGAATCAAGGGCAACATCACTTCCAACACCTGATGATTTTCATGGTCTTTATTGCAATACATTGTTTCACCTTAACTTAAGTTTTTTTCCCGCTGAACATATAGCAGTAATTTATTCTTCATCAAAGGTTATGGTAAAATTGCACGTAAGGCGTGTTTACACTTGCATACTGAATTTAAATCAAAGCGACCAACAGCACAACAGTGTGAACTTCCTTGATCAATGCCCACGCAGCGCTATGGACTATAGCAGTGTGTATTTCCTCCAGCAGTGCTGTGTCAGCCTTACCACTTCCTCGCAAGGTGAGCTTGCCCCAGAAGTACATGGTCAGTTCTAAAGGTCACCAGTAGTGCCCTTTTAGTGCCATAGGACCGTGGCAGTGTGATCTTCCTCCACTGTCACCTATGTGAGCATTCTCACAGACAATGCACGGCCACTTCTATAGAGCCCCATCTGTGCCCTGTTAGCTCTATAGGTCAAAGCAGTGCAAGCCTTTTCCAGCATTGCCATGTCAGGTCCACCTTGCCCCAAAACTCAACTGTCAATGCATTTAGCCCAAGCTGTGCACTGCCATTTCAACTGGATTCTAGCGGCGGGTGTATTTTCTAGGAGTACAGCAGTGCCTTGCCAGGCATAAAGGGCACCAGCAGTTGGATATTCTCCAACAGTGCCCTCCCGGGGGCCAGATGTGCCCTGTCTATGCTTTAGTATCTTAGCCTGCCCAGAAGTTAATCATAACTACTGGCGTGGTTCTGGGCAGCTTCAATTGTATCGTTTTTTAGCCTGTCTGCATCATTACAGAAGAGAACCAACGATCCAAATAAGTCTTGGCTCTGCCATCAATGAGAAGAGGGCAGCACCACAGCCCTGCTGCATAGGAACACATGTAACTTCTGGCGTTTGTCAGCCTTGTTGAGCCTCATCTGTGAAGTGCAACTTGATTTAGCAGACCTAGTAAACAAGTCCCCAGCATTTGGGCTTACACAATCCCACTAAGGGAGACTCAAAACAGGCACCAAAAGTGATCAATGGAAAGCTTTGAAATAATGATAGACACTGGCCCTGGCCATTGCTGCCATCGTTCTTGATGCCTCCGGACGTGTTACAATGTTCAGCATCAGATGGACAGTTCCCTAAATAAAATCCATAATATCATTCGTCAGCAATGACGACCCCCCTCGTGGATGTGATACTGAATTTCCTGCGTATGGTTGTAGGGCTTGTCCTACCCAGACTGATGATCACTTGAAATGGGCAATGATCGGAAATGTGGTCATTACCCACACCAGCAGACATTGCAGCATTGATCAGTTCTCTGCTTAGAGAAGATCAGTCTGTTAATTAATAACCACTGTATCCCTGGGATAAGAAGGCGCAGGGTCTTGTTATGGGATGCAAATGTCCACCCAACTCAAATATTTTATGTTATGTTGTTATGTTATTTATTGCATTTATATAGCGCTGTATATATCATTGGTATGACCTCAAAGCGCTGGTAGGTTGAACGGCCTCAGGGACCGTAGTCCAGGTCAGTAGAGAGAGTAGGGTGTCGTAGGGTTCTTGTGTGCACCAGTTACGTGTGCAGCTGATGTAATTGCCTGGTGAAAGCTGCATCCTAGCACTAGGTGTGGTCTATTAATATCGGTTGAATGTGTGCAGTCAGGCGGGTGAACAACAAGACTGCGTTCTGGCTGTATTAGGCCTGTCGGACGCTTATGTGTGCAGTTAGGCCGGTTTGTCATGGGCTATAGCTATGTTTTATTAGAGTGATGAGGTGTTCAGGGGGTAATGTTTGTATGCGAGCAGCTAGGCTGAAATGATCGAGGGGTATAGCTGCACTCTATATGAGTGGTGGTGTAGAGAATAGAGTAGGCATAGTGATATGGGAGGAGAGTGTTGCGTGAAGTTATGATCTAAGGAGATCGATATTCTGCATTTCAGGTATGCAGTTGTTTCTTAGTAAACTGATAAGCGTATTCAAGGATGACATTGTTCAGGATCTCATTGAGCATTAGTCATCGGGTTGTTATGGTTCGATTTCTTCAGAAGGCTGTGGTGGTAATACGGAAAGAGCCACGTTTTTACACCATTGCGGACGTCGTCTTGGGTGTGTCGAATATAAGGGGGAAGCGAGTTCCACAGAGTTGGAGCCAAGGTGGAGCAGGCGGATTCTCCGATCCTGACAGAGTTAGAAGTCTGAATCACTAGAAGGAGGGGCAGTGCTTGATATTAGGATGCGGAAGGGAGCTATAGTTTAATCTTATCCTGTAGGTTATTGGGCCGGTCTTCTGCACTGCACGGTGAGTGATGTGTAGGGTCTTGAAGGTTGCCTTTCTTCCGACTGGGAGGCAGTGGAGGGTTCGGAGAGCGGGTGAGATATGGTCTCTTGGGCCTACGGCAAGGAGCAGTTTTACAGCATCGTTTTGGGCGCTTTGTAGTTTGTTGAGATGGTATGCCGGGGGTCATAGGTATAGGGAGTTGGCATAGTCCAGTCTCGACATCACAATAGACATACCTGTGGCAAGCCTGTTAGGGTAGGAGAGTTAGGGAAAAATGTGTCTGAGAGGTTTGAGGTGGTAGTGACAGGATTTTGACACGTTGTTGATCTGACGGGAGAGGATCAGGTCTGAGCCCATAGGGCAGCCTATGTTTTTCACTGAGTCGGAGGGGGATGGAGGTGGACCGAGGGATGGGGGCCATGGGAGCGGATGAGGTAGAAGGGCAGTATTGCCACACTCAAAAACAAATTGGGAGATCCCAAATGGCCAGTCCCAGGGTGGGGTGGACTCCTACCTTGGATTTGGGAAAATAGGAATTCTTAATACAAAAAAGGTAGGAAAAGGAAAAGTCAACAGTTACTCCCTCCCTAAGGAACTAATCAATCAATCAAAAAAATATACTTTATTAAAGGTTCCAAGATAAAAATCTCATTAAGTGAGAAAACATATTCATATTTAATAGCGGAAAATAACATAAAAAAACTCTAAGAGTGTATACAAATATAATAATGACATAACACACATTTCTAAAAACAGAAAAGAACAATGTTAAAATACATCAATTCGTAAAGAACTTCAGGACTCTATCCTTTTAGATAGGGTTTCTAATCACTCAAGATCTCTAAATAGTTTTATCCAATGTGGTATAGCTCCCAGATTACAGACTCAACATGTTTCAGTCCTCTCAATGGTGGTGGGACTTTCATCAGGAGTGATCATTAACAGTAGAGTTTATACAAAACTGATGTGGAATCTTCTTTTACTGCAGATGCATTCATTTTTCTTAGGGGGTAACTGAACTCCATAGTGTAGTTGATCCCTCGAAGGAGAAAAAAGTCCACAGCAATGGGCAGGTACAATTTCTTCCACTGACTCTTCTACAAAAAGAGGTTAGGGCTCCTGTGTAGGTCTCCAGAATGTTCAAAGGATAAACTGGTGGTTTTGCAGCTTGTAGGGATTTATTTCAACTGGGAATACCCAGTTTACCCGTTGTGGGTATACGTCCGTACACCGTCTTAATTAGTGCCGTGATCGCGTAATGCGCATTCAGGATCTTATCTCCTCGATGTTAGTGTAGTCCCCTGGCTGCTAGCTAGCTAACTAATTAACATCTCTAGGAAACAGCAGCACGCAATTGAACATGAGTAAGACACAGATCAGGGATTGAACCCATCTATTGACAAACTTCACTTTGACATTCTGAACAGGGTCATGCAATCACAAGGAAAAAAGGCCCTGATTTGAGAAAAGCTGTAAGGAAATCCAAAACACGTGTTATCAACAAGGGCAACCATAAATAAAATGAACTTCTGGTTTTGAAATCAAAAATTTGGCGCTGTCTTCAATCTGAGTATTTTTGTAGCAGCATTTTCTGGAGTGGTTTTTACTGGATTTTTCTAACCACAACTCAGGGAGACGCGACACGCAGTGCAATTTTTTCAAGCTCAATAGAAGCATTTTTTCACCAAACTATACCTGTCGCTTTGACAAACCGTACCTCCAAAGCCACAACTGTTTCAATATAGATAAGCATCTCGGCTTAGTGGTGTGGCATCACTGGAGTTCTCAGGCCACCAAACCTTTCTGCAAATGTCCTGCCTCCTTCGCTAGGTGGAGTTGCAAGTGCAAACCACCTCAACCTTTCCTACTTCAGGAATGATAGGCTTTGCCCAACAATTCCATTTATATTCCTGAACTTGACGTTGTGATTTAATCATGACATTAATGTAGTGTGCTTCGTGTACACATGACTACATGACTACATTTAAAATTCGAGTGAAGGAAAACTAAGCCAAAAGCTCTTTGTTTTGGTTTAATAGAGCTGACAAGGCAGCTCCATGAACTACATCTCCCAGCAGCACTTGAGCTGCACAAAGGGAAACGTCAGGCGCTTCAGTGCCGGCGCTTCTGGGACGGTGCCGGTCTACGCCGGTCCCGGCGGTCACTACTTAACCTCTTCATTCTCCCTCTAACACAGGTTAGTCTAGGGCTGAAAGCACAGGCTACGCCTGTTATTGAATTGATTGAAGTTGATTGAAGTTGTTTGAAGTTCATAATTAATATATTCTGAGTATGTGTGTTCGAGTGTGCCCTTTGTAAATTGCTGTTTTGATACTGCATAGATAGGTGTTGCTACTCCATACGAACATTACCAGAAAGAAACAAAGAAACTCTGTTTGCCCGCATTTACTTGATTATTGCAGCCGTGTGTGTGACAACCCTCTGCATTACATGAACTGCTAGCATTAGGAAGCAAGCACTGTACTTCACAAGTTTTTGGTAACATTTAAAATTCGAGTGAAGGAAAACTAAGCCAAAAGCCCTTTGTTTTGGTTTAATAGAGCTGACAAGGCAGCTCCACGAACTACATCTCCCAGCAGCACTTGAGCTGCACAAAGGGAAACGTCAGGCGCTTCAGCGCCGGCGCTTCTGGGACGGTGCCGGTCTACGCCGGCCCCAGTGATCACTACTTAACCTCTTCATTCTCCCTCTAACACAGGTTAGTCTAGGGCTGAAAGCACAGGCTATGCCTGTTATTGAATTGATTGAAGTTGATTGAAGTTGTTTGAAGTTCATAATTTATCAATTCTGAGTACGTGTGTTCGAGTGTGCCCTTTGTAAATTGCTGTTTTGATACTGCATAGATAGGTGTTGCTACTCCATATGAACATTACCAGAAAGAAACAAAGAAACTCTGTTTGCCCGCATTTACTTGATTATTGCAGCCGTGTGTGTGACAACCCTCTGCATTACATGAACTGCTAGCATTAGGAAGCAAGCGCCGTTGATCACAAGTTTTTGGTAACATTTAAAATTTGAGTGAAGGAAAACTAAGCCAAAAGCCCTTTGTTTTGGTTTAATAGAGCTGACTAGGCAGCTCCACGAACTACATCTCCCAGCAGCACTTGAGCTGCACAAAGGGAAACGTCAGGCGCTTCAGCGCCGGTGCTTCTGGGACGGTGCTGGTCTACGCCAGTCCCGGCGGACATCGGCTGTCGGCTATCCGCGCTGCCCAATTTTCTTGCCAACTAGGAAGACAAGACGGCTAAGAAATGGGCTACCCAACCCTATCGCAGCTGCCCTCCAAGGCCAACAAACTACGAAATGAGCAATTAGTTGCAGACTTTATATGTACCAAGGATACGCCGCCCAACCCACCCACCTCCGACAAAACCTCAGAGGCATAAAAAGCACAGACCATACAAAAGCACAATGACAGTAAACCAACACACCTCCTCCAAACTACATCAGGCAGAACCAAAGCAGCTTCCAATCCAAATGTACACTCTAGCCCAGAAATGACAAACATCAAAATTGCCTTACTAAACACCAGGTCACTAAATAAACATGCGCAAGATATACATGACTATATCCTGGAAGACAACTTAGATATCCTCTTACTTACTGAGACTTGGCTACAAGAACCAACAGGCCCTACTATCGACTGTGCTGTCCCCCCCAACTACAACATCTACTTTGAAAATAGAGAGACAGATAAGGGAGGAGGGGTCGCCATAATAGCTAAACAGAGTTTAAAATTATTCACTGCCAAAATCCAGTGCTCTGGCTGTGAGGTCCTTAACCTCAAGCTCACGCTCTCCCACAACCATTGCATCAACCTCATCACCATCTATAGGCCCCCATCACTAATATCAGACTTCAACGATGAACTTTGCCACATTCTTAACAACCTTAAGGGAACAAATATGGGGACGGTCCTTCTAGAAGATCTCGACAGATGGCGAGGAGACCCTAGCGACAAGGATGCTATAAGCCTCGAAAAAAAACGTACAAAACATCAACTACTCTATAGCTAATAAAGACCCTACCATCCATACTGGGGACCAACTTGATTGGATTATTAGCAACAATGTAGAACTGACAGTGACAAACACTCTACCCTCTATCTGGACTGATCACTACAAAATTGAAGCCTCACTGTCATTAAATTTCAAGACCAAATACTTTGATAACCCTCCCAAATCCATCCAAAGTAGGAATTTGAAGAAAATCACTCCAGAAATACTAAGAAAAGCTATTACAAACATCATGGATAGTACTACTGAGGATGACCCTTGCGATTTCATCACTTCCATATTCAGCTCCCATTTCCAGGAACTATTAGACGCACAGGCTCCACTTAAAAGTAAACAAGTTCGGCCCAATCCCAACTACCAGAGCTGGTACACGACCAAACTTGCCACACTTAAAACTGAAAAAAGAAAATTGGAGAGAGAATGGCATAAAACATCTTCCGAGTCCGATAAAGAAAATTGGAAAAAAATCTGAGCACTTCTATAGAGCCAAATTAACTAAAGCCAAAAAGAACTACTATAATGACCAAATTAATGGAGCTTCCAACTTGACAGGCAAGCTGTTTCAAATCTTAAAATCTTTTGAAAAACCTACGACTCTATCACCACCATTTCAAACTACCCTAGCAGATTGCGAACGGGTCCAAACAGCGTTCGCCAACAAAATCACAAAAGCTAGAGATAACATAATTAATTGTAAGTTATTAGAAGCAACACCCTTGGACCAAACTAGGGAAGGGATTCCAGAACTTAACATTCCCAAATTCCACTTCTCACCCGTATCGGTAGAAGATATGCTAGATACGCTTTCATCTATGAACTGTACCTCCTGTTCTGAAAACATCCTACCCCCTAAACTCATTCTAAACAACACAGATGTTTTCGCCCCCTTTCTATGTCGCATGACAAATGCCTCATTCAGGGATCAGAAAGTCCCTGTTGGAATAAAAACTGTCACAGTTACACCATTGGTTAAAAAACCTGGTCTAGACCAACAGGATCCGACAAACCTTAGGCCTCTCACAAACTGCAATTTTCTGTTGAAAATCCTTGATAAAATTGCCACAAAACAGCTACAAGAATATGTAGACAAGCACTGTCTATTGCATCCCCAACAATCAGGTTTCAGAAGTGCTCATAGTACTGAATCTGCTCTATTGGACTCACAAACTAAAATGTTAGGCATCCTTGACAAGGGAAAGGCAGGCCTGCTTTTGCTTTTGGACCTCTCGGCTGCATCTGATTTACTAGATCACGCCAAGCTCCAAGAGGCCCTAGACACAGCTGGAAATTGCTCTAAGGAAGCTATCGACTCGGTATCATCCTTCTTAGAGGATAGAAACTCTAAAATTACCTGGGGAGGACGTTCCACGAACTCTAGCCCAGTGGACTGCGGTGTTCCACAGGGAGCTAGTTTCTCTCCTTTGCTTTTTAATCTGTACATTTGTTGTCTCTGCACCCTTCTCACACAACTAGGGATCTTCTTTACCAATTTTGCAGATGACACACAGCTCATCCTGGAACTGTGCGGTAACCATACTACTGACAACAACAGATTATCAGCAATTTACAACACAATAGGAACATGGATGAAATCTCACTGGATGTGCCTTAATAGCACTAAAACAGAGCTCATGACATTTGGCTCCACAAAAGCCTTAAAAAACCTATGCCCTGCTTACACCTCTTTCCGCATAAAAGACTCGTCTATCACGGTGTCTTATAAAGTTAAAACTCTCGGCATTTACCTACAATCATCTCTAGGTTCCGAAGCACAAACCGCTTACCTAAAACGGAACTGTCAATATTATCAGAGGCTCCTCTGCCGCATTAGACCTCTTCTTGACACCAAAAACAGTGCCACACTAGCCAGAGCCACCAACTTTTCACGATTGGACTACGGAAACGCCTTATTACTGGGTGCCAGTAGCAGCTGCTTAAAGCAATGTCAAATCATCCAGAATAATGCCGTCCGGACCATTGCGGGAAAGTCCAAACGCAAACACATTACAACAGACAGAAAAAACATCCATTGGCTGGCGGTCACTGAACGTATCATTTTCAAATCACTGACATTGGTTCACCGCTGCCTTAACGGAACAGCTCCATTATACTTGATGAAGGAGTTCAACTGGTACGAGCCAGGACGAAGCTTCAGATCCGCTAAACAAGGATTGCTCAAGCCTAGTCACCCCAGAGAAAAATCTACTGGTCTAGGCAGAGCCTTTCCTAGCAAGGCCATCTCCTACTGGAATGAGCTACCTCGGAACCTCAGGCTCGAAAGCAATTTGCTATTGTTTAGGAAACAGCTAAAAACCATGCTATTCAAGTAAGAAATCTCTTATCACTTACCATCCTGCGGCCTTGTAAAGCCTGATCCTTCTTACTGTTCTGTCCCATCTCTCCATTGTCCCTGTGTCTTTGTCGTGCTCTGATGCCTGCCGGCTTTCGGCGCGTTATAAATATATAAACAAATACATAAATAAAATACATAAAAGATGCTTATGGAGCTAAACCCAGTGATTCATAGGTTGGAATTATAAGAAATCGAGATCTGGTGTTTGGCCATTTGGATAGTGAAATACGACATGGCAATTTGGGCAGTGCTTTACAAATCAAAAAGGTTGATCTGTGTCAAGAAGCCAGGACTCATGCACCTATAGGCAGTCAAATATAGACCCTCACACCAGAGAATAAATTGTTCATTGAGCAGTACATCAGTTGTCCAGAGAAACAGATAATTAAGTAAAGTGCAGATAGCAAAACCAATGATCCCCTTTTCTAAATGTTCTTGAAACATGGAATAGTAAATTGGTTTCTGAGTAACTCCAGGCTAGATCTGTCATTAATTCATCAAAGTCATCAGCAGTCTACCTTCAATGAGACATATTAGATATGTTAGTATATTTTAAGTGGTTACCCCCCCCCCACCTCCCAGCACCAGCAGTGCTCTGATTACCACACAGACATCATGCTACCATTTCTCATACATAGTAAAGAATGAAAAGGTCAAGAGAAAAGAGACAAACCCAACTAACCAAATCACAATATTGTTAAAATATCAACACGATCATACTCCGAAACAGGCAGGGGATAATATGTAGTAAACACATTATTCGGCTTGCGCCATTTGCAGAGTGACACAATAGACATGTCAAACATATACATATCCAAAGTTTAAAATAGACTACAAAACATGCTAATCTGTTTAACTATTACACTGAATGCCAAATTAGAATACAGAAAACGTTCAAAGTTAGGTTAAATTAAATTTTCTTCCTAACCGTTTAAAAGAGGCATTTACATATCCACAGATGTCAGAGATAAAACACATATCATCAGACAGGATGAACAACATTGCCTCAGATACCGATCTAACATTATTACGTATAAGGTGACAGCACAACCACTGCCCCCTTAAGTCCAATAACATATTGCAGACTAACAGAAAATGAGGTCAATCCTTGATAGTCCCACAAAAACAGCGCTTATTTTTAAAAAGCCAGGACATTCGATCCTTTAGTGGTAAAGTATTGAGCCTAGCCATTGCCACAATGCACCTTTGGGCAGGTGCTCTTATCTTGATTTTTGGGGTGTTTGCTAAAGTTGAACTATGTGCACCCGCTAGATATATCAATAAGCGCAGCTTCATGATACCCTCCATGGCCTGCATACGTTCCACCTCCCTTGCTATTGTTCTTAGCTGTTGTTTGGTCATGGCACCTGCCTTAAGCCGACTGAAATCTACACCTAATTTCTTGCACAAGCTGGAGTACTTCCTAAACAAGAGTCTGCTTTTCTTCCCGGCCTTGGTCATTTATGTGGGAGGTCCCTCGATATCGCCGACATACAATGCATGATTGTCCAGCCTTGTTTCCTGGTCTTACATTTTCTGCCTTGAAGGTTTCTTGAAAATAATGGATTGCTGTCAGAAAGGTCAACAGTGTTGCCCCTCGCAGAAACCTCTCATGCCTCGCCATCTTTCTCCTCTCGTTCAGTTGCCAACTCGAAACTGCTGTACCTTCTTGTATTTTGCCTCGCTCAAAGTGTGCTCTCGTACTCCGCCTTTTATCCGTGTGGGAAAGTGTAATGGAAGTCAGGTGTGAGTGCTTGACGATTATTTCCTGACCTCGACTGACCATAGTATTGGGACATGTCATGTACACGGCTCGGGTGTGAGTCTTTTTTCTCCCAGGGTGGGCTGTCCTTGTAAATGTGTTCATGCAGGAAAAGGTTGGGGGGTTGAGTTTCTAAATATCCCATTGGGGGGATGGGATAAAGGTGTTATAGGGAAGAGAGGGATATCGCATCTCACCATCCAGTGTCCCACCCCCACTCCCTGAGGACCCCTCACCCAGGTGATCCTCCCGCACTGGTCCACCGGCAGGAACTGGATCCAAAAGCGATGGCTGTGCCATGGCCACCTGAGACAAAGAGATCCACGGAACTAGCGGGTGAGACACCATCTGGTTTCTCACAGAACACAGTTGATATTAAAGCAGTAACATTTTGCATTGGGTAAGAGATGAGGCATGAATCCACTGAGCTTTATGTCAGTTAGCCAATTCTGGACTGGGGAATGCTTGGTGGGATTTCTTATGAGAATGCATTTGGAATTCGTAGGGATAAGCTTTGTGTCCAGGCTTGGGTCAGGGACATATGGATGTTGTTGATGCAATTGGTCTTTAGGTAAATCTGTGTGTAATCTGCATATTGGTGTACTTTGAAGCCAAGGCTGAAGAGGAGTTCTTCCATAGGTTCCATGTAGAGGTTGGAGATGACAGGGGACATGATGAAGCCTTGCGATCATTTGCAGTTTACTGGTTGACACTTTGATCTGTTTAGTCCCAACTGGCCAAGTCAGTCTCCTTTGGAGTGATATGGAGCAAACCACTGCATACAATTGTTTGTGGCTATTACCAATATACTTCAACCTATGTGGCAATGAATTTCAACCAAAAGACGACAGACTTTTGCCCTATGCTTAGAACCCAAAGGTATACATGCTGGAGCTATGCACATTGAACCTTCTACCATCCAACAAGAATCTGTAATTCATACGTTAGGCATTCATAGACATAAACACTGATTAAACTAACTAGAGACATGCAAGCTCCAAACCTTTAATTAAGCTTTAATTCATGTTGCAGAAACTAATTAGGAAACAGACGGGAGCAAATCAGTGTTAGGTGTCCTGTTCACCTCATGTATCTTCACTGCTTTCTTTTAGGCTTTTGCAAAGTTAAGCACAGCGAGAAAGAGTCAGGGAAAGGAGGACGGCATATAATAGAAAAACATCTGCATTATCATAGAAAAATACCTAATTACTCTTCAGCCTTCCTGAAAACTCAACCAGCTATGTATAACTCTTCATGTAGGGTGGTTGTCTATGTGCAGTTCTCGCCTCTTTAAATAGTTTTTTCTTGTCTCATGGTATACTTCCGAGCATTTGACAATTCTGTCTCCTTACCACTCCATATTCGGATGTGTCAAACTCTCCTTAATGTCTCTGTTCCTTGTCCTCCGCGCAGCACGGGCCACTTTTGCACCTTACTCCCCTCCACGGGATCTCTCCTCCCTCTGACATCCAATCCAGCCCTTAATGTATCCTAAAGACTCCTTGTTTCCTGGTAAGAAATACCTGACATATGGGGAAACACCACCCTCCCCCACCGACCACTCTGCCCACCGCCTGCACTTATTTGTGGTTAATAAGGTGCATTCTGTAAATGCCAAATGATAGGCTTTGCATGTCTGTATGGCCCCCTCTCTCTGTCCCATGCATGCTCTTCCATTCATCTCCCAGTGGCAGTAGCCACTAATGCATCTGATGCCCTGTTGCCAGGCACCCACTTTTAGGATTGCTCCTCTAGAGTGCTCCTCTAGATTGCTCCTCTAGAGTGCTCCTCTACATTGCTCCTCTAGATTGCTCCTCTAGAGTGCTCCTCTACATTGCTCCTCTAGATTGCTCCTCTAGAGTGCTCCTCTACATTGCTCCTCTAGATTGCTCCTCTAGATTGCTCCCTAGAGTGTTCCTCTACATTGCTCCTCTAGATTGCTCCTCTAGATTGCTCCTCTAGAGTGCTCCTCTAGATTGCTCCTCTGGATTGCTCCTCTGGATTGCTCCTCGAGTGCTCCTCTAGATTGCTCCGCTAGAGTGCTCCTCTAGATTGCTCCTCTAGATTGCTCCTCTGGATTGCTCCTCTGGATTGCTCCTCGAGTGCTCCTCTAGATTGCTCCTCTAGATTGCTCCGCTAGAGTGCAAGTTCTCATGTACAGAGCGTCTGCTTTTTCTGCCAACAAATGCAAATGCATGTAATTTCATAAATGCATGATAGATTCATTGCACTTCAATTGTATTTTTTGATTTCGTAGCATAGATCACTTTGGTGAAATTAGTATATAAGTAAAATACATGAAGTAAATATAGCAGTTTGTAACCGAGGGTTCCCTGAGAATAAAAGAAAATGTAAAGGTGTCAAAGTCAATTTCGATTTTTGTTTTTCTAATTGTTTTGACAAACACATTCTGGTGAAATAATTCTGACGTTGTTTACACTCAATGAAATGGACGAACATGTTTTAAAGTATTTTCAGCTCAGATACAGTGGGTTTCCAGGCCAAATATCCACTCAGAAAGCAGAGAGTCCATTTGGAAGCTATCAGAGGATATCTCTAGTGGTTACCTTGCAAACCCTGGTTCTGTAAACACAGGGCCAGCCCAGTGAATGGCAGTATACTCAGTTCCATACGTTTGGTAGTTCCTGACTTCTGCCCCTTCACTGAGCCCTTAGCATCTTCCTAATGACTGCTGAAAGCTAGCGAGAAACAAGGGGGTGGGGGGGACTTTTCTTCCCACCGTCACTAGGTGACCAGGTTTCCAACACCATATGTGCAGGAAGATGTGCGGGCCCTGGAAAAGAAGCTAATGTGCGAGCAGAGTGAATTCCTTGAGTTTGTGTAGCAAAGCAAGAAATTCATTGTGGCTTGTGTACTCATAGTGGAACCAACAGAAGAAGGTGCTGTACAGGTTTCACCAGAAACGCTTAAGAAAAAGCTGGGTGCCAGTGTGGCAGGTCAGGAACAGAATTTATGCTAAGTGACTAGTCCACGCCTATGAGGCATTAGATGACATTGGGCCTCATTGCAAGTTTGACAGTGAAATTGGTGGTCATTCAGCCAGTCGGAATTACTGTTACTGCCATGGTGTCTGGCAGAACTGGTGCCACATTACAAATTGACGGGTGCACACACCAACCATTGGTGGTAAAAGTAAATCCATCTGGCGCAATTACTGCTGAAAAGCAACTCTGATAGGAAAATTGGAGGTCATTTCCGGTATTCCACAGGTGGAATTAACGCTGAGCAGAAATAACATCATTCTGCAAGTGCAAAGCTCAGCAGCAGACAGCTTTAAATACACAATCCATTCTGAAGAAACCATTTCCTGTTGCAATTCAATCCCAGAAGTAATGACATACATGTCTGCTAACAATGGCAAAGGTACGGTGCTTGAAAGGTGGGGGAGAACCCCCAAAGTTAGTGAAGCGGAGCTCCAAGTCTTTGTTGTAAAGCTTGTCAGCCATGCTGAGGAGTATTATGGGGCTCAACAGAAAAGAAATCCTCTTCTCATAGGAAAAATGCCATTTGGGTAGATGTACAGAAAGGTTGTTTCAGTTGGCACTATACCCCGCAACAACAAAGATTGTAGGAAGTGGTGGAATTACCTGAAGGCACAGGTATGTAGCCTACTCTCCTTCCACTGGAGCGGAAGTTGGAGCAGCCTGTTAACCTGAAGTTGACGAGCTGAAATGTCACCTCTCTAATGTGAATGCATGATCTGATTTAGGGACCATCTCAATCCATAATTTGTCAAATCAGTTTACAGCACAAACGGGAACAAGGCATGGCCTCAGATTTGAGACAGTTAATCTTGTAATTTGAAAAGCGGACGGATCTATCAATATGATCTATTAGTGAGGGTATTGAAGTTGTAAGATCCTGCAATATTTACAAAAGGTCATCAGCATATAATCACAGTTTTTGCGTAACACCTTGAAACTGGACACCCTGCTGCAAAGTGAATTTTGCAGGACAGATGCCATTGGTCATCACATTTGCAGTTGGGGCATTATATAAGAGTCTCACCCAGCTCAAAAACTCATGACCAAAGTTCATCTTCTCCAAAGTCAAGAAAAGGAAGTGTCAGTGTTATGTTATGTGCATTCTTAAAGAGCGCATCCACCCAAAGGCATCTTCCCGCTGTAAACACCACAGATACAGCCCAGCAGCAAGTGCTGTCAATCTAAAAAATAAAAGTCTTAAAAAATGCCTAAATGGAAATGTTCTCGGTGGCCCTAAGAAAGGACGGCAGTGAGTTCCAGAGTTTGGCAGAGACCACAGAAAATGCCCAGCCCCCAGTCCTGGAAAGCCTTTAGCAAGGAATAGCAATAAGATTAGAATCCTGAGCATAGCGTATCCTAGACTGTAAAGCCGGAATTTGGTTTGTAGATATTCAGTGCTCTGGCCGTAAAACGCCTGATGAACTATGCACAATGACTTAAATTCAATCTGTTTCAAGACGGAAAACAAGTGCAGAGATCGTAGCACTGGGGAGATGTGAGAGCCATATGGAGTGGCAGCAGCAACTCGAGCCGCAAGATTCTGAAGGAGTTGGAGGTCATTAAAGTTTTGCCGGCATCACGTCAGTAAAACCAGCAACCTACTGTTGGGATTCGTAATCCCAGATGAATTTATACCTGTTTTCCCAAGTACCAACCAGGGAGATTACCGAAGCACTCCCTCGGCAATCATTGGGACCAAAGGTGGACTGGTAGGCAGCAGCGTAGGTCTGCAGCAGCTGTGAAAAGAAAATATAGTGTTAGAACAATATCACTTTTGCAAACCTTAGAAATAGTGCACTTAAAGAGTATCTGTCCTACCTATTTCGTAGAGGGTGATTGCACCACGATGAAACCCGACGAGGGGCTTCCTGGAATTACCAGCAGTGGTATTTCCTGCATTTTCTTGCCAGTCAGGGCCTGATTTACCTCCAGCTCTTTGCTGGAGGTAAATCAGTTACCCCCACCTGCAAACTTGTGGTTCGGTGGTGCGGTAAAAAAGTGCCAGTACCAGATTTACCAGCACCTTTACTGGCATTTTTACCTCACCACCAAACCTATAATGACCACTGATGAGTCATATACAAAGTTTGGGCTAGAAAAAGGGAGTTTCAATAGTCAACCAGACTCAAAACAAGAGAGGCAACTACTGGGGCATGAAAATGAGGAGGAAGAAAGGGTACAACTTTGCAAAGGACCCTTCCTTGGAAATGACCAACTTGACAGATAGAGCTAACCTGAGCCTTTGTGGACAGGGACGTAGACATTTTGGAGCCAAGATCTTTGACGACAGACACCGGTGTGGGCAAAAAACCCAAAGCAGAAGGCCAGAATGGAGGAACACACAGAGAGGTGGCAGAAGGGGGCCAACCACCAGTACCTCTGTCTTGGCCCCATTCAACTTGAACTAGTTATCACACATCCAGCAACCCACAGCCTCCAAGCAGCCCCTCAGCTGAGCAGAAGTATCCGGCTGAGAGATGTTGAGCTGCAAAATAATTTGCATATCATCTGCGTAGGAGTAGTAGCGGAGGCCATGGGAGTGGATGAGCTCAACAAGAGGCTGAATATAGATGTTAAATAAAATGGTAGACAAGGTTGAGCCCTGAGGGACACCACAAGAAAGAGAGCTAGAGAAGGAACGAAAAGAAGACAGAGAAAGAGTTTTACCCTATCAGTCAGAAAGGATGTAATCCAAGAAAAGACTGAGCTGGAAAGTCTGGCCCCAGCCAAGCAGTCCAGCATGAGGGAGTGGTCAACCATATCAAATGCGTCCGAAAGATCTAATAGGGTCAAAATACCAACTTCCCCCTGATTGGACAGCCAGGCTAGATCATCCATCACCAAGACCAGGATACTCTCCGTGCCATGGCCAGGGTGGAAACCAGACTGAAAGAGGTCAAACAAGTGATAATTCTACTATGAATGAACTAAAAAAGAGAGATCAAAGATTCTAAAAGCTTCATGAAGAAAGGAAGGAGAGATATCTGGCAAAAATTTGCCAGAATGTTAGGGTGTCAAAAATGGCAAAATATCAGAGTA
Organism: Ambystoma mexicanum; assembly: GCF_040938575.1. Lineage (NCBI taxonomy): Eukaryota > Metazoa > Chordata > Amphibia > Caudata > Ambystomatidae > Ambystoma > Ambystoma mexicanum. The sequence goes on along the minus strand of NC_090921.1, from coordinate 1,074,034,037 downwards.
CCTGGTATGGCAGGTGATGGGCAAGAGTATTTGCCCACGTCATGTAGGTGAGGAATTCTCCCTGCCAATGTAACCCTCTGGTGGAATAGACACACAGAGGGATCAATTGATTGGGAGAGATGGCCACCAGAGGTTGGTAGCAGAGGAGCCAGAAGTCTGTAACATAAACAAGAACATTTTAGATGCAAGATATATATAGAAAAGCTGGACTGGACAATCGAACAAGCAGGGGGGCTGATCTGGGCAAGAATAGGATAAAAGGCGCCCTTCCGGTAACTGGTATAGGACCAGGAACAGATGGCACAATTAGACTTCCACTTTACGGAAACAAGAGAACAAGACTTAAAGAACAAGAAAACCCCAGTGAAAGTAAAGAGAAGGAGGCAAGGAACAAGACAACCACTTACCGGTCGTGCAGTGAGGAATCTCCATTGTAGACTGAATCGGCAGGATGAGGCAAGTCGTTGGTGGTCCGGGTTCGTAGTTCGAGCGGGCAGCAGAGTAGATTGAATCGGCAGGCAGAGCCAAGTCGTTAGTGGTTCAAGTTTGTTCAATGAGCGGGCAATAGAGTAGACTGAATCGGCAGGCAAGGCAAGTCGTTAGCAGTCCGAGTTCGTTCTTGGCAGCAGTCAACATAGAATCAATAATCAAGAATCAAGAGAAAAGGCAAGGAAACAAGGGTAGGCAAGACAACAAGAATTCAGGAAAGTAGTAACGTGAAAAGCACAGCGCCTGCTTTCCACAAAATCAGAAGCGCTGGGTCTCGGAAACCCGGAAGCTAAATACTTGTTGCTGGAAAAAATTGCCCCGCCCGTTAACGCATTTGTTGAAACGTATCGGGTGCCAGAGTCGCCATGGTAACCTCCAAGTTGTTTGAGGAGTATATAACGAGAGTGGGGGCGGGGTTGTCCGAGAACACGCATGGCATTGTGAATCAGGGAACAGTGTGAGAGAGCTCATTGGTTGTGGGCTACAAAGACTGGGGACCTAGTATCTGCCACCTCACATAGTCGTGTCCCGGCAAGGTCGAGTAGGTACACTGGTGGAATGCCTAGTAGGTAGCGCCCATCCCGAGGATGGAATCCTGACATAGGGTCATGGGAAGTTTTTTTTCAAGACGGGGATTACACCGATCAAGCAAGAAGAATTCACTGCCTGAGTAACCCAAAGGGCAACTTCAGGCATGATGTCTTTAAGAACACACAGAGGAATGGGATCATCATGAGAAGCAACTTTGAGCTTTATAATAACAGCTCAAATGTCTTCTGGGGTAAACAAGGCAAAAGAAGACCAAGAATGCCTCAGAGTAGCAGACTTAGGGCCTCATCACAAGTTGGGCGGTAAGCCCTAAAAGTGGCGGCAACGGAATTACACCGCCAATACCGCTCCGCCGGCTCATGAGTCCGCGCTTTTACAGCTGGTGGTATCTGCACCGTCCACACGAAGCGCAAACACAGACGCATCATAAATCCATGTACGGCAGTATCAGCACTGAGAACTGGCACTAATGCTGCCGAAAACACGCCACAGTTGCATCCAGCCTCCAGCTGGAGGTAAATGAACACAGATGTCAGACATTAGCCCACAGGTGATCCCAACCCACTCCAGAGGGCTATATAAAGCACATGCCTAACCCAAATACTGTTTACAACACCATTCTGTCTCTCTAGCCACTGTGAACTGGCACAGGCAGCTGCTCATGCTGTGCCTGAAAGTAGAGATGCAAGACAACCAGGCCAGTCCACACTGAGTACAAGGGGGTCAGGTGGAGGAGGGGAACCCAATCAAGCGTGACTCAATCCCCAGGTTCAGGCCCTCACCCTGGACCCTCACTGACAGCCAGTTGGTCACCCTGTACCGCCTCAACAGTGAGACCATAATGGAGCTGCTCACCACAATACAGGATGGTTTATGGAGCAGGATCAACACCCGGACAGCTGTGCCCCCACTGCTGAAGCTAGTGTCCATCCTACAATTCCTCGGAACTGGCACCTTACAGCACTACATGGCCATGATGCATGGAATGGCACAGCCCACATTATGTGCAGTCCTGGTCCAGGTGCTTGAAGTCCTCCTGCAGCAAGTGCAATGCCACATCTCACTGCCTACCACCCCAGCCCATATCAATGCCATGAAGGTACAGTTCTATGCTGTTGCCCAAATGCCAAATGTGATTGCAGCCCTGGATGTATCCATGTTGCGTTGATGGCCCCCCAGGCCCACAAAGCAATGTACCGTAACCAGAAGCACTACCACTCCCTGAATGTGCTGGTGACTTGCAACCACAACCTGTACATCACCCACTGCTATACCCGCTATCCTGGTCCCACCCACAATTCGATGGTCCTATGGAACAGCACACTGCCAGGATACATGGAGAGGCAAAGAGAACAAAGTGCCTGGATAGTGGGTGAGGAACATTTGCTGCATGCATGCACTGTGAAGCACCCGACCAAATGCGGGGGATGCGAATTAACTACACAAAGCATGGCATGACAAGCCAACAAAATGCATACCTGATCACCTCCCGCACCAACATCACAGTACAGCCCAGCGTACATGCACATGTTGGACTTACCTGGATGGATACACTGATGTACACATACGGTAGCAACTACAAACACAAACATGACTACAGGTACCACAATGCAATATACACAATCAAAAGCAATGCTGACAAAAGGCCACATTGCATCACAATACAACCACCCTGTCAGTACGACAGCCATGCACCCATGTGTGCCCAGGCTGCAATGCCGAGGCTGTGGCCCCGGATGCCCAGGAATGGCCAATGGGAAACCCACGATGTTAGAAATACACTGACACAAGACAGCCACCATGGCAGCTGCACATGTCACTGACAGACACCCTATGTATCATCTGCTGCAAGGTAACCGGGTGTATGTGAAACAGAAACAATGCATGATAGGAGTTACACAGCATGAACAGACACAGTACAGACACATGCCATGAAATGAAGGCCCATATGCATGCACATGATATCCATTGGTCTGATATTGTGTAACGCCGCCCCCACACTTTACATCATGACTAATGGCTGTGCCTCCCCTCATGCAGGTGACTCCGGATACCCACAACTGCCCTGGCTAATGTCCCGTGTGCGTGATCCACACTGCAGGATATTGCCTACAACCATGCTCACAGCAGGACTCTTGTATGCGTAGAGTGTACCTTTGACCTCCTGAAGGCACGCTTCCGAAGCCTCAACCATACCGGTGGAGCCCTGATGAAAGTGGGTACAATTGTGCTTGTGTGAGCCATGCTGCACAATATCTGCCTGAAGATAAATGTACAGCTACCCCCAGACGTGGACATGCCACCCCCAGAGGATGAGGGTACGGTGCCTGTGGCAGAAGCAAAAATACACATTGCCAGAGATGACATGAGGGATGGGAGACTGGCTCGCCAGGGACTGAGAGACAATTTCTTCTGACACATTCACATGGCACAAGCCATGCACAACTACGACAATTACACAATCAGGAATATCCTCGCATTGATGAAGTTTATCAGTTTGAATGATATACCCCAACTATCCCCCATGCCCCTGAAAACACCAACTCCCCAGCACACAAGCCCCTCCCCCTCCCACCACCAACTCCCCAGCACACTATCCCCCTGCTCCCTCCCACCACTCACTTTACAGCACATGATCTTCCCTCCCCCCCCCCCACCACCAACTCTCCAGCACGGCCACTCAGGGCAAAAAGTGTCTCAATGTCAATTATAACCGTGGTCTCTTTCCCACCATGCCAGCCCTTGGTGATATTGAGTCCAAATGTCTCTGGGACTGACGCCTTGGTGTGCTCTGCTGTGACTCCTCTGTCGGTGTATCAAAGCTATCAAGCCTGGCCTCTTGATATGCTGGAGTGTGACCTCTGTGCAATAGTGGTTGGCCTTCACAAGTGCTGAGACCCCTTCCGTTATCTTCCTGACCCTCTGCCCATACACTGTCAGGGTGGCCGTACTGGCAGCTGCCTCAGCCCGGTTCCTGGCGATGGCCCGCACAATCCTGTGGGTGGCCCCTTGTAGGCAGTAACGGATTGCCTGCAGGTGGTCTGACTGGGTAGGCCTGATTGCCTCATCTCCCTCTGTCGCCTCTCCATCTCCTCCAGTCTCTGCAGCACAGTGTTGCTTGGTGGTATGTGACGTATGGGAGGGGCACTGTGAAGTGGCTCTGTGCTGTTGGCCGGGGAGACATAGGATGCTGTGTTTGTGTCCAGTTCAGGTTTCTGGGCACGCTGGTGGTGGTGAGGGGTCTCATGGGTTTGTGGCCCTTCTGTTGTCAGTGCCACTGGGCCAATGCCCCCCTATGTCTCCACAGTCACCCTGCCAGGTGGTGTGGTCTCAGTGTCAGACCCTGCATCAGCAGGAGTGGAGCAGTGGGCCTTGAGGTGCTTCTGGCGAGCTGTAGAGTAGCCATGGGCTTGGCCTTGCTGTGTTGCGGTATCTCATGGTGGGATATATGCCTAGGCGTAGCCTGTTGGTGCCTTTGTGGGGTGGTGGGGGTCATTTTGGCTGACCTTTAGGGCCTAGATGCGCCACTCTCAGATGGGCCTGCCTCCTCATCCTCCTCTGATGCCTGTGGCGATGCGTGGGTGCCGCTAGATGTAGGGGACATAGGAAATGTTGTCAGGTATGGTTCTACAACGTGTGTTGGCATGCAATACACATTTGGTATGCTACTGAGTGGGAACCCACACATTCAGGCAAATGGCCATGGTCGGTCAGGGGACATTGCATGAGGGCATGGAATTGTGCAGATGGTGCAGCAATGAGTGTGAGACACATGGCCAGTTTGTTTTTGGCCTGTGTGTGGAAAGGGCAAAGTGTCCATGCTGGCGCAGCTAATGTATGGCTTGCATGCTTGTGGTCCTTCATGCCCCCACATCTACTCCCCATGTGGTACTTACCTTGTGGGAGAGGGTGTGGTGGCTTACTCTATGACACTGGCATGGCTCTATGGGGAACTGCTGTGCAGCCAGCAGTGTTGCGCTCTGGTGTACAGTGATTGGCTGGCTGAGCCCATGTCGGTGTACTTCCATGTGGCTTGTCTGTCATGCCAACATGGGGCAGGCCAACTGGGCCTTCAGCGTGCTGGTGTGACTGCTGCGCGGTGTTATGGTTGCGCACGCACCACAATCCCACTGGCACAGGGTGCACCAGCAGGGGTGTGGTGTGCATGGCACTTGGATGGGTAACTTGCCACCCCTTCCCGCTGCTGTAACGCTCAGGGGTGCCCTTGGTGTCCTACCCCATGGCTGCTGTGGAGGATGGCTGATGTGCCACCCTGTCATTTCACCCTTTTGGCATTCTCAGCTTCTGGGTCTGCTGACATGTGTCCCTGTCCACTCGGGCATCTTATGCAGGGCTGTCACTTGTGCATGCACTTGTGCTGGGGGGTTGACTCACCTCCTGCCTCCTGGCTGTGGGCACATGCCTCTGCTCCTTTGACTCCCTCTATTCCCTCCATATCAAGGACGCTGCTGAACTGTTCCTCCCATGCAGTGAGGATCAGTGGTTCAAGGGTGCCACCTCCAGTCAAAAGGGACTCCTGGCAGTGTTGCGACAGCAGTTCATGCACCCTGACCCTTAGACCCTCAGGTCATTCAACCACTTCCAGCAGTCCTCTCTGTCACGGGGTACGCTCGCCAAAGCGATCAGCTTCTGGCTGATGGCATGCCAGATGGCTCTCCTGCGCTGTCCTGTGGTCTTTCGCTGACTACTGCCATATAGCTCCCTACAATGGGCAAATACCTTATCAGTGAGGAGCACCAGCTCCCTCTCACTGAACTTGGGTTTTCTCAATCGATTTTCAGGCACTGTGCCTCTGGTCATCTCCTGTGACACTCTGGCTTGTTTCCAGGTACAGCTGGCTGCAGAAAGTGAAGATTTTGGATGGATTGTGTTTTTCAAAATGGCCACTGCAATGCTTTCCACACCGATACTTCAGTGTCAAAACTTATTTCGGTGCTGTTTTCGCAGCCCGGTAATAACATTACCGCCGCAGTGGTGCATATGTTCACGACAGGTTGTGATGCAGCACTGATGCCACCACATGGGCCGATGATAATGCTATTTCCGCTCGGCGGAAATTGTGCTGGATTACCGTCCAACTTGTGATGAGGCCCTTAGTCACTGAGGCTGATACTCCATTCTCAAGCCAGAAGACTAGATTTTATTACGAATGTCAACAATCTTTTATGAAAATATGTCAGACAGAGGGGCGCATAGTGCCTGGGATGGAACAACACCTACCGGAGAAGTAGAAGTGGATGGTAAAGAATTAACAAGAGAAAATAATTCCTAGGGTTGCTTAAGGGTACCTTCAACTTTGTTAATGAAGAAGGTGCACCTAGGATCACGAATGGCTTTATGATAAAGCTTAATGGTATAACGTAACAGCAGCTTGTCATACTGGCAGTCGTTAAATTGTCACTTATTTTCGACTTGCCTCTTTTTCAAGTGAAGAGATTTAGGGTCGTCATTAAACCAAGGCATGATGGACGGCCATGAGGCCTACCAGAGAGGAGAGGATACAAACAGTCGGCCAGAGAGGTAAAGATCTGGTTCAGTGAGGAAAGGTCAGCAGCTTGACCATTATTATAAATATCCCTAATATGAGATATGATATCCTCTTTGGCCACTAAACACCAATTGCGTTTAAGGTCAGCTTGCCTAATGCGTGTCGACTGAGTGACCCGCGTCTCAAGTAAAAAAAGTACGATCAACTGATCAGCCCAGGTAATTTGGAAAGCTGGAAAGATAGTGGCTAGTGAAACAGCAGAGAAAATCAAATCAAGGGTATTGTTAAACCGATGTGTGCACTCGACACGCATTGTTTGAGATCCAAATCCGACATAGCAGCAAAGAACTGTATAAAAGAGCAGGTAATGGGAGCATTGTGTCAAAGATTTAAATCCCCCACAATCAAAAAGTTCAGAAATTGAATATGCGGACTGACTGCAAGGTCTAAAAATGAGTCACAGAAAAGTGAATCCGTATGCAGAGGGCGTTATACAATTATAATTTGTACCGTGATAGAGGCTGAAATGGTTACACGAGCCAAAAGAGCCTCCCTCTTGATATTGTGAAAGAAGGGTAGCAACGTTAGCATCAGCTGAGAATTGCAGATCAGGGCTATCCTGCCTTCAGAATGTACAGAGGTCCGATCAAGACAGATCGTATCATAATTATCAGGATGGGCTTGAGCGACCATGGGAGTCCCTGAGCATGCATACAACATCAGATGTTAAATGATAAAAGAATGCTGAGTGTGCTACCAAAGAATGAGCGTTCACAAGAAAGCATCTAAATGAGTTTGTTTTCTAAAGACCTGTGTTAGGGCTTATCACAGAGCCAGGTGCAAAAGCGAGAGGCAGCACCATATCTGGCGATGCTAGATGCTACAACTTATCTCAGGAAAATGTTAAGCAGCTATTCACAGCAGACAGGGACATAGGCAACACTGTCTATAGCCCGTCCTGCACCCGGATGAGCACAGCCGGGATTGAATTAGGCACGACTTCAGCATTTGCCTGCTGCGCTTCCTAGAAGCTGTGTGTCTATAAACATGCATCGTATTGCCAGAGGCAATCTGTCAGCTCTTGCCAGCTAGGCATTGAGGAAAGACTGCGCGTGATCAGTGTATGTTAAAGTAAAATAAAAACAGCCTCACCGGGCACGAAACCCTAGTTCTTTCAAAGAAGCTAGGCAACCTCCCACTGTGCAAGCTGGTGTACAAGGAAATAAAATAAAGCTATCACAAACAACAAAAAAAATAAAGTGAGCCAATTAAAAATGAAATTAAAGGAGATTGCTACCACACCAGCTTCCAATGTGCTGCTTTCAGACAGAGTTAACAATTTCCTCATGTTTGTCGCCAAGTGCCTTCCCTTGCCAGAGCTAGTTTGATTTGGGTGCACCCGTTTTGGCAGGACCAACACCAGACTCAGAGCCAGTGCCTTTGATAGGATCTTACAGTCTGAATTCATGAGGTTTATCAGGCTAAAACGACCTAAATTCAGGGGTGGCTTACCCTTTTTCAGAAGGACAGATATGGCAGCATGCCGTAGTGTAGTTGGAAGTGTGCCCTTACTCTTACAAAATGTAAACATGTTCCCCAGCAGGCAAAAGGCACCATCAGGCATTTCCCTGTAAAATTTCACTGGGAGACCGTCTGGGCCCAGCATTTCCACAAATTAGGGCTATATGTCATTTTCTTAATTTCCTCTAAAGGCAAATCACCATCCAACGTTTCACTCTCTTTGGATGGTAAGTATGCTGCTCCAGGTGACATACAGCCACCTCAACATCAGTGACACATGATTCAGGATCGAGATTCTCATAAAAGGCCCTAAATTCTTCATTTATCACAACAGGGTCATATGTTAGCCCTCCAGAGCTCCCTTCAGGGGTGCCTATTGCTTTGCTTTCAGAGAGAACTTTCAGCCAATGCGCTAACAGACAGCTACACTTCTCACACCTTTGTAGTAGATGCATCTAGCCTTAAAAAGCATCCGCTCTGCACTCTCACTCAATTGCTTGTTCAATTCATACTTTATTCTGATGAATTCCCTTTTCTTATCCTCACATGGATGTCTCATGAAATCTTTTTCCAGATCCTTAATTGTGACACCCAGTCAGTCAATCAAGTTCACATTCTTTCGTCCTGCGCTTTTGGCCTGCAAGTCTTGTCAAAATCCTCTGCATCACACACTTGAAGGCCTCAAACAAAACATCAATCTCCACCTCTCCCTTCATATTCAGCTGTAAGAATCCTCTGCTTCAAGTATCAGCAGATCCAGTGACTTCTCGTCCTCTAAAATAGATGTATTAATCTTTCAAGAATTCTCTGCTAATGGAGTTGACACACCAAAGATACCAACAACTTGGGAAATACCTGGAGAGCCAGAAACAGGCCGCTACAAAATGCACTGAAAGCTTTATGAATCCACTTTGAACCTCAGAAACCCATAGTGATGCTCCACAATTGAGATGTGACAACATGCCCCTTTGAGGTCGCTTGATGTAAACCAATCCTCTCTTTGAATCAGAGCTCTTGCAGGGTAAGCAGTCTCCATCTAGGAAGGATGATATTTGATGCATTTAATTAATCATTTTAGTTCTAGTACCAGATGGAACTCCCCTGATAAGACTCCCCTGATGGATTCCAGACTAGAGAAATAATCAAGAAAAATCTAGCCATTTGTCTTCTATCAAACCAGTGATAATTATTGTTTCTTTAGCATGGACTATATGCCCTTAGTCAATGGTGGTTGCTTCATCATGTAACGAGGAATATGAGTTACCTTTGCACTTAATTGTGGGTCCTGTTCCTTAGATTCTATATCATAACCTCTGTTTATGATGTCTTGCACCCATGAATTTCCAAGGCGCTAGCATGTCTCTGAACAGCTAGATCGTGCCACCTACTGGTTTTTCTTTCCAAACTCAAGATGTGCAGTTATGATTTTGGAAGAGGGTTGGTGAGGTCGGAAGTGGGTTTGCCAATTATCCTCTTGCTCTTGCACTTCCACAAAAGGTTGCTCATACCCCTGCAGCTGAGCTGTCAAAGACCCAACGCATTATAAAGTGGCTATCTAAAACTGATGGATCTGCCACAGCCTCTATATGGCAAAGCTGCCATAGAGAGGCTGTGGCAGGCTGCCAACTGAGGGTCAAAGAGACAGGGTTTAGGAATGGCAATTTAGTCAGGGAAATATTACTGGATGCTTCAGCATGTCAAATTCTCTGTCGGAGCGGTCTACTGGCCACTGTTGATGATTCACGCCTATGTCTGGCAGGTGCTTGACCTGTATTTCCAAGCAAAGTGGAGATATCCAAACACTCCTGTTAGGTTACATTTAGTGATTGAAAATATACTTGCAAGGTTTTCTGCATGCAATATTTAAGGACCTCCCCAATGATAATATGTACAGCAGGGTATGTTCTTCTTCTTGTTATAAGCTTGTACAGCTCTAACAATTAACTTAATGCAAAGAAGACCTATAATTCAGCCCGGAATAAGTTCGGTAGAACATTAGCAGATGACAACATAAAATTGTTGTTTCTTGAAAGAAAAATAAATAGGCTTAAAACTCAGATTCTTTGCTAAGATGTTTTGTGTTTTGAGTCCCTGGACTGTTAAGCTCTGGATGCCAGTGGAACAAAAATGTAGCGAGGGACTGAGCGTAGAATAAGATCTGAGGGATCAACCAGTGGATATCAAGACATCTGGTCAGTAAAATATTCAGGGGGTCATTCTGGTGAATAGTCCAGTGGGTTTAAACTGCTAGTCAAAACAGAATGCGAGCCAGAAAAGGGAGAAAAAGTTTTCTTAACATGGGTGTTGTGTGCATGCCAAAGGGGGAATCAGTGATGACCCCAGATCCGTTGCTTTGAATCACGTGTAATTGATAAATGACCTGCTTGAGGCTCTCACATAAAGGGAATAGCATGAATCTAATTTGGCACTGGCTATGGCTCAGCTATAAAATTAGGGTTGTGCTGAAGGTAAGGATGGATACATTGAAAGAGGCTGATGCAATAACTAGTTGATATTACCACAGTTTGGATCTGTGCTGCCATGTTCAGGTGAGTATCGGACATAATCCCCAGATTATTGACCTCTTATTGAACCAGCACGGTGTTGCATCAAATACTGGGTGATCTACTCCCAACTCTGCTTTTCCCTGGTTGCTTGTAGGGCATTTGCTGACTAATTGTCCATCCTCCTCCATTGTTAGCTCCCCGCTCCCTTGTATTATTGCTTCCCTCACTGTGTACTTCCGCCGATGACTTGTAAAGTGCTCCATTGCTTCCAGAAGCTAGGTCCACACTCAATAAATACCCTAATAATAACCCTAATAACCAAAGGTAAAAGTCAGTCATTTGGTTCTACAATTATTGTTGGTGAGTGGTTTGGATGGCTAACTCAGTTTTATTGCCATTTCAACGTACATACTTTTGGTGCATCTAGTTCTGTAGGGCTAGTGTCACATTGCCCAGTTTTGAATTGCCAAAGTATCTATAACTTGAGAGCCTAAAGAAGAGCCTAAAGAAGAGCTCAAAGAATCAGTCATAAGTATAAAGGCAACCCCCAACTTCTTGGGCCCTAATGGGCAGTGAAACAGCTTCATATAAATGTTGAGAAAGAGCAGTGACATTTTAGGGACATTTCTATCCTATTTTCTGATGTTCCTGTAGAAATCATCTCCTCTTGTGAGTAATTGGTCTTTTCAATAAGGGCTCCCAACTGCAGATCAACCCTGAAAGTGCAAGGGTATTCAACATCAAAACCTTCTAGATGGTATAACCTAGGAAAGAATTGTGGAAAAGGGAGATTTTCTGCATCTTTACTCTCTTTAATCAATGTTCAAATTCCTCATAGAATGGGAATGCCACCACTGGTGTTTCTTTAAATTGTTTGAAGAACTTCTTTCCACAGTTGGGGAAGGACTGGGAAATAGCAGGTTAAAATGCATGTAATTTAGGACAATCTTACAGTCCACCTGTTTTACACATTTGTCTGAAAATGGTGCAAAGGAGTCATAGGCCCTCACTATAACTCTTGCGGTAGCCGTGCCCTTATTAAGGGCGCAGCTGCCGCCGGAGTTGTTTTTTTTCGGCACCCGCGAATGGGCAATAACCGGGTCATGCCGAGTTTGGCTGACCCGGTAATTGCCCATTCGCGGGTGCCGATACGGCCGGCCTCCCGATCCTCATTCTGCCCCCTAGGGCAGAATGGAGGTCGGGAGCATGGTTGCACCGGCACCGTTTATAACGGTGCCGGTGCAATAATGAGTTCTGCTCGCGGGTGCCGGTATGCACGCCTGGTCAGACAAGGTGTGCAGTCTGGCACCGGCGAGCAGAATTCGTAGTTTGGTGGAGAGGTAACAACGGCGTCGGTAGCGCTACCGGCGCCGTTGTTGCCTTTCCGGCACACTCATAATGAGGCCCACAGTCATTCCCATTTAACTGTGAATCTGCAGCATCCACATGGATGGGATATGGGAGCCCTGCTTCTTTGGCAACAGGAGCTCAGGGTTGCACCTCCTTTCAGACATACCATAGCCTTTAGAGTGGTGTCTGTGCCAGGGATGTTTATTTTCTATTTCACTTGAAGGAGCAAAAAAAGGTTTGGCGCCGTGTTAGTCCAGTTGTAAAATCATGCAGGTTTTGATACCTTTTACTGGACTAACAAACTATTGGCAAAGATGGTAGTTCCTTAAGCTTTTGACATCCTAGAGACCTCTTAATCGCATGGTAGTTACAAGACAAATGAGAAACAAAGAAAACACACACAGGTCTGGACATCACTTTTACATGGGAAAAAAAGGGCAAGTGATTCTCCCTCTTTAAACTCCATTGCTGCAGGAAAAGAGTATGCCCGGAATTCAGTCTTGCAGGCCCCTTTATCTGAATGGCCATAAATTGAAAATAAAAACAGACATTGCTCAAACACTGAGAGTCATCTTCCCTCGCTGAGAAGTTACAATGCAAGCAAATGTTTTACAGTGCGTAATGTGTCCAAGCATTTAAACGCTAGTATCTAATGAGTGGAACCCAGCATTAAAAAAGTAATGCTATTGTAGACACATTTCATTGAAATTGGCATTGAATATTGATTGTGTTATTATAACACAATTGTTGTTTGTTCTATTAACTATTCGTAATTTAAAATATTATGTGGGTTTGGTGCTGGAGTTGGATCTTCTAGACCTCTTGTACTTGTATGTATATGGCAGAATTAATACAGAAACATCCCCTAAGCGTCTAAGGTGCTATGTCAAAATCTAACCTAGCCTCATATTTGACAATGGGCCTCATTACGAGTCCGGCGTTAACCGAGGCGGTAAAACCGCCTGGTTAACGCCGGACTCGTATTACCATTCCGCCTCCGTGATTCCCGGAATTACCGGGGCATCACAACCCCGGTTTTCCAGGAATCACGGAGGCGGAATGGTGTAAATCCCCATTCCCATTGAGTCCTATGGGACTCAATGGGAATCGGGATCATGGAAACACCGGCAGCATCTTGTAATGCTGCCGGTGTTTCCTCGTCCGCCTGCAGGCGGGCGGTGTTAAACCCGCCAGGTCAGACCTGGCGGGAACATCACCTCCCGCCTGCAGGGGTCGGGATCAGGCGGTCCGGAAACAACGGTGGCGGCGGGTTTACCGCCACCGTTATTTCCGGACCGCCACGGCCGTAATGAGGCCCAATGTCTTAATGATTTGCATACAAAGTGCAAATACTATAATACTTTACCACTGTTTCAGTGGTGAAGTTTCCACTGTTTGCTGGTCATGCCTCTTTTTTAATAATGGGTTCCAACCATTTCTGCTCAAACATCCAAAACTGCCATACATGATATATGCATCCTTTCGGGGATCTAAACATTGGCCCTCATCAGGAGGTTTGAGGTAACCATTGCCTCCTTACCGCATTGCGGGCCGGGTTCCTCAAATGAGGACTTACCGGGCCATCGCAACCTTGGCAGAACCGGTAATTCCCCGCCCGAGGAACCCGGACCCGGTCCATCCCCTTTCCCATTCGAGCCCCCATAGGGCTCAATGGGAATGGGGATGGAGCTAATAACGGGCCCGTTAATAATGGGCCCGTTGTTAGCTCGCTGGTGTCCTCACGGGACCCGGAATGGACACCTGGTTTTTCCAGGCACCCATTGCGGGTCCCGCGAGGAGACCTCGTGGTAGGGCGGAATGGGTTTACCGGCACCGGCACCTTTACTGGTGCCGGTAAACCCATTCCGCCAACCCTGTGATGAGGGCCGTTGTGTCTAAAAGTTGGATGTGAGAGGTAGTAGCACCAGGTCATATTTGGGTACTGTCGATGTGGTTGCCTTGAAAGTCTCAAAGTAGACCACAGTCTCACATAGATCAAGTTCAGACCAGCATTCTTCAGGTTGAGAATCTTTAGGTTCTTTAATGCCCAAGTACTTCTTTGTCTGGTATTCGAGGGGTCACCTTTCAGCACCGTCACTGACAGGTCATGCAGCGTGTGCCCATCTTGTGTGAAGTGTTGGCGAACATGTGTTTCTGTTTCATGGTTCAAGAGGGTGTATCTGTGCAGGTTTGTTCTTTGATGTAGTTCCTTGCAAGTCTCAACAATATACTTTCCTTGTGGACATTTCTTTCATCGGATGAGGTATACACATTGGATGATTTGAAATTGTATTTTTCCTTGTATCTGTAATGTGTGGCTCTGTGGAGTTTTTGCAGCTGATCCGGTGCAGATGTGTTGGCAGGTTTTGCATCGGCTAACATTGCATGGGGATGTTCCTAGTCGTCTCTGTTCTTGATCTGGTAGAACTGTGCTTCTGGTGAGGGACCGTACGAGATCTTTTTATTGTTTGTATGCAATTAAAAAGGTTTCTTTGAAGATGTCACTCAGCTCCTCATCTCTTCTAAATATTGATTGTAGGTCCTTAACAATTCTATTCAGTTATGTTAGTGCAGGATGATATGTGACGATTAATTGTATTCTTGCTGATGTTTCTCTGTCTCTGTAATGACCTAGGTAATTTCTGGCTATTTTCAATGCCCAATCAAATTCTCTGTCAATTTGTCTGGCTGAGTGTCCCTTTTGCAAGAAGGAAGTAAGAATTGTGGAAAGCTGGTTGTCCCTTGTCCTCCTGGTGGAGCACATATGTTGGTATCGGATGGCCTGGCTGTAGATAAATTGTTTTGTGTGGCTTGGATGAAAGCTTGTCATGTGAAGATATTTGTTCCTGTCTGTTGGTTTGCTGTATACAGCTGTTTCTAGAAGGCCATTGCTTCCAACAGAAATGGGGGTGTCCAGGAAGTGTATTCTCACCTTGGAGTATTCCATAGTGAACTTAATGCAGTGATGGAAGCTATTTAGGGATTCATAGATTTTTTTCAGGGAATCTTCATCTTCTTTCCAAATCAAGAAAATGTAATTGATGTAGCGCATGTATGTTAGTGGTTTCTGGAATTGTTGTAAAATCCGTGGCTTGAGGTCTGCCATGAAAAGGTTAGCATACTGGGGTGCCATTCCTGTGCCCATAGCAGTTCCATTCCTTTGTAGGAAATGTCTTCAATTAAAGCAGAAATTGTTGGGTGTAAGTATAAACCTCATGTGATCCTTTATGCCTCTAATCAGGATGTCTGTCTTGGGGGTTGTATTTTGTAGGAAACTCTGGAATGCAGCTATTACATCTTCAGTGAAATGTTGGAATACAATGAGGTGACATCCATTGTGGCCTATAGTGCATATGGTGGTACACGTTCTAGCTCTTGAATCTTTCTGAGGAAATGTGTTGTATCCTGTACACAGCTGTTTGTGCCCATCACCAGAGGTTTTAGAATCGATTGAATATATCCAAATATGGCTTTGCTTAGTTATGGACCCCAGAGAGGATTGGACGGCCTGGATTTCCTGATTTGTGGATCTTGGGGAGCATATAGAATGCCCCAGGAATTGGATTTTTGGTATCAGATGTTGGAGGTGTTCGTCCACCCTGCTTGGCATGGACTTGATGATTTGTTCCAGAGTTTTGTGTAGTCCGTGGTAGGGCCCTTAACCAGTTCCTGGTAATCCTCTGGGTGAAGCAGCTGTCTGCAAGCCTAAGCTTTATATTTCTGGATATCCAAGACCACAACCGCTCCACCCTGGTCTGCAGGTTTTATTATGATTTCCTTGTTTGTTTGGAGTGTTCCAATTGCCCTTCATTCTTGGGAAGGAACGTTCTGTATATGTTGTTTTTCAAGTGTGTCAGATCTTACATGTTTTCTGAGATAGCCAAAATATGCCTTGAGTTTCGGGGCTGAGGCCAGATGGGAGGTGTCCAATTTGAGTGTTATTTTTGTGGCATCATAATCTGGGCCAGCTCTTTGTTCATTGTCCTGCCCATAGAAATAGTCCTTGAGATGGAGGCGCTGTATGTAGTCATTGATTTCCCCACAAAGTTGAATATTTTCAAATTACAGCTGGGGCAGAATATTAATCCAATATAATGTACAATTTCTTCTGCATTTGTATGCTTGTGCCCTGAGAGGGCGATAACTGATAGTTGATTGAAGATGGGATGACTGTTTGGGTTCTCAGTGTTGCTTATGTTGGGAGTGTGGATTATACTTTCTCAGAGTGCTTTGAACCTTGTCTGTCCCCGAATGGGACTTTGCACCATTCCTTGCATAGCATATCATGGATTTTCCTGTTTTTATGAATTAGTAAAGCATTCCGTGTTTTTTGATAATTATTTTTCAGCTCATAGTCAGGTTGGGGCAATAGACCATGTATTTGGTCTTTTTGTGAAGTTGTTTATCTCCTTCCTCAGTCTGGTTCTCTTGAGTAGAGATGGTGTATAAGATGCGTCCTTACTTTTTCTGATGTTTTTCTGTATGTCTGTTCAGCAAATGCTGTGCTGTGGGTAGTCCTCAGTGGGTTTGAGATCATGAGTCCTTTTGTTTTCAGATTCTGTTTCTGGCAGGCGGTCAAAAAGTAAATGTCGATGTCCAGCTGTGCTTCTTTCCTCCTCATTTGGCAGATGTGCCATTGCTTTCGGTGCATTTCTTTTTCCATTATAATGTACAGAGACAGGGTTTGACGCTGTGTTAGTCCAGTTGTAAAATCAAGCAAAATCCAAATGTTGACGCCAATAGAGGGTAGGTGCATACGCCTATGAAGTGCCAGAGACCTCCCTGGAAGGTGAAAATCGATTCCTTACCATGCAAGTGTGCATTCGCTTCTCTGAACCTTTTCTGCTCTCCGTCACTACAAAACACTTGTAGTGAGTATTCCTCCCCAAAATAACAACACATCCACATTTCTCCCCTCTGCCAGCTCCACTTAGAAATCTTGGGTTTCCCAACCTACCTTGCGCATGATGAGGGAGAACGGCTGGGAGTGTGATTAGGAAAGGGAAGGAAAGGGGAGCCCTCAACAGCACGAGCACACCTCCAGTTCGGATTCACAGCACCTCGGCCCTCCACTGTTCTCTTACATTAGCTTACCCTCATGTATTGAGTAGCCAGCAACAACACAGCGGCATGCATACCTAAAGGCAGGTCCAACGATGCAGCTCTTAAGTCTCATATAGCAACCTCCACCCCTGAATCCCTTGGCCTGCATTTACATGACTGCCACGGGGGACGAGGGGGCAAGGGAGGAGCAGTGGTGTACAGTGTAGCTTACCTAACTGCACAACTCCACAACAGTCACAATCAGAAAATCTTTCACCAGTCAGCATATCTGCACCATATTAGTTTCTCCCAGAAATAGGGTGGGAGGGGGAACAGGAAATAGTGAGCAGAAGCGATTCATGGGGACGAAGGGACTGGAAAAGTTCAATTTGTTGTATTGGTTGCTATTCTAGAATATCTGTTTACAGGATTAAAAGTCCTTCATTTGGTGAGGACTGTAGCAAGAAGGGAGGACAGAGGATGTGTGGGAAATGTGTAGTGAGATAGGATATGTTGTGGAAACTTCTTTTGCCTGAAAGGGGAACTTTCTTTTGTAAAATGCGTTTCCCATTCCTAAGTGAACCTAAATTCACGCCCACATAAGTTTATGTCACGTGAGACCCACTACATTGATTTTGTGGAGCCGGTGCACATTACATACATTTCACCAGATATTTTGTGTGAGTACTGTTTTATGGTTGTTACAACCAGCGCTGGGTATAAAATACGGCTGGCATAATTTATCTCAGAAATGTCGTTATCCCCCTTAACAAGAAAATTGTCTCCATCAATTTTTTTTTTTTTTCAAGGCTTATCACTTATTTTTAATTTTTTTAATATCAGGCCATCACCAAGTCAGCAGCTGCTGCAGGGTGGTTTGACTATGATCATCTATTTCAATAGTTCATTTGTTCCTCTGCGCATTTTACCAATGATCTGGCCATCAAAGTGCAGTGTTAATTATGAGAAAAATGATGCTCCAAATTACTTACATCAGTGGGCCGAAAAGTTGCACATTACATCACCGTTCTGCTTGTTTCGCTAGTCCAAATAAATACATCACCAACCAAAACCTAAAAGCTATTCTGTCAGAACCCACACGCCACTCGCAGGTCTTCTTTCCACACTGTTAGCTTGCGGTGGCTTCCACCGTCTGGCGGGAGGGCCTGGCACGCTCCAGGCTCCATTTCATCGTGTCACTCAGGTCAGTGTACACAGTGGTCCCATTCTCTGGCTCTCCCGAGGGGACTGTCGTGTATTCCCGAGACGGTAAGCTGAGAGCCGCAGCGAGCTCTCTAGAAGTAGGAGCCGGGCGGGATCAGAAGCTGCGATAGAATTAATGTTGATCAAGTACTGCGCAGGGACCTGGGGACCCGGCCTGTGCTGATGTGCGCCATTAGTCCGGCGGCGCAGGGACCCGGGGGGCCAGGAGGCCTGTGCTGATGTGCGCCATTAGTCCGGCGGCGCAGGGACCCGGGGGGCCAGGAGGCCTGTGCTGATGTGCGTCATTACCCATGCGCTGTGTGCTTTATTGTCTGGTGGAAAAGTCCCATCTCCAAAGACAATCTAGGCTGTTTTTTAGAACAGAGCTGTATTTCCTTATACACAGAATACACTGGTACTTATTTGGTGGCGTTTCAGACACCCATTCCCAAACAGCTCTGTTACAACAGCCGAGGGACCAAACCCAATTTATCAACAACGGAGCTCTGAATATGCCAATAATAATATTAACCACAGCAATAAAAACGGCAATAACAGCAATGGTAATAATAATATGTATTATTGTTATGAGTATTATCATTACAATAATCAAGAATATAAGGCTAATGATTATTACATTATGTGTCTTATCGTTATGCTGCTATTTATGTAGCTGACACCTCAAACTGGTTTACCAGGCAGTACAATAATAAGGTATTGCTACTGCCCAACAAAATGGCACTCCTGTGAAGGATGTAGATGCTGAATGCATTTTCTGGGTTTAATGTTTCGGGAGGATAGCTCAGGGGCAACATGCTCGCATTGGAAGCAAGACGACACGGAGCAACACAGGTTTGATCCTCGGTCCGCGCTTAGAAACCTCTGGGTATTAAGCGCGTTATAAATAACCTATCATATCATAATAAAGCGCAAATCTGGCTATGAAGCAAGGGAGCGCTGTAAAATGGAGGACATGAAGTGATGGGGTACAGTGATGCAGTTGAAAGCTGTAGTCTGCCCTACAAGGATTTGAGTACCGACTACACTGAGAGGGAGCCCGTCTTATCTATCCAATAGGCATGCATGGGTAGGAGACTCCCCATGTTATCATCACATAACATACATAAACACTTATATCCTACCTGAGCTATATGCAGTGCTTAATTTGCACACAAAAAAAGTGCGGGGGCTCAAGGGTGGGCAGCCCCCGAACCTCTGTTGCTACCACCCACGGCTGCTCCCTGCTCCCCATGCTGTCAACATATATGGGGTTAAATCTGCAACTTCCACCGGCTTATTGTGGTTGACGGATGTACTCACTATGGCCGAAGTGTGATTTACAAATGCCAATCAACATGGCCATAAAATAACATACTCGTCGTGTCTTGACATGAGACACATTTAAGTGCGTCTTTAAACAAAGTCATCATTTACATTTTTCTCTGATTCTATAGGTGTCTAGTGGGCGGGGTCGGCCAGCGCGAGGCTTGGTTACGGCTATTCGCTCCGGTTCAGGTTTGATCTTTGATATGATTCTGGCACTTTGTTTGGTCAGTTAGCAGTGGCTATATCTAGGCCATCCGTTGACATTAACGTGTTAATCGTTAATGTATACTAGCACAAAGAAGTAGTGAATCTAAATGATTTCCTGGAAAGTATTACTGATTGTACTATGTCTTGGCACATGGAGGCTCCCAATGGCCTAATACTCTTGGCAGGAGGTTTGAATGCAACTTGCACAATACCTGATCTCGAGGGGGAAATCAGTACTTCTGATGCTAAAATTGTGACTTCTTTACCCTCGCTTGGCTTTAATATGCTGAATTGACAAGTCAGTGGGGCTCCAAAGGGACAGAGTAACTGGCATTGAGGACAGAGTAAGTCCACATTGGATTATTATTTTGTGGACCAAAGACTTCTATCATTTTGTACTGAATTTACCATTTTAGATACTAAACTGAGGGATCACTGTATTCTAAAAGTGTTCTTTAAAATAGAACTGCATGTCCAGAAGACGGGTGTTCCTAGAGGACAATAAACACACTTGAGGAATTTGAGTGGGTAGCTAACCTGTAACTGTACCCTAATGTTTTCGCACACAAAATACACAGGTACACACGTTTATTCACTTGTATTTGGTGTTGTCAATGCATACAACCTATGTTGCCCTCCAACCAATCTAATTATGTCCTTCTGTGTTGACTAAGCCCTAGGATGTGGTGGAGTGCTGCTTATCTAATGTCGGAGGACAGATAGAAGAGGTTTGCCCTAGCTATTGAAGGCAATGGGTGAACTGTTAAGTAGCACAATTAAAACACACTTCAAAGGCACTAAGTCCTAGAGGACTGCAAGATAATGGGGGAAGAAATAGTGTTTGTTGGACCCCTTATAACCTTGGACTATTTAATGCTGGCCTTTAGATCTGAGATGAATACCTCCAGTTTACATTGGAAATTGGAACAATTTAGCGTAGTTCAGTATGATTCTACAGTTAATGATTTAATGAGATAAATGGTTGGTAATGGTGCTTTACGCATTAGGAAGGTGGGGAAAGTTTATAGGCACATTTACAAGGACTCCTTGGCATCTAGGAAAAAAAGAACGAGGAAGTAAATTAGATGGATAAAGCTTACCAATGAAGATCCTGAAATAAAATAAACAAATGCAAAAAGGTTAAGCAAGATTATAGGAATTTTTGTGAATCTCGTAATGCTATTCTGATGCAGCAGGACGTGGAAAATACGCTATATACTCTTATTAAAAGAGATGTTGCATCTTTTTGGGCACTAGTTAATAGCTAAGATGTACCTAGTGCTACAGTCTAGTTAAATCCTGTTCCAGAACGCCTGTGGATTAAACATTTTCAGAAATGTTACTCTCCGAATGAAAGTATTCAATTGCTAACTAATCCCGCTTTTTCAACATTTGTGGAAGAAAATTGGAGGTTGAATATTGATGTGGAAGAGGTTTATGAGACCATTATGAAATGTAATACCTCAACAACTGCAAGACCCAATGTTCTCACTAACAATACTTTAAAAGTCGATGTAAAAAGTGGGCAACTGTTTTGTCAATTCTGTTTGATAGTATTGCTTACCACCTGAGCCACTGGAGGCTGCTCAGTTTGATAGTATTGCTAATAATCTCCAATTCCCATCTTCTTGGCGCTTGGCTTATGTTGTTCCAATTTATAAGAAGAGTAACAGGAATGAAGTAATTAGATGCCGCCCAATAACGTTAATTGATGCTGACAGTAAAGTATTTGCAACTCTATTATTGACACATTCGAAAAATTGGGCACAATCTACAAGAAGAATCTCTAAATTACAAATAGGATTCAGGCGTGGACATTCCACAAATCTGAATGGATTTATTATCAGAATTATTCAGGAGTATGTTTGGTCTGACTCCACTAGATGTACATATATGGTGTCTATTGATTTAACAACTGCTTTTGATCTGGTGGATCGTAAGAGACTTTAGTCTAAACTAGATGCCTGGGGTGTGCCTAAAAGTTTGTTGCTAATAATCAGTGATCTTTATGAAGACTCTGGTATAAGAATTAGATTAAATAAGGAAGGAGATATGTCAGAACGCATTGAAACATGTTCTGGTCTGAGACAGGGGTGTGTGCTTGCCCCTGCTCTCTTTAACTTGTATGTATCGGGCATCTTTGAAAACGTATCTCCCAGTTCTTTTGGTCTCCCGAAATAAGGCCAGTTTTCTATCCTGGCGATAGCATGCTGATGATTTCTTGTTGTTGAATAATACCAAGATTGGGTTGCAGAGGCTTTTAACATCTTTCTCATGCTATGCGGAGGAGAACGGTATAAAAATAAATCCAACAAATCACAGCAATCTTGATGTTTCCCAAAAATAGAAAACCAGCACACAGTTCATGGCTGTATGAGAAGGATGTGTGTGATTTCACTGAATCTACCTCACCTGAAGGTGAAATCTTCGATTTTATTTCTTCAAGTTTCTTTTTATTATGCAGGGTTAGACACCCCCATCGCCTCTCCCCTTCCCATTATATGTTTTAAAATGTACCCATGTACCCAACCAAATTCAAAGAAAAACATTTTGAAAATTTCACATTAGGTAAAAGTGGATTCGGTGAAATGCACTGATACGGTTTGAGAAGACTGTGGTAAAATGTAACACAAACGTGGTGTATTTAGGATTCTATATTTCAGCTCGACCTTCGGTCACCGACATTCGGACAGTTTTATGGTAGAAGGCTAAAGCCTTACTAACCAACTTCTAAATGTGGATCGTAAATTTGAAAGGTTCTCACTTAAGCCTGCCGTTTCTTTCTATGAAACCGTTGGCTGCCATACGGTTTGAATTAGGATTATTGTCATTATGTGTTTGCATACTTTGGAGATTGCTTTCCTTGTTCAGAGGTTTTGTTTCTCCAATAAAGGATACATTATATTCAGACTTATGCAGAAATGTGGATAGCCTCCCCTAATGGGGCCCAAAAAATGTGTGAGTCTATTAAAGGAGAAGTGTATAACAATTCTGAATGATCTTAATTGTGACATCGAAGATTTGGTAAAAAGACTGTCTAAAGTAATGGCAGATTTTTATGATGTTGATTTTATAATTACCGTGGAAAGTTGCTCCTCTCTTTGATATTTCGTCCACGAAAACAATAAAAGAGGAATTATGGTACCTTATCTAAATTTGTTTCCCAACCGATATTACCGTTCCATGTATTTATGCTTTTGATTGGATCTTATACCAACTAGATGTCTCCTACTAAGACGGGGAATGATTACAAGAGAGGCTGCACAATGTAGATTTTGTAATACTGAAGATTGTATCAAAACAACAAAATACCTTGCTTTGTATTGTAGAGCAATAGATTGTCTAAAAATGTACTATTTGGCCCCAATGCTTATTAATATAAAATGGTTAAATGAGGAAAATAAATGGAGATTTTGTCTTGGGGGAGCAATTAAATCTGATAGGTTAGCAGTTGCAGATTATTTGAATTCTCTTAAACTGTCTGGTTGATGAATTGTAATGTGTGTATTATTGTGGGTATTATCTTAATTTTTAAATATATGATAAAATGTATTATGTTTTAACTGAAATATGTAATTAGCTTTGATGAGTAGATTTCTTTTAATTTAGCTTTGTCTTTTAATGAATATGTATTAACATGAATTATTGTTTGTGTAGGTTTTTTGAAAACCATACACATCAAAATATAGGTGTTTATTATGTGACTGGCAGTTACAATAATACAGTTGCCAAAACACCACATCATAATCAAACTGTGTATGAGAGAATAAGTGCTGGGGCTTAGAAATAAGTGCCAGGGCTAAGCCCTGGGCAACACCCCCACAAATGAAGCAGTGGCTGTATGTCTTCACCACTCCTAATGGTACCGCTTGTCTTTCTCAATGGATACTCATTTTTGTTCAAATGTGGCAACAAATATTTGCCATGAATCAGGGCAGCACAATCAACATATCATTTGCTATTCTGCCTAAATCCATTCTCAACAATTATGGTAAAATCCCATCCGAGGTTTTCAATTCGGGGGCATTACCCAGTCTCATTGCATATTCTCTATACGGACAACCTTTATTTGTGTCATACATTTTGTATTCATCCTTAAGTTGTTCCTCTTGTGTCTGTGTTTTTTTTTCCAGTATGCTCCCAGCGTATCTTCTTCAGGAGGCGGTTAGGCAATGAAGTAGTACTTTATAGGACCCAGACAAATAATAGAAACACTTTTTTACAAATCTGAGGTATTTGGAGCTGTAAAAGATTCTCAGTTAAGAAGGGGCTCCCAACATATTTTTCACCCTGTTCTTGAGATCTGCCCACAGCCTGGGTCTGCCCACTACACCCTAATAACCAACACCACCTTTCCACTCCGAAACAACATTGGCAGCCTCTAGATTGCAAACATTTGGCCTCCAAGCATCTTCTTTGGCCCACATTATCCCAGCTCCTTGTGCACAAAAACCTTGTTCACTGGGAGTGTTGTCCATATTTAAGCAATACGCCCCAAACTGGGGGGGCATTACCACTTCATGTAATGCCCCAGGGCCCATAGTTACAGGCCTGAGCATAGCCAGGGCCTTAACACAGGCTTAGTGGCAGCGTGCTCCGAAAAACCTCCTCTCTCCCTAATTTCCAATCATCCAATCATAACTACAATTACATGGGCAGGAGTTCTTTGTGTAGGTCGAGAAAAAAGTGTGGCCGTTCTGTAAAGATCTTTGACTTTTTTGTTTTCCTTTCACCTATGACCACTGTGTAAATGAGCACGAGTGCATACATGCTCAGCATCTGGTCCTTTCGATGAATGTGAATTGCTGCCTGGTCCACTATTGCACTTCCTCTGACCAGCCTTCAACATCTCTTGCAGAATTTTGCAAGACTAATAAGGTTCATTACAAATGTTGACTAGGTGGATACAATTGATAATTCAATAACGTAACGTAAATCTAAACATTGCATATGCCACAGATCAGAATTTGTGAGAGCTATTTGTTTCCTGTTTGTAGAACTAAAGAGTCTGGTTAGCTTGACACTACCAGCTAACAGAAGCAACTTTGGACTCCCAAGGCCAGATGGTGCCATACAAACATACCTATGGGACATTAACACTATGGGCTCATGTTCATTAAATTGGTAATTTGACAGCAGGGAGGCACTATCGTTGCACTTTTGAACTCTGCTGTGCAAAGCGAGTAAACAGTGCCTGGCATGCTTGCAGGTGACGCTCACAATTAAAATGAAACTGGGCAGGGTTTGATTTCAATTGGGAACACTGCATACCATTCACATGTTGGCAGGGTTTAATTGTACAATGGATCCCTAAGGGGATCCCTAAGGGGTACGATAGACCTGAAAGGGATCTCCAGCATTTACGCTGGCATGAAAGTCCACGCCGGCACAAATGCTGAAGGAAGGGAGGTGGCGGCTCTCCGCCCTACAAAGGCTTGACAATGAGCTATGACGTTAATGAAAGGAGTTAAAGCTTTGTGCAAGGCTTTTACTCTTTTCATTAATGTTACGGCTCTTATGAACATGAGCCCCATGAGCCCCTATGTGTTTTGGAGTGTGTACAAAGGTGCATATAATCAGTGTCATGTGTAATATACAAACATGTATAGTTTGCATCTCATGTGGTAGTTAGATTTGCTGGACGCCATGTACCATCACATAGTTCCTCAGAGGCTGCTCCTGCTTACGGGAGGATGCCTGATACTGGGGAGCTGCTTTTAGCTCTTCCTCATTAAACCTTTATTTAATTCCTTGTTATACTGATATACATTTCTTGGATGAAATTAAGTAATTTAGACTTACAGATGATCTTTATACTGAGGATACTGATCAGAATGATTTACTGCACACTTCATGGTTTTCCCATTGCCATGTAATAAACCACAGAGCATTTAAATACTCAGATTCTGGGTATTGATTGTTTGACAACATGACATGAAGAAAGTTAGGCATTCTATCAGCACTTGCATATTATCGAACATGGCTTTGTGATGCTTAATGCAAATGTTAAAAAAGTAAAACAAAGATATTTATCATGTTTATTCTAGGACGATTACAATGTTCATCGAAACATAAACATACGTGGTTTTTTTTAAAGTATGTCAGGAACTTAATTTCTTTATTGAAATAATTGCCAATCTTTACCTAGGGAAGGCACATCAATTGGTTTGCTTGCAAAAGCAGGGATCAGAATGCCATATGCAACACATACCTTTTCGTATATGGAATATGATATATGTGCAAATTCTATCTACCATGTTGTACACACAAAAAAATAAGTTCATGTGACAAGAACAAGAAATCTATGTAAAGGACCAAGGAAACTAAATTCTAGCTCATAAGACATTTCATCATCTAATGTCATATGTTATGTTAGTGATCACTTGTAGAGTGCGCTGCAACCCGATGGTATCCTGGTGCTATTTGGGAAGATAAAAGAAAAGAAAATTATGTGATACGGCAAGAAACAAAAAGAGAAGGAATACCAGATTTTCTGTTTATCCAGAATCGAGGAATGTCTCTAAAGCTTTCCAGAACCTGGAATGATTTTCAATCAACCTCAAAGATAGAGGTGTTCCAAAGAGTGGGAGCAGCCACAGAGAAATCCCTGCCACCTACCGTCACCTTCCGCATCTGAGGGACACAGAAAAGATAGAGTTTTGAGGAACAGAGATTTCTCATTAGCTTATAAAGGGTGATCTTATCACAAAGATAGGAAGCACCCTGTACATTAAAAGTTAGATGTATCAAGCACAGAGCGTTCAACTTAATCCTACTCTCAACAGGAAGCCAGTGAAGTCTATGCAACACAGAGGAAACATGGGCATACTTAGGTAGCCCAGCCACCAACCAGGTAGCCACATTTTGCCTGATTTGTAACATATTAAGATAGTACTTAAGTTGAACCAACAGGCTAGCATTACAATAACCTATGATCGCCAAAATAGAGGAGGCAACCATTGGCCCACCAAGGGCACCTAGCACTGATTTGAAGATCAGGAGAAAGGGAAGCAGAGAGTTACAGAGTCATACGGGACAGGAAAGTACCCAAAGAGGGAGGCCAGGCGTTAAGGACGGGACCCGCAAAGGGATACCGGGGTCAATAACAGTACCGCAATTTGCAGTACCGTTATTGCCGCCTTCCCATTGAGCCCTATGGGGGCTCAAATGAGAATGGGGAATGGCTCTGGTGAATGGGGAATTACCGGTCCCTCCGACCTCGGAATGGACCGGTAATTGCTCCATTCACCAGACAAGAGTCGGAACGAGTTTGGAGGCAGCCATGGTGCTAAAAGTGCCATGGCTACCTCCAACCTCGTAATGAGGCCCATTAAAAAGTAAAGGAGAACCTGTGGATCGTTGGGGGATTTCTCAAGTAAGAGCAGATGGGGTGGACCTAAAAGGAGGAAGAGAGTGTCTGAGAGACCGCTGCAAAAGATAAGACCTTAACCAGTGAACTACAGTGCAAGGGACTCCAACCTCACCAAAACGGTGACACATGATAGAGTGGTCGATGGTATCAAAGGCTGCAGACAAGTCCAGCAGGATCACAAATCCGATCCAACCCTGCTCAAGCATCATGGTGAGGTCATCGATAATGGACAGCAGCGCTGATTCAGTGCCCATAGATGGACAGAAACCTGACTGAAAATGATCCAAAGTGGAAGCATTCTCCAAAAAAACTCCTTAACTGAGTTGTAACTGTAGCTTCTAAGACTTTCCTAAGAAACATAAGGAGCGTAATGGGGTGGTAATTTGCTGGGAGAACAGCATCTAAAGTGGGCTTCTTCAAAAGAGGGTTTACCAGAGCATGTTTAAGAAATTAGGGGTTTTATCCATGGCTAAGAGAGTGACTCAGAGCTAAAGTGAGGATTGAAACTAAATCCACACAAATACTTCAGTGGAACAGAGTCAACTGGAGAACTGGATCTCAATGGAGCTACCACAGAAAGGACCTGGTCCTCTGTGGCTAACCAAAAGGTCAAGAAAGAGGCACCAGTATAAGAAGATATCAGAGTGGTTGAGAAGGGGATAACCACTGCACCCATTATGGGGGCTGGGATATCATTCCAGATGTTAACAATCTTCTGAATAAAAAAATCTGAGAGATGCTCGCAAAGGTCCTGAGACAGCAACTAAGCTGGGAGACGAAAGCTCCCGAACCACTGAAAAAAGCTCTTTGGGTTTATTGAGGGCTCCTGAAATGTGATTAGTAAAATAAGTAGTTTTAGCCTCCTTGATAGCCTTGTGATAGTTAAGGCAGCAGGCTTTCAAATGAATGTTATCCGACAGTGAGTAAGCTATACGCCAAGTGCGCTCCGCTTGTTTGTACAAAAGCTTGAGAGAACGAAGATGAACAGCCAAGGGGCCGAAAGTCTCAGGGACCTTTTTCCTAATTTCAGAGGAGCGAAAACATCAGCAGCCATTGTGAATGCATCCTGAAGTGCATAGCATTAACCCATTGCAATTTGAAATTCCAGAGGTTATTAAAAACTTTCCACATGGTGGCGATAGAGCAAGACACCTACATTAAAGAGAGAGAATACTTCTATGTATGTATGTATGTATGTATGCATGTAAGGGATTTATATTATGCAAAAGCACATAGAATGCAACAAGCAAAGTACAAGAAATTGAGAGAACACAGTTTGAAAATGCGGAGTGCTTGGGGATTTGGTGGGGTATGTGGAAGAAATGCTATCAGGTGAACATGCATGCCCTGACTGAGGACCAGCACCGCCTCGAACACTAATCACATGACACAAGGAGCAATAGAGCCATCATGCCACATCTGAGTGGGCGAAGTAGCCGGTATGTCTTACCTCATCAAACAGATGATACAAATGACACAAGTATGGACAAGTATGCATGTATGAAGCACACCGACAGGCCAACGTCCATGCAAGTGTACAGCACAATGATGCTAGTGATAAGGCATGTGCCTGTCATGTATCAACTGATGGACACATACAGGCCATTAATATCAGACAGGTGCTTCTAATTTGAATTTGATTGATATGTTTGAACAACTAGTATGAACATACATGGAATGGTAGGCAGACAGGCACACTCATTGCCATTCATGCCTGTAACATTTCACATGGACCATCTACACATGGAAACACTGGTGTATGGGCACGATATAAATAAACTATCATATCATACAGACATGACATTATCAGACTGCAAGTATATAAACCCCTGCATAACGACCCACCATCAGCAATTCTTCACCATGTGGGGTATGGCGTAACCCCTTACACCATAAAAGTGTTATTTCATCAACATCACGCCTGATACTTGGGTCAGTGGTCTGTGGGCATTGATACAACGTCACTCTGGCCAGACCACAGGATGTGATGACAGACGGCTCTCATATGCATCATGACAAGGCATCCCATAGGAGCAGGTTCAAATTACAACATGCAACTCAGCATGAAATTTTGTGATTGGTAAACATCTATCACTTGGACCCATTGAGCAGTGTAAAGTGGTACCCTGCAAGAATGTAGCAAACAACAGTACATGTAGGTGTGTCATTTCCTGCCCATGAAACAGAGGTGTATGCTGTGTGCTATATGTACTGTAACACGGATATGTGTCACACATGTCCACCACACAGGATAATCCTAGAATGACAGCCATGTGACATGAGTCTTAACGTTACCAAACATGGATTACCCAAGGATGTCAGACAACTGCAGCCACATGTACCACTACACATATATGTTGTGTCTTACTTGACTGGCAGAACACATGATGCACAAGAAATGCCACTCACCAGATGTGTCTTCATAGTTTTCCAGGCCTCCCACGGCTTGCACCTGCTGAAGGAGAATGAATTGACTTGTGGCGTTTTCATGCGGTGTCAGCTGCTCCTCCTCTGGTGGCCCCCCTCCAGTGGCCAGTGCAGAGGCCAGGTTGACACTGAGCTTGTGCCTGGTCCTACGTGCGAGATCATTCCACCATTTCTGAACATGTTTAGCAGTGTGCATCTCCACACCTAATGTGTTGATCTGGTCTGTGACCTGCTGCCAATGCACCATCTGCTGTGCAGGTGTATGGGTGCTTCCCGTATACTTACACATCTCACAATAGTGATCGGTCAGGTAGTCAATGAGGATCTGGAGCTCCTGATCAGTGAAGCGCCTCTTCCTCAGTGGACCCATCTCCTTTGCCGTGTCTTGGGTTGAAGTCTCTTCCTGCTCTGCAGGGCGTCCCTCCTTGGCCCTAGGGGCCCTAGTTGGTGGTGCTTTACCTTTCTGTCCGTGACGACGTTGGTGTCCAGGTCCAGGTGCCGGGTCAACTATGGCCTGGGGCCCTCCACGTCCTTCAGATGTAAAAGGTGAATGGAAGGGACACCAAGTTATTGTACTGGGCAATATGAGAAAAGGAACCGTCTATGTGATGTGTGACGTAGATGTGTGGTCCAGCAAGGCTTCAATGTACCCCAAAGAAAAAATATACAGTACGCAATACGCAGAGGCAACTCTAAATACAAAAAAATGACATGCACTACATCTGGAAAGCTTGCAAAAAGTAAACAAATCAGTACGTGATACGCAGAGGCCCCCCTAAACACTAAAATTGCATATGCGATACCCTGAAAGCTTCAGAAAAGTGATGAAAGTGGTGCGCGATACGCAGAGGCATCCCAAAAAGTGCATACACGACACACTGCAGGCCTCAAAATGGTAAAAAAACATGCAACCCCCAAAAGTAAAAATACGGTATGCAGTACCTGAAGGGAACGAATTGCGTGGAACCCCCAAGTACGTGTAAACGATGCTCGTCTATCTCAATTCCTTCTTGCGCACAATCAGTGTCGCACATCCATATTCTTATGTATCCCCGTCAATGCTGTACGTTACATAGGCATGCGGCGTGCAGCACGTGTTACGTAATTTACACGCTAAGGGCCTTTACTCTGTTTTTGGCTGCCTTCGTAGCTAGACACGCAAGACCCACTCTCCTGGCTCTGTGCCAGTCTACCTGCCTCCTCCTGCCCTGTGCTGCCTCTGACCTTGCCATCTGCTGCTGCCTCTCCAAAGTGACTGCCTGCTGCCCACCTGCACTGCGTTTGGAGTGCCTGCTGACCTGCCATTGCCTTTGCTCCTATGTCTGGCCCTGTGACCATCTCAGCTGCTGTGTCAGACTCCCGCCTTTCCATTCCACCACCACTGCTCCACTGCCCATCTCCAGGACTTCTTTGCCCACCCACACCTGCTTCAGGGGTTGCCATGTATGCACCATATTCATCTTACCAGTGTGGCAACACCACGTTAGCAAGGCAGAGGGCTGCCAACTTCTGCTCCAAGGAAGTTGGCATCCTGGTGGATAAGGTCCTGAAGAACTATAATACCCTCTTTGACCCAGTGAAGCAACGTGGCAAGGAAGGACACAAGCAAAACTGGGGAGATATAACCGCTGCCATCAACACAGAGTTGGTGGCAGTCTGCTGCACCAAAAGCGTCCCTAAGCGCTGGGAGGACCTCAAGCCCAGGACTCACACCATGGCCCTGCATGCCCTGAAGGCCACTGCAGCTGTGCTGGTACACCTTCCCGGGCCGGTGCAGGTTTTCATCTAACAATGTGTGGGTTCTGGTGAGGTTCTACCCAGAGCTGTATACCCAGACATGCGATTGGAAACAGTGTCTGGAGTCTGCTGGTGAGTAGCCATGTGGTTCACTGCTCTACAGTGCATATGTGTTGTGCATGTCCCAGCATGTTTGTAGTTACACCCTTATGTTTTAGCGATGAACATGCAGTCCCCAGGCAATGCTCCCCATGTGTGAAGTGTGACATATATTCTTTGAACATACGCTGCTATTTGCAGTGTGTGTAGTTGTACAGTTGTGCAAACCATGCCCATGCACCATCATTTGATGCTTAGACATGCTTGGACTGCAAGGGTACCAGATGAGGATGCGGTGCCCATGTCAGGTGCATGCATGATGGACATGATGTTGTGCCAACAATTGCAAAGTGTGGCTATACACCCTCTACATCTGGAGGAGACATGTGTGTTTGGATGTTTGGCAAATTCAAGTTGTGGCATTGTAATTTCAGGGACTTTGATGTGATCTGTCAGGGCACTGCATGTGTACAGTTGATGTGTGCGCATGCCATGTGTATGTGCTTGGGGCTATGACATACGCATGTGTGCCTCTACAATTGATGAGTGTATGTGTTTCATGCTCACAGGTCGGGCTGTGAGGGAGGCATGCTGTTTAATGTGATTGGACAGATGCACAAGCAGGCGTTGGCATGGCCATGCTGTGAGTGGTGCAATCATGAGTGTCTACTGTTGACCAGGATTCCAATTTGTGTCTTGCCAACAATGTGTCCATGGTGGTACCCAGCCCATCGGGACTTCCATGCTTTCTGTGTTTAGCCATCCAACCAGTTTACTCCCTGCCACCCCAGTGCCCCTGTGGGATGTCTCCTGTGGCAACGCTGCAGGTTGCAGTTGGGCCACATTGCCTTTGCCATTGTGCCATGTCATTTCTCCTGGTATGTGTGTGCATATTGCCCTCTTTGTACTGCGTTTACATGTGGAAGTGTCATGACTGTGGTTGTCATTGGGCCTGGCTTGTTGTGTCTGTTTGCATGTGAATTGCATGTCCATGTGTGTGAGTGTGGATGTTGCTGGTTGTGCCATGGACAATTCAGGTTACTGTAAAGGTTGTGTATGCCGCAGCTGGAGAAAAGGGCGGAAGCGGGGGCCATTCCACGAGGCCAAGGTGGAGGCCCAGCCACTCCTCTGCGACAGCTTATCTTCGGGGAGCGATGTGGCTGAGGTAGCGCCAGGACCATCGGGCGTGGCTGTTAGGGGTACGTTCTAGGGGGTGAAGGTGGAAGGGAACTCCTAAGCAGCAGTGGGACACTCAGGGGCCATCCAAAGTGGTAGACACCCAGGAGTCATCCACTGTCACAAAGGGGGAGGCGGAGGAGGTGGCTGTTGCATCCCTGCCCATGGGGTCAGGTGGGGGTGTTGAAGTGGGTGTCCATGTAGCAACCATGTCCCACAGGCAGGAGGCTGTGCAGGCCACCATGGAGGTGCCCGTTCAAAATCCTGTCCCTTGGCCATCGGATGCAGCAGGGCACACCTTCCGGGATGCCTCCATCCAGACCACAGTCATTTGTGATGATGGACAGGCTATTCGTTGTATGCTTGCCCATCATCACAATGAGCTGTACCACCTCATGGCCTTGCTGACATCAGTCCTGTTCTCTAGTGGGCTCCATGGGCTGTTCAACACTAAAACCCCCTCCTTGGCTTCCTCCTCTGTGTGGCAGTCGTCCTACGGGGTACCTTCTAGGCCACATACCAGCACAGCCTCCTGAGCTCCAGTCCCACACCCAAAACCCCATCTGGTGGAGCTAACGTCCCTGCCAGAGGTGGGAGTCCAAAGTACGTCAGCTGAGGTGTTCACTGTGTCTACCCAGGCACCGACACAGGCACAAGCAATGGAGGGCAAGGAGGCACCTCAGAGTAGTGCAAGTGCCATATGCCCAGACGCTTTGTCATCACATCGGAGGACGTATGGATGCAGGGTGCACTGGGCACAGTGGCAGCAGGTGGTAAGTACGAGGCGGCAGACTGTCACAGGGCAAACCATCCTGAGGAGGAAGCTGACAGCTATGAAGCAGGAGGACCCTGAGGGGGCATTGAACACCATATTTTCCATATGCAGGCAGTACAAGAGGCAGCTGCTGCCAGAGAGGCAGCAGGCATGGGAGGCACAAGTGATGGTGGCCAGGGCTGTCCAACAAACATGCACAATATATTGAATATATTGAGTATTGGATTACATGGTGATAGTACAGATGGAATGGACATATTTTTTTTTTTACGTTTGTATTGTGATTTGTGTTAGCCACGCTGTAACTGCCACTCAACTTCTTTGGTGTATGTGCTCACAGAGTCACGTCTGCCATTGTAGTAGAGAGCTGGGACACTCTTCATTGCATGTCCAGCCGATTTTGACCAGTGACATGAACTTCATATTTAATTTTGCCACAAGTTCCTGTGTTCAGAGAAAGCATTGGTGTGTGAAGCTCACCCATGCCTGTTCTTCGGTATGTGTATGTTCACTGGTTTCTATTTGTATATTTATATATATATATATTACATGGCCTGCGGTAGCGGCCATGTAGTTATGGTTAAGTTGCTAAACCCATAGGAAGAGCACTTTTTGGGTGGCTTATAACTTTGCTCCCCCTGGATGAATCCTCATCAAACTTTGAAAAAAAAGTATATGGCCCACTCTGCAAATTGTGGTGGGTTTTGGTCAAGGATTAGTTCTAGAATAAAATTGCAAAATTACATGCAGTTTCATTGAGAGGTGCTAAAGTTATTAGCCATCCAAAAACTGCTTTCCCCAAGAACTGCAAAGTTATAGGGGGGGTCCCAAAATGTCTTTTTTTCCCACAGACTTAATGGGGGAAAATTTCTGTCGCGCCTACAGCCCAAACCGCTGGATTGATTTTCACCAAATGTGCAGCAGGAGCAGCGGCTTGGTCCCGAAAGCATGCTTTTGTTAATTTGGTGTAGATCCGTCAAGTCGTTTTTTTTAAAATGACCAAAACGTAAGGCAAAAAAATGAGTGATATCTATGTCCGCTCCGCCGACTCGCTTCACTGTTCGGTCCACGGACCGGCCTCTGATTTGCTGTTCTGTCCGCGGACTGGCATCTGATTGGCCAGAAAATGTGCAGGCTTTTGCGTGGTCCACGGACATCGGGATGCGGCCGCTGATTGGGTGGTGAGAAAACATGAAATTCGTCGATTTTCCTGAAACGCCTGCAAACTTGGATTCGCAGACTTTTTTGGGATCCGCGGACAGCGCAGTGAAAACATTTTTAAAAAAGGCAGCATTTCACTTGTCAAACTCAACAAACAATCTCTGGGGATGTGGGGGGATGAGGATTGGATTGGATATGGCCATAAGAAGCCAAAAAACGGGTTGTTTTACCCCCCCAAAAGTCAGCGAACACTTGAGATGTCCTGGGGCAGTCATGTGGTGTTCGCCGACACTTCAGATGTCCTAGGACATCTGTACCTATTTCTGCATTACAGGGTTGGGGAAAAGCAGTTTTTGGATGGCTTATAACTTTTGTGCCTCTTAATGAAACTGCATGTAATTTTGCAATTGTATTCTAGAACTAATCCTTAATGGTTTTGCAAAGTTTTGTGGGATTCTGTCACGAGTGGGCAAAATTAGAGGAGGGGTCCCAAAATATTGTAAAGGCATATAAATGTGATGTCATTTGACAAATCTGCAAAACATTTGGCAAAACGATTTTGGATCTAGATATAAATGGTTTTCTAAGGTTTGGTGGGATTTTCTCAAGAGGGGGCAAAATTGGAGGGGGGTCTCAACATTTTTAGATGGCTTATAACTCTTTTGCTATTTGATGAATGTGGACACAAGTTTTGAGAAAGATTATAGACCCAACCTTCAATGTTTGTGTAAAGACTGAATGGATTTAGTCAAATGGGGGCTAAGTTATATGACTATTGTATGTACATACATTTTGACACTTAAAAAAAAAAAAACATGGGCGGATTTCGAACAAACTCGTGAGGAGCATTGGCAAGGACATTAAAGCATCGTTTTGCAAATGTGCCCGTCTTTTATTTTTTGACAAGTGTAATAATGTAGGTAAAAAAAATAGTCATATACCTTTGGTGACTGAGGTATAGCATGTGGCTGTTGGCATTAGCCAGATTGTCTGGGTCATGGCATAAGGTCATAACGCAGACAATCTGGCTACTGGCCTTGATCGCAAGGGACGAAAAATGTTGTTAAAGTGGCTATGTCTCCCTGGGACCCGCTATGTGGTAAAGTTATTCAAAGGTAGGATAGGTTTAAAAGGGAAAAAAGTGCTTTTGGTAACATGTTCATAGGGTTTTTGCAGGCTGCCATGTCAAGGGAAGAGGAGATGTGTACGGAGCCCCGCCTTCTCTTTCCATGTTGGCTGTCTTGCAAAAGGATTTTCCTTCCTACAGCGGGACGCTATACGAAGAAGAATCTATGTTTTAGCACCCTGGGTTCCCGCTTTGGGAACCAGGGGTGCTGATAGCCTTTATCCCCCATTTCAGGGGCTGCAATGGACAATAATGGTCCGCAGCCCTCCTTATTTATTTATTTATAACGCACCAATGCCCGCAGTCATCAGTCTGTGTGGCTACAGTATTTGTTGAGGAAGATGAGGTGGAGGAAGACAGCTTACTACTTGCTGAGAAAGGAACAACCTTTCTGAGAGCATTGCGGTCATTGAATTTGGTGTGGCGGCGCATGGAGGTGGTCCTGTAGGAGTACTGTCCAGGTAGTCTGCGACTGAGTAAAAAATCAGTGCATTTCACTTTGGTAGCTTTAGCCTTTGGTACACTCCCAACAGTAGCAAAGAACTGGCACACCCATGATTCAATCTTGGTGCTAGAAGTAGGCACTTCCTCTACCTCATCTTCTTGGTCATCTTCATTGTCTTTGAAAGTACTGCGCTTTTTTTGTTGTGAAGGCCCTCCAACTGTTGGTGGTGGTGGCTCTTGCGGAGGTGGGATGGCAATAACTGATGCCATTTTAAAGATAAATTTGCAGTTTTGATAAAATTCTTCCAAGTATGTACTGTGTACTAGATTGGTAATGGATAATAAGTACAAAAAGATGTAGGAGGTGTGCAAGGGAAATTTTGAAGTTGAATGTTCCTAGATCAGTAGAAAATGCAGTTCCAAACTGTCCGCGAAAGACAGATCTTATTGTGAAGTGCGGACGGGTTCTTGGACACGTCATCATGCCGCGCGCCAGCGTATGGTCATGTGGCACTGTCCGGAAGGTCCCCAATGAAGTCAGATGTTCGTAGACATCTACGGATGCAAAACTAATTGAAATAGTTGCAAAAAGTGTGTAGAAGTGCTAAAAATGATTCTAGAAGGTCGGAAATGGCAGAGTTTTAAGGTAACACTTTGTAAACTGGACAGTTAGACTAATAAAAACCTATGAAATTCAATTAAAAAACATTGTTAAATGGACGTTATGGTTAAGTTGCACTAATAAAAACCTATGAAATTCAATGAA
This sequence comes from Ambystoma mexicanum, assembly GCF_040938575.1. NCBI lineage: Eukaryota > Metazoa > Chordata > Amphibia > Caudata > Ambystomatidae > Ambystoma > Ambystoma mexicanum. The sequence continues at coordinate 1,073,997,250 of NC_090921.1, read as the reverse complement.
AACACTTTGTTAAAGGGATGTTATGGTTAAGTTGGACTAATAAAAACCTATGAAATTCAATGAAAAAACATTGTAAAAGGGATGTTATGGTTAAGTTGGACTAATAAAAACCTATGAAATTCAATTAAAAAACTTTGTTAAATGGACATTTTTGGTTAAGTTGCACTATTTATTTATTTTTATTATTGTTGTTTTGATCAGTTAGACCCGACCTCTCAACAAATTTATTACGAAGTTTTAAAAATTTAAGAAAACAAAAACATTTTCTAATTTCTTACACAAATTAGTACATTAATACATCAATGAACCAAAATATTGATCATCATTACATTAATCACTCTCGCTTTCATTCAACTTCACATATATAACGGTTGTATAAGTATAATTACATGGTTAGCCATCGTCTGTATCATGTATCTTAATTTTCAGGGAGTTTAGATAATTTACAACTGCATACCTTGATTTTTTTAAATGTCCTGTGTACAATACTAACCATAATTGTTCCTGCATAATAACTGCAGTCTCATTAAACAGATGTTTGAAGTAGAATATCCTCTTTGTTAACAAACTGACACACTCAACTACCAAATGTTTTAGCGTCTCTACCTCTTGATTACAAAATCGACAACTTTGGTCTCATATTTTCTTCCATCTGTATAATATCTCTCTTGTGGGCCATATATTCAATCTAACGCGTAGGAAATCTGATCGATGACCAGGACCAGGGGATTGCTTCAGATATTGCTCTACAAGTCCCTGTGATTTTAAATCAAACGGATTCAAACTGAATTTCGATATTTTCATGCACGCTTCCCTGGTCTTAATCCAATCCGATCTCCACAGTTTAGATTTGGCTTTGTTTGGGTTTTCAATAAGTAAAATTTCAGTGATATCAGCCTCTTGTAAAAAGTTTTTAGCACAGTTATGCCATTCGTTTGCAAAAATATCATTTGCTAGCAGTAGATATTGAGATATAATGGCGAGTAACCCATTAGTATTATCTTTCATAATACATTTTCTGTATAATTGGCAGACTTTCCATTTATATACTGCATAGATTGATATTAAACCCATTTCATGTCTAATAATCGGCATGGATTCTGAATTGGGTAACATGAGTGATTTTTTCCAAAAAGCACTTTCATATTTGGACCAATAATGATAAACTTGACATTTTTTTGTTTCTGACCCATACAGAATTGTGGGGATATATTTTTGCCTGTAACATATAATCATGGGGTTTATGGTGAATTTACAATATTTTGCCCGAATTATCCGGACTTGTGATATTGCACTAAGATGTTTCAGCTGAAGATAATCTTCATACGGTTTGTCAAGTGTATGACTATTTACACATACCCCTAGATAAATATATGACTTTACAACCAAAAGATCAGTATCTTGTAATTGCCAACTACATGATTTTTGTCTTATTTTGACACCAAATTGCATCACTTGTGTTTTTGTAGTGTTAATACTAATATAATTTTTCTTGGCATATGTATCTAACGCCTTCAACATAGTGCGCAAGCCTGCTGGTGTTTTAGACAAAAGAACCATGTCATCGGCATAAAGAAGCCAATTAATGGCTATTCCAAGCAATTTTGGTGGGTCAATAATCAACCCCCTGAAACTGAACCCAAAATCTAAAAGGAAAAAATTAAACAATGCAGAAGCCAGCAGGCAACCCTGTTTCAAACCCCGCGAGGTGTCAATGGGTTCAGAGAGCAACCCATCATTATTCATGCGAATCTGAATTGATGTATTTGTATGTAGCTCAATTATCCATTTGAGTATATGCCAGGGACACCCCAGGTCCATCAATTTCTTAAAGAGTAGTTCCCTGGGAACAAGATCAAAAGCCGACCTAAAATCTACATATGCTACATATAACGGTTGATGATACTGTTTGTTTTGCTGAATAATAGAGTTCAGGGTGATTAAATTAATAGCTGTTCCCAAACCGGGAACGAACCCTGTCTGAAAAGGATCTCTGTGGCTTAGATGATTTAGCCATTTGTTAAACTCACCTAATATCATACGGGCAAAGATTTTCCCCGGGCAATCTAACAGCGCAATAGGTCTATAAGAGGCCGGATTTGTCCTGTCGCCTTTTTTAAATATGGGGAGAATAATCGATGTTTTCCAGTTCAGGGGAATAGAGCCTATAGCCATTATATTCCTAAATATGAGATGTAATATGCTAGACCATAGATGTCTGTTTTGTTTTATTATAGCATTATGTAGACCGTCTGGCCCGGCTGCTCTTGAGACGCTCAGTTTCGATATAAAAAAAAGTATGTCATCACAATCGAAGTTCACATTGTGGTCAGCTACAATACTGTCCCAGTTTAATCCCATATTTGTGATTGGTGTGGTATATATATTGCCAAAAAAGGCCCTCCAACAATGTTGAGAGATAGAATTCACCATTAGGGAAGGCTGATTTTTAAACGCGGTTTTATTTAGGAGAGCCCATATGCCCCCTGAGGATTTAAGGATGATCTGTTGCATCATTACCTCTCCGTCATGTTGGTATTGGGAGGCACGACGTCCTCTTAACCATTTTTTGTGCTCCCTTTTTAGTTGTTTTATCTTGTCATGAATAGTCATAGGATTTGACCCACAACCATTGGATAGTTTTTTTATATTCCTCCTTAATTCACTTTTCTTGCATTTAACCTCAAGGTCAAAGGCATGAGGGTGAATTTGTGTACCTCGTTTGGGGTGCAACCTCTGTGTAGTAAATAGCTGCATGGCATGAACATAATATCCGCTTTCACATTCGGTATCACCAGTATACCGCTCACACAAGACATCTCTAAACTGACATAGTCTTGACTTGGACCATTTTACACGGTTACCAGCATTATTGACCTGTAAATTAGACATATTAATGTTATGAGACTGTTTCCTAATTTTAGGCCAGTCACATATCACCCGCAGCTGGCTATGATCACTCATGATGGTTGAATTGACAGAAAACATAGTTATATTGTTCAAGAAGTGATCATTCACAAAAATGTAATCCAAAGTTGCATGACTACCAGCATTGTGCCATGTGGTTTTGGGAGGAAAATCCCCTTGCAATGAACCATTTACCATGACAAAATTTCGATCAGCCATTATGGATAACCAACGACATTCATCTGGCATAGATCTCAAGTTTTTGGAAGATAAAAGATGTAAATTTAGGTCCCCCATTATAAATGTGTTAGTAATGGTATCAACCATTAGCAGTTGATCGAGAATCATGGCTAAGGTTTCAAAGAATGCATTTGATGACAAGTGTTTTTTCCCCCAATAGATGTTCACTATTGCACAAAACGTTTGGCCAAGCTGAATCTTAACATATTGAAAACACGGTGAGGGAGTTCTGTGCCAAATTACTTCGATGTTCTTATCTTTTCTAAAAGCCATCAGCAAGCCAGCCATGGGGCGACCCTGCAGCGGCGCGATGGCAGGTACCACATAGATGTTATAATCGTCCCACACTGGTATCACTCGCAGCCATGTCTCCTGGAATACTAATACATCAAATTGGAGGAGCTCTTTACTTTTGTTGTTAATAAAATGTTTATGGCCTCTTGTATTCCAGGAGAGTAGGCTGATGGATTCCAGCGTCTGGGGTTGTTATGATCTCACATTGAGATTATCATCTCTCCATACATTTTGTGGTTGCCCTGCTTCTGTAAACAGTGAGGTTACATTATCGCCATACGTTCTAATTTTTGGGCGGTCAGTGTTTATTTGTTTCGTATCTTGAATAGTTGCATCTTGTGATAGAATGAAACCTAAATTATAAAAAGCCGTTCGGGCTAGCCACAAGGTATTTAATACAACTCTTGATTGAATAAACAGCCGTGCTTCTGTTAGATTTGTGTCATTAACAAATTCCAGCAGGCTAATGTCGGCTGAGGTTAGATCATCAAGTGCGATAATTTCCGCACAAATATTCAAAATGCTAGCTCGATTCAGGTCATATGTAGCAAATGGATAGCCACGGCATTTAATAAGGAGACGATGATGATTTTTATATTGATTTTTGCCGAGATGCCTAGAAACCACGGGGTCAGGCTCGCTCTGCTGGTTCTTGAGCTGCCTGGTGATGGTTGTAGGCCCCGCGGCCCCCTGATGTATCAGGTCATGTGGTGCTGACATTTGTAGCATCTTTGGCCCTTTCAACAGGAGCTCTATATTGGATTCCTCCTCGATTGTAATTTGATTACACTGATCAGATTTGTTTAATAATCCCTGTTTGGCTAATCTGATAGTTTCTGTAAGAGCTTCATTTTCTTTAGCGTATTTTTGAAAGGAAGCTCGTATTTCGTCGCGCAGATCTTGTAACACGCCGTCTGTGTCATTTGGCACATTTGCATGTACCTTTTTCCCTTCTGAAATGTCACCATTCTTTTTGTTAGCCTGGTTTTCTCTAAAGGGTACTGTATAGGACTGTACCAGAACCTCATTTGCGTTCGAGTGTCTTTCACATGAGGCTCTTATTTCTTCCCGTAAATCCTGCATAATATCAACCGTAGTGCTTGATGCATTTTCGTTTAATGTTTTAGCTTTAATTGGAACCACGGTGGAACTCATAATCAGCTCTTCATTTGCAACTGAAGAGCTTAGGGGCCCCTTTATTGTTTTAACTTGCGTTGCAGTGCCCTCAATTGGGGTTTTTCCAGTAAGTCCCAATGGGGGTTGGGAAGTTAATGTCACAGTGGCAGGCAAATCATCAAGCGGTTGATATTTTAGGGATTCCTTTCTCCTAAATTTGTTTTTTCAATATTCAGGTTCAATTTCCTTTTTTTCTTAGCAGAGATTACTAGCTTTGCAGCTTGTTTTGCTTTGGACAGGTTTTTCTTATTAACGGTTGTTTGTTGGGTTGCACAATTTGTATCCGGCTCGCGAGGCCGGACAATCTCCGAAGGTTGCAATTTCAAAGTAGTAAACATGGGTGCAAAGGATACACCTTGTACTTTTGGAATTACCTCTGTCAGTTTAACCGATGGTAATTGGACACTTTCTCCTTGGATAGCTACATTTGCAGTTATTATTTGTTTCGGTTGGTTTAACGGCATATCTACTATCATGCCCAGATCTTGTAAAGAATTTGTTTGGGTCGATTGACTTTTTAGCCCAAGTGTACATGGACAGATTGGTAGATTTTGGGTCTGTAGCTCTTTTTTAAGAAGTGAATGTAACACATGAATCTCTCTGTTCTGACCTGTCATTTTTTCGTCCAGTGATTGATATAGCTTTGCTAGCGACAATAAGGCCGTATTCATAGCACTCAAAGTATTATTAAGTGCCGATGCCTCAGGAAAAGAGAATCTATTGTCTTTGTACGGCATCTGACTATCACGTATAAAATACGGATGATTATTGTCGGGTTCGTTAAATCTAGTATGTCTAGGCGTTGGAGCTATAAATGATACATTTGATATATTAGATGAAGATTTTTCAAAAAGTACTGGTGATTTGTACAAATCTTGATTCTCATTCGCCAGTGTTGGATTAGTATTTGGTGCTTGTCCTTTGTCGGGGGTAATACTTAGAGGTTTTTGTGAGTTGTCATCTAATTGGATCAGATCACCCGTATTAGAACATATGTACATCACCTCAGGTGTTACTGATTCAAGTGGACTCGATGCATTCAGAGACGCTAAAGTATCGTTACCAAAGTCACCTACTGCTGTTATTTTTATATACTCAGCTCGCAATAAATGCTGAGCTGCAACGGAACAAATAGGTGCAACCGTGGGCGATTTAACAGGACACACTTCAGAGTGAGTGTCAACATTGGCAGTTACTTGGCAGATAAATATTTCTCCTTTTGTGTATGCCAAAGCGATCGTGGCGTCCGTTACTTCTCTGCTCATTTGTTGTACATTATCAAGACAAGCTCTTGTATCAGTCACTGCTTCCTCAGATTCAGCCAGGGCCGAGGCACTAGTACAGGCTGAATGCGGAGCCGTGTCCGAGATCGAGCTCGAAATTGGCAACGTATTTATCTTGCTTTGTGGGGGATTAGATTTTCCCAACCCCACAGTATCTATTGTACAGAAGGTGCGAATATCCACATTTAGAGAATTTGCGCGCTTTCTGTCTTTGTTATCTTTGCATCTTTTAGCAATTAAAGCTTTCTTTGTTAGAGGGGACAAAGGGTTGTAAATATTTGACATGTGCTCTGGCATTCCTGTTTTCAACGAGTTAATTTGTCGAGACATGTCACACAATGAAAAACAATCAATAATATATAAGCAATCAATAATCAATAATATATAAGAGTAGGATAACAGCCTCACTTCAGATCAGACTCCGTTCTCCCACCAAACAACGGGACAGCAGCCAAAATACTACTCAAGATGGTCTATAGTTAAAAGTGCAAGAGTGATTACACAAAAATATAAAATGTATTCCTATGACCTCAAAAAATTGATATTCATAGATCCCACCATTTACTAAGAGTAATAAGGGAGAAGGAATCTTCGCAGCCCCGAAAATGAGATAATATAAGGTCAGGGGATCTTCAAACAGTGTCACTATAAATGGAGCTATTAATAAAAAAGAGATTAACACAATTTGTTAAATACAGATGATAAAATATCATTACTAAGAAGAATTATTAAGAGTGGATCAAAGTCACTATTTCATAAATGACACTTGTAGCAAGATTAAAATTAACCATTGATTGAATGCATTAATTGTATAAGGCTGAAATGTTTAACTTATTGTACGTAAAATGTCACCAATGATGAGCAGCAAACAAATGCAAATAACCACCTGGTTTTGGGAACGCCCGACAGCTTAAGGAGCGGCCTTAGTCCGACTCTCCCCCCCCACCAGGATGGTCTTTATACGTGGAATGTGCAAATAAGTTTCTTATTCCTGATGTAATCTGCTTACAATATATTTCACCATTGATGAAATTTCTGGGCACAGCAGGAGGCACTTAAGGATTACAGCGCGCCAACGCCACAATACGCCCAACAGCCTAACAGCACCAGCCTTTCTGCCTCCAGGGCTTACGCCGCAAGGGTGGCTGGAGCGGCAGTATATGGCTTCAAGGGGTCACGTGATTCGTCACGTGGCCAAGCTCTGCCTCCTTCAGGAAGCTAGACCAGCTCAGCAAGAGCCACACGGAGCTTGCAGTGCTGATCAGAAAAGTGCTGGAAGATGCAGGCAAGTTAGCGTTCCTTTTTCCCAAACGTTCCTCTCCTCTTACACAAAACACACCGCTCGGGCGGCTGGAGCGGCAGTATATGGCTTCAAGGGGTCACGTGATTCGTCACGTGGCCAAGCTCCGCCTCCTTCAGGAAGCTAGACCAGCTCAGCAAGAGCCACACAGAGCTCGCAGTGCTGATCAGAAAAGTGCTGGATGATGCAGGCAAGTTAGCGTTCCTTTTTCCCAAACGTTCCTCTCCTCTTACACAAAACACTTTGCACTAATAAAAACCTATGACATTCAATGAACAAAATGTTGTTAAAGGGACGTTTCTTATTTCTTTTGGGATGTTGTTCCAGGTTTTTGCAGCTAAGTGGTAGAAGGAGGTGCCTCCAAGTTTTTTCTTGAGGTATGGTTTTGGTTCCTGGTGGATTTCGTTGCTTGACCTGAGGAGTCTAGTTGGCTTGTAGATTGTTATTTTCTTTTGTAGGAATTCTGCTCCTTGTACGCTGATTGCCCTATTCGTTATGCACATTGTTTTGATGGTGATGCAATGTTTTACTGTGAGCCAGTGTAGTGTTTTTGGAGCAGGAGTGATGTGTTCTCTTCTTGATAGTTTGAGGAGTAGTCTGGCAGCTGTATTTTGGATCTGTTGTAGTTTCTTCAGGAGGTATTCTGGTATTCCGAGGTAGAGGCTGTTTGCATAGTCGATTCTTGACATGTTGAGGGCGACGATAGTGAGTGTTTTGTGTGTGAAGGCACTGGCTAATGGCCCAATCACATGAAAGGAATGCTCTTCTTTTGAATGTTTTTAGTATTTATTTTGCTAGCGCTTTTGACAAGGTTGACTGGGCTGGGCTCTGGAACAAATGATATGCATGGGGTATTCCGACTAGCTTATTGCAAATGTTGATAGAAATGCATTCTTACTCAAGAATCCAGATAAGATTAGATAGCCATGGCAACCTTGGCATTCTATCCACAACGTTTTGGGTTAACGCCAAGGTTTTGCATTGGCTTCTATATTATTGAACTTATATTCATCAGATATGTCCGAAGGTCTTGAGAAGTACCACATTTTTCCTCCATGAATTGGCTTGCTAATACTGTCACTACTACTCTATGCGGATGACATTATTTTGCTAGCTAGGACAAAGATTGGCTTGTAGCAAGCATTGACTGCAATTAATGATGGTGTCGGACTGAATAAGTTAAACATAAACACAAATAAAACAGCCATTCTTATCTGCTCGAATAACAAGAAATAAGATCGATCTGGTGGGTGGTACCTTGATGGCAAAAGTCTTAGGACAGTCAGACAATGAATATACCTGAACTTTCCAGTAGTCACTACTAGATGAAAAAAGGCTATTCTAGTGAGAGTCAAGTCTCTGATCGTCTCCCTGTATGCTCAGGCAAGAAAGATATATCTGAGATACTGTAAGTAGTCTTTAGTATTGATTACTAGATTATATGTCAGTAAAGAGCTGGAAAAGGTAGAAGGAAGATTCTGAAGAAAGCTACACTGTGTCGATTGGCAACCCTTTTGATCACAATTTCAGTGGAGTTAGGTCTATTGGGGCTTATTACGAGTTTTCTGGTGTTTTGGCTGCAAATCTGCCAGAATACTGGCAAACAGAATTGCTGATACAGCCACTTGGTCAGGCGGTATTACCACTGGAGGTATTACCACTGGCAGTAATACTGGATGGTAAAACCACTGATTTTTGGAGGTAAAGTGGAGGAGTTACCTTCACCTTGAAGCTGGAGGTAATTCCTCCACTTTTACCTCCAGCAATCAGCATTATTACCATCCAGTAATGTCACCAGAGGTAATACTGGCAAACTTGTAGTTTGATAGTGTGGGAAAAATTGAGGTAAACAGAATTACCTCCACTTTTTTCCTGCACCACCAAACTCGTGATGAGCCCCATTGTCCTGGAAAACCTAAATGGAGATGGCAAAATTGAGAATTTATTCTAAGATATTGGTCTCACCTGCGGGCTCGATATTTGAAGATCTGAATGAGTCCTTCAGCAAGAAGGTTGACAAAGCATTGAACTACTTTGGGGAGAGTTACAATCAGATTCTTGCAGAAAGAGACTGAAATTATTTGAGACTGATGCAAAGAGCAGGGAAGTTGCATAACCAACTGAGAATGGTACAATGGGGAAATGACATACAGTGAATGTCATTGTATAAATTACAGAGAGAATTGACAGTGCAATTGAGGAAGTATAGGAAATACAACCATACGTGAGAAGCTTTCCAGGGCCCTACTATATTTATATGCACTTTCACCTTAATTTATTAAGCACCCATCAAAGATGGGGTCCCATAGAGGGACCTTCCGGCAAGAGAGAAACTGACGACTTTGTAATATGTCTGGGGTGGCCGAAAACAAAAGCATTGGCTGATTGGTTGTAGCAAAACTTTGGGGTTAAGGAAAAAGTGTCTTGGAAAGTTCATGGGGGATGAGTGGTCCTAGATGATGAACCTATGTACCCTAGATGCATGTATGGATATCCAATTGCATCAATCATTGTGCTAGTGAACCTGCTCATAGTGATCCTTAAAAAGCTGGGGGAAGATGTCTATTTGGACCAGTTGACTAGAAAGAAGGGGGTCCCTACTGAGTGGTTAGGATAAGAAAGAAACTGTAATTCTATTGGTTTAGGTCAGGTATTTTACTGCAGTCATGTGTTATGACAGAATATTACTGTATTATTTATAACAGAATTCATTACGTTTTAGTATGTTATCATATGAAGTTATGTATGATGGATTTTAAATATTTGTAAAGAATTATGCATTTTGCTGTGTTGATTAAAAACATGTATTTGTGTTAAAGTTTTTAACAAACCCATTGCTCCATTAACTAAGTCTTCTTCTACCCTAACATTCCTTTTACAATTACTGTTGTGTTTAAAGAAACATTTAAACAACTATCAAGGCCTGTTGTTCTAGAAACTGTATTCTTTTAAACTGTTTTAGTTAAAGCAGACTGTTCCTCTTTGTCTACTGGGTCAAGTGAAATATTTGTTTTATTTTCTTTAGAAATCATTTCACGATTATATTTTTCACAATCTGCTAAAGTGGACATGAGATATGCTGGTTTGTGGCCCTGATTTCCTAGGCACTATATACTTGTTCAGCAGTTACTTCTTTTTCAGATACAATATTTGTGTTGTCATTCTTGTAATTTAATTATTGGGCTCTATGTAATTTTGCTGATTCTAATTCGGTTAAGCATGTTTCCATATAGAATATCTTCGCTTTGTCTCATGTTTCCGTTTATTCGAAGTAATTGAAATAAATGCATGTATGAATGCCTCCAATGACTTTTGCACTATCTTTTGTTTTAATTGTTTGAAAAAGATGTTCACCATGAACTGGTTTTAACTGTAACAAATCACCAAATGAAATAACATGTTTACCACCAAACATTTTGTTATCATTACATTTTAGAATTTCTTGCACATTCAAAAATATAAATGCAAGCATTATATTCTATACCATGCTCACTTCTTCAATGACTGCAACTTTAATCTTTTTTAACATTTTAGCTACTTCCTGTTCTGATACAGTATGTCTTTTTTCATATTGTCATTTTTTATCATGTTCTACTGATCTGTTTTTGCAGTGTTATTCCACCAATATTGTAAGCTTCCAGACCATTAGGAGCTGTTATATAGTAAGATAATGGATTATTAAATGTGTCACACACAAATTTGGATATAACCTTAATTAAAAAAAAACATTTTCCAGTACCTGCTTCTCCACTAATATATTAGAGGGTTGATTTAAGGTTCATGCACTCACAAAGACTAATTTCATGTAAAAGCTCATGGTCAATGTTTGCAACACAATCATGGAACACTTTCTTTTGTTCTACATTTAATTGAGCAACAGGTTCTTCTGAAGTATGAACCTGCTAGCTATCTTGTTGCATTGCAGCAAAAACATCTTGCATTGCTGACTGTGCTTCATTTCTTTGTAGTGGTTGGCCAAGAGGATTGATTAAATTTGAATTTGGATTAGATGTTGGTTGTTGTGTACCTTTTGCTAATTCTGTTTCGAATATGTTTTCTTGCTCAATTTATTCAACAAACATTGTAACATAATTGTTTGAAGGAGGATATTTAATATCTTCCTTAAGATGTGAAATGCCACTTGTAAACTATTAAAATGTTCAATTAATTCTGATTCTTTATGAAAAGGTAAACACAGCTGAAGTAAGCAATAGTAATACAGCTTCTTTTTCTTTACAGGTTCATGTTTAGTGATTGTCTAAACTTAGTTTTGCATGCTTAATTAAACAACCATTGCTGTTTTTACTTTTATAATGTCCCTTTTTGATGTTTTCTTTAACACCTTCATGATAATTGTAATATGGCAGGATTTCATATGGACAAAAATCTTCTAAATGGCCAGATCTATCAGGGTAGTGGTTATCAAGCATGTTTTGTTGACTATATCCTAAATGTCTGAGTTATGAAGCGATAACATTTCTTTTTGATGAGAAGGTTTTAAACATTATGTCTGCTTTCTACTAACCAAGACTGATCCTCTTAATATCTATACTTTTAGCATAAAGGTGTGTACTTGTAAATCTGTATGTTGCTTCACGTGTCCCACATTCACAGTGTGAAAGATTTTTAACTCCTAAGCTAATTAATTAAGCTGAAAATGACTTTTCATTTGTAATTTCATCCAAAAGATCTTGGAGTTGAAATGTTTCTGTTTTCATTATGTTATTATGTACTTACTGCCATAGAAATGCCAGCTACAAATTGAATATCTATGTTTGCATTCCGCATACTTAAAATTACAGGTCATTTATTTTAATGTGTTTTAAATCTCTTTTTAATTTAAATAGTTTTTGGGAGTTACGTTTAACATAGTGTCTAGTAGCTGCAAGATGGTCATTAATTATTGTTGTTTCACACTCTTTTCTTGGAAATCCAAATTAACATTTGTGGTTTAATCGGTCATTTGATTTTTATGTTCTTTTACAATGAGATTTTTAATTTTGAAAACACATTACATTTTCATGGAAATGTGGGCTTTTATCAGAGCTTGGAATTGGGCCGGTAACATATTTTTCTATAACGTTTCTTACTGTTTTGGAATTATCTTCACCAAACTGAAGAGCACCTTCAATCCATGAAACCATATGTATATAAAGTGCTCCTAGTGCTTGATATTCCTTTCTCTGAAAGTTATGTGTAAATTTCACTAATGGTGGGGACTACATGTTTAAAATAAAGTTTCATATAGCAAGGAATCGACGATGATGATGTCTTAATACGTTTACTGGATCAAGTCCACAAAGTTAATTTGGAGTTAAACAGCTAATGTTAGGAGGATGTGCATTTGTTTCTTTTCAAAAGTCTGATAGTTCTTCCCATGCATATTAAGGACAGCTGTATACTACTTTGCATTTCAATTTGAACATTGAAAATGTTCTGTGAGGTAGTCCCCCTATACCAAGGTAAATACTCTTTGCATAATCAATTCTTGAAACAATGCATCCATAACCTGTCCGATAGATTATATATGGCAGAAGATATGACTACTGTGTTGATTTGGAGTTCCAGCGTGATTCTGTTGACCATTAATATGCCTAGGTTTTTGATCACTTTGGATGGTTTGGGGCCATTACTCATTTCCAAAGGCAATGGTAAATGTATTTCAGTTGAGACTATAATTATTTCCATTTTGTCATTGTTGTGTTTTAGGCAGTTTGCCACAATCCCATTTGCTTATTAGTTTGAAGACGTTTCTGAGGGGAGTGATCAAATTCTCATTGTTGGACATTTTACATATGATTTTTGTGTCATACACATAGTTGTAACAGGTGATCCTCATATGATCTTCATCATGGGGGTCATATAGGTATTTAGTAGGAGAGGCGAGAGGCTTCATCCCTGGGGAACTTCATAGGTGGTCATGGGAAGAGACAGGAGATTTATTTTCTGTCCGTTAGGAACAATAGCACCCATTTTAGATTTGTGATATGGAGCCAGGTTTCTTCAAGTCTTCTAATTACTGTACTGTTGTTTCCAGTGTCAAAGCCCACTGAGATGTCCAGGAGCACAAGTGTGGAGGTGATGTTGTCTGCTGAGATGTTGCTGTCGTTCCAAATTCATACTAGTGCCAATTCGATGCTACTTATAGGTCTGAAACTGACTTGGAAGCGACCTATTAGATTATCAGACTTTACATGCTCCAATATTTGGCTGCATACATATGGCAGGAATCGAGGTGGGTCTGGCCGGAATCATGAAAGACAAATGCCGTTCCCATCGGGTACACAACAGAGACATTACGCAAATCGCCCTTTATACCAAATTCCATTGTTACGGCTTCGTCCTCCTCCTCACACAGCAAAACAAAGGTTAACATCTTGCCGTGCCGAGTATCTGAATGCTTACCCTTCTGCTTGGTCGCGTTGGCGGTTGCCATGGAGATTGGGGCAAGCACGCCGAACCCATACTTCAGACGCACGCTTGGGTCATGTGACTTGGGCTTGATAAAGTTTACTGTGCAAATTGTTTGTTGCTTCTAATTTTGCTGAAGTACGCTACGTATCCTGGATATTGTAACCTGTTGCTGCCTTTGTTTCCTTGTGATCCTCGCCCTTCTTCCCAAGTCCTTGTCTATGTTTTGGTTTCCTGATTCCCTGTTCACCCTCTGAGTGCTTCCCTCCTGTCCCTTAACTACCTGTACCTCTTTTGCTCTGCTATAGACTTTTGCCTTGCTGACGACTCGGAATTCTACAGGAACTGCTTCTGCCTCACGTTTTGTCATTGGTAAAGATTCCAGTTGCCGACCAGGACTCCGTTTGGACTGCTTCTGCCTCACGTTTTGTCATTGGTAAAGATTCCCTGTTGCCGACCCGGACTCCATTTGGACTGCTTCGGCCTCACGTTTTGTCATTGGTAAAGATCCCGTGTTGCCGACCCGGACTCCCTTTGGATTGCTTTTCTTTGGACCCACGCTGTTGCAAGTGTCCCGAAAAGACCGCCGGTGCCTTTCTCCTCTCCTCACCCTAATACGTACTAGAGACTGCAGGAGCATTCATACAGGGTGAGGGGGGAGCGTCCTCTGAACCGTCGGGTTTTCCCTGTTGGACTTCCTACCCCCAGGCGTCCGCGTGCCGGCGGGAATAGTCCCAGTCACCCCTGCACCTGGTGGTCTTACAGGGAGCATTTGCATCATTTGGAAGATCACTTATCCCATGGTAAGAGCGTCTGTCCTTACTCCTGATTTCATGTCTTTTCATTCATTCTGATATTTCTGTAAGTACTAAGACCACTTGTTTCGTTTATTGTGACAGAATCATTGCAGTGTTTTCTTGGTGTTGATTCTATTGCAAAACAAGGGGCTTGCCTGGGAAATTGTCTCCTTCCAAGAAGAGAGTCTTCAGCATCGCGTCTGGGTCCATTCTTCCAAGTAATTGATCCCTGGTGCTGGTTTGTTTTATCCAGACACAGGGTTACATTGCAGGGTAGAATGAAGATTCCCCCTGCTAATAGCGCAGGGAGCTCTTGATTCTATTAAAGACAAGGAGGCGAGCATTATGCTTCATCTTCTTATTTATTTGCTCTCCAGCAGTTTCAACACATCAAACAAAATGTCCATCTTTCCGATGGCCCAAACATTTTTTTTTTTTTTTTTCAAAAAACTTCATTTCCCATCAGCCTAGGCCCTGAACCCAGTGTCCTGGTCATGTGACCTAGTCCTTCCTCTTCCTGTAAAACCTCCTCTTCTTTGACTGCATTACAACTGCTATCGTAAACATCTCCTGAATTGGCAACTCGATCCGGGAGGTCTCTGCACCGTGGAACTGTGAAAACGATCTCTCGCATCCAAACTTGCGATCTCGATCAATGCTTTCAGATCCTCTCTCGTGCTCACTCAGCCGTTCTTCTGATCTTCTCCTAAGACGGAAACAACAGTACATGTTAGGGCGGCGGATACACACCCTATTCTTGGGAAAGAACGAACTTGTTATTCACTCCGTACATATCTGTCCATTATCACGTCATCTCTTATCATTTTCCCGTGTATCTCGGGTGGGAAATTAATGCTCGCCTCCTTGTCTTTAATAGAATCAAGAGCTCCCTGCGCTATTAGCAGGGGGAATCTTCATTCTATGTCAAGACGGAGGCGAGCATTATGCTTGTTCAAAGCTTCTTACCATAGCTTCTGCCAGTGTATTAATTGGTTTAAAATAAAACGTTCTAAACGTGCTATCACTCGCCCAATCGGCTGCTTTCAGAATATCTTGTAATATCGCCCCTTGGCGGAGTGCCTTGGATGCCCCCGCTCCTCGCACGGAGTGTGCTCCAAACCTCGCCATGTCAATCCCTGCCAGGCTCATGACTTCTCTAACCCATCTTGCTATAGTGGCTGTTGCTACGCCCTTATGCGGTTTCCTGCGCGCTATCAGCAATTGCGTCGTCCCCGACGGTCTCAGCTCAGCCGTCTTATTTATATATTCTCTAATGCATGCGGCTATGCACCATTTAGGATGATCTTGCATATATGGATACATTATCGATGAGGAGTCTGTCTTTGTTCTTCTGGCCAGATGAAAAGTCACTCCGGGTGGCCCTTATATCATTCTGTCTACCTCCAATGCTCTGACGTCTGCTACTCTCCTGCATGAGATCATGCATAGAAGCATTGCTAATTTCTCCGACAGTGTACCTAGCGATAGGTACTAGGGATGTCACGGTATTGATTTTTTGACGGTATGATAACCTGCATGCGAAATGACGGTATACCGTGGTTATCGCGGTATAGCACACACGCGTGTTTAACCATTATCTTAGATAATATTTTGCCAGGGAAAGTCACACATTTTCACCAAGACACAAAACACAAACAAGAGTCTCCACCAAGAAGTTGCCTTAGTTCTTCTTACATAAATTTATGTTACTTTAACGCAGCAGACGGGGATCCTGGTGGTCCAACTTAACTTGGTCATACAATATACAACCTTTATAGAAGTTTAGAGAGGTAGGAGGTCAAGAAATGTGGAGTCATGCAAGTGTTGTAGTAGAAGTCACTTATGTCTCAGTCGCACTAATGGTAATTAGACCATCAATATGAAGAAAAACAAATCTCAAATGATGTAAAATACTGTCATGCCATACAAAGTAGATTGCACACGATAACACTTGTACCGATAAGGTCATGCCACAGAAATAAATGACTAGACTGACTACCAAAATGCTATTCTAGTGACATTCACATAACACATATGCTGAAGAAAAAGCAATTGCACAGACCCTAACCTCGGGTGTGAAAAAGTACACATAATGTCATTATATGTAGGCTCGCATCCGTGGGGAGGGGGCTTATGTGAGCATTTGATTTTGCTGAGGCAGACGGGCATGGAAGTCTTGAAAATAGCAGCTTTCAAGTTTTACTGTGTTAGTGCAAGTACATTTTTCTGCATGTGCACAGACAGAGTAAAAGTTTAATGCTGCCGGTTTCAGGAAAGTCTTCCCTCCTCACCTCTCTGCCAACAGCAAGTGTGCATATCTGCTCCTTCCAGTGGTGCACCTAGGGTAACATTTCGGTGGGTGGGGGACGGGGGGGCTAAATGTTGGTGGAGGCGCTAACTTCAGAGAATGTGGGGGAGTGGCAAACATACTTGTGTGGGGGCATCTAACTTCTTTACACATTCCAATGAGACTATTCTGGTCAAGCTTGAAGGCTAAAAGCTGTTAACTCTGCCCTATACCTCTGAAATCACCCACTTATTTATTTATTACATTTGTTATACGCCCAAACCCGGAGGTATCACGGCGTAGGTTACATGAACAGGCTTAACTGGGTACAGGGGAAAGTACAGTGCAGTGAGGGTTAGGGTGGTTGATTAAGCCACCAGCGGCACAGTTCAAGGCATGGCATGGTTATAATACAATAAAGGCAGTGCGGGGCTATAACATAGATATAGGTCAATATAGACAGAGGAAGATAGCCGGGTGAAGTGGGAGAATGAGGCTCTCAGAGTCAAGGCATGGCATGGTTATAGTGCAATACTGGAAGTGCAGTTCGGGGCATAACATAATTATAGAACAATGCAGGCAGAGGGAAATATCCTTGAAGGGTGAAGTGAAAGAATGAGGATCTCATTGTCATGGATTGTTAAAACTTGTTGGAGAGCCAAGTTTTGATTAGGCTCTTGCACCGCTGGTGGGGTGGCTTGTTTCTGATATGCATGGGAAGACAGTTCCAGATTTTTGGTGCAGCAACAGGAAAGCTGCCCCCCCCTGCTCTAGTGCTTTTGAACCTCGGGATGAAGAGGTTGAGTTCTGGAACCTGATCTGAGGGATCTCCGGCCGCAGGAAAGGACCGAGACCCCTGAAGTCCTGTGCATGGCCAGTGTAGGCCATCCCCTGTTTAAAGAGGCGACCACCCTCCCCCTGGGTAAAAGCGCCCTAAGGAGCGCTCACCTGCAGGAGAACAACCACACGTCTCTGACACACCACCTAGCATTATTTTCCAGTGATCCCATTAGCCCTGCCCAAGTATTGGGGTTCCCCGCTTCCTATGCCACCCCCTCGCTGCATCATGGCTTCGGGTCAGATCGGGGGCCTGGTGCCGGATCCCCCATGACCCTGGTTTCCCTTCCAGTTGGAGAGCTGCCACTCGCCCCTGCCAGCAGCAGCGCCGGGCACGGAATAAAGAGCCCTTTCACGCCACCAGTGCCGATGACAGAAGAGGCCCAGGCCAACATCCTGCTCTCAGGAAGGAGGCGCTCTCCTCCAAGTGCCCATGGGGCTTTGTCAACAGTTCGAGTGTCCCCTACTGATAGAGAGCGGGCAAAAGATTGAATGTCAAAGCAGTGAGCGCCTTCTGGCCCTGGGGCAACAGGAGTAGAGCATTTGGTGCCCAGGAGTGGTTTCTACAGCTGTTAACACCCCGCAGGCCACGTCTCCCCCGAAACCTAATTTGAATCGTGCGTCTCTTATCCCCCTTCTGAAGAACAAGTTCTCAGATCCACAGGACGGACATGCAGCCTTGCTGCCACAAAACATTCCTCTCCCCCTCACCACCTCCCCTCCCCCCATTCCAATGGCCCCTATCCACTCCTTCTCCTTTCACAGAGTACGGTCTGGATACCCCGGGCAAGGGGCGCACAATATGCCAACCTCCAGACCTGCCTGGATGCTCAGAGACTACTACGGTGGACACATGAAGGCACAACATGAAAGCTTTACAACACAACATAACAAAAGGCTGCGATACCCCACTATCAGATCCTGACAGCAGCAGGTGCATCACCGACCCCACAGAGTTTTCTTCCCAGCATACCATTTCTAGAACTGCCAGTTGCCTAGCCCTGTGTTAGTTGCGTACAGCCTCAGCCAGTCCTGTTTTTCTTAAACATCAGTAATTATGGTAGGAGCAATTAAACTACATGTCCCAGCATGCAACGTATTGGGTCTCCAAGGGTCAGTCATGCATTGCATATGGCCACACAACAGCAATACCTATACAGTGCCGGCGGGTGCAGGGGCCTGCTCTAGGGACATGGGCTGGCGTATCCTTTCCGAGACAGTCAGAAGACATAGAGAGAGGCTTGTCAGAAACTCTCGGGTATATTATTTGCTTTTACTCTCGTCCCCCTTGGGCGGGCCCACTCTTATATTCGGGGCTAAACACTCAGTTGTGAAATTCTAGGAGCTGAAATTGGCTCTTGCCTCTGTCAGGGTAACATGGCCGTGTTCGCAGCTGGCAGGGGACACAAATCACGATGAGTCACATTGTTTTATTTGTTTCACAATTTCTCAACAGACACGTGCTATCATAGGAGTGTTAGCCTGGGGAAAAAACTTCAGACAGCTCTGCAGGCCAAGCCACCAGAGGTGGCGATCTGTGCATGGCATAAATGCAGGCCAATCAAGAAGAGATGGACCTCTGAGAGGCTAAAGGCAAGTACAGGGCAAGTCATTAGAGGACTTAAGAACTGCTGTGAGAATGAGCAGTCTCCTATGCTCCCTCTACACTTCCAATCACTCCCCTGGCGCGCATCTACACTTCCAATCACTCCCCTGGTATGCAGTGCTAACCCCACATGTATGCATGCATTCGAATACAGGTGCTAACAGTGAAATGAGTTAGTAATGCAGCCCCTTTGTCTTTTGGTCCGGCCACGGCTCTTTAGGTCAGCCAGGTCGAATCAATAGCCAAACATTTTGGTGGCCGGGGGGAGGGGGCGGGGGTCTGGGGTAGAGTCCGATCAGAACAATGGTTTTGCCCACTGCAGAACATAACATACAGAGTAAACTGCTAGGGTACGGTCAAAACATGCTTTGTACCACCATTCCCTAGTACATTCCAAGACTTAACTGCTTTTCTGGTAGAATGCACTATGCCACATATAGCATTCATAATAACCGAGCAATTGTATAATTAAAAGACAGTTCTAAGGCCACACAGTAAATGGCCACTTTCGATTTGCTCGGGTGAAGTGTGCTGTGCCGCTCTAAATGTTTGTCTTTTAGTTTTGCGAGGGGTTTCAAATAGTTTTGAAAGGGGGGGCGAGGGGGATAATAAAAACTGTGCAGGATCATTACGAAATGCATTTTCTTGGAGAGATACGTGCTTGCTAGTTTTTAAAACTGAGTCAGTACATGAGTGAGAACCCTGCGCATTCGCATAATGTGCCGCCACCATGTCCGTTCCTCTCATGCTAACTGGCATCAGAGAGAAGTGCAGTGCCCCATATTTTACCCCTCACCATGCCCCCTAAAACAGAAGAGACTACACACACACACACGGGGCTTTGCAGGCAGAGTGCAGAAATTGATCCCCATTATTAATTTTCTGTCTAATGCGGCAGACTACAAGGGGAAAGCTGCATCCTGACTTTCTCTTCTCTTCGCTGAGGCTGCCTATGCCTGTCTCGTGCCCCCTTTCCCTCCCAATACCCTCCTCGCGCCTAGCCCTGTTTGAGCTGAGGATAGGAATTACAGTTACACCTGTGGCTGGTTTGTAACTGGGGTTGGCGAACAGGGCTGGGAAGGGGGAAAGGAAGGGTAGGTAGGGGTACCTTACCTGCTGCTGCACGTACGTAGGTATATAGGCTCCTGCAGGTGCTGCCATTGCACCCACGATCGTCAAGGAGCAGGCCACAACTCTGGCACTGAACAACCCTGCGCAGGTCCAGTGGGCCTCCATTCCAGAATCCAGGAGGGCACTGTCTGAAGTAAATCTGCTCCCTGCTCAGTCTAATAGCTGCCTGGCTTTTCAGAGTTCTTCTTGGTGACTGAAGTCATGCTGTGTTGATAGAAACTTCAGAAACTTATTTTTGTAACCTCCTCTCTGCTGCAGGCCCGTGTCTGTCTTACACATGCGTCAGGAATGTTCCAAGCAGCCTGGGCCCGGGCAAACTCCGCCTCCAGTCCCAGGCTCACTGAACAGAAGCCTGCCAGCCCAGCCCAGTGACTCATAGCCCTGCTTGCATTCATTGTAAAGTCTGGGCCCGGGCAAACTCCGCCTCCAGTCCCAGGCTCAGAACAGAAGCCAGCCAGCCCAGCCCAGTGACTCACACCCCTGCTTGCATTCATTGTGAAGCCTGGGCCTGGGCAAACTCCGCCTCCAGTCCCAGGCTCACTGAACAGAAGCCTGCCAGCCCAGCCCAGTGACTCATAGCCCTGCTTGCATTCATTGTAAAGTCTGGGCCCGGGCAAACTCCGCCTCCAGTCCCAGGCTCAGAACAGAAGCCAGCCAGCCCAGCCCAGTGACTCACACCCCTGCTTGCATTCATTGTGAAGCCTGGGCCTGGGCAAACTCCGCCTCCAGCCCCAGACTCGCTAAACAGAAGCCAGCCAGCCCAGCCCAGTGACTCACACCCCTGCTTGCATTCATTGTAAAGTGCACTACAAAAACATAATTTATATCGGGATTCGGTATACCGTTACAAACAAGGTAACGGTTATTTAAAGATAATTAAATTGTTCACGGTGTCTATACCGGTATACCGGTATACCGTTACAACCCTAATAGGTACCTATTACTGGGCCAGTCGGCTAATAGTCGAAGCACGACTGTCACGTCCCATAGAGATTTATACCTCGGCTGCGGTGGCTTCCGGCATCTTATCCCTTTCAGGAGTCTAATTACTGCCACGTTCTCACCTACTGGTACTCCATCAATAGGCATATGGCCTGCCGATATTGCGGATCTATATACCCCTATCGTGCGGTAGGCTTTACCGTCCTGTAGAAGTTCCGCTAGGAAGTTCACGATCTCTACTAGAGGGGCAGAAAGGGGATGAAAACCTCTTGTCTTGCACCATCTAGCCCATCTGTTCCAAGCTGCATCGTAGCTCCTTCTAGTCGAGGGGGCCCATGATTCTGCGATGAGGCTCGCAGCTTGTGGCGAAATTCCCGGGAGATTCCAACGTCTCCTGCTATCTTGCACGCCATTAGCGGCATCGTCCCCTTCACTCTCAGAGGGTGATACGACTGGGTCCGTGAGGAGGCCTTTCTCTTGCGGCAACACTCGTGGATAGTCCGCCATCAGTTCCATCAATGCTAGAAACCAGACTTGGGACTTCCATATCGGCACTACTATGATCAGATTCACTGCCTCCTTGCGGACTTTAGTTAGTACTCTGCTTATCATTATAAAGGGAGGAAAAGCATATAGCGTCTGACCTCTCCAATCTTGCAGAAAAGCATCTGTCCCTGCTGCTGCTGGGTCCAGTCTCCAACTGAAAAACCTGCTCACTTGCGCGTTCAGTCTGGACGCAAATAGATCTGCGTGAAACGGTCCCCAGAGCTTCTCTATCCGCTAAAAAGTCGCTCTGTGCAGCTTCCAGTCGCTGGAGTCCGTGAGATGTCTGGAGTTCCAGTCTGCCACTACGTTCTGGGCGCCTGGTAGATATTCTGCCGTCACTGCTGTTCCCGACTCCAGACAGGAGTGCCAGAAGTCCTTGGCTATCTCCGCTAACAATCTGGACTTCGTCCCACCTAAATGATTTATGTATTTGACTGCTGAGATGTTGTCCATCTTCAGCAGTATACATGAGTTCACTTTGTCCTTGGTGAAGGCCTTGATAGCAAAAGAGCCGGCCAGGAGCTCCAGGCAGTTTATATGAAGCCTGAGCTCCTCCGAGCTCCATCTGCCTCCCGTTTGGAGTTCTCCGCATCAGGCACCCCAGCCCGCTCTGCTGGCGTCCGATTCTACTACCATATCTGGGCAGTCGCCGAAAATGGCTCTGCCGTTCCATGCCTCCATGTTCTGGAGCCACCACTCTAGCTCCGTTCAGGCTTCTTGGTCTAGCTGCACTAGCTGGTGGTAGCCGAGCCCTTGCTGAAGGTGTCTGATTTTCAACCTCTGGAGCGCTCGGTAATGTAGGGGCCCTGGGAATATCGCTTGAATTGACGCTGCGAGCAGGCCCACAATTCTTGCGATTGTTCGCAGCGATGCGGTCGGACTGGCGAGGCAGGTCCTTATTTCCCTTCGAATATCCCGGATCTTCCTGTTCGGCAGCTCCAGGGTCGCAGACCTGGTATCTATAATGAAACCTAGGAATTCTATCCTCCTGACTGGTACCGTTTCCGATTTCTCTCTGTTCACTAGGAATCCCAGAGAGGTCAGCAGGTTCGCAACCCATCTGGTATGATATCGCAGCGCCTCTTCGCTGCTCGCCATTACCAGGATATCGTCTAGGTAGATGATGATTCGAATACCTTTCTCTCTGATTGCTGCTGCTACTGGTCTCATCATCTTCGTGAATGCCCAGGGAGCGGACGCTAGTCCGAACGGCATCGTGGCAAACTGCCATAATCGCCCGTCCCAGTTGAAAGCCAGGAAGGGTCGGTATTCCTGGTCTACTGGGATCGTAAGATACGCGTCCTTCAGGTCTATTCTTGTGAGCCAGTCGCCCTGCCTGAGCGTATTTCTCAGTTGGTGAGTCCCTTCCATCTTGAAGTGGTTGTAGACTACCCACTCGTTCAGGCCTTTCAGATTTATCACTGGCCTCACTTTCTCTTTCCTGTGCACCAGGAACATATTGCTTATAAATTTTGGAGCTAGGCAAGGCTCGATGGCCCGTTTCTCCGCTAAACTCTGCAGTTCTGTTCGCAACAAGTCTGCTTCTGCTCGCGCTGTTACTATCAACCTGGGGGTTTTGTACTGGATTGGGGTCTGCGTAAATTGTATGTGTAGGCCCCTGGCTGACTGAAGCACCCAAGCGTTGCAGGAAAGCGCGCGCCAGTTCTCCAAGTACATTGCAGTCCTCCCCCCTACCGCAGGATAAGCGGATGGTCTCACCTGTGGGAACGTATTGTCCTCTTCCCTGTCCTCTGCCTCGTTTTCCCCTGGGGAAACGGCCTCTGGGTTGGAAGAAGGTGTCTGGCTTCTTATCCTCCCAGTACTGCGCTCTGTTCGATTGAGGCCTTCTGGCTGTCTGATAGCGACCGGTCGCTCGGCCTCTGAAGCGACCGGTCCCTCCAAAAACCCTTCCGGGGAAGATTTTCCTAATGGAGGCTTGCGCTTTCTCCAAAGAGGTGTAGGTCCCTACGAACCTCCCCATCTCCTTTCCGAAAGTCTCGCCGAACAGCAATCCTTGCGCGGCCTCTCCTGCTTCGTAGGAGGACAGGTCTCCTAGCTTTTGATCTATCTTCAATAGCAGTCCTCTTCTGCGCTCTGAGGATATGGCGCAGTTCGCGTTACCTAATAGGCATACGGCTCTTTGGGCCCAGTTCGCTAACACGTCCGGGTCAATTTCTTCTCCTGTATCTTTCGCTCGTTCTGCCAGGTCCATGATCTTGGCCAGGGGACCTGCCAGATCCAGGACCTTCTCCTGGCAACTCCTCCAGGAGCGATCGATCCCTTTCCTAGGGTCTCTATTCGATTTCACCATGAACGCCAACATTTTAGGGTCCAATTCTGGCGCTTCTGCTACCTTTCCTGGGAGTTCCGGCCTGGGGCATTCCGCCCTCATTCTTTGCCTCACTTCCTTTTCTAAGGCCTTGCGCAGCCTCTGGGTCATGTATCGTGCCACTCTCGGGGAAGGCACCCATTCTGACGATCTTGGGTTCCTAATCTCCTCAGGCTGAAACATATCTGAGGTTTCCTCCTCTAAATGGTTCAGTTTTCTCAGTCTCTTTTTCAGAGGCGGTAAGCTCCCTTCGTCTCCGTCTCTATCTTCATCCTCCTGCGAGGATGTTGGGGATTCTACGGGTTCCTCCTCTTGAGGGACCTCCTCTCCGGTGTCTCCCATATTCTCTTCCCCTGGGTAGGGGGTCATGAGGCTCGGCACCTCCGACTTGGCCATAAATGCTTCTCTGAGCCTATTGAAAGCGTCGGATGCCTCCGGGGCCTTTGGATTCGCCCCTTCAAATTGGCCCGGGGGGTCAGAAGAGTTTGCGCTCTTCCGGGCCTTCATACACCCCTGAGGGCTCTCTGGCGTGGCCCTGGTGGACGTGCTTGTCGTCGGTGCGGTGCATCTGTCCTTTTGGCTTAGGAAAGTCTCAATTGTTAGCAGGCGGTCCTGCAGGGGTTTGACACCTAGAGCCACTGCCTCTATGAGTGAATTACCCAGCACGTCTTTGAAGCTCTGAGCCAGATCTTCTGATTGCGTAGCTTCTTGCTCCTCCTCACTCCACTCAAAATCGGCCATGCTATGTGCTGGTAGGTGCCTGATAGTACCTGAACAGGTGTAAGGGCACGTCCACTTCTCACTCCTCTTTCTTGAGGCTGCACCTGGCTGCCAAGCAGCTTCTTTATCCCTCAGTGGAGGCACTGAGTCCACAATTCGCTCGTATGAGCGGTCTCCGGTAAGGAATATTGATCTGACTCTGTCGGGAGATCGGGTCGCAATGCCCGCGCAGCGGTTAGCCCCTCCTTCCCAAGGGAGGGGGGCCTCGCGCTCCCTCGCTCTATGCGCTGAGATCTTCGGCTAAGCCCCGCCCCCGCGAGGGTGGGGGCTGGGAAAAGAAACGTATCTCCCCTTAGCGTCGATCGTGTTTGGGCGCTAACTCTGTCTCTTGCTCCTCCTTCACGAGGGTGGGGGCCTCGCTCCCTCGCTGTTTTTTGCGAGTGCGGTGCCCCGGCCTCGGGCCGGCCCCCGAAGTGCTGATACTGCAGCACGGGGCTCTGGCTAAAACAAATTAAAGTAACGGATTGTCAAATCCTCCCTATGCTGCGCGATCCCTGCGCGCTGTCCTAATGACTGGTCATGAGAAACGCTATCAAATATCACTACAACTGGTAACCCAATACAAAAAAGCTGACAGAAATGCGCAGCTAAGTGAAGGGTACTTATCTCTTGGAGAGCAGGAAAAGAAGAGGGGGTTTTACAGGAAGAGGAAGGACTAGGTCACATGACCAGGACACTGGGTTCAGGGCCTAGGCTGATGGGAAATGAAGCTTTTTGAAAAAAAAAAAAAAAAAAAAAAGTTTGGGCCATCGGAAAGATGGACATTTTGTTTGATGTGTTGAAACTGCTGGAGAGCAAATAAATAAGAAGATGAAGCATAATGCTCGCCTCCGTCTTGACATAGAATTCGTCGTCTACACCACGAGGGCAACTTGGATTGGCTACCCTGACAACATGGCACTCTAGAGTATGGCATGGTACGGTATGTTTGAGATAGGACAAAAGATACAGGTGTCTTATGTGTCTCTAGTGGTGTTTTTAGTAGTGATTTGTTTTAGATATTCTTGAAAGATTTTGGTACAATTCCTGTTTCGAGCAACCAGTTCATTAATTTGCAAATGTAATAAGCTTGGGTTTTTTAGTTAAAAATATCTTTCAAGATGTTCAGGAGTCAATCAGAGAGCTGGCTTTGTTGCTCAGTTTCACCAAGTTTTGAGGTCTGGTTCGGATGTTACTGTAGGTCCATGCATTCCCGATTTCCTTGATTAGCTTAAACCTTTCCATTGGTTGACACTTTGTGCTTTTTTATTCTGTCAGCACAGTGGCCTTCATGATCTATGCACTGTAGATACAGAGTGGGTCATTTTTCAAACCTTGCGATTGGTAAAACATGCACAACTTTAACTGCCACTTTTACCAAGCTGGTGGCTTTTACATGAGTTTCCAGGCTGAATTGGAGAGCTGGATAGACTTAACTTGTCTGCCCCCGTTCCTTTTATGCCTGGCAAGAATTTCTGTTCTACCTCCAGCATGGGATTTTCATGCTGGCAGTAAAGCAGTGGGTTCCTATTGAATCTGCCACACGTTGAAGGCAGGAGGATTCCATTGCAATACATAGGGCCTCATTACAACTCAGGCGTTAAGGGTTAACGCCACCGTTAACCCTTAACGCCTGATTCTGATTTTAACGCCTGCTTTTAGCAGGCGTTAAAATCCATGGCGCTAACCTGCCATGGTGCTAATTACGCCGCCGTAATTTACGGCGGCGTAATTAGCGCCTTCCCCACTCCCATTATGCCCTATGGGGCAAAAATGGGAATGGGGAAGGGAAAATGGGAAATGGGGATTTACCGCCCCACTCACCTTGGAATGGGGCGGTAAATCCGCCATCCACCATGGTGTAAACAGAGTTTACACCATGGTGGTAAAGTTGGTGCACTTAGCACCAAGGTTGTAATGAGGCCCATTGTAAATTTCTGCTGCATGTGTTCAAAGGCAATATTGCTATTTGTACACCGTTATCTTGCAATTACAAATACAAATGATGACAATTGCATGGAGGGGACCTTTTTGCACCTAAGTGCAATTGTAGGTGGCCTTCTTCTTGCAATTTAAATTTTTTCATAAAATGAGCCCCAGAGTTTTTGTTTTTAAGTATTTCTAGCTAGCATGTGATGTTGGTGTTTTTTCTTAAAATGTGTTCCATCAGGCCACCAGGGGATGCGGAGGGGTGGTATCTCCTGGATGAGGCTCTGTCTTGTTTTCCCTTCCTAATCGAATTTCAGAGTGAATGCAACATCCCTGTACCATGATTTTGGTGTCATTGTGGAGGTATTGTTAAGGTGTGGTGAGAGTGCCGCTGAGCCCTGTAATTTGATGGCGTGCGGATCGGGTAGAGGCTGAAAGATGTTGATGCTTTGCAGAAGAGTTTGAGGAGCCAGTGCCCAGGCCACCATCTTGGTGTTGGCAGAGAAGATCGGATTGGATCAGTGATGTGAAGAGACTTGGACGGGGTGGAAGGTATCTGGGCCCGGTGGTGTTACGGAATGTCCCTGATGGAACCATGCGCTGGTAAACCGTAGGCATGTGCCATTGCTGTTTTTTCATGGAAAGGTTTTAGGCATTGGGGGAAATGTGCTTCAAAATGACTTGGTGATGTGCTTTGAGCTGAAGCAACAGACTTTGTACAGCGGCAGGGTGGATGCTGGGGAATGGGATCTGAGCTTTAATGGTTTGTGGATGTACTTAGTGACTTTCTCTTTAAAGCACAGAGTTAAATGCTACTGTATCAGGAGTGGTGGAACTAGTGTGGTGCATGTTGATGCAAGAGGGGACTTGTAAGCAGTTTTTTGCATATAAGAGAACCAGTGCCTTTTGTGAATCCAGAAGGTTTGAAATTGCCCTGAAGCAATTACAGAGACAACCCACTAGGGAAGTAGAAGTGGGGTTTGCGCAACAGTTCAGCACGATCCAACAATCATGAGGGATCAGGGCACAGCTAAAAATTACAAATTGCCAGTTCTGGAAGAGCTAAGAGGTATCAGAGTGGATATAGGCCTATGACTGGAGGGAATAGCTAAGAAGATAGCGTCTATGGGTGAATGCCCTCAGGGTCTAAAGATAAATCAAACCTCTTTAGATGTTCCTGAGACACAGATGGATGTTCGGATATCTCAACTATTGTGATATGCAGCTAAAGTTGGATGACTTGGAGAACAGAGAGAGTCGTAATCATTTTAGATTTTTCGTGATCACTGAGAGAAATGGTGAATCGCCCATGGCTCTGGAGAAAGCAGTTCAGGATATTGTGAGTATTTTGATGAGTACTGGAGAGGCTGCCACAATGACTATATCCAGAGCCCATAGAGCTGATGGACGAGGGAGAGGTCCACGCTCAGTGCTTGTGAGATTGCATTATTGTACCGAAAAATTGAAGAACCTCATGAAATCAAGATCTTATCTGCCAGTGGAATTTGGTGCTTCTAAGGTAACTATTTATCAAGACCTTTTGGCGTACATATTTGCACAGCACAAGCAATGTTCTGCTGTGACCAAATGGCTCAGGGGAAGGGAGTTAACTATAGGTGGGGGTTCCCGTTTGCCATTGCATTTGAATTTGAGGGTGTGAAGTACTCATTAACAGTGGAGGAGGATATACAGAAAGTGATGGATGACATCATTGGTGGGGAAGAGGCTGTTGGGAGTTCAGATCCTTGATCGGATGTGAACCCTGATGATTCAGGAAAGAGCCAGGGGAGAAGAAAAATGGTTGGTGTGAGGAGATTTGAGATATTAAATACACTATCGCCTGGAAAATGACTATGGCCCTCATTACGACCCTGGCGCAAAGTGAAAAACGATGGCGGTAAACGATTACCGCCATCGTCTTCCGCTAGGGCCGATTACGACCCGTGACCGTAAACTACGATGTCAAGGGCGCGCGCACGCGAACATCCACACCGTACTTAGCGCCATGGCGGAAAGGTACGTGAATGCCGACCCAAGCGGACATGCCCCTAACGTCATCACCCAGCCCGTTAACTACCTTACCGCCATGGTGCTAATTACGCCATCGCGAACCAACCGTAAAGGGCCATGTAAAGTGAATGCAGCTGCCACAGGTGCACAGAAACAGCACAGGTGAAGGCAATACAGACTCAGGAAGTACAAAAAGAACACACCCCACCCCTTCCCACACCCAGTCACACTACACAATGATACCAATAGGACTAGCAATGTTGGGGCTGGAGGACCTGATAGCAATGCGAGTGCTACAACAGCAACTACAACAGCAACAACAACAACAACAACAACAACAACAACAGGCTGCACAGAGGAGACGCAGGAGGAGAAGGAGGGCAAGGCAGGCCCAGCAAGCCCCACCAGCACAGCCAGTGCCACCACGCAGGCAGCCCCCAATCCCACGCATCAGAGCCAGCCCATTCAACCTCACCGCTGAGCAGATCCACACCCTGTACCGACTGGACCGGGACACCATCACCACCATTGTGGACATGATACACAACGACATCGTCAGCATGATTGAAACACCCACTGCCCCCCCCCTACTGAAGGTAGTGTCCGTGCTCCACTTCCTGGCCACAGGCAGCTACCAGCACACAGTGGGGCAATTGCATGGCATATCACAACCATTATTCTCGCGTACACTGATGCAAGTGCTCAATGCCCTCCTCAAGCACACAGATGACCACATCTCATTACCACGGTCTGCCCAGGAGATTGCCAACACCAAAGTGGGTTTCCATGCACTGGCCGGCATACCTGGTTGCATTGGTGCCATTGACTGCACCCATGTTGAATTGGTGGTCCCACATGCCATGGAGGTACCGTACCGCAACCGTAAACATTTCCACTCAATCAACGTGCAAATGGTCTGTGACTCCAACAGGATCATCACACATTGTTCTGCCAGATTCCCTGGATCAACCCATGATTCAATGGTCCTTCGGCACTCCACAATACCACGCTACATGGAGCGACATGCAGGCCCAAGATCCTACCTACTCGGTGAGTCTAATGTCATGAGCATGGAAATGCAAAGTGGGTGTTGAATGACGTACCAATACATATTTCATCTGGCAGATACAGGGGGGTGATGCATACGTCACATGGGTGCAACTAGCAGTAGCCAGATCATTCCCTGTGGCAGCACTGACGTCAACAGAGTAGTGTACACATTATGCCTGACCTAATCATCCCAACATGTGAATGAAACTGTATCCCAAAAACGACACAACCATCTGCAAGTGCATTGTGCAAATTGTGACCGCATTGACCCTAAAGAAAACCACCAACATGCACGTCACCATGCACCAACTACTGAAAGGCCTGTCCCCCACAACTGCGCACAAAGGAGGCACATGACAGACAGGAACATCAATGCACCACTACAAGACCCACAAACTGTCCCCATTGACACCAGTAATGCTCACTGGGGTCATAATGAGCCAGACATCAATGTTGCTATCATGTGAGCTTCAAGCTCACAGGACACGTGCAAGGTCACATGAATGACGGCCTGAACGGACACAGTGGATGGCCATTCACAAGGCAATCGTCCCCCTGCATTGTGTTTTTGCATGCAAAACAGTACATGAGAGCCATGAACACATACTGGTTGCACAGTGTAAATCCATTAGCACAACTCTAATTGGTGCACAGTAACAGTCGGAATCAAGGCATGGTTGTGCGTCATGTTCACAAATCAATCTCTTTCCTGACACATTCATTTCTCACATTTTACAGGTGATGCGGGCTATCCCCTGAAGAGGTGGCTCCTCACACCAGTGCGGAACCCATCGAACCAGCATGAGGAGGACTACAACCGTGCCCATGCACGTACCCGTGTGGTCATAGAGCAGGCTTTTGGCCTACTGAAGGCACGTTTCCACTGCCTCAGCAGGTCTGGCGGGGCACTCCTGTACCGCCATGAGAAGGTTGCAAAGATCGTCATGGCATGTGTCATGCTACACAATATGTGCATCAGACGAAACGTGCCTCTGCCCCCTGACGCAGAACCACAACCACCTGATGATGGGGATGATGATGATGGGGATGGGGCAGCACCTCAGGGAGGCAGCGATGCACAGGAGGGGCATATAATGCGTCAGAATGTCATTGACCGATACTTCTAGCACACACAGCGTGTGTGTAACATATGGATGGCACTTGGGGCACTGTATGGGTCTGGTATGTCAACACTGTGGACTGTAAAACAATAAAGCACACATACGCAATGAGCAATGTCCACACATTTCGTTTGTGAGAAATGAAAAAGTGTATTGTTCTTCTGAATAGGTATAACAGAACCCCTCCCCCTCCCCCCTGAACACTCCAACACACCCAATTCCCCCCTCCCTCTCCCCCCTGAATACTCAAACACACACAAGTCCCCCCTCCCCCTCCCCCCTGAATACTCAAACACACCCAATTCCCCCCTCCCCCTCCCCCCTGAACACTCAAACACACCCAATTCCCCCCTCCCACTCCCCCCTGAACACCCTGCAAACATGTGACAGTGCCCGTGGTGAAGTGTGTATAGTTTTGCACACTATTGACTGCCCCCTCTCCCGGAACCTGGGGCCCCCCTGCCTGTGCTCCTCAGGGTCCTGGATGACCTGCGGACGGGAGTGGCTTGTGCTGAACTTGCAGCTGAGGATGTACCGGGCTGCTCAGTACGGCATGTGTCCACAATTGTCTGGATGAGCTGGCTCATCATCTGCCACACTGCAGCAAGTTCGGTGCATATGTCCCTGCTGGCAGTTTGGATGGCAGACCTGATGCCATCAGCACTCCTCTCCATGGCTGCACTGGCACTTCCACATTCTGCAACATGCTGCGTGCGGAGTGTGCCCAGTACTTCCTGCCTGTTGGCAATCTGCTCCAGCGACAGCTGGAAATCTGGCCCAATGGAGGGTGCCAATGGGGGACCAATGGGACTACTCCCATCTTCCCCAACTCCCACTGGGCTTGGAGTTGCTGGCCATGAATTAGCAGGCGATTGGCTCTGGGTGTCATCTCCATGATGGCTGATTGGGGATAGGTGTGGTGAGTGAAGTTGCGTGTTGTGGTCAAGTCCAGTGTCATCCTCCACATCACTATCGGAGCAGGCAGTGATGGCTGCAGTCTCCCCAACAGTACTGCTCCCTGCTGACACATTGCCCTCAGTGGGCAACAGCGGGTGTTGTTGGGCTGCAGGCGCTGTCACGACCCCTTCCTCGGGGGACTTTGCTGCCCTGGCCTCTTCAGCCTGGCGTGGTTTCTGCCTGGGTCCAGCAGAGGTGGATGCATGGTTCCCTTCTCCCACTTTCCTGGCCTTCTTGGCTGGGGTACTGGTGCTGTCGTCCCTGCCAGTGTCCGATTGCAAGCCTGTGGTGGAGCAGAGGAGGGTGACTGTTATTGATGGTTCAGCGGACATTGAGCAGGCATTGTGAAGAGTGTAATGGATAGATGGTGGAGTTAGTAGCCCGTGACATACAGGTTGCCTCCCTTTAGGTTCGGTTTTGCATGCAGGTGTGTGTCTGCCTACTGTACAGTGTACATGCTGCATGTGCGCAGGGTGTGGCTCATCTGCTGATGTGTTGCGTCTGCCACATTGTGATTGTCACGTGCAAGTGTATCAGGGTGTCTTGCAAGGCTGGATATGAGGCACCTACCTATGTCTCCAGATGTCGGGGCCCCTCTCTCCATCTCGCCGACACCTTTGATGCACTCAATGCCAATCAGAGAGGCACATGTCTCCTCCCATGGCTGCATCTTCAGTGGGGAGTCTGCTCCCCCGCCAGTTCCCAGGGCCAGGTTACGGTTGGCAGACATAATGCCCCGGACCCTGATCCGCAGGTCGTCCCACCTCTTGCGGCACTGTTTGGAGGTGCGTGGGGTGGTTCCAACAGCACTGACACGTTGTGCCACAAGTTCCCAGACCTCCTTTTTGCGGCCTATGGCTGGCCGGGTCATCTCAGTGGAGAAGACAACATCGGCCTTCTCCTGGAGCGTGTCTGCAAGCATTTGCAGTTCCTCACGACTGAAGCGCTCCTGCCGCTGCCTGTCACATGCCTTCTTCTCAACTTTCGGCATGGTTGGGTGAGGAAATGGGTGGGTAATGGGAATGACAGGGTTTGAGGGTTGGTTGTGGTGTGGTTGGGTAGGATGGCAATGGATTGTGTTTTTTAAGATGGCCGCTGTGCTGTTTCCCGTTCCGCCGCGATTACGCTATTTCCGGTTCCGCCTAATTGCGGTCACCGCTAATTACGGTGACCGCTGACTACGGTCGGCGCAATGATGGGTGGTGGTAGGTCACCCTGCGCTGTTAACGAGGCCGGTAAGGGCTATTTACGGCATGGCGTAGTTTACGTTACCGCCATGGCGTAATGCTCGTGCGCGATGGGTCGTAATATGGCGCTCTTATCGCCATCGGACCATGGCGTTAACGCTCATTACGCCATGGCGGTAATTTCGATTACTTACCGCCTGGGTCGTAATGAGGGCCTATGAAACAGGGAGGATTTGGCACCAGTATGGAGTGTAGGACTGATGCAAAAGATTTGCTGACAAATTGATCATGATTTGCTGTGGTATATTTTGGGTTCATTACACCTAATCAAAAGCATGGTTCTTGGTTTTAGTGAGGGGGAGGTTCCCCTTGTTATTAGATGATGTTTTCTGCTCTTGCTGACTCGAATACCTTTGCTCTTCTTGCTGGTGCTCTCCCTACTGCTTACCCTTCTGATACTCTTCCCTCTCTTCTTATTTTCCAGGTCTATCCTCGTCTTCTTCCTTATCTTACTTCTCTCATTAAGTCTTTCTCCCATTGCGTCTTTCCTACTACTTTTAAGCATGCACTTATTCTCCCATTCCTGAAGAAACCTACTCTAAATCCCTCTATTTCTGCTAATTATCACCCCACCTCGCTTCTTCCTTTCCTCTCTAAAATTCTTGAGTGGGCTGCATATGCTCAGGTAGCTAGTTATCTAAATTTTCATTTTCTTCTTCTAACTCTACAATCTGGTTTTCCACCTTCTCATTCCACAGAGTCTGCCCTCTTGCATGTCTCTAACTCTTTTCTGTCTGCATGTCACTCCACTTTCATCTATCCTTATTCTTCTTGCTCTTTCTGCAGCGTTCAGTACTGTTGATCGTTCTCTTCTTATCTCTTCTCTTTCCACTCTGTGCATCTCTGGTTCTGTTCTTGAATGGTTTCTCTCCTATCTTTCAAAGTGGTCCGACTCTGTTACCTGGGCTGGACACACCTCTTTTTCATTTCCTCTTCTCTATGGTGTCCCTCAAGGCTCTGTACTTGGTCCTCTCCTTTTCCATCTTTATACTGCCCCCTCTCATTCCCTCATTTAATCTCTCCTTTCATCTGTATGCATATGCTACTCAAATCTTTTTCTCTGTTTCTTCTGAATGTCTTCCCTTTTTCTTCACCTCAAACATGATAAGACTTAGGTTCTATTCTTCCCTGCTTCAAATATTCCTCCTACTCTTCCTATGCCTTCTCTCTCCTTTCCTCCATCTTCTTTGACTTTTTCCTCATCTGCGCATAACTTGGGTGTTATTTTTTATCCTTCACTTTCTTTCTCACTCATATCTTATCTTTTGCCCGTTCCTGTCGCTATGCCCTTTTCGACATTCGCCCTGCTTGTCATTACCTCTCTTTCCATGTAACTAAACTCATTCTCTTTTCTCCATTTTTATCTTGCATTGACTACTGTTCATCTCTTCTGCTTGATCTCACTGCCTCACATCTTCTTCCTCTTTGCTCGGTTTATAATGCCTCGGTTCATCTGCTTTTTTATTTACCCCCTCATTTCTCCATCACTTCCTCCTTACCCTCCATTTCTTTGCTTCCTTTCGAATCATGTCTTCCTTATCATTTCCACTCAATTGTTTTTAAATGTACCCATGGTCTGGCTATCCCCTATCTTTCTTGATTAGTGTTATTCTACTTTCCTTCTCACAGTTTGTAAACCCTCTTGTGCTTCTACTCGTTTCCGTTCATTTGCTCGTCTAGGCCCAAATTACTAAAATTCTCTTCCTCTCTCTGTCCGTTCTTCTACGTCTCTTTGCACTTTTCAATCTCATCTGAAGGATCATCTCTTGTCTTCTCTTTCCACTTAATGCTGCCTTTTCTCCCTGCTTCTATTTTTAACTGACATTGCAGTATTATGTAATTGTACTATTTTAAAAAATATGTTCTGCAGCGCTTTTGGCGAGAAGCACTTCATAAATCTAATAAAAGTAAATTAAATGAATGGTGGTTACAGGGGTTATGGTTGGGGGTTGAGACATTGTTGTTTTGGTTTGGTTACCGTTTTTTGGTGGGACTGAATGAGGAAACTGTATTGATTGTGTTGTTAAATTGTATTGGGAAGGCGGAAGGTGTATTGGTGGTTTGATTCTGGCTATGTGATGGATGGGTGCAGAGTCGAAATGCCTGTGGGAGAGGGGGATGCAGTGGGACCTAGTGGGGAGGGGGAGGAATTAGTAAGGGGGTTTAGGGTATTGTTTATTGTGTTTTTTTTCTCAGAAGTAGCATTGTTTTTGTTCATCAGGATACCCATTTTACTAGATGCTGTGTTGTGAGGGTATGGATGGGAGGGGTTCAGGGCCTCAATTTCATTCAGTTATGATACAAGGGTTGCAAAATATACATTTGGGTAAACTTAATGTTAGAGGTTTAAACTCTCCTACGAAGAGGTCTCTGGTTAGGAGGGAATGTATGTTCTGACTTGAGTGTCGTGTAGACCGATGAGACCTCCGTCCCCAAGTGACGCACAGGAGAACAAATAGAAACCCGCTGTGCGACCCTTGAGGCCACAGGTGAGAGATGTCTTCCCAGATCCACGGAGCCTCTGGAACACCGATGCTGCTGTCAAGAAGGAATGAGGTTAAGCACCAGGCAATCACAATACAGGCAGGTAAACAAAAGAATCTAAAGTGTCTTACCTATCTGGTGTAAGGGAGACCCAGGTAACCTAGTAGGGAGGTTCGAGGCTCAAAAAGATACAGCGGTCCCTGGAGTGGTAGAACCGCAGGTA
The DNA here is from genome assembly GCF_040938575.1 of Ambystoma mexicanum. Taxonomy (NCBI): domain Eukaryota; kingdom Metazoa; phylum Chordata; class Amphibia; order Caudata; family Ambystomatidae; genus Ambystoma; species Ambystoma mexicanum. Next base: position 1,073,961,384 of record NC_090921.1, on the reverse strand, counting down.
AGCGTGGATACGGGTAGGCCACCTGTAAGATAGGGCTTGACTTGGGCGTGGAGGTACAGCAAGATACTCAGGGATGAACCAAAGACAAGTCGATGTGCAGTCCAAAAATCCGGCAACAGGTAAACAGTTCCAAGCAAAGGTACAAAGGGGTGTCCAAGGGAGTCCAAGATAGAGTTCCGTGGTCGAGGTAGCAAGGAGCAAGTAGTAACGCCAAACAGGGTCCGAAGCCAGCTGAGAAGCAATGATCGTCCTGCCTCTCAGTTCTTTATACTGTGTGTCCCTGGGTCATGTGACGTCTCTGGGCCATGTGACGTCCACCAAGATCACGTGAGGAACGCCACACTGTATCACGTGACCGACGTGATGACGTAACGCCACCCCTTCTGCGATATATCCTCCAAGGCAGTTGCCAATGCAGGAAAGGTTGTAATCGAGCCCGTACACCAAAGAAGGTACGGTGTTTTCGGTTCTGTGGGTTCACCGAATCCCTTGAGCCTCGAAGCTGGGGTGGAGATGTTGGGGGAATGTGAGCAGTGTTCTGATGTGGGGAGGCCTGATGTGCTGAGGATCGCCTAACATAGTCCCTCCCCAACGGCCCACGACCCCTTGGGCAGGATGGATGGTCTAAATGGAAACAGGCTACCAAGCGAGGGGCGTTCAGATCAGAGGCGGAAACCCATGAACGTTCCTCCGGGCCGTAACCCTTCCAATCCACCAGATACTGGATCCCTCCCCTAAACCGTCTGGAGCCCAAAATGGCCGACACTTCGAAAACATCAGAAGAGGTCAAGGACACCGGCGCAACAGGGGTACGAAGACGGACAGAGTCGGGACAAGGTTTGAGGAGGGAGACATGAAACACAGGATGGATGCGCCAAGAGCTGGGAACCACTAGACGGAAAGCCACCGGATTCACAACCTTTGATATCACATAAGGACCAACAAAGCGAGGTAGCAACTTCCGACAACCCACTAGGCGAAGATGACGTGAAGACAACCAGACCCTGGAACCCACCACCAGAGGGGGAGCAGCCCGACGTTTGCCATCCACACGGGCCTTCATAGCAGCCTTAGCTTCAGTGAGATGAACCACTGTACTAGCGTGTAAGGCAGAAAGATCCCTAAGACATGTCGTGGCCGCAGGGTTCGCAGAACCAGAAGCATCAGGGACCGGCAAGACCTTGGGATGTTGGCCATAGAGGGCGTAAAAAGGAGAATAACCAGTGGCTGAATGAGCCGCATTATTATATGCGAACTCCGCAAGCCGTAAAGCGGCCAACCAAGAGGTCTGATGTTGCAATATAAGGCAACGAAGGTATTGTTCCATAGATTGATTCGTCCTTTCGGTCTGTCCATCGGTCTCAGGATGATAGGCCGAAGAATACCTGGTATCAATGCCCAATAGCTTCGTCAGGGATCTCCAAAACCGAGAGGTGAACTGTGACCCTCGATCAGATATAATGACCGAAGGAAGGCCGAATAGCATGAACACATGTTCAAAAAACAAATCCGCTAATACAGGAGCCGAAGGGATACCTTTGCAGGGAACAAAACGGGCCATTTTAGTGAACGTGTCCACCACCACCCAGATGGAGTCAAAGCCCTTCGACTTGGGGAGATCAGTAACGAAATCCATCGTCAACGTATGCCAGGGTCTGGGAGGTACCGGAAGCGGAAGCAACAACCCAATCGGTCGACCCCTTTGATGTTTAGCCTGAGCACATACTGCGCATGATCTAACATAACATTCTACATCGCACTTCATAGAAGGCCACCAACACCAACGCTTGAGAAGATCTAAAGTGCGCTCTTGTCCGGGGTGAGCGTTAAAGGGAGCGTCATGAGACCACTCAAGGGCCAGATTACGTGTGTCAGGTGTGGGAAGGAACAGGCGTTCATGTACGAACGGTAATCCATCAGAATACACTGGGTCCCATTCTCGCAACTGGTCAAAATGATTGCTAGTCCAGGATCGAACCGAGTCTATCAGTGACAATGAGGGAGTACAGAGACAAATCACATGACTCTTTCCGAGAACAGTGTCGGGGAATGTAGGCAATTGGACCCCCCCCGGGGAACGTGACAAGGCATCCGCCTTCCCATGTGCCGTTCCAGGACGGTGCATAATACGGAAGTCAAAAGAGGAAAAGAAAAGATGCCATCGGACCTGTCTGCTATTAATGCATTTCAGAGAGGCCAAATCCTGTAGATTCCGATGATCGGAGTATACTGTGATGGGATGTTTAGCCCCCAGAAGATGATGACGCCAAACACGGAAAGCGTCCATGACAGCCAAGAGTTCTTTCTCCGTAACGGTATAATGAGACTCAGTACTGGAAAACTTACGGGAGTGGTATGCCACTGGATGTAATTTGCCTGTATTAGGACATGTTTGTGACAGTACCGCCCCGAGGGCAAAAGAAGAGGCATCTGCCTCGACTATGAACGGAAGATCAGGATTGGGATGTTGGAGTACCGGTGCGGTAGTAAAGGCGGTTTTCAAAGTTTCAAAAGCCTCCTGCTGTTCTCTCTGCCACTGATATGGTACCCGAGGACTAGTCAGGGCCGTGAGTGGGGCTACAATCGTAGAAAAAGAAGAAATGAAACGCCTATAAAAGTTGGCGAATCCTAAAAAGGCCTGCAAGGACTTGAGTGTTTGAGGTACTGGCCAATCTAAGACTGCTTTGACCTTAGACTCGTTCATGGATAACGCCCCAGGGGTGATGTGGAAACCCAAAAACTCAACAGAGGTCTTATGGAACTGACATTTCTCAGGTTTGGCAAATAAGGAATGTTTTCTTAAACGGGTTAATACTTCTCGGTCGTGTTTTACATGGTCATCAAGATCACGAGAGAAGATCAGGATGTCGTCCAAATACACAACCATGTAAACATCCAGAATATCCCTGAAAATGTCATTCATGAATCGTTGGAACGTGGCCGGGGCGTTACATAAGCCAAAGTGCATGACAAGATATTCGTACAAGCCGTAACGAGTACAGAAAGCAGTTTTCCACTCGTCTCCCTCGCGAACGCGTACTAAATTGTATGCGCCGCGTAGATCAAGTTTGGTAAAAATGGAAGCATGTGTTAAATGATCTAAGAGTGGAGTAATTAACGGGATGGGATATCTATCCTTCTTGGTGATCGCGTTAAGACGCCGATAATCCACACAAGGACGTAAATCCCCCTCCTTCTTGGGTACAAAGAAGATAGGACTTGCCGCTGGTGAAGTGGAGGGGCGGATGTGTCCTAAACGCAGGGCGTTCTGTACATATTCTTTTAACACCAGTTCCTCCGAAGGAGACAAAGAGTAGATCCTGCCCGAAGGAACAGTGGAATCAGGAAGCAATTTGATTGGGCAGTCATAAGTTCTATGTGGAGGAAGTACCTCAGACGAGCCTCGATCAAAAACTGATTCGAAAGCCCGATATTCTGGCGGAATCCCAGACATCAACCCCCCAACAGTATGGGACTGTATGACTTCTGGATCGTCAACGATCAGTGTGAGTTGTGCTAAGGCTCCCAAGACTCGAGAGGGTGTGTCAGGGGCTTGATGGACCGGGAGACAATAATTCTGACAAATATCGGACTCAAAGAGTACAGTGCCTGCTTGCCAATTGATCAGTGGATTATGTTCACGTAACCAGGGAATCCCTAGTATGATACCGAATTGAGGTGCGGTGATCAAATCAAAACTTAGGGTTTCTGTGTGTATGTCTTGTATGTTCAACAAGAGGGGTGCAGTTTGATGTATAACAGGACCAGAAACCAAAGCGGAGCCGTCTACGGCTTGGACATGTTCCGGTCGTGTTTTTACCACTAAGGGTAGATTGAGGGAATGGGCCAAATCAATATCTATGTAATTACCAGTGGCACCGGAATCAATAATGATATTGACTGCATGAAGAAGGCCAGTAGAGGGACATAGAGTAGCCTTTACGGAGATGGGTTGAACACGAGCAAAGGCAAGAGGGGTACCCGGAGAAGATGATGGGACACTCGACCTGTTCTCCGGTTCTAAGGTCGAGCCATCCGAAAAACCTGACTCTTCTTGGGACGTCGAGGACACTCTTTCACGAAATGTCCAGTGGTGCCACAATAGAAGCATGCATTATCTACCCTTCTACGTTCCCTCTCCGATGCTGTAATAGGACTGCGTAACCCTCCCACTTGCATAGGTTCTTCAGTACTGGAAGCGGGAGTACTAACAAGAGTAGGAGAGGAAGAGGCCCCCAATTCAGCTCTACGCTCCGATCGGCGTGCATCTACCTGCAGGACGAGATCAACCAGTTCCTGATACTGAGTAGGCATAGAAGGGATCACTGCTAAAGCGTCTTTCATGGTGTTACTCAACCCCCTATAAAAGACCACCGCCCGCTTGTTTTCTGGCCATGATGTTTCCGCAACTAGCTGATTGAACCGGGTGATGTAATCTATCAGAGTCCTTTTGCCCTGAGTCAATTCTAACAACTCCAAATCCCTAGACTGTGCCTTGTGTCGAGTATCGAATACTCGGGACATTTCTAGGACCAACAAATCAAAGTCATAAAGAACTGGGCTATTGTTCTCTAACAGGGGATTAGCCCAAGCGGCAGCTGTTCCAGCTAAATGGGAAAGGGCGAAGGCGGCCTTAGCAGTGGACGTGGGAAAAGCCAAAGGCCTGCATAAGAAATGTAATTTGCACTGGTTAACAAAGGTTCTGAATTTCTTGGGATCGCCTTGGTAGCGTTCAGGAGCAGCCAGGGGGGAAGGAGTTGGGAGGATTATTGGAGTCGGGACTGTAGAAGTAGCCAAGGGAGGGGGTGTAGTGGAGGAGCTGCCATCTCCAAACTCAGGGTCTGCAGGAAGGGAATGCTGAACGCTCTGTATGGTATCCAACCTTTGATGGATCACTGTGTTCGCGGTGGCCATATCTGCCCTTAATATTGTAATTGCCTGAACTAAAGCAGTTATGGGTTCGTCCGTGGATCCCTGCATCGTCTAACACGACTATACGGCTTCTCAGTCTGTTCTGACTTGAGTGTCGTGTAGACCGATGAGACATCCGTCCCCAAGTGACGCACAGGAGAACAAATAGAAACCCGCTGTGCGACCCTTGAGGCCACAGGTGAGAGATGTCTTCCCAGATCCACGGAGCCTCTGGAACACCGATGCTGCTGTCAAGAAGGAATGAGGTTAAGCACCAGGCAATCACAATACAGGCAGGTAAACAAAAGAATCTAAAGTGTCTTACTTATCTGGTGTAAGGGAGACCCAGGTAACCTAGTAGGGAGGTTCGAGGCTCAAAAAGATACAGCGGTCCCTGGAGTGGTAGAACCGCAGGTAAGCGTGGATACGGGTAGGCCACCTGTAAGATAGGGCTTGACTTGGGCGTGGAGGTACAGCAAGATACTCAGGGATGAACCAAAGACAAGTCGATGTGCAGTCCAAAAATCCGGCAACAGGTAAACAGTTCCAAGCAAAGGTACAAAGGGGTGTCCAAGGGAGTCCAAGATAGAGTTCCGTGGTTGAGGTAGCAAGGAGCAAGTAGTAACGCCAAACAGGGTCCGAAGCCAGCTGAGAAGCAATGATCGTCCTGCATCTCAGTTCTTTATACTGTGTGTCCCTGGGTCATGTGACGTCTCTGGGCCATGTGACGTCCACCAAGATCACGTGAGGAACGCCACACTGTATCACGTGACCGACGTGATGACGTAACGCCACCCCTTCTGCGATATATCCTCCAAGGCAGTTGCCAATGCAGGAAAGGTTATAATCGAGCCCGTACACCAAAGAAGGTACGGTGTTTTCGGTTCTGTGGGTTCACCGAATCCCTTGAGCCTCGAAGCTGGGGTGGAGATGTTGGGGGAATGTGAGCAGTGTTCTGATGTGGGGAGGCCTGATGTGCTGAGGATCGCCTAACAATGTAAGATTTTGCGGTTGGATGGATTGTCCTTGAAGGGAGGTGGTATAGAAAAAATATATTTGCCACTAGTGATAAAAAGAAGAAAGGAGTAGCAATTTTGGTGGGAAGTTAATTTAATTTTGTGGTGGACAAGAATCTGTGCAATCGGGATGGGGTTTTCTGTTTTTGAAGGGGGCTGTCCGAGGAGTTAAAGTGACAATAGGACTGGTTTACTATTACTGCCTAGTACAGTTTTGGGATGTGATTTTAATATGGTCTTGGACTCTGGAAGGGATGGGTGCAGGATGGTGGCTTCTCATATTCCCAGGGATCAGGTGAAGGCGTTGGAAAGATTTCAGGAGCTTAATCATGATCTAAGACTGATGGACTTTTATGAGGCAGCAGAGATGATCCCCCCTTTACTTATTATTCTGTGGTTCATAATTCCTATTCTAGAATTTATCTGGTTTTAATTGACCGGCTGTTGGTAACAGGGGTAGGGGAGGTGCATTTATGTGTGGTTCCATGGTCAGACCATGATTTGGTTCATGTAAAGAGAGCGATGAGCGATGGGCGGACTTGTGATGGTAGATGGATCTGCAATTATTTTTTGTTAAAGGATAGGGAAGTGGTTACAGATTTGATGCTGAAAATTAAGGACAATTAATGGAATGCTTACCCTGCCTATTATTTGGGTTGGGTTTAAGGCTACAATTCATGGAGTGTTGATAGGGATTGGGTCGTTATTCCCCTGCTACTACTATTAGCCCCTCCTTCTACTGCTGCCTCTCTGGCATCCTCCACCTTCTCTCTAGCTACTATGCAACCTCCTTCTACCACCTCTGCCCACTCTCGAGCCCCTCTACCACTTACACAGGGCATATCTCAAGCCTGTACCCCACCACAGAAGTCTTTCAAATGTGGCAACCTGCTCCACATCGCTACTCTTAACTCCGGCTCTGCTGTCAAAGACTCTTCTGACATCTGCCACCTCCTCAAAGACCTTGACCTGGATGTCCTCACTCTCGCAAGACATGGTTCACTGCATGCTCTGTCATGAGTTTTGACACTCTCCTCCATGATGGTTACAAGATCCTCTCTGAACCCAGAACCAACCGTGCCAGAGGTGGAGTAGCTCTAATCCTTCCAGAGTAGGTCTCTGCTTCTGTCATTGCTATGTAAGCCTACTCCTCCTTTGAATGTCTGGTCTGCAGGCTTTCTATCTCTCCTGGCCTCTCTGACTCTGGCCACCATCTGCAGGCCACCTGGCCAGGTCGCCCTCTTCCTCTCAGAGTGGGCTGACCTCTCCTATTCTCTCCTTGCCTCTACCTCTCAACTTAGCCTCCTCAGAGCCCTCAGCATCCAACTGGATGCTTCTAATCCCTCCTCAGGGCTCTTCCGCAACCTCTACGCAACTTTCTCTCTTTCCATTCTACCCTCTGGTCTGACCATGGGTGTAATTTTAAGGGGGGCGGGGGTGTTTGTCCCCCCCAACTTTCATGGCACACCATTTTATCCCCATTCATTTGGCTTGGCCACCTTTTCTTCGGATGCCATGTCCCGCCCAACATTTTCAGCAAAGTTGCTCCACTGGGTCTGACACACACTGCCTGGCATACATTGGATGTTCTCATCTCCTCAGACATCCCCCTCTTCAACCCTCTCTCCACTCCTTTTTCTTGAACTGACCTCTTTCTGCTCTCCTCTCACCTGAAGCTCACTGTACCCCAGGCTAAGCTTAACCCAGCGATGCTACCTACCTTCTCGGTCACTCGCCCCATGAAGTGCATGTCAGTGGATGCCTTTGCCACTACTTTCTTTGCTCCTCCTATGCCTGCGACTGACTCACACTCTGACACAGCCCTCTCTAACCTGCACCTTTCTATCTCCAAAACTCTGGACGTCCTTGCTTCAGTCATGAGACTCTGTCTGAAGCCTACCTCCTTGTGTAACTCATGGTATGATTACGACCTTGCCACCCTGAAATGCAAGTTTAGGGTGGCTGAGAGGAAGTGGAGGGCATCAGGTGCATCCTCTGAGAAACGGGCCTGCCACCCGCTTCAGAGGCAATACAGACTCTCTCTCCTGTCAAAGAAGAAAGCCCACATCCAAGCCTGTGTCTCTTCAGCTTCTAACAACACAGTCAAACTCTTTAAAATCTGCAATGAGTTGGCCAATCCTTCTGCAGTCTCCACCTCTACTGTCCACTCCCAGACCCTCTGTACGATTCTGGCTTCTCACTTCACCACCAAAACTCAGGACATCCTGTCCTCTCTCTCCTCTATCGTTCCTCCTCATGCCGCCTCTCCCTCTCCTCCTCCTTTCTCCTCTTTGTCCCTGACCACAACTGATGATATTTCTAGACAAGTTCAATCTATGAAAGTGTCTTCCAAACAGGTGCTCCTCTGCTCCTCCAGAACCATCAAGGACCATATTGACAACCTTGCCCCAGGCTTGGCAGATTTCGGCAAGTATTTCATTACCACTGGAACTTTCCCCTCTCTCCTCAAGAACTCTCTTGTGCACAATCCTACCTGTCCGGCAAACTATCGCCTGATCGCTATAACTCCTTTCCTGGGCAAACTCCTGGAAAAGCCAGCCATCTCCCAGCTTACTCTCCACACTGAATCTGTTGGTTGTCTCCATAAGTCTGGATTCAGAGCAGCCAGAGGCACAAACACTACTCTCCTGAACACTCGTGAAGATCTGCTCACTAATCTCTATTCAAACCTTCCTTCTGTTGTCATCCTCCTTGACCTTTTCTCTGCTTTTAACATGGTCAATCACGCCATCCTGATCAATCAACTTTCTGATAACCTGGGCATCATGGATCAGGCCCTGGAGTGGTTGACCTCCTTCCTCCTGGACCGACCCTCCCAGGTCCAACTTTCTGCCTTTCTCTCCTCCACCTCTCTCCACATGTGGTGTTCCCTGGGGCTCTAACCTCTCACCCTCGCTCTTCAATGTCTACTTGGCCCCTCTGGACCACCAAATTTCCACCTTCTCCTCTAACTTTCATTGTTATGCGGATGACACTCAGCTCTCTTTCAGGCTCCCCTCCGCCTTCTCTCCTCTCTTGTTCATTCCTGGCTGTTTATCATTGATTCAGGATTGGTGTGCCTCCAACGATCTCTGACGAAACGCCTTTAAGACTGAGATCCTTCTCATTGGGACCCATGCTCCCACTTTCCTTCTCTCACTCTAGCTGCCCTCCTTTGGCCCTCTTCCTTCTCCTTCCTGTAAGGCAATAAACATTGGTGTCATCTTCGACTCCACTCTCTCCTTCTCTCCTCACATCACAGACCTATACAAGAAGGCCCACTACCAGCTGCACCTCCTTGGACGTATTCGTCCTTTTCTTTCTTTCCCGAGAAACTCACTGCCTCCAGAGCCCTGGTTCTCTCTAGGCTGGACTACGGAAACAGCCTCTTCCTCAATCTGCCTTCCTCTACTCTCTGCCCAGAATAGAGGACTGTGAGATTTGTCCTTGGCCTCAAGCCCAGGAACTGTATCTCTCCAGCCCTGAAATCACTGCACTGGCCCACGGTGGCTGCAAGGATCAAGTTCAAGACCTTCTGCATCGTCCACAAGGCTTTCTGGGGCCGGGACCCGCACTACATCCAACTCTCTCTTCCAAAACACCATCCTTCTTGAGCCCTTCGCTCAGCCACCTCAAACTCTCTGAAGGTCAGACACTTCTCCAGGCAGAGAGTGGGGGGTAGATCACTCTCCTATGCAGGTGCCTCCCTTTAGAATGGCCTTCCTGCCCCTCTCAAACTTGAGCCGGACCACCTGAAGTTCTGGAAGCAGCTCAAGACCTTCCTTTTTGCTTCTTCTTTCTCGCCCTCTCCCCTGCTAACCTGCTAACTTACCTGTCTGCCACGCTGACTGGTTACCTGGCTACCCTCAGAGTCTCCCTGGGTACCAGCATCCTCCATGACCAGTCACCCCTGCACTGCCTCCGGGCCTACTGTGAAGGTAGGGGCTGTATATGTAACCCTACATTCCCTTGCCTCCTTGCAGTTACCCAGAGCTGTCTGCCCTGGCTGCACGTACTCAGAGCAATTTAGTTATTTATTTATTTTTATTTGTATTTATAAAGCGCACAAGCGGCCCTGGGGCATCATGGCGCTGTTACAGATTGCTTAGCTTACATAGCTAAGTAGTGAGGATATAGGATAAAAACAAATGCAGGCGCTAGAAGCAGAAAAGGAGCATACATAGGGCTGTTACTGGGGTTACAAGCAAACAGCATATATACGCAGGTTGGTTAGTGACATTTAGGAGAACAGTAGTGTTTTTAGTGTTTTGCGGAAGGTGGAGTAGGATCTTTTGTTTCTTAGTGTGGTGGGTGGGACATTCCAATTTTTTGAACATGCGTACGCAGATCAGGTTGGAGAAGTGAGTTCTGGTGGGTCTGTTGGAGGAGTGGAGTATGATCCTTTTGGATAGGTAGGGTGGGGCATATAATGAGAGGCATCTGTGTGTGATGGCCATGGATTTCAATAGTATGCGTTCCTTAACCAGTAGCCAGTGGGCATCTTTCCTAGCTTGAGAGATGTATTCCCTTTTGGGAACGCTCAGGGCTGCCCTGAGGGCATTGTTTTGGGTGACTTGAAGTTTGTTCAGGTTTTTACAGAGGTACCTAGCAATAAGGCATTGCAGTAGTCCAGTTTGGAACCTACTGTGGCTCTGCCGATGGATAGGCAGTTTTTGGTGGAGAGAAAGGGCTTAACTGCATTGATTACTTTAGTGGTGAGTGTGGCCGAGGTAGCTATGGCGTTAACCTGGCGAGACATGGATAGTGAGGAGTCTAGATAGACAGAGTTTTGCTAGTACCTACTAGAAGGATCTCAGTTTTATCTCTGTTTAGGCAAAGGCTATTGGCGGCCATCCAGCTCTGGATGGCTGAATAGATTTTGGTTAGGGCTGCCGCATCTTCTTCATAGGTCCCAGTTGGTGGGAGTAGTACCTGCGTGTCATCAACGTAATTGGTGTATGCTATGTTGCGACAGTCAAGGTCATTGAAGAGCGGGAGGGTGAATATATTGTAGAGTGTGGGGGCAGTGCAAGAGCCCTGAGGGACACCACAGTGGATGGTGGTGGGTGCGGCAGATGCAGTGTCCGAGAAGACTTTCATGAGTCTTCCTTCCAGTGCCCTGATTGTACTTCCCCCTTCCCTCTCCCTGGCACTCCCCCCTCTAACTCCCCCCTGCCCTTTGCATTATCACACGATCTGAATGGCATAAGGCCTAGTAAGATCCTTTTTTTTGTCCTCCCTCTGTCTTCCCTCCATTGTCTTGTCGCTTCTAGAAACACTGTGTACAGGCACGCTATAAATGACTCCTTGTATCATCATATCATATTGTACTGGAAATGTGAAAAGGAACTTGCTTTGAGAGCTGGAATTGAGGGACTGCAACCTGGGCGTTGGGGGAGAGGTTCCATGGATAAGGTTGTTTCTCTTACTCTCAGGATTTTGAAGGCTGAATTGAAAGCTCTCTTATTTGACGAGACAGATTGGAAGTTGACATTTTGAAACAAAGGTATCATGAGAAGGGGAAAAGGCAGAGAAAATCCTGGCATGGAGATTAAGGGAACAGTGGGTGTCTAGGATGATAAAAGCTATTAAAAATTATGCAGGTCGATTGTGCTGTGAGAATGGGGGAATACGGGCAGAATTTAGAAAATGTTATGAGATATTGTATAGATTTTAGTAGGGTGGAGACAATCAGCAGATTCATTCCTTTTTGGAGGGCCTTGATCTTCCTTGATTACCCCAGTAGACCTCTGCTCTTTTGGATTGCCCTATACCTGAAACTGAAGTTGCAATGGCAATAAAGAGAATGTAAAGTGGAAAGTCTCCAAGTGACAATCGTTTTACTGTCCGATTTTATAAACTATTTTTCATCCAGTTTTGACTTGAGTGTCTAATCGTGATTTAATGTGGGGTATCCTGCTGAGATCAATAATGGGTGGAATAATTATGGTACTCCTGGAGGCGGGTAAAGATACAACTTGTTACTCTGACTGTAGACCTATTTCCCTTCTTAATACAGATGTAAAGTTTTTGGCTAAGATTCCGGGTTCCTGATTAGATGGTGTTCTACCAGCGCTTATCCATGGTGATCAGGTGGGGTTTGTTCGGGGGCGGCATGCTTCAGACAATGTGAGGAAGACTCTGAACATGATATATTTGGCTTCAAGGGTGCATTTTGATGTATCCCTGCCTTCTCTAGATTCGGAGAAAGCATTTGACAGGGTTGAATGGGGATTTATGGAAGCCTGGTTGGGGAGATATGATTATGGTGCCAATTTTAGAAAATGGGTCACCTCCCTTTCTGATGAACTCACTGGTAGGGTACTGCTGAAGGGGCGAGTGTTGAAGTCTTTTTGATTGTCCAGAGATACTAGACAGGGTTGTCCCTTGCCCCCTCTATTTTATGCCTTGGTGATAGAATGCCTGGCGGTGGCAATTAGGATGAACCCTACCGTTCAAGGTATTGAGTGTGGGAGTGTGGAGTACACACTTTCTTTATTTGCAGATGATCTCCTGGTCTAGTTCAAAGACACTAATGAATCGCTCCAGGAATTGTTGTCGATTTTTGGGGATTATGGGAAGATAGCAGGTGTTAAAATAAACCGGGTGAAATCTTATATTATGCCATTGGTTGCTGGAACTGTGGTAGGTGGAGAGGGGGAGACATTCACCCTAATTATGAGTTTGATGGTATTTCAGCAGTAATACGACTGAGATACCACCAAATGGTATTAATGTTACCACCACTTGGACCAGCAGTATTACCACCGGATTACAAGTGGTGGTAGGTGGTGTAAATCCCCTTTAATTGGAGTCCAGAGGACCTCATGGGGATTTTGGTGGTATTACCACTGATTTGGCAGTTTTGGGGTGGTAAGCAGAGAAATTAGCATTCTGCTAGAGTTGTTTCCTATGCCTTACCTCCAAACCTGTAGTTCAGTGGTGTGGTAATGCAGCGGTAATGCAGTGGTAAGGCTGAGCTCATAAGAAGGCCCATTCTGTGGTATAACTATTGAAAATTGTGCAATGAAGTACCTTGGGATTATGATTGCTAGGGCTCTTATGGCTCTTTATAACCTCAATTACATTCCAATTATGAAAGTTGTGAACAGTGACCTGTGGAGGTGGTCGAAGCTGACTCTCCTGGTTAGGTCACATGATGACCGTTAAGATGAAAACTCTACCGAGGCTTCTCATTCTGTTTACAGTACTTACTACACTGTTATCAGACAATTTATTTAGGGAATTTAACCTTTGGGATTATAGATTTGTTTGGTTGGGTAAAAACCAAATGATCATAGGAAGTCCACTTACTCTCCTGAAATATTGTGGAGGATTTCTTTTTCCTGACCTTTTCATCTATTATAAAGCTGCTCAGCTTAGAGTTATACTGGAACATATGTGTGATAGTTTGGACACTGTGATGAATCTGGTGGAGTCATCATGGAACTCCCGGTGGTAACCTGATGGCCTATGAGGAGATGTGAAGAGTCCATCGGGTGAGGCATAGTATCCCCCATTTTTACTTGAGAATAAGCCTCCCATGTCTGAGACCCTCATGATTTATTGCCATGTTTCTGCTCCTTTTCCCACAAAGAACAGGGAAACCCTTCTAATTAAATCTGTGAACCACCCTTGTCAGTGATGAATCACCCTTTTTCATTCCAATTATCAATCTATCAAAGATGACCTACCATCAAGGTCTTTTGGAATGCTCATTCAAGTTCCATGAGTCAAACATTTTCAATGGACTTCTGTTCCCAGAAATCACAAAGTACCGAGACGGAGAAGAGGAAGGATTGAGCAATGTGGAAGAAGAGAGACAGTGGACCTAGTGAGTGTTCTGGTGTTTTCAGGCATGCACCTGTGCCTAGGAAATCCAAGCAGCCCAAAAAGAAAATGAAGGACTGAAGGCGTGTAACTGAAAATTACCTGCATGAAAGAGAGAAAAGAGATGGACATAGTAAAAGGGATTTGAATTGCAAAAAAAACCTTTGTTTATCTGTGGTGGTACATAGTGTCAATACAAAGCAAACAGAAGAAAGATCATATATTGGGAAGATGCATTATCAAATACCATAAAAAGGTGAGTTTTGGAGTGGGTGGAAAACCCATATGAGTAGAAGCAGAATTCCTGGCAGAGGCGTACACTAGGCAAATGTTAAGACACAGATTTATGACACAGATTTCAGATTCACAGAATATACTTTACAAGGTATTGGATTCTTCGAAAAGGATACAAACTTGTAGCAAAGGATACACTTGGCGTCTTTTCCCAACTGGGTGGAGAGCGAAGTGGAACGTAGTGCAGTCAATATAAACCTTCTAACTAATGCCACTCTTTGACGGGATTAGTCAGCAGTCAGAGAGAGTTATTAGAGGGAAGGGCGAGAGTGAACCAAGTAGCACCAGGCTGCAGATGAGACAAGAAAACTATCAGAATGGTATTTTGAAAGAGAGGTAATGAATTAAACCTAACTATTATGCACTAACCTGCAATGAGCCAACTGGAAGTCTCGGGGAAGTTTGATGAAGTCCAAGGAAGTTTGCGGGAGTCAAGAGATGAGAAGGGAATCCAGGAAAACAACGACAGGAAGGGTAAGTGAGGAGACTAACCCGTACGAAACGCGGGTCGCACTAGATCTGAGTTGGTGCACCCCGGAAAGCGTCCAAAGTTCAGTGCACTTGGAGCAATTGGGTCCTTGATCCAAACTGAAGAATCCTATGAAGTTGAAATCGTGGGAGAGGCCCAGTGAGAATCCATGAGACTCGGAGAGGAAGGATTAATAGAAACCGCGTAAATGAAACGGCAGACTGGAGGCTCCGCGGGGAGCGGGAGGTAAGTGTGAGTCCGATGTGGAATGCGGTAGACTGGAGGCTCCGCCGGGAGCGGGAGATTGTTGAGAGTCCGTGTAGAACACGGCAGACTGGAGGATCCGCAGGGAGCGAAAGGTTGACGAGAGTCCGTGGGTGGAACCAAGGCAGGAATGGAAGCTCCGCGGGGAGCGAAAAGTTAGATTGGGCCGCGCAGGCAACCCGATAGAAACTCTGTACGGAACAGAGCGGAATATCAGGGCGAGATGGAAGATTTGCTGGAAACAATCACCCTGATGACGAAGGAACAGCAGGAGCGTCTGCTCATAACAGCAGGGGAAGTCTCCGGAACTTTAGAGTACGTAAACGCAATCAGAAGCGTCTGTGCTCGGAACTCGCACAGCTAAATAGAGTCAGCTGACAAAACGCCTGACCAACGTGATGACGAAGCATTGGTCATGTGACCCGGGCTAGTAACCATGAAGTGAAAAATTGGTAAACAGTATGATAGCAACCGCTGATTTTAACGGCGCCTTCCAGATAGTTTCCACAACGTGTAGAATGGTCTAGCCGTTCTGAAGGCCACAGGCGCCGGTAAGCAGGAGCGGGTTGGAGTATGAAGCAATCCATATGATGCAGGCATGACAGCACCATCCCCCAAAGGACGCCTCACTCCATTCGCTGCATGGAAACGACGCAACAATAAGGGGGCATGAATGTTCGACCACGGCTCCCAGGACCGGTCCTCTGGGCCATAACCCTTCCAATCAATGAGGTAATAGGGAACCCCAGCCCGAATTCTTAAGCCCAAAATAGCACGAACCTCGTACTCGTCGGAACCCTTCACCGAGATGGCCAAAGGCCGGACGGGCAACCGGGTCCGTGACGTGCATGTTTTGACCAGAGACACATGAAAAACAGGGTGTAAGCACCAACGTGTCTGCAGATCAAGACGTATAGCGGCGGGATTCACCACCTGAAGTACCTTGTAAGGGCCAATAAATCGAGGCAAGAGCTTCTTTCTACCTGGGAGTCTTAGGTTTTTGGTAGACAACCAAACCATCATGCCAACTTTGTAACGTGGAGCAGCTCTACGGAGCTTATCCGCGTAATATTTTGCAGTAGCTTGGGCCTTTAATAAGTGTTTCCTGATGCTTTTGTGCAGGGCGGTCAGTGCGACCAAATTGTCCGCGGCCTCAGGGACCGTGTCATTCAGTACCAGATCCACTGGGATGGATCGTGGATGCTGACCATATAGAGCATAAAAAGGTGACATCCCAGTGGAAGAGTGTTTAGAGTTGTTATACGTGAATTCAGCTGCCGGCAACAGCGAAAACCAAGAGGACTGATATTGGAGGCAAAGGCAACGTAAGTATTGTTCCATAGTACCATTAGTCCGTTCCGTCTGACCGTCTGTTTGTGGATGATAGGAACTAGACAGGCGGTCTTCCATAAGAAGAGCAGAGGTTAACGCCTTCCAGAATCGGGATGCAAACTGCGACCCTCTGTCAGTGATAATGACGGAGGGCAAACCAAAGAATCGAAAGACGTGTTTCAAGAATAGGTCAGCCAGTGTCTTGGCATTAGGTACCCCTTGACATGGTACAAATAATGCCATCTTAGTAAAGTAATCTACTACGACCCAGATAGTGTCGTAACCTTGAACAGGAGGCAGGTCAACCACAAAGTCCATGGAGACCATGTACCAAGGTTTGTGTGGAACTGGCAATGGATGTAATAGTCCCATAGGCTTGCTTGATGTATTTTTGCATTGGGCACATAGGGAACAAGAGGAGACATAGTCCACAACATCTCTTGACATGTTAGGCCACCAACACCACCGGTGTAGGAGTTCTAATGTCTTTTTCTGACCTGGATGAGCAGCTACAAGGGACTCATGACCCCAAAGAAGTGCTTTACTTCGCGTCTGCTCAGTAGGCAGGTACAAGGCTCCGTTCATGAACGGTAGGCCTTCCTGGACATCCAACCGAAGTTCTTGTACCAACTGAGGATTGTGTGACACCCATTCTTGGATTCCCTTTTTTAATGATGGCTGAGCAGAACAACCACATACCACATGCTCTGCCAATAAAGGTGGTTTAGTCTTGGAGGTGCTCTCAGTTCCAGAGTACATGCGTGATAAGGCATCTGCTTTGGTATGCTCCCTAGCAGGCCTGTAGGTGATGGGGAAATCGAACTGAGCAAAAAACGAGTGCCACCGAGCCTGGGGCGCGGTAAGGCATTTCGTGGTTTTGATGGCCTGCAGATTACGGTGATCAGAGTAAACAGTCACTGGGTGTTTAGCACCAAGTAGGTGATGGCGCCAAGCCAGAAATGCCTCTTTAATGGCCAACAGTTCTTTCTCGGTCACCCTGTAATTTCTTTCGTATGGGGCCAGCTTGCGTGAAAAGAACGCCACGGGGTGTTCCATCCCTGTGTCTTTACAAACTTGGGACAGGATTGCACCCGTGGCTAGGCTGGAAGCATCGGCTTCTAGGATGTATGGCACTTCCGGATCTGGGTGCCGAAGGACAGGAGCCGAAGTGAAAGCATCCTTGAGAAGATCGAAGGCCATCTGGGCTTCTTGGGACCAGTGGAATGGAGTTTTAGGACTGGTTAGGGCTGTGAGAGTCGATAAAAAGAGTGAATGAAATGCCTGTAAAAGTTTGCAAATCCTAGAAACGATTGCAGAGACTTGACAGAGGCGGGCACCGGCCAATCCAGGATCGCTTTGACCTTGGAGTGACTCATCTTGACTCCATAACTGGTGATATCGTACTCCAAAAATTCTACGTCCCGAGAATGGAAAACGCATTTCTCTAATTTCACAAAAAGATGGTTTTCCCGTAATCTCTGGAGTACCTTAGACATGTGTACAATGTGTTCCTCCAGGGAGGCTGAATAGATTAGGATGTCATCAAGGTATATCACTATGAATTGGTCGAGATAGTCGCTAAAGATGTCATTCATAAAGAATTGAAAGGTGGCGGGGGCATTGCATAGGCCAAAAGGCATGACGAGGTATTCGTATAGACCATGTCGGGTTTTAAAGGCAGTCTTCCACTCATCACTGGGCCTGATCCGCACAAGGTTGTACGCACCTCTCAAATCCAACTTAGTGAAAATGACAGAAGAACCCAATTGGTCGAGCAGGACATTAATCAACGGGAGAGGATACTGATTTTTTATCGTTATGGCATTGAGAGCCCGGTAGTCGATGCAGGGTCTCAGATCCCCTTCTTTTTTGGGGACAAAAAACAGCGGAGAAGCCGCTGGGGATTGCGAAGGACGAATAAAGCCCGCCCGGAGAGCCTTATGAATGTACTCCTTCAGAACCGCGTCTTCCTTTTGGGTAAGCGAATAGACTCGACCTGATGGTGTTTTTGCCCCATCAATTAGTTCAATTGGGCAGTCATATGGACGGTGCGGAGGTAAAGTCTCTGCCATGCCTTTGTCAAACACATCAGCAAACTGGTGGTAGACCTGAGGTATAGCGGATGTGGAGGACTTCAGAGCGCACATCCCGGAAACGCCTTCTAGAAATGCTAGAACAGGAGTATCATGAACCCCTCCTGAATCCGAAAAGCATTGTTTATTGCAATAATCAGACGGGTACTGGATGTGACCAGTAACCCAATCTATCGCAGGGTTGTGCAATTTGAGCCAAGACAAACCCAGTATCAATGGGTATTGAGGTGCTGCAATAACGTCAAAGACCATGTTTTCAGTATGGCCATCCGGCAAAGAGACTGTGATGGGTACAGTTTCCTCTGTTACCAAGACTGAAGAGAGTGTGGAGCCGTCCACCGTCTTAACTGATTCTGGTACTGTCTTAGTTACAGTAGGAATCGCTGAATGCTTAGCGAAGCTGCTGTCTATGTAATTGTTGGTTGCACCGGAGTCTATCATAGCCTTAGTCTGAATGGTAAAGTCGTTGAAAAACAAAGACGCAGATACAGCAATAGACGAAGCAAAAGATAATACGGAATCCTTCTTGGGGCTCGACAGAGGGACCCCTGCTACTGCCGAGCCTTGGCGTTTCCTGCCTTTTTGGAAGGTTTCTTAGGGCAGGATACCAATAAATGGTCTGCTGATCCGCAATACATCTAGAGATTGTTTTTGCGTCGGTTTTCTCGCTCAGCAGCCGACAGCCTACCCCGAATAGCCCCTATTTGCATGGGTTCGGGTTCACTTGAGGTGTTCTGAGGTGCTTGAGGAAAGCTAGAAGAAGCCATGAAGGGTCTTTTCTCGCCCTTCCTTGCAGATCTCCTGGCATCTATCTGTAGGACGAGATCAAGCAGATCCATGAAACCCGAAGGCAAAACAGGGACGGTTGACAGTGCGTCTTTTAACTCCTCAGACAGGCCCTTGTAAAAGACTGCCGTCTTCTTATCTTCGGGCCATTGTGTTTCAGCAGTTAGTTGATTGAAACGTGCAAGGTAAGCCACTAAAGGTTGGCTACCTTGCTGTAGGTTCAATAGCTCCAGATCCGTGGCTTGGGTCGCATACCTCATATCGAACACCTTGCTCATAGCTTACAAAAGACCATCGCAGTCATATAACAGCGGACTATTAGTCTCCAACAAAGGGTTAGCCCAGGCTGCAGCAGTGCCCCCTAAATGGGATAACACAAATGCTGCCTTGGTTGTTAAGTCAGGGAAAGAACTGGGCCTACACAAAAAATGAAGACGGCACTGGTTCACAAAGGTGCGATATGTCTTAGGATCTCCCAGAAACCTCTCGGGTGGAGCCAGAGGGAACTGGGTTGGCATGAGCACCTGAACAGATTCTTTCTGGTGTGTGGATAGACCAGAACCAGACGCAACAGGTTCCGGGGCAGTTCCTCCTTGAGAGGAGGCCTGTATGGCGTCTTGCATCACATCTATACGATAGCGCATGACATCCTGCGCTGTGATCATCTTGTGTCTTAAGTGCGCCACCAACTGGGTGAGGACAGAGAGAGGATCAGTACCCTCCATATTAGGCTTCTGATTCTGTTAAGACACAGATTTATGACACAGATTTCAGATTCACAGAATATACTTTACAAGGTATTGGATTCTTCGAAAAGGATACAAACTTGTAGCAAAGGATACACTTGGCGTCTTTTCCCAACTGGGTGGAGAGCGAAGTGGAACGTAGTGCAGTCAATATAAACCTTCTAACTAATGCCACTCTTTGACTGGATTAGTCAGCAGTCAGAGAGAGTTATTAGAGGGAAGGGCGAGAGTGAACCAAGTAGCACCAGGCTGCAGATGAGACAAGAAAACTATCAGAATGGTATTTTGAAAGAGAGGTAATGAATAAAACCTAACTATTATGCACTAACCTGCAATGAGCCAACTGGAAGTCTCTGGGAAGTTTGATGAAGTCCAAGGAAGTTTGTGGGAGTTCCGAGATGAGAAGGGAATCCAGGAAAACAACGACAGGAAGGGTAAGTGAGGAGACTAACCCGTACGAAACGAGGGTCGCACTAGATCCGAGTTGGTGCACCCCGGAAAGCGTCCAAAGTTCAGTGCACTTGGAGCAATTGGGTCCTTGATCCAAACTGAAGAATCCTATGAAGCTGAAATCGTGGGAGAGGCCCAGTGAGAATCCATGAGACTCGGAGAGGAAGGATTAATAGAAACCGCGTAGATGAAACGGCAGACTGGAGGCTCTGCGGGGAGCGGGAGGTAAGTGTGAGTCCGATGTAGAATGCGGTAGACTGGAGGCTCCGCCTGGAGCAAGAGATTGTTGAGAGTCCGTGTAGAACACGGCAGACTGGAGGATCCGCAGGGAGCGGAAGGTTGATGAGAGTCCATGGGTGGAACCAAGGCAGGAATGTAAGGTCCGCTGGGAGCGAAAAGTTAGATTGGGCCGCGCAGGCAACCCGATAGAAACTCTGTACGGAACAGAGCGGAATATCAGGGCGAGATGGAAGATTTGCTGGAAACAATCATCCTGATGACGAAGGAACAGCAGGAGCGTCTGCTCATAACAGCAGGGGAAGTCTCCGGAACTTTAGAGTACGTAAACGCAATCAGAAGCGTCTGTGCTCGGAACTCGCACAGCTAAATAGAGTCAGCTGACAAAACGCCTGACCAACGTGATGATGAAGCATTGGTCATGTGACCTGGGCTAGTAACCAGGAAGTGAAAAATTGGTAAACAGTATGATAGCAACCGCTGATTTTAACTGCGCCTTCCAGATAGTTTCCACAATGTGTAGAACGGTCCAGCCGTTCTGAAGGCCACAGGTGCCGGTAAGCGGGAGCGGGTTGGAGTATGAAGCAATCCATATGATGCAGGCATGACAGCAAACCTCAAGTATGTGAATTAAAAGTACTGGCAAGGGAGTACACCAGACCAACCTCAAGTGTGTGCATTAGATGTCCTGGCAGGGGAGTACACCAGGCAAAGTCAAGTGTTTAGTACAAAAGTCCTGGCAGGTAAGTATACCAGACTATTGAAAAAGATTGCAAGAAGACAGAGTTATTGCAGAAGTGTTCTAAATGGCCAAGAGAGGTCCAAAGAACTATGGTGCATGGAAATCTTAAAGAGTAAAGACAAATCCAGGAGCAGGGCCCTATCCCCTAGACCCAAGAACTTTGTCCTTGAGGAAATGTTTTGTTTGAGTCATTTATTCTTTGTTTCTGAACACTTTTTCCAAACCAACCAAGGTTAAAGACAAATCTGCTTTTTCACTTTACAGTTAAGTTTGTAGTGTGAGGATCAGAATAGAACGTTGGACCCTGGACAGTTTTATGTTGGACATCCAGAGCCTTAATTTTTGGTTAGGTAGGGAAATCCTCTTAGAGTATGGTCAGGGAGGCCTTTTCCCAACCCCCTTTTTTTAATAGAGGTCTTTAATCAAATCATGACAAGCTTGTGCCAGACTCTCATTTCTGACTCCCTACTGCACCTATTGTACATTCCTGGAGGAGCGGGTGGTCCTTCCAAAGAAGATTAGGGATTTGATATTGTCTCCCATAAGGTCTCTCCCCCATGAGGTCCATTTTCATCTGACGTTGTGGGTCTTGTGGACGTTATGGAAAGAAGTGACTAGTAATGGGGAGTTCTCTACTTGGCTGTCGCTCCAGAGTTGTGGGGACCCCTTTTTGATTTGGGAGGGTTAGGTTTCCACTCTACTGCTTGGTCGGGTGTGGGTCTCGTGGTGGTCTTAATATTTTCTCAGATGGGTAATTTAAGGGTTATGTTGAGGTTCAGGAGATGCTAGGAAAGGCATTTTTACGATATTTGACTATCTTAGACTTAAGGGTCGCCTTTTTTACCCCAGCTTTTAAGAAGGTTTTGGACATGAGAGCTTCTAAGAAGGGTATAGATTCCAAACTATATCAAATTCTTCTGACCAGTGATCTTACAAGTAGACAGTCCTTCCAGAGTTGTTGGATCACAATATCCCAGACGCTTTTTTGGGATAAAATATATAGGATTACTTTTCATGGGAGCCTTTCTACTCCTGCTATGGAGAACTAGTTTAAGGAGAGAAATTCAGAAGCAAACTAGTCAGTGAGTACAGTCCAAGCACATTTCGTAGTATTGCTGCTTCCTAATGCGGCCTGCTTGTGGGAAGAAAGAGAACACAATATACAAAATTAAAATTCAATTACTTTTAAATATTGCTAGCTAAAAGACTTAACCTTCCAGTGAGGAAAAAGGAGAAGAGAACACATTTGGATGAGTAAGCAGTGCCACCGTCTTTACTTGTGACCTGCTACTAGGCTTGGCAACAAGACAGGGTAAAACAAGGATGCCCTCCGATGTCACATTTGTATTCCTCGAACCTTTGATGAAAATGCTCAGCTCTAAGGATGTCTTTTGCAGGGAACATGGGAATCACGAGAAGGAATATGATAATGGAGTAAGGAGACAGTTTACTGCAATGTGGAGAAGAGAGAGTGGGTCAAGAGTAGGAGCAGAAAATTGTCCGAGAGAGGGGGAGAGAGGGGAGAGTGGGGTGAGACAGAGTGGGTGAGCAAATGGGGTAGAGAATGGGGTGAAAAATAGAGAGATAAGGTAAGGGTGAACGGAGCACAAGAAGGGGGATTGATACAAGGTGGAGAGGAAGTGGGGTAAGAGGGAAAGAAGTGGAACAATTGGGACAGAGCGGATGAGAGGGAGAGAGTGGTTCAAGAAAAATAGATTGAGATGAGTGGGGTAGGTGGGTCAAAGGGGTAGTAAAGCATATAGTGACAGGAGCAGGAAGGGGTGTAACAAGAGGGAGGAGAAGAGTAGAACAGGAGCAGCCATGATGCAGGTGAAAGAGAGGATTGAATAAGAGAGAGAGAGAAAGAGTAGTGTTAGGGAGAGACAAGATGGAGAGTGTGGAGGAAGAGCAAGTGAGAAAGATGTGAGAAACCAAAGGGTATCTCACCTTCTAGTGCGCAGGGATCTCTCGCTCAGGTGGTCAGGGCACGGCTATTGCGTTTGAATCCAGACCGTGGGGTGGACCAGTGCGGGAGGATCACCTGGGTGAGGGGTCTTCGGGGAGTAGGGGTTAGGCAGCCGGTGGTGAGATGTGGTATTCCTCCCTCTCCCGTACCTATGATCTCTCCTATTTCATTCCTCAATGTCCCAATTCCCCCCCTTTCCACACAAACACTGGGCCGAATAAGAGAGCAACTCAGAGTAATAATGCAAACTCTTACACATTGCACTGGCTATGTCCCACTAATTGGGTCAGGCGAAGTCAGGAACTTAACCCTAAGTGCATAGTTCTGATACCAATTAGCTCTCCTCACATGGATAAAAGGCGGAACGTAGAAACAGGAGCAGAGCAATTGTCCGAGGGATGAGAGCCACGGGTGGAGAATCTCAGGAGTTCCCTGCAGGAGGTCGTTGCCTCCGAAAGGCAGCGAAAGACACATGGAGAAGGCTGAGTCCCAAACAAGAAAGCTAGGCTCTGTTTCAAGGACACCAGGGACCTTCCTGGGTAAACGGCAGAGTTGGGGAGGCGAGGTCAAGCCTGTGGTACTAACCTTGACTCAAGATTCAAAGCAGCACAGAACCGAAAGGAAACACACACAGCCAGTGAGTTGGCAAGCGACAATTGAAGGCTAAAAAAATAGTCCATAGGCGCCCCTATGCGAGAACGAACACACCCCATTGACCTGTTCTTTGGGAAGGTACCCACTCGAGAGTCTGCAGCCACACTTTAGCTCACTGTACCCTTTACAGATGTTATGTTATGTTAAAGGTACTTGTATAGCGCACCGTCACCAACAGAATTGGTCCCCAGGCGCTTTGGTGGATCTGTAAACAGGAAGGACGGGTACGGTTAGTCGGGAGGAGGGGAGCAGGAGAGTGGGAGAGGTGATGTGCTGTTGGCAGCTTCAGCTCGGTATACACCGACTGCTGGGCATTGGTGCTAGTATCGGATCCGGCGAGGCCTCAAGTGCTGTGGGTGAAGTTTATGTGTTGTTGATGGGGTGTGGTAAAGTGCGTGCGGATTGCTGTGAGAGAGATGGTTGTGTGGCTTTGTGTGGGTTTAAGTATGCAGAAGATTGAGGGTTGGGTTAGTGGGGTCTGTATCCTTATTAAGGTACTTATGGTTCCGTTAGAGTTGTATGGCCCTGGGTTGGGTTGTCGCTTGTTCCTCATGGTCCGACTCGCTTCGGTGGTTCTGTGCAGATCCAGCTATTCTCAGGTTATCTAGTGTGACCCTGGTCAGTTGAGGCTCTGAATGGTTCAGG
Source organism: Ambystoma mexicanum (assembly GCF_040938575.1). Classification (NCBI taxonomy): domain Eukaryota; kingdom Metazoa; phylum Chordata; class Amphibia; order Caudata; family Ambystomatidae; genus Ambystoma; species Ambystoma mexicanum. The sequence continues at coordinate 1,073,936,949 of NC_090921.1, read as the reverse complement.
GTTGGAGCTGTGTTGATGTCGTGTCCTGGTGCATCCGTCTTGGTGAGCCTGTGTGTTTAGTCATTCGTTTCCTTCTGTCCTGACAGGTTTTTTGGTTTCCGTAGGGTGAACATCCTTGGGGCTATTGTTTAGTTGTAGTTTAGTGAGATGGGGTGTTGTGCTTCCTGCTGTGTACAGATGGGAAATTCCCATTTGTATATCAGTCTTTGTCCCTCCCACATAGGCAGTCCAGCACCAAAATGCTATGGCAAGTCCCTTTTGAACAAGAGTACCAACAGCAACCCCATATACGTCTTTCAGCCTTGTTGGGCCTCATCAGTGAGGTGGAGCTGTGCTTCTCTGAGAACAGTGAGCAAGGGTTCCACGTCTGGATGACCCTAGGAAACATAGGGTGACTAAACTTAAGTCCCTTAAACAATCAAAAAATAGTACAAAGGCGCCCCTATGCGAGAACGAACACGGCCCTTCGACCCGTTCTTTGGAAAGACCCTTCAAGGGCCTTAGGCTTAGTCACCTTAAATTGAATGTCTTATTTGGAATCTGCTCCCTAGCTCTCCCCTAGTACCTGAGATAACCATTCCGACCGCTGATCACACCGATCCAGGGCCTTTTCCAGGAGTCTGACCACACAAAGAACGTCTACTAGTAAGGCTGCAAATGGTGTGGACCCTAATGTAAACAAGCTGGCTGTTCACATGATTCCCCTAGATGCCTCCATTGCCTAATAGGGTTAGCCTGCCCAAAGTCAGATGCTCATTATACCATCCCTGTTTATATGTATGACCCTCAGCCCGCCACCGATGTGGCCAGGATTTTTGTTCCAGGCAAAGGAGCTCTCCTGCAGCTCAGCCCATTATCTCCTGTGGAGCAGAGCCTGTTCATTTGATACTCATAACTTCTATACTCCCTGAGCTGCGCTGCCGCAAATGAAAAAAAAAAAAAGAGAGCGAAAGCCAAGCTTTGAGCACATTTGCGGATAGATGAGCACCCGGGGGAGGCCGGGCCTCTTCCAATATGGAGCGTTTGGCTGATGGCCACAGCATTAGCTCTCTGCTGCTGCACAGCTAATAAAAATGCATATTTAAAATCTGCAGAAATATTGCACGTCGTTGGTGGTAATTCCAATACCCAGGTTGATTGTGTGAAGAGGCCTTTAAGATTACTGGGGTAGATCATGGAGGAGGGGCAGTTAAAGAGGGGATAATTCGGGGCACAAGGATGGCGAAGGGTGATTGAAGTTGTCCTTTGAACCTTCTCGCTCTCTTCCTTGCCGCAACCACTTCCCCCTCTCTGCAGAGAGACAGCTTGGAAGCAGGCCCCTTTCTTTGTCTGCTCTGCCAACAGTAAGGTGACCGCGAGCTCGCGAGACAACGCTGGATTGTGTGAGGGGGGCTGTAAATGGAGTTCCTCTTCTGGTGGCGCTGAGAGAGGCAGGGAAAGGGAGGTGGGTCATGCCTGACAAGGGTCCTATGCAACTGCTACAAGACTTTCTTTGTGGTAGCGGTGGCGAAATCCTTTCGAAGCAACACTTAAAAAGAACGCCTTTTATCCCGAGAAACCGCACCGTTTGTTAGAAGATCCCAGCTGCGAGTCAAATTGTAACGCTATAAAGAATTCATGAGATGTCTGCGTGGTTTGATGTAGCGGGGCAGCGATACGGAATTCAATCAACTTTCGAGTAAGTGGCACGACCGTGCATTCTCGACATATGCACACAATCTGAGAGAGCGTGACTAAAATGCGAATGGATTCCATAATTACAACGTGAAGTCGAACATTTGCCCGTGGGGCATGCTGTTTAGTTGACAAATGTCTAAATTACCAATAATATCTTCATTACTCGGAGTCTGACTCTTCCTTGTGGCAGTTCTATACTTTCGTGAGTGATTGTACCTGTGACAGACATCCGTGCTAGCCACCTTCAAGGCCGTCACAGGTCTTGGTGAAACCCAACGCCAAAAATGTGCACCCTTTGCTATTTTTTGCATTGCACTAGCAGCGTGAAGGGCATAGATATTTTGAGGCGTACCTTTGGATGCTGCTGGGCTAAGATAAAAACGTACTGTTGGTCCATTGCATTTACCATGAAAATGATTTGTAGGGTAAATCTGGAGATTGAACGCACTGAAAATCTTGCAACTTCCACCAGTATATAGAGTCATGAACCATAAGCCTTCCTAGTACAATCTAGTCACATGAACTCTGGGCGTGTTGCTAAATTGCACTAATAACCTATGGCATTCATTGAACTAAAAGGTTTGTAAAGGGACATTATGGTTGCAAGCTGAAATTGAAAAAAACAAAGACATTTGCCAGTTATGGTAAACTATGCAAACATAACTCATGTGACCGCCATGCACTACTAAGACTAACACCCAGGACATCAAAGATGGCATCACGAATGGCATCATCAATGACATCACTGATGACATCACATATGACATTACTACTCTGTAAAATTCCTGATAGAAGGTCCCTACAAGCGGTCCTGTTAAGAGTGTTACTACCGGGATCTGAAGGGTGATCAGTAGTCCTGTAATGAACTACTCCATGCATCCCAAAATGTACCTATTGGAAACGGAAGCTTTGTTAATACAGCAAACTAATAATGCATACACTGAGACAATGGCTGTAGCATGTACCATAGAAGTTGAGCATTCGTATTCTTGTATGATTGGCCAATAGCATCATAAGTTCAAGCCTGTCAGAATCGTGACTAATGTTAAACTTGGAATCAACAGCTAACGTAACAAGAATTAGTATAGACGTGTTAGCGTACAACGTATATATAGCACATCAATGCATACAAATCTGAGGCAGATACATGGAAACTTAGTAAGGGAGGATAGCTCGGGGGCAACACGCTCACCTTGCAGGTAGCCAGGAACCAACTCACCCTCCCCCACCATGGGATTTACACAGTGCAATTTGAGCGTGAGTTGGTTCCTGGCTACCCGCGTTGACTACAGCAACCCAAATTCCCTGAGGCCACAATTGGTACTAACCAGCAACACCTGAACAGACTGCCTCCCTGAAGATTGCAAGAGGCATGAAGGCGCTTGGAGGAGAAGATCAACTGGACTGTGGAAGGTGCACCAAGCTGGGAACCAGAGTGCACCCCTCACCCCCCTTCTAGGCACAAATATTTCAAAATTGGCCACTTCGATTTGTGTAATTTTTGGCATGTATGTAGAACTCATTCGATATTGGGTGCACTGAAATAAAATTATAAAATTCGATTTGGCCAATTGTGAAATATAAATGATTAAAGATGTATATATATATAACACATGCGTAATGATAACACATGTTTTCCATTGAAAAAATATGTTATTACAATGATACCTGTTCTGATAAAACAAAGGTTGTATGCAGAAACATACACTGTATATTAGATATACATGAAAAACTTACAACACATGATAGAACACAGACTAGTCTGTGTTGTACGTACAGCAACTACCTATATGCTACAACACCAACTGCGTAATGAGCTGACAAACACAGCAAATGCTTACTTTACTAATGGAAAAATACACAATAGTGAAAGCGTAAACAATGATGCCAACAGCCCACTGCATGGAATACACACCGAATAGAAACAATTTGTCAAACCTTTAAAGCAAACGCACACTAAGACCATGATTGTAAAAGCGTATATACCAGCAACGCACTGAGTGGAACACATGTAAAATGTATGCAACCATACAAATGATAGGAAGAGCATACGCAAAGTTAGCAAAAGCATACTACCTTACTAAAATTATGAACTTTTCAATTTAATTTATTACTCATAAAGATTCATTATTACATACAAGTTAATATAAAACATAGTATACGCTTTCGATGATATTACATTAAATGAACTACTCCCTGCAATTTTTAGATGTACTTCATCAGCTCTAAAAATGATTTTATTGACTTTTAATGTTGCATTTAAATATGCAATGTAGCCTATTGTTATTGTTATTGTTATTTTGCATTTGTATAGCACCTTATATACCATTGGTATGGTCTGAAGGCGCTGGTAGTTTGAACGCCCTTGGGAACCGAAGTTCGGGTCAGTGGAAAGATTAGAGAGAGTCCAAAGGTGCGTGTGCGCACCGGTATGTGTGCAGCTGGTGCGGAATTCATGTGGTAGCTGCTTCTTATCGGTAGGTGTGGTGGTTGAGAGATCAGGGATATGTGTTTGGTCTGGCTGGAATTATCCAGACCGAGTGTGGCAGCGTTAGGCCTGAGGAGAAACGCCTGGCTGGGGGTGTGAGACCAGCCATGTTTACTTAGAGTGATGGGGGGTGAGCGGCAGATGTTGATATGAGAACAGTTATACCGAATGGTGTCATAGTATCTCTGTGTTCTAGTTGAATGGTGGTGTAAGGAGAGAGTAAGCGTGGGGTGTGATATGCAGTATGCTCTTTCAAAGATTCCTTGCATTCCAAAACAAAATATGCACGTCGCGCAATTCTGAGCGGTCAGGTCCGTTCCATGTGTTTTGGTTCACATCCGCTCTATGCACTATTCACCCATACACTCATTTGTTCCATGCGTTTGTCCGCTCCACAACGTTCGTTCGTTCCATACACTCGTTCGCTCTCCACACACTCGTTCACTCTCCACACGTTTGTTCGCTCTCCACAAGTTTGTTCACTCTCCACACACTTGTTCGCTCTCCACACTCGTCCGCTCTCCACACACTCGTCCGCTCTCCGTAGCCTCGTTCGTTCTCTGCACCCTCGTTCGCTCTCCGCACCCTCGTTCGCTCTCCACACCCTTGTTCGCTCTCCACACCCTCATTCGTTCTCCACACCCTCGTTCGCGCTCCACACCCTCGTTCGCTCTCCACACCCTCGTTCGCCCTCCGCACGCTCGGCCACTCTCCGTACACTCGGCCGCTCTCCGCACACCCGGCCGCCCACCGCACTAATCTGCTCTCCGCACACTCAGTTGCTCTCCACTCTCAGCCGCTCTCCACTCTCAGCCGCTCTCCACTCTCAGCCGCTCTCCACACTCGGCCACTCTCCACACTCGGCCGCTCTCCACACTCGGCCGCTCCCACGCTCCTTCGCTCTCCACGCTCCTTCACTCTCCACGCTCCTTCGCTCTACACACTCCTTCGCTCTCCACGCTCCTTCGCTCTCCATGTTCCTTCGCTCTCCACGCTCCTTCGCTCTGCACGGTCCTCTGTTCTGGACGCTCTTCAGCTCTCCACGCTCCTCCCCTCTCTGCACTCAACCTCTCTCTACACTCAACCTCTCTCTACACTCATGTGCTCTCCACATTCATCTGTCTTCCACATTCATTTGCTCTTCATATTCGTCCGCTCTTTACTCTCAACCAACCTCCACACTCATCCGCGCTCCACATTCGTCCGCCAGCAGCGCTCCTCCTCCACGCTCATCTACACTCATCTATATTCATTCGGTCTCCTATTCAGCTCTCTCATCCTCCGCACTCATCCGCCCTCCTCATTCATCTGTTCTCGACACTCATCCGCTCTTGACACTCATCCGCCCTCGACACTCATCCGCCCTCGACACTCATCCGCTCTCGACACTCATCCGCTCTCGACACTCATCCGTTCCCCCCACTCAGTCGCTCCCCCCACCGCTCTGCACACTCAACCGCTCTCCCCACTCAGTCGCTCTCCCCACTCAGTCGCTCTCCTCACTCAGTCGCTCCCCCCACTCAGTCGTTCCTCCCATTCAGTCCCTCTCATGCTTCTCTGCTCTCCACGCGCCTCTGCTATCTACGCTCCTTCACTCTGCACGTTCCTCCGCTCAGCACGCTCTTCCGTTCTCCACGTGCCTCCGCTCTCTGCACATAGCCGCTCTCCACACTCGACTGCTCTCTACACTCGACGGCTCTCCACATTCTTCCGTCCTCCACATTCATTTGCTCTTCAAATTCATCCGCTCTCCACACTCATCCGCCAATAGTATTCATCCTCTAACACTCATCCACAACTCATCTATACTTATCCACACTCATCCTTACTCATTCGCTCTCCCCACTCATCCGCTCACGTCCTCCACACTCATCCGCTCTCCACAGTCAACCGCTCTCCACGCTTATCGGGTCTCCACGCTCATCCGCTCTCCGCGCTCATCCGCTCTCCACGCTCATCCGCTCTCCACGCTCCTCCGCTCTCTACACTCAACCGCTCTGTACATTCATGAGCTCTCCACATTCATCCGTCTTCCACATTCATTTGCTCTTCATATTCGTCCGCTCTTTACACCCAACCGTCCTACACACTCAACTGCCCTGCACACTCATCCGCCAACAGCATTCATCCTCCAGACTCATCCACACTCATCTATACTCATCACAGTCATTCGTACTCCCCACTCGTCCAATCACCAACCGTCCTACACACTCAACTGCCCTCCACACTCATCCGCCAACAGTATTCATCCTCCACACTCATTTATACTCATCACAGTCATTCGTACTCCCCACTCGTCCAATCACGCCATCCACATTCTTCTGCTCTCCACGCTCGTCCGGTCTCCACGTTCATCCGCTCTCTGCACTTTCTACATTCCCAGTGATTTATTCCTATTGTCCACTTTACTGTTTTAGATCTACATTACTCGTTTTAGTTCTGTTTGTCATTGTAGGTTACAGTCTGGTTAGTTTAGCTGTACTTTATTTATTTATTTATTTTGTGGTTTGCTGGGTCGGTGTTATTGTGATGATTGATGTTGCTGGTTTGGAACCGGTTGGTTTTAGGGAAAGAGCCAGGTTTTTAGTAGTTTGCGGAATGCCGTTAAGTCCTTAGTTAGGCGGATGTGGGGAGGGAGCGAGTTCCATAGGGTTGCACTTCAAACTCAACTTTCACGGAGAGGTACACTTCTAGATTCGCTTTCAAAGAGAGGCTATTAGAGATTCCATCAAGTGTGGCATATGCTAACATTCACACTTCTGCTCAGAGGTGGCGGAGGCTAATTTGTGTGGTTCTTTCGGGCTACTGTACTAGTTATCATTAGACTGCAGGCTATTGAAAGGTAGGTTAGAGTGGCAGGAGCTTTCAGGAGCAGAGTAATTGCACTACGTCCCACCCAAGCCAGCACTTACAGTTTTGTCGGTGCCGGTGTCTGTTGGCTTCCTTGGCGTCCCCTGCGGACACCGGCTGACACTCCCTGGAGTCGCCTCTGTTGGAGTCGCCCTTGGCCTCGGGGCCCTTAGCCACTGGGGCTGCCGGGCAGGGGGCTGCCCTGGGAGGACCGGTGATGAAGGGAGGGATGGGCGGGTCAGGAGGCGGGGGGGTGGGTGGTACCAGGAAGGGGTTGGAGGCTAGACCCGGAAGGCTGAGCGGATGGCCCAATCAGAGTGCGGGGCGGGCTGGGAGGCGGGCTGGGAGGCGGGAGGGCCCGAGGGGACTGGAAGATGGAGTGGGGAGGGATGGAGGGGGAAAAACGGGCTTGAGGAGGCCTGGGGGGCAGGGGGGTCGAGGGACTGGAAGAGGGAGTGGGGAGGGATAGAGGGGAAGACACGGGGCTCGAGGTGGCCTGGGGGGGTGGGGGGGCTCGAGGGACTGGAAGAGGGAGTGGGGAGGGATGGAGGGGGAAAAACGGGCTCGAGGAGGCCTGGGGGGGCGGGGGAGCTCGAGGGACTAGAAGAGGGAGTGGGGAGGGATGGAGGGGGAAAAACACGGGCTCAAGGGGTTCTAGGCCCACGGAATGCCCAGAAGTTAGGGTCAGCCCACGATCCTGGTCACACACTCACTGGCAAGGCTCCCTCTGTAAACAGAGCGCGATGGCCACGTGCGGGCCGCTAGACCCGGAAGGCTGAGCGGATGGCTCAATCAGAGTGCGGGGCGGGCTGGGAGGCGGGCTGGGAGGCGGGAGGGCCCGAGGGGACTGGAAGAGGGAGTGGGGAGGGATGGAGGGGAAGACACGGGGCTCGAGGTGGCCTGGGGTGCAGGGGGCTCGAGGGGACTGGAAGAGGGAGTGGGGAGGGATGGAGGGGAAGACACGGGGCTCGAGGTGGCCTGGGGGGCAGGGGGGCTCGAGGGACTGGAAGAGGGAGTGGGGAGGGATGGAGGGGGGAAAAACGGGCTCGAGGAGGCCTGGGGGGCGGGGGAGCTCGAGGGACTGGAAGAGGGAGTGGGAAGGGATGGAGGGGGAAGAACATGGGCTCAAGGGGTTCTAGGCCCACGGAATGCCCAGAAGTTAGGGTCAGCCCGCGATCCTGGTCACACACTCGCCGGCACGGCTCCCTCTGTAAACAGAGCGTGATCGCCACGGGCGGGCCGCTAGACCCGGAAGGCTGAGCGGATGGCCCAATCAGAGTGCGGGGCGGGCTGGGAGGCGGGCTGGGAGGCGGGAGGGCCCGAGGGGACTGGAAGAGGGAGTGGGGAGGGATGGAGGGGAAGACACGGGGCTCGAGGTGGCCTGGGGGGGGGTGGGGGGCTCGAGGGGACTGGAAGAGGGAGTGGGGAGGGATGGAGGGGGAAAAACGGGCTCGAGGAGGCCTAGGGGGCGGGGGAGCTCGAGGGACTGGAAGAGGGAGTGGGGAGGGATGGAGGGGGAAAAACACGGGCTCAAGGGGTTCTAGGCCCACGGAATGCCCAGAAGTTAGGGTCAGCCCACGATCCTGGTCACACACTCACCGGCAAGGCTCCCTCTGTAAACAGAGCGCGATGGCCACGGGTGGGCCGCTGGACCCGGAAGGCTGAGCGGATGGCCCAATCAGAGTGCGGGGCGGGCTGGGAGGCAGGCTGGGAGGCGGGAGGGCCCGAGGGGACTGGAAGAGGGAGTGGGGAGGGATGGAGGGGAAGACACGGGGCTCGAGGTGGCCTGGGGGGGCGGGGGGCTCGAGGGGACTGGAAGAGGGAGTGGGGAGGGATGGAGGGGAAGACACGGGGCTCGAGGTGGCCTGGGGGGGCGGGGGGCTCGAGGGGACTGGAAGAGGGAGTGGGGAGGGATGGAGGGGAAGACACGGGGCTCGAGGTGGCCTGGGGGGGGCTTGAGGGACTGGAAGAGGGAGTGGGGAGGGATGGAGGGGGAAAAACGGGCTCGAGGAGGCCTGGGGGGCGGGGAAGCTCGAGGGACTGGAAGAGGGAGTGGGGAGGGATGGAGGGGGAAAAACACGGGCTCAAGGGGTTCTAGGCCCACGGAATGCCCAGAAGTTAGGGTCAGCCCACGATCCTGGTCACATACTCACCGGCAAGGCTCCCTCTATGCTGAAACAAACATTTAGAAATACATCTATTTACAGCAATTCCAGTGCAATTAATTTTGCAATGATTTGCATTTCCTCGCATCTCACTTTTGTGTCCAGCTATGCATGAAAACACAATTTTGCTTTTGGGAACAAACCTACTAAATTCATAAGTCACGTTTTTTAAATACAATTCAGTTTTTTTTCCATAGCCCAAGTCATTGCCGCCAGCATGTATGAAAATTGCCTCTGGGATTTCGCCACTTGCATGATAATGACGTACTTGTTGAATAATTTCGTCCCATTTACCACCACGATAACCAGGCCATTGAACATCCACCTTTTTTAATGGTACGCTTCTAAGGACACGTCGTATACAGTTTTCAAGTCAAAATATTGATGAAACTCCAATAATGCTTGGATTACTTGCCAGTCATCTTCATTACTCATAGTCCTACTATTCCTCGTCACAGTATTTTACTCTATAATGGTGCTCTGCCTTCCGACAGAACCTTTCCCCAAATATCCTTCCTTTTTAAACTTCTTTTAGCCCCTCCCTTTCATAACCAAGTTATAAAGCACCTGACTTGACCCATGATCCTTCTGTCTAGTCCACAGGAGCCGGGATGATGTTACCACCAGGGAGGTAGAGGAGGATGTCAGAACTGTGATAATGAAGAGTAGGACTAGGAGCAATGAAGATCACCAGTAAGTAATCTGAGTATTACCTCTACGACCCTCTTCCTCGTCACAGTACTTTACTCTATGAAGTATACAAAGGATCCAGAATCAGACATGCACATATTAGGACCGAAAAGGAAGAACTCCCTGCACAGCAGGAGCAGTGCCCCTCCAATAAAGAGTCACAAGAAACCACCTTGAGAGAAATGGAAGTGAAACCAGCCACAGAGGGACAAAAATCCCAGGTTTTGTGGATAGATATGTATCCAAACTGCTCATCAGGGCCACGTCAAGGAATCCAAGGGCTCTTGTCCTGGAAAGTCCAACCAACGAACCACCAGAGATTCACAGAAGTCGCAGGCAAAACACCAGGGAAAAGGGAAACACTAGGCCAACTTCCAGGTTGAAGAGCCTGAAGTAACACACTGAGCAATATGGGGGCCAAGAATAATCTGCATAAAAAGAGTCACAACCACACTATATTCTCAGAATCAGATGATCAGGAATAGTCTTCCAAGAATACCAGCCATCCGAGATGAACCATCAGCCACTGGCATGTGGTAGTCTAAATAATGGACTGGCCAACCATTGAAAAATGGAACACCAAAAGGGCTTAAAAAGGCTGTAAGAAATCTGATCCCCAAGGCAGGCCTCAATGAGGCAGGACAATTAACCTGGGGACTCCTACGACCCTGCTCTTAAAAAGGGAAAATGAGGAGAGAAACACCCCTGAACCAGCTAAATACCTCCTTTCCCAGGGCTTGTCCCTCAAAAACAATCAAGAAGTCATCCTGCTCTTGAGTTTGTAGCCCTTCGAGCCACATCTTGATTGGGCTGAAGAACCACAGGCCGAAAGTGGAAAGAACCAGGCTCCAAGAGTGCACAGATGCAGAACCCTCTCCACAAATGAAACATGTCGCCAACGTAGATCCTGCTTACTGCCACCGAATTAGAAAGATCTGAGGTGGTAGGCAAAGGAAGGCATATGCTAATTCAGTGAACTATCACCCCAAGACCACCTGAACCCTGCAGGACACAACCATCCAGCATTCCCCATGTGAAAACAGCCTCTCACCCACAATCAACATAATAGTACCAAGGGACTGAGAGATATCCCTGGCAACCATGTTCCAGTGTTCTAAACATGCCACACTACAACACTGCAAGGGCAGGCCACATGACTTCATCAGGCAGAAGGTAGGAACATGAGATAGTCAGCAGCCCTCCTTTGACCTCACTGAGGGAAGGGGAGGCTTGGAGAACTCAAAAGTGTCCTCCTCACCCATTTCAGTGCTAGAACCTAATTATAGGTTATAAATTACAAAGGGCACAACCAGCTGCCCACACCCATCGCCCACTTCTGTAACATGCCTACTACCAATAGCCAACCTGCACCCACTCATTTAATTCTCCAAAGCAAAGCAAGGGCCTGACCAAAGCACTTAGACCCCATCTACATATGTCACAGGACACCCAGGTTCCATCTTAGACTCCCTGCGTGCAACTCCACATCAAGCATTCTTAGACAAGGGCACTCCTATGGCTCTTGAGCAGAGCCAATCATGACCCACAGAGGTCAGATGCTGCCGTGGTAAAGGTAGAAATATCTAACTATCCTGAATCTCTGGGAGTAGTGTAAGCCAATCCAAGAGCACCCATGAACGGAAGAACCCAGTGCTAGGGATTTTCCCTAAGAGCAGCTTCCCTGCATATTACCACTACTAGGCAGGAATAAAAAACTTACTGGTTGGACAGAGGCCAGAAGAACACCAAATTCACACCCCACTGGCGTACTTTACACACAACCATATCTGGTCCGGACAGGAGGTGACTCGAACCGTAAGACCAATCACCACCAAACAAGGGATGGAGGAGACAACATTACATCCTCCACCTAAGACTGAGGTTAGCAACTGGAACAGAGCAGGACGCAGAACTCATAGAGCTGTTATGCTTACCTCAACTACCCTACTGCAACTCACAGTAATGCCAGGGGACCCAATTTGCTATGGCCACAATCGCAAACAAATAACAAGGCACAGAAGGTCACTAACAGCAATCCAGCAGGCAGCAAAACTTGGTGATGTCTTAAAATAATGAAGCAGGAATCCAGCACCTACACTAGACTGAGCACATCACCCAGAGCCTGCTCAAACCACACACCCCACACACGGGCAGATAAGGGATTACATGAAGGGTTATGCTGGCTCAGTCAAACCAAACTCTTTACCCTGAGCCCTCACTAAGCAGGTTCTAACAACAAACAGCCATACTAAGGGGGCTAGTTGACCGATAACCCTACTTGTGTCCACAAAGCCCGGAACAAGATTGCAAGTCCTATGACCCCAGAGGGGCAACATACAGTAGCAGCAAGACTGTCCTGGCAAACTCCTTGGAGCTGTATCACAAGTCAAAAAAGCTCAGAGACCAGTAATCTCCATACCTTCTAGCTTCCCAAGGAGATGCTGCCATGTATTAACCCAAATGACCCCAGCACGACTGCAGCCTTAGACAGATGGCATCATGCATTGATCACATAATAGGTAGGTATGAAAAATAGTACAACTACAATTTTATCAGTAACCATTTTTTCCTTTGAATTTAAAGAACCAGGATGCACAATTCCAGGTTTCAGCCCTGTGTGTTTTATAACCATTATGCTATGCAAGTTCCACCCAAAACAGTAGCCAAATAATAACTTACATGGAAAGTCCACTCCAATTCCAATTAAATTTTGAAAACTTTTTTTTTTTGCTGAACGCGAGCCCTGTATTCTACATTCATGCTTGATTCACAGTAACATGTACCTTTGTAAACAATGAAAACCTGGAACCGATGCAGCCTTTTTGAGGCCAAAAAGATTTCTGCAAGATCGAAAAAGGCAGCACAAACACAGGCTGGGAAACCTCACACCGGATTATGTTTCAAACTGGAGAGCTGCAAGGTAGGAGGATGATTCACCAATTACTTTCAGCTGCATGTTTTTAGGGTTCCCATAGTAACCAGTGGAGCGAAAAGTCATATACAGAGACAGGAAGTTCAGAGACCAAAGAGAAAACTTCCTAACTCTGCTCCTAGGAACCCCATTACTCATGCCAGGTGCACTGAAGAGAACCTCCGTCTTCTTTCTGCTGTTATCCACCTCAAGATGGGACTGGCTGTAAAGAACTACACGTACAACATCGGAGAAGTGAGGGTAAAACAGAGAGAAGCCTAAATGTCCATCTGCCTACTAAACCCTTTTAGTGAGTCAGCATTAAAAGCCTCATCCAGCTTGGGAGTGGAGGAAATCAGGTTTTCACAATAGCACTGGAAACCTGCCCACTCTGCTGTGGGAGGGTTCACTGCCAAAATATCACTCATCCCCTATGACTGCCTGTTATTGATGCAAAAGAGGGCACCCCCCGATCTGTACCCACATGAAGAGACTGGGAAATCAGAAGACCTGCATGAGCCTTGTCCGTTTCAAACCTGAGTTTAGGGGCTGTGAAACCCCATACACAGAATAGCGGCAATGATCATGAGACATAGAGAGTAAGACAGTGACCACAGACCTATTCTCTCTTGCTCACTGTGACCTCGAGACTCCTTGCAGGGGCGTCTGCAATCCACACATCCCCATGCGGTGCTACCTCTTTTAATTCTTTGTGGGGCGGTCAGGAGACAGGGTTATCCTAACAGTACCAGTAACATGTCCCCTGTAAACATCCAGTCTAACACACAATGCAGGTTGGCAAATGTATTATTTGTACACTTTATATTTGCTAGTGAATGTACTACCTATTTACATGTACATTTCACTGGCACTTTAAACATGTGTATATTTTTTATTGCAACCAGAAGATGCTTGTAATTACATTAAAAGTGGAAGCATCCAGTATGTTTGTTATTGTATGAATGCATAAGTAAAACATTGTACAAATACTCATACTGCCTATACACACATATGTTACAATGCATAAAAACCAAATGTACAACTTATTTAGATGTACCTTACAAAAAAAGTGACATACTTTCAATTTAAAATTGTGCAAATGCAAGCACAGTATGCTTTTTATAGTGATAAAAACGTAAAGGTTATAGTGTGTTTGTAAATGTAGGCATTCATATTTTTTTTTTTTATTTGGTTAGTTGATACAATCAACTTTTCAAATATACAATCAATTAAATCATTATATACACATAGTTCAAATATAAATACAACATAATATTTCCACATCAAAAAGTGGATTTTAAAAAATAGAATCAAACTAGAGTGCATGAAAACAAGACCAAAAAGAACACAGGTTACAACATGGTTACTTCGTTAAAAGATCATTTAAGTGCACTTTTGGGTACTTTCCATATTTTATGTTCATATGCACGAAAATAACAATTTCAAAAATTGCACAATTGCAATACGGGTAGCTAATTTTATGTTGACAAATAGAAAGTACCACATTTTATCTGGGTCTCTGCAACAGTAGGACGTGGTAAGTAGCTTAAAGTATTTTTCTCTCCTTTCCTTTAATGCTGGGCATAATACAATACAATGCTTGAGTGTTTCTCTCACGTCTGTGTTTGTAAAAAATCGACAGAAATTGTGTTCAGGTAGAATTATTTTTCTCTTGGCTGAAACGTCGTTCGTGGGCCAAAAGTTTAGCCTAAAGCGAAGATATTGACATCTTATTTCAGGTGAGGGACATTTGACCAAATAATCCGCCTTAGTGCACATTTGCTTATGGCCAAACAGTGTTGTATCAAAATCCCTGTATAATAGACACTTGGAGCGATTCACTATCCAATTGTGCTGATAGATTTGAGTTTTAGCACGATCAGGGTTGATTAATAATAGGTCCAGATCCACAGAGGCATCCGCCAAGGCATTCATAGTACACTTTAACCACATTTTTGGGAGCGTGTGTTGTGATGCCATTAAGTACCGGGCTATGATTCCCAATGTATTTGGAGCATTGGTGTTCAGCAAACACTTCCTTAAGAATGCTGACATTTTCCATAGAACATGAGCGTAAATTGATATTAATCCAACTTCGAATCGAATTAGTGGAAGTGGAGTACATTTGGGTAAATCCAAAATTTGTTTCCAAAACCTTGACTTGATTTTGTCCCACCAACATTGCTCTTTGGGAGTTTGAGCTCCGACTCCATACAGTATAATGGGGATTACTTTTTGTTGATAGTATAGCATGGTATGTCTTAGTGTGAATTTGCCATATTTCCGTGTTAAAATTCTGACTTGAGCAGTTAGAGTTTGCAGTTTACTTTTGAGTTTTACATTATTAGTCTCACACTTCTATTTGCCAGTCATTGTGGTGCCTAAATATTTGTATTCCAAGGCAGTTGTCAATGCCACATTATTCAAATACCACTTATGGGACTTCTGCTTTGATCTGCCATTTGGTTTACAAATCATGACCTGCGCCTTTTCTGTATTTATTACAAGATTGTTTTGTTCTACATAGATATCAAGGGCCTTTAGCATGTTGTGAATGCCTACCGGTGTTTGGAAAGTAACACGAGGACGTCGGCATACAACAAATAGCATATTTTGAATTGCCCTAATTTTGGCGGGTCACTTACCACGTTGCGGAGTGCATTGCCCATATCTAGGATAAACATGTTGAAATTAGATGAAGCAAGGAGACAACCCTGTTTAAGGCCATGGTAGGTTGAGAATTGTGCTGTTAATACGCCCTCCAAGTTCAATCTCACCTGCATGGTCGTATTAATGTGCAAAAGCATAAGCAGCATACATAAAGATGGCGGGCACTTGTTACCAACAAACTTTTGATAGAACAGATGTCGATCTATTGAGTCAAAAGGAACTCGAAAATCAATGAACGCTAAGTAGAGCAATTGATTTCTGGTCGCCATGTCAGATTTTACTGCATTCAAAACCATGATATTCGGTATCGTTCCCAACACTGTAACAAAACTAGATTGATATGGGTCTTTTAGTTTGAGTCTGAGTGTCCAATCATTAAGATCCCTTAATATTAGTCGATCAAATATTTTGACCGGCGCATCCAGAAGAGCAATGGGCCTATAGCTCATTGGAAGTTGACGGTCGCCCTTTTTGTAGATGGGAACGATGATGGAATGTCTCCATGAGGGAGGAATTACCTGTGTTTTGTTTATGGCAGAAAATATGTGAAATAATATATTGGCCCAGATTTCAGGATTTCTTTTCAAGACTTGATTTGAAAGCCCATCCGGGCCACAGGCTCTAGATTTACTAGCCTTTTTAATATAGAAAAGTATATCATCCAAATCAAACTTGAGAATGAAGGTATTCAATTTACAGGATTCCACATCCACATTGCCTTCTGGGAGTGAGCATAGCTCGGAAAAATGCTCGATCCACAGTTGTTCATTTACACAATTTGCTTGAATTAAGCACTGGGATCCTAAGGACACTTGATGTAGGAGTCTCCAAATTTTAGTTATGTATTTTGTCTGGAACATACTCATCATTTTGGCTCCGTCATCTTGATATAACTTAGCCCGCATACCGCGAAGCCAATTCCTGTATCTAGTTTCGAGTCGTATTAATAACGCTGATCTTATCTCTATAGGTTGTTTTAGGGCTTCCCTCTTATGGGCCCTCAGCAAGGTTTTTTTGTCTCCTCACCTCCTGATTATAGGTGTGCATGTTTGGGGCTTGGGTTTGGCGATTGGGTGGATTAAGCGGTTTGTGTTGGAAGAGGTGCATCATGTCACAATACATGACACTTTGGATGTTATCACTTGAACTCATTGGGTTTAAATCAGGCAGCAATTTGTTAAAATTTTCTAAAGCATTTTCTGACCATCATAGTCTATTTAGACCTGGATTTATCACAATAGAGCCTTGTTGGTGTTGATAATACCCCTGGATTTGCTTACTTTTAGATATGACCCATTTAGCTGTTAGTTGGTGTGGTCACTCTAGGCAGATTCCACAATGCGACAATCCAAAATCAAAGAAAATAGATTAATATTTACATAGATGTAATCAATCGTGGAATAGCTGGTACCTCTACGCCATGTTGGCAAAGGGAGAATGTCTAATTTAAAAGCTCCATTCAATTGCTGTAAATTTTGTGATTTTATAAATTGGTTCCATTGAATCAGTCGGTTTTTATTGGCTACGGATTTTTCAGAGATACAGTCCAAATTTAGATCTCCTCCTGATAGTATATAAGTAATTGAGGAGTCTAATGCAATTGTTAGAAAAAGCTCAGTCAAATCTTTGAAGAAGCAAAAATCAGACATTCCCACTGGATTCCAGTATATATTTACAATTGCACACTTGAAAGAATTCATATATACTTTTATCAATTGCATGTAGTTATTGGGGGATAACCATTGCTCGGATTGCAAGCCAGAATCTTGTTTTACTGCAATGAGTAAACCTGAAGTTGATCTCCCTCGATTTATTTTATTCGCAGCATTCAAGTGGATGTCATAGTTGTCCCAGATAGGGACATCTGTAAGCAACATCTTATATATAAAGTATTATATTGAAATCACTCAAGGAGTTTTCGTTATTATTTAACATGTGCTTGAATCCCCTGGAATTCCAGCTGAGCAGAGCAATTTCCAAGTCAGGAGTGTTTACGTCTAGTTAGATGGAGACTTCACAACATTTACAGACACACCCATTTTTGCTGCTTCCGTTTAGATTTTTTTATTTCTGATGGCCAGAGATATTGTCCTTTAATTGTTGTGGTCAATTTAGAGTCAGCAAGACTATTTTTAGCTGACACCTCAGTGGAAATTTCAAAACCCAAGGCAAATAGCTGATTTTTAGCTAATCATATGATATTTTGTTTAATTCAGGAATTCATCCAGATTCTGACATTACTTAACCTGGGAGCATTAGGAAATTCCACTAGGGCAATATCAGAAGACGTGATGTCTTTGAGTTATGGAATGTCGGAGAAGATGGCTAACAAAGATCGCCGGTTTAGATCAAACTGGGTGGATGGGCTCGGTCTACATTGGAGATTTAAATAGTGCGCTGCTAGGTGTTTTTTAACTTGCACTGACGTTTGATCAAATTTGGTATTTGTATCCTCTGGTGTTTTTCGGAGCCCCTCTTTTGTCAGATTTGTTTCTTTATTAACGGCCAGCACCGAGTGGATAAGCTGAATAATTTCCGGTGCAAGGTCAGAGAAGTTGATGCTTTTTCCTTCACACAATGGGGAAGGTTAAGATTTCCGCATTACTTCTTCTGGCTCTGCCACGACTATGCTTCCGCCTTGCTGACTATTCTTGCGAATTTCTTTATCAGCACCTGTTGATCTCACATCTGAGCCTAACGGTATGGAGTTTTTGCTCTCTGCATTATGTTTGGCATTGTGAGAGATTGTCTTCTCATCAATTAAATGCGAGAGGCCAGAGGTTTTTGAACTTACCCCTATGGGGAGTAATGGGTGACCAGCCATGTAGGCATCGACTCCATGTCTAATCTTGCAGCGGTGCAGGTCGATTGGGTCTGGAATAATAGATCGGCCAGGATTACTTTTACTGGTGGTAGCTTTCTCAGACCCACAATTTTTAATTGATGGACTTTCTTCTACATCACGATTGGCTACAGTTTCAACTAACTCATCCAGATGAGCATATGCCATGATGTCTTTAGAGGTGGTTGCCAAAAGCAGGGAGTCTTCGCCTGTGCTTGCAATTGGTATTTTCTTGCAACCGCACTTGACGCTATTGTAGAATTTTTCTTTGGTAGCCTAATGGTTTAAAACAATTATTTTGTGTTTGTGGAAGAATTTTGCTTTAGATTTCTTTGATTTTTTGACAGCTTTATCTGAGCAGAAGCTTGTGCTTTCCCATTTTTTCCCATACGATTCTGGACTTTTTCAAGGAGACAGGGTTTACTTGTGATGAAGCAACTGGCGGAATAACATTGCCTCGTGGTTGTGCAGATATTTCCAAGGATTTATCCACAGGTACGGTGGTCACAGAGGCTTCATTGCAAGAGCCTATTAATAAAACGTCATCATTTACATTAGTGGCACTTTCTAATGGTGCTGCAGTTTGACAAGCAACATACACACATACAATACTTACAAGCCGTTCCGCCCGGGGTTCACTTGCTCTTCCGCACAGCCATAACCCTGTTTCTTCCTGCCAAGTCAAGATTTTTCCTATTTGGGCTGTTTGTTTGGTAAGTTTTTTGTCAAAAGAGTCATATAATTTGCTTAGTGACAGCATCATTAAGTTCATGGCACTCAGTGCCACTTCAATTATTTTGGCGGTAGTATCCACCTGAGGCGGGGTTGTCAGATCGAGTGAGGGGCTATTTGTCGGGGAGTGGGAGAATAGAAGGAATCCCCAGACTCAACTAGAGGCTTGTCCTTCTCGTCAAACAGTATAGGGGAACCTGATAGGTTTTGAGAGTCATTTAGGGCCGAAGAGTGAGAAACACCCAGTTCTAGGTCAATTATGGCCACAGCGGGTCTACTATTTTCTGGCCCTATCTCTTTTAAATTCTCGGCCTCTATAGAGACATTTTCCAGCGGTGCATCTATTATTTTCTCAGTTGCGGTCGGAGCATTTTCCAGGATGGCGTTATCCGTCAAAGAGGGATTGGGAATTCCGTCTAAATCAACAGGACCTACTCATGGACCAATAGGTTCACTTGAGGGGGCACCTTCTGCTGAAGGTTGGGACAAATCCTTCACTGACTCAGGAAGCTGTTTTGGAGATAGGGACTTGTCCATGGTGATTGGCGCCAGTATGCATGGTATTTCACTGAAAATGGGCAAGCTGGTTTTAGTTGCAAGCAGCGGCGAGACGGATGGAACGTCATGAGACGGGGCCTGCACCGGCCCAAGCTTCGCCACTTTACTCAATCGTTTGTCCGTTGTTGTAGGGGTCGAGTAGTTTAGAGGTTGCTTACGTGAAGAGAGTGCCTGGGATCGTTCTTTTGGGAGACGTTCCGCCGCAGGTATGATGACAGGCATACCGGTCTTCAAAGTGGGCACATTGTATTGGGCCATTTTTAATGTTGGGAGATCAAAAGTAGGGTTCCACAAGAAGGAGGAGAAAAAAAGAAAGGAGAAAGCAAACTAGTGGTTTGCGGCAAAGAGGCAAAGAGGTACTTCAAGGAACTTTGCCTGGTGCGCTCGCGCTAGTGCGTGCGTGTGCACACTCTTAACCTTTTCATTCACTAAGGGGGTGGAGCTTCAGTTCTTTGAGCCGTATTATAGCAAAATCAGCTCTAAACAAAAAGAAAACAAAACTGTAAGTATGAATGTGGTCACTGCAATGAAGGAAGCCACAAGTTCTACTTATATCGCAGACTTGATGAAGCAAATACCCATAGGTTGACGAAAATTCAGAATGGCAGAAATGGTCCACAGGAACAGTGGGTGAGGCAAAGAGGTACTTCAAGGTACTTTGCCTGGTGCGTGCGCGTGCACACTTTTAACCTTTTCACGCCCTAAGGGGGCAGAGCTTCAGTTCTTTGAGCCATATATGGCAAAATTAGCTCGTAGGTCGACGAAAATTCAGAATTGCAGAAATGGTCCAAAGGGACAGCGGGCGAGGCAAAGAGGTACTTCAAGGTACTTCGCCTGGTGCATTCATAATTTGAACAACATACAAACAGCAGTGTGCTTTTCACTGGATGCACACATAAGTTAAATTCACACAATTACTAAGAGTGTGTACACATAACTTCCAATGCATAAAACCAATGTGAAAAGTATTTAGGTGTATCTAAAAATGAAGTTAACATATTTTTTAATTAAAACAGTGTATAATCAAACACAGTACACTTGTAAATAATAACAATTTACCTGTTAGTGTGCTTGTGATGTATGCGTGCACAATAAAAAAAAGGGAAAAGTACTTCACAGTAAATGTGAATACATGAATAAAAATGCATACCAAAACTGAATGTACAGCGGATTAAGATGTACCTTATAATAAAGGAAACATTTTTACCTAAAAATTGTCTAAATACAAGAACAGTACATTTTTAGATAAGAATTCAAGGTTTACAGTTTGCTTGTAAATGTATGTACACATAATGTGAATAACGTACAAGTACTTCTCAGTAAGTATGTACGCATAACTAAACTTGCTTACAAATACAATATGGTAGAAATGATATGTGCTTGTGGGATAAAGTAAACACAATTAATTGTAGTAAGAGAATGTTAAATCTTGTTTTTGAAGATAGTCATAAATGCATCTAGAGCATATGGATTTAAACAGAATGTATGTAAGTTTTTGTAGTAAGGGAACATTACATAAGGCACATCACTAACCCTGGAATTAGAGGGGGGTCGATAGCTAACCTGAAATTTCGAAAGTGATTAAAGGTCTGCTGGCCGCCCCAGACTGCAAAGTTTTGCAAAGATTCATAAAAAAATCAAAACGTTATTAAACATCCCACATTTCGTTTTCTCCCAAAGTGAGGCCTACATCCCATTCATTTTCCCATACACAAAAAAGGTCCTTTTTTCCAAAGAACGCAGCCCAAACCGCTGGATGGATTTGGATCAGGTCCGAAACAACTTGGGCATGAAGCGTTGACTCGCATGCCATGCATGGTTTGGGGATTTTCCATGCTGTGGTTATTTTAAAATTTGACGGAGAAAGGGGTGCCCCGTCTCCAAAAATGATAGTTATATCTCCCATGGTGCGTTGCAGGATCATGGTTTTCAGAAATGAAACGACCGCCATCTTGTTTTTCTCTCGATGCCAGAGATATTAGAGAATATAGCCTAGGTTATGGGAAAAGGAATTGCAGTAAAAATGCTATTTTCAGGTAAAAAACATATAAATGCCATCAAGGTAGAGGTGGGGGAATGGCTAGAAAGCACTGAGTGAAATTTGGGAGTTGGAGGGGGGTCCAGGGACCAGGTTTGCAACACAAAGCTTTCTGTAGCCTCGGCTATAGCTGCTATCTGAAAACAAATGCATCACAGAAGCAGCGTGTGCTCTGGGGTGAAAAGAGAGGGCAGGGGAGGTGAGGAGCTGGCACAGCTAAGGGGGGCACTTGGTGATGGCGGAGAAATATTTTTTTGGGCTGTCTTGCACTATATCCAAGGTTATAATGTACTACAGATAGCCATGCTTACATTTTTTATTAAAGATATTTTTATAACTATAGGGACGTCAGGGGTGAAAATTGCCATTTAGGTCTCTCATTCATGCATTAACAAGGACAGACTCTGCTTAGCTTGAAAGCGAAAAAGGGGCCAGCCTCTTCAGGCCAAGTTCCCTGATAAATGAGCCAAACTTACAGGACCACTTAGAGGAATGGGTTGGCCCTTTTCTTGCTTTGAAGCTAAGTAATGTCAGCCCGGCTTTGAAGTTAAGCAGGGTCAGTCACGGTTAGTGCGTGAATGGGCATCTGAATTATTTACTTTTTTTAAACCGTGGTACTGTCAGTCCTTGAAGGTTTTGCACTCAGAGACAATGTTTTGCCTTTTGCTGAATTGCATTCTGGTATTTGTAGTCTCTGAGTCAATAAAAAAACTGGTATTTTTACAGCAACAGCGAATTTTCCATCCCTGCAGTAACTTGGACAAACCCTGCTGAGCTTCAAAGTCAGGAAGGGGTCAGCCCATTAAGGCCATGTTGCCTAATATATGCCCACCCCTGAGAAGAACACTTAAAGAAACATGGCCTAAGGTGGTCGGATCCTTCCTCGCTTTGAAACTAAGCAGGGTTGGTCCCGTTTACTGCATGGATGGCAGACAGTCCATGGTGCTGAATGCTTAAATATCTCATAACACACGGCATCCGCATTTTTATAAAACAGAAAAAATGAAATTTAAAACATCAGATTTACGCTGAATACTGCTATCAGACAACCCTGGCCTGAAGGAGTTCAAGATGCAGCACTTAACCATTATGCTACAATGATGTTCTTGTTTGAATTGTCACAAGTTTCATACCTAGCCTTTTATCATTGAACATATTGAATTATAGGCTAAGTATGAAATGTATGCCCCATAAAGCACCAAGCTATTGTGTCGTAGTGGTTAAATGATGGGCCTTGAACTCTGGCAGACAAGGGTTCAAGGCTGTATGTTTTTTTAATTTAATTAAAAGAAAAGCAATGCAAGTGGGAGGTGGCGAGGTTTGTTGCAGTACAGTCCTGTGATCTTATTTAGCATGAGGGCATTTAGACGTGGCTGCAATGTCAGCCATGTCCAAACATCCCTTGCGCCAAAATAACGGCGCCGGAATGGCTTTCGCGCCGAAGAGAGTGTGCCGAAATGGGCGCTGCAGTGGAATGCCCATGCCAAATCGGCCCACACAAAAATGATGGCACTTAAAAGGGGTGGACCGTTTGGAAAACACTGCTTAACCAAAGTGTGTGCTCCATGGCAAATCATTCAATCTCACTACGCATTGTCTAAAAACATTGAGTTCTCAAAGTTTTAAATATCTCATGAAACACTGCATCCGCATTATTTTTGTTTAATAATGCCACAATTGTACACTTTTTGAGTCACATAGTTCTATAAGGATTTATATATTTGAGTGAGACTATGGTATGGGTACTTTTCAAGTTAGCTTTATAAAGCAGAGTATTGTTGAAAGCCAGACATGAGGGTGAGGAGGGGAAATGATGAGAGGGCAAGTAAGCCATGAGTATTTGCCCTCGATGTGGCAAGAGAGTTTGCAATCCTGGACTCTGGTGCAGTTATATTCCCCTGATTGTGGCTGCTTTTGAGGGCACAAGTAAAGGACTGTTAATCTGTTGGGTACTTCCACTCGTTTATTTGTTTTCGGGGGACCAGCCGCAAGTGTCACTGACTGAAAATTCTTTTCTTTTTTATGGCTCTTTCTACAACCAAAAACATAGAACCACAAAGTGCCCAATCAGTCGCCGGCAGGCGAAAGCCGGCCCACTCAGGAAGGCCACCGAGAGAAGGCTGAAACCTGTCCTCAGCCCCACCAGCTCTATCGAATCCTCACCGGAGCAGGAGCTCCCATCGTCGCTGCAGGAGCAGTGCCCAGATGCAGAGGAGAAGCAGGAGCTTCCTCTGTCCATTAGGTAAGCACGCAAGCTTATCCTGAGAATCGCCGTCCTCCTGCATCTAATCCCTAAATGCGGCTAAATTGTGCGCATTTAAAAGCACACCACTCGAAATAGATGCCAACCTGCTAAGGAAACGCCACGCACCGCTCGCTACTTATTTCGGAAAGCCCTGAGCCACTGAAGCACGAGAACGCCCGCTTCAAGATGGCCGCCGGGATGCAGTAGGCACCCATCTTCCCTTCTCCACACCCACCCGGAGGCTCACCCCCTGCCATTGGCTAGCCGGGCTAGAAAGTGCCCAATCAGTCGCCGGCAGGCGAAAGCCGGCCCACTCAGGAAGGCCACCGAGAGAAGGCTGAAACCTGTCCTCAGCCTGTCACCAGCCGTTCGCCAGACTCGATTCGCCCAGCATTCGAATATCGAAGTACTAAGAGCTCCAGGACCTGCTCCTACCCCTCCTGATCACCAGGCGTGCACCTTGCCCACTGGACCCACTTCTGTGTCAGTATCAAGGTAAGCGCTGATACTACGAAGCGCATGTCCAACAAACTTTACCTACATCATAACTGCACATATCAAGCATACTGGAACGCTCTCCCATCTGTCCTCTGACTCTGTGCCTTAATACATGACTCACTGAAAGCTTTTTATGATATTTACAGCCTGATCCTACCGTGTCTCTGCTATTGCCATTGCCGTAGTCTGCATTTACTGTGCCACCTCTTATCCCCAGGCATGACTTTGACCTGTACCCAGATGCACACCACTCATCTGTGTGCTCTCTTAATATGTAGTCCCACTCTCAGCTGTATTAATGCATTCTAACTATCGTTAAGCTTAATGTGCCTGTGAGTTGCTTTATACCCCTCGGTCGCCTCCTGACCGCATTTGAAATGCGTTGTACTTTACGATCACCCTTGTCTACATATACGCTGTACCTTATGGTCACCCCTTGACCGCATTTGTAGTGTGGTGCACCTTATGCCTAGGCCTTTCTGCCTCTATCGCTAAACTATAATCCAGGTGACCCCTATTTATACACTAGATTGATGTTACTTTCCGCCTTTCACTGATAAATCTAATCTAGGTGTCCCCTCTTATGTTCTCTACTGTTGTGCCTCTCTGCCCTCTCTGCCCTCATTGCTAATTTGTATCCAGGTGACCCCTATTTAGGCATTAGATTTCAGTGCCGCCCTGGCCCTCTCCCTCCTACGTAGCTAACTAGGTCGACCATCATGTACATTAGTGCTCTCCTTTCACTTTACGTCACGCTAGCCTTACAACCTGCCCAAGTCACGCAGCTACATACGGTAACCACTTTACCACTCTATCCCAAACCTGATCATCCTTCTCACAGTCTAGCTTCCCTACGACTTATGGTCTCGCTTAGAATGAGCCCGGCAGCCTTTGCTGGAGGACAGATCAACCAATACTTTAATGACCCTGCACTCTGGCTAGAACACTTCGCCAAGAAACCTACACCCAACCAACCTTGCCCCCTCCTTCTTAGAAACAAGAGACTAGGCTCCAGATTTCGCCTACGTCACTCCCGCAACAATGTCTCGAAGAAAACCTTACTACCTCCACCTGGCACACCACCTATCACTACCACGTGTAAACCCACATTTACAGAGGTTAAACTGCCTATGCTTAAGGGTGCCCTTATTAACGCCAGATCCCTTACTGCACATGCACTAGACATAGCTGATCTTATCACCACATCTGACCTTGACTTCCTAGCTATATCCGAAACCTGGCTTCATGCTGCTTCTGGCCCCCTACTAGCGCTGGCTCTACCGCCTGACTACGGCATCACACGATGTGACCGCCCCACTACCCACTCTAGAGGTGGGGGTGTAGCCTTCATCCACAAAAATGCTCTTGACATAAGAGTAATACCTGATGCCAAATTGGCATCTGCTGAGCTGCTGGCAGTCAAACTAGCACTCCCCCCCAATCAAACGGCCACTGTGCACCTCATTTACAGACCTCCGGGTCCGGCATTGTCCTTTGCCAGTGAAATCTCCACTCTCCTTCTGGACAATACCAAAAACAAATCACAAATTATCGTCCTAGGCGACCTTAACTTAGGTCTTGGAGACCTAAAGGATCCTGCGGCAACTGATGTCGAGAACATACTAACCGACCTTGGCCTCACCTTGTACATCCAAGAACCTACCCACACTAAAGGTAGAATACTTGATTGGCTAGCTGGCTCCAACTGCAACATTACGGTTCTCAGCAACACCCCTTGCTTATGGTCTGACCACCACGTCATAACCTTCAACATTGAAGCATCCCCACGTACCTCGACTCCAATAGCCCCAGCTCTCCCGACCAGAAGCAAAAAAGATATAACTAAGGAGAAACTCCTGCCGTTGCTACTTCCAGCTCTTGATGCAGCCATCAACACTTGCCCTGACCCCACGTCCCTTGCTGACACGTACAACCTAACTATGCTAACGGCCATTGACTCCATAGCACCTATCAAATTTAGGAAGGCCAAACCACAAGCGCACCTTAATTCATGGTTCACCCCTCAGTTAAGAACTCTCCGCAAAGCAAAACGCTGTGCTGAAAACCGTTGGAAAAGCCACCCCTCTGACGAGCACAAAGATGGTTTCCTTCTTGCCTCACTCTCCTATAAAGATGCCATCATCACTGCAAAAAAGGAATCCCTCAACAACCGTATTATGCAAGCTGACTCGAACACTAAGGAACTTTTCAAAATCTTAAAAGAGCTTGAAACTCCAGTCGCCCCCCCTGACACCTGCTTGAAAGATAGCAAATGGTGTGCCAACATCCAAGCAGCCTTACTAAATAAAATTTCTTCACTTCAAGCGAAAATTAAAGACAAACAGGACAACATGTTGCGCGATAACCGTGCTCTCTCCCCTGCCAAGGCACCCACTCCAGCCACTTCCTACTCCTCACCATTTACATTCTCACCGCTCACTGTCGCCGAGGTAGAAAACATAATTCTCAGAATTAAACCCTCCAACTGCCAAGGTGATCCATGCCCAGCCCCTATTATCAAGGACGCGGCACATGAATTAGCCCCATTCATCACTGCCTTCATCAACTCGTCATTCAAAACTGGTATTGTCCCAGATAACCTGAAGGATGCTTGGGTGATCCCCTTGCTCAAAAAACCTACCCTTGACCCAAGCATTCCTACCAATTTCCGTCCCATCACTACAGTACCATTTCTGCTTAAGATTCTAGACCGTGCGGCATACCTCCAGATTCAAAACTACCTGGAATCCAATAACATGCTAGGTCTACGACAATCTGGCTTCCGCCCCAGACACGGGACGGAGACTGCGTTAATAGACCTCAAAACCCAAATCGAAGACCTAAAGGATCAGGGCAAGCTAGCAATGCTACTACTTCTCGACCTCTCGGCCGCCTTCGATTTGGTTAATCATCAGATCCTTTGCAAGCACCTCCACACAGCTGCCAACTTCTCATCGTCCGCTGCAGCATGGATCAAATCCTTTCTGAGTAACAGATCCATGAGAGTCTTTGCCCCATCCGCAGCAGCCGACCCTTCCCCAATTCATTGCGGCGTACCCCAGGGCTCCTGTGTGTCACCCACACTCTATAACATCTTCACAAAACCACTCTTTGATGTGCTTGACTATCTGGGTGTCTCCTACACTAATTATGCGGATGACACCCAGATACTCATTCCCATTACTGGTGACTATCTGGCTGACACTAAAGCCCTTAATGATGTCTACCTGGTTATACAAGCCTGGATGGCCCAACACCAGCTATGCCTCAACGATGATAAGACAGAGTTTCTCATTTTGGGCACTGCACAACGCCTGAGCAGACTTGAACCGCTATACCAATCTTTCACTATAGATGGCAATAGCATCCAAGTTTCAAAAGACACTAAAACTTTAGGGTTCTACCTTGACGCTACGCTATCATTAACCCGACAAACGAATGCTGTCAGATCTGCTTCAGCATACACATGTAAACTCATTGCAGCCTGCAGACCTTTCCTGACCACCCCCAACAGTGTCACATTAGCAAGAACCCTCATCATGGCCAAAATTGACTACTGCAGTGCTCTATACCTTGGCACTAGTCAAGAGAACCTACACAAACTCCAAACCACCCAACACAACGCCATTCGTGCCGCCTTAAACATCCCTCGTAACCACCATATTTCAGAAACCAGATCAAAGTTAAAGTGGCTACCTGTCAAGCAAAGAATCTCACTCAAAGCACTCGCCATTACACACAAATGTCTGGCCAACAAGGCCCCCATCTATCTTGGCAGTCGACTAGCGCGACACTCGACCTCCCGTCCGCAAAGAACTGCCCAGTCCCATTGCTTAGCAATCCCTAGATTTAAACTGCAAAAAGCAGGGGGCTCAAGTTTCCCGGTCCTAGCTTCCAAGCTTTGGAACTCTCTCCCTGTTACTATCAGAGCGGAAGAGTCTTTTCACACCTTCAAAGCCAATACCAGATCCTGGCTGTTCGACCTGCCTTAAGTCCCTCACAGCACCTCTTTCTTACTTTCCATGTCCTGCTAATTGCTCACCTGTATTTCATGTCCTGTTCATATTATGTAATGTCTTTTCTCTGTAAAGCCTTGCATCGTGACTCCTGTACCTATGCACTTCTGTAACCTCAAATTGCGCCCTGATGCCCCCGGGCCTGTGGGTTTGCGCGTTATAAATAAAATAAATACAAATACAAATACAAATACAAACATGGGCGCCACTTTTATGTTTATTAAGTTTATATAACGCTTTAATCCAAAGCGCTTTATAATAAAACAACAAGATACAATAATGGAAGAAGCAAGTTAACAAACATGAGACAAACCAGCGTAACAATATGTAGAACAGTTTCCTTGGATATTGGAGATGAGGGAAAAGTGAGAAGGAAGGGAGAGGGGGTAGACATAGCCAATCTGTATGTGGACCATGCAGCGGTAAAGCCCGCAGTGGGGCAAGGGTGCAGTGTTTGGCGTGCAAGTGTTCGGCGCAGAAGTGAGAGGCCACTTGCATGACTTCTGAACGATGCTAGGATGGCATAGAAACCTGAAGCATAGAAAGCTGCCTGTGGAGAGACAAGAGAGAGAGGAGGGAGGTGAGCGCTATGTATGCATGAACAGAGACTTTCGCCCAAAGCCTGTTGTGAAGTTCCTCGTGACTTCGACTCCCCAAGATCATATTTGGAACTTATTTTGTGCCTACCCAAGGAGTGTATGGAGTCCCCCATCACCTTTCCCCTTCCTCCACTCCTTTTTTTGCCCCGATCTCCAGGATGCTCAGGCCCACCCCATTCCAAAATCCCAACGGAAGGTGTTAATTATGAAGAGGCAATGCCAGCATGCTGGGCTTTGGAAGGAGGGTAACATAGACACCACTGTAATTACATCAACTGGGCCTGACAGATAACAGCAATGCTGGATCACCCCTGCCTTTAACTTTACCTGTTGATGCACACCACGACTCTGACCCTGACCCCCTCAAGCCCCTCAACCCTCTGATCGTGCCCACCTGAACTCGCCCTTTGACTCAGTCTGCCACGGTCTTGCGAAACCGCTAGCCTCAGTGTTGGGGAATTTGCCTTTGGAAAGTCTTGCGGCGTGCACCCATCCACCTCATTCTACCTCAGAGCCCCATACATCGGCTCTTAAATCTGCTTCTGACTCTGCTCTGGCCACTGGCACATTGGACGGCCACCCTATTTGTACTGAAGTTCCAATCCCCCTGAACCCCATGGCTTGTGCCAATGATGCGGCTGATCCTGCTCCCAGTTCATCGGGGGCCGAGCCTGGAGGGAGCAATTCCCCTTTGTAAGCTCCGGGGGAAAATCTTTTCTCCTCTTATCCTCACTCAGAGCCCATAATCTCATATGCCACGCGGCAGATCAGAGTCCCGACCTGTCAGCAGAGGATGCCTGCTCTATCGGGAGGTTCAAGTGGGACCTGGTGCTTGTTGTGGTGCTGGCTGAGCTGACAGCCATTAGGAAATTACTTTTGGTTCTAGCAAATAATCAGGGGAATGAAGGAAAAAGGGTACAGAAGGGCTCTGTCACAACTCCCGCTGTGGTTAAGGGCCCGACTAATACTCTCCCGAAGTCTACCAAAGCTTGGGCTGTTATGAACCCAGTACCCACTAATGATCACGCTGCCCCTCATTATAGGGCACACAAGAGATTGCCCTCCACTCCAGCTTCTTTGGAACCCAGAACCAATCCCCTGAACTGTACCGTTGAACCCACCGCTAAGCCATCGACCTCCTCAGCTGTGAAGCAAGCCTCAGGACCTGTATCAGGCCAAAGCCCAAATTTCCCTGGGCCATACATTCGATCCCATATAGGGAACACATCTGGGCGATATGCCAAGGGTGGGCTCGGACCTACTGCAATCTTTCTACATGAGGTGCCAAAATTGTTAGAGCCCAAGTCGGAACCGAGAGACGCTTTAATGAACAAGTGCCTGCATTGGTTGCGGTCCGTGAGAAGCTGCACGTTTGTCTTGAGAGAATCTATGGTGGGATGCTCTAAATTCGAGCCAAGGACTTGAACTCCCAAGACACTGTGAAGCTGGTCCTTTGGGATGGCAGAGTGGCCATGATGACATCACAAATCACATCAATGATGCCATCACTCGTGACAACACTAATTACATTAACAGCAATAATTGGCCCTAAACATGGCCGTCAGCCATGGTCAGTGTGCATGGCCAAATATATTTTAACACATGAATGGGTGCTAGTCATGGCCTTCGGTAATGGACAGCTGTGACAACCTTCACCCATGTGCACTGAAAACCTTCAAATACTAGCAGTCTACCAATCATACAGTTTGGCCTTTACCAGTGGTACAGCTTTCAACCGTGTCCACTGTGTATTATATACACTGGTCAGGCACTAGCCATGGACATTAGCACAATACAGGCCGGTGGCCACTATCTTTGGCTGTGCCCACTATATATTCTAACATATAAGTTGGCCACTAGTCATGGTCTTTGACCTTGAGCTGTTTGTACATCTTTTGGCCATTTCCACTGTATATTTCACAAACAAAATGCAATAACCGATGGTCTTTGGCTGTGCCCACTGTGTATTATACAATACTAAGCAGCCACTAGCTATGGCCTTGAGCTGTGCAGATGGTATATTCTAACATATTAATAGGCACTAGCTGTGGCCATTAGCCATGGCCACTGACTACAGCTTTGAATGTTTCCCACTGTATATTTGAAAACAGTGAAGGTCTACTAGGCATGGCTTTTAACCATGCACATTGGTGTTTTTGAACAGTAACCGACCACTAGCTGTCGTCTTTGGTACTGGCCAGTGACCCCAGCTGTTTTTATGGACAAGTCCACGGCCTAAATGGTCATTAAGGTCATCAAACTTTTCATGAGCTAAGTTTTACTTGATGTTATGTCTAATTCAATTTTTGATGTAACTAGTTATATTCAATGTAATTATAATTGTTACCAGTGATGGAATCAGTGATGTGATCTGTAATGTCATCAGTGTTCTCATACAACACGTAATTAGTGATGTCATCAGTGATGTGATCTGTGATGTCATCATTGTGGTCATAGGCTCCGCAACAGGGGGCCCTAAATTAAGTGGCTTTAGCTGAATTTCAGGGGTTTTGTTGCATTAAGTTCTTACCTTAGCATCCCTGTGACTAAAGCATTTTCATTGAATATATATACATATATATAGCATACACTACTCTATTGTACACGCTTCAAACTTTTGAATCCTTCAGTTTTACACCACAAAACAATTGTTCTGTCACATATATTATGCAAAACAAAAGAGGTGATTACTGGAAGGTTTGGAAAACTATTATAGAAAGGGGAAAGACTATATGGTAAAAAGGCTTGGTCCCACCCCAAAAGGGGCAGTCCAGCCCATATTGCTTGATCATATCACTTCTGCACAAGACCACAAGCAACCCAAGACATATTTTGGGCTCCTTGAGTGTCACCCTTCCAGCCATCCCCTCTTTGGTCTTGTCAAAGTCACCTATACTCAGACATAGGTCTCAAGCCTGCTGGACCTAGAGACCCAAGCTACACCTTACTGATGATGCCCAATTAGGCTATATTAAGCCACCAGACTTTGCGGAAATGGAACATTCATTTACACCAAATGTTGCTAAATATGCATTTTAATCAGTACAAATAGAATTATATTTCTAGTTAACATACAGAGCATGAAGAACACCAGCAACAACATTTTAGTTTGTGTCTGCGTTCACCTTACTGCCTTACTGTGAAGGACAAAGGCTCAAAGGGAATGCCCCTGCTGTCACCCTACAAATCTCTTGGATCCATACTCCAATGGTTTGCGCCCATGCGGCTGCCATTGCCTGGATGCAGTGAATTTGAAGAGAGAGGGGTATGGGACATGTTGCTGTTTGTACGTCAGCAAAACAAAGGAGGTGATGGCTTTTAAGTTTAGAATTAATCTTATCCACTGGCATCATTCTGAGCATCCCTCCATAGCATCATTCTTCCCCTGCCAAGCTATTACATCATGGCTACCCCAATCTCTGCGATACAGAGGGAGTACTCTAGTCACATAAAATACAAAGAGAGGATCATCCAGAAGGAAGGTAGGCTGAATGAACACCCGCTGCAGATGACATCTGAAGGCTACCAATAGGATAAAAGATGGAGGATGTTTCAGGACACCTCCTTCTGCCAAGGATTTGAGCTAAGGCTCTCAACTCCGCAGAAATCCTAGCTCGCCTAATCTTTGCGGGATGATGGCCATCAAAAAAAATAAAGGGAAGTCATTTTAATGGATTCTCAGGCAGAGACTTAAAGGGGGCCTCACATAGAAATGTGAGCACCCAGAAGAAATGTAAGGGGGAGGAACGATAGCTAGTGGGAAACGCGTTTGGCTTGGAAGTAAGGCAACACAGGTTCAAATCCCAACCCCGCACTTAAAAACCACTCGCTGGTATTAAGCGCGTTATAAATGAAAAAAAAAACAATAAGCACTCGCATGTGATTCCAGAAAGAGATATGTGGCTTCACTTGAGGGCATGCTGGCAGGTAGCCCTTCCAGACGGACAGGGTATGATTCTATTGGTTCAGCTCTATCCAAGGCAGCCAGAAAGCATGAATGTCTGTTTGGTGAGCTCATAATGTTGACACAGATATCCACCTTGCCAAACCCAAGGTCCTCATGCTGTCAGGGGTTAGTGGTTGGATGTTTATTGAAAGACACCGGGAGGTGAATTTTGGCAATGCCTGTAGTAGATTTTCAGGGTAGATGAGCACCTGGAACTCAGAATTGCATGGCAAGCAGCTTCATCATGCCCTTTGCTACTAATCCAGGTTCTCATTTTTTATGCATTGAGGTTCATCTTGCAGAGTGTGAATTCTGGGAGATCAAGTCATCTGCGGGGAATGATGGGATTGGAAGAATCCATTCTCTGGAGGATCAGCATGGATAACAAGAGGGGTAACCATGGCCTTCTCATCCTTTCTTTTCTAGATCTTTGCTGTTATCACCAGGGGCATTGCTGTATGTGAAAACAAATACCAATCCTGTTGGCCAAGTGAAAATCATTGCATCCAACGTCCGGGCTTGGCGGTCCCTGATTCGGGAGCAATAAACGGGGAGCTGCTTGGGGTGGGGCCTGGGGGGGAAGGCTGCTGCTGGCCCACCTGCGCTGGGAAATCATCCTGCTTAGCTGCCTGAGCTATAGCGACTATGATACGTCTCATTCCATGGTGCTTAGTAAAGTGAGCCTGCTCTTTTCTGCTCATTTTATGACGTTTCCACCCGTTAATTGTTTTATCCTGGCATGTGTGGCTTGTTGTGCTGGTTGCATGACTTGTTAGGATGATTGGTGTTTGCTGCTGTGTGCATGCCTGATAATGCTCTGAGAAATTGGGATGGGGGTTTGAAGATCGAAGCTGAAATGTTCCAGGGAGAAAAGACCGAAAGTTATTTTTCCGAAAATCACTTTCGGTCTTCTCTCCCCATAACATTTCAGACTTTGCCCTTGCCGCCACCCACTTACTTACCTGTGGGCGGCACACCTCCTTGTGTGCCGCCATCACCAACATCCCTCTGTGACACCGGTTCCCTTCACTTGCATGAATGGGAACTGGCGCCGCAGGGTCCGCTTTTTCAAAAAGCATATATTTTATTGAGTTGGGAGCGGGGACACCCCCGCTCACATTGCAGTGAAGAAGGTTGCAGGTGACACCCCCGCTGCCGTTCTTCACTGTAATGTTTTGTATGGCATATTCGCTCGAATTCTTAGGCTGTACGAGATTTTCGTATAGCCAAAATTCAGACAAATATGCCATACGGTTTCTTTGTTTTCAGTCTTTTTGTTTTGGACGATTATACAAATTGCACCTGCTGTCAGCAGGTCAATTTTTTTTGTAAATGTTGGAGTAAAAACCAGTGCAATGTTTCAGTACCATCTCCATCGGTGTAATTTTGAAGTGTAAACTTCATGCATAACACATAAGGTATAAATGATATTGTGTAGAAATGAACATGGTTTCTACACCTTGCACCTACAGGTGCTATGCTTATGTTTAGTGATGTAAAGTCAGAGGACAAAGTAGCAAGGGACCAGCATTGATTAGAGCTTAAATTCAGGCCATACACATTTTACGCTTTGAATTTATGCCACAGATTTCTGCTCCAGGGACTTTTAAAATGAGCTTCATAGTGTTTTCTGGCTTGGCAGCCTGTAAAACCAGAATGCACGGAAGTCAATCAATGTATATTCAATTTTATGTTGGAACATGGCATGCCTTTCATATAGCACTACAATAACGACATATTTTAATAATGATAATGATAATTATGTGTTATTTATATAGCGCCAGAATCCAAAGCGCTTCAGCCTATTTTGCCTGGATGGAGTACATTTAAGTGATTTTGGAAATAGCCTGTTTCTTGAAAACATTATGGAAGTATTATGAAATGTTTTACATCAATGGTATCATTTTCATGTTTGTCCAGTGTATTAAAATACATTTGCTGTATTTAAGTTGGTTGTGTTTCACGTATAATTAAGTGTCCCTGTAAAGCAAACGTACTGTGTGGGTCTGCAATGGTGTGTGGACACCTGCGTGTGCATATGGGTGTGCATTGCATATAGACCTGTGTGGCTCTGCGTGTGTTTGTTGCTTATAGGCTGTTAGTACGCACATGTACAATATTGCTGCCCTCTGCATGTGCATGCATGAGGCTCTGTGTGTCTTTGCTGCATATACATTGTTGGTAGGCTTATGTAGTTATTGATTATTGAAACATAAAAGTATACTGTTGCTGCCCTATGTATGTATGTGGACGTGTGTGGCTCTTGCGTGTTTGCTCTGTGAACGGAAACGTACAGTTATTTGTTAAAAGTAGCATTCATTTAGAATGTTTTCAGTGAGTTTGCTGCATATAAACTATGTATGTTAAAATGACAATGTTACTATGCTGTTTGCTAGAAACCATGCTATATTGCTGCTCTGTGTGTGTGATCATGTGCGACTCTGCATGTTTGCTGCATGTATGTAGTGTTGTTGCCCTGTGCATGTGTGTATGTGTGACTCTGATTGCTGCATATACGCTGCAAACATACATTTTGTTCTTAAAATTAGCATCAAGAGTGTACATGCTTTCTGCATGTTTGTTGCACACAGGCTGTTTATATGAAAATGTACAGTCATCGTAGGCTGCTTGTGCGAAAACATAGGGCCTCATTACGACCCTGGCGCTCCCGTAATGAAGGGGACCGGTATGGGTTCGGCCCCCTTCATTACGGGAGCGTCAATTACGAGTTTCCCTTTGCGGGACTCAGATCAGACGTCTGGTAAAACCAGACGTCTTTTTCGGGTCCAGCGAGGGGAAGAGGGAGGTAACAACGGGAAACTTGTAATGTGCCCGTTGTCACCTCCCTCCCCATTCCCATTGAGCCCTATGGGGGCTCAAATGGGAATGGGCAATGGTTCCTGCAAGGAGGACTTACCGGGTCCTTCTATGTCAGAATGACCCGTAAAGTCCTCATTGCAGGAGCCCAGTAAAGGAGCCCTGTTTGAAGGCAGCCATGGAGCTGACAGCTCCATGGCTGCCTCCAAACTCGTAATGAGGCCCACAGTGTCCTTGGCTGAAAACATACAGTGTCGCTGGATGAAAATGTAGCGTGTCGCTGCCTTGTGCATGGGTACGCGTGGGGTACTCTGCATGTTTACTACATGTATGCTGTTGGTAATTAGCATTAACAATATGAATGCATTCCGCGTGTTTGCTGCATGTAGGCTGTTTATAAGAAAAGGTTCATTATCGCTAGGCTGTTTATGTGAAAACATTCAGGGGTTCATTTTGCGCCAGGAGGGAATTCGGCAGAGAGGAGCCATTAGGTGTACATATGCACGTAGGTGGCTCCCAGCAACCAAATTTTGGTGATTTGCACGGCAGGGTGAAAATGTGCACAGCAAAAGGGAGCATTTGACTGGACATGAAAATGCGTAACGGTGGAAATGCTAGGGTATTTATATGACAGAGAGGAAGGGAGGCGGTGGAAAAGACAGTTGCAATCCACCCCTCCTCTCCACCATACAAACGGTTGAAAATGAGCTGTGAATTAAAACACACGTGTAAAAGTCTTATACAATATTTTCACCTGCGTGATTTACTTTATGGCTCATTGAAAATTAGCTCCTCAGTGTTGCTGGCTGAAAATGTATAATGTAAATAAAGCTTTGCACGTTAAAAATGTATAATGTACATAAAACTCAGGGGTAAATTCATAGAATTCAGTGCAGAAGTAGCACATGTGCCTGGTGCAGAGAGGGAGCGTAGCCACACCTGCGGCAGGCGCAGCTCAAAACGGCATTTTGGCGCACCGTGAATTCATGAATTTCCCAAGCCAATTGCATCCGTGGTGCAGCGAAAATCCAGCAGCACCAGTAACACCCCCAAGAACGCCCCTTGCGCCATAAAAAGCCAAAGGGCCGCGCTTTACTTTACTTTATTGCATTTGTACTGCACAGCAATGAACCCGTGGGCATGATGGCGCGGACGAGACTAGACAACAAAAAGCATATATGCACAGAAAGAGCTGGGGGAGAGAACCAAGGATTCAACTGGGCTTTATTCAAAGAGCCATGTTTTTAACTTTTTTTTTAAGGCCTCGAGAGTCGGTTCCAATCTAAGGTCCAGGGGAAGGTGATTCCAGGCAATAGGGGCTACTGTGGCAAATGCACCCCTTTCCACTTTCAAAGATTTGCTTTTAGGAATTAAGAGCAAATTAGTATCCTGAGACCAGAGAACGCGAGGAGAACACTTAGGCAGAATGAGTTTGTTGATATAGCGGGGCATAATGCCCAGAAGGCTCTTGAATGTTAGGAGCATAAGGAGGTACTGGATTCTGGCCTTTACATGTAGCCAGTGTAGCGCTCTTCTTGCTAGTGTAACATGGTCCCGCCTGGAGAGGCCTGTGACCACCCTCACAGCACCATTTTGGATAACTTGCAGTCGATTAAGCTCCCTTTTGCTGATACCAGTCAGCAGGCTGCAGCAGTAATCCATTTTTGCGCCTACTATGGCTCTCTCCAGTGTTTTGGCGTTGGCCTGAGAAATCATAGGTCTGAGGTGGTGAAGAATTTTAGATAGTAGGCTGCCCCTGATACAACACTTCCCACATGAGCATTCATAGAGAGGTATTGATCAAGAATCACCCCTAGCGACTTAACTTTTTTAAGTGTGTCTAGTTTAACTTTGCCAAGTTGAATTTTGTTGTACCTGGGGTCAAGTTTTAAGATCCGATTAAGGGATCCCACAACCATGAGCTCCGATTTAGTTCTGTTACGCGCCAGTCCATTTTGTACCATCCAATTCTCAATACAGGTGTGTGGTCTCCCGAAAGGGGAATGATACATTGGGTATCATCTGCGAAGTTAGTGCACCCGATGTTTTCATGTACCAGCATAGAGGAAAAGGGGACAGTAAAGATATTATAAAAACAGGGCGAAAGACTTGCTCCTGTGGGACTCAATTGGGATTGTGTCTGCTTCAGCTAGATCTGAGCATACACAGCTGACCCTATTTTTGAGAAAAGAAGCCACCCACTGAGAGGCTTTGGTGGAAAAAGCTGCCACTTGTTCGAGCCTGGTAATCAACAATGTGTGGTCAACCAGGTCGAGCGCAGCTGAAAGGTCCAGCAGCATGAGCATGGTGGATACTCCCTTGTCTATGTTGGAAAGCAGCATGGATTTTAGTTCCAGGAGGGCCGTTTCAGTGCTATGACCCGCTCTGAAACCTGATTTCCGACAGTTAAGAATTGGGTGCCTTTCTATGTGTTTAGCTATTTGTATATAGGCAACTCTGTCCAGAATCTTCATCAAGAAAGCCAAGTTAGTGATAGGCCTATAGTTCAAAGGGTCGTCTTTGGCGAGGCCTGGTTTTTGAGCAATGGAGTAACCCAGGAGCGTTTCAGTTAATCTGGTATGGCACTCTCTTTGAAGGAGGCATTAACAAATTGCAGGGTGGCCTCTAACAATAAAGGGGGACATGCTTTAATTATAATGGCTGAGAAGGGATCACCTCTGCAACTAGTTGTTTTCAGGTGTTTAACCACTTCCGTCAGCTCTTTCAGCGTAATTGCTGAGAAGGAAAATTCTGGAATTAGTGGGCTTCTAATGTGCTCCTGAGGTTCTGGGGTGTTACCTTCATTCAGGGCGTTTGCCTTTTTTAGACTGATATTGGCTTTGATTCCCTGTAATTTCATGGCCGTAGCATCCTGGATTGCCTGGCACCATTTCTTGTCTTTTACGACTTTGTTGACCTCGAGGACAGGAGTCGATTCCTGCTCCTTGAGAATTTTAAACAATTCCCTGGCCTCTGATCGTGCTTTAGTAATCTTATTGTTAAAGAAATTCTTCTTTGCATCTAGGATGGCCACTTTATACAATCTCGCTGCCTCTTTATAGGCCACACGTAAGTCATCAGAATAATTAATTTTGCATTTAAAATACAGTTTATGCATAGCCACTTTTAGAGTGCGTAGCGCTGGGGTAAACCAGGATTTATTGGGGGTGTCAATCTTGTGTTTTTTCACTTTCTCCGGGGCTAGACAGTTGGTAATATCATCGAAGGTTTCCATGAGTATGGTGGAGAGTTCCAGGGCAGTTTCTGAGAGTAAATCATTAGTCAGATGTTTAACTAGTGGGGAAATGAGTTCCAAAGTGAGCAATTTGGAATTACGTCCCTTTGTTGGCGGGGAGATTTTGCTTTTTGGTTTGACGGGAAAGGGCAACCGAATTGCAAAATTAACAAAGTAACGATCTGACCATGGGCAGGGCAAGGTGGTTAGGTCAGTGATGGGTACATGCATTGCCGCAAGCCAGTCCAAAGTGTGTCCCAGTTGATGAGAGGGTTGAAGATTAAATTGGGCTAAACCGTGTGAGCCCAAAGTGGCCTCCAGGTCTGTTCCCTTTTGATCGTCTTGATGGCCAATCCAGTAGTTTAAATCTCCCAATATAATGAAGCTAGTGTGGGGTTTGAGACAGGCCATGAGGTGGTTGTATAGGGCAGAGACAAAATCCTCACAGTGAGAGGGGGGCCTATATAACAGTAATAGATTGATGGTGGTCTCTGCATTAACGCCTATTTTCACCTGTAGGGATTCTATACCTTCCAATATGTTAATGGAGTTCCCCCAGATGGTGATGTGTTTTTTAAAGATCAGCGCCACACCCCCCCTCTCTGCATCCCTGTCTGCTCTCAACATGGAGTAACCCTCTGGAATCGCCAGGTTGAGAGAGGGGCCCGCGGGCGCAAATATCGATGTCCTACTCTTCTGTGCGCTACTAGTTCTGTGGAGTGTTTTTTATAAGAGATCTAGTGTTGAGAAGGAGACAGGACAACTGGTTCCGGGGTAGGGCAGGACTAAAAACTATGCCTCTGCCCTCTTGATCCCTGTGATCAGCACTGCTTGCTAACAGACCTGTGGTAGGGTCATTATGCATAATAGTGTTAGACACGTCTGGTAGTGTGGTGAGTGGAGCTTCCCCAACCACCTGCGGCGTGTTGCCAATACGATTTTTGCAGGTTTCGGGCATAAAATCATGATCCCTTATGTGGGACCCCTGGACCTCCTGTGTTGAGCCTTGGGCGGTCTCAGGAGAGCGAGTAGTCACCGGGTGACTAACCTGTGTGGAAATGACTAACTCGGTTAACCTACGCACATTCTTTATGAGTGACATACCAAGGCATTCACGCGCCAGGCTTATGTTTTTCTGCCTCAATTATTCTCAGGACTTCTTGCAGGCCAATGATGCACAACATTGAAGCCAACGTTATGTCAGAGAAGGATCAAGGACTGCTACCAGCCCAGTCCGTCATCCGAC
Source organism: Ambystoma mexicanum (assembly GCF_040938575.1). Classification (NCBI taxonomy): domain Eukaryota; kingdom Metazoa; phylum Chordata; class Amphibia; order Caudata; family Ambystomatidae; genus Ambystoma; species Ambystoma mexicanum. The sequence continues at coordinate 1,073,896,726 of NC_090921.1, read as the reverse complement.
ACAGACTGGCTAAGCCCGTCCACGCCGGCGCTTTCGTGCCGGGTTTCTCTTGAAATTAGCTTCTGGACTACAATCCTGCAGGGGATTGCAGTCTACGGATGCCTGATAGTACATGCAGAAGGCAAAAAGCCTCTGCTTCAACACGTACTATTAACGTTAGAAAAAACGAAACTAGGTGTCTTCAAAGGCAGCAAAACACAGTCATGCACACTACAAGGGCACAGTGTCAGTGCAACAACCAAAAGCAATTTCCTCCTAACAATTTTAAAAATTAACGTTTAAAATAGTACAATTATGTGTGTCACAATGTCAGTGCAAACAAACAATGCACTTTCCTATTAACAGCTTAAATCATGGATCAGCATACAGCCCCCCTACACTGTATTTGTGTGAAAAACAGTGCGTATCCCGCTCGCGGAAACCAAATCACGTGAAAAGGACCTTGCAAAACCACAGTAAATATCGTTCCAGGCTCGCGCCAGCAAAATCACATGAAAATCTGCCTGCGCACCCCCTTGAATATGCGTTACCTGTTCGCGCCAGCCAAAACGTGTGAAAATCTACCTGTGCACCCCCTTGAATACGTGTACGCTGCTCGCGCCAGCCAAAACGTGTGGAAACTCATCACGTACCCCCGTGAACTTGCGTACCTCGCTCGTGCTTGCGGAATCGCGTGAAAAATGCCTTGCATGCTGGTAGCACCGGCGAACACACCCTGCAGGCAGCCCACACCACAAGGGATCTCCCCATCACCCGTGACCATGGCTGCAGGCAGCCCACACCACAAGCGACCCCCCATCACCTGTGACCATGGCCACAGGCAGCACACACCACAAGGGACCCCCCCATCACCCGTGACCATGGCCGCAGGCAGCTCACACCACAAAGGCTCCCCCATCACCCGCGAACACACCCTGCAGGCAGCCCACACCACATGGTGTTCGTGCTGGTAGAGAGTTTCCCAGACCCTCCTCTGTTTTGCATATCAAGTAACTTTGGGTCTCACCCTAAGTTACCAGGGGAATCCAGACGTGGACCCCTTGCTCACTGCTCTTAGAGAGGCACAGCTTCACCTCACCGATGATGCCCAACTAGGTTGAAACACCTGTATGGGGTTGCTGTGGTACTCTTGTTCAGAGGAGAATTGCCTAGCATTGTGGTGCTGTACTGCCCCTGGGCAGGACAAAGACTGACATGCGGGGACATTTCTTCTCTGTGAAAAGAACAGTGAGCTAAAGACTTGGTTGAGACTCGCCCAGGGGCCATCCACCCAAGAACAAGTCAATGGGCTGTGCTCGTGCTGGTAGAGAGTTTCCCAGACCCCCCTTCTGTTTTGCATACCAAGTAACTTTGGGGCTCACCCTAAGTTACCAGGGGAATCCAGACGTGGACTCATTGCTCACTGCTTTTAGAGAGGCACAGCTTCACCTCACTGATGATGCCCAACTAGGCTGAAACACGTGTATGGGGTTGCTGTGGTACTCTTTTTCAGAGAATTGCCTAGCATTTTGGTGCTGGACTGCCCCTGGGCAGGAAAAAGACTGATATGCAGGGACATTTCTTCTCTGTGAAAAGAACAGTGAGCTAAAGACTTGGTTGAGACTCTCGCAGGGGCCATCCACCCAAGAACACGTCAATGGGCGGTGTTCGTGCTGGTAGAGAGTTTCCCAGACCCCCTCTGTTTTGCATATCAAGTAACTTTGGGTCTCATCCTAAATTACTAGGGGAATCCAGACATGGACCCCTTGCTCACTGCTCTTAGAGAGGCACAGCTTTACCTCACTGATGATGCCCAACTAGGCGGAAACACGTGTATGGGGTTGCTGTGGTACTCTTGTTCAGAGGAGAATTGCCTAGCATTGCGGTGCTGGACTGCCCCTGGGCAGGACATAGACTGATATGAGGGGAAATTTCTTCTCTGTGAAAAGAACAGTGAGCTAAAGACTTGGTAGAGGCTCTCCCAGGGGCCATCCACCCAAGAACAAGTCAATGGGCTGTGTTCGTGCTGGGAGAGAGTTTCCCAGACCCCCCTCTGTTTTGCACACCACATGGGACCCCCCATCACCTGTGACCATGGCCGCAGGCAGCCCACACCCCATGGGACCCCCCCATCACCTGTGACCATGGCCGCAGGCAGCCCACACCACAAGGGACCCCCCCCATCACCTGTGACCATGGCCGCAGGCAGCCCACACTACAAGGGACCCTCCCATCACCCGTGACCATGGCTGCAGGCAGCCCACACCACAAGGGACCCCCATCACCTGTGGCCATGGCCGCAGGCAGCCCACACCACAAGGGTCCCCCCAACACCCGTGACCATGGCCGCAGGCAACCCACACCACAAGTGACCCCCATCACCCATGGCCATGGGCGCAGCCAGCCCACACAAGGCCCCCCCATCACCCATGACCATGGCCGCAGGCAGCCCACACCACAAGGGCCCCCCCATCACCCGTGACCATGGTTGCAGGTAACCCACACCACAAGGAACCCCCCCATCACCCGCGAACACACCCTGCAGTCAGCCCACACCACAAGGGATCCCCCCATCACCTGTGACCATGGCCACAGGCAGCCCACACCACAAGGGACCCTCCATCACCCATGAACACACCCCGCAGGCAGCCCAAACCACAAGGGACCCCCCATCACCTGTGACCATGGCCGCAGGTAGCCCACACCACAAGGGACCCCCCCATCACCTGTGACCATGGCCACAGGCAGCCCACACCACAAGGGCACCCGCATCACCCATATTCGTATTTTTTGTATCTGTATTTATTTGTAACGCGCACCGCCAGGACCAGGGGCATCAGGGCGCAAATTTGAGGGTTATTTACATACAAAGTTAGACATTGTTTCATATACTCATACTACATACTACATTACTCATTGTGATTTACAATGAGTGTTGCGGATAAAGGAGACTGGCAGTCTCTAGAGCACAAAGGCACTTACATACATTATGTATTTACTTGCAGAGTTAAACATAGTTACATAGTATTTACAGTGGAGGTTGGGTGAGCCGAATGGCAGTCATAAGAGTCATAAGTCAGTATGAACAAAATCATGAGGAACAGAGCATGACAAAGAGGAATGGAGCAATCGACATGGAATTAACATGCCTGAAATAGAGAGAGTCGTGATTGCGAAGCTGTGACACATACGTCACTGAAGGCGTGCCTCAGTTTTGATGAAAGAGCCATGTTTGGGCTTGCATCTTAAAGGTGTTGGAAGAGTCCTCGGATCTGATGGTAGCCGGGAGAGTGTTCCACAGCTTATAGGCTAGAACAGGGAAGCTTGTACCCCTAGCTTTTTGAAGCTTGAATCTTGGAATCGAAATGCTGTGAGTCTGGGCAGTTCTTTGAGGTTGGGCGGAAGTGTGGAGTGCACTGCCTGCGGCCGTGACCATGGCCGCAGGCAGCCCACACCGCAGGGCCCCCCATTACCCGTGACCATGGTTGCAGGTAGCCCACACCACAAGGAACCCCCATCACCCGCGAACACACCCTGCAGTCAGCCCACACCACAAGGGATACCCCATCACCCGTGACCATGGCCACAGGCAGCCCACACCACAAGGGACCCCCATCACCTGTGAACACACCCTGCAGGCAGCCCAAACCACAAGGAACCCCCATCACCTGTGACTATGGCACCAGGCAGCCCACACCACAAGGGATCGCCCCCATCACCTGTGACCATGGCCGCAGGCAGCCCACATGGCACCATACACTGCATGCAGGCCCCAACTCATGTCCCCCCCACCCCACCAGTGACGGCAACCTGCAGGCAGGCCCCGACTCATGTCACCCCACCCCCGCAGTGACGGCAACCTGCAGGCAGGCTCCCGGCTCATGTACCTCCACCCCACCAGTGACGGCAACCTGCAGGCAGGGGCCCGGCTCATGTACCCTCACCCCACCAGTGACGGCAACCTGCAGGGCAGGCCCCGACTCATGTCCCCCCACCAGTGATGGCAACCTGCAGGCAGGCCCTGACTCATGCACCCCCACCCCACCAGTGACGGCAACCTGAAGGCAGGCCTCGACTCATGTCCCCCCACCCAACCAGTGATGGCAACCTGCAGGCAGGCTCCGACTCATGTCCCCCCAACAAACACATTGCCACAACATACAATCATGTAGCAAAAGTCCACCCAAATGTCACACCACACTGCCCCCACCACCACAGTGCAACTCCACACCCATCCATTGTCCCCACTTCCCAGTACAGGCCCCATGGCATGTCATTGACAAAAGCACACATGCATGCATCCAAAGACATGCCCAACATGGCCACGCAGCAGTGACACATGACTGAGCCAATGATGATTGACACATGCACCAAACAAATGAGAGCAGACAACACTAATATAGGACTGCATGGAAATGTATTATAAAACATTAAAATTGACCAAATGAAAATCAAACATGACAATGAAAAGGAAATTAATGTAAATCGAAATGCAATGCAAAATCCAAAGGAACATGAAATCCCAAAAAAAATCCTGTAACTGGTCCTTGTCCCAAGTCATTATAGGACATCCAAATGTAAACCAAAAAACACCATGTGTAAAAAAAGAGCCGAAAAGTCCACAATAATCCAACTATATACAAGGAAGGTTTGAAGGGTCCATGATCCCTAAACCAGAAGAATCCCCCAAAAAAGCCCAATAAAAACCAACTATATACAAAATGTGGATCAATGTCCATGGACTCCAAAGAAAAAAAGAAAAAGAGAGGAAACCTAACACTAAAGAACTATTTACACAGGCGACAGTCTAGTCCTACGGCTCACTGTTGTTACCAAGAGTTTTGGCCAGGGCATCATCGAACTCAATGTCTATAGCCCGTAGGAGGGACTGTGCTCTATCCTTAGGGGCTTGCAGGGATGCCACCATGTTCTCCACCAACTCCCTGCGAATCTCCTCGAGGAACTCCACCCGCCACTCTGCCCGCCGCATGGAGTTCTTCGCCCTGACCATGGTGAGCCGTGCCCTCTCTGTCCCCCCCAGCTCTGCACCTATCTGCCGGCCCATCCGCTGCCACATAGAAGACACACTTGTTCCAGGGTCCTCCTGCCCTTTGGCCGATGCCTGCCCCTTTGATGTACTTGGCCCTGAGTCCTGACACCTCCTACGTCGAGCCTGCTGCTGTCTTTTAGCCATCTTCCTATGCCACCATGACTGCCTCGGTGAAGATGGCAACCCATGGAGCCGTCGTGCACGTGCCCTGCTTGAAGGTGCCTGCACAACCTCCATTGGCAGGGGTCCTGTTGCTGGGGTGACCACTTCTGCTGAACCTCCGACTCCCGACTGTGGCAGGGATGGGATCTCCACCAGCCTGGCCACAGTGGCTGGGGCAGGTGCACAGGGGGCCCTGGTGGCATATGGGCCGGAAGACGGCATGGAGGATGACTGGCGCATAGTGGGTGAAGAGGAGGAGCGGGTCGCAAGAGTGCCCAGCACATGGAGGAAACCCCCGACAATGAGCCGTCCTAGCCAGTTCAGAAGGGCACACACCTGTTTGTGATGACGTGCGTGGTCCTGCCAGGAAGCACGCATATCATCACTAATGACGCGTGTGCACATAGCGACACCGACTAGGATGGGCTCAACCATGTCACGGATTGCCTCGTCTGCAGGTAGAGGAATGTCAGTTGCCGTGGACTCATCCCCTACCTGCGGACAGGCCTGGACTGAGGCATGCGTGCCGGTGCACATTGATGTAGTCTCGGTTTCAGGGACAGGATTAGGCACAGGCCCCTCCACAGTGACCTGCGCTGCCTCATGCCCCTACCCCTGGACTACACCACTTGCACCGGTGTCATCACCCCATCTATGCCCCATGTGCGGGTCTGATGCGGCCTCCTCCTCCTCAACCACCACCGACCTGGATGCCTCTGCACCGTCTTCTGCAATGTCCTGCCTCTTGGGGGCTCACTTGCCCCTTCCACTGCCGAGGAGCCTGCTTCCAACCTTGCCTTCTTTGGCATCCCCTCGGCAGCTGCGACCATAGTCGCGGACGCGGCACCAGTCCCCTCACTCCCAGATGATGACCTGACCTGGGAGGATGACTCGGCCTTGCGTCTCTGCCTGGTGGACGCATTCCTGCCACTTTGCTCCATAGCACCATCTCCGCCTTCTTCCTCAATCGTTCTGTAGATAGGGAGACATTGAACACAAGCATCAGGGTACTGTACAATAGTCTGCTAGACACAAAGCAAATGCACATGAGTGGTACTGTCAAACGTCACAACCATCATCACCGTCAACAACACCCGGGTTAGTGCAAGCAACATACATGCACAAACAAGCATGGCACGTGCAACAGACATGTCCAAGGCACTGTTGGAACATCAGAAGGGGGGCTGAACATCACATGCATCATGGGACATGCCGATCACATGCACACACTCCACCGGACAGTCATGCATCTGGCCATGTCTACCTCCTGTCACAGAGCACACATTGGCAACGGTGCCGCATCAGTCAACCAGGCATCGAGATGGCCATGTGTCATGCATCCATTGCAATTCCCAGTCACACACTCACCACTCATAAACACGCACATGTACACTGTGCACATCCATGAAGGTGACATAAGCATCCATGTATCACACCACAAACATGGCTGAGTACACACACAGACATGCAAGCATGTGTGCATTGTCACATGCTGGTGCACATCATGCATTGCAACACAGACACCATTGATGTGGAACACGCGTGACTGGACTCACATGCAGCACCACCACGTCCCTGCACACAGACATCCATACATGGGGCATGACAGACATTCAGCCGAGGTTCACACTCCTGCCACACCTCTACATGCAGTACGCTGGACAAGAACACATGGACACTTACCACTCGACTCCAGATGGGTCTGCAACTCGAGGACCTGGTGGTGAAGCGCAGGGTGTGTGCGCTCCAGGACCTGCATCTGGATGTTGCTTAACCGGTCTCGGCACCTCACTTCTCCACGAGCCTCAACGAGGTGCCGGGCCTTGCTGTGGGTCCTGGAACTGAAGTCCTCCCAGCGCTACCAGAAGCATTGGTAGTCGCGGGATGCCACCCCCACCACGTTGATGGCATCCACGATGTCCGACCAGATCCCCCTCTGTCCTTCCTTGTCAAGACGCGATGTCGAGAAGAGGGCATCATAATGCCCCAGGACTTGCTCCACCATGATGCCAACTTCATTGGCAGTGAAGCTGGCAGCCCTCTGCCTCTCGGACTGGGTGTTGCCACTAGCCCCAGATGGTGTTTGGACCGACATGGCAACCCCTGAGGCAGGTGTGGGTGGGCAACTGGGTCCTGGGGCTGGGCTGTGGAGCGATGGTACAGCAGTCAGGAGTCTTCTGTTTCAGCAGAGGTGGTCACAGCAACAGAACCTCTGGCAATGTCTTCTGTGCAGGCACCAAATTGCAAGGCACGTTGGCAGCAGGCTGGCTGGCAGCAGCAGATGGTTATTAGGAGGCTGCTTGGGGTTTTGGGGGGCAGGTAAATGGCCTTCTGGGCAGGAGCGTGGTCTTCCGTGCGTAGTTGCATGGCCAGCTTCATGCAGAGTGACTCTGTATGTGAAAAACAGCGTGTTATCGTGAAATTCGAGGAAAGGCCCTTAGCGCGTAAGCACGTAAGTGACGTGATGCACGCAGGCATTGCCTTCAGCATGTGTTAAAGATCAGTGCGGGAAAGCAGTTTGCTGTACGTCCTTTTCGTGGAGACTGACGCGTGTGTTTCTTCTTCTTGTGGGTTCACACGCAATATCTGCACAACGCTTAGAGTTCGTACTTCTTGTTTTGGTGGGGGAGTTGCCTATGTGCACACACACGTGCGTGTTTTTCTTTTCCACGCAAGGCAGACAGTGAGTCGCACTGGCTTATTCTTCCCACTGTGGTTCCCCCGGTGGGTTGCGTACCCCATTTTCGAGGTCAGAGTTGCCTTCGTGTTCCACGTGTACACATTATCTGTGTCCCTGGGTGCCACGGCGTACTGCGGGAGGTTTATTCCACGCACGTGGGCTACCGGGGGTTGCGTGCAAATTTGTATTGTTTTTTCGGGGTGCCTGAGCGTTGCGTGACCCGTCTTTTTTCACTATCGGTCACATAGAGCCTTGCAGGAGCACAGGGGTGCATCTACCATCATGTACCCTGCCCCCTTCACCCCAATTGCCCAGGACAATTGTTTTGTGCACCTCCCATTGGCAATAGTCCATCTCTACCATGATTGGGAGGCCACCAAAAGGTAAGGGCGGCAAAGCTGGGCGACCTCGCAGGGCTGGGCGTGGTGGTGCACGTGGCCAGGGAGGCCAAGGTGTACACGGAGGCGAACGTGGCTAGGGTGTTCCACAGGGGCAGGATGTCCAGCCACGTGCTGGGACACCACCCCCAGCGACATCCCGGCGCACATCTGACCCAACAGCCAGTGTCATCTTCTGGCAGGGGACACCAGGAAGTGGAAGCTGCAGGTGCATCTGCAGCAACCACCACCCAGGCTTGTGGTCACCCAGTGCAGGCTGCCTTGGCACAGGAGGACTCCCAGGCAGATTTTCAGGTCAGGAAGGCCAAGCCACGTGTGTCTAAGGTTGCTGTGACCAAGGCACATGTATCTGGGCAGTGATGACATCTGCTGCCCCGAGCAGCCAGGTGTTGAGAGCTGCAGGGGCAGATTCAGCCAACACCACCCCGGCTGTGCGTCTGCCAGCCAGGACTGTGTTGGTCACAGCCCTTGGCACTGAGGTAGTTGTGCCGCTGGGTCCTGGCAAAAGCACCCAGCAGCCAATGACTCAATTCAGGCCTTCCGTCCTCATGCCAGTGACTACTCCCATTGGCCAGTCCACCAGTGCCATTGCCCCTCTGACCAGAGTGGCATTAGCCACTCAGGGTCTGCACAACCGGCCAAGAGGAGGAAGTGTGTTCCTGCGCAAGAGGCTGGGACCCCAGACACGGCTCCGGCCTCTGGCACGTCAAGGAAGAAGTCCTTCAATAAAGAGGAACTGGACTTCCTTGTGGGCTACGTGTCAGCACACGACTGCAATATGTCGGTGGGCCCAAGGTGCCATACTACGCCTGCCCAGCGTCGGGTCCACTGGCAGTGCATTGCGGAAAGTGTCAGTGTCATGAGATGTGAGAGGCGCACAGCTCATGATTGCTACAAGCGTTGGACTGACCTCCGACGCTGTGCAAAACAAAAGCGGGCCTCTAATTACGCCTTGACTCTGGTGACTGGCAGTGGGCCACCACCAGAGGAGGATGAACTCACTCTACATGAGGAAATCGCTGCAGAGTTCATCGACCAGGGACTAATCCAGGGAATGGGAGAGATGCCGGATTATGAAGCAACGTCCGATGAGTGTTGATGCGTGTGTGTCCAGCCCATGTGTGTCTTGCTTGTGTGATGTGGTGTGATTGACTGCCAGTTCATGCTATCTATTCATGAGTGCCATGTGTGACACATGCAATGCTTGAATGATGTGTGCTTGTTGTGATGCAGTCTGCATGCACGCCATGTGCTGCACATGGGGCCAGGCCTCATCACCACGCATGCACCCTACTTATATGCAAGTCACTCGGTAACCTCTCCTGTCCGTGTTCAAACTCACTGACATGTTTTCGTATAGCCTGTGGTGTTGTTCCACTCAACACTCGGCCTATATCGTCACATGACTGACGGCTATGTGAGGTCACACTGTCTCCATGGAACTGGTGATTTCCGTGTTGGACTACTGCAATGGCCTGTTCCCCATTCCGGGCAAGTACATGCCCACTTCCCTCTGCAACCCTGCCAAACCTGTACTGTGGGGAACATCTGTTGTCCTTGATGCAGGGTGTCTCACTTGGACTGGGCAGATGGCACAGGCACAGAGTGGACATGAGTGTTCATTCATGGACCATGTGCATTCCCTGCAAGCCCCTATCGGTCCGTGGCAGGCTACTCATTGTACTACATCTCCGGTATTTTATCTGTTTCATGGTATTTGGCCACCCATTTCATGCTCACTCAGGGTCACATCCTCATCATGCACATGTTTAGGGTGTCCTTGTCTGTGTCATGCACAGGCCTCCCTCTGTTACAGCCACCCTGCCTCTAGGCAACTGGTGTGGTGGCTTCTGCGTGTATGGGTGTACTTCTGATGGTTCCTCATGTGTCCTGCTTTCTGTCCCCCTCTCATCTGCTGTAGTCTCAGTTGACTGAGATGATGCAATTGGCACCTGCCAACACTCTCTGCAACTACACAGTACTCTGGTCAGCCATTCAGAGCCATGAACTGCCTCCCTGCCATTCCCCGGAGGGGGGTGGGTTCACTGTATCCCTACAATCCAGTGCCAACACTTTGAACATGATGACTGCACTTGCCCTTACACTGCCATCATGTCACGGGATTGACATCACTTTGTTTTTGTTTATGTTGATAGTTGAGGCGTACACATGTACTGCACTGCACCCATGCACTTCTGAGCCATGTTTCACCCTTCAACATGCCTATTCACTTGTGTGATGTCAAAGTGACCTGGCATGTATGTATCCATGTGCCTCCCTTCACTGTATTTCAATGCACTTGCGTTGTTGCAACCTGTGACACTTGTACTTTTTTATATTTATTTTCTTGTAGTGCATGTTGACATTCATTTTACATGTGTCATGGACAGTTCTATTTAACTTACTGCTGTGGCTATTTGGGAATTCTGCCATGGCTATGCTATGTGCCATCTCTTTGTTGCCATCTGTCATTTTCGGCTAAAATCTATGCCTGCCAGAAGGTTGTGTGTGATGCAGGTGATATGCAACATGCAGTACATGTGTGGGCTTCACATTTGACACGCATCCATGTCTGCTTTCAGGGTCCCCTTCCATTTTATTGCCACTGCATGCATGCCAGAGTTTGTGTCATGTGTGACATGGCTGCTTCCTGTGTTGGCTGTCAATATTGTGATGTCTATGTGTGTGGTATGTGCTGCTGACATGTGTGCTCATGTTTTTTTTATTTTGTTACAGGTGATGAGGCACCGGAAGCAGAGGAGGAGGAGATGACAGACAGGGTACAGACAGGGTGGGGGGTTCAGGTCAACAGCCATGCACCATTAGTGGTTGTGGTGTGGTAGGTTACGAACATCCATCGGTGCTCCAGACCATCCTGTCCAGGGATGCCTCTGGGTATAACTCTGAGGATCTCTTTGACTCTGATGTTGAATCAGATGCTCATCAATCCATGCTGTCGACGGTGAGTGATTCTGCAGTGGACGCTTTTCTGTCTGCCACACCAGCAGTGGGGGTAGACCCTTCAAGGGGCCAGTCAGTGTTGGAATGTCTGCCTGTGGTGGTTACGGGTCCAGGTTCACGCTCCACACCAGTTGCTCCTGTTTCTGGGGCAGCAGATTGACGGAGGAATGCAGTCCTGCAGCCACAGGCAGTGCCAGCACAGCAAGGTCCACGTCTCCTTGGGCCCAACAGTTGTGGTGTCCAGCAATGTGGTGGCCGTGGGCCATCGGGGAACACTGGGTGGGAGAATGCCATGTATGCCATTGCACAGCAACAGGGGGGAACAATTGAGATGTCGGCTCAAGGCATGGAACGTGTGGCCGATTCCATTCTCCGCCCTGATCGGCAGGTGGAGCTCCAGCAGCAGGCATGCAGTCCATGTGCCGCTCACTCAGGCTGGGCACGGCGGCCTCCAACAGGGCCCACCTGGCTGAACTGGTGGCTCTGTGCACAGCTATTGCTGCTGAGGCACAGGCCCACAAGGAAGCCCTGTGGGAAGATAACACCTCCCTCAGAACTACTCTGGCTGCACTCATGATGAGCCAGGGGACACGGGCAGAACAGAGGATGGAGCAGCTGGAACACACCCTCTCGGCTGAACTTCATGCAAGCCGGGAAGAGGTCTGTCTGTCATGTGAGGCCTAGCAGGCAGAACTCTGTGCTACATGTGAGTCCTTGCAGGAGGAGCTCTGTGTTTCATGTGAGGTGCTGCATGGGGACCTCAGTGCCATATTCCTGCAGAACCATGCTTACCAGGCCTGCATGCTCGCTGCCATGCAGGGGCTTGCTGGGGCATTGCATGGTGAGGCACCTGTACCACGCACACCTCCTGATGTACAACCAGAGGGTGACGACAAATCTCTCACTCAGGTCAGGCCGTGCAGACCATGAGCCCATGGAGGATTTTTCTTTTTAATCTCAATATCAACACATGTGGTTGTTGAGGTGCACCCTGCACCTCCCCCCTCCTGGGTACCTCCCCCACCCCCGGGTCCACTATGGCCATTTTTATTTTTCTCTATTGTGCATTAATGTAACAGTGTGGTGCTATGTGGCATCCAATGGCATCCACTGTGTGTTCCGGCTGGGCCTATACAGGCGTGTCTCGTGTTGTGTTTGTGGCTTGGGGTCCGACACATATGCTGCTCCTGCCTCCCCTTTCCATGGGCTTGCAAGGATGTCACAGTGTGACAGTAACTTATACAGAAACATTGGGCTTCTGTCATATCTGTGGCCAGTTTGAAGTCCAACTTGTGTATACACCCCTAGTGGGGTTTCATGATGGTTTCTTCAGTGCATGGTTGGACTGTATTTTGGTGAGTATATTGTTGACTGTGCATGATTTCATTTTGATTATTCATGTATTGCCTTGACTGTATAATAAACAAAAAAATCAGGATGACGAGATCCAGACCAAGTTCTGTGTGTGTGTGTTTATTCGCATCAACACAGAAAGTTTTTCAAGTAATCAAAACAATTTATTTTACAGATCTTTCGATAAGCACGAAAGGTACAATGTGAACGGACAAGGTTTAGTGATGAGAAGTGATAACACGTATGTGTGTCGACCTCGAAACTGCAGAGGCCAAAACTACACTCAAAAACAGTTTTCCCACAGTTGGAAAGGGTAACAACCCTAGTAGGCAGGGAAAGGTGTGCTCTTAGACTTGCGTCAGTCCAAGGCATGATTAACACATGGTGCACACAACACAATTTACATGAAACGTACACAAGGGGGGTGGAGTTGTGACACAGGGATCGACACGGGGTGTGTTTCGGCCAAAAAAGAGGCTAGAATTGCGCCTGTCTTTGCGCTGGCCTTCGTCAGGAGATGCACCTATGGCGGTGCTGTCCGTTGTGTCTGTGAATAAAAACATATTGGTGAGGATCTCGGGAGTCAATTTACTAAGTACTGATTGTTATTTAATACGGGCAAAGTGGTGCCAGAGAGGTACACCATGTGGTGTCTCTTGAGAACAGCGTACCTGCTGTTGTGGTAGCCGGAGGCTGTTATGAGGGTCATCCATGAAAAATGCAGGATTGACGGTGCACGAATGGCATTTGTTCTGTCGGCTGTCTCGGTGGACGGGCCGATTCGTCTCAGGGTCCCGTGCAACTGATGTAGGCCGGGATAGGTCCTGAATCTGAGAAAGGACATAAAACGCGGGTAATGAAAACCCGGCTGCGTGTAAAGGATAAAAACCATTGGGTGAAGGTGGTCCGAAAAAGGGCTCTGACCCCACTGGTGTGGTGGTGGTGCGGTGCTCGAGGCTGCATTAGCAAGACACCTGGGTTCTGTGCTCCTGGGTGTGCCGAGGTGAGTGATGGTCGGCTAGGCAACATGACTAAGGTAGCCCTGGGATGACAGAGGTGTTTATTGTGAATATACATCTGTCCAGGTGAAAGCTATGCCGGGCACGGGATTATTGGTCGTGGGCTGCGTGTCGGTGCCTGGAATGGAAATAATCAGGGAAGAGGAGACTCGCTGTCGCTGGGGTGCGGTGAAGAGCTGGAGTGGGTAGCTTACCGCAGTGAGCTCGCAGGTGCTGCGCTACGTAGTACCAGGACCTCTGGACGCCGTAGTTGTTGTGAGGAAGACAGAGTAGTGGTGCCTTATTGGCTAAACTGGGCCTGACAGGGACCAATCCAAACTGGCGGAGGGCCTGGACGCGGGGGCCAATCGCGAGGGGCTGGTCGAGTGGGTCACGATCGCGTGGTGTAGTGGGAAATGTAGTTCCCTAATGCCACCAGAATGGCGGCATAGCGTGGAGTGATGTAGTGACAGGGACGGGTCATGTTCTGTAGATGGAAGAAAGGTGTTGGGTTAGAAATGTTTCCATTCGACAGTTATGTTCAGGCCGTTTCGTACTGTGTCCAATTTGTGTACCCATTTTTGCTCGAGTCTAGTGAGAGCCAAATTGATATCGCCACCCCGGCGTTGTGGCTGGAGTTGTTGGACCACCGTCCAGAACAACTGATCGTGGGTGTGTTTTGCCTTGGCGAAATGTTCAACTAGTGGCTTATCTTCGACTTGGTTTTTGATACCGGACCTTAATAATTACGCTGAAGACAAAACATATCCCTATCTCAAAGAAGCGTACTACAGCGATCTCCAACAACAACAAAAATCCAACCACAACAAACGCAACCGCATGGTGAATTTCTCAGGCAGCTCAGGATCCTCAAGCGGCAGCACACCTGGCTCACCCGGAGGCACAAGAGACCCAGGCCCACCCCAACAACACCCGTTTTTTCAACGAGGGGGCCAACGGGGCCGACCGAAGAGACGCCCACAAACGGGGCAGTACGTAGCGCAGCACCTGCGAGCTCACTGCGGTAAGCTACCCACTCCAGCTCTTCACCGCACCCCAGCGACAGCGAGTCTCCTCTTCCCTGATTATTTCCATTCCAGGCACCGACACGCAGCCCACGACCAATAATCCCGTGCCCGGCATAGCTTTCACCTGGACAGATGTATATTCACAATAAACACCTCTGTCATCCCAGGGCTACCTTAGTCATGTTGCCTAGCCGACCATCACTCACCTCGGCACACCCAGGAGCACAGAACCCAGGTGTCTTGCTAATGCAGCCTCGAGCACCGCACCACCACCACACCAGTGGGGTCAGAGCCCTTTTTCGGACCGCCTTCACCCAATGGTTTTTATCCTTTACACGCAGCCGGGTTTTCATTACCCGCGTTTTATGTCCTTTCTCAGATTCAGGACCTATCCCGGCCTACATCAGTTGCACGGGACCCTGAGACGAATCGGCCCGTCCACCGAGACAGCCGACAGAACAAATGCCATTCGTGCACCGTCAATCCTGCATTTTTCATGGATGACCCTCATAACAGCCTCCGGCTACCACAACAGCAGGTACGCTGTTCTCAAGAGACACCACATGGTGTACCTCTCTGGCACCACTTTGCCCGTATTAAATACCAATCAGTACTTAGTAAATTGACTCCCGAGATCCTCACCAATATGTTTTTATTCACAGACACAACGGACAGCACCGCCATAGGTGCATCTCCTGACGAAGGCCAGCGCAAAGACAGGCGCAATTCTAGCCTCTTTTTTGGCCGAAACACACCCCGTGTCGATCCCTGTGTCACAACTCCACCCCCCTTGTGTACGTTTCATGTAAATTGTGTTGTGTGCACCATGTGTTAATCATGCCTTGGACTGACGCAAGTCTAAGAGCACACCTTTCCCTGCCTACTAGGGTTGTTACCCTTTCCAACTGTGGGAAATCTGTTTTTGAGTGTAGTTTTGGCCTCTGCAGTTTCGAGGTCGACACACATACGTGTTATCACTTCTCATCACTAAACCTTGTCCGTTCACATTGTACCTTTCGTGCTTATCGAAAGATCTGTAAAATAAATTGTTTTGATTACTTGAAAAACTTTTTGTGATGATGCGAATAAACACACACACACAGAACTTGGTCTGGATCTCGTCATCCTGATTTTTTTGTTTATTATATGTTTACCTACCTGGGTAAATCAGGATCCCGCCAGGTGCCCTACCATTTATATTGCCTTGACTGTATACATTGTTGATGCACTTCATGCTGATGCGGTCCCATGCCCCCTTTAGCTGTCAAAGCCACTCTCATGATGGAAGGGGGACGTGTGGCTGCAATGTCATATTGAGGCACTTGTGCTATGGTGTTTCCTCACTGCCTGACATTGTCACTGTTGGGTCCAGTGTTCATGATATGTTATGCTGGTAAATTGATTGTCCTGTGTTGGTTTTGCTTATGATATGTCACGGGATCGGCAATATGTTCCCGTTGCATATGTGTCCAAAACAGAGTAGTTCACATGGAAAATGTACACAACACTGAAGGTTCATGCATTTCCCATGCTAACATGCATTGAATAGCCCTGCAATGACACCCCACAATACACCCAACACACCCCCACCCACACCCCCAACACCACTCCAACATCCAACCACGCACACACTACTTGCCTCTGAGACATGCTGTGTCCATGCTGCACAAGTTCACTTTGACTGTCGTGATCGTGAACTAGTGCTGCTGGCTCATTTTTATGCTTTGTTTTTTTCATGCAGCTGCAGAAGGTTTCCAGGCCGCAAACACCACTCACTGTACTGTGTTGTGTAGTGAGCAGGGTGTTGCCGGAGACAATCCTGCAGCACCCGCATTTTCTTTTCTTTTTTGGGATTCCCCAAAATGCATGCCACCAAAGGTTCGAGCTTTTGGTGTTCATGCCTTTGGTGGCATGCATTTACGTCCTTTTAGTATAGGTTGGATATTTATGCTCACTCTTTTCTTCAGAGTCCGTGTCTGAGGGGATTGTCTTTGGCCTGTTTCCATTTGTGACGGTGCACTTTGTAACAGTTGTGTCATGTGTGTTGATGTTTTATTGATTTTTTTCACATTGCATGCAATGGCATGGTGTGTCAGGTGGGTGACATGGGATTGAGGAAGGTTTAGGTGACATTCTAGCATTTGGAGGTGCTATTTTGCATAGGGGTGTGGAATCTAGCTTGCACGTCTGCCTTTTGGTCACACAGGATTGTGTTTGTTTAAGTGGCTAGGGATGCACACAATGCTGCTATTCCAAGGACACATTCTCAGGGTGTTAAGGTTGTGACAGTTGACTGTCCCTTTGTCATCATTGATTGTCACCTGGAATGTGCCAGTTTGTATGCACTCCGCGGGGGGGGGGAGTTTAGGTGAAAAATTGAGCCACAAGCTGGGTACGGGCTGCCTCGCCATATGTCCTTTCCCCTCCCATGTGCAGTGGCGTGCATGTGGTTGGGGATGATGGGGCACCACCATGTCCACCGGTATTCTCCGCCGTGTTGTAACATTGTGCAGGACACATGCTGCCACAATGATCCTGCACACTACTGGGGGCGCATATAGTAGCTGCCCATCAGAGCTGTCAAGGGAGCGGAAACGTGACTTCAGGACTCCACTATGCCCCGGGTTGCAATATGGGCTGTGTTGTATTTTACCTGGGGTGGTGTGGTGGGGTTCTGTATTGGCGTCAACATGTAGGTGCTCAGAGGGTAGTCACTGTCCCCTGGGGAGGTGATAATGGTTGTCATTAGTTGGGTTTGTTTATTTGTCTGTGTGTGACATGCATACATGTGCACAGGCCTTTGTGTTCACCAATGAGCCATTTGTTTGCCATGCCTCCCAGCTTCCAGGGCCCGGTTTAGGGATCACATTCTGAATATGAAACTGTCATGGGTGGACCCGGGATAGTTTGCATAGACAGAGGTGATGATTCCCTTGGCATCGCATACAACTTGCACGTTCATGGAATGCCAGTGCTCGCGGTTGCGATAGATATGCTCAGTGGCCCTAGGTGGACATAGGGCCACATGGGTGCAATCAATGGCACCAAGCACTTTGGGGAAGTGTGCCACCCTGTAAAAGTCCTGGACCATGGCCTGCCTTTCTGAGGGTGTTCTGGTCATGTATATGTGCCTGCGGACTGTGGGGCGTGCAGTCATGATTGCCAACACCTGGTAGGCAGCGTGACTGCGTGGCCTGTGAGACACGCCCAACTATGGCAGTTATCCGCTGAAATGACCCAGTGGCCAAAAAATGCAGGACAATAAGCACCTTTTCCAAGGGGATCAGTGCTTGGGAGCACAAAGCAGGTGATGTGAGGTCATCCACCCACTCAGTGACCAGGTCTAGGATGATATGAGGTGGAAACCTATACCTGCCATAGATCTGGTCATCAGGCATCCCAAAAAGTCTGGTCTTGGGTAAAAGAATGCAGGCCTGGCTTTCCTCCTCCTCCTGCGGTGTCCCACGATCACTACTGAGAGAAATGGGACGTTCATCATAGCTGTATCTGTTTGTTTGTTGTTTGCATGCCATTTTATGCTGCGCGGGGGTGCTTCCGCCTGCTTTTGCATGGCGTACGTGTTTCCGGCTTTGCGCCTCTTTCGGCGTGCACAGGTTTGTCCTGTTCAATTCCATGAATACGTGTTTTTAGCACGCGTGCAGGCGTTGCAGGGATTTCACTGCTGAACTTCCCCCGTTACACCCACATTTTTGTGTGTTGTTCCCCATTCCGCGTGTTTCGCCCCCTTTTTAGGTGTGCTGGATGTTGTGCGCCTTCACTGGGCGACTCGCACACAGCATTCGGGATGTCGCAGTGACGTGTGCGCCACGCGTGGATTCAGCGCAGGTCTCAGATAAGCCACGCGCAGTGCCTTCTATGAATCGGGAAATGGGCGCTTGCGTGCATTTCGCACACGTGCGCTGCATTTTTCACACTTGCGCCACACCTTTCGGTGCACATTGATTCCATGAATCACCCCGAAAATGTTCTAAGCTTAAAAAAGTTGGAAGTAGAAAAAATGCCATAGGCACTTACTGAAGCTACTTAATTAGCTTAGCAAATCAGCCCCATACATGTATATGTATTATAGGGTAAGCTATAGCACCCTGCATTTATGGTTAAATTGGCTTTTCCATAGTAAAAGCACTTTTTGAGTGGTTTATAACTTTCGTGCCGTTCGATGAATCCACAAGAAACTTTGCAAAATAAATATAGACCCAACTTGCAAACATTTGTGCAGTTTCGTTAAGGGGTTGGGGGCAAAGTTGAAGGGGGATCCTAAACTTTACAAAATCCAGATACTATTGAATGGGAAATATTTTGCTCACCACTACATCCCAAACAGCTGGATGGATTTGCACCAAAGATGTGCGATGAGTGGCTGCCTAGTCCCAAAACGTGATTTTGTTAATTTGGTGTAAATCTGTTTAGCAGATTTTTTTAAAATTCCAAACAAATAGGTAAAAGAAAATTAGTGATATGTCAGTATGGTCCTTGGACTCACTTCCGGATTTGGTGTCCGCGGACCCCTCACGACCAATCAGAGAGTAGCATAAAGGTGCTGATTGGTTTATTGAGAAATGTGAGGTGCGTAATACCTTCTGAAATGGCTGCCATGTTGGATTCACAAACTGTATCCAAGGTAACAACATAAACATATATCTATTCAATAGATTTTAAAAATGTTGTTACCTTAATGTTTTGATTTCTAATGTTTGTAGAAATTAAGTTTTTGTTGGTTTAAGTTTAATTTTTCTAAAATAGAAATGTTTCAAAAAATCTTCTGTGTTTCTTTAAGGTATTGTAATTGTTTGTGTTTTTAAGTACAATTTTATCTGATACATTATTTGTAATATATTTAATTGAACTACATGAATGTTGTAATTGTGGTTTTTTGTAGTTATGTAAAATATTAATTATTCATATTTGTGAAAATGTAAATATAATTGTTTTGACAGTCTCCTCATTGCCCCTTAACGCGGTTCCATACCTCCAATGTTAAAAGTCACATTAAAAATACTAAATTGTAAATTTTAAAAATTCTTTTTGCTATTAATGTTTAAACTTATCTATAGATTGATGTATAAAACATACTTGGGGAAATTTCTGAGAACATTCTTAGGTTTGTAACTCTGCAAAGATATTTGATTATTTGTCCAGCGGATAAAGTATGGAGGTTTGTCTTGTTGCTCAGAATAAATCAACTGCCTGTTTTGAGTGTTGTTGGTCTGAGATAGGGGGTAAAATTGGAACACAGGGAATGCAGAATGCGTAAAATATCAAGCAAATTGGAAACCCGTAAGCACGTACTGGCGCAATGCCAATATTATCGAACATTGTATATCAGCAACCTGGGCAGGTATGTTCATGATTTGGACTCTACAAAGTGCCGAACCCTGTGGAAACAGTGCATTGTCACAAAAATGCTGCAATGCACAACGCAGAATTCAGAATATGGACTTTAGCTGCTGTTAAATTAAGGATTGAGAGTTTTTTTTATTAGGAAAAAAGGTAAAGACTTTCTTTTAACTAATGTGTTTTAAAATTGGTATTTCTCTTTTTACTAATATGTGTATGAGTAGTAAAAAGATTAGATGGATATGTTTTTCTTTTGTTTGTATCTGTTTTATAAGTATACATTGTGATTATGATTATATGATTGTATATTTAACAGGGATGTACAATTTATGTGAAATGTTTCTTTGAAATTAAATCACATTAAATTATAAATAAAAAATAAACAAAGCATACTTTTGTGTATTTTATAGTTATATATTATTGATGCATTTAATATCTCTTAATCTATGTACATTTTTATTTTATAATAGAAGATCATTTTAATTATGTATTGCTATATTTGATTGTGCAAAACGCATACATGTACTTTAAGAGTTTGGAAAGATAAACAGTTTCTGTTGTAATATTTATAATTATTTTTAAAAGTATTTGTTTTTTCACTTTGGAAATATTTACAAATTTTATTGCAATGCATTCATTATTATTAATATGAAACTATTTCATTGTAATACATTCATTATTATTATAAAACAACTGCCTGCATTTGTGAATATGCAACACTATACAAATTTAAAATTGCAAATAATAATTTTATACGTATGCTGTATTGTAAAAACACCTGGTTTACATAGCTATTTACTTCATACTTTCATTTTTGCAGAGGAGTAGCAGTATTTGTTTTTCATACTGCAATTATTGATCCACATTTTAAGCAGCCTAACAACGAAGAAGCAGATTCTGGATCAATACTGGTCGATTCAAATATGACAAAGAATGACCCACTTGATACATTTTTGGATTTTTAGAAGGTACAGGTTCATGTCCTTTTTCTAAAGTTACCTTTATTATATGTTTTCTTTTAGAATTTTGTTTTTAGTTGTAGTAATTACAGTGGAACTGTTGTTTTATTGAAGTTTGTTTGGTTGTTTTATTGTCATAAAGATTTTTAAAATATATCTATTTAAAAGTTATTTTGCATATATGCTAACATTGCTGAATTTCCCAAATGATATTTTTGAGAGATACACCTTTATAATGTTGCTTTGCAGATGGTACAAATTACTCGAGTAACATTTTGCACATCATCTGGTTCAGTGTTTTCAAAGTAGTCCCAAATCCAAGATCTTAATTTGACAAATGGAATACTTCCTGAGGTAGTTATTTTTTTTTAATTAACGTTGATGTAGCTGAAAAACAGCTTTTCAACATATAAATAACATAACATAGAATTACACTATTTATAATACAATTAATACAATTGATACAATTAATAATACAATTTGTAAAACTTCTTTTCATTTCATAAGTAAAAAGCAATAAAAACAATTAATCAAACAAAAACCAACTAAGAAAAATGAAAGAAAGAAAGAAAGAAAGAACGAAAAAGAAAGAAAATAATTCATGGCTGTTTTCGTAATCATGGCTCATATTTTAATCCACTTTTGTTATATGTTATGTTTCTCAACAAATCAATTCCAAAAAACCCATATGCAATTATTCTTTAGCTATTAAGATATCCATCAAGTTCAAGTTGTCCAAAAAATGTGTAATAGCGTATCTAATCGCTTTTTCCTCTGTATTAAAAAGAGCAGACCACAGTTGAATATATGGTAAATTGACAGGACCTTCAAAATAGGATTTAAAGAAGTTACACCTGTTTGACAACAATTCATCACAATTCGTCAACAAATGTTGTAACGTTTCTGGTTCTTTTTTACAATAGTGCCAATTTAAGTCGGCTGGCATCAGTCTCTTCCACCTACATAATATTTCCTTGGTAGGCCATAAGTTTAGCCTAAAACGCAGGAAATCTGTACGATGGCGTGGATTTGGTGAGTGTAACAAGTACAGAGCTGTTATGCCAAATCTTTTCTACAGAAATGGGTTATCCTTACTTTTTTTGTAACATACACACTGAGTCCGAGTCTGAATCCAATCATATTCATGAAGCTTTCGCTTTGCTTTGTTTGGATTTTCAATGAGAAGATTGATGGGTATGTCAGCATCATGTAAAATGTTCAAGGCCCTAGATTTCCATTGTCTAGCAAACATATTATCTGAGGTGTTTATATAATCAGATATTATGATTAGCATACCATTGTCGTTGTCACTCATGTTACATTTCCTATATAGAGTACAGATTTTCCATTTGTATGCCGCATGGAGAGAGATCAGACCAAGTTCATGACAAATTATTGGGAGGGGTTCCGACATCAGTAAACACAACATGTTCCTCCAATAAAGTCCCTCTATCTTTGCCCAATATTGATAAGATTTCCAGATTTTAGTTTCTGTGCCATATAGTACCACAGGAATCATTTTTTGCTTATAGTACAAGATTAGAGGGGCGATGGAAAATTTGCAATTCTTTGCTCTGATCACTCTCATTTGTGATAATGCTGTAGATACTTTATTCTTTAAGCTAAGTTCATATGGCAGATCTTGAGGATGATTATTGATAGAGACTCCCAAATACATGTAACTCGATACCCTCTGTAGATTAGTGTTCTATAGCATCCATCCATCCGAGGTAGTTATATGTTTTTAATGTTTTTTTTTGTTTTGCCACAGCTTTGAATGATTTCACTACTGTCAGTACTTGGCACATTTTGTTGTGATATTTCTTCGGTTGTTGAACTTTCCGATGTATAAGTTTAAGTACAACAGTAATAGATAAGTTATTTTTATTATTTTGTGGGCCACACTAATGTATGTGTTAAAATTCTACTATTTAAAGACGTTTTTCATTTTTGTTTACTGATGTTGTAGGAGTTGGCATTGGCACATCATTTGTTTAAGTTTTAGGTATATGAGACATTTTTAAAAAAAATAGAAGTAGTCAAAGTGCTTTGACGTAGTGTTTTCTTGCATGAATAAAAGTATGTTGCACCGTTGAAATGGTACTAGTAGTAGGTAATACATCTGTTTTGAAGCTTCTATAATGACACTTTGTACTTTTGAAATAGTACCATTAGTAGTCATAGGGAATGCATTTGTGTTCTCTTTTGAAAGTGTCTGGACTTTGTACTGTTGTAATAGTAGTATGTTTAGTATTAGGTGATGTATCTTTTGTTTTATTTGGTGTAACAGCACTTTCAATTATTGAAGCCGTGCTTGAACTGGTAATAGGCAATGTAGGTTGTATTTCAATAGGAGAGGTTTGCACTGTAGAAATCAATTCAAATGTAGACTGTAAGTGTTTCATATGGTGCACATAATTGATAAGGTGTGGTAAAAGTAGCCTCAGTGGTAACATTGGGAGTATTGAAAAGTAAATAACTATTTCCAGATGTTTTTTTAAATACTTCAAAGGACTTGTGGATACAGAAGGAAATACTTTACCTGTGTTCTTTTAAAAATATATCTTCAACTACTTCTTCTGCAACATGACCAATAGTTGGTATAGTTGTAATGTCTTCATTGGGAATGTTTATTTCAACTTCCTTTTGACTAGTGATATGTTTCCTTTGATGTTCCTTTTTGTTTTGCTTTTTGGAGGAATTTTTGTTGTGTTTTTCTTTGTTTTCTATTTTCTTTTACCACTTTCATTTCACGCTTGAGTTTTCCAGCTGAAATTGAATAACAAAGGACAATTTGAATATTAAAGAACCATGTGTTTTGTTTTTCAATGGATTTTTAAATTGTATTTTTAAAAATGCAACTATTTATGTATGTTGATGTTATACATACTGTTTGGCCTTTACACCTGGATGTTATACGTACTGTTTGGCCTATACACTTGTTGAAGTTGTAAAGTATATCACATGTATGCAGTGCTACCAACATTACATTAAGTGTACATGGATATTAATGTAAGGTATATTATTTCAAGTAACATTATGTAAACATGAAAATGCTTATGATGGTAAGCGTATTGTTTACAAGCTGTACAGTGTGTATTATTCTATTTCTGCTGTTTATCGTACACACTTGTACATTATGATTGTAAGGACACTTGTTAAATATAACATGTGGTACTGTTTACCCTACACACCTGTACGTACATTATGTATACATGAAGACGCTTATGAGGTCAAGCGTATAGTTTATAAGCTGTACAATATGTATTATACTAGTCTTACTGTTTAGCAAACACACTTGTACACTATATTTGTAAGGACACTTGTTAAATATAAAACAGCATACTGTTTACTGTACACACCTTTACATTGTAACTGTAAGCACATTTGATGCTACTGTATACATTAGAATTAACATTTTGTATATAGTGCTATGAAAAGTACACTAGTACCTACATTTGCATTTATGTGTGTGTAGCATTACAAATGTAACTGAATTTAGCATACACACTTGTTGAAGCTATGCAACGTATGTGACGTATGAATGTTTCGAAAAAATGAATAGTACGCTACTGTTTAAAGTTGTATTTGTAGTGCATAGTCATTGTTATATTGCATTATTAAATAAGTAAATAAAAGGGTAGGTGTTTTATGGTTTACAATGTTCACATTTATACAATAGTTCCAGTCACTGGTAAATTGCAATTTTATAAAAACTTACTAGCCTGCCTCTGTTGATGACTCTAAAGGAGTAGTTGTGGTTGACATTTTCAAATTTGCTGCAATAAAATTGCAATACATGATTTATTTTCAAGTATGAAAATAACATTTCATCAAACTAGTGGTTATTTTAGTAATAAAAAAATATAGAAGCTTGTAAAGTGTACTTACTTTTCATCCACATTGGTCACTGTTGTCAACTGAAGTGTTTAATCTTCTTAATAGGCGTGGTTGGAACAGTTCCATATTTGGATGTAGTTTAAAGCACAAACAGCACATGTGTTTGTCGTAAATAAATTGTGCAGGGTGTTTCTGTATGGTGAATGATTAATCTAGATTATGCATGCACAGTTGGTAATTATTTGCATACGCCGTTTTGAATGAACGTTGCAGTTTTTTCAAAATGCAACACCAAGTAAGTGTATAAGAAAAAGTAATGTGTATCTGGTATGTGTACTTTTTAACATTGTAATGTATATTAAGTTGTGAACGTTTTGAAAGAAAATAATGTGATACATTTGCAATGTAAGTGTGTTGAGCATTATTGATGTGTCCGTGTTTGTAGTATTACAGCGTCATTCCAGTAACATGAGTAGAATAGGTGAAGCATTATTACAGTTTACATGCGCACAAAATATGTTTGATTTTTAATTTCTTTTATTTTTGAGAATTTATATAGCACTCAGAACGGACCAAACCATATATCGGCGCAGCTGGAATTTAAGAAAAGGGATTCGACCAACAGATTATAGCTGCTCTCAAAATTCAAACAGGATTCATAACATGGACATATTTATGGTACGACGTCCTTTTGTCACGGGATGCGTTTTCGCAGGGTTTTTTTACCGCAAATTTTTTGTTCACAAAAACCCATCGAATTTTTGGGGAAAATCAGGGGTTTGGGGGGGAACCCCCCGAAAAATAATTTTAAAAAATTCGATGGGTTGTTTTAAAAGAAAATGAGGTAAAAAACCCTGCGAAAAAACATCCCACGATGAAATGACATGGACCCATATTCATGAGCAGTTATCTAAACAAGAATGTTTTTAATTCCCTACAAAATTGGTAAAAGGAGTCTAGTGTCGTAATCTCTCTAGGAATGCTATACAGCAAACCTTCTATCCCCCTTGATACAAAGGTGGATGAGGGGCTACTCAAGAGTAGTTGAACCTGTGAGCATAGTCAACTAGAGGGTTGGTAAAAGCTGATCTTGTCCCTCAGATAGTCAGGAGCTAGTCCAGTCAGGCATTTAAATACAATACATGCCACTTTGAACTTAATACGTTCTTCCATGGCCAGCCAGAGGAGTGCTCGGCGGGAAGGAAATACATGGGCCATTTTACTCAGCCCACAAACCAGTCTTACTGCCGCATTCTGAGCCCTCTGAAGCCTATGGAGTTGTTTTGCTGGAATGCCCATCAACAGACTATTAAAATATTCATATTGTACGTTAGGTATGTGTGCACATATGGTGTTTTGTATAGTAAGCAAATTATTGTAGTTTACATTTTGAATGCTCCTTTGTATATTTGTATTAGGATATCTTTCATTACGGATGCACTTGTATATGTTTTCTTTTGGTCGCTTGCTTTACTTATTCGTAATCACACCTGTGTCTGTCTATGTATTTTTCCACATGTGTATTGTGATTTAAAGCTCTTTATTTTTTATTTAAATGTAGGGAAAAGCAGTGTTAATAACTGGAGACTCCTGGTGTGCAAGCTTGGAGGTCACTGTTCAGGGACACAACGGTCAGGTCGATTGATTTACAGGAGCGGCGATGAAGAAGATGGCAGCCCGAACAGTGCTCTGAGCGATGGAAGGTAGGGATACTTCTTTGGTTTCAGCTGAGACAATGACACGCTTGCTGGCACGGTGCAGCGTTGAAGGGAGTTGAACAGGCAAACGGCTGTTTGAAGAATTTTGAACACCAAAGGCAACGTCGAAGGGTCATGGACGTTCGCTGGGTGCCTGAACACACTTGAAGCATCGCTTGTATTGGGTTGACGTTGAAAACAAAGGGATCTTGGCAGTTCTGGCCTTCAGGAGCTATGAGTCCCACACCAGACACTTACAGTCCATGATTAGTCCTTTTCCCAGGCTCCCAAACATGGGGAAGGCTGGCACACACCTTCTGGGGTCCTGCAGCACTATGAGGTCTTGGGCAACAGTGTGGCTGGCAGAGATGCAGGTCTTGATCCAGCAGCAGAGTTCACCTCCAATGGCCTCTGTTAATGGTTAGAGGACAGAGCTCACCTTCACTGCACAACTGAGGACTTTATAAAGGACAGCTCTTCCAGCAGGGACACATTAAATCTTATTCAAGGTTTGAAATATAAAACATTATTCAAAGAAATGGTGTGAGACCTATTCTTTCAAAGGTAAGAGCCCACAGGTGATTTGACTAAAGCAAGCCTGCCTTAGTTGTCCAATCCCTGTTCTGAAAAGAAGGGGACTTTACCCTTTTAACATCACACCTAAAGTACTTTTCTCTACAGGAAATGGAGGGGACATGAAGGAGAGAGAGAGACCAAGATAAACAATGTGGTGGAAGTCTTTCTCAACTGTACAGTGCTCTGCTGTCTACACCAACTCCGACCCCTTCCATTCTCACTTAGATCAAATGCCTTTAGAATTGCAGCACTGTGGTGTGAGGCTGAATGGGTGTGCTCCTTTGATGCCTGCGCGCAGGACAGCTGCCTGTTGTATTGCTGACTCATGAGGAGGCTTATCTAAATGTCACAAAGAGATGAAAGAGTAGACATGTCCATTCAGGTTCCTGTCCTGTCACTTTGGCAGGATCAGCCTGGCTGGCCAGAATACACATCACCCTTCTACAGCTAAGCTGACTCACAGGAGCTGAAACATGTGTGATATCAAATTGGAAGTGGCTGCAATGATTATCAGTAGGACTATGCACCATGCCTTAACTCAGACAAAGCTTATTTTAGAGTTTAGCCTACCACCAGCATTGGGCTATTTATGATCATCATAGTTTTGTTGGAGGGTGCACATACTAAATGCAGCCCCTGTTTTGCAGAGGCGTGGCTGTCACTGCAGCTGTCAATTGGGCAGCTGTGGCCTCTGAACCTGCTCTGTGACACTGCTAGAGCAGGTGCTGCAAATTAGGATAGTGATGCAACAGGGTACAGATCCACACAATGCTTTTGGCTTGGGGCTTTATGAAAGGGGAATCTGATCACCAGATTACCCTTCCAGAAATGGAATTACCCACATCATTTTATGAATGAATACAAAGAAAATATTTCAGGGCTCTCTCATCCTTGTCAGATGGCAATTCACCACCCTTGCTGAGGTGCCTAAGGAGAACGTATTAAGAGGATTTTAGCAGGAGGAAAGAGAGAAGCTGAGGAGGAGGTGTTGAGGGGAGTTCAGCTAGAGGTAGGAAGAGGAGTAAAGGAGGTGGTAGTGAGAGAAGCTAAGGAGGAGCTGCAGAGATAATACAAGAAAGAGGTGGCAAAGAAGTATGCACTAGATTTTCCTAAGAAAGATGTATTTGATGAGGAGGACATGAAGATCAGAGTTGAGGAGAAGGTAAAGACAAGAGGAGGCGGTAGAAAGCAGAGTTGGTGAGAAGGAAACAATGCACCTCAAAATTATAGGGTGCGTTAGCAAGGTGCATGAAGGAATGATCATGTGTTGGAATGGCAAGGAGGTATGCCAGGTGTCAGAACAGCGTGAGGACGGGAGAAATGTGAATAAAAGACAAGTAGGAACAAGATCAATGTGGGACAGCAAGGAGTAAGCGCAGTTTTGGTTGGGCAGCAACAGCCCTTGGACTCAGAGAAATAGAGGCATTGAAAGTCCCGGTAAGAACGCCATAGAGAGACTTGTGTGGCTTCCTGTCCAACTGTGTATTTGAATCCTGTTTGGGAGCAAGGTTCCTCTGTGCCTGAACTGTGGAGCTAGACAACAGACTCTGGTGCAGACCTGACACCTGGGAGAAGGATTCCCTTCCATACTGTAGCTTCACAAAAATGCTGCCATGGAACAGAGACCAAGATTGTGATTAAAGACTGTGACAGCCATGAAGGGCCATAAGTACTGACAAGAAGAGGCTTTTTACATGGACATCTTTGTTTTGCTTAAACCACTCTGCACATACCTCACATCTGGTTTGTTTTGTTAAGCTTCCTGGAGGGACCAGAACCCAGGATTATCAAGAACTGAGATAATGTTTGCTTTGAACTTCTTGCAACCTTCAAGAGTGACACTGATATTAAAGTAAAACCGATGAATTGACCAGTACCTAGTGAACAATCCCCCCGCCCCCACAATTCAGTTATTTTATACACATTCCTATCATAATGTGGGGTATAATCAAAGGCTCCAGACCAATGGAAATGGTGGGCCCACTGGAAAAATGGCCTGCCAGCATTTATAACAAAACTTGCACACTGACAGTGGGCCTATTACGGCAGACTCTGGGGTTTCTACAAGTAACACAAAGAAGAGCCATATGAAAAAGGCCTACCTGTGTGTGAAACCTGAGGGATCTCTCTTGCCTACTCCCCAGGGATCTTCTGTTCAGGTGGCCAGGGAAGGGCCATCACTTTTGGATCCCAACCCTGGGAGTGGACAAGTGAGGGAAGATCACCAAAGTGGAGGGTCCTTGGGAATTTGGGAGGAGGTGCTTGAGAATGAGACATGGTATCCGCCCTTTTTGGACACCGATTTACCCTACTCTCCCTCAGCCTTTGTGGGATATTGAAATTCTAATACTGCCCTACCCTTTGAACTTCCACCAAGTACTGGGAAGGGGAAGAAGCAACTAAGAGTCCTGCAGAATTCCTATAGAAAACACCAGTATAGTACCGAGACGAATAAAAAGGCTATGGAGGAAAATTATCACTCAGAACACACATGTCCCATTAATAGGTTCAGGCAAAGTCAGGCAATTGACTCTAATACCTTACACCTGCAAACTATTGGGGACTGGCAGCTGTATAAAAAGTGTGGACATAAACAGGGAAGACAAAGTCGAGGCAGAAGCAAGGAGGAAGCCCAACTGAGCTGTTGTAGAGCTGAGGAAACAGATGCCAGATTGAAGCAGAGGGAAATTGCCTGTGAATAGGTGGTGGGAGATTTGATTCTCCAGGGAGCCGACAGCAGAGAGTGGAGTACGCCATGTGGAGAGGTGTCGCTTGATCAGCAACTTCAGTGTGCTTTTTCAACTGGGTGGAGAAAGGATTTAGGGGTGCCTAGGGACAGAAGTCGCGGGAGCAAGTAAGCAGTAAAGACCTGCAACATGACCAGTGAATTTCAGCGGTATGGAGAAACCTGGTGTGCAAGTGAATGAGAAGCCAGATACAGTGTATCGCAGTGGTTGCATGTAATTGGCACGTTCATTAAAGCCTCCGAGGGAAGGTGAAAGCATTAATGAAAGGACAATGGAAAGCTAATGTGAACAATGCATTAAATGCAATAAAGACAGAAGGAAGTAAGATGGAATGAAAGATTGTAACAGAGTTGTAGGGCATCACAGGAGAGATAGTGAGGCACAGAAAAGGGAAAGCAAATCAAGTGTGAACAGCGTAAAGAAAGTTTTATGAACTGACCAGATAATTAATAACCCTTTGTATCGAGGAAAGATACTGAAGCACAGAAAAGGGGGAGCAGATGAAGTGTGAGCAGATTGAAGGAGAAAAGCTAAATACAGCTAAACAGGAGAGTGAAGTCCAGAAATTATATTACTGAAGAAACGAAGAAGGAAAAGCTAAGGGCACATGGCTGAATGACCTGTAATGGGTGGATTTTGTGGTCTGTCAACGGCACCCTGACCAGAGGGCCCCAACTCGTTTATGAAAGTTAATGAGATGATACAGAAAGGTTGCTGTTGAACAAAGTGGTCCATTATAAGACAGCTGAGTTTTGTGTTAAACTCTTGGAACTTTGGAAGAAAGAGTTGTTAAATATTGTGAATCAGAGTGCTACAAGCAGGGGAAGGGAAGCCCTGAGAAGCACAGTGGACTTTGTGAATTGGACTGCTGTAAGCTTGCGGAAAGGGAACCCTGGGAAACCTATTGAGCTTTGTGAAGTTGAATACTTGGTACTTGGGAAAGGGAGCTAGAGAAAGCCCCAGCTGAACTCCATTTTGCCTTTTATTTTTCAATACTATTTTATTTTAGCAAGAGAAACCCCTACACAATGTTTTGTTAGATGTGAGGGCAAGCATTGGTTTTGACACAGAAAGACATTTGTTTTGGACTAACAGACCTAGACTTTCATTAGTTACATCAGTTGAGGGAAATCCCAAACCAGACATAGGCAAAGCTAGGTTTTACGACATCCGTTTTTAACAAAGAGTTTATTGTTTAGACCTAAACAGTGTCGTCTGTGTCTTCTGTTGATGCCATGCCTGTCTCTTATTTGGTGTCAGAGAGGGATGCAGCTCAACCAAAACAGATTGGTGTTCCCTGAAGTATGACAAGTTGTGTAATAGAGCATCAGATCCTACAGTAGCCACTAAAGGCTCCATAGGATTCGGTATCTGTAGTAGCAGATCAGAAACCATTCCCTCAAAGGAAAGATTACTAATCCCTACTGATCTTGTGTTGCTACCCCCTGGGACATACATTGTGTTAGCACCCAAGTCAGGACTTGCCTGGAAATTTGGGCTAGATGTCCTGGCTGGGGTTACTGACCCAGATTTTAGAGGGGATATAAAGGCGGTGTTACAGAACCATGGAGAAGAGGCCTTCCAGATACAGGCAGGAGATACAGTCACTCAAGGGATACTTGAAAGGGTTATATTTCCCAGACACAAGAAAGAATCTGAAAAAGGCATGACTGAGAGAGGCCTTTAGCTTTTGGAGAGGCAGATTATAATCCTAGTTCCCCTTTACCTTTCAAACCCAAGAAGGAAGAACCTGATATCCTTCCTGATCTGGCATTCGCCAAGAGAAACGATCCTCTATTAGCTGAAACCTTGTTACAAGTCATGCCTGAATCTGAAGGAAGGGGGGAAGTCGGACCATGTTTATTCCTAAAACATGATCTACTGTATAGAGGAGACATCACAGTAGAGGGCCTTTCAAAAACACAACTGCTGGCTCCTAGGAGCCATAAACAGGCGGTCCTTGAGATAGCTCATTCCCATCTCACAGGGGTTCACCTGGGTCAGGCCAAAACTCAAGCCCATATAACGAATACGATTACCTACCAAAAACGAGCACTTATATACCAACACCAGCCCGATTAAATCCATTAGCCATTATTGAAATAACTTTCTCAAGAATTGGGAGGGATATTATTGGTCCCCCTGAAAAATCAGAAATGGTAACAAGCATGGTCTAGTCATATTGGATTATTCCATTCGGTACCCCGAGGCATTCCTCGTGAGGAATCATACCACGCGACAAATTTTAAAACATCTGCTTCCCTACTTTTCTTGGGTGTGATTTCCAAAAGAAATATTGACTGATCAAGGGTCCAACTTTATGAGCAAAATTAATTAAAGAGGTTAAGGAATGACTCCACATTAAAACCTTACACACATCCGTGTATCATCCACAAACGGATGCCCTGGCGGAACTGTTTAATAAGACTCTAAAAAACATTCTACGAAAATTGGTAGACCAAGATGGGAACAATTGGGATCAGATGATTCCCTGGGCATTATTTGCGATCAGAAAAACACCTCAGGCTTCTACTGGTTTCTCGCCATTCGAATTACTTTATGGACGAGAACCCAGGGACATTTTAGAGATGCTAAGGGAAACATGGGAGGAAAGGGAATAGGCTCCAATACCACTTTATCAAACTGCCACAAGACAAAAAAAACACATGGCGGTGGTTTGGTCCCTGGTGCAAACCCATATGGTAAAAACACCGGAGCAACAAAACTATCATATAACAAAAGAAATATCCTTAAGATCTTTTTCCATTGGGTAAAACATTCTGGCGCTTCTACCTACTTGTGACTACAAGCTGGTTTCAATTTCAAAATTTCATGCGCTATATAAAGTAGTAGAGCAGATGGGTCGCTGTAATTATAAAATTGCCCAACCAGATTGATGCTTAAAAAGATACAAGTTTACCATGTGAATTTACTAAAAGGGTGGAAAGTGAATTTGTCCAAGTCCAGTGGCAATATATTATCCTGTTTAGTCCCAGAAGAGGCAGACAATGGGCCTCATTACAAGTCTGGCGGTAACCCTGCCAGTGCTACCGGCGGGTTGCCGCCAGACTTGTACATTTTCCCGGCACTTGGCCTGCTGGTAACACCGAGCAATTACAACTGTGGCATTCTGGAAATTCAGGCACTGGTAAAATGTTGTTGCCCATTCCTATAGAGTCCCATAGGGGAATGGGGACCACAAAAGCACCAGCACTGTTTACGACAGTGCTGGTGCTTCCGTCAAACTCTGCAGATGGGTACAGTTCTGCCCAGCAAGTCAGGCCTGCCTTACTCCAATAATCAAAAGCAAGATATCCTTGATTTGGTCAGTCGATTCCCTGATGTCTTTTGCAAGGAGCCTGGCAGGGTGAAGGGCCTATATCATCATATCCATACTCCAGCGGACAAGTATTGCATCTAAGACTATATCAGTTACCTCGGGCCCGCAGAAACATAGTTATCAAGGAAGTAGAACAAATGCTCCAGGCCAACATAATCGAACCACTAACCAGTCCTTGGTCTTCCCCCATTGTATTAGTAGCGAAACCATACAAAAGTTCAAGATTTTGTATAGATTTTAGGAAGGTAAACAGCATCTCGGCCTTTGACCCAATGCCACGTGTCGATTACCTTATCGATAGATTGGGTAATGCTGTCTATTTGTCAACTCTAGATTTTACAAAAGGATATTAGAAGGTTCCACTATTTGGACCTGACAAAGAAAAAACTGCATTTGCCACCCCTATAGGATTATTCCATTTTAAAGTCCTACCATTTGGCTAAGATGGTGCCCTTGCAACATTCCAGAGATCAATGGACAGGGTTTTACAACCCTACTCAGAATTCTGCAGAGCATACATTGATGACATTGTGTTCCACAGTAGGACATGGGAAGACACTGTGATGAGAACCCTAAGAAAAGCCGGATTGACGGCTAACCCAAAGAAATGCAAACTGGCCCAGTCCACCATTGAATATTTGGGATTTTCCATTGGCAAAGGTAGTGTTCAACCACAGAGGGAAAAAGTCAGGGCAGTCCTTCAGACCCCTACACCAAGAACAAAAAAAGATTTAAGAGACTTCCTAGGGTTGATAGGATACTACAAACGCTTTATCCCACATCTTTCTAGTAAAACATCTAGACTAACAGACAAACTAAGAAATGCAGAGCCCCAAAATGTTAAATGGCATGAGGCTGACGAAGTGTGTTATAACACCCTTGAGCAAACCTTATGCCAAAGTTCCACTTGAAAGTGACAGACTTTTCTAAAGATTTTGTTCTGCAGACCGATGCCTCCCTGACAGGATTAGGTGCTATCTTGTCACAGAATCATGACGGGTTTAAACATCCAATATTGGTTGTTTCCAAGGGAGAATAGCTTTTCGGCTATTGTATTAGAAGCATTGGCCATAAAATGGGCCATTCTACACCTAAAACCTGATCACTCCTCATTAGTTGGATTAGCCAAATAATGGAATTGAATCCTAGGGTTATGCAGTGGTTTTTGGACTTACAACCTTACTGCTTCTCAGTGGAACATCAGAAGGGTTGTGACCATAGAAATGTGGACTTCCTAGTGAGGTTCACCTGCAAAGCACCTAAGTCCAACCCTCATAGCAGAAGGATATATGAGAAACCTGAGGGTTCTCCCTTTCCTACTCCCCAGGGATCTTCTATTGAGGTGGCCAGGGAAGGGCCCTTGCTTTTGGATCCTGACCCTGGAGGTGGACAAGCGAGGGAGGATCACCTGAGTGGACGGTCCTTGGGGATCGGGGAGGAGGTGCCTGAGAATGAGATATGGTATTCCCCCTTTTTGATCACTGATTTACCCAACTCTCCCTCAGCCTTTATGGGATGTTGCCATTCTAATCCCGTCCTACCCTTTGGACTTCCACCAAGTAATGGGAAGAAGCAACTAAGAGTACTGCAGAATTCCTATAGAAAACACCAGTATCGTATTGAGACGAGTAAATAGGCTATGGAGGAATACTATCACTCAGAATACACATGTCCCATTAATAGGTTCAGGCAAAGTCATGCAACTGACTCTAATACCTTACACCTGCAACCTATTGTGGACTGGCAGCTCTATAAGAGGTTTGGACATAAACAGAGAAGACCAAGTCGAGGTCAAGTTAAACTAGAAGAAAGGAAGAAGCTGAGCTGAGCTGTTGTAGAGCTGAGGAGATAGAGCTGGCAGGACACCGTATTCAAGCAGAGGGAAATTGCCAGCGAGTGCGTGGCGGGAGATTTGATTCTCTTAGGGGCCGAGAGCAGAGGATGGCCGTGTAGAGAAGCGTTCCTTGATCGGCAGTTTCAGTGTGCTCATTCTCCTGGGTGGGGAAAGGACCCAGGAGGGCCTACGGATAGAGATCACGGAAGCAATGAAGCAGTAAAGACCTGCAATGCGACTGGTGAGTTTCAGTGCTGTGAAGAAACCTGGTGCACTAGTGAATGGGAAGCCAGACACAGTGTAGCGGAGTGGTCGCGTGTAATTGACACGTTCTCGAAAGCCTCTGAGGGACGGCAAAAGCATTAATGTAAGGACAAAGGAAAGCTAATGTGAACAATGCGTTAAATGCTGTAAAGACAAAAGGAAGTAAAACAGAATGAAATATTGTAACAGAGTTGTAGCGTATCACAGAAGATACATTTCTGAAGGTCTCTGAGTAGACGGCAACCCTTTGCAAATATCAAGGAGAGATATTGAAGCACAGAAAAGGAAAAGGAAATCAAGTATGAGCAACATAAAGAAAGTTTTTATGAACTGACCAAATAAATAATACCCTTTGTGAGTATCAAGGAAAGATACTGAAGCACAGACAAGGGGGAGTAAATGAAGTGTAAGCAAATTAAAGGAGAAGAGCTAAATAAAGTTTAACAGAGTAAAGTGAAGTCAAGAAAGGATGTTGGTGAAAAAACAGAGAAGGAAAAGCTAAGGGCACATGATTGCACAACCTTTAATGGGTGGACCATGTGGCCTGTCAATTACACCAAGACCAGAGGGACCCAACCCTTTTATGAAAGTTAATGAGGAGATGATGCAGAAAGGCTGTTCATTATAAGACTGTTGAGTTTTGTGTTAAAGACTTGGAACTTTTGAAGAGAGAGTTGTTGAATATTTTGAACCAGAGTGCTTCAAACATGGAGAAGAGAAGCCCGGAGAAGCCCAGTAAACGTTGTGAATCAGAGTGCTGTAATCTTGGGGAAGGGAACCCTGACAGACCTATTGAACTTTGTGAAGTTGAATTCTTGGAACTTGGGGAAGGGAGCTAGAGAAAAGCAAAGCATAGGTTTTGACACAGAAAGACTTTTGTGTTGGACTAACAGACCTAGTCTATCCTTAAATACATCAGTTGAGGGAAATCCCGAACCAGGTAAAGGGCAAGCTAGGCTATACACCGTCCTGACTTTAATAAAAGCTTTATTGTTTCAACTTAAACATTGTTGTCTGTGTCATCTCTTGATACCATGCCTGTCTCACACCTGTCGTTACCAAAGGAGAAGCAACATTTTAATTCACAAAAGCAGAGGAAATTTAAAGATCCCTTTCACATGAAAAACAGGATTTTTAAACACTGACACAAAATGGCTTTGCATGTGTGTTTGCAGTTGAAAGCAAGACAAGAGAAACATTTTCCCCTGCCAACATCAAAAAGTCAGGGAAATTACATGGTGCATGTAAGCAAGATGTAATGTATAGCATGCTTCACATGCAAAATACTGGCAACAAGGGAAAAGAAAAACTTGGTTCCAGGGAGATTTCATTTCGGGCCAAGGCAGACCCGTTTGGGTTGCTGGTAGACAAACTTCACAGAGTACTCTCCCACTGCAAGCCTGGCTTTTACATCCCCCAGCTATTTACAACTGCAATAGAGTGTGTCCTGCTAAGGGTGTCGAAAACCAAGTGTTCGCCAGACTTGCTGTCTCTGAAAGCCCAGATGGGGGCAGGACAAATGGCACTAGCTGGTGCATCCCAGTTATTTACGAGCTGCAACCAACTTTAAACAGACTAATAAAAAACTTGGATCACAGGTTGGCCCAGAGTGGCAAATGGCAAATCGCTTGGAGGGAGCTCCTATTTGAATTAACCTAAAGATTTACTATTAATTTAAAAGGACTATTATAACTTTAGCCTTTTTCTCAGCAACCATAAATTGCAATAATGACATGTATGTTTCATTTTTTAGATAATTTCCGAGCAATTTTGGTGATGTAAAACTCATCCACCTTTGACTCTGGTGACCCCCAATTGACATCCATGTGCTGCTGTTGTTCCTGGTGGGGCTTGTGAAGCCCTTCATTTCCTCTGTGATGGTGCTTACATTTTTTTAGGCCAAGCGGGTATGTCCTTTGTTGGGCTCTGCCCAGGTCCTGCCCGACTGGGCAGAGCCTAGGATGAACTGCTGCACTCGGTCACAGAGCCACGACCATGGAGATCAAAGTCGCAGGACACTAGGTAAATCCAGTGCCACACACCCTTCCTACCTGGCCGTGCGGAGGGGCAGCCCTTGCAGAACCCTCATCAGTGCTGCTGGCCCCGCTCTGGCTGCCGGTGCCGTTGAGGATATCACCTTCACTGCACACCCTGTGTGGCCACATGGGGTGAGTGAATTGCTCCCTGACCACCTCACCATCTTCACTCGGGCAGTCACATGCTACACGGGCCAGGACCATTGTTCTTCTCCTCCTGGTTTGGGGATGCCCAGCATTCGGGTTTGGGCATTATCTTCACTACCTATGAGCCTTTGCCTCATAGGCTGTGCCACTTTTCTGTGGGCTGCCCCCCTCATGCGGTCCGGGCTGGGGGGGCACCTTATCTGGGCCGCATTCTGAACAAGGACCAGGACTATTGGCATATGCAGCCCGGCTCACCAAGGCCTCGATCACCTGGGGGGCGGCCACTCAAGGCCATGATCCCCCCATTCGCCCCTAGAGAGCTTTACTTTTCTTTTTCTCTCTTTTCTTTGTCTTCTTTCTCTGTATCTGTTGTCTATATTCCTCTGTCGTCTTCTGCTTTTCAACGGTCACTTCCAACTGTCTTTTCTTTTTATTCTCTTTTAGACCCTCTTGAAATCCGGTCTATTCTTACTGGCAGGGAAAACCTGCCTATGGTATTGTTGTGAGTCCCACAGTTCTGTGTGTCCTCTATGGTGGGTATACATGGTACTGTCAGGTAAGTCCTTACACTCCAGCACATACACGTCTATGTTTAATAAAGCTATTGAAAACTCTACTGGTCTCTGTGTTGTTTGTTTTTCCTTTTATGACTTCCTCGACTATTCACCTTACCTATAAGCCGTTTTTCTAACTGAGCCTCATTTGGGCTGGGAGTTACATTTAAAAAAAATTTGCAGCACATATTCATTCTTGTCAGTTTCAGCAGCTTGTGCTGTTAAGCAAGTTGTGGCTGAATTGCATGGGGCATGAGGCTTGTGTTGAGACTTGAATGTCGTGTAGGCAGAAGAGTCCTCTGTCCCCAAATGCCACACAGAGAAAACTCAAAGTCACTCCCCGTGCGACCGTTGAGTCCACAGTTGGAGATGGTCAGCTCCGGAACCGCGAACCTCTGGGACGCCAATCCGCTGCAAGAAAATACTGATTAAGTACCAAGCAAATGACAGTAAATGACAGTGCCAAAATAACGTGAAAAAGGTCTTACCAGAGGGGTCAGGAGAAAGGCAATGAACCTATGAGGTAGGGGTCTGGGACTCACGTGGGCAGGTAGACTGTAGTCCCAAATAATGGCGTGAGAACCACCTAATTACAAGAACGTGGTTTGGTAGCTGTGGAGCTTGAAAGCAAGAAGTTCCAAAGAAAACCAGATGCAAAAGGGAAATCCATGTTGCAGTCCAAAGAGCAGTCCGAATTCAAAGCACAGGCAAATCCAATGTAACAAAGCCAGTAAGGTAATCCAAGCGAAGTCCAAGTAAGCAAACCGAGGTCAAAAATCCAAAAGAGTCAAGAAATCCAAAGGAACACGTAGTGCCAAACAGGTTGCAAAGAACAGCTGTGAAGCAGCGAGCACAGGCAGAGCCGTGTTTAAATACTCGTGCTTCTGGCATTACTTCCCGTCACGTGACGTGCTGCCGTATCACGTGAGTGGATTCCCGGGTCACGTGAGCACACAGCGCTGGTCACGCGACGTGGAAGCATAGTAGCGTTCTGCCGATAACCTAGGCGCCAAGGAAGCTGCCAATGCAAAAAAGGACGCAAACTGGAGAGCGTTCTGTTGCGGGTGAAGCGTGCATATGCATGCGAGTCATCAGGAGGCCCACGTGAGTGCCGGAGTGTGAAGGGGGAATAAGATGGGACAGAGGGAGCAGGGCGAGCTATAGTGATGCTAGAGTTTTGGGCAAGGGCAGGAGTGGCAGTATTATCAGGTGTGTGTACAAGGGAGGGTGTGACAGCTTGGCCATGACACAGGCTCTACAAAGCCACCAACAATAGACACTGAACATGTTCTTCGGCCTGGTCCAATGTCCACTTTACCCCCATAATGGGACAGTGGGTCACTGTTCATGGCTTGTGGACACAACCAAAGTACACAATCTCTCGGTCATGGGCTTCAGCTATAGTGTAGGCCTCACCAAGCAACCCAAAATAGACATTCAGCAGGACAACCTAACTGTAATGTCCCTTTAAGAAAATGTGTTCAATACATATCAACATGTTTTATGTCTGTAGATGTTTCATGCTGTCCCAGCACTGCACGTTTGTTATTAAAAAGTCATATTTTAACATATATGACAGAACTATAATGTTTTCTTAAACATATTTTTTCCATCATATATTTGTGTGTGTCAGATGAGCAGCACATGCTGGGGGTACAAATTATGGCTACATTTACGAGGACATGGGGCTCATACATTACCCCGGCCCCACCAACCCACTCACCTTAGTCATTGGACGTTGTCTGCACCCTTGCCCAGTTTCCACTTTACCCCGATAACATACTGAGCCAAACTGGAGGCCATTTTGAAATAATTCATTTCAACACCTACCAGTTATTATGGTACAGCATTTGTTTCCAGCAGCAAGCTATCTTCTCCAATTCTTGGTAAGTGATTATTTTGCTACTAAACCTAAAATATTAGATATTATTTTTGATTATGCATGCAACTCTTCTTTACTATTTCTATTTTCAAAACACTTTTTGAAATCACTTCACGACATTATATAAAATAATGTTCTGCATATAAAGTGGATGTACACCAAAAACATGCATAACTAAAAAAACGTTTTACAAACAACTGCAAAGTGTGCAATTCAAAGCCAGTTTAATTAACAAGCTAGAAATAAATGAGATTTATTTCAAACCTGTAATACTATTTACAGATAAAACAATATAGTAGTGTGGCATACATCAGAAATATATTAAATATATAGCAGTACATCACATAAAACAGTTTTCTCTATTAGAAGTGAGCAATACTTTGGACTGAATTGAAATGCACTTTCCCAATGCAAACATGGCTGAAGAAAAGGAAAATGCAAATCGCAAATTAGTATGCATTTTAGGATGCACTGTTTCTTCTCATTTAGAAAGAACAAGTAATGTTCTAATGCATTCCATATATCTCGTACTCCACAATTTAGAACATGAGAACAAGAATACACAACAAGTAACAAACAAGAAGGATGACGCTACCTCATCTTGTGATGAATGCCCCAAAGATTCACAGAACACCTAATCGATCAAAGATGCGAAGAAGTCTCCACCCCTTCTACCTCTAATCATAAACCTATTGTGCTCTCCCAATCTTCTTCTCTGGCAACCCACACTTATTCGCCTTCCTTGTCTTAGCTGTAAACAATTTGAAAACAAATGTTCACTGCCGTCACCCTGACGCATTTCGTTGATGTCATTCTGTGCGCACTGACATTCGCTAATGCCATAATGTGATCACAGATGTCTTAATGCAACCATGCCCGTCTAGCATGGCTACATAGTCCACAATCGGCTCCCTCTATCCATGAACACATATAAAGCCAGTTTTCTCGCTCACTACCAACTTTAAAGTACAATCTATTACCATGTACAAGTGACACAACCATTTCTAACTGCTCTATCTTCTTTTTTTAAATGTGCTTCCCTTTTTTCAGCCTTCAGCTCTGCACACAATGCACAGCCATGTATTAAATCATTAACAGAGGGCTTCTTCACCTCCAGTTTGTATTCCTGTCTGGAAGCCTTCAACACAGGATGGCTGCTGTACAGGCAACACCCGCTACTCCCCCGAAACCGAAACCCCACCAGGGCCTCCACCACATGGAGGTCATGGGGAAGGCGTTAATAGGGGCACAACAGAAAATGATCCACATGAGGAGGAGGAAAGTGTTCCTGAGATGTCCACCGGCTGCAAGCAATTGTAGGTGTAGCAGATTTTCACCACAACAGGAAAAGTCTCAGAAGTTCAGACTGCGAAATGCAGAACATCTTCTTTTGAATAAAGATTAGTTGGTCATTCTGCTTTCTGTCAAAATAAAAAAGCCAATATATTATTTATTTTGTGACAATTATAAAAATGTAATATATGCATGCTTCCGTGTGCTTTTTTAACTCTTTTATTTTTTTTTTGAGGGGCATTTCTTTACATGAAATTGAGCATGTTAAACATACAAATGAGTGGCCCCTTGCAATTTAGACAAATTGCATACATTTAGTGCTCCGGGTGAAAATAGATGCAGTGGGAGAGACTAAACATAACTTTGACCCCATTTTTTAAAGCGTAGCAGTAGCAAGTTTTAAATGCTATTGGTACTATTCCCATGCTGTTTTCAAACAGCGATTGAATGAGTGGGAAGTTATCATTTGCCAATATTGAAATTGCTACTTTACTGCTTAAATAATGTCAAAATGAGTTCCTGTGCATTAGATAAATGAAGAACAATTGGTTAGTTTATAGTATTGTTTCAAGGATCTTTTGGTAGGTATCTGAGAGTTTAGTATATGCGTAAAATATACATTTATTATTTGCACTGTATTGTGTTAATTGCTCTATCTGCAAATGGTGTTAATAATGCAATTGCCTTATTTGGTAGCATATTTAAACAATTGCATTCAGTGCTGTGGTCTATTAGTGCAAGCATATATGGATTACATTACCACTACCATACATTATAAGAATATTGCAAGTCACTTAGGAGTTCTGTGACAAAATATATACTTTTTACGCATGATAAGACATATTTTATTCCTTATATTACATAGCTAGATACTCTTGTCTCCTTCAATGCCTGGCATGTTGCTTAATGTAATGTAAAACATCTTCCATTTGCTGACAAATATAATCAACGTGGAATCTGCTTGGCTTTCTTTTTAAATAAAAGCTAATATTCAGCATCTAATACTTTGCAGAAAAGTAGTTTTAGCATTTTTTTAAATGCCTTTAAAAACATTGTCATTTTGTATTTTAAAATAAGTAATATCATGCAGATTATTTCTCTCATGGGTTCAACTTCATGCACTGACTTAATAGACAACCATAAACAGTTTCCTATCAGTGAATGGCTGTAAAGTGTAACAGAGTGCTATTTTACAAGAAAGGAAAATGTCTTGCCATGCAGCAGCATGCATGTGAGATCACAACTGAAGCTTAACAACTGATTAAATAGTAATGTCACCTCAAGCCTATAATATGAGAATGATTTACAGACCTTTGCTGGTTGCCATGTCTTATATGCAATCAATGATATCTAAAGAAGTTTTAAATGCAGTATCAGATATTTCTTATTCCCTAAATGACCTTATTTGAAGAGAGTGTTGTATTGGAATTCATACTTTATAATTTGGAAGAGATTCATTGTTCATACAGTAAAAAAGTGCAGTGTTAGTCTATTGTGCATTTTTACATTTATCTACTGTATTGTTGTAGCATACTTGATAACTTGATAAAACATACCTGCAGAATGTCTTCTTCAGTGTGACGGCTGTAGATCCTGGAAAGGTAAAGCTGTAAACGTATGGAAAGGCAACGTGTGATTCACAGAACAATACACCCTCAGATT
Organism: Ambystoma mexicanum; assembly: GCF_040938575.1. Classification (NCBI taxonomy): domain Eukaryota; kingdom Metazoa; phylum Chordata; class Amphibia; order Caudata; family Ambystomatidae; genus Ambystoma; species Ambystoma mexicanum. The sequence continues at coordinate 1,073,853,928 of NC_090921.1, read as the reverse complement.
TGAAAAAAATACATTTTAACTGTTGGGATAATGTGGAAAGGTCAGATTGAGGGTCTGTGCATCTGATTTGTGGACATGTCTGTAGCTGCTTGACTGACGGCAATCAGAGTGAGTTGGAGATACCTGGGTAAAAAAAGAAGAATGGAGGGGCGTGGCTTGGAGCAGGACTGTGGTGGATGGCTCCGTGATTGCGGCCTGCCGGGATCCAACAACTGTGTCCTAAAACTCCCATATATGATCACTGTGCACCTCTAGATTTCAGGACGGTGCGGGAGAAACTGGACTGCCATGGTGGATGAAGTTTTACCAGCGGGAACGAAGTTCAAGCAGGTTTTTAGCTTCTGGATTTAACGCACCTTGAATCCAAGATAGCACCCGCCACCTATGTGTACCGCGAGGCCAGTAGCTAGATCGCTGAGCCGTTACAATGTGCATTCTACTGGACTCCGGGGGCTTCTGAAAAGTCCCTATCCTCCTCCGGCAGCTCCAGCTCCCTGACATCTCCTTTTGCTGCACCCTACGCCCAGTGTTGGTCCCGGTCTCCTACTTCTCTGGTGCTTTTAACTAAGGTGGGTGGCTCTTGCTGGGATCCCACGGTGGGTTCTCGTCTCTACTGCCACATTCTGCCTAGCTCCTACTGGTGGGTTCACCCTGCACCCCGGCATCCACGTTGAGACCTGCCCATTCCCAATTGAGCATGCTGCTCTGCACCGTGTCTGGAATGGCTCCTCCCACTTGTCATCCCAGGCTGCTATAGTCCAGCTCTGGACACATGCCCTGACTCCTTATCTCCTTCCTGTCTCCTTGGTGGGATGTAATGTACCGTATGAGAACCTACGTCCCATGAATCCAAAATGGCAAAAGTATCAAAAGGGTACAAACAGTCAGACATTGCCTCCTTTCTACAAAATATTGCTGAAAATCCCAAAAGAGGCAAACAAGTTGAAGTAATGGTGCATGCTACTGACTCCTCATCAAGCTGCCAATCCTCCTTGCTATCGGCCACAAAGTCAGACCTGCAGGATCTTCTTGCTGAAATCAAGAAGGAATACCATAAAGGTACAGCATGCTCTTACAAAAAAACCTTGCCCTGGATAAACAAATGGAGGAGGTAGAGGAGAGAAACCCGGAGATGGAAACTACCATGCCTGAGCAGAGATATGAGGTTGCTCCAACAGGATTGAAGTTCTTGAAGCCCGATGTGAGGCCTTGGAAAGTAAACAGGAGGATGCAGAGAACCGTTCACGCTGTGATAATATCCGCCCTCGTGGCATCCCTACAACAGTCTCTGACGAAGACCTGATGAAGTTTGTGTGGGGCTTTTTATGTTTTGTGCTTGCTATTCCAGATGACGTGGGTATGGAGTTGGACAGGGTTCATCAGACATACCCAAGGAAGCTACAGAATGGCCCTCTGGATGTATTAGCCAGAATCTACTTTTACGCTGCCAAAGAACGCATCGTAAAGGGGGCAAGGGAATCACATAGAATGCAATTTAGGGATGCCTCCACCTCCCTATACCAATTTATACAGATGGGGTTTTCCCACAAACTTACTCTTCACTGCAGATGGCAAAAACTGGAATATTGGTTCGATGAAGGAAGCTGAAAAACTGCTTAATCTTGAGTCGGTTGAGGAGGATTGCGATGCTGGGAAGGTTCTTTTGGGTCCTCTGCCTGTCAGGGTTCCTGTAGTCTGGTCTCAAGTGGGTAGCCAGGGAAGGCCCAGAGGCCCTGGCCGCACAGTCAAGAGGGGTGAGCCCAGGTTAATGAGGGTAACTTGCTGGTTGGTATACTCCCCGGGCAAGGGGTTCATTGTTAAGAAAACTAAGTTTGAGGTGCATTTACGTTCTGCTAGGTGAATTGATTGAGATCAAAAGTTTATATTTCAATTCCAAGAGTTGTACTTTGTTCTTGGGTTCTCGTTAGAGGCCCCTGGAGTCAACTCTAATTCTCACTCAAAAGAATGGGTTTGGGGAAATGGGTGGGGGCAGTGAGACTGAGGAGGGAAACTGTTATACGAAGTTCTCGACAACTGGCTGCCACCATGTCAATTAGTTGCTACAACTTCTTACTACTGAATTCTTGAGTGCAATGTATAAGTTAGGAGCAGAGCAGCCAAGCAATCCGGCAAACTGTAAACCATTTGATGGCTGAGGAGAATGTAAAGGAACTACGTATTATCACCTGGGATGTGCAAGGCCTAAACTCTCCAGCAAAGAGGAAATTTGTTATGCAGAGATTAGCAGAATTATCCGCCCATATAGTTTGCTTCCTGGAGATGTGTTTATTGGCTGGGGATGAAGGTCAACTCTTGCACAAAATATTCCAGAGGAGATTGTTGGCCCCTTGTGGGCAGTAGAAAAGGGGGGGGGGGTTGCATTGCTGCTGAACAGGGAGTTACATTACCAATCAAGACTTCAGTGAGAAGGGATACGCAGGGTAGGTTCATACCGGTTAAGCGGCTGGTGGCTGGGCAAAAGTACATTTTTATTTCTATTTATGGGCCCAATAGTGAGCAAGACCGCTTCATAAAATCAATAAATAGTCTTCTTTATTGAGGTCCAGATAATGATTGGAGAAGATTGTAACTTGATGCCAGATCAAGACACTGCAAAACCCTCCCCCCAACCAGAGGTGACTATAGGTACGCTCAGGAATTAGCGAGATGTTTGAGTAGTAGATGTTTGGAGATTATCAAATGCAGTGGATCATGACTTTACCTTTTATTCTCATGTCCACAGGGGCCTTTAGTTTAGTTTAGTTTCTTTATTTGTACTGCGCACCGAACCCTCGGGTAACTGGGCACTTAAACTTATACATGGGTTGCAGATTTGACAAAACAAGAAGAAGTACAATTACAGTTATAAGTGCAGGTCGACCAAAGGTTACAGGTGGTCATAAAGGGTAGACAATACAATAGGTAGGTACAGCGTTGGGAGTAAGGAGTTACACTGTTCACAGATAGATCTGCTTCTTATTTCAGGCATATTATTCCCTTGTCTTGAAGAGGTGTATATAACACTGCATATCATCTCTGACCATGCCTCTGTGATGGCGCGTATCAGGGTACTCAATATGCCGGAACCCCCTGAGCAACCATGGAAACTGTACACCCCTATTTTAAGAGATTGATTAGTTTGCAGGGAGCTCTCGGTCGCACTAACCAACTGCTTTAATGAAAACAAAACCCCAGATTGCTCCTCATCCCACAACTTGGGATGCATGGAGATCATGGCATGCACAGCGTCATACACTAGAACCAATAAACTGCACCAAACCCAATTAGAAGATAAGTTCAATGGATCTGAAAAGGTGCACAAATCCAAACAATCAGGGAAGGTTTGGCAGAAGCTGAAAGGAGCCAGAGCCCATTTGGACTTACATCTGGCTCACAAATCTTTGCAAGCCCTGGCCATAACTAAACAATTTTACTATGCCCATGGAAATAAAGTGAACAGCTTATTAGTTTACAAACTGAAAAGAATCCACTCCCGAAATAATATTCAAGCACTTAAAGGATCAGACGGGATAGTGCATTACAGGGAACAAGAAAAATTAGATATAATGCTTGAGTATTATTGAAATATAATGTTCGGTTCTCTAAAAACGAACAATCGTTACTTAGACTGCTTGACTGGTGTGATTTACCCTAATCTTCCCTCAGGGCTGATGGACTCCCTTGAGGACCCCATTTCCCCCAATTGAGGTGGAGGAGGCAATAAAACCCAGAGGAACACTGGCCCGGGCCCGGACAGCTTCACAGCCTTTATTTTACAAAACATGCACACACATCTTGGTTCCCCACATGACAAACTTGTTTAATTCCTTTCAAATAACAGGCTGTCTCACCCCTTCAATGGAAGAATCGCTCACACTCTTCATTCATAAGCAAGGAAAAGACCATATGGAGTGTGATGCTTACAGACCCATTGCTATTATGAATAACGATGTGAAAATATTCTCAAAAATCCTAGCCCTCAGATTGATGGGAATATTAAGGATTATTGTTGATCCAAACCAAAATGGGTTCATGGCCAATAGGACCACCCAGGATAATATAAGGAGGGTATTGAATCTGGTTGAAATTTCCATCACCACGAATATAGAATCAGGTATTATTTCCCTCAATGCTCATAAAGCATTCAATATGGTTGACTGAGGCTATACTGAGAAAGTACTCACTGACTACGGTCTAGGCTCTACCTTCAAGGGATGGAGTCTCGCCAACTACCAACAGCCCTCTACGGTAATAAGAATTAATGGAGCATTTACATTGAAGACAAGGATAACACGGGGAACCAGACGTGGATGCCCCCTCTGTCCCCTGATATTTGCCCTAACTTTGGTACCATTTACTGTAAGAATCCGATCGAATTGAAAAATACAGGGAATTCAGGTCAAAGGTAAAACCTCTGAAATATCATTATACGCTGACAACGTTAAGCTTACGCTAAAGAGGGTTGATACCTTGCTTAAAGCCCTGATGGAGGAAATTGAGCAGTTTGGACAGGCCTTGGGTTTTGCCATTAATAATGCTAAATCTAGTGCATTGGGGATTCTGATCACAAAACAACGCCTGAGATAATTAGCAAAGATTAGACCAATTCTTTGGATTAACTCTAATATGAATTATCTCAAGGTCCAAATTCTGAACAAGATCTTGCACACCTAGCAATACAATTTCCCAAGTCCTTTACAAGCATTTAGATCACTGGCATAAACAGGAAATAATTTGGTTTGGAAGCGTTACATCAATTAAAATGACCATAATCCCCAGAATCCTTTACCAACGCCTCGCCTTGCCGGTTAAGATTCCAGAGGTAGAACTGGGAAAACTTCAAAGGAGAACCATAGCTTTCATACGGGGTACAAAAGAAAAAAGTATCTCAAGCAGTATTATACTGAAGGGTGTTAACAATGGGGGTTTTGAGGGTCCAGACATTTTTAGTTATAATCTTGCAGCGCAGTTATCCCACTTGTTTGCCTGGCATGTAACTGAGGAAGTGCCCAAATGGAAGCAGATAGAGGAATCCTGGTCTTCAATGCCTCTTCCACACCTCCCACATTTAAGAATTACCCAACAGAACCTGCAATCAAACTATTAACCTCAAACTCGATTTACTATAGGTGAAGGTCAGCACACAGATGGGGAATTAGATCTACTTTAGGTCCTTTCTGCCATGTCTGGAATAATGCAGACTTTTTCCGGGAGTATGGCACAGTTAGATTTAGGAACTAGAAGGGAGTTGGCTTGGTGCTTATAAGCAACCTTTATGTGAATGGGAATCCCTTATCTTTTGAGGAGTGCAAAACTAAATTTCAGATACAGCAGTCTGTATGATTTCAATATGCCCAATTGACACACTGGGCACGTCCCCAAGACACATACACACATGGGGGTAGGGAACGCACAGGATTAGAACTAACTGTAACATTGAACACTCCCTCAGGTTTAATTTCAACCCTATACAAGTGGTGCAACAGATGCGATCGATTGGTTAAGGAGAATTATTTGAAGAAATGAGAAGAGGATTTGGGGAAAAAGTCAGATGCAGATAGCTGTAGTCGTATTCTGATGCAAACATTTGGGAGCTCCAGATCTTTAACAAACAAGGAATGTGCAGTGAAGGATTGTTACAGATGGTATACCACCCCAGAGAAGCTACACAAAATGAACCACTCCTACTTTCCAGTATGCTTGAGAGGTTGATCAGAAGTGGGCTCTATCTCCTCCACTTATTATGGTTATGTTATAAATCACTGCTTATTTGGAAGGACGTATTAGCGCAAGTGAAAAATATTACTGAGCTGGCCATCCTATGGGACCTTGGTATTGTACTACTCAGTGACACAGGGGATGGAGCATACCCGATGTCAGGCTCAATAGTGACACTAACAACCCACCTTCTAACTGCCAAAAAAATGACATTGCCCCGCCTGTGGAAAAACACTGATCGCCCCATGATCACAATATGGTGCATTATGTGTTGCGAGTTGGTGGTGGCCGAAAAAATCACAGACCTGACTCTGGTGTTAATGGGGAAATTCAACAGCATTTCTGGAATATGCTGAACAAGTCCCAGGGATCACATGTAAATCCCCCCTCCCTGTGCTGGTTTTCGCAAGAATGTTATAAAGCATATATCTATCATTGTACTTTTGGTCTCCTGGGTGTCAATTGTTTCTGTGTTTACAATATTAAATTGTAACTGTGGCAAAAGTACGACATTTATACTGTGGTGGCTTACATTCTTAAATAAAATGATTTGATTGAAAAAAAAGATAAAAAGGGATCCTTTGTGAACTTCACCCAATGTATGCAAAAATCTTTTTGTTCACAGACAGATCTCACTTGCCATCCAGGTACTGTACCATGCCTTTTTCACACCCTGCCATGAAAGATGCCTGCCCACAATCACAGACTTGTGTCTTAGTCCGCAGGGCTAATCGCGGTCTCTGGTTGTGGAGGCGAGGTGAACTTGAAAACTCATGGATCTGAACAACAACACTTTGTGGATGATTGGTGAATTGTGGATTCATTGGTCAGAGATATATGTAATGCATCTTCATACCTCACATTTCCTTTCTTTTATAATTTGATTCTGATGTTGTATATACTTTGTAGTGAAATCAGGTATTACCAATGTGCTACCAAATGGTGAATTTGAAACACTTACAGATATTGTAATATAAGTGGTCTTGTATAGCTCCTGTCTGCCGCTGTTGGTGGCCTCTCTGTGCTGTGCTCTGTAAGTGAAAAGGAGGTGGGGTTCATTAGTGGGACAGTGGGAAAGGCAGTTTTGAAACCTCTGTGTTGATAGGTGCAGTTGGAAGTACTTGGTGCCTGAGTGTCAATCTGTTTTCCATGGGTATGGTGGAAGAACCTGAGAGTATGTTATTCATAGAGAAGAGCCTAAGATTTGAAAGACTACAGCGCTTTGCGTCTGATTAGGCGGTGATATGGGAGAGTGTGACAGGGCTAAAGAGAAGAGCTAAGTTGGGGCTCGGTTAGTACTGATATGTTAATGGCTAGGCCGGTGGTGGCCTTATGTGGTTGTTTTTTGCATGTAGTGTAAGTTGGGAGGAAATCTAAGAGGGCAGTCGGTTACTCAGGGGATGCTCAGAGTAGGCCTTTCAAAGCAAAACAACCTGCAACCCCGCACTCCTACCTCTGGCTCCAACTCGATCCGGCCGTCTGCCACTGATGTTACAAATCAACTTCCGGGGCACCAGTGGTCGAGGGAAGAGTATCCGTTTTTAAAAAATCAATCAGCCCACACCTCGAGTACACCACGAGGGATCCGAACAAGGATGTATAAAAATATCAACTTTAATAATATCACAACAGACAGTTCTAGCACACTATGAAATACAACACACCCTGTAAAGGGATGCAGAGGGCAGTTTCAATGAAGGAAAAAGGATGCACTCTGGATAATGACAGGAGGGTAGCCGGTATAGTAAATAATCACAATAGTTGAAGGATACTTGATTTCAACACAAAGGGAGAAATGGGTTGTAAAATGTCATTAGGGGCCTTTGGGGAAGGACCAAGGGGACAGAACCAAAATGTACCTGTGCTGTACGAGATCTTGGTGGTCATCAGGGTCGAGTTGGTTTCAGGGCACTTTGCAGCTTCAGCGACAGAGTTGAAGATGGGAGACAGCTACAGGTATCAGGTGGCAGGCAGTTTGGCTAGCGAAGCTGGACGGATGGCTACAGACTGACCTTCATGGTGGCAGGGGCTCAGGAATCCTTGCCTCAGTGCCGGTCAGCGTTTATGAAGCACTTGTACAAGGCATCTCAGACGGCTTTAGTGACTGCGGTGTAACTATAGTCAGCAGTGCAGTCAGTTGCAGCTCAAGGGGTTCGACTGGCTCAAAAATGTCCTTTAAGGCGGACGTCTATAGATGCTTGTCGATGCACTCCTCCTAGCTTCTTCACTTGGCTTGTGTCATCCTTTAAGGCAGATGACCCAAAGCTGAGGAGAGTGTTGCAGACAGCTGTCTTGTCCTTGGTTTTATTCAGAGACTCTCTGGCACTTCCCACCTAGGAAGCTTGCTGCAGAGCCTAGCAGGGCATGCTGTGTGCTGGCTGGGTACTGGTTCTGGAGCTGCTGAAGTGTCCTCTCGATTCAGTATCTACCTCTGTTCCCTAAGAGATGTTTAGGAGAGGGATCCTGCTTCCCTTTTAGAGGTCCTGGCCTTCCTTCACTGGTCGAAGATGTAAGGCCGATTGTACCTTCAGCCAGGGTCCAATGATCAGTTCTTCCTTCTGATTCTGGTGAAGCCTTTAGATGATCTGCCAAAAGACGGGTTCAGCCCACCTTTAAAGCCAAATGGGCCACAGGGATTGGTGTAGGCTAAGCCTACCTTAATTAACCCTTCCTGTGTCCCCACCAGCAATCTCCTGTATGCATGAGGTCCTAACCAGAGTGCTTTGCCAGAGAAAAGGTAAGGGTGAAAACATATGATACTAAATCCCACTCCTCTTCCTGTCTGTTGTGGATAAAAGGGTCCCTCTGGTTAATGAAGCTATGATGGGGGGACTGCGCCTGTAGGCTTTGTCCACCCCGAATACACAGATCTATGCATATGCCATGCAGTGAGCATAGGAAAATGTGTGCGCATCCGCCCCACACATTTTCCAGAGGTTGATCTAAAATCATTTAATTTCAATTAAAATTTTAAAAAAAGCCCAGGCAAGTGCACGGCCACCGTCCGATGGTCGAATTCCTCACATTCGTAGTTTGCCATTTCAACTTCCTTAGAATGTTGGTAAGCAGGCTGAGAGATGCCTGAAACCTTCCTTTAACATGCTCAGGTGCTATGCTCAGTGGCCTGCTGGAACTTGCACATCAAGGGCAGGGCCTGTTGATGCAGGGCAAGGCATTTTTCAGGCATTTGTCAGGGGATTAGTCACAGTAGGGGCCAGAATCCCTGCTCATTTCACCCAGAGGCCTACCCTGCTGTCTCCCACAATATCCAAACCCTTCTGAAACAGTCCAAAATGAACCCCCTCCACGGCTACCAACAGCCAAAACTCATCAGGCTTTGATGCAGCACCAGGCCTTCAGTATCAGAGTGATGCTGCAAACCTTCAGAAGAATTTCACAATTACATGTGGTGCAGAAAATATGGAAAGGTGGCGTGTAGATTCTTCAAGGAATAGGTTTGCAGCACTTTGGCCTAAGAAAATGTTATAGGGAGGTGAGACGGCAGCATCATGGTGACGAGCAGTGTGTTGGCAGTGACATAGGGGCTTTGGTGGTGGGGGATTTCATGGACTTTCCAATAAGGCTGTAAACTCGGGTTTGCAGTTTCTCTGGCCCATTGCTAGCTAAGAGTCTCTCGGGGGTGGGGAGGTACTCACTTGTGCCACAGCTAAATAATGGGACTAGGGCAAGACACCCAAACTTTATTCATCCAGATCATAAGGGCTGTCCTTTGAAGAGTAGGGAGGGGCTCTCATGGATTAGCATTTGCACAAGGTTTGAGCTGTAACCCACAGAGGGTCTCCTGGTGCCAGGAAAGGTACTGCCTCACCCATTAACAGCTGTTTACACTACAAGAAGAGAGAAGGAGGAGAGAGGCTGTCAGAGTGTCTTTTTGAAGTGTGTGGGGTATTGACTAAATTGTGCTCTTACATTTACAACTTTTACACAAGTTAGTAAGGTGTCTTAGGAAAATATAAGAGAAAGCAGCAGAATGTACCCCACACCCTCACTTAAACTGGGCAGCTTATGTGTGTGCCCTGTGTGACCAGTAAAGTAATAGTGCATTGCCTATTTGATCAAACTAGTATACATTTCCTGCTTATGCTACCTAACTCTGCTTCTAATGAGTACACACTGATGGAAAACAAAGTTGTACTCATTGACTTGTGCATGCAGGGTTGCTAGCGCTAAGCTGCATTGCAAGATTGTAAATGCTGTTGAAGGATCTCCCCTCTATTATAACAGATTTGTCGCTAAGTGTGACCTTGCTGAATGTAAGAGGTTACTGCTGTAAAGAACAAAGTCACCACCAGCTAAGTATGGGTGAACATGTTTATTTGGAGATAAGACGCCATGTAAGTCCAAGCCCTAGGATGCTGGGGCTTGAAATAACAGTTGGGAACAAACTGTCAACTGTCACATAATGCCACGGATGCAATGACATTCCAAATAGAATGTTGGGAGGTCATCGGGTGCATGAATGGATACACCATATGTTTCCCCTTACACGTACAACAAAGGTTTCCTCTATACACTTATAAGGTATAATGCAGAAATGTGTTCTCAGTACATGTATAAGGTAAAGTGCAGCATGACATTAGCAATCTATCCAAAATGACACATGGAACCAATATGATACAGAATGTGTTGATAAAACTTGTATCATAGTGAAAGCACAGGAAAATTGAAAATAAATTACATAATCATCAAACTTAGATGGTCTTCTTAACCAACTTGAGGTGCAACTAGCACTCCTTCTCTTGACCATTCTATTATGTACAGAACCATGAACAAGATCCCCATGTGCCTGTGAATCATCATTACTGCCATAAAAATCAACATCACTGGAATGAGAAGTAGTTTCACCATCATGCTCAGTACTACTGCCACAGTTCTGGACACCCTTGTACCATTTGTCATCCTCATGCTGAATTGCAATGCCACTCCCTTCCCCGGAACCACACTCCTTGATGTGGAGATGGTGCACAACAGCAACGCGCTCTACACTCCACCGCCCTTACCACCTTGATGAGATCGAAATAACGGGAACATCTTTGGGCACACAAAATGGCTTCTATATGCACCCCACATCACCAACACACACCATCGTTCCATTCACCAATTTATGCTCATCCTCACTATATTTGTCCGCAACCAACCAATGAAACTCTGAAGGCATCTTCCTACCCCTCATCTTCTCAAAAAGTGCAACACCCGTCAGCATGTGCAGCATATCTCTGAATGCTCTCATAATTTCCTGGATGCTTTTCTTCCAGTGAAGACCATTATGCCATTGGTTTGTTTCTTTAATGATACCATTGGTGCATTCAACTAGCCCAGTGGTCTTTGGATTATATAAGGCGGTACTGTGATTTTCAATACCGTTAATATCCACGTATTCACGCATCTCCCTTGACACCAGATGAACGCCATAATCAGAAATCACGTTCTTGGGATACCCTTCTGAAAACAATCTTTCCATAAACTCAATCACACACTATACTTTCCACAAATTCCATCTCAAACCATCTTGACACTTAATCTATAACTACAATGGCTTAACCAGTTCACGCTGTAGTGATGTGGGAGGAACCAACACATTTATGCACAAATTTGAGTCAGATCATATATTGAGTCATCAAACATGGAAGCCACACTTGGCTATTTGGATTAGTTTTATAGACGACGTATTTGGTATTTGGACAGGAACAGAGTCAAAATTGATGGAATTTTTTACATATTTGAATACGATTGATGGAAGAATTCAGTTAACTCACAAACATTCCCAGAATAGCATCCATTTTCTTGATGTAAATGTACAATCCATGGAACATGAATACAAGACCAATATATATACAGAAACCACAGATCGCAACAATTTAATTCACAGACTAAGCTTTCACGAACCAAGCTTAATCAAAAATCTGCCATACAGCCAGATGCTCAGAGTAAAACGCTTCATTAGCGACCCGAAGGATTATGATAATAAACTCCAGGAAATGAGTGAGAAGTTCTTAAGACGTGGATGCAAACAGGAAGAAATAGCAGATGCAAAACGCAAGGTGGACCAAAAGAACAGAAATGAACTATTAACAGCTACAAGGAAAGTGAAAGCTGAACCATCACTGTCATTTGTCACTAGATTTTCAACACAAAGTAGTCGCATTAAAGCAATTATAAAGAAGCACTGGCAAGTGTTATCCTGCGATCAAAGGCCAGAGGAACTCTTCAAAGAACCACCAACATTTGCCTATCAACGCAGCAGAAACTTTCGAGACAGCCTAGTGCAAACTAGACAACCAAAGAAACAACTAGACACCAAACGCGTTGGAACTTTTCCGTGTCTACACTGCAGCAATTCAGTTATGTGCTGAAAGGATCGACCATAGACCACCCTCACACCGGGAAAAAGATTATGCTGAAATCATTTGCCACCTGTGACACAACAAACATTATCTACGGCATTAAGTGTCCCTGTGGACAATTCTATTTGGGTCAGTCCCAGAGAAAAGCAAAGCTCCGCTGGAAAGAGCATTGCTCGTGCATACGTAATGAGAACCTGAACTCTGCAGTCGCAAGACATTGGCTCAAAGAGAGACATCATTTGTCACAAATTTGCTTTATGGTATCGGAGGTAATTCAAAGTAATGATCCACACGAGAACATTCAAACAAAGCTTGACAGGAAAGAATGCTATTGGATTGAGAATTTGGGGTGCCTAACCCCACGAGGATTGAACAAAGAAATCAACTGGGCATGCTTTTTATAAGCAGGCTCTTGACCACATGGCTACGAGGGGTACACAAACCGGGGATAATGTTCTCTGAATTTATTTTTTATGATGTGACATAGCACCTAAGTGGGCTATTAGTGTATTAAGGAAAGCATTTGCAATTATGTATAACTGATGCAAAGAATGAACGTACTATCATGCATAGATGCACTAATCACTCACTGCCATTACTTACGGCCTAGTTAAGTTTGTATAACCGTTCACAAGTGCGGAAAGGGGAAACGGGCGCTAGTTCAGATAGGGATCTCATGAACCCTGTCTGACAACAGCCCTAGTACATTATTACCTTTTTGTATAAATATCGAGATGTAAATTATACTCCGGGAAATGCATTTATCTGGAACATGAGTTCAACGACGCAGACATGTGACATTAGAGTCTCGAGCACACCCATAACACAATGTTATATTTATGTAAACATAATTGCGAGCATAACAAACAGAATCAGAACGTCTCCACTACTCACACAAGCTAACTTTGACATGGACACCCCGACCGTCCCGTCTCCCCGTCTCCATGGGGCCACGGGACGCGAGGCGTCGCTACGTAGGCCACGTGCCACGCATTTGCGAACGCCGAACGGGGTTACCATGGAAACCTGAAACACAACAGATGTGAATTGTACTCAGGGAGATGCATTTATCTGGAACATGAGTTCAACAACGCAGACATGTGACATTAGAGTCTCACCCACAACACAATGTTATATTTATGAAAACACAATTGCGAGCGCAACAAACAGAATCAGAACGTCTCCACTACTCACGCAATCTAACTTTGACATGGACACCCCGACCGTCCCGTCTCCATGGGGACACGGGACGCGAGGCGTCGCTGCGCAGGCCACGCGCCATGCGTTTTCGAACGCCGAACAGGGTTACCATGGCAACCCGAAACACAACTTCTACCAGTGTTCCCCACGCAACGCTTGTTCGCGCAACAGCACGCCAGTTCCCGCATTGCAGAATTTGAGAACACTAGGGTAAGTCTAATCTGCCCGCTCGTTGAGCATAACATATAGAAAGTTAGTCCGTAGTGTAACCAGGCCAACCCATTATTTCTCAACAGAGACGGACATAGACTAAGGGAATATACAAGAGCGTATTGAAACGGGTAAGCCACGTATTTATGCTTGAAAGCACATGGCGACATGTATATGCCTCCTTTAAGGATTAGTAACAATTTATTGAGTACATGGTATTTCTGTCTAGATCACTTGCAGTTGAACCGTAGAATGTACTGAGTTCACTACTTGATAATGGTGTTAGGCACCACAAGAAATCACAAAGGTAATTTGACCTTTTTTCATACATGCATAGCACTGTGAACATTATGCTCATTTACATAACTTCAGAGAGACGTTTATGTAATGAGGATGCCATGTTGTTGTTTTCTTCCCCATAACCATTTTTTCTGACTTTTGGGAATTACCATGAATGGTATGTACACCTTTATTTATTTACCTAATTATTTTTTCACATATTGTTTTATTATCTCCAAAATGGTGGATTGTGGTTTTGACATATATGGACTTGTGTAACGTTCTGAACCTGTTTTGTGCCTTATTTGACTTGTGAATTCCCTATTTTTGGAACCAATGCAACCTTTGTTGAATCCTTTAATTTGTTTATCCATTAGAGAGATTGTCTGTAACTGATAAATAAGTTGAATATGGTAGTATGGTTAACGCCCTGAAGAAGGAGATTCGCTCCGAAATGCATTGGCATTAAAATAACCATATGAAAAATCAAAAGCCTGCTTCTTGCTTGAAGATATCTAGCGGTTCATAAATTGCAACTTAAGAAATGCTTTCGAAATAACGTTTTTAATTCCATCTGGACATCAACCATTGAATCCATATAAAGATTTCTAGTTTAATGAAAACTCTAAGTAAGCTTGCACAAATTTACACCAGAATTAACAAGTAAGCTCCACGAGAGCTCTCACGGAGAGCGCCAGACTTAGTTGGATGAGTCCATCCAACTTTTTTTGCAAGGAACCAACCTTTTGCCTCTGGCCAAACCCCACACAGAACTGCTCAGCTCATCTCTAACTTTGTAGAAAGGTGAACTGACCTCCTTACCAGAGCACAACCCTCACTCAATCCTAGAAATGGCTTTCTTCTATTCCATTTTGCACCCAATTCCTTCCAACCAAATCTCTTTAGAAAATGCACTGCCCACAGTATTCACCACTGTGCGATCCACTCATCACCCACTACTTCTCCATCCACCAAACACATCCTGGGATATCTAGATAAACTATTGGCAACAGGATTAGAACTCCCTGGAACAAACATGACCACAAAGTTAAATCCCTGCAAGGCAGATAACCACCTACCTGTGCTCGTTGTAGCCAAACGAGAACCTCTTGTGGTAAATAAATGGGCCAAGGGCTTATGATCACTTCTTATGATAGAGGGTATTTCCTACACATACACTTTAAAGTAATCTGAAGCAGAATAACATGCCAAGCTCTTGTGCTCAATAGTGGAGTACCTAGACTCAGTTTCCATCAGTGCCCATGATGCAAATGTCACTGGCACATCCACACCCTTTCTGGACTGACTGAGGACCACACCCAGACCACAAGAACATGCATCCACAGTGATTGTGTTCTTTGCCGAGGGATCAAACCTGTGTAACGTGGGTGCATTAGCCACCTTCTGCTTCATCATCCTGAATACCTCCTCTTCTTTCTTCCCCCAAACACACTCTGCCCTCACTTTCAATAAATCTCTTAATACTGTACATTTTGCTTAAAAATGCCACACAAATTTGGAAAAATTCCATCAATCCTAGGAATTATTTAAGCTTATCCTTGTTTGATGGTGTTCTAATCTCCAGAATAGCATCAACCATCTCCGGACGAGTTTGGAAACCTTTTCAGACAATTGGTGAACCAAGAATGATACATGATGTACCTTAAATTGGCATTTAACTTTTTTACAGTCATTCCCGCCACCCCAAGCCTTCTCAAAACCTCAAGCACTCACACATCATGTTCCAATTCAGACTTGACTCTCACTAGAATATCGTCCTGAAAGTCTCTCACCCCAAGAATATCCTCCAATAAATCGTCTATGATCTTCTGGAAGAAAGCGGATGCAGATACCAAGCCAAAGGGCAAGCTCTTAAACTGATACGCCCCCATTGGCGAAATGAAAGCTGTCAACACTCTTGAAGTACAAAGTAAATCCTCCTGGTGATACGCTGACGACAGGTTGAGCGTTAACTACCACTCTGCTTTCTCCATAGTAGTAAATAACTCATTAACCCTTGGTATGGGGTGTCTGTTGACCAATATATTTCAATTCAAATCCCTTGAATTGATGCATAGCCTTATTTGCCCATCAGGATGTTGGGTCACAACAATGGGGATAACTACTCACTACAATCAATGTGTTCAATGACCCGCTGCTCACACAGACTACGTAACTCCATTCCTCCATTCTGACCTTTTCTCCTACCCCAAAGGGAAGGTTTGTTACCTTATGGATACATGGCCTAGAACTCTCTACCACCTGAATTTTGTGGCAGTATCCAGATAGCCTACCTATCCCTTCCCAGAAATGAATACCAAACTTCTTCACCACTTCATCCTTACATTTCTCAGATTTGTCCTTATCCATCGAATTTACTTGCATTTCCTTTCCAGGATGCAACTCATCTGGCTTTCCTTGGTGCTTCCACCCCAACAATCACCATTGGCCGCCACATACACTTTAGCATGAATATGTCTGTTGCCGTAAGCAATGTTGCACCAAACAAAATGCTGGATGTCAATCTTACCTCCCCCATACGCTTTGGGCCTGATGTCCGAAGAGTGCAACGTGTGGCATTTGCCACTCCAAATTGCCTTATACTTTTCCTCCAAAATGATTGTATTGGGTGACCCACCTCAGGGGGAGTGTATTCCCCCTCCTCGTTATCCCCCACTTCACCCACAATGTGGACAATCTTGTTAGACCATTCCTGTTTCTCCTCCACCACGCATTTCACACTTGCCTCACCTTCTGTCACGCTGGTGTTGGATTTACAAAACCGAGCAAAACTTGATTTTCGCCTGCCATGGTTAACATTTTTCACCACATACACTTTTGCTTTCTCGCTATTGGACTTCATTTCCCCTTCACTGTCTTTAACTACATTCACATTCTCCTTCCCACTTTTAGTACTGATTTCCTTCATAAATCTGCTTGTCAACTCCATTCCCTTGACTATATCTAATGATTCCTGTAGGGCAGGGTTCTTTGCCTGCAATAACCGCTCCTGAATCTTGGGATTGGATGTGTGCAGCATTAGCTGTGTTGCATGCCTTTGTCCTTTTAAGGATGAGACAGTGAGGGGTTTGGGAGGAAAGGGAGGATTTAGGACAGCAAGTCCTCAGTTATGGAACGATAGTTTAATAAAGAAGAGGTATTGATTGTTCCTCCGGTTGCTGTGTCCTTTATTTGAGTGTGCCCATTCCAGGCTACAACTGGCGACAAGGCTGTGTCTCCAGCGGACCAGAGGTTCCACCATCAGTGGGTGATCCCACTGTGCCGTTCTCTCACACCTCCAGCGAGTCATTTGACTGCCGAGGCATCCTGCAGTCGATACGCACTACGTGTATCATTTCCCACGTGTGTCCAGGCGGCCCTGTGACACATCAGTCCACGCCCGATCCCAGGCGGGTGAAACCATTTAGCGAGGACATCTTCCATTACGACGATGCTCCACAAGTGGAGCGTGGAATGAGCGAATCTCGTGCCATCTGCGCGGCAATCCTCCAGCAGATGTCATCCAACGGCAGGCCCACGTGGAGGAAAAACACATGCTGAGTCACAGCACGCTCCAGGTCAGTGGCCTCATAGCGTTCTCTGCGCTCCTCCTCCTCATCCAGCCCCACATGCCAGTGGGCCCAAACAAGGACAGATCACTACCTGGGGCTCAAGCCCTCTACCTAAGAGGGTGCTCACAGACAAAATAAGTGGAAAAATAAAAAATAAAGAAGGAAGGCAATAATAATATTCACAATTACTGACAGCACAATAGCAGATTGGCAACTCTGCGAAGGTGATGCACTCAGCCACTGATTAACTATTTATTTGGACACAAAGCAGTCAATGCTTGCATGCACTGACTAGCACCAACTGGTACATGTAGCGCCCAAAAATTAACCACCACCAAAATTCCCTCTCTAACTAGAGTGCAGCAGCTACCACAACAGAGCCCTATACCTCAATTGCCACACAAGCCACAATGAGCAACCAGGGGACTCCGCCTCCTACGCCCAGGTCCAAGACTGTTTTGCTACGCATGCCTCTCCCATTCACTATGACCCCTCAGGTGGACAATGGCTCGAGGTGGATCGATTGGATGGAGGACTTTAACCATTTTGTGAAGGCGGCAGGGGAGGAGAATTCGCCCAACTTGTACGATATGTTTATCAACCTGGTTGGCAGTGAGATAAAGACCATCATCAAAACAATTCCACAGTATGACCAGACTGATTTCCCTGTGCTAATCACCACCATGAACAACTTGTCATTGAACCGAACCGAGACTACGAGAGGGGTAGAAAAGACCGTCAACGAATAATTCATCACCCGTTTGCGGATTAAGGGCACTCTCTGCCATTTCCACGCATTCTCCTTGGATGAAGCAATAAGACTACGAGTGATAGAAGGCTGCCTGTAACCAGCCCAGAAAAAACAACTGCTATAGAATCCCCTGTCGATAGATGAAGTGAGCGAGCGAGCAAGGATTTTTTTTTAGAGGGTCTACGCTCAAGCAGCCTCCATGACGGGTACCCCCATCACAAAGAAGGACAACACTGAACGCTTCACTACAATCCAACTTGCAGCTCAGTGCCCAGGAGACAGAGGTACCCCGACGAACAGGGTGTCAAATCAGCCTGGACTCAGACCACAAAGGCAGTGCTACCGATGTGGAATGGCTTTCCCACACTCAGGGGCTTGCCCTGTCCTCTCGGAAAGATGTGCCAACTGCGGAAGGGATGGCCATTTACAATCCATCTGTCGGGAAGAAGACAGTTCCCCACTCCAAGAATTAACCCACAACCACGGAATAGGATGTATGGATAGCCACTGCAAGCCCTGGCGTACCAAAACAGGTTCTGTCACCCAGGACAACGACAAAATGTCAGAGCGGTAGAGGATTACCACCTGCCTGACTATACACAGGACTATGGATACTTCGATCAGCCACCCCGAGTGGAGGATGAGTATGATGAGCCCCCACACGCCTACCAGGACTAAGAAGACCTACAACAACCCGCACCATATCAGGGGAGTGTCAACTACATCCTACCAGGATGAATATGTCAACCTCATCCAGGATGATAGAGAAGCGAGGGAAGCACTGAGAATATCAGTTAAGATTGGGAACAGACATTTCTGTTTCCTGGTTCATTCTGGGGCCACAGACAACATCATGGGGGAACAAGAATTCCTGCAAATCCCTGAGAGGCCGACGCTCAAAAAGACATACTCAAGAATTCTTCAATGGGGCGCAACGTCCCTTCTTCATGTTTTCGGACATTTCAAACGCCAACTCAAGCATGGGGGTCTAGCTATGGACAACATTGAGCCAGCAACGGGCCTTACCCCATAGGTGTCCCCTCTTGTTATTGTACCCTAGTAGGGTGAACGGTTACGTCTCTGTGTAGACATGAGGATGGCGAACACTGCTATACAAAGAGAGCACCACCCTGGGCCGTGCATAGAGGACATTGTCTCGATCAACAAATCTGTGATGTTCTCGAAACTTGACTTAATTCAAGGGTACCACCCGCTAGAACTGCACCCCGAATCACTGGGCATCACAATGTTTGCCACCCATGATGCCCTATTTTGATACAGACGCCTCAATTTTGGCATCTCCTCAGCCGCCGAAATATTCCAGGAGGACCAAAGGCAGATGATCAGACCCATCAAGGGAGCGCTGAATTACAGCGTCAACATTCTCGTATTCTGAACATCAGTGGAGGATCACAACGCTGCTCTGCTGCATTTGCACAGCAATGCAGAATGCCGGCCTGACGCTCAACGTCGAGAAATGTTGCTTCAGCAAGATAAAACTGAAGTTCTTCAGTCACATCTTCTCTGCCAATGGCATGACACCTGACCCCGACAAAGTCAGTACCATCACCAATCTACAAGCATCACTACAAGTAGCGGATGTCCATTCCTTCCTGAGCATGGCCGGGTATGGTGCACATAATATCCCCCACTATGCGTCCATTACTGAGCCAGTTCGGAAGCTGCTGCAAAAGTAGTTGATGTTCCTCTGGTCCCCTGCATTCCAAGAAGATTTGAGTGGATCAAAAAAGCCCTAGCAGAGGCACGCCGCCTGGACTTTTTTGACTCGAACTGGCACACAGAGATCATTGTGTATGCTAGCCCTGTAGGCCTTGGGGCCATCCTGGGGCAGACAAGCGGCGCTGACACTCATCCCAGGAACATTTTCGCCTACGCGAGCAGGGCTTTTTCAGCCCCTTAATCTGCATACTCGCTGGCTGAGAAGGAAAGTCTAGTGGCTGTCTAGGCTTGTGAACACTTCCACAACTTCATTATCGGGAAGAAATGCATGCTGATCACAGGACACCAAGTTCTGCTGTCCCTTTTCGGAAATCCACGCACAAAGATGTCGCCCAGGATAGAGAGATGGGGCATCCTACTCCAGGAATATGATTTTGACATCGAGCACAGGACAGTGGGGGACCAAAATCCAACTGATTACCTGTCCCACCATCCAACGGGCATGCCAACCACCAGAGCAGGTGACATGGAGTACATCAACTATGTGGGTGCAAAGGCACTTCCCTCAGCACTATCGCTCAAGGCAGTCACAGCTGCTTCTGCGGCCGACCCGTCCATGGCTCTGGTGATTAGCCTGACAAACAACAACAGGTGGAAGGACTATCAGCGAGCAGTACTGAACCACCCGGGGGTGTACAGAGAAGAAATGGAGAGGTTGGCAAGGATACACACTGAACTGGCACTCAAAGACCATGTGATTCTACGGAGAGGGAGTCGGCTAGTCATCCCTGCGACACTTAGGACGGAGGTCAGTAACACAGCGCATGAAGGGCATTGAGGGGCCGACAACACAAAAAGGCAGCTGCAATGTCATGTATGGTTCCCCTTCATGGACTCACTGGTCGATGGCTGGATCAAGAACTGCCTGGAATGCCAATGCACAGCAAGAGCGGATGCACCAATCCTACTGCACCCGACGCACATCCCACACCAGCCCTGGGACAGAGTAGCAGTCAATTTCTATGGGCCGATTGAGTCAGGGGAATATCTCCATCAACGAATATTCGAGATTTCCCATTGTCAAGAAGGTGACCACCACTGCATATCCCCAAGTAGCAGCTACATTTGACAAAGTGCCAAGTGAATGGGGCATCCCAAGGTCTATCAAGTCCAACAACGGTCCCCCATTCAACAGCCACGAGTTTTCTACATTTGCAAAACACATGGGGTTCACCCACCAGAAGATAACCCCTAGGTGGCCACAGGCAATAGGAATGGCTGAACGGTTCAAGCGTCACTCAAGAAGACAATCCAAAGAGCTTGAATTGAAGGCACCAATCCTCACCAAGCACTATGTAGACTTCTGCGAGACTATCGCAACACACCACATGAAGTCACCAACAAATCACTGGCGGAGCTCATGATAAGATATAAAGTGCACACCCACATCGTGAGACATCCCAGCGCTCTTACAGAAGGGGACGCAGAAATCATAAGGAGGGACACCGAAAGGAAAAACCAGGCCAAGGTGGACTCCGACACTGGATGACGAGCTGTGCCAAAGGACTTTCAGGTGGGAGATGAAGTCCTTGTCCAGCAGGTCATGACAAGGAAGACATACTCCCGGTATGCACAGCAACCTCTGAATGTGGTCACTGTCAACCCAGTACAGATGTTGACCACCCAGAACAGTGACAGCGAAATCAAAAGGAACAGTTTGCAGTTTAAATATCTCATCAAGAGAGAGAATAGCAAACCACCCCCTCCGTTGCCGGACCCGGAACCAAGGGAACAGCAAGATGACCTATGGGTCCCCCGGACGAGGCCAGCCAGTGGGCGCAAGCACCAATCGAGGCATCTGGCCCAGAAGGTCCAAGCGAAAGAAATGCACAACCCCATCACCTGATCTGGAGGCCCATTAGCCTGGTAGAAGAGTGTTAACTCAGACGTTTGAACATTTGTCCGGGGGTGATGTTACATGTCTCTGTCCCTTTAAGGATGAGACATTGAGGGGTTTGGGAGGAGAGAAGCTGGTGGGAGGAAAGGGCAGAGTTAGGACAGGAAGTCCTCAGTTATGTAGCGATAGTTTAATAAAGAAAAGGTATTGATTGTTCCTCTGGTATTTGAGCGTGCCTATTCCGGGAAAGACGTGGGTCCCTGGATGTACTCATCCCCCCTCCCGTGAATTCACATGATGCCAACAACCCTCTCAGATAAGCCACTAATGAATCTACTGCTTCCCGCAATCGCCTCCTTCCTTCAAAAATTATAACTTTCTAAAACCACATTTACTTGTTTGCTATACTGGGCTTGAAGCTTCCTCATTTCCTTACCATACAAGCCATCTCCATCCCCACTCCCGCCGTCTTAACCATCCACCCTTTGCACATAAGGTAATTTCTTTATTACCCTAACTGCCTCCACCCCCTCACAACACATAAGAGTTGAAAACTTGCTTTCAACTAAAAACCTCTCAAATCCCGATATCATAAAACAGAACTTAAAAAGGTATTTCCAGTGCTCCCATGGAACTGGCAGTTCACCAGGTGTAGCCAAATATTTCGGTGGATGATCCAGGTTCTGCATTTTAGTATTGGTGAAAAGAAGATGAAGGCAAATACTCTGGAAAGAATGTTAGAGAAATGAAGTTCCAACCTCAGTCAAGATAACACTCAAGAAACCACCGCCCTCCACCCACCTGAAGCAATAATGAGACACGAGCGGTCTCCCACTGCCAGGAATGATAATGGAAGTCACAAAACATCGCCAAACCCATGTAGAAATGAGGAGGGAAAACACAAAAAATAATGCAGAGTATATTGTATGAACAACAGCACCCTGGCAGGAGGATCTCCCACTGCCATCTGAGATATTTTGGTAGGATGGACTCCCACTGCCAAAAAGAGATGGACAAAATTCAACTAGAATATGAATTTCTTCAGCTTGAGTGAGGACCCTGGCCTAAATATGGTGTAGCTTTAAAAGCGAATTGTTGGTCCCATCAAAATGCCTGACTGAGCTATGGCTCCCCAAATGTTAAACCAGAGCCTGGCCAGAAGATGGCATTACTCCTAGTCCAGTGTCTGGAACTAGCAGCCTAGTTAGGGAAAGAGCTGTCCCCTACAACCGTCAGCCAGCCAATACGAAAGCTTGTAGTATAGGCGTTAACGCTACATTGCCCCCAGGAAGCACAAAACATTCACATTTCTCTCCACACTCAT
Source organism: Ambystoma mexicanum (assembly GCF_040938575.1). Taxonomy (NCBI): domain Eukaryota; kingdom Metazoa; phylum Chordata; class Amphibia; order Caudata; family Ambystomatidae; genus Ambystoma; species Ambystoma mexicanum. The sequence continues at coordinate 1,073,830,932 of NC_090921.1, read as the reverse complement.
CACCACGCACCAGCCCCGACAAGGGCTCTGGTGCTTCAACGTCATTATCCCGTCTCCCAGAGTGCCGACCCCGATGAGGGAGACTTCACCTCCACCACTACAGGGTCAAATGCAGGCCCGAATAGGGAATCCACCTGAGACAAGGAAACTCGGGAGAAGAGATGGAGCAACAAGGCTCCCCACACGACACCGCAGTGCCAGCCCTGACCAAGCCGCTGATGTCTCTTCTCCCAGAGCTCCGACCTAGGCCCTGATGTAGGGAGCCTTCAACTCATAGAAAGCCACTGTTTCCAAAAGGAGGAGCCTAGCGCCACCACGCCGCGCTCTGATACGAGTCCCGATCTGTCACCACCCTTCGGCTATCCCCACTAAAAGCTCTCAATGGGGAAAACAACACTCACCCGCACTGCTGCAGACCTGCACACTCTCCTGATAAAATGGCCCCATTGTTGAGCATCGGTACTTTAACCACAGTGCCACGCCAAAGCCATTCTGGCCCTCACCAGGGATCAGTGGCAGCGCACACTTGGCCGTGCGGATGACATTCTCCATAGACTGTGACACCCAATGCACAATGCAGGCCCCAACAGTTGCTCGTGTTTGGCCACCACCAAAGAGCGCTGAGGTGTTGTATTTGGCAATGGGGTCTTACTTCCCAATGGATCATCCTTCTTTCCTCCTCATTACCAAAAAATGCTGTAAAGAACGAAGTCACCACCAAGTAAGTGTGGGTGAACACTATTACGGTCTCGGGAGGATAGCTCAGCGGCAACGTGCTTGCCTTGGAAGCAAGACGGGTCTGTGCTGAGAAACCTCTGGGTATTAAGCGCGTTATAAATAACCTATCATATCATTACGTTTATTGGAAGATAAGACACCATGGGGGGGGCTGGAAATGACAGTTGGGAATAAACTGTCAACTGTCACATAATGTCACGCAAGCAATGGCATTCCAAATAGAATGTTGGGATGTCATTGCATGCGTGAATGGATACAACAGTTACCTTTTTTTGAGAAGTTGACCATTTAGATGGCTAGTAAACCAAGTTGCACGTGGTTGGTCATGGGTAAAAAAAATCTTGGTCACTAAGAAGGAACTAATTGGCATTGACTGACCAATTGCATATTGGCCTTGCTACGAAGGCTAGCTAAGCTGAATATGTCACTCAATGGCCGATTACCTCTGGTGGTCCTAGCTACTTGGTGTCTTACACGTATAACCAAATTATGTGTACTTCCTTGCGAATTAGGTTTAACCTGGGACATGCTTTAAATGGTAATAGGGGGTTTTGTGCAAGTTATACCAACTGCCGCTTGTGTGGGGATATCACTGTGGAAAGCTTGAGGCACCAATTTTTGGAATGGGAAGCCTTGCGAACTGTCTGCAATAGCGTACTCTTGGCAGCTGGCTTAATTCACTTGATGTGGATGTAGGTATGGTGTGGCAGACCTACTTTGATGGAGACAACGTTTGTCTTATCTATCATATGACTACGTTTTGGAACTGTGTGGCTGATAGTCTTCTGATCTTACAAGGGTGATTAACAAATGATGGAGTGCTTTGTTCTGCTGAAATCAGCATATTGGAGGTAGTATTTTAAGTATTTATTGTTCATGGCTTTGTTTGATATTGTTGTTTTTGTACTTCATTGTATTTGGATAGGAATGTATAGAAAGCACACAGACTACATTAAATGTAAATAAATGGCAGAGAAGGCATGGCAAGAAGCAATATGCTGCAACATCAAGGCACATAGCCACCACCTCTGACGATACCACACGTGCCAGTTACAGCAGTGAAGACCCAGGGGCCACAGCTACATTGGATTGTGGTAGCAGTACTGGTACCACCCGGACAAGCCCAGCAGATCCAACTCACATTGCAGTGCCCATGTCACAGGTGGAACAGTTGAGCAGGAGCATTGGGTGCCACCTGCTGACCTTGTAGCCTTAGCCCATGCAGGGGAAAGAGGATGAAGATGTGCATGCAGGTATGCAAGAATACTGAGGTGACCAGGCTGAAGTGTGTCCCACCAATCTGCCTCAGACGTCTACCCGATGGCACACACCAACTACACATGACGGCATGGAGATCCAGGACTAGACAGCAGCCTTGTTGGTTGTAGCCCAACCTGACCTAGTCCACAAGGCCAGGTGGTGGTCTGATGCAGAAGAAAAACAACTGCGCACTCAGGAGCGAATCCTGCAACAACTAGAGCTGTAATACCAGCTCCTCACATGCCAGAGTGAGATACAGTCAACAGTCAAGGAATACCGTAACATGCACACATCGGCCATTATGGGCCTACATGAAAAGGCAAGAATGGAGCAATTAACGTCTACAAAAAGCAGGAGGAGGCTGGAGTGAATAAATGCTTGACTAACAGCATCAAACATGGATTTCACACACACTGTGCCAACTGTTGGTATCCTGCAGTTTAGCATACATATTGATATGAGTTGCTGTATGGAGGCCACCAACAAAGTACAGGAACGTCTGACAACTGTGCTTGACAGATAGGATCAATCACTCCAACAGGCCCTTCTACAGCTGCAACAGACAGAGACGTCCACATATCATGTGTCCAGCATGACGTCCCAGGGAGCAAGCCCACCTCACACACACAGCTGCTCCAAACCCACACCACTGTCAGAGGGTATTCGAGAGGGCCAGGAACCACCTGCAAAGAAGAGATGCAGGAAGGGAGCTATCCACTGCATCACTCCTAAGGGTGCACTGCACAGTTCACAGAGACATTTGCATTGCATACATATGTGAGGGAACATGTGTGCTGCTTGGACCCATAACCCCAGTTAGGCATGATTCTCACAAGGCCAGGATGTGACACGTGAAGATCTATGACTGCTGCTTGGACCCATAGCCTCTGTTGGGTCTGATTCTCACAAGGCCAGGATGTGACACGTGAAGATATATGACTGCTGCTTGGACCCATAGCCTCTGTTGGGCCTGATTCTCAGAAGGTCAGGATGTGACACGTGAAGATCTATGACTGCTGCTTGGACCCATAGCCTCTGTTGGGCCTGATTCTCAGAAGGTCAGGATGTGGCATATGATGCAACCTGCCTGCTGCTGGGGCCGATAGCCGTAGTTGGGTCTGATTCTCAGACGGTTGGGATTTGGCATGTGACCACCCTACGTGTGTAGGGTGCCATTGACCTTGCTATGCCACATGGGATGTACATATATGCCTCTCCTGGAAGGGAACATGCGAGTGCAAGAAGTAAGTTCTGATACCTTGTGCACATGTCCACTGTCATTTAGTTGTCCTCGTATGTGTCAACCAATGTGCATGTTTGCACACTTGCTTCCTGCAAGGAAGAAGCAAGATGGCCACCCCGCAGCTAAGCAAAGGCATTAGGCGTAAACTTTGTTCCTCCCAAAGCCCCCTCCATCCCTTACACCTCTTCCCACAACCTCTTCCCCTACCAAGTTCCCAAGCCCACCTCCTGAACCTCTCCGAGCCTGCCCTTCTCCCGGCCCTGATTGGTGCTACTTGGGGTGACCCGAACAGCACTCTTCTTGGACCCTCTCAGGGTAGCCCTGTGCAAGCAGCCGACGGATGGCAGGCTATGAGGGCAATTACTTGTTTGCCTGTTTTCCTGGTGCCCTGCTCTGCATTGCAAAACCCCACAAACCTTGGGATCACAAAAAAGGAAGGTGAGATATGATGTAATATGCTCACATTTTTTTGCCATCGTGAGATAGTGCCAGTTTTCAACTTTTGCACTTTGAGTTTTGCTACTGTGAATTTTTGTGAGCTTTTGGTACTTTCAATTTTGCCATTGAGAGATCTTGCCACTTTTTGCATTTTGCCACTTTGAATTCTGCCACTATGAGGATTTGAAACTGTTCATATTGTCATTGTGAGGTTTTGTTAATTTGAATGCTGCCATTGCGAGATCTTGCCACTTCTACATGTTGTCACTTTGAATTTTGCACTGTGAAGTTTTGCCCCTTTGAGTCTTGCCACTGTGAGGTTTTGTTAATTTTAATGTTGCCACTGTGACATCTTGCCACTTTTGCATTTTGCTACTTTGAATTTTGATAGAGTTTTTGTTCATTTGACTGTTGCCATTGTAGGATCTCGCCACTGTTGCATTCTGACACTTTGAATTTTGCCACTACGACTGTTTTGCCTCTTCAAGTTCTGCCACTTTGAGGTTTTGTTCATTTGAATGTTTCAATTTTGAGATCTTTCCACTTTTGCATTTTGCCACTTTGAATCTTACCACTTTTGTAGTTTGTCACTTTGAGTCTTGCCACTTTCCCACTCTGAATTTGGCCACTTTGCCACCTAGGACCTTGAACTCCAACACTCACAATTTCCCATTCCTAAACCTGGCTACTTTGAACTTTTGTGATCCGAACTCTTCCACTGTGAAGCTGAAGCGCCCCCACCACGAGGCCTTGTAATTACACAACAGAGAAGCTTTCGCCACTGTGAACATGTTACCATGATGAGGCCTTGACAATGTGGGTCTCAGCCACCATGAGGCTACAGCCGCAATAAGGCGTTCGGTACTGTGAGGAACCACTGTTGCAGGTTCTTGTGTCTATGAGGCCCTGACACTGTGAGGACCTACCACTCTGAATACCTACCATTGTGAGACCTAGCCATCACAAGGTGTTGGCACTGTGAGGCCTCTGCCACAGGAAAGCCCTGCACCTGCAGCCGTCAGCCTCTGAAATACTCTGCACCCTGTGATACGTTCACTGCTGGGACACTCCACCCCCATAGATATTCTGTCCCCTTCAGTATTCTGTCCCCTGAAATATTCTGCCCCTGCAATATTCTGCCCCTGCGATATTCTGCCCTATACATTTTTAGGCCCCCTGTGATAGTTTGACCCCAGAATGTTCTATCTGGGTATTTTCTGCCCCTTGGATTGTCTGCCTCTGGGATTGTCTGCCCCTGGGATTGTCTGTCCCTGAGATGGTTTGCACCTGGGGTTGTTTGCCCCGGGGATCGTTTACCGTTAGGATAGTTTGCCCCTGGGATAGTTTCCCATTGGGATAGTTTGCCCCTGGGACAGTTTGCCCTGGGATAGTTTTCACCCAAGATAGTTTGCCCGCAGGTTTATCTACCCTAGCATTGTCTGTCCCAAGGGTTGTCTGCCCATGGGATTGTCTGTCCCCCATGACAGTCTGTTTCTGGGATAATTTGCCCCTAGGATAGTTTGCCCTGAGATTATTTGCCCCAGATTAGTCTGACTCCTGGATTATCTGCCCCTGGGTTAGTTTTCCACTGGGATTTTATGCCCCTGGGATAGTGTGCCCTGGGGATTGTCAGCCCCTGGGATAGCTTGCCCATGGGATAGTTTGCCCCACAATGGTACACCTTATACTATCGCTCCCCTACAGTACGCCCCTGCCTCCGGATAAGGTGCGTACTAGGCCGTTTTACGCATGAAAATCGTGTAAATACGACAGCTTTATTATTTTTCTATGTACATTTACACACAAGTTTAGAGCAGAGGGCAGTGCAAAGGTCAGGTTACTTGACAGAAAGCAGAAGGCTTCTTTTGATTTTTGTCTACATGGATGTAATTGCAAGCCATGGATACAAGCCTCTGAAACAGAATGCATTTCTCTGAAGCCTTTCAAAAAAAGAATCTGCACACTGTGATAAAAGGTAGGGTTTATTTCCATTCAGCTTCTGCTGTGTTGCTGCTCACAGAGACAATAGAAGCACTGAACATATTTATTTTCCTAGCATTTTAGGATTGTAAAATTAATAAGATGGAAAACTAAGTTGCAATTGAGAATTAATATTTTGTAACAAATTATGCTTTTATTTTCCAGAATTCCTGTGCTGTGTGCATAATCATGCTAAGGCAGATCATTTTTACACTTCTAATTATAAAAACAGTGTGTAAAATGATGACTATGCATGATCTAGTATAAATCCATTCAACCTTGCAGGCAGACATTTCTATAAATGGTCAGTGGCAGCAGAGTGGCAGCAGCGTCTTTGCTCAAGGGTGAGTGATTGTCATTACGCCAATCACAGGTGTTCTAGCCTCTTAAATCATCAAGACTATATTTAAAACATGCAAAACCTGACTCTCCAGGAAGTGCAAGCGCTGTTCAAAAACAAACAAATGAAAGTTACATTTATTAAAACTCTTTTTTTATTAGTGGTCACAGAAAGGCAAAGAGCACCATTGCACATTTGTTTAACTGTTACAACAGAAGTAAACTGTTCAATACATTTTCACAAAACAATATTATGGTGACAAATCATCATCAGTAATCATATTGCACAGATAGACTCTAAACGGGCCCCAAATATCTTTGGGTCTACATGCCGAAGGTTGGGTCAAAACAAACTGTTCCTCTGATTCATTGACATATGTCAGTTCTTGCAGGAATTGGTTCATGATGGGCGGAAGAGAACTCTTCCATTTCTGTAAAATACATTTTTTGGCAACAGCGCATGAAATGTTAAACAGTCTTTTCATTTTTTCTGAGTGCTTGCCTATGTCTCCAAACAGGTACTTCTGGGTTGGCAGATCGGGGGGTACCTGAGTAAATTCTTCCAACTGTTCTGCCACTGCCCTCCAGAACCCCCTCACAACCGGACAGTCCCTGTACATATGAAAGGAACCGGCCTGAGAAGCATTACATTTAGGACAGGCATCAGAGGCATCCGGTGCAAATTTTGTGACTCTGGCCGGTGTGTAATGCAACCTGTTTAGAATTTTAAATTGGATCAACCTCAGGCCCGAGTTAAGGGAGACCTTTTTAGTTAATGCGCAATATCTGGCCCATTTCTTCTCGTCGATGGGAATTTGTAAGTCTGCTTCCCACCGCTCCCTCATCCGATTCAATGTGGGGGTATGGGCCTGGATTACTGTATATAGCTTAGAAATCCCCAGGCCATTCTTAGCTGTTATTAGCTGTACACATGGATGTGGTGGGGGTTCATCCGGGAAGAGAGGCCACATTTTCTGAAATGCAGATCTCATGCGGTAATATTGCAACGTTTTCAGTGGTCCATCTCCCAGCGCCCTCAGCAAAAGATCAAGGTCAACGAAAATACCATTAACAAACATATCACCAAGTCTCATCTCCCCATTGGGGTCCCAGGACTCCTGTACGGTTGTGTCATGTGTGGGAGGTATACCCGGAAAGTTCCAAAGCGGTATCTCGGGATTATAGGGGGCCTCTAATCCCAGCCTTTTGAATATAGCTTTCCATGCTCTGACTGTACAGCTAACCGGATTGTATTCACATGTTTCATTGTAGTGTGGATCAAATATAACTGATTGTATGTTCGTGGGATGTATAGTGTATTCCTCTATCCATGCATGGGGTGTACTGTTCTCATCATTGTACCAATATCTCGCAAATTGAGCCTGGGCCACATAATAGTATAGCTCGAAATCGGGGGCTGCTATACCTCCAGAGGAGTAGGATTCTGTCATTTTCTCACACCCAATCCTAGCTGTTTTACCGTTCCAAAGAAATGTTACTGCCATGGATCTGAGCTTGGAAAAGAAGGCCCTGCCAGGCCATACGGGAATGTTAACAAACAGATAAAGAAGCTTAGGAAGGACCACCATTTTAAGAATAGCAACTCGGCTGGCTAAGGAAATTGGGAGCCGTCCCCAAATCTGAAGCTTGGCGGTTAAGGTTTGCAGGGAACTTTCATGATTATCTGAGTAGAGTGTGAGCTTGTTCCTGGAGACCAGTATTCCCAAGTATCTAATGTGGTCTACAGACCATTTGAGTCCATCTATAACTGTAGGGCATCGGGTGGCAGGTGTAAGAGGAAATATTTCCGACTTGGCCTTATAGTGTACCCAGAGTAATTCGCAAACTCTTGTACCTCTGCCATGATGGGCATTATATTTACTTCAGGTTCCCTGACATATAGCAATGTGTCGTCTGCGTAGAGCGAGATTAGTTGGGCGGATCCCTTCATTTTGATCCCCCTATTTGAATGTCTAACACGGAACACAGCCGCCATTGGTTCAATGGTTAATGCGAACAGCAAGAGCGAAAAAGGACACCCCTGTCTGGTCCCCTTCCCCAGCAGGACCATTTCGGAAATAGCTTTATTGGTCAGGACACGAGCCCCAGGCTCCGTATAGAGCAGTCTTACATATCTTATGAAGTTGGGCCCCACCTCAAACGCCTCGAGCACCGCGAGGAGATAGACCCACGAGACTGAATCAAATGCTTTTTCAGCGTCAAGGGATCTGGCCACTGCGCTCCTCGTGGGATCTATTTGTGCCATAATACCAAAGAGTCTCCGGAGGTTTAAGGCTGTAGATCGAGTAGGAACAAACCCATTCTGATCAGGATGAACTAGGGTTGGGACCGCCGGCAGAAGGCAATTCGCCAGCACCTTTGCAAATATTTTAGCATCAGTGTTGATGAGTGACAGGGGCCTGTACAACAAAACGTCCTGTGGCGGTCGCCTAGGCTTATGGAGTACAGTTATTATGGCCTCTCTCATAGTTGGGGGTAACCTACCGCACTCGAGCGTCTCCTCCCACACCTGTAACAGTATTGGAACAAGCTCCTCATTAAATTCTTTGTAGAATTCAGCACCCAACCCGTCCGACCCCGGCGCCCTGCCTCTATATAGAGTCTTGACTGCTTCTACAATCTCTTCCGCAGTCACCGATTGATCCATTGCTAGGCGGTCTTTGTCGGAGAGCTTAGGGAGGGAGAGAGCTTCAAGATAAATCTTATGTCTGAGGATGTTTTCCTGTCTTTGTTTGAATATAATTGCTTATAAAATTCCATAAATTCCCCATTAATGTCCGTTCATGTACTTTCGATCTGTGTAGGTTGTTTATCATGCTTAAGTAAATTGGAAAGCGCTCAGCCTGCCTTATTGCCTTCCCCATATCTGTGCTCCCGAATAGGGGCCGCCACATATCGGACCTCCCTCAGTGCAAGTTTGTCAAACTCTTGAAGATTTGTGTATATATCGGCTAATACTGCTTTGTCTTGCGTGTTTGAGTATGTTTTCTCCAGAGCATCTAATTCGCTTTCAATAGATGACAACTCGGTTCTCACCGCCTTCAGCAGCCCAGCAGCTTTGGACATCAACAAACCCCTTATCCAGACCTTGAAGGATTCCCACACTGTTCAGTATTTGTCAACCGATCCCATATTATTGGATAGAAACTCTGCAATTTCAATGTGGAGTGACTCTACTATCCCGGGGTCGCCCAACATTCCACCTGGCATTCTCCACCTCCTGAAGGGACGTGGGGCATTCCGGAAAATTAATTCCAATAACTCTGGGGAGTGATCTGAAAGAGTGCAAGGAAGGATTTCACATCCCTCAACTACAGCTGTCATGGGCATGGAGACAAACCAATAATCAATCCTGGACTCGAAGTCATGCACAGAGGAATAAAACGTGTATCTCCTACTACCCGGGTGGGTTTCCCGCCATGCATCAACCAGCAAGAGTTGTGAAAGAGCATGCCTTAGATTCAGTACTGCCCTGCTTGGGGGTCTCACCACCTTAGAGGATCTATCAAGAACCGAGTCCAGGGCTAAATTGAAGTCCCCCTCCATAAAACATTCGGAACATCAAGTGACACCATTATTTGATATATATCCATGTAAAAAGAAGGGTCATCGATGTTGGGCCCGTATGTGTTGACCAGGAGCAGTTGTTGGGTAGCAACCTCCCCCCAGACCATGACATATCTCCCCTCGAGATCGACCTTGTGACCTCCCACCATGAACCCAAGACCTGGGTGAATAATGATGAGAACCCCTCTGGATTGGGACGAATAATCTGTATAGAACCTTAAGGGACCCCATCTGGGGAGTATATGAGCATTACCTGTCCCGACTGCATGGGTTTCTTGTAACATCAGGATTTGGGGATTATGCCTAGAAACATATTTGGAAATCTTCCTGACCTTAACTGGATTGTTTAATCCCTGTACATTCCACGTTAGGAGTCTGACCTTAAGCCCATCACATGGGATCTGAGATGGAGAATTAGCCATTGTCCAATCTGACGAGTTTACAGTAGTCGTGCAATATAATCAGTGCTAGCCTAAATGCGACCAATATTTTACTTTTCAACCAAAACGTTACCTTAACCCATTTTCTACTTGAACATAGCTCCCTTGAGTGGCCACAGTCCCCAACAAAATGCCACTATAAGGCAATACAAGAGCTGAGATAACCAGCACCTTCACCCAGTCCCACCCTCCCTCCCTCATCATCACCCCCAACTTGACGATGTGTCCAACTGAATTTATGGAATATTCCGCGGGTTGCCATGTTGCTTCACATGGCCGCCGATCAGGTCCAACAACTCCACCAACCATATTGCCTGGTATACCTTAATCAGAACTTATCTGGACTCAAGCCCCAGAGAGGGTCGACTCACGAGTGTTTCGTAGTCTGCGGGTCTGGGTCTGTTGTTCTGTGCCGGTCTGCCCCCCCTTGGGAGGAAGGGGTATGGAAGTTTCAATGTAATGAGTGGCCTCGGCTGGGGACTCGAAGAAATGGGCCCTTCCTGCATGCTGAATCCTCATCTTCACCGGGAACATTAAAGCATATGGGATCTGGCGTTCTCTTAAGAGCCTCTTGACTGGCTCGTAGGACCTTCTGCTTGCCTGGACCCCCGAGGAGAAGCCCAGATAAATATGTATGCAACTTTCCTCATATTGAAGGGTGCCCGCCTCTCTTGCCTTACGTAGGATTGTGTCTCTGTCCCTATAGTTGAGTAGTCGGGCGATTATAGTGCATTGTGGTGCGCCTGGTTTAGGTGGAGGAGCCAATGTACGGTGTGCATGTTCTACCAAAAACTTTTCAGAGAATGTCTCTGGTCCAAAAAGGGTTTTAAGTAGTGTCTCAAGTTGTTTCTCCATTTGGCCTTTGCCAAACGATTCCGCTACGCCAACCACACGGATATTGTTTCGCCTTGAGCGCGATTCTAGGTCATCGCACTTATTCTGGAGTTTCGCCATGCTCTCCTTCATTTGGGTGATGTTGCGGCTGTGGTGTGAGATAGCGTCTTCATTAGTGCTTATCCTGTTTTCAGTTTCTGTTATGCGCAAGCTTTCCTTCTCCACTCTAGCCTTTAAGGAGCCGATAGTGGACACTATGTCATCCAACTTTGTATTGACTGAGCGTAGACCATTCTGAACAATTGCGGTTATGTTGTCTAAATTCTCACTGGACTCAGCAGTAGGGGCCTCGGTTTCATCAGTGTGGGCGTCAGCCGACGTGGCCTGACTCTGGCTACTCATGTAGGCATCCATAGGGCCTTTCTTTTGCTTCCCCGGGGTCTTGGTGCTTTTCGCTGGCCTCTCTGGTTCCCCCATGATAGTTTCCGTATGGCACTCCGAGGCGGTGAAGTATATTACCAGCCAAACTATTTCCGTCGGCGAAACTTGCTATTTACACAGTGTCCCAAGGATCAGGGCAAGGGGTAAGTGGCGTTATAAGCAATTAATAATATTGAGCCCCCAGCCGGAGCCGGAAACTCTGAGTGGACTGTGTCCCCCCACGTACTGAATTCCACGGTCACTGCGTTCGTGGTTCTTTATGGTTCTGATTTGTTCCAGGAGGGGTTCTAGGCTATTCTGGTGTGAAGCCACTGCTGACGCTGGGACCCGCTCCCAGCCCGGTCCCCTGCGCGGCACGTGATCCGCACTGCTAGGGACAGAAATGCTATTGTGTGCCCCCCAGAGGCCAGACGGTGCGTACTATAGTGCGCCCGGGGAGCCAGTCCAGATACTGCACCGTCGGGATCCACAAGTAAAATAACGCGGAAAATAGAGTGGATCGTGTCAATAAGGATTCCCATCAGGTCTGAACCAGCCGCAAGCCCAGGATGGCAATGTGTCCCCCCACGTCAGCTCTTCCTCCGCCCAGCCTTGTCTCCTTACCAGCCGCTAGAACGGGTGCCTCCATCTCAGGGTTTCTTCTCGGTTGTATTCCACGAACCCGCCGGATGTCTCGCTCCGCGTTGGACCACCGGATCTGCAAGGAGGCAACTGGGGCCCAGCAGACGCGGCACCACAACCGGGGTCGGGTCGGGGTGCGGCCAGGTCCGCGCCGCAGGATACTCCGTGTCGTGGCAACCCAGAGGCCGCAGCATTCCACTAGCAGGGCGTCAGACTCGAGTCGGGACCAAGCTCCTCCCACACAGGGCCCAGCCACTCCAGCCGCGCCAGCAGTCCTCGAGTGGATTTCCCTGGAGTGCGCCTCCGGATGTTCAGTCTCCCCGTGTATCGGCAAATCTGAGTCGAGCTGTATCTCTGGCGTTCCTGGATTCCGATCCACAGGAGTTCGCCCGATCAACCACGGGTAGCCGGGCTAGCGTCCCAGAACGTTTGAAGTCAAATAGGCAGTGCTATAACAGATCAAATGGCTCTGGATTTCTCGGTGGAGCGAGAGCTCTGGATTCAAGCGGCCATATCTATCGTGCGCAACAGCGCCCCCTAAGTTACATTTATAATTGAAACTGAAACTCAGCAAATCCTGTCCCTGTGATAATCCAGATAGGTATTTAACTTTATGTAGCGCTTCATACATGGTTCATCCAACATCTAGGCACTGTGATTATTATACCTCAGTCGATACTCAGTTAATTGACCTGTGAAGGATTTTAGCCAATGAGATAGCTCAGCTGGTTGAGCACCTGTTGCTACGATATATGCGGGATCTTTAGGTTGCAGGTTCAAATCCCGGCAAGGCCAACTCAGCCCTTCATCCTTTCAAGGTCGATAAAGGTTTGGTAATACTTGTGATAAATATATTCTATGTACAGCGATTTGCCAAAAGTGCTATATAAATGACCATTTGACCATGAGATTAGCTATAGAATTTAGCATGGGGTCCTTGCCTCTCTGCACTGTTGTATCATAACATTGGCATACCATTGGATAGTAATAGCTCCAGGAAATGAGGACTATCATTAAACATCAAAAGACAATTCTGCTATGAACCTCCAAACACACAATACAATTCATGCTTGTTTTACTATGTAATTGGCTTGCTTTTTGTGTTTTCAACATTTAAATATATACAGGAGAGATCAAATGGCCAGACCTTGGAGAAATAATAAAAAGTCTATTTTGTCACAATGCAGAAAGCTGCCAGATAGTAATGATTTCCATACAGTTGTTGCACACGTTGGCTGGATGTCACATACATTTTACTCTTTTGCAAAGAAGAAAAGTCATTTTTACTCTCTTAAAATCACATTTGCTCTCAAAGTTTAAAAAAGGGAGTAAAATACTCCCACCTCAAAAGCTTATCTGGAGCACTGACTAAGCCCCTCACTTTCTGTTTTAATACTCCGAACAAACACAGCACGAACAAGTGTCACCCACTGAAGCGCCAACCAACAAAAAGTACTATCAAAGGAAAATAACCAATCACCCATAAAATCCATGCGACTGGACTTTACAAGATATAAACCTGTGGACAACCAGACAACCCAACAGAAAAGACCCAAACCAACAACCTAACAGGAAAAACAGGAGTCCAAAACATTTTTTTAAACCTGCATCCCGCCAGTAAACCCACATCACTAAAAAAGGCCTCATGCCAGGAAAGACTGACACACAGGAAGGAACCAAAGAACCTTGTGGATGAAGACCAACCATCTGAACTCACCACACCAGAGTTCAAACTAACACCAAAAAGCAACACAGCTAACTGCCGTCTGGAAGAGAGCCTCTTTGCCAAAACAACACTAAAAACACTGTACTTGTCAACTTATTACCCGGTCGCACATCCAAATATTCAGACACCTTAAACAAATTTTAATAATTTCTGTCATCATACTTTCTGTCGACTATGTGGTAACTTAGTAAATGAGACCGTTTTCCATTTGCTCATTATATGTGAAGCTTTAACTTTACCATATATGAAGTTTTTCAAAGCATATAATAATGCTATCATGATGAAAGAAATATTTCCACTATGGTCTGTTTTTATACAAGGAAATGATATTAACTTATGTATCACATTATAAGGTTTTATATTCAGGTTGTTGAAATCATTAATTGTCTTCAATAGATTCTGTGTATCATCTGTGATTTTATATGTATAGGTATATATATATTTTGATGTAACTGTTGTTATATATTTTGATATAATTGTTGTTTTACATTCTATATGTCATGTGTTATACAAAGCCATTGTTGCTATATGTATATCTAATGAAGGAAATTAAACAAATTAGGAGTGATGCTGAAAACGCAACAGACATGAAATCCAAAGTAGAAGCACAATCGAATGAAATGAACACAACACACTGTTCATCACAAAAAACTTGCAAGCCGTAAAGGACCATCAACACAATCAGGAAGACAACTCCACAGAAGACATCAACCCAAAAACTAATCTTCTAGACCTACCTAATGAAGAAACAGAAGCAACAAACCCAAATGCAGAATCTAAAACAAAAACGAACCAATACCAAATAAGACTACCAATGCCACCTTCAAAGGGCAAGCAAAATCCAGAAAGCAAAATAATTCACTGCAACTTAGTCAACGCCAGATCAATGCAAAACACACCACAGAGATATACGAAATCCTAAGTGATGGAGGAATAGACATCCTATTCCTCACCAAAACCTGGTTAACAAAAACTCTTCAGGTGGTCGCCAACAGGAGATGAGAAAGAGGAGGAGGTCTCGCTGTTACATACAAAGACCACCAAAGATGGCAACAGTCCCACCATTAAACATCCCAAACTGTGAATCAGTTAGCTCTGGACCACCAAAGCAATCTTTCATTCCTACACATCTACATACCACCGAAATACAACCCTCCTTTCACAGACATATTTGTAGATGCATCAGCAACATCACCATAAAATACAAATCAAATCAACTATCAACGATGCATCGGCAGCAACTGGTGAAAGAGTGATTCATACAGCAGGGCACAGCCTAGATGCAATCTTTTGCAAAAGCAAGCTGCTGATGACTCCACCCCTCCTGCAGATTCTCTAGGGCAACCACCTCAAAATACTCTTTGTAATTCACCCACCAATGTGAACACAGGCTAACATGCCAAAGCTCCTCAAATTCAGAAAAGAAACTGGAAATACAAAAATACTGTAGAACTAAACACCAGACTGGAATTTACAAAACCATCAATCACCATCTTGGACTCATCCAACATCAAAGAAAGAACTGAGGCAATCCAAAAGTGGATCACAAAAACACTGGATGATATTGCACCAGAAAAACAGCGAGATAGTTCACACCTCAGAGCACTCAAGAAAACCAACAGGAAACTGCAACAAGAATGGAGGAAAAACTACAATCACCATAAACAAATCATATACCAAATACAGAAGCGACTATACAAAGCCAAAATCCCCAAAGCAAACAAACCTACACCAGGCACATCACAAATTCAAACAACACCCAGAAAGGGATGTTCAGCATCATCACTGAGATTAGAAACCCAACAGCCTACAACAACACACCCACGCCCTCACATAAACTATGCGATGACCTTGCAAACCATTTAAAAAACAAAATCACAAACATCCAAAATGTTATTAAGAGTATGCCCGAAAACACCAACAACACCTCTAACAAGCCAACACTGGAACCAACCACAAGACTACACTACTTCTCACCAATCTTGATGGAAATATTTGCCAACCTAGTGAAAAAAGCAACAGAGAAGTCTCCCCAGCAGACACTTGCCCACCAGACCTGTACAAGAAACACCTGCAGAATACGTCCGCAAGCTCTTTAACCATTCACTGACAACAGGAAATGTACCACAAAGCTTCAAATCAGCATACATAAAATCGCTCCTTAAAAACCCCTTGGGAAACACAGAAGACCTTACCAACTACTGGCCGATATCAAACATTTTTTACCTGGCTAAACTCGCAGAAAGCTACATATACAAATAAATCCTGGAACAAGTAGAAAGCAATCAGAAACTAGGCAAGGCACGAGTCGGTTTCAGACCCATGAGAGGACCGGAAACAGCATTACTATCCATATGGGATGATCTAAAAACCAATGCTGACTCCAACATTACCTAAGTTGCACATTCGATCACAAATCCCTCACCAAAAGACTCTGAGAAATAAAGATCAGCAACATGGCTTTACTATGCTTACAATCCTTCCTGACAGAAAGAATGGAAACACTAATGTTAACTAAACTGGAATGCTAAACCCCTTTAACTCGACTCCATGCGCAACAACCGACAGAGTACCTTGAGATGGGATGGCAATGTTGAGTGGCACACTTGATTGGTGGTAGGGAAACCCTGCATGCATGTGTGCTACGCCATAATGCCCCATGCTGTTAAAGATTAATGTTGTCATTTTTGGGATGGAAAAGTCCCATGTGTATGCTGCTTTCTATGCCACTATACAAACCTCTAGAATTAATCACGTATCATTGCCCGTCGCATGGCTATGTATTCGTCCGAGTGTGTTGGTGAATCCTCCTCTGCTGGCTCTCGTCTTTTATCTTCTTTATCCTCACTGTCTGCATCTGCTGGCAATGGCACACCCCTACACATTGAAATGTTGTAAAAGATGCAGCACAACAGAATGATGCTGCACACCTTTCCAGGGGCAGACATGAGCATGCCTCTGCTACTGTGAAGGCAGCACCATCGGTTCTTCAGCACTGCAAAGGCACGTTTGATCACACTGTGTGTCCTTGTATGTGCTTGATTGTAGCCTTGGTCTGCTGCTGATTGTGGATTGTGCACAGGTGTCAGTAGCCATGATTTGCATGGATAGGCAGCATCACCTGTAAACTAATTTGGGGACACATTTGCATGCTTATTGTATACCCCTGTATAGAGACCATGGTCCACTGCAAATATTTCCGACTGTCAGAAGCAGCCCTCAGTGGGTGCAGGTTGATGGCTTGATGTTTGCAGGGCCTTTCCTCTAACTGCATGTCCGCTTCCAAGGAGCGATGTGTCTTCTATTCTCAAGATGCGATATGGAGCTCGGTGTCCTCACGGAGACGGTGCGGCATGGATAGGTGTTCTCTCCCTTTGCTTACAGGGACCTACTTGCCAGAGTGAGGTGAATGGGGAGGTGAGTTTTTTAGGTTCCTGGAGAGCTGGGCCCCTAGGCTTTCTCTGGCTACCCTTAACACACTTTCAACTTCCCCTGCTGTTCTGGCCTTTTGCCGTTTTTCCCCTCCCATTTTTCTTGGCCCCATATGGGTTACTGTAACACTGGCCGTTGTTAGGCCAGGTTAGGTCTGCAGAGGCGAGCCTTGTCCATTGAGCAGTGTGGGTCGTTGTAGCATCATTCCCCGGGCTGTTGTTGGGACAGGCTGTTTAGGTGATGTAGAGCTGCTGAGGTGACCTCTTTACTCCACCTTATCTCTTTTCACTGTAATAACTGTCCATTCTAAGCCCTCCTCTGAATGTATGGTCATACTGAGTATTCTGGGATCTATAATACTCTTGTAAAGCTGCTCTGTCACTTTCAGCATGCCCATTACTACAGCTCACACCTCCAAAATGACATCTATGTCCTCAGAGAAACTGCTGTCCCTACTAACCAGTAAATGTAACAAACAATAGGGGAGCCCCTGTGTGCAAATGTGAGTGGGGCAAAGTATGTAGAATTTACAAAAACCGACAAAGGGGTACTCACACTCGAGACAGTCCTAGATTCTGTCCGACATTCAAATTAAATCTCCATAGTAATTTAAAGGCTAGTGTTTACGAGGCAAATCACTGGGGATACACCAAGGGAGCAGTCTGAGAAATGCTAACCATAAATTTATTGTTGAAAGCATAGTTTTTTTGAGATTTTACACAATTTCTAAAGCAAAATATAAGTAGAATAGAGCAATTGAAAAAATAAAGAAAAACAGAACATTCATCACAAATATATCAAGTGCAAAAGAAGGGATAAAGCTTCTTTGTCCCTACTAACCAGTTCTGCACTCCCTGGTTCGGAGGCAACGAAAGGGCCCTATCAAAAAGACCGTAGACCTGGGTTGTCAGGTTTAACCCTTGCCGAGCATGACATTCCATTTGCATCGCCAATACCCAGTAGGAATAGGCTGATCAGGTCCCGGCACTGAGTGCCCGAAGGAAACAGAGACTTCATGATGTGAGAATAAATAACTCCTGCTCTGATGATGATGCCCATGGCTTATCCTTGGGCACCCACACAACAAGTGTGGGCATGGAAAGTGGTGAAACAGGAAGCACCAATGGACTAATTCCCTCTCCGTCCCTGGTTATACAATCTCCTGTGGACAAAACAGAGAAGTCCACTGTGGAATTACCTTCACAACTTCCTTTGGGGCCGGTGGGACCTGCTGATGATGGGCATAATGTTCACAGCCAGCAAATCACTCCTGCGCAGTGGCATCGAGTTAAGGAAAGATCGCATATGAGCTCAATCAGTGTAATAACTTTGCAGACATCTGTCTATGGGTGGAATCTCTGGACAAGTGGGTCTTGCAGTATCATCCTGACAAGATAGACCATTTTTGTCAAACTGAGGAAATGCCCATTAAGGTAGACCAGACTTGTCCAATAGCTCAGAAGGAATGCAGTTGCTTGATCTGTGAAGCTCGACATGCACCCTAGGTTCTTTCACCATCTTTGCCTGTGGCAGCTGAAGAGTGAGTGCAAGCCCTGATATCAGCACTGCCGGTTGTAGCCGGAGAGCCAAAATAAGCATTGTCTTGCTCCGCCTGTACTAATCTTAAAAATAAAACTGGTATTCCTAAAAGCTCGCAGATTAGGAAAAGCCACATGAGATTGAGGATAAGACCCTAATTGGGCTGGTTATGACCAAAGAATCTTTTTCATCACAGACATAGAGAACCCGGCAGGGAATGAACCCAGGAAAGCTCTGAGCAACTAAGTTCTAGATTGGCTATGACAAAGGTTGGGTCTGGCGTTATTAGAACCTCTGAACTGAAAGTCCTCTGGAGGATTAATCTACATAGTTGGTGTTCGCTGAACAATAGCGACTGCATACTTGTATGGTGTGGGGGTAGTAGCCTGCCATTCTTTTTGAGTATTTGTAAAACATTTTCCACTGGCTCTTCTAATTTGAAACTTGTAGTCTGATACTTAGCAGTATTTTAGCATAGTATGGAAAGCATCATCCTGGATATTTTTCTTCTACTTTGGATTAAGTTTTTCATTCTGACCTATGTCTGTTTGTTTAACCCATTTTGTTTCTTTTTTTCCCCACACAGTCTCAGCTATCAGTGCTACTTTTGCCATCTGGCCCATACTGCTGTGGTTTTATTGTTTTAATTTTTGCTTGCATGTCATGTGATTTTATTCCTGCGCCCTTTTTGTTTTGTGTTACCTAGTTTTACTTGCATATTGGGTTTTAACTGGCGCTGGTTTCCTATGTATGTTTTGTCTTGATGTTTGTATTTGTTAACAGCGCCCATTTACCTCAGGGCTTAAGGCGCTTTACACATAAATAAATAAATACATGTGCCCATAGAAGATATGAAAACATTTGGAAACCTCATCAGCCTGGAACAAGAGTATGGGCTGGCATTCAATGGATTGGCAATGACAGATTGGCCAGGTACAAGTGAACTTAAATTGAAATCCAGATTCAACCCCATGTTCAATCCAGGAGGACACATTGAAGCCTTCCAGGATCTAGTAATACGTGATTTAAACAAATTGAGAAAGAAAAAAAGTTTCAACTAATTACAATCTCACTTCACATGAACAGAGCATTCTTGAACAACTACGCACACTTGATGACTGTATTATAAAACCCTCGGACAAAGGGACTAATATAGTCATAATGAATCGGCTGGATTATATCAAAGAGGCCGAAAGACAATTAACAGACAGAGCCTGTTATGCTTAACTGGAAGAAGATCCAACATCAGGTATGAATATCAAACTCTTCAAGCTTTTAACTACATGGAAAGTGAGAGTACTGCTCGATGACGAAATGTGTACATTTCTCCATCCAAAATTCCTGGTATTGCCGACTATCTATTTTTTGCCTAAAGTGCACAAAAGTGTGACAAAACATCCAGGGCGACCAATTGTGACACTCTGTGGAGCTTTATGTGAGAACACTTCCAAATTTGTGGATGATACTTTGGTGTCTTTTGTGACTACCCTTCCATCATATTTGAGAGACACCAAAGATTTCCTTAATAAAATAGATGGCATACCATGGGAATCAACTTTCTTGTTGACCACTTTGGTTGTAGTGTCTCTCTACACTTCAATCAAACATACTGCTGGTCTACAAGCGTTTGAGTACTTTCTTCATACTAGATCTATGAATTTCCTACAGCATGGGAGGATGATATTGGACATGATCACTCTCTGTTTGACCAACAACTGTTTCCTGTTTAACAAAGAAATCTATGTTCAGCTTCAGGGAACTGCCATGGGCACTACTTTTGCTCCTTTCTATGCCAATTTAATGATGGGCTGGTGGGAAAAGTTTGTGGTATGGCAATAGTAATTACACAGCCAAAATTGCACTTTGGCTGTGTTACATTGATGACTTATTTATTATCTGGGACTTAATGTAAATCAATTAAATCTTAGATTTACAGAGAGCCACAGCAAGACTGCTATCGTTTATCTATATATTCTTGTGACAGTGGCTCAAGGAGAATTAGTTACAGAACTTTATAGAAAGTCGACCAGTTCCAACGTACCCCAACACGCGATGAGCAACCATCTGACAGCCCTAAAGTGGAGCATCCCTTATGGGGAGTTCATTCGCATAAGGAGAAATTGTTCCAAAATTGAAACTTTGATATGGAATGTGCACGCATGGCTCTGAGGTTCCAACAACGAGGCTATACAAAAAAGGTACTCGAAAGTGCTTATATTAAAGCACGGGACAAAGAATGTTCCTCTTTGCTAGTGTGCAATCTGGTGCCCCAAGCCGATCCAGTGACCAGTGAGACACACCTTATTTTGACCTTTGGCAAGGGATCACAGAATATTCGACAAATAATGCACAAAAATTGGCATGTTCTTCTATTAGATGAACATTTGGGTAAAATATTGGATGAAAAAATGAGCATTGCATTTCGGTGATCTACTTCGCTTAAAGACAATTTAGTGCAGTGGCGGCCGCTTACATAGGGCGGGAGGTGCCACCCTCCCCCCCCCGCCACAGAGAGAAGAAGAAGAGACAACTCTTTTTCTTTTTGTGCCAGCAAAATTAAATCAATGTTTTTTTGCAGAGCAGCAGATTAATTAATTATTTATTAATCTGCAGCTCTGTAGTATGCTGGGCTGTCAAGCCTGCTCTGCCCAACCTCTAGAGCAGCGGGGCGTATCCGGATCTAGGTTAATTTTCACTATGTAGAGTGCGTGGAGCTTTTAGTTCCACACACTCTATGTATCCCATCCTCCCATTTGGGAGGCTGTCGGGGCGTTGGACGGGTGGCCCCTCACTGTTGGTGTTCTGCGCAAACAGCGCAGTAGAGGAGACCTCCTGTAGTGCTGTGCTAGCACTGCAGGTCATGCAGCATAGCAACAGGTTGTTTGGATTGTCATTGGCTGGTTAGCAGCCAATGACAATCCGTGTTGGTTGAGTCAGGTCATGGGCACCTTCTTCTCGTTCTTTCCAGGACCAGTGCTGGTGTGGTGGTGGATTTAGAAGTCGTCGTCGTAGTCGTCGCTGCACTGCAGTGAGCCAGGCCCAGCTGCTCAGAACCAGGCCCGGACATGTGCTGCTGCATCCCCAGGTAAGTGAGCGAGCCAACGATTAAGTTGTTTGTTTGGCTTACTTAACTAAATTCTTAGTCTTCCATGCCGCATTGGTGAAGAAGACTAAGAGTTTCCTTAACTAAAAGTTAATGGCGGCCGTGGGACACTCGGCCAACACATCTGTCTTTCAGCCTCACAATTGTGCCCTCTAAGACCAAGCACCAGACATCTTTACAGTGCCACGTCACTGCCGGAGTCACTTACACAGCACAGGCTTTGCTTACACCCTACAAACACCACGCCATTGACCGTGCAGCGCAATGGATTGATGGCTTTTGTTGAGGACTTAAGCCCTAGAGCAGCATGAGGCCGCCCGCGGTGAGAAGCTTCTCTCGGGGGGGTCGCCACTACTGTGCCCTTTATGGATGTGCGTGCGCACTTTGTGTTGAGAAAGTGCCATTCGGGAAAACGGTACATGTATCCCGAATGCCTCAGTCAATTTCTGACATGTTGGAGCCCTCTCCCAGCGGGATCACAGGCTCGGAAGGACTACACCGCGGTAAGGCTGTTATTCTATGTCGTGTGATGTGTTTCATCAGTGAGGTGACACTAAAATGCACTAGTGGTTTCTGAAGCATTGTGAGAGAATTCCGAGCGTGTACATTAAAGCATGATCGTTATTATTATATTTTGTTTCTTTATGTTTGGCGAAATACAACCTGTTTTATACATTTTGGGCCCGATTCGTGAAATTTTTTGCATGGTGCAGTGACTTTCCACTGCTGAAAAGTGACTTTGCACTGCCGATACAAACCCTGATACATGAAACTGTACAAAGCGTATTTTGTAGAAAGCGTACTTTTGTAGTGCAAAGTCACTTTATACTGCAAAAATGACTTTGCACTGTCTGCACTGCAAAAATACACTTTGCACACTTCCTTGAATCAGGGTTTATGTCGACAGTGCAAAACTCACTTTTCAGCAGTGCAAAGTCCCTTTGCACTGTTAAAAAATGTCCATGAACCGGGCCCTATGTGTGTGGAAGAATTCTTTTTGAATAGAGTAAAATATCTATTACACGTATATGTGCGAGACTAGTTTCCACCAGGTGTTTTCGTCAGGGCCCACTCAGAGGGTTGTGCTGGCAGACCTGTGCCCGTTTGTGGGCTCTTGAGATATCTATGGTGGGAGAGACATCTCTCTGGCTTCAGATGCTCTCATGTCCAGGGTCTGACTAGATGGACAATTCAGGGATCTAATCGATGCTTGGCACATGTTGGATGAAGGGGCCCGGTTCCTGACAGCTTGGGGTGCAGCAGAGTGTTGGGGGCAGTGGCAGCCCGGGCTGGTCGTGCAATAATAACTACTGCTCTGGCCGGCCTGCTGGGGAGCCAAGGAGACTGGTAGGGCCGAGCCATAGGGGCAGCCGCATATCACGAGCGGAACAGCAGGGCTGAATAAACAAGACCCCCGGAGTGTCGGAGGGCAGAATCATGGCGCATGTTCAGTGGTAAATAAACCAAAAATGGGGACTGCACACTCACTACAACTTTCGCCAGCCCCAGCCAATCTAACCCAGGGTGAAGGAGCATTGTAGTATAAAACATTGCGTGTTGCCTCTCCCTGGCCGAGGGAAAAAGGCGGTTTATAGATACTGGTGTCGTGTCAAAGGGGGGCTCTTCTGTGTAGTGTGGATTTGATGTTATATGGCATTTATAACGCGCCTATACACAAGTGTTTGAAGGCGTAATTCTCTGTATTTGGTGTACGCCGTACTAGGTTTACTGTTTCTGGGCTGGGCTGTAGCGAATGAGAGAAAGGGGCACCATCACACTTGCACACATGAGAGTAATGTACCATTAGTATGTAAAACCTAATGCATTTTATGTCGTATTTCAGTGGGTTTGGAGAGTGAATTGCTAATTTTGGAGGCCATTTTCCCCAAAATGTTCGCGGGGGGAGAACCCCCGCCCGCACCCTGGCATGGGCTCGCGCGCAACGCGCGCTCGCTCCCGTTTACCCCGGGAACATTTACGCCCCACCAACTTTCAAACTCACCAGCCACCACTGATCTAGTGTCGTTTTTCATGAGCCCTGTGACAATAACAAAAGGTCCAAGTTGGCTCAACACTAAAACTACTGGTTTTTACAAATGCATGAAATGTAAGGCGTGCCAGTACGCCACTAACACCTGGAATTATCTGCATCCTATTTTGGCTAAGGACATCACAAAAGGGTCACGCATCACGTGCGATACTGAGTATGTGGTATACGTTCCGACTTGCCCATGTGATAAATGATATGTTGGGAGCACCATAGGCAAATTAAGGCTTAGAGTGCACCAACATATCTGTGCCATTAAGACTGTGGACCCAACATACCCCATGGCACTACATTTTCAAATAACTCATGGTGGGAAACTGGACGGCTTTGCCTATTTTGGCATTCATACAGTTCCGAAACAACCCAGAAAAGGAAACCGCGAGCTCTTACTTAGACAATTAGAGACCAAAAGTATCCTGGATTTGGAAACCAAAAGACCAACTGGGCACATTGTCCCCTTTTTTATCATGTGAGTGGTTTTTTCACATTGGGCCTCATTACAACCCAGGCGTTAAGGGGTTAACGGCACCGTAAAAGGTGTTGGCGCCGTTAAACCCTTAACGCCTGATTACGAGGTCCCTTTGCGGGTTGCACTTTAACGCCTGCTTTTAGCAGGCGTTAAAAAACCAACCCGCAAAGGGACGTAGGAGCTAATTACGGTCCCGTAATTAGAGACTTCCCCATTCCCATTGAGCCCTATGGGGCAAAAATGGGAATGGGGAAGGGCCATGGCGGCATGGGGAATTACCGCCCTGCCAACCTCGGAATGGGGTGGTAATTCCCCATTCCGCCATGGCGGAGTCGATAAGTTACTGGCATGGACCATGGTGCTGTTAGCACCATGGTCCAACGCCTGGGTCGTAATGAGGCCTATTGTGTATTATTTTTGTCCACTTGTTGATTGCTTTTCACACATGTTGGTTAGGTACTACCTCATAAAGAGTAAAGGGTGGTTCTAAGACTTTGATTAGAGGCACTAGCCCTTTGTCACCTAACTCACATGTTACATATATATGTTTTAATCTTCTTGTTCTATAAGGGAGGTTTCATTATGAACTGTATTAGACACAAGGACTGTGGATGAATTTATATTTTATGACATTGGTTATTGTAGGGTATTTTGTGGAGATTTGGGGCCTGACTGTATTTTATTACCGCCGAAAAATAATTTAGCAATAATCACTCTTTGTATTCAGATTTGGCCATGTGCAACAATAATACAATGGACATGCATTATTTCAGCACCCAGACCTGCATATTTGGTATACGTGGTTGGTAGGCGCGGTTGGTGGTATTTTGGTGAGCATAATTCCCTTGTTTTATTTGTGGCCCCAATGTCCAAAATCCCTTATCTTTGCTTAGATTTTTCGTGTAATCACTAGAGAGACCTCAGACCTACATTTTAGGAAAACCACATTTTTCAGTGATAGTGTGCCACCATGGGCGATCTCACTGACTTATTTACGACAGAGAGCTATATATGGTAATCTTGTGGTAATTTCCACTACCTTATATACGGTAGGGAGCTATGTTCAGAGAGTCTCTCTTCCCGTTGGCTCATGTACCTCCAACAAGCTATGCTACGGTCACTCACAACTGTTCATACTGATTCTGACATGCACACATCTGTCTTAAAATGACCATTGCACTGTTTAAAAATCTCCCCACATCATCGGCATTGTAATGGTAAATATTAAATACACCACCCGTCTGTTTTCAAATATTTTTCTGTATTATAAAAGTTGCATTTAAACACGATCTCATTCTTTACAGAAATAAATAAAATGGTACAGTAAAAGCATTGTCTATGACACACTGCAAAGAGAGTGGCGGAGAACAGAACTCAAATTGCAACATTAGCATTTGATTAAGGCATGCACAGGAATCCTACACTGACTGCATATTACCGTACACACTCAGCTCCCACACTTCTCATTACCTTATCTTTTTAGTTGTTCTCTTTGGCTGTTCTCTTTGTGAATGTGGCTCCCTTGAATTGACTCCAGCAAAAAGGAACGCTTGCCTTCTCAAACCGGGGTCATTGCCTGGAATTCTCAGCTTTTGCAGATAGGAATGCCTCAGCCAGTGGAAAGGTCCTTCTTTCAGCTCTCCCCAATCTCGACTGCACAATCTTGACTGTAGCAGGACTCAGGGATCTGCATTCCGTCAGGAGTCCCACAGCCAGGTCCTCTCACCAGTAGTGCAGAAAAATGTCTGCCTGTCTTTTTCCCCGGTAACGCCCACTAAAACTTTCATCTCAGCCCTCTGTATGACGTGTCCCCATGAAATCCATCATCTCTCATCCTCCTACTCTCAACAATAGCTTCGCTTATACATTTGCAATTGTTGCAAATCTGACTTCCTTCTTCCTGCAGTTACTGTGCACAAAAACACGGAGAAGCAGACAAAGAAGAGAAGAAAAAAAAATCTGCACACACATTTAAATGGTTTTCAGAGTATGCCTAATTCTGCAGTGGAGAACACATTTCATTAGTGGGTTATGTTAAATAAGGTTTTATTAGTCAGGTTAATGGTTAATAGGTTAGCTGTTAATTTTCAAATGTGTCTCTCGCACCATAGGCATTTCAGGTGAAAATAGTGTGCATTTTTAAATGAGCACGTGTGCTTTTAACTGTAAAAATAGATTCGCATCTTATATGTTAAAATCGTTTTTGACTGAATAGCCTGTCTTTCCTTGTTAATCTGGTAACCCATATAGCAATGCACCGCACCCTTGTGGTGGTGCTGCAAAAAAAAAAATGTGCTACTTGTGCAGTAGTGCTGTACTCTGTGCTGTTTGCTACCTGTGCAGTAGTGCTGTACTCTGTGCTGTTTGCTACCTGTGCAGTAGTGCTGTACTCTGTGCTGTACCATGCCAAATATCCTTACATATACCCTCCTTTTGTTTTTAGAACTTGGCTACAATCCAAGCCAATTCCTAAAAGCAACTTGTTCTCTCTCTTTTTTTTTTTTTTTACAATATAGCAATCCAACAAAATGAATATTCATGTGCATCAATGAAAAATTTGCAATCAACATTTCATCTGAGTCCATCAGTTCATAAAATGTTCCACATTTGCCTTCTCAGTGGAAGTGGCATTACTTTAAGTTTAAATTTTCCAAGTCAATTAAAAACAACGAAATAAAACAACTAACTAAAACAAATAATTAATATAACAAATTAAAATAAATAATTAAAATAATAAATACGTGGAACTTCATATGCCGGAACTTTTGTTTTGTCTCTTTTGGTATGTCCCGACCAGCGATGTTATTCGGTTCATTCGAGTACTCTTTCATCTTGGCAATCTTGAATCCACAGCAGTCATCTCTTTTGGCATTCCGGTTATTTTGTCTTCACCTCCACCTGGAGGCAGGCATCTTTTGGTCTTCATCCAGGGGACTCCAGGACTCCATCGTCTCCCGTGGCCTCTGATCCCGGAACCTCCGACCAAATAATGTTAATTGTCTAAATCAATATAGAAAATAAACAAATTAAGTACATAGCATAATACTAACTTCATCCTTTTGCCAAAAATAAAACATGCTTGGTAAAAATATTTCATTTTTTTTTTTTTCTGAAATTAAACACAAGTTAAAAGAAAACAAACAGATATTCAATATTTAACACACTTTCTCTCTGCACACCAACCATGAGCTTCCATTATATGTGCATTTATTTATTTATTTATTTATATTATATATTTTTACATATATTACAGTGTTTATGTGCCTTCATAACAATCAACTTTTTAACTTCTTTGTCACTGCCTCCTGATTGTACCCATTTATTTTCTCCTTTTTTGTTCAAGGGACTTTATCTGTCTCTACATGCTCAAGCTGCCTGATCTCATGTCTGGGATGGCATGGTTTGATTTGATTTACATGGACAAACTGCTCTATTGCTGTTTCACCTTCATTTTTCAAAATTTTATACACTACAGGAGAGACCTTATCTATAATTCGAAATGGCCCCTGCCAGGCTGCTAGAAATTTAGAATGTTTCTGTTTACTTTTTCCAAAATGAAACTTGTACACCTGATCCCCTACACTGTATTCCTTTACTGATGTCTTTTTATCATAATATGACTTTGCACTGTCAGCAGCTCTTTCCAGATTTCTCTGCACAAAAGCAAATGCATGTTGCAAATGTCTCCTCAGTTCATCAATATATTCATGAACTGTGGATGCACTCACAAGGGTTTGCTCATGTGTTCTGTATAGTAGGTGTTGTGGTAACACCATTTTCCTACCTGTTAAGACCTCATGGGGGCTAACACCTGTTGCTTTGGCAGGAGTCGACCTGATTGCCATCAAAACCAATGGTAAACGCAAATCCCAGCTGGAACCTGCTTCTGCCACAAATTTCTTTAAAATATCCACAACAGACCTATTGCTTCTTTCAACTGTACCTGAAGACGCCGCCCGATATGCGATATGTAGTTTCCTTTTCACACCTAGTATTTGCCATACCTTACTCATTAGAGCACTTGTGAAATGACTTCCTCTGTCTGACTCAATTCTTTGTGGCAACCCAAACCTTGAGAACACATGGTTCACCAGTAATGTGGCTGCTGTTTGCGCACTACAATCTGGTGCAGGAATGCACTCAATCCACTTTGACATCAAACATACCACACTCAAAATATAACGGTGTCCCCTGCTCGACCTTTTTAAAGGACCTACATAGTCTATTTGCAAATCTGACCATGGAAGAGTTAGGCCTCTTTTCATCAATGGTGCTCTATGCATTGGTGAAGCAGGTTTAAATTGGGCGCATACTAGACATCCTCTAGTATATAATTCCACATCTTGGGACATATGTGGCCAGTAAGCATAATCTTTTAATATTTCTAATGTTTTTTGTGAACCTCTATGGCCTGCAGTTATGGCATCATGTGCATGGTGTAGCATTAGCCCTCTGAATGAAAGGGGTACTACCCACTGTATTTGTCCTGTTATGGACTCTCTAATCATGAGTCCATCCTGTAATCTGATTCGTGTTTTGTTTTTTAATAACACCCTCAACTCTTCTTTTCCCATACAATCATTTTCTGTTAAAGGATTTTGTTCAGGATCTATCAAATGATTATAATAGATTCCCAAAATGTGATCATTCTTTTGTGCCTCAATCAAATCTTGGTCTGGCGTGTCATGGCTCCACTGCACCACCGGTTGATCTACCTCCTTTGGTGCTTTAGAACGTGTGACTGCATCAATTTGTATTTCACCCATTAAATAATCAATAGGTAGCAATTCTCCCATCACAGCCCCAATCTTAGCCATATGGTCTGCCTTATCATTTCCCTCCTTATCCTCTCCTGGTGTTTTTAAATGCCCACGAATTTTTCTCCAGTATATTGTTAAATTATTTTCTGACACCAATTTGTCTATGGCTTGTATCATTTTTCCATGTTTAAGTGGCTTTTTGTTGTATGTAACCATGCCTCTTGCTTTCCAACCAGGCAAATACTCCACAAAGCTATTCCGTGCATAGTCAGAATCAGTCACCAGGACAATTTCACTGAACGGACTGTAGTTTTTAGAGCATTTTTAGCCATAGTAAAGGGTTGCGGTCTTAGGCATTGCAAGATATTATATAACTATACGGATTTATTGCTACAAATATGCACTAGGCATTTTATATTGGCTACTTTGCATGCACTTAGCACTTTAATATGAAAGCAGTTTGCACATATTGAGGCACTATGCACTTTATTCGTATTACTGCTCTATATGCAATGAATTGCATATTTAGCCTGACTGCTGCTCTGCATATTTGCACATGTACAAGTGTTTACAGTAGCTTAAATTATCCATTAGAATCAAATTTGCCCATGCATGGGATAGGCCTAGGTATAGCGTAGAAGGCACACCGTTTTTTGTTTATTGATGCTATATGGAAAGTTATTCTTGTAGACTGTGGATGGTATTAGCAGGCACTTTTTGTAGCGTTTTTCAATTGAATATGTATGTGATTATTTACCTGTGTGGCCCGCTAGAGTCTTCCTTTCATTTAAACTTTATTGCCACTAGTGCAGTATGAGAAGTCACCTCCCAGGAAATCCGAGGGGCCTTTTGCATGTTAAACTTTTTACATCAGTTAAATCCGCATACTAACCTGCATATTTTCGAATTTGTCGATAATATTCCTTGACATTGGTTACATTATTTTCCTTTCAAATATTATACAGTGGCATCTCCATAATACAATATAAATGTGTGCTATACGAACGTTTGCAAGCATTGAAACCAGTTATATCCAACACATTACAACATGTCCGACCTCATACCCTGTAATACACCATATCTCAGTCTGTGACCATATAGTCATCTACGCTCATAAAAAAGTCTCTTTTTTGTGTCTAACCCCTTAACGTGATCAAGCGGTGTGTTAACTGCGAAATGTGTCATCTACTTGCTGCTTTCTTTTTTTCCACGGCTCATTACAATAAAGGATATTTTTCTTGCCAGGAATACGTTGGTGTTTCTTCTTATTGCTGCAAGGACATTACGCTCTCTCCGCGCTTTTTGGACTGCATTTCCAATTTTGTATCCAGATAAGAAGGCTTTGCTAATATAAATATATGTATAAATCTTGGATTTGTGGCAAACCTTTGGATCTCACTCACTCATTGGCAGAACACGACAGTTATGCCTGGCTTGTGTTTCAACAGTTACCTATAAGCCATGTCCTCCTGTTGATCATGCTACTCATCATTTGTGTCAAACTACTGTTCTGCATTGCCATGGCGTCATATGTGGAGCCTGTGAATTTTGCACATATGAATTTGCATCACACACAGCTTGGACGTTGATGCTATGGAAACCTTTTCTATTCTGATACATGAGTTCATGTGCCCTGGGGGGTTATGAAGGCAATGGTAGTACCCAAATTGATTGTTTCCAATTGACCATATGGTAAATGTGTCCGAATTCGGCCAGTACCATTTGATTGTTTAATTTGGGTAATCACTACCAAACATGTCCCCCACTTCCCATGTTTGGTAGTGATGGCCTTTGGGGCAGTGGGGGTGTCCCCCACCTCTGGAGGTTTGGAGGCGGGGGATGGGAAGAAAGAAAAAAGAAAAGCGGCCCCTACAGCGTTGGATCCGACCCACGTAGGAAGGACGGATCCGACGCTGCATGGTTAGAAGATGAGCGGATGCCGAAAAGGTAAGTAGGGGGCCGGTGGGGGGGTGTATGAGGGTGGGCGGGGGCTTTTAGTTCGGGCGGATTTGGCAGCAGCAAAATTGGATTCACAGCCAAATTGACCATGGTCAATTTGGCCGCAAACAATTGTGCCACGGCCAAACCGTATACGTCCAAGGCAATATGTGTCGCATCAATTACACCTCCCACGTTGGGTAGGCCAGCCACATTGTAAAATTCAGTCTTAATGGAGTTGAATGTGGGGGCATCTGTTGGGAATTTGATGTGCTCCCCCATGCTTAACAATGGTGATGTCCAGCACCTGGGCGAGGAAGCCACTGAATGCCAGCTGTGAGATGCCAGCTACACGTCCCACAGAGGTCTGGATAGATCCACTGGCACAGAAATAGAATACATTCATCGCCTTCAGAATAGGAGGAATGGATGGGACAATGTTGATCTGCGTCTCTAGGTCAGCATCTGTCAGGTCCATGATGATCCTTTGGTCGAGTCTGTATACACTGAGTGTGTGCTCTGCAAACATCACCTGAAGACACGCCTTCAGAAGAGGAATATGTCATCCTTGACATCATCTGTGATGTGCCCTGTAGTGTGCACAATGTTGAATGTCAATTTCAATTTAGCAGTGTGCATGTTTATGTGCATTACAAACCTTTTGTGCACACCCCATTCCTGCCATTTTACCGCGTAATGCTGGCTATGCAGTCCTTTGTGTGGCACATGGATGGGTGTACTGTTGTTCACATGTTTTACCAGCCCTGCCTGGCTGCATGCAGTATGCCTTTTTCTATGTCTTTCCTTGCTGCACTCACTGTACATATTGTGCTGCATTGTCACCTGGTTCTGCTCTGCCTTCAGATACTCACTCTCCGTACATCCTGCCCTTCCGTCTCTGGGTGGCTGTCCTCTCCGTGTCTGCAGGAGGATGACCACTAAAGTTAGGTGTACCCCCGCAATCGCTATCTTGCTCTGGTGGTTAGGCAGGACTCGCTTAATTGCTTTAATGCCATTTCTGATGCATCCGTTGTGGCGTACATTTCCGGCATTATTTACGGTGATTTTGTGGCATAATCACTGCTCCTTATTGCCATATGCATGTATGCCGGAGGAGTGACCTACCAATGGTGGACCACCATTGTTACTTCCATCAGCATTTTGGCAGCATCAATGGTGGATTGAAAGTTACCTCGGCATACATTATGCCAGTTTTACTGTACTCGTGATCAGTGGAAATATGGCGATTTTGCTACCGCCACTATTCTGACAGCTTTTTGGCAGTTATGTGGTGTAAATGATCTTTCCGCCACACTCTAAATGGGCTCTCCAGTGTCTTCCAATCCTGTTAGGTTTATAATATGAGATGGGATTTTCACTTCCTTGACCCCATGTGTGTAAGAATGTTACAAAACCACTATGGCACGCCCCAAAAATATTCATCTGTAAAATGCCAATTTAAATGAGGGGCCCTCTTTACGTTACTCCTCACAATACATGTTGTAGTGATGAAAAATGGAGGTGAGGTTGAGAAAACAGATGGCAATACAAACATCAATGTATATACAAAAGAAGGAATTGTCTCCAAACGTGCAAATGTGCTAAACAAATAAGGCACAAACACAACCATAACTGAATAACTTTGTAGGATGCCAGGACCCTTTTAAAATACATGAATCCACCCAAATAATTCTATAGTACCAAACATATATATTATACAATGATATAAATCATCCTAAGCACATTACATAATTACACCATCCTGATAATGTACATCACAAAAAGTTACAATATTCTAATATGGCAACCAACACAACACATATCCACAAATCCATATAAAACAGAGGATAGCCCACACTCAAATTGAGGCCATTCAGTATTCTAGATCCAAATGATAATTCTACAGCAGTGGTAGTTAAACTTTGTAATACTGACCCCACCAACCCCCAATTCCCTGAGTGAGTAAAAATAGTGTTTCAGGGCACCGCCACAAGCTATAACTGCTTATATTTTCTATGAAATGCCTAAGCCCACCCATCGAACATCCTTTACAGCCTCCCTTGGGGGTGAGCCCCACAGCTTGACGACTACTGGCTGGGTTGTTTGTGATGACACCTATGCATGTGTGCCTCCACTTGACGCAAGACTACACACTCAGACGAGACAGATAATTATTATGCAATTCACAAAATGTGCCACAGGATACTCACTATATGCATCTTACTACATGGACACAAGAGGCAGGCAGTAGACTACTGTGATCACAATAACTCCCCATCTTGTTATGTGAGGGGCAGGGCAAACAAGAACTGGGTTGGTCTGTCTCCTACCCAATGTTCTACCCAGGGGGTGAAAGAAGTGGGATCCTGCAGGCTCGCCACCCCCAACAAGAAAGGTGCAGTATGATGCCCACTAAGAGGTTACAGGTGAATACTTCCAAAGACCCCAAGAGAATGGCCAAAAGGATTTATACACATCAGGCAACTTTATCTAATGATGCTTTGCAGCCCAGAGCAAGCATGAGCATCTTGTTGCCATCACTACACCTGTTAGACTTACAGCTGACATTGAACGGTTGGTCACAAGCCAATTGGCATAGCATTGAGGGATGAAAGAATGCACCCAAGCAGAAGCAACGAAGAAGTTCCTGAACTTACAGGCAAGTCTGTATGACTGCAGTCCTCACAGTCAGGCAGAGCAGCATAGAGAAAATGCAATTCCCCATTCAGTGCGTGCAGAATGCCAGAGATGTCCATGCAGGAAGCAGAGAACTTCCAAGATGGTGGAGGCACTCCAAGCGGCAGTTGCAGACATGGAAGACACAAGTGAGGGCAATCTCCTAATTAACCATTCTAAAGAAAACCTATCAAGGCGATTCAAATATCCGCTAAGGGAAGTTCAAATAGTAAAACAATTTTAAATTGTGAAACAAAACCACAATGGCACTAGCCAAATCAAAGCGGCAAACAAGGGCACATTCTCCAAAAGAAGAAGCAACAAAGAGAGGGAAAGAAGGACAGGGAGAAGAAGGGCGTTGGCACTAAGGAGATGCACTTCTAAACCATCGCTGGATACATGGGGACCACGCTACCTGGGAAGAGGTAACCCATGCCATGGCCAGTATACAGAAGCTACTCAAGAAAAGACGGAACAAGCACCCAATCCACACGAGTACTGGCTGGAAAGGAGATGGGCCTAGTTCTTGATCCTGGGCCATGCAGAAGGAAATCTGCCGGAAGAAATGTCCTTCCCAGAAACAACTCATATCAGGTGGGTGACATCATATTGTAAGCCTGAAAAGGACCCTGAATGAGGTGGGAGAAATTCGCATGAAAGTAAATGCTGAAACCCAAGGTCTGGGAGAGGGTACTCTGAATGCTGTGAAACTGAACGTCTGGGAGAGGCGTGGTATGAATACTGAGAATCACCATATCTGTGAGACACCCTAATTATAATGCACAATGGACCAGTAGATCGAGGATGACAATACACTCCTACTTAATTAATGCTTTACTCAAACCATTATTTTATTTCAATTACAAAATTAAGCATATCAAATCCATTTTACATAACTAAAACATTGCTCACAATCAATTGTCCCATCACACATACATACTCACACTCACATACAAGAAATCTCTATTTACTGCATCAAAAGCATGTTTTTGATGCCCTCCCCTTTGGTCCCCCATGTTGGTATGTGTGCCCCCCACCCACCTCGGGTCCCCCGCGATGGTATGTGTGATCCCCCAACCCCCTCTTGTTCCCCGTGATGGTATGTGTGTCCCCCATTGACCCCCTGTGTCGGTATGTATGCCCCTTACCCCCCTCTGGTTTCATGTGATGGTGTGGTGCGCCCCTACCTCCCCATCACTGTACCCTAGTACTCTTTATGAGACTAAGGGCCTCATTACATGGTAGGCGGTAAGGGTTTAGCGGTACCAGTATTTTACGAGTACCGGTAAACCCTTACCGCCTTACTACGAGGTCCCTTTGCGGGTTGGGGAATTTAACGCCTGATTGTTGCAGACGTTAAAAACCAACTCGCAAAAAGACCAGGGAGCTAATTACGGTACCGCAATTTGCGGTACCGTAATTAGCGCCTTCCCCATTCCCATAGAGCCCTATGGGGCAAAAATGGGAATGGGGAAGGGCAATGGGGGAAGGGAGAATTACCGCCCACCAACCTTGGAATAGGGCGGTAATTCCCCTTTCCACCAAGGCGGTGCCGGTATTTTACCGGCATGGACCAAGGTGCTATTCATCCGTGCAATGATAAGACTAAACATTCTCCCTACTAGGGAGGTGCTTAGTCATAGGTGACAGATCCCGTTAACTGACTCCTTCTGCAGATATTGCAATAAGCAAGCAACAGTGGAATCATCTAAACATCTACTGTCAGAATGGCAATCGTTACAGGAGTGAAGGAGGCTCTACATGAGTCATACAGCAAAGGGCTGTAAAGTCGTGACATCTCAGGAGTGGTGTGACATGTTTATCTTGGGTGAAAACACCTCTATGTTGCTAGCTGCAATGAAGTTCCTCAAGCTATTGTTGGAACTAACTAAGGATCCATGAAAGGGGGGGTTTGAGGGGTGATAGGTCAGGCAGAATGAATTTATAAGTGATATTTGGATTTCGCAACCAGATTGTGCTTGAATTGGTTGGTTTGGGTTCGGTTGGGTTGTGTATTCAATTTCCAAATTGGGGTCTCTGATTTTTACTTATTTTGATGTGTGTTTTTTGTTGTTCTAAGGAGTCCCGGGAAAAGTAATGGAAATTGATTAATTGTTTTGGATGGGGTTTTTTGTAAGGTTTGTAATAAAACAAATAAAAATAAAAAGTTTACAAATAATAATAATAACAAAAGCATGCAGTGTGCTAAACATTTATGAAGGAGTTAGAATACACCAGAAACCGGATCTCACTACATTGGTAAAGGGAAAGTTTTTAAATGCATACAGGGTCAGAGGCTGAATACACTTACAGGCAATCCACATATGGCAGACAATGCATTTAATCCTATTAAAATGTAGCAGTGAAATACTAGCATGAAAGGTATGCCTGAGACAGCCATGGCCATCTTTCAAATGAAATGAAGGTAGGCCCTTGAAAATCAATCCAGGCCTCAAAGCTCAAAATGGGCAAGGAACAACATAACTTTAAAGCAGCCTAGAAGAAACTGCATGCTCATCAGAATAGAATGCAAGGCCGTAGTAGTGGAGATAATCACGGCAGAGCATGGGGAAATTATTTGCAAGCTAGCCAGTGTTCAACAATTAAATTTAATGAGCTTCAGTGTAAAACAGACAGCCTTTGAAGTCCAGCTGTAGATTAGCAACATCTTGCCTACAGTGATGGAAGCTTCAAGTAGACAGACAAGCAAGCTGTGCACGTTCAAAGGTAACTAAAACATGGTCTGAGGAACACATGATTAAGACTGCAGTTAGTCAAAGTGTCACCGCTAAGATAAGAACACCTGCCATACTAGACAGGCAGGAAATGGCTCAGGGAATAGCTTTGGACTCACAAACATAGCACTGCGATAAGGAAGAGCTGTTATTGAATTGCAATTATAAGTGGTACGATGATCTCTCTACCCTCATTATAAAACTCCATATTTCATCAAACCTGGTCAGTACAAGGTTGAGCACATCCTATGTCAAACAAATGAGAACCCACATTACCTCAGTCTAATGCTAGCCTATTAACTGTAAGAGAAGTGAAGTAAGTGCATGTGGTATCTAAAGTGGGTTGGCCAGCAGATAATGATCCCTCCAATCCTGAGTGTTGTAACATTAGGAAATATATATGCCCAAGGGGTACAACCCAATGAATGTTTAGACATAGGTTTTGTAGCTTGCGTGTCATTGTGACGTCATCAGTGAGAATTTTTGTCTTTAAAAATAATTGTCCAGCAACAGAGCACTGGTAGGAAAACTGAGTGGGGCATGCCTGTGATGCTTGTTTCACCCCACACCCAGCTTCTTGTGTATTCTGAATAAAGAGCAGAATTACCTAGCACGTAACATATTCCATCCTCTATTTACTCTTTTAGTGGCAGTTGCCAGGTAGTGGGCTGAGCTGCGTTGTTTGGGCCCAGATTACAATTTGGTAGCAGAGAGAGGATGCTCTCTGGGCTTATTTGGCGGATTGTTGGGACCCCAGCCATCCTTGAAGCAAATTCCTACCCAGTCTTTGACCCGCTGCTGGACTCAGAAGAGGAACAGGCAGATTGGGTGAGGGGGCTGAGTAACACTTGGGGGTGGGAAAATGTATTATGTATTTTTTATAAAACAGAGAAGTGAATAGAGTATTAAGAGAAGTCCCTTGACAGGGGGTCAGGGAAGGCAGTGCAGCAGAGCCCTTGGGGGCCCAACCTCCTTTGGGGGGAAGAGATAGAGGGATAAGGATACCCCAGGGAAAACCGGAAGACAGCTGTATTGTATTGTATTGCATTTAAATTGATAAAATGTTGACCGCCAGCATTGTATTGTGAGACAGGTGTTTTTCTTTGTGTATTGTTAGAATAGCAGGTAGTATTGCTTTATAGAGGTTGATCAGGTGAGTATGAATATTTAGATTGTGAGCAGGTTTTGTTGCTGTGACCTAGAGGTAGCAATTGGACATTGAGGCATGGTCTTAGACAAGGACCACAAGTGGTTGAACTGTAATGGGGATTTGAAAAGGGGTTGGGGTGTGAGTAAGGGAAAAGTGTGAGAGAACTGTGAAGAAAATTTTTGCCCTGATTATTGGTACGCTCAATATTATTTGCATTGTTTATTTGTGTAGTGTTAAGATGCACATTGCCCATAGTGCCACGATGTCTGATTCACCTATGATACACCTATGCAAGCTGTTCCCTAGATATAGTGTAATAATAACTGAATACCATGCTGAGTGGGTGAAAGATACAGCTGGCAAAATGTTTATGCCATGGCCACAAGAGGGCACTCACTCAAGGGCTGTACTCCAGCATGTGTGCACATACCTACATGCCATACACAAGGGTAAGAAGCACCAAAGCAGGTTAGGCATACTGGAGCTGTGGAAAGCTTTTGAGGAGGAGATAGAGATTCCTTAGAAGGAATGCATGCTTAATGTTCATGAGGAAGGGTGCACACAGTCCACAGGGCCGCTGTCTCCTCCCTCGGAGGAGTGTACTCATATGTAGCCCACAGCCCTGCCTCTGCCACTCGAGGTAAGCATTTGCACACAGCCCATAGCACTGCCCCCTCCAGAAAAGAGCATCTTGGCCCAAGTTATCCCAGGAATATATACATTACAAGAGGCAGCAGCAGTGAACAACAATCCCAGATATGAATTCACTGATGATAACAGTGACGATAGTAGGAGGAAGGGGAAAGTAGTGAGAAAGAAGGGGCAATTTTTGTCAATGGAGAGTAGAGCACATCATAGCTTAGAGTCGCAGCTAAGAGATGAGGAGGAAAACAGAACACTATACAGCCTACAACAACAGTTAAAAGCAGCTAAGGAGGAACTCCAGAGAGTAAGGGACATGAGGACAGATGGTGGGGAGAAATCAAGGATTAGAAGCACACCGACAGGTAGAGAAGGTAGTGGAGAGATAATGCTTCAACAAGAGAAGTGGGTAGGAGGAAAGATAATACTCAAACTAGAAGGGAAGGACACAGAAAATAATTATGTAAAGGTAATAGAGTATGAAGAAAGAAAGGAAGAAGCGAGAGAGGAGTTTAGAAGAGAAACATATGAGTCTATAGAGCAAAATGCAAGAAGAGAGAAAGAGAGGAAATGAACATAAGAGATAAAAAGTGCAGAGAGGAACAGGAAAGGCAAAGGAAAAGGGAGCTTAGAGAAAGGGGTGAGTATGTAAAGAGACTACATGAAACAAATAGGAGAATAACAAGAGAAAAGGTAGAAAATGAACAGAGGAGGAACAAAGGAGGAAAGTGTGAGCAAAAGTGTGAGCATAAATAGAATGCCAGATTTATTGGGTCAAGTTTAAGCATATATCCATCCCACACATCAGTACTCCCAATAAATGAAGACCATAGATCACCATATTTATTATGAGACTTTCCAGAGCATCAACAAAATCATGTAGCTGACACATTGAGAAGGAAATCTGGTGCAGCTTCACCCTCGCGCAAGAGCGGGATATCACAATTTCTGCTGCTCCATAAGGGATCATGGCTGCCACATTATATGCCATGGCACCAGACATATACAAATAATGTAATGGATAAACTGCCATCACTTACTGCAGGAGCAAGTAAATGGATCTTTGGACGGCCTGGGAGTCCCAGAGCAGTATGATGGGCATGTGGGAAAGTAGGACACAGTTCACGAGTGTGCAGAAGTAGAGGAGCAATACAGAAAGATGTAGTACAATATGGGCCAAGAGGGCCTGGTGGCATATCCACCACCATATGGTGCATCACAGCAAGGTTATGGGTATTATGACTATACACAATATGCACAAGATCAGACACAAGCACAGAAGATGTAACCAGTGCAGCAACCACAAATGCCAGAGACACAAGCACAGATAGTGCAAGGTTATGGGTATTATGACTACACACAATATGCACCAGATCAGGCACAGCAGACACAGATGCCATGGCAACCACGGAATATAGTATAACCACAACAAACAGTGGGATGCAAACATTTTACCACAGACCCCCCCCCCACTGGATAGGAGGGGTGATGGTGGTTGGAGGGAATCCTTTCACAGGGGCAGGACTGAATGTGTACCCACAATAGGGCAGCCCACAGAGTGACTTGATGTGCCCTATCCTATCAGTAACCAAGGGTGGGAGAAACTATAGGGGACAGGACTCTTTCTTTCTTAGTTGACACTGGAGCAAAAATAATCCTGTGTCATACAGGGAACATTCAACTGTTAGGAATATCTATGGACACACAAGGGTTCTCTGGGGTGACAAATACAGTTCCATTTACTAAAAGCCTGCTGTGATGGTAGGACACCAGATGGTAGTTATTCCATTCTTATGTTTCTAAAAGAGACCTGTTAACATATTGGGAGAGACCACATTCAGACATTAAACATCACATTATTATTCACAGAGGATGGGATAATATGTTCAACACCAGGCAGACATTTCCAGACAGCAAGAGAATACATACAAGCATTTTATGGGCAGAAAGTGCAAAGAGGATTGCCAACTGATCCCAAAATAATTTTTCATGGAGTACAAGTGATGTTATCATGGCTTCCCCGCATTACAGCAATAAACACAAGAAAATATACCCACTGGGAAATAGTAAATGCTTATTTCTAAATTGATGGAAGGCTAAGCTGCCTGTAGCTCCAGCTAGAGGTTGCGAGGTTGAAACCCTATATTGTTCCATATTTAAGAATAAATTAAAAATGATAAGACATCAATCATAAAATAGCACCAACTGCTTTGCATATCTAATGATATTAATTTATATCAGTACATGCATATTTACAAAATGTAATGAAAAAAAATACAATAGCATCAAATAGCAATGAAAACTCACCAGCCCACAATTAAGAGAAAAATAACTTAATAGGCTGGAATGCTAACAAATGTAGAAAATCATAATGGAAAGAAAATAATGAAACTTCCAAATGATACAAAGATAACACAATTAACATAAATTAACACAAAACATCTACTCATGAGGAAAGCAGGTGTATGCTGACAGGAAACTGCTGTGTATCTACTACTAAATAACAGAGCAGAGCACCACATTACAGGACAGCTATTGAGATTATCCACATAATTTCTGTTCAGAGCAGAGGTACCTACATATGTAGCAGAAGGAAAAGTGATTATAATTGAATTCAAGTGGTGTAGTGAGAGGGGACAGGGTGATTGTACAGGGAACAGACGAGGAGTGGCTGAATTGGCGTACAGTGATAGATCTTGATGCTACACACAGACTGACTGACTTGACAGATGATGAATGGTTTGAAGACAGTTACTCAGATAATGAGGTCATCTTTGAAAATTCCAGTTGAAAATAGAGTACAGGAAAGTGCCACAAAGGATAATTTTAGCTAAGCAGGTACAATGGTTTATGGAGAAAGATTTGGCAAAAGTGGCTCGCACAAGATGGACAACCAGCCCTTAGGATGTGGGGTTATTAAAAGGGATTGGAACAGTGAAAATAAAACTGAAGAAAGGGACAATTTTACACAGAGTGAGACAGTACCCAATGTCCAAAGAGGCAGCGGAGGGCATATATCAAACAATGAAAGCACTGATGAAGCAGGGGGCTATCATGCCATCTGAGCCCCCTTGCAACACTGCTGTCCATACAGTGAAAAATTCAACAGGAGGGTTGTGGAGATTCGTACAAGATTTACGCCGTTTGAATAGTATTGTTGAGCCTGAATTTCCGTAGTGCTGAACCCTGCCACAATATTGTGTAATAAACCACGCACAGACACGCATTTCACAGTGATTGATCTGAAGAATGCCTTTTTCAGTATACCCCACAATGAAGAATTCACTATATCTAATAGATATAGATAGCATTGCGACTGTCCTAAGAAATGATTTACATGACTATTTGATGTCCATGACTAAATACCTCTCTCTTTCAATTGTTGAAGGAAATGGAAAGGATGCGGGGTATCGCTAAAGGCACAGAAAAAGATGAAATAGAATTGAATACTACTGCATTTATTGACTTTTCCTGTGGGTCGACATCACCAACATGAGTCGATAAAAGAGTACCACCTCCCTGCTCAGCTACCAGGAACCAGCAGGAGAAGAGAATGAGGGATCACCACACAGGGCATAGCTAGAGCTGCACAGAGCTGTGACCAAGAAGTAACAGAGCAGTGAACAACTTCATGGACAGGTGCTTTACCAAAGAGGAGTTACCAACAAACTCTGATGTGAAAGATCGTGTGATGGTGTCTGAAGTGTACAGTTCCGTGAAATTAAAGAGACTATTTTTGATAGCATGTTTTTTGTATTAGTTGTATTAGTTGTGATGTCATCTTTCATGTCATGGGTGTTAGACTTAGCAGTGCACAGTGGTGGCGCAAGTTATGGTTGCTTAGCTTACCATAACTGGCGAATTTCTGAGGGTTTTCGGTTTTACTTGTAACCATAATATGGATAAGTTGTTATTAGTGCAAAGTAAGTATAATGTTCCTTTCATGTACTTGTTGCACGAAATTTGCTAGATTTTTGTTAGGGCAACTGAACCATAACGTCCCTCTAACAACGTTGTTTGTCAGTGAATTTGGTAGGTTTTTAGTAGCGCACCGTAACCAGAACGATCCTTTAGCATAGTTTTTTCAGCAAAGGGGATAGTTTTTTAGTAGCGCAACTTAACCATAACATCCCTTTAACAATGTTTTTTCTTAGTGAATTTCATAGGTTTTTATGAGGGCACTGTAACCAGAACGTTGCTTTAGTGTACGGTTTTCAGTGAAGGTGATAGGTTTTTGGTAGTGCAATTTAACCATAATGTCCCTTTACCAAGATTTTTTGTTAGTGAATTTCATAGGTTTTTATGAGGGCACTGTAACCAGAATGTTGCTTTATTGTAATGTTTTCAGTGACAGTGATAGATTTTTAGTCACACAGCTTAACAATAACGTCCCTTTAACAATGTTTTTTGGTAGTGAATTTCATACATTTTTAGTAGAGTCCTGCAACCAGAACATTGCTTTAGCATAGTGTTTTCTGTAAAGGTGATAGGTTTTTGGTAGCGGAACTCAACCATAACGTCCCGTTAACAACATTTTTTCATGGAATCCTTGGCTACCTTCATGACGAACTGATTTGAAAGTCCAAATTCCCCTGCATATGTATCCATTTGTGCTACCCCTTCCCTTTCCTAATAGTGTCTGTATATCTTAGAAATGAGAGGTATACATGTTAAGTGTTGGTGAGTGTGTGAGTTGTTTTACTTTTTGTGTTAACATTGCATGGTGAGTCTTTGGGGCACATTACTGTTCGAGGTGGCTGAAGGTTAGCAATATGGAGGTTTCCTAGGGAGACTGCACCTGGCTAGTGTGTGTGCAATCACAATGCAGGTATCCGTAGGACTCCAGTACTGGCGGCATGGGCGCATCTTCTAAAGCACTTATAATTAGTTGTGGGAGCGCACATCTGTCTGTTCCACAGCTATATGCATGGGTAGGGCATCCTCTGTGTGCCGGTAACACCGCCTCTGTCGCCAGCCCTACGGATTCATACGGTAGGCTATCGCATTTCAAGCAGTCCTGGCAACTATGTGGTTTGCTGTACAATCCTACCAATGTATGGCTGCAGCATGCCTGGCTGCATGAGGCCCACTGGAAACCAGGAACAGCAACCTCCAGTGTATGCTGGGCGTGGCAAATGTTGCATTAATTTCATTGATGTGCAGCTTGCCTTTCCATGACCTGTGAAACAGACACACCGCCTCTGCAGTGAGCACCGTGACGGAAAGTGTCAAGGGTTCGCCATTGGGTCATAGAGTTGGGGAAAACATTTAACTGCAGGTGTGACAGTCTGTAGTGAGTCTGCAAAATGGCAAAGCAGGTGTGGCTTGGTCAATCACATACAAGTGCATGCAAAGACAAGTAAGCAAACAGCAGATTCTTCAGATCACAAATAATATCAGTGGTGGTTTGAAAGGTACTGCAGCCACATAGGGTGCGCTGAAAAATTATCTTCCTGCTCCATGTAATGAAGGTGCGTTTCTCCTTGTTGTAAGCATTCTTGTATTTCAGAATTTATTCATCTCTGTGAATGGTGGTCCTACGGCTAATGCTGCACCGTGAAGTGTCTGTACTGCATGTGACGAGAACTGCAATTGAAACACAAGGCACCAGTGGGCAGGGTACTGCCCTTCCAACAATGCAGTAGGTTAAATTCATGTACAGCATTCTCCACATCTGCTCCTGCCAACAACAGGGATACTCCTGTAGGGTAGTGGATCCTTAAAAGATCCTTGCAGAGCATATGCTGCACTGCAGACCCTTACCCGGCAAAGGGCATTGCATTGTGCATGTACTGCGACACGCTACTCTACAGAGGGAAGCTACTTGGAAGTGCTTGGCAGCATTGCAATGACAGCCACCTATTTAAGTGAGGGCCACCCAACATTTCCCTCTCTCTGCACATGCCCTATGTTATCCCGGTATGTGGTGCCCCTTCCGCAATGGCCCTTCCCTTCC
Organism: Ambystoma mexicanum; assembly: GCF_040938575.1. Lineage (NCBI taxonomy): Eukaryota > Metazoa > Chordata > Amphibia > Caudata > Ambystomatidae > Ambystoma > Ambystoma mexicanum. The sequence continues at coordinate 1,073,786,837 of NC_090921.1, read as the reverse complement.
TTTCCTTCTGTGTTGTATGTTACAATATGAACTTAAATAGAAACCAACTGGAAAAGGAAAAAAGTTCAATGAAAAAAGCTCCTTTCAGAGTTGAAAAATGCAATTGCCAATGAATGGCTGCAGGGCACCATGCACCGTATATGCTACACAGAATGTGTGCTTCATAAAGGGAGGTGTGACTCTGTGGAAAACACTGTAGTGGAATTGGGTAGAAAGGGCTGGCTATAAAAAGAGGTTTTTTCCAGGTTGCTGTATGTTTGGAAGCATGTAAGTGCACAACAACTACTACAGAAATTCTTCCTGTACTTCCAGGAAGGACAGCAAGGCATTTTGGATAGGTCGTACAAAAATCAGAATGGCAGGAATAGTAAGGTGAAAGCTATTTGTGGGAAAAACTCTTCGTGCTGTGAAATGTCATATTCCCATTTCGGAAGTACGACATTGTCACATGCCATAAAAAGGCACAAATAGACTTCTTCACAATGTACTGTGCTTGCTCCATTTCCAGACCAAATGAAAAATAATGCAGTCACATCTGTGTCTGCGAAATGCAGTCAAAAATTATGAAGGAGATCGGACACATACGCATGGGCAACCTGGGCAAGTGCCTCCTTCATCGCAAAAGGCACTGCATTTCCGGTAACATGTTGTGAACTTTTCCCTCCACAATGAAGAACAATAATGTCGGCATGAGAGCGCGTCACCAAAGTCTCACAAAGACAAACCAAAATAAGTCACTTCATTGCAGCTACTCCATACCAGTACAAATCCACATGATAGAATCCAAAATGAGCAGCCACTGCACAGTGTTTTCCATTCACTTTCAATCAATATATTCAGAACTCCCCAAAACCCGTACGCTGTGACTTGTGAAACACACAGCCATAACCGAACGTTCTGCATTTTTGTCGACAAATACACTGTGTACCACAGTCTGTGCGTACAAACCACACTCAGAAACCTTATTGAGCAATTCCGTAGCCTCCACAGGGCCATTTCTATGGACGCCATCTGCAAAAGACCCGGATGTAACACGTGGAACCCTGCAACTATCGCGATGTCTGCGGACTTATCGTGCTGTGCGCGCGGGAGTTGGGGAATAAATGGCAACCAGGGTAGGGCATTTCGTCTTCAATGGTGGCTCTGAAAAGAGCCTGTGTTTTTTGTGTTTTTTTAGATGCTTCTAGAGAAATGCCTTTATTTTCGGTTTTTATATGGTTTTCTATTTCCTTCGCCTCCTCACTGTCTTACAGTAAACTTTTAAACGCCTTCTGTATATGAGCAAACAAAAGAGCATCACCAATGCTGGACAAAGAAATGCCATTTTCATGGAAACACACCGCATTTTGAGAATGAATGCTGTCATGGTTGCAGAAGAACATCCCACAAGCAGACAAAAATTCACACATACTTCTATTGATTAGACCCCTTTCAGCCTTGGGCTGGGCACAGCATACATTAGGATAGTCCCATACTCTTCTTGGTTTTATGGCATAGAAATCCACCTGGGAAGTGGGGAAAAGCCTCTTCACTGCCTTCATCAACCTATTCAGTTGATGGAACACACATGAACAAGACATGTAATCCAAATTCCTGCCGCCGTAATGCACAACAACATCGTGCACTGTAACAAAACTAGCCACTTGTCTATAAAGCTCACGAATAATGCTAAAACTGCGGACATCAACAGCGCACCACAATGCATCCACTCCTTCCAAACCGAAATCGCCATGAACGTGTCTTTCCTGGGCATACTTGTGCAGATCTACCACAAAGACATCATCCAAAACCAAAACAATGTGTTTCTCCATGTCAGTCTGCCTCACTACGCAGAGTAATGAAAAATAGTATTACCAACCCTTCCAGTGAACCACACCCTCAGTACCTTATTGGATAATCTCCACAGTACCATTTTATTGGCCCGCATAGTGAGAAGCACAAACTGTGGCACGTACGCTTCCCCACGTACCACGATGGCCACGCCCCAGTAAAGTAGGATCAGTCCTTCTTCCCTTTCCACTATGTTTTGTCCAGAACTATGTCATTTGGGTACTGTTAAATAGTCACACACGCATCCACCAATCACATCGAAGACGCCAGCATGTAATACTGTCCGTTCTGTACAACCCTTCCTAAGTACTGTTACACATTCAGAGTGCAAGTGCAGTGTGATTCAAAAGCACCTCCAGTAGAATGTTCTGTAAAACTATCCAAGATTTCAGCATCCACATTCATCTAAATGGCTGGCTATCACTGCAAAGTACAGGTAGAAATATTATCTGTACACTATTTTTACAACTCTGTTATAAGTGCCTATGAGCAGGCTGTCTGCCACTGAACGTCCACAACGTACTTACAAGACGTACTGTTCTTTCTCCCATCACCTACCATCTAGTGCCACTGCAATGGAATATGCTTTCAACGTTCTCATTTACCCATATTAGCCATTCTAATATCCAAACAGTAACTGTCTTATTGCCTTCGGGCAATGCTACAAACGTTGTTCCGCACTTACCCATCTTCTACAAAATTCATAAAATGATCGCAGAAAAGCAGCATTCAGTGTTTCTTAGCAACGTACATCAAGTACATACAGTGCATGCATACAAACAGGATGCCTTCCGCTTAACGGGCACACTTCAACCATAGCCTTCTGCAGGTCTCTGTACAAATAGACCTTCTGCCACTGTTTTTGCATACACACCACAACCACAAACTTTATTGAGTAATGTGTTAGCCTGCACAGTCCCATTTCCATGCCTGCCATCCTGAAAAGGGCCGGATGTGGCATGTACAATCCTGAAACTACTGAAGAATCTGTGGCGTTATTGTGCTAGGAAGGGGAGGTGGGGAGAAATTGAAACAGGGCAGAGGATTGGGTCTGTAGTGCTGGCTCTGAAAATATATATATTTTTTCTGTTTCGTTTTTTTGTTTTACGTGCTCAGCACCCATCACGATTTTGGCCATGCACAGAAGAGTCTAGGCCTTGCCAACACCCAGCGAACATGTGGCCAGATACCACAATCCACAAACGTTACATCACCAGTGACACTTCTACCCAACCCCCGCACCACAACAAAGCGATGCATAGAAACATGTAACAGTTAGCAGAATCCACAAACATACCTCAGCCTCCAGCACCTATACCCACTTCCATTCACTAAGAATTGTGTCAACCAAACCACAAAATCTTCACAACATTGGCCCTACTCACACCAATCTCTACAAAGCAGAGTATCCACGGAAATAGAAGCTACTATACTGTCTATACTGACAGTATTCCAACACTCTACCCAGTGTCCTCACTGCAGGAATTGTCACTGCACCAACTCCAGCCATAAACCGAAAACTGTACGATGTCCTAACAATGACCACACCCATGGAACCAACAATTTACGCATGTCAGCTCACTTCTGGTGCTCCCATCGAACCAACAATGTATGCAATGTTGACAAACCACACACACAAGGCAACAATGTCAAACCTACTTGCAACCAGAGCCCATAGTTGTTGGTGCAAGGCTTACCACATGTAACACAGCATAGCACGTGCTATGATACAATGGTTATGTCATATGCAATGCACTCCCCTTCTGCAATTCAGCTGCCACCAGTAACCACAGTAAGAGGTTGTGGCACATGGCGTAATGAAACTGCCTGCATTCACCACACATGGTAGTCACCTGTGCAGGGACTGGCGAATTGGCGCAGTACGCATGGAAACTGCAGGCACACCACCGTCTTCGTCCCCCTAATAATCACATATCTCAGAAGAGCCACTTCTCAATCCCCCACCCTTTTCATCCCTTCTTCCCACCACCACATGGCGTAATGTATGTTTGTCAGTCCCTTTCGGTGCTGCACTGTCCTCCGACACACCATGGCAGTGCTTCCCTCCAGCCAACCACTGGCCGCGTCCAATGTTCACCGACATCACGGCGTACTGCAAGGCAATGATACATTTGTCCGCGGAGCGAACAGGGAAATGGGTCCGCAGAGCGGAGCCAGATATCACACATTTTTTTAGATGTACATTTCAGTTCTTTGCAACAAAAATACTGGTCGGATTTCCACCAAACACACAAAAGCACGCTTTCGGAACCAAGCCACCGCTCCTGCTACAAATTTGGTAAAAATCCGTCCAGCCGTTCGGCTGTAGTCGTGTGCAAAGCTTTTGCCTATTCAGTCTATTTAAAAAAAAACTATTAGGACCCACCCTATACCTTTCCCCCCCTGCACGAAACCTCACCAAAACTGCCTAAAAAATTCAGAGCAAGCCATATACTTTTTTTGCAAAGTTTGGCCAGGGGGAGCGAAGTTATTAGCCACCCAAAAAGTGGTCTTCCTATGGGTTTTGCAACTTAACCAGAACTACATGGCTGCTACCGCGAGCCGTGTAATATAGGGTGGCGATAGCCACCCTATAGTTAAGGTGAATCGGACTCCCATAGGAAGCCCTCAAAATACTATTGTTAATAACTTTTGATTCGAATAACAGAGTTGACCAAAATTGAGAAAGTGATTAATGACTTGCACCCCTCACCCCCTACAGACTGCACAGTTTTGTAACAATAAGGTTAAAAAATAATTAAGTTATTTAGCGTCAAAGGTGCGGCCTACTTCCCATTCATTTTCCCATCAACAAACAAGGTCAATTTTTGCCAAAGAGCACAGCCCAAACTGCTGGACGGATTTGGACCAGGTCAAAAACAACTTGCACACGAAGCATTGACTCAAGATCCATGCATGGTTTGGGTTTATTCTGTGCAGCAGTTATTTAAATATTTGAACGAGAAGGGGGTGCCTCCTTCTCAGAAATAGATAGCTATATCTCTGGTATTTACCCAAAACCAGGATTTTTTAGAAATGAAACAACTGTGATGCAAGACATAACTGCGGCTAAAGACGAGGATATCGGAAAATAAATCCAGGAAAAAAGCTATTTGCAGGTAATAAACATGTAAATGCCATCAGGTTAGAGGTGGGGGTGGCTAGAGGGCACCAAGTAAAATTTGGGAGTTGGAGGGGGTCTAGGGACTGAGTTTGTAACTCACAAGCTTTCTGTTGCCTCGAAACAAAGTGTGTCACAGAAACAGCGTGTCTTGTGGGGGAAAGGGAGACCGCAGGGGAGACGGGGAGGCCATCTGGGGAGTGGAGGGAGCGGGCACAGATGAGGGGGGCACTTGTTGAGGGCCTGTGGGGGCAGATAAGCATTTTATCCTGCCATTTTCTGATATTCGCTGCTATGTAGGACTGCAGACAGCCGAGGGTATGTGTAGTTCAGTACCCACAGTTCGTTTTTTTTTTAAAGATGTTTACAGCTATAGTGATGTAATGATGAAAAATCCTTGGCCATGGCCAATGATATGATTGCCATCCAAGTCTCCCATACATGCAGTAACCAAGGCAGACCCTGTTTAGCTTCAAAGTGAGGAAGAGGGCCAGCCTCCTCAGGCTAAGTTGCCCAGTAAATAACCCAAACTTACAAGATCACTTAGAGAAACGGGTCGTCCCTTTCCTTGCTTTGAAGCTACGCAGAGTCAGTCCCAGTTACTGCACGGATGGGTGATCGAATGGACATCCAAATTAATATTTTCTAAACCATGTTATTGTCAGTCTTTGACAGTTTTGCACGCAGAGACTTTTTTGCCTTTTCCTGAATTGCATTGGGGTATTTGTAGTCTCCCGTCAACAATACAAAAAAAGAAAATCATTATTATTACAGCAACAGTGGGTTTCCCATTCTGGCTGGAACTAAGACAATCAGTGCTTAGCTTCAAAACAAGGAAGTGGTCATCCCCTAAATGAGCCCACTTTACAAGACCACTTAGAGAAACATGGTCTAAGGGGACTGAATCCTTCGTCGCTTTGAAACTAAGCAAGGTCAATCCTGGTTACTGCCTGGATGAGAGACAGTCCACAGTCCCGAACGCCATGTATTTTCTTAGTTTTAAATATCTCATAACATATGGCATCCCATTATTATTTTTTACAACCATGCTACTGTCATACCTTGAAAGTTTTGCACTCAGAGATAATTTATATGCCTTTTGCAGAATTTCATTCTGGTGGTTGTAGTCTCACAGTCAAGATAGGGGGAACAATGTCATAATTGTACACTTTTTGCCTAACATAGTTCTGTAAGGATTTATATATTTCAATGGCACTATGGTATGTGTACTTTCCAAGGTCGCTTTATAAAGCAGAGTATTGTTGAAAGACGGACATGGGGGTGAGGAGGGGAAATGATGAGAGGGCAATCAAATTATGTGGATTTGCCCATGATGTGGGAAGAGAGTTTGGAATCCTGGACACTGGTGCAGTTATTTTCCCCTGATTGTGGCTGCTTTTCAGAGCACCAGTAAAGGACACATGTGGGTGGACAGTGTACCTTTTCTTCAGAGGGCGGACACAACCCCTTGGGTTTTTTTGAGGTTGGCAAGCCTGCTCAGGTATTTTTCCACCAGGATTTTACTCAGGTTGTCATGTTCCAAGTGCAGATGCTTACTCACAAGACCACAAGCACTTGTTTTGTATTGGGATTTAGTTTTCCTGGGAATATTGCACAACAGATTGCTGGGTTTAAATGGTGAGCACCTTTTATACTTTACCAGCATATTTATTGGAACATTTTCTCTCTGATGTTATTTTTCTGGTGTTCATTACTTTTTTTTAAAGTACAATGCTATTTTGTATTGCACACATTTGTCTAAGGAGTAGGTATATTGAACACATTTGCATATTTCACTTAAAGATATGTGTTCACATACTGTGCATCTATTCATGGATGCCAGCTTTTGATTTTCCCTATAGGGCAAAAGTATTTGTATTTGAATTTTGTATTTTGTTTATTTGTATTGCGCGCCTTGCCCCAGGGCATCTGGGCGCATGTTTAAGAAAGCAGTTACAATATACAGAAAATAGGTGAAGTATACAATTTACATATATTTACAAAACGTTAGATCATAAACTATACAGAAAGACTGAATCTGAGTATACAGTAAAAAAACAGTCAATGTACAATGATCAAGCAGACAGGGGCTAGCGAAGTAAAGGATTATAAAGAGGCGTCTAAGGCATCCCGTTCATGTAGCCACAGTTTGGTTTTAGCTTTGAAGGAATGGATGTGAGGCACGTTTCTGAGAGCATTAGGTAGGGTGTTCCAGAGCTTGGCTGCAAGGACTGGGAAGCTTGTACCACCGGCTGACTTCAGCTTGAAACTGGTAATAGTCAAAGTGTGAGTCTGATGCGATCTAAGTGGTCTAGTTGCAGTATGTTGTATAAAGCGTGTGGATAAGTAAGCCGGAGCTGCGTTGTTCTGGGCCTTATGTGTTAGCATATGTGCTTTGAGGGATATGCGGTGAGTGATGGGTAGCCAGAGCAAGCTGTGTCGGGTGTTAGAGATGTGGGAGCGCCTGGGAATGTTGAGCGCTGCCCTTATGGCGTTGTTCTGAGAGACCTGAAGTTTCTCAATGTTCCTTTGACTAGTCCCTAGATAAAGAGTGTTGCAATAATCAACTTTGGACATGATGAGAGTCCTGGCTAGAATCAGACAGTCCTCCATAGTCAAAAATGGGCGACAAGCAGTGATCAATTTACAGGTATAGGAGGATGTTGAGACAACTGCGTTGGTTTGTCGGTTGAGGGTTAGAGTGGAGTCAAGATATATTCCAAGTGTTTTTGTGTCGTTGGATACTTTGATATTGTTTCCGTCAATGATGAAGGACTTGTATTTGGGGTCAAGCTTAGTAAATTTGTATTGGGAGCCAAGAATGACCAGTTCCGTCTTTTCATCATTGAGGCAAAGCCCAGGATGCGCCATCCAGGCCTGGATGACAGTGTAGGCTGCATTGAGGGCTTTTGCATCTGTTACATAATCGCCAGTGATAGGGATGAGTATCTGGGTGTCATCGACATAATTAGTGTAGGAGACACCCAGATAGTCAAGTATATCAAAGAGCGGTTTAGTAAACACCTTATAGAGTATGGGAGATACACACGATCCATGTGGGACTCCACACGGGACATGGGCTGGTTCAGCTGCGGCAATGTGAGAGAAGACCCTCATCATTCTTTTAGCCAGAAAAGAGCGGATCCAAGATGCGGCTGTATCAAAAAAGTGGGCCGCAATTTTGAGGTAATGGCAGAGGATTTGGTCATCAACTAAATCAAAGGCCGCTGAAAGGCCAACGAGTAGCAGGAGCGCCAGTTTGCCCTTGTCTTTCAGTTCCTCGATTTGGGTTTTTAAGTAGATCAAAGCTGTCTCTGTACCGTGTCTGGGACGGAAGCCAGATTGTCTAAGTCCAAGTAGATTGTTGGTTTCGAGATAATCCTGGATTTGGAGATAAGCCTCCGATCCAGGATTTTGAGAAGGTAAGGCACCATAGTAATGGGCCTGTAATTAGAAGGGTTACTCGTGTCGAGGTTAGGTTTTTTGATTAGAGGGATGACCCAGGCCTCCTTAAGGTTGTCGGGTACATTGCCCGATTTGAAGGAAGCATTGATGAAGGATGTAATAAATGGGGCAAGGTGACGTGCAGCTTCCTTTATGATTGGTGCAGGGCAGGTGTCACCTTGGCAATTGGAGGGCTTGAGCTTCATTATGATATTTTCGACATCCTTGATAGAGAGGGGTGAGAAGTGGAATGGTTTGAAGGAGTGTTTAGGAGTCGGTATATTGTAGGACGGCGGCTTGCCCATTGAATCAGAGAGGTGGCTTTTTTTAGTGTTCATTTTTGTCTTGGAGCATGGTAATTTTGTCGAGCAATGCCTTTTGAATATTAGAGCACCATTCAGTGTCTGGGGTACATGTATCAAGAGGGGCGACAGGAGACTCCAGTTCCTTAAGAATCCTGAAGAGTTCCTTGGTATTTGATTGGGCTTGAATGATCCTTTTGTTGTAAACTTCCTTTTTTGCTTCAAGAATGGCTTCTTTGTAGGTGAGGGAAGCTACTGTAAGGGTGTTTTTATTGACTAGAGAAGGTGAGCTCTTCCAGTGAGCCTCAGCTCTCCTTTTTTCTTTGCGCAGATTATGTAAGTGTGGTGTAAACCAGGAATTAAGGTGGAGCCGCGGTTTTTGTTTGCGCAATTTGAGGGGGGCAATGGTGTTGAGGGCTTTTAGCATGGTTCGGTTATAGGTGTCTACTAGCACTGTAGAGTCGGAGCAAGTGGTAGACGCAGAGTTTAGAAGAGGAAGGATAAGTGGGAGAAATTTCTCAACCGTAATATCCTTTTTGCTGTGTGTGGCAGTGGGAGGGGCAAGGTTTGGTTTATCTAAGGGTGGACTGGAATTGATGGAGAATGATATTATGTGGTGATCGGACCATGCACAAGGCGACATGAAGGTGACGTTGAGTGCACAGTTCATGTCAGCGACCCAGTCAAGAGTGCGGCCCTTGATGTGGGTGGGTTCAGTGACATGTTGGGTGAGACCGAAGTCAGCTAGGATTCTTTCTAGGTAAGTGGCTTTGGTGTCATTTGTGTCTTGGTAGCCTAGATTCAGGTCACCCAGTATAATGATTTGCGAGTTAGGCTTAAGATTGGCTTTAGTGCTGGTAGGTAAGATTGATGAGATGTCCTCTGCGAATGAAGAGGTAAGGCCCGGAGGCCTGTAGATGAGATGTACTGTGGCTGTGTGATTGGGGGAAATGGGCAATTTGATAGTAATTCCGCTGATGGCAGCCGCAGACTATTGGCAGCTCTGAGGTTAAGCGAGCTCTTGAATATGAAGGCTAGGCCGACCCCCCTTGGTTTGATTGGTGTCCCTGTCCCATCTGATGATAGAATAGTTGTCAGGGATGGCCAGGGTCAGGGAAGGGTCGGATGCTGCATGCAGCCACGTTTCGGTGATTGCGAGATAGTCGAGGTTTTCAGTGACAATGATGTCTGCAATATCTAAAGCATGTGCTGGGACGGAGCGTGCATTGATGAGTGCTCCTTTGACTTTAGGGGCAGTGATGACCTTGTGAGTATGAAGAGGAAGGTCAATTTTAGGAGCCAAGTGGGCCTTAGATTTGTTATGGTGAGAGTTGGAGGTTTTGTCGAGTGTGGGGTAATTCAAGTGGTAGGACCACTGTTGACTTCTGGAGGCTAATCTTTGGTTTCTAGCTGGTAAGGCACATGGTTGACTGGAGTGCTTACATAAGCTCGAAGAGGCGTGTTGGGGTAGTGGTGGACGATAGGCAACAGGGTGTACCTGGGATAGGGAGGAACTCACAACCGTGTTCAATGTGCCTATGTTGCGCACTGTGTGCTGACATGCGGGTTTAGCTTCATTATTGATAATAGTGGGTTGGTGGAGGGGATGGTAGCGCAAACGTGATCCGAGCCTGGAGTTTCTGATGATAGTGGGGCAAGGTTTGTTAGGGGTAGGTTTGGTGGCGATATGTAGGAGCCATAGGGCTGGTGCGTTAAGATAAGGATTAGGGCTCGCCAGGATAATAGTGAGAGGTACTTCGGGAGAGGATGTAGTAATAGATGTGGGCGTAGGCAAGATAGAGAGATGTGAAGAGAAGGTGAGGAGTGGCGACCATGTTAGGAACTGAAAGGTGTACAAAAGGTATGTGACTAGATGTCCCATGGACAAGGGTGCAAACATGGGTGCACTAATAAAGGAGGATGAATGGTGAGAGTGAGTATTGGGGGTACAAAGCATTTTAGCGTAAGGTAAGAGGATGTCTATCTAACCTAGTTGGGCCGGAGGGTGCAGTGCTACCTAAGAAGGCTAGCAAGCAAGTACAGATGCTGGCGTGATGAGGCAGTCCGTAGATACGCTATGAGAATGCCATACAGTGCCATGCAGTGTAGGAGTCAAGTAATTGTCTGCCGAGACGTCGCAAAGATACCATTAGGTTTGGCAGGCAGGGCACAAATGCAGCAGGAAGAGTACAATTAAATACTAGTAGGTCACAATACACTATACACAATGGGTACAGTTGGGTTAGGTTTAGCAGGGCACAAAGCCGATCAGTAATCACGATGACAGGCTAAACAGTAGTAAATTCAAGTTAACTAACCAGGGCATGCGGATGAAGTTGGCCAACACATTCATATGGTAGGCAAGCTTACACAGACACAGGAGAAGCTATTAAGGAGGGCACGTAGTCACGGTTAATGCTTGCCGTTTGCATATGATGGGAACAGGTACGAGGCATTGCGCATAGAGGTGGTTGAAGGCGCAAATCGGCAAGGCAAGGTAGACAGGCTTAAGTGACAGGCATTAAGAATGCAGTAATTAGGCAATGTCCGTGCACCAGGGTCAGTAAAGCTGTTCATATCAATTTAGTACAGAATGTCAGTAGCGGCGGTTTCGTGCAGCACAATGAATGGTACCTGGTGTGCCGCAAGGTAGTGTTAGGAGGCTGGATCAGGATGGAGTCAGTTGTATCAGCGTATGGATGCGGGTGTCAGGTGTATCCGCGACTCATGACCGCTGCGACCCGGGGCGAACAGGGGAGGAGCAGGGCCTTTTCCCTTGGGCCTTCTCCCGAAAGCCGGCTCCCGCCTACCGGTGCCAGGGATTGGGCAAAGGAAATCAGGTTGCTTAGCAACATTTTGCAGCCTCGTTTTCGGGCCGCAATGCGCCCACCATTTTAGGGTCAGGCCGCGTGGTCGAGACAAGATGGTGGATCGCCACCGCAGATCACTGCAAGTGCATCGGTGGGGCTATGGTGGCCAACAGGGCCAGGATGGTGGCCCAGATGGGAGTGAAAGTGGCCTGTTTGGACAGATGATCAGCTCACTAGAGCTGAGGATTTCATAGTTGCTGCATCATGAAGGTCAGGCAGCACGAGTGAATTCAGCGCTTGGTGCTTCTGGAAATATGTTATTTTTGCAGCTGGTCATTTTTTTCCCTTTTACATGCTGCTTAAATGTGATTAGTTGGGGTTGAGCGATGTATGACAACAGTCACCAAGAGACCGGCCATAAAAAAGGGGCTTGTAGCACGCTGCTTAAGCAAACTGTGTGATCCTTGGCAAATAATTTAATCGCACAGGGCATTAACTAAAAAAATGGGGAGTTCTCAAAGCCTGCAATCTTTTATAAATAAGAAGAAAATAGATATGTTTACAGCTACAGGGACTTCGGGGGAGAAAAATCACTGGTGACCCAGATCTCCCATCTATGCAGAAACCAGTACCGACCCAGCCTAGCTTCGAAGTGAGGAAAAGGTCAGCCCCCTCAGGCCATGGTGCCTAACATGTAAAGCAATGTTACAAGACCACTTAGAGCAATATGGACTAAGGGGTCCGGCCCCTCCATCACTTTGAACCTAAGCAATACTGTGCATATATTCATGGGTGCCAGCTTTTGATTTTCGGTATGGGTAAAGAAAGTACCTGGGCATATGTTATTCTTGCAGCCGGTCCTTTCTTTTCCCTTTTCCGTGCTGCTTAAATGTGGTAAATTGGGGTTGGGCGATATATTACAACAGTCACCCGGACACTGACCAAAAAACAAGGGGCTTGGAGCACGGGACAGGATATTTCGGTGTGTCCAGTTAGGTGCACATCGTTTTGGCGTGACCGTTTTGCTGCAGGTCTCATTTGGGTGCGGCCAGTTAGATGCAGCCAGTTGGGCATAGGGACCTCTCGATGCAAGGATGTTTTGGTGCGAGAGGTTGCAATTGGCACCGCATTAACCTGCAGGCACTTTGCAATTTGTACCTCTCAGCGCAAGGATGTTTTGGCGTGAGAGGTCGCAATTTGCATGAACTTGCAGGCACTTTGCATTTTGTATTATGGATTAAATGTAAACAACGTTTATTTACTGCAACATTATACAACAGGGCGGGACATGTATTACATGGCAATACACCTGGTCCAGTGACAAGTGACCCAAGAACAAGTCCCAAAGGAAAATCCCAGATGAAGATCATGAGAGACATTTTTGTACCTAAAGGACTCACTGAGAGAATAAAACTTTCTTCTACGCAGGGAACCTGGAAGAACGCTCCGACAATTAAGCCAACAAGAAGGAGTTATGGTGATACATTTAGAGACATAGGGCCTCATTACACGGAAGGCGGTAAGGGTTAACGGCCACCAGTAATGCTACTGGTGACCGTTAACCCTTACCGCCTTACTACGAGTTCCTTTTGCGGTACCCGACTTTAACGGCTGGTTTTACTAGCTGTTAAAGTAGGGTTCTGCAAAGGGACCTTGGTGCTAATTAGGGTACCGCAATTTGCGGTACCATAATTAGCGCCTTCCCCATTCCCATTATGCCCTATGGGGGCAAAAATGGGAATGGGGAAGGGCCTTGGTGAATGGGGAATTACCGCCCCCGCTCATCTTGGAGTAGGGTGGTAATTCCGCCATCCACCAAGGCGGACACGGTAAAATACCGGCGGCAACCATGGCGCTAATAGCGCCATGGTTACCGCCTACCGTGTAATGAGGCCCATAGTCATAGAAAAGAAGAAGTTTGAGAACCAAAAAAAGCACCCAAGTAGATAATTATGAACTGAATGATTATCTGGACAGCACATCAGAATTGGGAAATAACATATGGTACCAACACATGAAGGAAGTTGGAAGAAGAACGTCAAATGAAGAATGCTTTGTATGTGCACTCCTGCCATACAGCATGGGGAAGTCGAAGATCTTCATAGCTATTGGAATAGATGTCCTAACTGCACACTGCATAGTGCACCTAGCTTTCTGTAATACAAGAGGCATGTTTTTGGGTCGGACTGCCTCTCTCAAATGGGCAACTGAATGGACAGATCCAGATGAAGATATTTATATCCAAGATATAAAGACAAGGGGTGGGACTGTGGAGCAGCCCAAGATGGCTGCCTAGCCTTTCAGCTCTGTGCGGCCTCGGCACCTATCTGCTCACATCTGCGGTATACGCCACTCTACAGGACTATCGACTGGCTGTGTTGCTTCCACCACTGCACTGCACACTTTGTGCAAATTTGGTCTTGATCCAACCTCCCGGGACCTAGTTGTGGCACCCCCGGCAGTGTCAGGCCCTGTGCTCTCCCTGGCCCCGGCGGTCGCCTGGCTTCTGGCTTCCCCCGCCTGGCTCGCCAGACTCCTGCACTCATCTCTGTGGCTGTCGAAGCGGCAGGACCCTGAATCCTGCCTCCCTGAGGAATCACTGGAATTGAGAGGGGGACCCGCTACAGATGCTGTGATTTGCCGCAGATTGCCGCCCGGGCTCCGCGAGAGGTGGGTGGTGCTGCGGCCGCTTCCCGCTGTGCCGACGGTCTGCGCAGCCTTCGCTGGTGCTGAGGAGAATTTCACAGACCCCGCGGCCTGCGGTTGACCAGCTGAGGGGCGGGGAGAAGAACGCACGGCAGTGCCCACTGACCGCTGCGATTGACTGCGTGGGCCCTTGCCCATTGCTGGCTGCACCGGCCAGGTGCCACTGCCCTCATAATCTATTTCTGCACATATCCGCATCCCTTCCTGGGCCAGAGCCGCTACCTCTACACTGTCTGAGTCCTGCAGACTCCTGGTCAGATTTATGGGCCACTTGCCTCGCAAAAGCCTCACTTCATATTGCGGCCCTCAACGCCTGGCCCCTATGCAGAGCGGAGAATGGCTCCTACCCCCCCGCCTCGTGGCGGTCCCTCCTGGCATAACACGGATGGTCAGCACACTTCCAGCATAGCCACCATCGGCCCATCTGTGTACTAGCTGCATCCTACGACTGCCCCTGGATGCCGCGGTGTGGCCTGTGCTGTGCACTCCACTCCAACCCAGCCACAGCTATTTTCTCTGAGGCCCAAGCAATCCGCTGACACTGGGACATTGGCTTGACAACCCCCAAACAGGCCGCAACCTGTGGCTGCCTCACCACTACCCATTCCTCCTGGGTGCCTGCGCCACAACCAGACTTCTTTCTCCCAAAGGCGCCAACGTCCCCAGTGACCCGGCAGCATCATCGCTAACTGTGCTCGGGGCCCCCCCTGGGACCGATCTTACCGCCTACAGTGCTTTCTTATGTGAGCCGCCTGGGACCAGAGCGCAGGACCACCCAGGCTTGCCCGACCTGTGCTTCACATGAGGAATCAGAAAAAATACAATATTACGGCTGTTACACCGAGCAAAGGAAAATACACCGACACAGGCTTATAAAGATTCCCAGAATCTTTATTACAAAACTGAACAGTATTCAACAAAGTACACAAATAGCTATTTGGCTGTCAATAGATCACAGAGACCACCAGCAGGGTTCAATGTGAGCAGTTAGAGAATTTCCTAACTAGACATCGACGCATTTATACAATTTGTAAAATGATGTCCAGCCCCTTTACAGGTTAATCATGCACTGGGCTAGGGTCGCGCCAGGTTCACTTTCCTAATTTACATATCCCGTGCTTGTGGTTTACTTTTTCAATACATTTACTACCACACTTCATTATTCTTTAATTTAACATTTACACTCTTTACATATTGTTTTAATACAGACCAAACAATGTTTTGCATATTATATTTGGATAGCATTATTGTTCTTGTATACTTGTAGTTTAACATTTCTAATTCAAGTAATCCCCTGCTCCTGAGGTCAGCAAAGGACAAGGTCCACATGACCCTAACATGTAGCCTTGGGGCTGGTTGTACATTAACTCCCCTACAGAGGTTGGAGAGGTTAAGGCAAGAACAAGGACACACGAGACGGCCATTTTAGATTACAGGGTGACTTTGTATAGAACCCCAAACTGGCGGTTTCTAACCTAAAATGGAGGCTCGATTCAAGATTGCGGCTTACATCAATTTCTAAGGTCAAGACCTTGCCGCAGAGAGTTATTTGCGTACAATTTTAAGCAACTTGGCGTAGGCCAATATACATACAAATTGTTTGTAATAAGAAGCATAATTTAATATCCGGTTTGACAAACCCTCCTTTTGGCCTATGCCAAGTGCTAATACTACCTCTGATTTGCTTGCTAGCAACTCTATGTGTCATCGTCCATACACCCCGAATCATTGTCGGACATATCTATTGCCATTAGGTCTGATACCAGAGTTTCTTTCAACACATACTCTTTGGAGAGCTCCTTTGGGGCATATATTTTATTCCCTAATACACTTGTTGCTTGCGTGCAACATCCCCCTAATACTGAGCATATACCAGGGAACACTGTATACAACAACAAAGAAACAGAAAACTTCCCAAGGTAATCAGTAGGGCCGAGAACAACTTCCATCCCCATGACCATAGGAGGTCCCAAAACCATGTACCAAGTTCCCAATTTCCCTCAGGAACATGTACTTCTGAACTAAGAACATGTAGATTTTGGATCACCCTAAAGATCGTTGGAGAGGAGTCTGGGACGTAAACGCAGCAAGCGGACCCCACTAATTTACATACTCCTCCTCACTCTGCCAGGATGACATCTTATGCCATCCGGTTCTGAAGAGCCACTAATCTTATCGCTCTCTGCTCTAACGTCATATTATAGAGTATGTCAGTGGTCCGATTGATGTTTCTCTCCAATACTCTCGCTAGTCCCCTAATATCCTCTGAATTCGTAATTTGCCCAAAAAATGGCACAAAGGATTTCATAATATCTCCTAAAGTTTGTGCTGTAGTATCCCCATTTACACCTCGTCGTGGACGAGTCTTTGAAATTTCTGTAGTACTGGCAATAAATACCCCAGGTAATAAAATCCCTAAATAACAGGTTCCTTGCCAATCCCTGGGCAACCACGGAAATGCCACATTACCGCAAACAAAATAGACAGGTTCGCCTACGTACAGAGGTCTGTTTTCACTAGTCAAATTCACAACGTTGGCGCACTTTCTAAAATTACCCATTGACCGTGTTCCATTCCTCTGTATGCAGAAGGATACTGAATCGGGGCTGTGATTAACAGAATAAGATGGAGGTGTGGCATCCTTATTGCCTATAGGAGCCATTTTGAAAGAGATTAAAGACTGAAAAGGACGAGACAATCTGTCAGAGGGCCTAACAGAAGCAACATTTGGGTTACTTCTATTTGAAAAAAGTGAGCATCCCAGGGGCATCAAAACATTCTTTTCAAAACTATTTAAATTTGTACCATCAAAGTTCCCTGAGATGCTGTCATTCCATCGACCAAAAAATAGTGCTCTAAGAGAAGCGTAACAGGCAATTGTCAGAGGCAAAGGGTAAATATACAAACCTAGCCCCTTATCCCCATGTTGCGGTAGATGTGTACAGATCCAGCAATTGGTCTTATTAAAAATTGCATGCGTGGCATTCATTATTAACAAAAGGGTATTATTCTGATAATTCCGTCTATGTAAAGAATATCTAGGCGACAAAGTATGCAATTGCACAGAGGGAGTGGGAATCACAGATACATTTTCAATAGGTAAAAAGTCCTCTAACGGATATGCTTATTCCAGATACCACAACCCAAACCCAAAAGTCATTACAAATCCAGAAATTAGTACGAGAAGGCAACAATACACTTTGGGGGTCCCCTTACATACTTGATCATTGTCTCTGCTAGTCACATTTTTATCTAAAAGTTCAGTACGAGCGGTAGTGGGTGCAGGCATCGTAGTCTTCAATCGAAAAAACACCAATTGTTCGTTTGCTGGCGACTCCAGTCGCGCGTCTTCTTAATGTCTTTCCCACAACCCTTAGCCAACAGAATCTTTCGTACAATCGGGCCAAAAAGACAAGCCCTCAAATGATTATTTTTTCAGTCGCACAGTCAGAGCATGCTGTACATTTATTTCCTTGGGCGCAAATTATATTTTGCAGTTTCTGGTGGGAACAAAGTGTCGTCACTTCCTCCTGGAAGTGGCGAACGGATGGAAATGGGATCAAGAAAGGATTGATCCGGAAGTTCCACTGTTGGGGAGTGCGGAGACAAGATGGCCGTTTTGTCCGGCCTTGCAGATTCTGAAGCGGTCTCCGATTCTCCCTTGTCGGTTGTTGCTGTTTCAGGCACGCGAGTTACAGCAGTGGGAAGAGATTCTGTGTCTTCTGTATCGTAAGGCATGGCTGTGGGATCCGTTTGGTGTGCGTCGCATGGATCCAGTGTTTACGACCCGCTACCCGCACGGCAGTCTGGGTGGCTAGCAGGACTTGGTAGGGACCACTCCACCGAGGTGCAAGGCAAGATGACCTCTCAAAAACCTTTGTCAGGATCCAGTCCCCCGGTCGTAGACTGTGACCGGGGCCCTCATTGTGCACAGGTAATGCCTCTCGTACCTGGTGATAAATGAAAACAGATTTTTAGTCAAATGGTTACAGTAGTCTGAAAGAAGCACATTTTCTATATCCCATAATGAGCAACTTTTTGGCATACCCCAAATATTAGCAGGTCTTCCCATTACCACCTCAAACGGAGAGAGCCCAGTCTTAGTTTGAGGGGTCGTTCTCATCGATAGTAACACGATCGGTAAGGCGTCCGGCCATTTTAGATTGGTGCCAGCACACGTCTTAGCAAGTTTGTTCTTTATAATGCCATTGTGCCTTTCCACTAATCCGGCACTCTGGGCATGTCTAGCTGAATGGAACCGCTTGTCAATCTGTAATCCTTTGCAAATTTGCAGGATTACAGTGGCAATAAAGTGTGGCCCATTATCAGACCAGATGACTCTCGGCAGCCCGAACCTAGGAAAAAACTCTTTCAACAGAGTTTTTGCCGTGGTTATGGCCGTTGCATCTTTAACCGGGAAGGCCTCAACCCACTTACTATAGGCGCAAATAACAACCAATACATATTTAAGATTGTTACACCGTTCCATTTCAATAAAATCAAAGTGAATAACCTCAAATGGGACAGGAGGTGGAGCGAACCTTTCTCTGGGAGTCGAGGTACCTTTTCCTACATTGTGCTGCAAGCAAACCATGCAGTTCTGGACAAAACGCTCCACAATTTTGTAAAATCTTATCGTTGGCCCATACGCTGTTTAGCATTTTTGTTAACGTCCGCACACACACACATGTGTCGGACCATGAGCCATAATAACCATCATTGTAATGTAGGCGTCAGGGAGTAACCCTTTCCCTTCAACATTGTCTACCCAACACCCATCATCATCCAATCTTCCTGCACCCTCGATCCATCTCTTAGTTTCCTCTATGGTAGCATCTGCTTGAATATATTTTACAACATCGATATTTTCTCCCAAAGTGCAAACATTTACAACTTCTTTTACAGCGTACATTTCTGAACTGCAATCAGTGGCAGTCTGTTTAGCTATCTGATCGGCGAAGGCATTCCCGTTTCCTACATCATCTGTAACCTTTTGATGTGCTGAACATTTTATGATAGCTAACTGAACAGGGAAGCAAGTGCTGAAAGTAATCGCGCTATTAAAGTGCAGTGCTGGATTTTCGTTCCGTGCGAGGTCAAGAAACCTCGTTCTTTCCAAAGTCTACCGAAATTGTGGGCCACCCCAAAGGCATACTGACTGTCAGTATATATATTCACTGTACGCCCTTCAGAAAGCTCACAAACTCGAGTTAACGCTATAATTTCTGCGGCCTGCGCAGAGTTATGCATAATTCTTTTAGTTTCCACAACCGTGCTTAAAGTAGTGACAGCATAAGCAGCCGTGGATGTTCCGTCTGGAAGTTTAAAACAAGAGCCATCACAAAATAGCTCTCCTTGAGGGCTATTCAAAGGCGTGTCTTTCAAATTGATTCTGCCTTTAGTCTCTTGTTCTGTCATATAAAGGCAATCATATGACGTATCGTCATCATCAACAGTATTTTGTGAGACAGGTTAAAGTTCAGCTGGATTTAATACGCAGCACCTCTGAATTTGAATGTGGGGGGCAAACAAGATCAGTTCATATCTTGTCAATCGTGCAGAGTGAGGTGTTGCGTTTGAGTTCTATTCAATAGAATATCTACACATTGAGGTACCATTAGGGTTAACGCATGACCCAGGACCATTCCCTCACTGTGTTTTACATACGCAGCAGCAGCAGCAACAGCGCGCAAACATCTTGGCAAAGCGCATGCTACAGGATCAAGGGTGGAGGAATAGTAGCCGCACGGCCTATTCTTCCCTCCATGTTCCTGCGTTAACACAGCCAAAGCACATCCATCACGTTCATGCACAAACAATACAAAGGTCTTATCATAATTCGGAGTTCCTAAAACCGGTGCCGAACACAGCGCGGATTTGAGCAAATCGAATGCTGTCTGGTGTTCCAAGGTCCATGGCAATGGCAAAGAAATGCCCTTCTTTGTCAAAGCCAACATTGATTTAATCGTTAACGAAAAATTTGGGATCCACAATCTACAATAAGAAGCCATACCTATCAAGGCTCTAACTTCCTTTTGCGTATTTGGGACAGGCATACCAGAAATGGTCTTTATTCGTTCAGGTGTCAACAGTCTTCCCTCCTTTGACAGGAGATAGCCTAAATAGGCGACATCCTGACAACAATATTGGAATTTCTTAAGTGAAGCTTTGTGGCCATGTTTTGCTAGATGACAAAGCAACAACATGGTGCCTTCTTTACAGGCACTCTCAGAATCAGCAGCCAACAGGAGGTCATCTACGTATTGTAGTAACGTGCAAGTAGTAAGTAACTCAAGGGTATCAAGCTGCTCTTTCAATGCCCTACTATAAATACTTGGACTCTCAGTGTACCCTTGTGGTGCACAAGTAAATGTAAACGAGCGCCCACCTAGGGTAAACGCAAACAAATACCTGCTATCCTTGTGTATGGGAATACTGAAAAACGGGTTTTTAAGATCAACAACGCTAAAGTGAGTGGCAGAAGCCGGAATCATGGTTAATATCGTTGTAATATCAGGTACAATAGGAAATTGAGGAGCCACAATTTTGTTAATAGCGCGTAAATCAATTATAAAACGAAAGGGAATCGCATTATCACCTTTTTTGTATACTGGCAAAATAGGGCTGTTAGATATGCTACCCGTAATCTCCTCAATTACTCCACGATGTACAAAATCAGAAACTATACATTTCAAAGCCTGTTCGCCTTCAACTGAGATCTTATATTGCGGGATGCGAGGCAATTTTAATCCATTTTTCAAAATAATTTTAACAGGTTCAATCTGGAGAATGCCCACATCATTATCATCAATTGCCCATAAGCTTTCTGGAACATTACTAAATTCTGGCAGTAAAGGTCGAGTCAAAAACTGAGAGGCGAGTGATTGCTGGTGTGAAATTGTTAGCCGAATTCCATCCGGAGAACAATAAATTACTGCGTGTAATGCCTTCAACAAATTTAGCCCCAGCAAGTTCTCCCCACAGTTTGTGGAAAGTAGGAATGGACACTGTTCTGTGAAGGGACCCAGTGTTATCGGTACCGGCAAAGAAACCGGACAAACTACAGGTGTGCCTGAAAACCCTACAGAAACGTTGGATTGCCCCGACAGGGGAATATTTCGAACCCGTGAATGGTCAATGGAACATTTCCGTGCTCCGTATCTACTAAAAATAGATGCTTCCTATTTCCCACTGCCATCTCAACATAGGGGCCATTCTGATGAACGGGAATAGGCATAGGTTCCAAATCCTGTTTCGGGCAATCCTAGCAGAACAAAATATTATCAAAAGGAAGCTCTTCGGAGAGGTATGCGGCAGAAGAAGGGTGATCAAAAATGTTTCTATTATCCACATTCGAAACTTGCTTATCTTGTGAAGAAGGTTGCTGTGAGTCTGGTGCAAACTGACCACTGCCAGGGCCCCCTGCACCTGGGCGACCTCTGGATCGTCTACCCATGTTCCCAAATGACCTTTGCTGTAAGGTCGGACATTGTGCGCGCCAGTGGCGTCCTGCCGGAAATAGGCACACTGGTTAATGGTTACCGGAGCCAAGGGCGCACTTCCCTGTGGAATGTACTGACCTCTAAATTGATTACCCCACCTAGGATTTCTAACAATCTGCTGCAATAAAACTTTAGTTTTCAAGTCACCCTTTTTTTTCTCAAGTTTCTCTTTTTCAGTATTTACACGATTTTCATAATACTGAGCCATATGCAATACTTCTGATTGGGACTTTGCCTGCCAAGCGCTTTCAGAGGACATAATCTGTAACTGGATGTCAGGCAGCAATCCACGTACAAATTTGTCGACAAACAACCTTTTCCCTGACTCTGTGCCCAAGTCTTGACCACTCAAATCCGAGAATACCTGCTCGAACTGATTGAAAAAATTGGTAGCACCCTCAGACTTTCCTTGGACACAGGCCGTAAGCTTGTCCCATATGATTCTTTTTTCTGGAACCATAGTTTTCAATTTTACAATAATTCTATCAGGCAAGGTTAATACCACTTGAGGTGGTCGTTCGCCAGCTAGTCTTTCTCTGTCTAGCCTAGTCATGTTATCCCATGTATCTCCCAACCCAGGTATGTCATCTATAGTCCTAATCTGCTTCCACAAATCAACTGGCAGGAGTATGGGAAATAATAGGTCAATATCACTTAGAGTGAATACCGACTACTGTAAGACCGACTCTATTTCTTTATAGAATCCGGTTGGATTTTTTCGTATATCAGGAATAGATTGCTTTATGGTGTTCACTTCCTGTCTTGAAAACGGGACGTGAACAAACTGTGAAACATAATGTGCAGGAATTTCTCCGGCTACTATACCTCGTGCAGCATCAGCCGCAATCTCAACTTTTGGGACAAATGTCGGAGGAACCTCTCTCATAGGCAACTGAGAAGTAGGCAGCTCCGAACGCTTACTAAGCAACAGAGCCAGATCAAGCGCTAAGGCAATCGAAGAAGTATCAATCGAAAAAGCTCTCTTATAAACACTCAACAATTCTGCGGGACAACAAATCTTTCTTCTTACACACTCATGCTGCAGGTGCTCTACCATCACCTGTATCACTTTCTTTTGCATTTCTAACGTATATTGACTATATGTGTCATATGCTTCATCTGGAGTTATCGACATATCCGAAATCCATCTTATCGCGTCCTTTGTACAAATTCGTGCTTCCTCACCTTTTAATTCTCGACGAGGAGAAAACCGTTTCTGTAAGTACATAATACCTAAACTATCACCATCTACTTCCTCGTTCTGTAACTCTTCCAACTCCTTCCTATACTCAAAAATCCTCTCAACATGCTCATATACCTTCTCCGCAGTATCTCTGGACAACGCTAAGGCGTTCAAATCCCATAACTCTTGTGGGAAATCTACATCATTTAGTCTATTCGACATTATACTTAAATGAGTCCCTAATCCTTCGATAAAAACATTTTTCTGAGGAATATCTTTTACATTTTCGAGTGTGGGAAAAACACCAGCTTGTTCACACTTCTCCATACAATGTTTAGCCCAAGCAGTCAATTCACTCCTCTTGTCTGGCGACACAGTATTACGAGTCACAACCCTTGGTCTTGCTCCCTGGTCTACTACAAGCGATGCAGGATCACTTGGAAGAGGAAAAGTAGGCACATTCTGAATAACAACAGGTGAAGGTAAGGGGGCAGGCAAAGGGGCGACGGCTGGAAGAACAACAGGAAGAACAACAGGAAGGACCGGAGGAACTATAGGAGGGGGAATTACAACAGGAAGGGGCAAAGCACCAGGAGGAGGGACATGTGGAGGTGGCACGGAGGCATCAGGCCTTCGTTCATGCAAGTGTTTATTAATCAATTCGTATGACGTGTGAAAATCTTTTGAAGGGTAGATTTTCTGAATGCCTTATTGAAATGCCCTGTCCGTGTTCCTAACTGACTCCAATTGTTTATTTTGATCATATAACCGTGCCTTTTCGACACTCGTCATATGTCGATGCATATGTTTCGCTCTACTCTTTTGTTGCTGCAAAGCTTCTGTTTTCCAACTGTGCAACGCGTGAAATGCTGCAGGCCTAGCCTTTTTCTTTACTAATACAGACTCTAAATATTCTATACGAGGGATTTCAAAACTACCATTGGTTGGCCACCAAAGATTAGAATTATGTCTGGTTTGTCTGTGCCAAATATCATTAAATGCTATACTACCAAAGCCTTTCTTACAGTACCTGGTACATGCCGGAGACGCCTCCTGTGGTGTGGGACGGCTATCTCCCAAAGATTGTCTGTCACTGAGGAAAAATGCCCTAAAGCAGGCAGACAATTTCCCAGGCATATCAAAGTTCTGGTGTTACCTGGTTAAATAATTGTGCTCACGAGTACAATACTCCAAATTCAAATGTGTCAGGGTTAAATTAAGAATCGGGACATGATTCACCTGACCAAAGGACTGGGAGGCCCGATCAGGTTACAAAGGACAATGCAAAGAACCCACATGTCTGGTGATTTTCAGCAAATTTACCCACCTCAAATATATGGACCCTCGTCAAGATGTCGTCTTGGGCTACAGCTCACCGTCCAGGGATTGGATCGTGCAGTTTTCGTCGAGGAATTCACTTCTCGTCTTAGAGTGGCCGGTTCTGTTGGCACCGTCCGATCCCGGTCCGATAGCCGAGCCAACCTTCAACGAGACGAAGTCAATCTTGAGGGTCCCTATTTGGGCGCCATCTGTGGAATCAGAAAAAATACAATATTACGGCTGTTACACCGAGCAAAGGAAAATACACCGACACGGGCTTAGAAAGATTCCCAGAATCTTTATTACAAAACTGAACAGTATTCAACAAAGTACACAAATAGCTATTTGGCTGTCAATAGATCACAGAGACCACCAGCAGGGTTCAATGTGAGCAGTGAGAGAATTTCCTAGCTGGACATCGACGCATTTATACAATTTGTAAAATGATGTCCAGCCCCTTTACAGGTTAATCATGCACTGGGTTAGGGTAGCGCCAGGTTCACTTTCCTAATTTACATATCCCGTGCTTGGGGTTTACTTTTTCAATACATTTACAAACACACTTCATTATTCTTTAATTTAACATTTACACTCTTTACATATTGTTTTAATACAGACCAAACAATGTTTCACATATTATATTTGGATAGCATTATTGTTCTTGTATACTTGTAGTTTAACATTGCTAATTCAAGTAATCCCCTGCTCCCGAGGTCAGCAAAGGACAAGGTCTACATGACCCTAACATGTAGCCTGAGTGCAGGTTGGACATTAACTCCCCCACAGAGGTTGGAGAGATGAAGGCAAGAACAAGGACACACTAGACGGCCATTTTAGATTACAGGGTGACTTTGTATAAAACCCCAAAATGGCGGTTTCTAACCTAAAATGGAGGCTCAATTCAAGATGGCGGCTTACATCAATTTCTAAGGTCAAGACCTTGCCGCAGAGAGTTATTTGCGTAAAATTTTAAGCAACTTGGCGTAGGCCAATATACATACAAATCGTTTGTAATAAGAGGCATCATTTAATATCCGGTTTGACACACACACTGCTTGTGTGTCTCCTGAGGCCTGCTCCTCGCCACAACCCCCACCTCACGGTGTCCTCTTATTACTTGACCACCACACACTGGATGTGAGCAGCTCCCCCATCATCGGCCCTGGCTACATCCAGTGCGACTGGCTGCAGACCCTGCCTGCCAGCTGCAGGCAGTTTGGACACATGAAGATACCGTGTTCTCCAGCCACCACAGTACTGTTGCTCCAACAGTAATATTCCACAATCTGCAGCGGTCCCCCGGCTGCCCTGGGGCGACTTGTACGACAAGCGACACTGCAGCTGGTACTGCCTGCCTCCGCTACGATCTGCACACTTTACTGGCGCTGAGACATTGGTGGGAGGCCTCCAGGCCTACATCTAGGCCTACACCCCTGCACCCCCACAGCACCATCCTATCCACCAATGTGCCCTCACCATACCCGGGCGGGCCCACTCTAGCTGCAATGCCTGGCAGATCCAAGGGCGCTGCCCAGGGGGGCACCATGGACAAGTTTACTAAAGCGGTCCCCCGGGCTGAGCTGGCCTGTGCGTCATCATCACAGGAGGAAACCTGACCTGGACCCTCACCAATGGAATCCATGGCCAAAAATTTCGCCTCCTTCCACGAAAAACTGGATGACATCAACGCAAATGTTGCCTCGCTAAAAACTTGTGTGGTCCAGGCGGGATCGATGATCACCGAGGCCGAAAATAGAAACTCAGTGAATGAGGATGGAATTCATGCGCTCCAAGACACTGTGGCCTCCCTATTGCGTGACATGAAAAGTGTTAAGGCAAAGTGTGACGATTTAGAGTCTCGCTCCCGCAGAAACAACCAGCGCATTATCGGAGTCCCCGAGAATGCCCTCAAGGGGCGGATGGAAGACGCAGTGGAAAAACTACTTAAAGACCTGCTGGATAATCCTGATCTCTCACCATATTTCACAGTGGAGCAGGTCCATCATCGCTAAAATACTCAATTACTGTGACAGAGACCTCATTCTCCGCCTGTCGCGGGAGAAGGGATTTGAGGCCCACACTATCAGAATCTTCCCAGATTTTTCATTGGCGGTGCAGCAGGAGAGGCGTCAATTCATTGGTGTTAAGAAGCTGCTCAGGGAGCGCAACATCCCTTATGCCATCCTGTTCCCGGCACGGCTAAAAATCACTCATAATGGCAAGCTATATTTCTTCACTGTCCCAGACGAAGCAGTGAAGTTCATTGAGTTACAAATACCGCTTCATGGGCCGAGAGACGACCGCGCCAAGGACAGCTAATCACAAGCAGCACGGCCCACGGTGATATATCATGCCCACTGATCCTTGCCTTAAAATGTGTGGATGGCAACCTCACTATGTCCACTCAGCAATTATGGCTTCCTATCATATGCACTTGGGCTGCAGACTGGCTCCTAAACGTTATACACCGCCATTTCCCCCTCTTGGTTCTCGGAGCTAGCCTTGTGTCCTACCCATTCCTGCAATGTCTACCAATCAGAGTGCACTCTCTGGCTCCAGAGGCTGTTTGCAATACCCGTTTACCGCAGCAACACATTCGGGACAGCACATGCTGCCCCACACCAAGCTTAAAATGCCGGCCGCACGGAACCAGCGCTCCCCGTTGCAGTTGCAATGTTTGATTTCAATTTCATTTTGTTCTTCCTAATGACTGGCCCCTGTTGGCCTGGGATGTGGACCTTTCCACGTTGGATCTGGCCCTCCGACCTTCACCTCCCGGTTGAAGCAGGCCCAAAGGGCGGCATTTGTGTTTTGGGGTGGGTGGATTGCACTGCATGTTGGAGTTGGGCAGTGAGGGTGGGGGGTGGCACAGTTGGGGCTGGATTAATAGTAAAAGACATGGCAGAGAGTTACACGACTTCAACTCAATATAACTGTACAAACGGCGAATGCAAACTGTGGAAAGGTAATGAATACTACTGCAGGGATGTCCCATAATGTGACACTATGGCCCTTAACATCATGAAATGGAATATTCGTGGTCTGAGTAACTTCACTAAGGCCCGCAGGATAACTGCCTATGCCCAGAGGCATGGCATTAAGATTCTCTTTCTTCAAGAAAGTCATGCCTTGGGGCACCTAGCGACATACCTCGCCCCGACATGGGGCAACAAAAGATACTATATGAAATACTAAACTCAGTCCAGGGAGGTCCTAACTCTAATCCATAAATCAGTCCAGTTCTCATTGCGCACCAGTCACATTGACCCCGAGGGCAGATATGTAATACTTCACTGCTCACTTGCCAATATGGAATGTCTCCTTGTGAATACGTATGCCCCTATCTTTGATGCCCCTGATTTTTTTTATGCTATCACCACCATGCTTCTGAAGTATATTGGTATTCCCATCATATGGGGTGGAGACATGAACTTAATTCTGGACAACGAGCTGGACAGATCTGGGACGGCCCGCAGAGCCTCGTCACGCGCGGCCCATCGATTACACACACACACATGGATGCACTAGGTCTCAAAGATGTATGGAGAGCTCTCAACCAACAGGCTAGAGAGTACACCTTCTACTCATCGGTAAATGATAGCCTCTCCAGGATAGATCTTTTTCTCATATCAGGCTGCATGGTGGGTAGGGCCACAGAGACCAAGATATTGGCGCGCACACTATTGGATCACTCACCGGTAACACTTCGTATAACACTAGGACAGGACCAGCCTCCCCGCTCCTCCTGGAGATTTAAGTCAGAGGCCCTCCAAGACATAGGTTTCAGAGCTGATATCCTAGCTGACATTATCACCTTCTTTGAATGCAACATCAGGCAAGACACCTCTGATGGGGTACGTTGGGAGGCATTCAAGGTCTTCATCAGGGGGATGTGCATCTCTAGAGAAGCTGGGGTCCTCAAAGTCATAAAAAAAGCTTGCAGCAGTCGGAAGCAAAGCTAAAAGAGCTTGAGAGGGAGTATGCCTCTGCCCCTTCCCCGACCACAATGGCACAGATCAGAGCGGAATCGGAAACATTCGAGACTCATGCCCAGAAGAAAATTCAATACTATGCCCGTCCTGTAACAGCCAGGAAATATGGTGAGGGAGACAGACCGGGTAGGACACTGTCCAGACTGGTCCGCAAAGAGGGGGGCAGGACTCGCATTGACTGTGTCAAAGACACAGGTGGAGCCCTGTGCTGGTCCGACCAAGACATCCTCGAGACATTTACTGTGTTCTACATGACCTTGTATGGCCCCCAGCAAAGAAAACAGCCCACAAGACACGGACACCCTGCTAGACCAAATCCCCATGAACCCCCTCTCCCGCGCGACTAGCGACCAACTTGAGGCTCCATTTAACCACAGTCATCTCGAACTGCCCTAAGGGCAAGGCACGAGGCCTGGACGGCCTCACTTCGGAGTTTTATCAAGAGCATGTAGCCATCCTGGTACCCAGACTCCTGGAGGTGTGGAACGAGTCACTGAGGTTGAACACCCTACCCCAATCCTTGCGCGAAGCGCTTATAACTGTGCTACCCAAGCCGGGCAAACCGCTGGACGAATGCGGCTCCTACAGACCCCTTTCCTTAATCAACACTGACAGGAAAATATTGCTAATATTATTGCTAATGGATTCCTCCCCATTATGACCCACTTAGTTCACCCCGACCAGAGTGGTTTCGTACCCGCCAGATCCACCGCCCTCAATATCCGTTGCTTATTTAACGTCTTGTCCAGAATTGACCCCAATGCAAATGCCGTGGCGGTCACTCTCGATGCCCAGAAGGCATTCGACATGGTGTTGTGGCAATAAATGTGGGCGGTGCTTCACAAAATAGGAATTGGCCCACGCATGATATCGTATATCAAACTGCTCTACACAAGCCCCGTGGCCAGAGTCCTAGTCAACTCCAGGGCCTCGGCCCCTTTCGCTCTCCATAGAGGTACCCGCCAGGGCTGTCCGTTCTCCTCGATACTCTTTGCGCTTGCTATTGAACCGATGGCTGACAGCGTTAGGGACAAACACACACGCAAAGGTATACGCCTTCGGGACACCCCCGAGATCATTTCACTATATGCTGACGACGTGCTTCTCTATATCAGAGACCCGGCTGCCTACCTGGACCCGATATAACGGGACATAACTAAAATTGGCACTTTCTCTGGCTTTTCCATAAATTATACTAAATCTGAAATCTTCCTGCTCACGCTGACCACTACACAGCCACCCTGTGAATTCCCCCTCCGCTGGTCACCGAAGGGCATCTGATATCTAGGGGTGCAGGTGTCCCTCACTAAAGCTTCCCTTTTGGCCGACAACTACATGGCTGTGGCGCAGCTTGTAGAGGCCCAAATGTTGAAATGGTGCAGTCTCCCGCTCTCCTTGTCGGGTACACTGTCTCTAATCAAAATGATAACTGTCCCTAAATTGCTCTACATCTTCGCTAATGTGCCGATTTGGCCCGGAAAGCGATACTTCAGGAATCTGCACACTGCATGCGCTCAATTTTTGTGGCACTCTGGCGCGGTTCGTAAGAAATGGCAGCCTATGACTCTCCCTTATGAAAATGGGGGATTCACCGCCCCCGACTTCGCTAAATACTGGACAGCTGCGCAGGTCCAACATGCCACATACTGGTACACGTTCACCGACCCTTCCCCGCAGGTGTAGCTCGAGAAACTGGCAAGCGAAGGAGTCAACATCCTCTCTCTCATACTCCATCAAACATTTCATACCGATGCCCTGGCCGACCCCGCAGCGGCTACAACCATGGCTTGGAAACAAATACTACAGACACAACCCGGCCACCACCCATACTACAAAAAGCTGCTCATCTGGCAGTTCCCAGGCCTCAGCCCTACACATAATAAACTCCTAATGAAACACTGGCATGACTTGGGCTACCGGCCCCTGACCGACTTCTACCCTGAAGTGAAGTTTATCACCCCGCAGACATGGCGCCCCGGTCACTTTGGCACTGCGCTGGAACTACTACAATACTTCAGGTTGAGAACGGTGTTCCGAGCCTGCTGGCCCTCATACCCCGATGAGCCCCCAGACTCGCCGGAGATTCACTATATATCCAATTCGGCCGGGGCTAGAGGGATAGTGTCCTCGCTGTACAAAATGCTGATGGCCAACCCCAAAGATGTGCCACTTACGGCATGTGATACGTGGAGCGATGAGCTAGGTCTCCCCATCACTGATGCAATGTGGAAGAAAATGTGCATACACACCCACACCACCGCTCTAAATGCCAGACATAGGTGTATACAATATAAGCTCCTGAACAGATTATACTACACACTGCACAGATTGGACAGGTTCGCACACACCCAGGCTCGCATCTGCCCTAGATGTAAATCTCCAGCTGCAGATCACATACATATGTTTTGGTCCTGTGATGCACTGGGCCCATACTGGAAAGCCATAATAGACGCTCTCTCAGAAATTACAGCGTTCCATATCCCTCCAGAACCATTAGCTGTACTGTTCGGCCTGTGGGATAACCCTGAATTGTGGAAAGTGTCCAGGTTTCTGAATGTTGCCACCATAGTAGCCAAAAAATGCATATTACAATGTTGGAAGCGCCGATCCCCCCCTTCGTTTGAGATGTGGTTGAGGGCCCTCACCTGGACTCAAACGTGCAAGGAGGACTACATTAATACCCTCCCGCTCACCTCTCATCCCAATAATGTATGGACGGAATTTTGTACCTATCTGAACAGCAAGGATGATCTAGAACTACTGTCTTCCCCTCCTCCTGGTGAAGTAAACTAGCCCATTGTTGAGCCTCACAGATTTGTATAATTGTAAGTCTGCCCTTGCTTGTATTTCCCATGTATTGCATTACCACCCATGTACCTGCTACCTTTTTTATCTTGTACATTGTGTTGATTGTCTGTTCTCTCGTCATGCCAATAAAGAAAAGTTCAAACAAAAAAAAGATATAAAGACAAGAAACAACGCCAAGACTAAGCATCTTGTGATCAGAAACCGGGAGTAAAAGGGACTGGAATAAGAAGGGAATTAAATAAAAAACTGAAAGTTCCAGGAAAATCTGCAGAAGAAATTCGTAGATGGAAAAACAGAGGCCAGATGTAGATTTGGGGAACTGTCCTGTCACCAGATGGCTGGGAGGAAGGAGTAGTGATCTGCAGAGACTGGGTAATAATGGGTCACTACCAACCAACAATCGAGAATGCACAAATGTTGTGTAAACCATTATGGCCAAAATTTGCTAAATTACTGACATGGGTCGAAGACAGAGAGGAGGAACCCTGAAGATGGTACCATTGGAGAGCTCTAAACTGTGCTTCAGGAACAATGGTACAAGAAAAATGGGGGAGAATCAGAACTGTGGGTGAATCTTCGATGCACCAGGAATGAATATCGGGACGGCAGTAATCATGGATCATTATTGGGCTTGTGGATCCAAGGCCTACATCAGACCATCTAAAGATTGGGGAGGAATCTGCACATTAATAAATGTCCATGTTCCTGCATTGGTGATTCCTAAAGGTGACCTGAACATTAAAAGTTTCCCTAAAGCAGATGCTCACCTGTGGAAGAAGAGATCTGTGGATCTGATAAAGACGATGAAGAGAGAGAACTAATTTTCAGCCAAATCAATAGAAGCTTTTGACTCTATCCCATATGAACACAGAATGTTCAGCCAGACTTCTTCAGTGTTCACGTTGATCTTCATGCCAAGGGGAAAATACCAAGTGGCTTCAGATCACCAGATGGGAATTGCTGCAGACAATTTACACAAGAATAAAAGTATTCAATGCGATCAGAGAAGAACTGAGAGCCGTAAGACTGATAACTCTTCAGAACATATACATCCTGGATATGATTACAGCTATGGACAGAGGTGTTTGTGCAAAAATTGGAGAATCATTTTGCACGTTCATACCTTCTCACAATGACGAGAATGGTACCTTGACAAAACTCCATGGCCAGATGATAGACAAAGTAGAAGACATTGCCGATGACAGCTGGTTTAGATCACTCTTCTCTTGGGTTCCACAATGGATGGCAGACATGTTCAAATTTCTTGGAGCCCTGTTATTGTTAGTGATGCTTGGATTCTGTGGGATCAAGATAACAATCTCACAGTGCAAGAAAACAGCAAAGAAAGCCATAGGGATGAAAAACATGATTGACGTTGAACCAGGATGGAAGTCTAAAGATCTGACTGATGAAGAAATTAGAGACTTTGTGAAGGCCAGTATCCATGCACGTGAGGGAACGAAGTTCCTGTATCCAAAAGACCATAAGATGTATGTGGGAAGATGGATCTATTGAAGTCCAAGTGGACAGTGCATTCTCATGACATGGAACAAGGATGAGCATGTGAAATCAGCTGGATGCCTGAAGGGAGTCATAAAAATATGGATCCCTAGGAAGCATTTCTTCAGACGAGGATGTCTAGATGATGTAAAAAATGATGTGAGAGCTGTCGATGAATTGCCCAGAGGGGGGAGTGTAGAGGAGGAGCCAAGTACCACCACTCCAACTGCCTCACCTACATTACCTGAGAAGTATGAACCAAAGTATGTGACGTACACAGAACAGTTAAACCAACAAAGAGAAGAGCGTTCAGACCACATATGAATACATATACCTAAGAGAATATGGGAGGTAAAGTACCCATTAAGGAAACCATACCTGCATACAAGACAATATAATGGCCATTTGAACGAGATTCCTGAAGAAGCAGAGAAACTAAAAGGCCAAAATTATTGGTGACCTCATACGAAATCGAATTGACACCCATAGAAGAGATAAACAGACCAGAGGATGCAGGTGATCTATGAACCATCAAGAAAGTATCAAGGATAAGTGACATCTTGCGATCAAGGTAAAGAAACCTATGCCACAGACCTGATGAAGATACTTAGTTTAAACGTGCACAGATGCAATGAAACAGCAGCAAAGCAGTCATGAAGCTAGCCACATGCTTTTAAATAGTTAGACCGCAGCAGGCACCAACATATACATATATATACACATATGGACAAGTAAAGGATGGATGTTTCCATTACGCATATAAACAGTACTGAACAAAGCAAGAAGGCCTGATTTCAGTGTCGCAGTTAAGAAAAACAATTGAATTAAACAGAATAAAAGCTCAGCTAAGGAGTTGACTGAGCTAAGAAAGCCAAGGTCTTATCAAATGGCCTGACAGTGGATGCAATTAACATGAAGAACAGAGGCTCCTATTCAGAAGGTCAAGCAAAAACAAAAGACGTCTGAGGACTATTGGAGAATAAATCAAATGCACGAAAAGGCTGGATTTCATGGTGTCCAGTCACGTGGTAGAAGGAAGTTGGACGGTTGAGGTGGTCACACCTATGCACGGAGGCCAGCTGGTGCCCACACTCCCTAGAAATTCTCAGAACACAGTACAGACTCAAGGAGAAACTTCAAATACTAATTGACACTGAACCATTGAGGTGATGATGGATGATATGCTAATTGGTGGGAAGCAGGTGCTAAAACGAGCTCACCCGCACCTGGTTGTTCAGTTTGTGTGCTGCTAGACGTAGGT
The DNA here is from genome assembly GCF_040938575.1 of Ambystoma mexicanum. Lineage (NCBI taxonomy): Eukaryota > Metazoa > Chordata > Amphibia > Caudata > Ambystomatidae > Ambystoma > Ambystoma mexicanum. The sequence goes on along the minus strand of NC_090921.1, from coordinate 1,073,753,058 downwards.
GGAAATGTACTGACGGGGGTTACGAGCTAACCAAGTGTAGGGGACCGCATAATTAAGGGTCCTATAGTTTGTGTAGCCAATGGAACGCCGTACATTTAGTGACGTTCATAGTGGCCATTTTGAGGGGTGGGCTTAGTTGCCCCACCTGATGTTAAGTATCCTATCACCTTCCTCCACTGCTCTATACAGATGTAGAGCCTATACTTTGAAATCCACTTAGATCCAATCAAACCCTCCGTTAGGTTTTTGTAGTTTGCCACGTAGGATGACATTGGTAATGACGCAGGTCAAAACGTTAATGATGACCAATTATGGGTATAAAAGCCTTATTTTTTTATGAAGTAAGTAGAGTCAGAGGATCGAGAGATTGCTGATGTTCATTGCACTCCCTGTTTTAGATACTTGACATTAAAACAGACAAACTTTTCCAAACTATTTCTGTCGTCTTGATTATGGGTGTGGAATTATCGAGATATTGGCAACCACCCCACTACATGAGAGGTTGTCATTGGCAGGTGCAATGGCCACAGGAGTATGAATGGAAGAAAAGGGGAGCTATGAGAGAGCATGTTAGAGGCAGGAGCTAGAGGAGTAAGGAACCTGTATGCCAGTCAGACCCAGATCAGGACAGAGCCGTAACAGGGGAGACCACGCAGGCCGAGCGCTTCAATTCAGGACAGAGACGCAAACTAACCAACCCCTACTAACACTTTCCCCTTCTGCATACACCTCTCAAACTCCAAACCAAACACAACCAAAACCTTCAGCACAACAAACCGCACAAACTTCAACACAGCAACAACAAAACTAAATTACACATAGCCATGCACAACAGTACACGACGACTACCGGCCGCAAACACCGCAGGCCCAGCCAACGGACCCACCCGGCTGAGGCCGCCAACAGCACATCACTGCTCCCGTGCACTTTTCCTGCTTCCTCCCACTAACTCAACCTCCCCTCCTGTTTCAGAGCTGCCAGAGCGCCAAGGGACCACTCCGGTGGTGATAGTGGGCGGTATAAATGTCCTTTAACATTAACATTAACATTAACATGTATGAATAACATTTGCATCCCCATCCTTCTCCAGGGTATAGCTACTTATCTTAAAGGGCTGTCTGAGAGAACACCCAGCTCACTATGCCAAAGGTTTATACCCTAGGATTGTTCTTTGTGTGAGTACTGCTCTAATTATGGACCCATTAGTGGGTGAAAAGAAATATAATTCCTCATCATAGTTGGGAATCGCTAAAACTGGAGCAGTACAGATTGCTCTTTTTAATTCTTCAAATCCTTCCTCCATTTCTTCAGTCCACTCTATCTTTTCCTTACCAACTTGCGCTTTCTTAAGCACTTGCAAAAGCAATTTTGTGTGTGTACTGTAATCAAACACCCAGGCGCTGCAATAATAAGCCCAGAAATTGCTGCATTTGCCTCACTGTATTTGGCTTTGGTGTCTTAATGATAGCTTTCTTTCCTTTATCTGAAATTAACTGCCCTATAAACACCACTTCTTCCTGGCAATACTGTACTTTATCCTTGTCTACTTTGTATCCCTTGTCTGCCTATATAGTCATCAACTGAACAGAATCCTGCCTACATTCATCCTCTGTTTCACTGCAGATTAATATGTCATCAATGTACTGAATTACTGCACTCTTAAATTCAATGTTGCCTAAATCCATCTGTAGGACCCTGTTAAAGATTGACCTGGACTCACAATACCCTTGAGGTAAACGAGTATGTTTTAGTCTCTTTTGTCTGAACGTAAAGGAAATAAGGTCTTGTGAGTCTTTGTGCAACGGGATGGAGAAAAACACATTCTTTAAATCGATCACTGTGAAATACTTAGCTTCAACTGGGATGCTAAATAATATTGTTGCAGGATTTGGAACTAATGGAAACTCTGGTTCTACAATCTGATTAAGAAGGTGCAAGTCCTGGATAAATCTCCATGATCCCCCTCTAGATTTTTTTATCGGATACACTGCAGTATTACACAAGGATTCCGATGGTACTAGGATTCGCTGATTCATCAATGCTGAAAAATGTTTAAATATGCCTTCATCGGCTTCGTGAGACATAGGATACTGTTTTTCTCAGGGTGAAATTGCTCCTGGATTGAGTTTTATTTTAACCTCCCCTATTCCCTTCAATAGGCCTACGTCATGTGGGCCCATAGTCCAAAGGACACTTGCCACCTTTTCTAGGTCTTTACGAAAGAACACTGGTCATTGCTGCATTGTTGCTATTCACTGTGTGACTCCCCTTTTCTCAATTTGTATCCATTATGTAATGCTTATAAAAACACTGCCTCATCATCTATATGTTAATCTCTGAACATATCTTCATCTGTTATGTCAGTCAATCTGTATCCTTCCTCAAGAACTATCACTGCCCTCCGTGATCTACCTTCGTCATCTACTCCTTCAAGCATTGCTATTTCCTCTTGTACTATAGCTGCTTCCAGTTCTATAGGAATAGTCTGCCCTTTTTCATCATCCATAGGTACTTGTGATCTGAACAGGAATTCATCAGGTATCCTCATTAATGTTCCCCACTAATCAGATAGCTATGTTAATAAACTCTCTCATGTTTAAATAGTGTATTCCTGGAGTGGAGCACACTATACCTTGATCAGTGAATGAAATAGTCATGTTATGTTTCGTCATTAAATCTCTACCCAAAATGTTAACTGGCGTTTGTAGTGAATATAACAAGGGGACAGACATGTCACATTCCCCTATTGAAACAGGTAGTTTATCAGTAAAGGTAACTACATTTGTAGCTCCAGAGAACCCTTGAGTATTCATGGCAATACCTGACATTGGATATTTTCCCTCCCGTACACAAGAGCGAGTTGCCCCTGTGTCCACAAGAAAGGAAAAAGAATTTTCCTCCTATGGTCACATCGACCCTTGATTCCTCTTGGGCGTCCGGTGTTACTGATAGAACTGAACACATCAAGTCACCCTGTGAGCAGTCCTATTGAGGGTACAAATTCATCTGTGTCCCCGTAAAGGATTCCCTCCTACCACAGTGAGACCCCCTATCCTAGGTGTCAGTATTTGCCCTGTGTTCGCATTCCGTTGTGTTTGTATAGGTGCTTCTTGCGATTGCCCTTGCTGTGGGTGCATTTGCACCGGCCCCTGCTGTTGCACCTGCTGTGCTTTCGTCACCTGTGTCTAATAGGAGGTGTGATCCTGGGCAAATCTCTCTCGTGATTGTGTACCTTATGGCTGTGGATATGATGTCCCCCCCTTGAAGGTTGTCCTCGGCTTATACATACAAGCGCAATATGCCCTGTCATACCACAATTTCAACACACCGGAGGTGGCCCTCTGGCAAACCCACCATTATATCCTCCCTGAGTTTTCTGGCTCCCACCATGGCTATTTTTAAATCCACTTGGGTGTTCTGAAATCCCCCTTGGGTGTTCTGAAATCCACCCCTTCCTCTAAATCCTCCACTTCTACCTCGTGGCCAAAACCCAGACCCACTTTGATCCATTGGGTGTACATGACTCACCCGTTATTTCTTCTCCACTTGTCAATACTGCACCTTCTACAGGAAATTTGGACAATTATTTTCTGAACTAACTTAGCGGCTTCAATCTTTCTGTTCTCATCTTTATTTTTGTTCTACTCTTATAATAACCGACAATGATGCACGATAGTTAATTGTATCTCAGCCCACGGCTTCGCTTCCAGTTGTCTCTGTACTTGTTCTGGCAATCCCTGACACAAAATATGATAGAATAGCGCAGCTTTTATTCCCCACATTTCACGCATCTCAAGCTGCCATCGCTCTTGAATATCCTGAATATAAGCAATAGGATCTTCGTCTTCTTTCATTTTACGTGTCATAATTGCACCCATATCTGATGTATCGGGATACTGTACCCTGAGAGCCCACCAAACATCTTCCCTGCAGTTATTCAATAGTGTGCCGTTCATGCACTGTGTTTTGTGCTGTTATACTCGCATATCCCGCTTGTCTCCAAATGCTGTCAGCTCTTTCCCCAAGAATAGCTGTTTGAGGACCTTTTATGTCTCCTATGGCCAGCATGTTTCCCCCTGTCATTTTCTCTAATTCGTGTATCCATTTCCTAGCCCCCGAAGTCAAACTAGGTAACTTACATTTTAAGTTATGCTTATCCATCTGGGGCAATGAAATATATTGCAGTCTTGCCCTCTCCCCTTTTCTAGCAAGGGGAACTGTGCGAACCCCATCCCATAATCGGATCCCATCATTTGTTTACCCAATCCAGGGGTAATCATCCATGTTCACCTTCGTGCTGGTAACAACCTTAACCTACTCACATAAGGTGGAGATTCTCCTCTTACACTACACGATCATCTTCGGGGAAGTTCAAGATATAGTATAGGATCTGGTGTGCTTTCCTTAATGTGTTCCAGATCTGACCATCTTACCTCCTTTTCCAAATTCTGATTTCTCGAGGGAGCGCATGTATCCTCCCCTCCTACCTTACAAGATGACTCCCTTTCTTCGTCTGAAATGGCTATACTCCAAATGGTGTGACTATCATCCTCCTCTTCTCTATCTTAATCTAATCTACTTAAAGACAGTGGCCTATGTACACTAATGAGCATATATTCCTCCTCACCCCATGATTTCGGTATCAGGAATCATCTACCACTTCCCTGAGTTCCATACTCGCTGTTCTGTCTCATTTGCTTGGATATCTTAACGATCCTTTCTCCAATATTTTCAGCATCATATCTTTCCTCTTCTAGTGCTACTCTAGGTATTTCTGGTGCTACTTCTTTTCTTGGGAGACTCTCTCGCTGTTTCCCATTGTATTTTCTTGCTCTGTCTCATTCATTCTTTAAGAGCAAAACTGCCATCAAGATCTCGTGACTGTCTATTCTATTTTATTCCTTCTTCCACTTCCCTTTGTTGCCTTGCATCTCTTCTCGCCCAGTCTTCTTCTTGCTTTCATTCTTCCTTTCTTATTTCTTCTCGCCGTTCTTCTTTGCTCCTTCTCTGTAATCTTTTTTCCTTCACTCGTAGTGCTTCTTCTTCCTCACTCTTCCTATATTTCCTTATATTTCTTTCTTCTGTCATACTTCCTTTGTTCCTCTGCCCGTTTTTCGTCTTTCTCTTGTGCTTCTCTATATGTCTGTTCCCGTCTTTCCCTACTTTTTCCTCCTTGCTTATCTTCCCTCAACCTCTTTTATCATTCCCTATCCTTCTTTTCTTGCTTGTCTTTGTCTTCCTTTTGCCTAACCTCTTCAATGCTCTTTCCATTTAACTTGAGTAATATCTGTCCTCTCATCCATTCGTTCTGCACAAGCTTTACCTCATCAACCCTATTCTTTTCACCTTTCAATCTCTTAATTTCTCTATCTACATCTATTGATATATTTGACTTCTCACCTCTTTCTTTGTTATCTCGTGTGAACTTACAGGCATCTTCCTTCTGCTCTCTTCTGGACTGTCATTGCTACTGATTGATTGTTTATTTATATAGCGTCTATACATAATGGGCCTCATTACAGGTCAGGCGGTCTGGAATTAACAATGGCAGTAAACCCGCCACCACTGTTAATTCCGGATCGCCCGATCCCGAGTCCTGCAGGCGAGAGGTGATCTTCCCGCCAGGTCTGACCTGGCGGGTTGAACACCTCCCGCCTGCAGGCGGACGTGGAAACACCAGCACCATCACGAGATGGTGCTGGTGTTTCCACTTCCCCATTCCCATTGAGTCCTATGGGACTCAATGGGAATGGGGATTTATCGAATTCCGCCTCCGGAATTCCCGGGACACCAGGGCTGTAATTCCCTGGTAATTCCGGGAGTCACAGAGGTGGAATGGTAATACGAGTCCGGCGGTAACCGTGGCGGTTTTACCACCGTGGTTACCGCCGGACTCGTAATGAGGCCCAATGTGTTTCAAAGCACTTCAAGGTGGGGAGTGAACAAGGGGGAATACAGTGACATTCTTACAAGTCCTTGGCACATTAAGAATGAGAGAATTAACTATCCTACTCGGCCTATCGACATATCTGATTGTGCAAGAGCGTTTGACAATAATAAGGAGGGCAGGGGGTGGAAAGGAGAAGGAGACAGACAAGCGACCTTACTAGGCCTGATGACAATAGAAGTAGTGCCGAAATTGTACAAGAGGTTGGGGGCGCAGGGAGAAGGAGAAGAACAAAACAAGCAACTATCATACTAGGCTTGACCACATTTCAGATAGTGTAGGAGAGGGAGAGGGAAGAAAACAAATGAGGGAGGGGGTAGAACAAACAATCTGCTATCATACAGGTCAGGAGACAGTTCTGAAAGAGTAAGAGCTATTGACAATGATGAGGAGGGGTAGAGGGAGGGAGGGCAAAGGAGACATTCAAGCGGCTACCTTACTAGGTCTGACAACAATTGAGGTATTGCTGGAATTTAACAGGAGGTGGAGAAGGAGAAGAACAAAACAAGCACAAGGCCTGATGACATTTCAGATAGTGCTGGAGAGGGAGGAAAACAAATGAGGGAGGTGGAGGATGTATACTATCATACATGTCCGGAGAACAATTCTGATACAGTAAGTGCTAATGCTGATACAGTGAAATGAGGAGGGAGAGGAGAGAGAAGGGGACACCAGGAGGAGGGGACAGACAACTCAGGCAAGCAGCAGGGGGGGCAAGACACAACAGGCAGGCAAAGAGGTTACAAGGGGGGGTTAGGGGAAAAGGATAGAAAGAGAGGTGGGGATAGGCAGAAGATGAATGCAACTGAGACCAAATGTATCAACATAGCTAAATTTGAAACAAGCTGAATGAATCAATGCACAGTCACATCTGAGAAGCACCAAGATACAGAAGATAGCAGTGGGTGTGAAGAAGCAGTGTGAACATAGTGCAAATATGGAGGAATCAACAGAGAAGTGGGCTGAGGCAAGAAAGGGAAAAAGAGAGTCCAAGTAGGTAATGTTTCCAAGGTTGTGGAGGAGTGATTAGGAAGTCCTGGGGTAAAGCAGAAGTGAGGTTAGCGGCATCAGGAAGGTCAAGTGCAGGGGTGGAAAGAATAGTCTCCAGTTGCGTGCTGGTAGTGGACAGGGAGCATTAGGTGATTAGGGCTGACTCCTTCCTCGCGGCCCCCAGTTGTAAGGTACTGTAAGCGGCTGGTTCATACGTTGGGTTACTATACCCCACTGTTGATTTTAATTCCTTTAAAGGGTAAAATCCTGTCTCCTCTTTATCTACGCTCTTAATTTCAGGCAGAGTAAGAGGAGCTGAGGGCTTGATGCCCCCCCCTTTATGCGGATTAAGCATCCACTCCTCCGGTGGTGGGTCCTCTTTCTCCTCTTGATACATGTGTCCAAAGTTCTAAAACTGCCAGTCTTTTCTCTAACTTCTTTCCTGTGTACGCTGCAAGCACATATGTGGTCATGTGTTGTAATATTGCCTTTGACAATTGTCCCCCTTGTGGCCATGCCATGAACCTTTTATCAGCTGTGCCCTTTACCCATTCTGCACTGTACTGTTTTTTTTTATCTTTATTTTTGGGTTTTTAATATAAGAACAAACAAATGCGCACCAATGGGATGCAACAACACCAATTGTGCCATTCAGCTCCCCTCCCCTTCCAACCCCCCGCCCATGTCTGTATTTCAAATAAAACATGTCTGCTGGCTAGCTCTGCTTTCATAGTTCATAGTTAGATGTGCTCTGGGTTGGCTCATAGTCACATACAGCCTTTATGGGTTCTGTATTGGTGAGTCTGTAGTGTCTGATGTGGAAAGTAAATATGCAATGTAGGGGCCCCATATGTCGGGGGGACGTGCATGTAAAGGTAATGTCCGTAAGAATTCAGTGCCCATATCTTGACAATGCAGGATATCCTTTTTCCAGGCCGCCAGAGTGGGGGCTGGTCCCCGACCCCATGTCATCGCAATTCTCTTGCATGCTAGTACTAGGAGAAGGGCCGCCATTCTCCTTGTCGAGAGATGAAAGTATTTCGTTAGGCTGAGAAGGGCCACGGTGGGAAGTGGTAGCAGCTCTTCACCTATCACAGCCGTTATCATTTGCAGGACTAGCGTCCAGAATTGAGATACCTCGGGGCAGTGCCAGGCAAGGTGGAGAAAATCAGCCGCGGCGGTGCCGCTTCTTTCGCATTTAGCAGTTACCTCTGGGTGCTGTCTGTGTTTTTTGGCTGGAGTAAAGTAGGTTTGGTGCACAAAGTTAAAGTGGATTTGCTTGAGACGTGTGTTTATCGCCACTTTTTGGGTTTCACCCAGGATATAGGCCCAGTCTTCTTCAGATATCATGGCTTGGATAGCTGTTTCCCATCGTATTTTTGTTCGGATGTCCATAGTTACTGTGTCTACTAATAAGGATTTGTATATCAATGAGACTAATCTCCCCTCTCCCTGCACTTGGATTGTGTTTTGTGCTAACTCCCAAATCGCTGTTTGCTGGGGGAATGATGGGAACATTGACTGTAGGGTATAGTGCAATCTGAAGTAGATAAATGTGTCAAGTGACGAATTACCTCCTTTTTCTTTGGCCATCTGGGGTGACATGAATGTGCCATCGGGGAACACGTCACCGAGGGATTGGCAATTGATTTTGTTAAGTCATTGATGGAACACCTTTTCTGTCGTCAATGGGACTCCTGGGATAAACTTAAATGGCAGCAAGGGAGAAAATCTGATTTGCACTTCGTATTTCTGTGCCATTTTTTTCCAGATGGCATAGGTGGACAGGACAGTGTTCATAGTATTATGAGGCACCGGGATGTGGGCGATAATGACAGCTCGTAACAGGTTAGGAGACGCTATGGCTCGTTCTACCTGGACGTGTGGACGAATAAAGTGTGTAGTGTACCAGTGGCTCAAGAATTGTGCCTGTGCTGCCCAGAAATATTTCTCTACGTCAGGGAGTACAAGACTGCCGCGTGACATTGGTAGTACCAGAGTTGTATAGGCCACTCTAGCTGGTTTCCCCACCCATAGTAGTTCCAGAATGAGGCTTTTGATTTTTTTGAAGAAGGACCATGGGAGGAGTAATGGTATGTTCATGAACAAGTGGAGTAGTTTGGGGAGAATCACCATCTTAATCAGTGAGGCTCTACGCCAAAGTGTTAGCAGGAGTGTTTTCCATCTATGTATACGCTCCTGCAGGGATCCTATTAAGGACTCGTAATTATCTTTATATGTATCGCCGTGGTTAAGGGACATAAGGATACCCAGGTAGAGAACTTGGGAGCTTTCCCAATTAAACCTGTGATCGTCTAGGAATTTAGTGGTGTGCCGTGTCAAAGGGAATATCACTGATTTGGAGTGATTAGTTTTAAGGCCTGAGATGTTACTAAACTTAATCACATCGCGCATTATTGGGTTAAGGTTAGTTTGGGGATCGTGAACATATATGATCACGTCATCTGCATAGAGGGAAACCACTAGTTTATGGGATCCAAGAGTGAGGCCACTGTGAAGTTGGTGTGAGCGCAATCCTGAAGCTAAGGGTTCCATCATGAAAGCGAAGATTAGAGCTGACAGAGGACAGCCTTGTCTAGTCCCTCATTCTAGCTTTATACTGGCAGATTTTGTATTGCCCAGAGTGATGAAGGATCGGGGGTCATTGTAGAGTAGCAAGACCAGTTTGATGAAAAAGTTCCCAAGTCCCATTTGTTTGAGGACCGCAAAGAAATAAGGCCATTCGACAGAGTCGAAGGCCTTTTATGCTTTGAGAAAGGACAGCTATTGCTTGTTGTGATGAATCAAGTGCCTCAATAACACCAATAACCTGCAAATACGGTAGGCTGTGTTGCGTCTGGGAATGAGGCCTGCCTGATTGCCTAGCACTAATGCGGGCATGAGGGGGAGCACTCGCGCTGCTAGAATTTTGCCCAGTATCTTGTTATCTAAGTTAATCAGGGAGATTGGTCTATAAGAGGTACAATCTTCTGGGGTTTGCCTGCCTTGTGTAAAAGGATGACATTTGCTTCACATAGCGTTGGTGGAAGAATACCTCGATCTAGGGCTTCATCGTAGACTTGGAGTAGTAATGGGGCTATGGTGGTTGCAAAGGCCTTGTAAAATTCACCAGTAAGGCTGTCGAGGCCTGGGGCTTTAGTATTTGGGAGATTTTTAATAGCTGAGGTAATTTCCTCAATCGATAAAGGTGCGTTTAGGGGTTCACAGAGTTCGTCATCTACCCAGTAGAGTTCAGTGTTGTTTAGGAAGTTTTGTATTGCTTCAGGGTGTGTGCTGTGTGTGGAACTGTATAGGTTTTGATAGAAAGTGCAGAATGTGTTGACAATTCCCTCCTCTGTGTGTACTAGGGTTCCCTGCTCGTCGCTGACTCGCTCTGTGCGGGTGGGTTTTCTGTCGATCACTATTAAGTGAGCTAGTAGGGCACCCGGCTTTTGGCCTTCACCGTATTTCCGGACTTGGTGTCTTCGCCCCAGGAACTTCAGCTCTCGATTGACTGTATCTTTGAACTGCAGCAGCTCCTCTTTTAAGTCGGCTTGGAGCTGTGGCTCGTTCGAGGTGGTACATGTGAGCTTGAGCTACTTTAGTCTAAGTTCACTGCTTGCCAGTTCCCGTCTTATTAGTTTCAGGATACCACCCTCTTTCGCCATGCATACCCCATGTATGTAGCATTTTAATGTTTCCCACAGAGTGCCTGCAGAGTTGACAGAGGTTTGATTTACCTCTATAAAGGACACAATTTATTGCTGTAGTTTTGCTGCGAACACATGGTCTGAGAGTGATCCGGGCTTGAATCTCCAATTAAGTGCTGATGCTTTGACGTCGGGTAGGGTGTATTCCGGTGTCACCATTGAGTGACCAGAAAAGGACCTAGGGAGAATTTGACTAGGTCCCCATCGGATTGGGCTTTGGGCAGACACCATAAGGTAGTCTATACGGGAACTGGTTTTGTGGACGGCTGAATGGAATGTGTAGTCTCTCAAGTCCGGGTTAGAGTGTCTCCATATGTCAATCAAGTCAAATGCTTGGCATATTTCTCTGACCTGGAGACTGGCTTTGGAGGGTCGACAGGCTATATTGTGCGATTTATCCATTTGAGGGTCCAGTGGCGTATTGAGGTCTGCTCCCAAAATGATTGTTGCTGAGCTGGACGTTACCGGGTGAGACATGACCCAATTGAAATTATTCGGCCCATCTGTGTGGGGGGTGTAAGAGTTCACTAGGACAATTTCTTTCCCTGCAAGGATCCCCTTCACTAGCAGTGCTCTGCCCTCTGTGTCCCTTTTGGAATCTATCAGGCTGAAGTTGGCCTTTTTTTCAATCAATATGGCTACTCCTCTCACGTAGGATGAGTAAGATGAGAAGTACCTGAGGCAGCCCCATGACCAGGCCCAATGATGTTCTGATTCTGGGAGGAGGTGGGTCTCTTGGAGCATGGCCACAGTGATTTTGTGTCTCTTAAGGTATTGGAGGATTCTCCGAGTTTTCGCTGGTTGATTACCTTCCCAGATGTTCCTGGTGGCTACTTTGAACTGTTCTGATGGATGAACAGTGGTTGCTTGACTGTGATCATATGGTGGACGGCTGGTCGCACTGATTCCATGGCCATGCGCAGAGAGCCATCAGTTTTTTGGAGTGGCGCTGTGGGAGTCTGAGGTCAAACCATGCTGAAGAGTAGGTGAGCTGTCAAAGGCATCTTCCCATAACTTGTATCCCTCCCTAGCATAGGCAACCCCCAACAGGCCCATGATAGTCCCCCCTTTATGAACCAAAGGGTTAACAGTGCTGTGCTTGGGGCCCTAGCAGCCTTCCAAGGGGAAGGGCTCCCTGAATTGTAGGACCATGATTCTGTGGCGGCAGTCCTGTGATCGTGATTGCGACCTAGTGCACCCTCTTATTTTGTTCGGGTGTTGGTCTATGGTGGGTCTCGCCTCATCCGTTCTCTGTGCTGTGGTCTTGGGTTGCTAGCAGCAGGTTTGCAGCCGGTTCAATCTAAGTAGTCACTAGCATCCTCGGGCAAGTTGAAAAATTGAGTCTTACCTTCGTGCTGGATGCAAAGTTTTGCAGGGAAAAGCATTGAGTACTGTATTTGGTTGTCCTGCAATTAGCATTTGACGGCTGTGTATGACCTTCTTTGTGCTTGAACAGCCGGGGAGAAGTCCGGATAGAATTGAATATTATCTCTGTCGTATTGGAGCTCTCCTTTTTCCCTGGCTGCCTTGAGGATCAAGTCGCGGTCTTTATAATTTAGGAGTTTCGCTATGATTGGGTGCGGGTTTGCTCCTGGAATCGGTTTAGTGTTGGGGACCCTGTGCGCCCTTTCAACAACAAACAGCTGGGAGAGAGTCTCAGCTCCAAAAAGCTCCTTGCAGATTTTTTCGACAAAGTCTTCCGTTTTGCCCCTGAGTTGTTGTTCTCTAACTCCGACGATTCTGATATTGTTTCTTCGAGAGCGTCCTTCTAAATCTTCATTCTTTGCGCACACAGCCTTCATTTGGTACTCTAGCGTAGATACACTCGAGGTCAGGGACGTTGCACCATCGTCCAGGTCCGACATGCGTTGTTCCACTGCGTCTAGCCTGTCCACATGTTTGTCCAGGCGGTGTTGCAGTTGGTCTACATTTGCGGAGAGCGCGTTGATTTTTCAGCCCAGACCCCCTATTCCCGCTTTCAAATCAAGCACAATTTCTCAGATGTCGGAGTTCTGGGACTGTTCCTCCTCATGGGTGCCATCTTAGATGGGAGACTCGGGTCTGCTGTTGGGTTTGGATGGCTTAGTAGAGGGGCCATGTTCAAAATTCAGTTTCCGCTGGGACTTGTCCATTTTTCCCATTAGGGGCTCCGAGATGTCGGCTGCCGTGTTGTGGTCGCGTAATATTTGGGGTGATAATATTAGAAGCCTGATGGGGTCAGCGATGTCCACTGTCCTGCTCCCATGTTGTGATCTTCTTGGAAAATGTGACTGAGGAGTACCGGGGTTCTTTTGTCACAGGTCAGCCCTGGTTTAGAACATTTCTCAAGTGACTCAGTTTTATAATAATGCTGCCAGGAGGTGTTGTGGGGACTGCAACCACGTTGGCTGGCGCCGTTCACAGGCTTTGTTCTTATGGGGCTCGCGGCGGTTCAATTGGGCCGAGGTGTATCGCCAGAGCAGCCTTGGGCCTGTGAGAGCCTTCTATAGCCGTGAGAAAGACTTCCAACAGAGGTTCATGTTAGTGCAGCTTTTGGGGGTGGTGTCCAGACAGCTCTTTTTTAACACTGGCGTCCGTGTCTGGTGCTTCGACCAGAATCCAGAGTATTACCGCCGGTAAGAATGGGAGTCACAGTTTTGTTTGGGGTGGAGTGACTGAGCGCCCTGGTCTTTGCTGCCCTGTCTACCCCGCTTCAATCTCTGTTATTTGACTTTACTGTCTGCTTCTCCCCATTAAGCATGGGAGGTTGGGGAGAGCAACCCACCGCCACTTGTCCGCCGGCGCCCCACTTCCTGGCTCGCAGTCCTGAGTGTCCCAGCATAAGTATCAGGCGTTCCACAAGCTTTACTCGGGGCGGGGAGCTGGTGCCTGATGTAGCGCAGCACAGCCCTTATGTGTGGGCAATCGCGTATATCACACGGGTGAGCCAGGGTGTTTATTTAGGCTGCCTGCGCTGGCTACACGCCAGCTGGAAGAGCGAGTTTGCCTGCTGTGTCCCGCACGCTCCGTGCAGCTCTTACCTCCTCGCCGCGTGTGTTCCATTTCAAGCGGCATTCCCGTTTCTCTTCGTCCAGCAGGGGTGGCCGGTGAGACCAGCCGCCGAGGCCGGGTACACCTGCGTCTGCGCCCCCCGAGCGCCCGGCCCACGCCTGTCTTTGGATGTTGACGGTCTGACTGGGATCGCCCTATAAATCATGGAAAAGGGAAGTGTTGCTGTGCCAAAGGTTAAGAGCTGAAACGGGGGTCATTTGATTCCCGGGGCTCCCCTAGGTAGCTCAATGTTTAAGCAGTGAATGCTACAGTCAATTATTTTGAGAAAATAAATCCTCTTGACACAATATGTAAGATATAAAAGGCAGGCAATTTTCACATAACAAGCGTTTTTTTAATTTATGTAAAGCATTCAACAAGTGATGAATCAATAAGGAAAGAACAGTGAAAAAACAACAATAAAAACATATGAGTCTCCAAACATATAAAACAAATTGGTGCGGTGTGCACACACCTAAACTTAGTCTGTTATTTCATCACAGAAAAAGATGCATTTAAGTCAAACCGGTGGTGTCTAAGGAGCGACAGATATGCAGAAAAGAAAAGAAGTAAAAGAGTGATAGGCTGAAAAAGTATAACCGGAAATGCGGTTAATGTTGGCAGCAAAGTGGTAGGACCTGGGTACGTCTGTCTGTCCTGCCAAGGTCTCGGGGAGAATTCCAAGACAAACAACCTTTCATTGTGCTGCTCTAGTCAAGGAGTGTGTCCTTAATGTTCCCAGTATAAAGGTCTGGAAGGGTAAAATCAAAACAGAAAAATCCTGATACTATTGTTCAGGTAGATCGTCTGTTTCCAAGGTTTTGCCCAATGCTCTCCAGAATGGGGAATATAATTAGAAATATAAGTGAAGTCCCCGTCGTGGAGTTCCCCAACCGAACAACAACTAAAGTTGTCAAGAACAAAGAATACGGAACATGAACAACCCCCTAAGGAAAGGGGGAAGGAGTTCGGTCTAGCCCTTGGGGAGGCACTTGCGACACAGGGCATCTGAAACTATAAATCATGGAAAAGGGAAGTGTCGCTGTGCCAAAGGTTAAGAGCTGAAATGGGGGTCATTTGATTCCCGGGGCTGCCGTGTTGTGGTCGCGTAATATTTGGGGTGATAATATTAGAAGCCTGATGGGGTCAGCGATGTCCACTGTCCTGCTCCCATGTTGTGATCTTCTTGGAAAATGTGACTGAGGAGTACCGGGTTTCTTTTGTCACAGGTCAGCCCTGGTTTAGAACATTTCTCAAGTGACTCAGTTTTATAAGAATGCTGCTAGGAGGTGTTGTGGGGACTGCAACCACGTCGGCTGGGGCTGTTCACAGGCTTTGTTCTTATGGTGCTTGCGGCGGTTCAATTGGGCGGAGGTGTATCGCCAGAGCAGCCTTGGGCCTGTGAGAGCCTTCTATAGCCGTGAGAAAGACTTCCAACATATGTTCCCGTTAGTGCAGCTTTTGGGGGTGGTGTCCAGACAGCTCTTTGTTAACACTGGCATCCGTGTCTGGTGCTTCTACCAGAATCCAGAGTATTACCGCCGGTAACAATGGGAGCCACAGTTTTGTTTTGGGTCGAGTGACTGTGCGCCCTGGTCTTTGCTGCCCTGACTACCCTGCTTCAATCTCTGTTATTTGACTTTACTGTCCGCTTCTCCCCATTAAGCATGGGAGTTTGGGGAGAGCAACCTACCGCCACCTGTCCGCCGGCGCCCCGCTTCCCGGCTCGCAGTCCTCAGTGTCCCAGCATAAGTATCAGGCGTTCCACAAGCTTTACTCGGGGCGGGGAGCTGGTGCCTGATGTTACGCAGCACAGCCCTTATGTGTGGGCAATCGCGTATGTCACACAGTTGAGCCAGGGTGTTTATTTAGGCTGCCTGCGCAGGCTACACGCCAGCTGCAAGAGCGAGTTTGCCTGCCATGCCCCGCACGCTCCGCGCAGCTCTTACCTCCTCGCCGCGTGTGTTCCATTTCAAACGGCAGTCCCGTTTCTCTTCATCCCGCTGGGGTGGCAGGTGAGGCCAGCCTCCGAGGCCGGGTACACCTGCGTCTGCGCCCCCCGTGCGCCCGGGCCACGCCTGTCTTTGGATGTTATGGTCTGACTGGGATCGCCCGGCAAGACTGTCTCGGCGGCCGCTAAACTCCCCTCAGCCGAACGACGCCACCTCCACCATGGGGATGACTCAGCCTCACGTTGGCTCCTCCACCGCCAGCCACTCACTTCACCGCTGGCAGGTCCTTCCACCAGTGAGGGCCCCAGGGCAGTGCAGTCTGGCGTGCCTCCTACCTCAGTTCCGCAGATGAAAATAATTCGGCTGGGGAAGCACCTCCAGCCGCGATTTTAGGCTCAATATAGACAGCAGTCCCTGATGCACACTCCCAGCGGAACAGTAGTTATCACAGGTGCCACAGAAGCGCGGATTAG
Source organism: Ambystoma mexicanum (assembly GCF_040938575.1). Lineage (NCBI taxonomy): Eukaryota > Metazoa > Chordata > Amphibia > Caudata > Ambystomatidae > Ambystoma > Ambystoma mexicanum. The sequence continues at coordinate 1,073,736,956 of NC_090921.1, read as the reverse complement.
TCAGGATTAATCAGGAGCTGCATAGAGCTCTTTAGGGAGCCGCCTGCTTGGTCGGCCCTCTAGTGCCCTCTCCCTGCACTGTACTGTTTGAGCTTGCGCACATGTCGTAGTAATGTTTTACAAAGATGCACAAGAGGAGTGTCCTCCATAATGACAAGTCACAATTAACTGTTGATACTTACCAGATCATTAATACATCTCTCACTATCTCAAAGCCTATTGCTCAACACTTTTGATCTTAAATCAATGAATATGAGCAAGCACCATCTATCACCGCTCAATCCTCTTTTGTTTCAACAACCTATCTGTCTTCTGGTTGGCACCAATCGTTTACCACACTTGACTCAAAACAACGTCACTTCCAACCTTCACAGCTTGTTATTTCTCGAAACTTTATACACCAAATAATACTCAAAATAATAACACAATACACATTAATAACATATGTGATCACCTTCCCTTTTCCCTATAATCATTTACAGTAAGAGGTATTCATTTCTCACCTACACTTATATTACCCCCTACAGGGTTTAAGATGTCACCTTGCACAGTCCTGACTGTGCGTTTTCTCTCTCTTCATATTCCAACTGGAATTTGAGACATCTTCTTCTATCTCCCTTGAAATAGGATTACCATGGCATTTCTTTAGCCACACATACATTTCCCGTTACCCAAAAACAACAAAATCCCACCCTTTTATGTTGTCAATTCCCTTAGTCTACTTACATCCATTTAATTAACTCAAAGCCTTCGGTATCGACTCCTCCTCTAATCAATCCACTTCAGAAAAAGGACTTCGGACATCGGATGAAAACCCCATTCTGCCCTGCTGTTACCCTTGAAAGAATTATGGAACAATGGGGAAGTGGGGTGGGGGGGCATGTGCGATTTAATCAAAGGCCCCAAACCAACGGAACTGAAGGACCCAATGGGGAAATCCTAGCAGCATCCAGAAACCTACACTCTAAAACAAGGACTATTAAGGCAGACTGTGGGGGTTCTGCAACATAAGGTAGTGCAATGTGAAAAAGGCCTATCTGTCATGACAAAAGGAAAGGCAGCATTTTAATTCATGGTGGCAAAGAAAATCAAAGGCCCCTTTCACAGAAACAGCAGGATTTTCAAATACTGCCACAAAAATGGCTTTACAAGTGTGTTTGCAGTTTGAAAGCAAGACATGAGAAAAATGTTCCTCTGCTAACATTAAGTGGTCAGGGAAAAACTGGGGGTCTGATTCATAGAATTTTTTGCATGGTTCTAAGTGACTTGCACTGCTGAAAAGTGACTTTGCACTGCCTACACAAACCTTGATTCATGGAACTGTGCAAAGTGTATTTCTGCAGTGAAAAGCCAGTGCAAAGTTAATTTTGTACTGCAAAAATTACTTTCAACTGAATATGCACTGCAAAAATACAATTTGCACAGTTCCATGAATCAGGGTTTGTGTCTGCAGTGCAAAGACACTTTTCAGCAGTGCAAAGTCACTTTGAACCATACAAAAGATTCCATCAATCTGGCTCTTAGTGTGTGTTAAACAAGATGCAATGTATATTATGCTTCACGTCAAAATACTGGTCAACCATGAAAAGAAAAAGGTTGTTCCATGGGTCAAATGAAGATTTCATTTAGGCCTGAGGCAGACCCTTTTGGCTTGTTGTTGGGCAGACTACGCAAATGGCTTCCCCCAATCAAAGCCTAGCTTGCATTGCAGCAGTTTACAACTGCAATAAAGTGTGGTTGCTACGGGTGTTGAAAACAAACTTTCGTCAGACTTGGCGTCTCTAAAAGCTCATTTCTGTGCTGGTCAGATGGCTTAGCCAGTGCATGACCAGAATAGAATGTAGGGGGGAGGCGTGAAAATAGGTGCTGCAATTAAGTCTGAACTTGGAAAAAATACAGGAAAATAGAAGGTTACCAGAATGAAATGGTGGTCTCCCTCAGATAAGAGGATGTGATGCCAGATGTCTGCAGAGGGGGATCTCTGTGTTGGTCGGTGCATCCCAAGTATTTACAAGTGGCAGCCTATCAACTTCAAACAACAGAATGGCAAATGGCCGGAAGAAAGGAGAGAACATGTGCATAACATTAAGATTTCCTATTAATTTAAAAGCACTGTTATAACTTATGCATTTTCTCAGCAACCATAAATTGTACTGCCTTCATTTCAGTGTCATTCGTTTTTTACATAATTTCCAGGCAATTTTGATGAAATAAAATTCCTCCACCTGTGATTTAGGGAATTGTAATGGCCAGCTAAAAGGTGTTCCTTGCTGCACTGAATATGTCCCGAATTTGAGAATTCTTAACTGGTAGAGGGTTAAATTAGGAATGTTGGGAGTAAGTTGTATATGCATAACTATTATGCTTTTTGTAAAAACTGTGGAAAATTGCCAAACGTCTGTGCAAAATGGTGTGGACCCGGCAGACCTTTTATTTAATTCCCCATGATTAGCTTAATCAGAATATACATATATAAATTTTATTATGGCAGTTACTAGTAAAGTATGACTCTTTGCCACATAACTAGTTTTTGCCAAAATGTTGATATGGAAACAAAAGGGGAATTTCAAAGAGGAATTGCCATATGTTTGCTGTAGACTCCTAAACCAATCCTTAGAGAGATATTGGACTTGCGGGGTAGAGAGGAGGGTAACTGTCCTATCCTGGTTGTGAGAGTTCTTGCAGGGCATTGCCCAGTATTGAAATCTTGATGGTGTCATCACGGTATATAAAGTGGATGCCCTATAAGAAAATGGAGAGAGCTTCAGAAAATTACCATTTTACTGCTGCAAGAAAACACCAAATGGATATTTGCTTAAATTGCATCTGGGTAGAGCTGTATATTGCTGGGGAGGCCTAAAAGCTGATTGGGCCCTGTGGTGAAGAGGTTGGGACCATCCTTGAGAGTGGAGTGACCAGACCACTGCCCTGTCCTCCAAGAGGGTCCTGAAATGCAGCTGGCTTTCCTGAGCTTTAAATCAAGGTTTTAAATGTAAGTAGAATTGTTCCATTTGAAAAAAAAAGGTGGGGAAGTCTGCTTGCATTAAATCCTTTCTGTTTATAGTGGGTGGGGGTCGCACAACACTGTGTAGATCCTTCGCCTATTTAACTAAATATACAGATGTAATTTATTCCCCATTTGGGGGAACACCACAGGATGATTTTTGTTAAAATTCGAAATTAACAAAGCACATTCCCAGGGTGCACTGAAAACGATTGTCTGCAATTTAACTGGGCAATATTTCTGTTCAGCTTCCCCAACACAGGCTTTAAGTGCAGGGGGTCTGAAATCCCAAATTCTCAAATCAGCCCAATTTTGTCTGTCCAGCTTCCCCAACAAAGGTCTGTAAGTGGGGGTGGGGGGGTCTGAAATCCAGAATTCCTCACAATCATCCTAATCTTTCTGTTCAGCTTCCCCAGTGCAGGCCTATAAGTGCAGGGGGCTGAAATCCAAAATTATCAAATCATCTCAGCTTTTTTCGGCCCAGCTTCTACAACACAGGCCTTTAAGTGGAGGGGGGGATCTGAAATCTAAAATTCTCAAATTATCCCATTTTTTCTCTCCAGCTTCCCCAACACGGGTCTTTATTTGGAGGGGGGTCTGAAATCCAGAATTCCACAATCATCCCAAATCACCCTGGGTTTATTTCAAAGCAAAAGTGTGGGTGAAATAATAATTGGCATATGCATTTGTACAAATCTGTAAAGCCAACTACTAGCCTTTTAAGCGTGCAGGAAAATTGAAATTGCATAATGTGCAAATTGATTTTGTTCATTGACTAGTTTTGGTTATTTCTAGAGTTGATATTGGTATAAAGTAAAGTACTGTGATTTGTGTTTTTCCCAATCAACTTGTGTGATTTATTTATGTAAAAAGAAGTTTAATTGTGCGCCACAAAGAAGGTGATGTGTGTAGTTGTGGTGTGATTTCCATTATTTATCATTCAAATAAATACCAATATATTACCTGTACACTGGCCTGGTTCCTCACTCATTGGTAGCACAGGGGGAGGAATCCAACTGGTTTTAGATGAATCAGAAATAGGGCTGTACAAAGAACTGACATTAAACCATTGTTGTGTGACACCTAGGTGGGGGAGGGAAGGAACTTCCAGTGTTGAGTGTAGACTCTCAATAAAACATTACCGTTACAACAGGAAAATGTGTGTGGATTAGCCCCACACATTTTCCTGAGGTTGGTCTACCATCATTCCATTTAATAAAACAATTCTAAAAAGCCCAGGTGAGCACACACATACCGTGCGGATGGTCAAATTCCTCAGAGCATATTCTTCAGCCAAGCCCCATATGGTGTAAAAAGGTAGCCCCAGAGTGACAGAGATGGAGAGAAAATTCTAGGCCCCTTTGTGAGAGTGAAGATGGTTAATTGTGGAGGTCCATTGAAATATAAAAACCAGAACAAAAGAGGCATTTCGACATAAGGCCTAGTGAAATGGAAATAAATTATGTAAAACTGCAGCAGTGCATGTGGAAAGAAAAGACTCAATTGAAACACTGCGCATTTGTAAGATAAAAAGGAGGAATGATGCCCGACATTTAAGAAATAAAGTCAAGTGACAGATTGCGTTTATCAGGAATAAAAATACTTCATATTCATCATATAAAATGACAGGCTGTAAAGAGAAAGGCCTATTTCGTGTTTGTAGCAGTGACACTATTTTCCTATGTTAACTATGGCCTATTTGTGTGCATTAGATTAAGAATTAATCTACCTCTGTCATAATATTGTAGAAAAGAAAGATTGTGTTTCAAACCCCATGCTCAGATATAATACTAAAATGTTACATGTAAGCACATCTTGTCGATTTAAAGCTGTATTTTCATAAGTGTGCATGTAGCTAGTGTTTTTGCCACTGAACTGAAAGGTCTGTGCCTTTCAAAATTTGAACTGAAGACCTTTGACTGGACTTCCCAGAAAAAGCAGGCCTTGTTCAGTAAAAAATACAAAAAATGATGAGAGAGGGATCTGAACTGCAGTGAAACAGATAACATGACCAACCGAAATTACCCTTAAGGTCAAACCTCCCCATAAATTGTGCATTAGCTCTGAGCAAAGACCTTTGAAGCCAAGGAGGAAGAGGGTAGAATAAACATTGGCTCGGGCAGATGGCCTGGTCACATGCCCCAAAGAGAAATGGAAACTTAGAGGGGAAAAGGTGGGGGCCAGATATGAAACTACTTCTCATATAATGCATTGCCATACATTTAACATTGAACACATTTTCCTAAATAAAAAGAGCATTGAGTGTTTCCCTGAGCTCACCCCGGACTCGTTGTAAATGGATTAAAGTCTTGTTGGGGCCATGGAAAAAATGTATTTTTTTAATGTACAGCACTTAAGTTATGATATAAATTATGATTCTGGCATTTTCATAAGTCTGAAGAACTAGAAATTTGGTGAAGTGATAGACTGTGAAATTAATGATTGAATTGGGAGTGTCCCATTTTTAGCTATTTCGGCGCAGCAGCAAACCATGAAAAACGATAGCTCCGCTGAGCAAGGGAATGCTGAAATAGAATTAGTATTTTCTGACTTGTCATAAAATGTAGAATCCAAAAATATATAGGTTCATTCAGTTATCTGAAAAATCAGGATTGCTGCTACATTGTGAGATTTTTCAACACAAAAAGGTAAAACCCACCTCTCATTTTTGGGTGATGTATTTTCCTCCGTCCTCAGCTTCCTTAACCCATACCTCCCAAATTCTGGTCCTATCAATATCCAGTGGGCGTCTTGGTGGGAGGTGAAGGGAGAGTGCTAGCCAATCCTAACCGTGGGCATTATGGTAATGTAGGAGTGTCATCAGCCCTATAAGAGATCAAATTTGCATCAGAACAGGGATTTGTTTTACTTTATTCCTGGAGGTAGTCTACTGCTGGACTTGCGAGGATCAACTAGCAGAGAGGCCTCAATCTTCGCATTGCAGACAGTGACAAGGAAATCTATAAGTTAGCTGGGACCCGTACCAGAGGAGACAGAGGAGCCAGAGGAAGTCTCGGTGCAGGACAAAATCCTTGATTGAAGCCCTTGACTATACATGTGCTGTCCTCAGAGAATCCCTATTGTTTTTCGCTGGGTGCCCCATAATCATGGCCTCCCATGTAAGTAGAGTAATCCAAAAGCCATCACATTTGTGGGGAGCAACGTGCCTCTATCCCTTTCCGTTAGTGGGTAGGGGGGATGAAACTGGGTAGGCCATTCGTACATTTTATTAAATCTCACTCAAATTATTTCTCCATAGAAAACCACCCTCTCTGTGGAAATTAAATGTGTATACCCTTAGCACCTTTAATTAAAATAAATCAATTAATTCCCATATAGAAGAATAACAGGATGAGTGTTGTTAGAGTTTGAAACTAACAAAATTCATGCCCAGTGGGTTAGAACTTGTATAGACAATAAAGACTTGGGTGACGACTGTCCTTCTGAAACCCCTGACTTCTGTCTAGAAGGGGGGTCCTGAATCCCAAAAGAAGTAATCCTAGAATGCTACCTTTCAAGTGAATGGGGAGGGGGTAAAACGAAATTTCCCATTTATTCCCCTGCATCCCAAAACAGAATTAGCAAGCATTACATATCATTTGTATGTGTGTTCCAAAAGAAAATTTCCCATTCATTCCCATGCATCCCGAATTTGAATCCCAAAGCACTTCATGTCCTTTGAATGTGTGTTGAAAAACAATGTTGCAATTGAGTTCCTTTTCCAAACTTTGCCTTTCAAATAAAAGCCTAAAAAATAATTTCCCCATTTGAGCTCCTTTTCCAAACCTTGTTTCTGGATGAATAGACTGTCCTCCCTGGGAGTGAATGGGAAGAGATGGTTAGATTTCTTTAGTGACTGGGGCCTGGTTGTTTGCAATGGCAACCTAAGTAGCGATCTTCAGCCCCCATATACCTGGGAAGGAAATTAGGAAAAGTCAGTCATTGATTACTTAATCCTCTCTAGGGATCTCTTTGATGCTTCCTCCAATTTGGAGGTTAGGCCTACTAACAGAATCGACCATAATATGCTTACTCTGAGAATGTTAGAAGACGTCTCGAATATGGGGTGTGTGTATGATACAGATCTGTGTGTGAACATAGGGGGAAACTGGGTGGTTAAGTTCAAGCGAGATGGGAAACAAGTGAATACAAATCTGAATAACTTGCTCACAATGGAATCTAGGGCAGAATTGGTAATTCTGTGCCAGCCAGAAAAGTTTCTACATTTTCTATGGGAGTTGGATAGACCAGAGACAATGGGGTAAATGAAGGTCCTAGGCATAAATACAAGTTTAACTATATGATCTTGCTACGGAAGAGGGAACTGAGAAAACACATTAGAGCCCTGAGTAGGGATGCCATAAATAGCGAGGCGTTTTCAAGGGAAAAGAAAATTCTGATTAGGGTGTATCCAAGTTGGTCTAGGGCCCAGGGATACCTAAAATACCAACATCATGGCAAACTACTGTTTCAAACTCTAATTACAAAGAATACTTGCAATTTCTGGTGCCTAGTAAATGGCAGAAGGATCTCCCAGTCCTCATCTCAAGCCAATTGCGTATCAGAGGACCTGGGGGCAGGTCACTTCCACTCTGTTTTGGGGAAGATTTCCAGTGACATAATGGCTCCGGACAGAGTCAAGGGAAGGTAGGAGTTTATAGGAATCATAGGACCCCTGCGCTGATCTACTTCACGAATAATTGTTTTGTTGTTCTCCCTGCAGACATTTCTAGGGTTCCTTTGGGACAAAGCTCCTGAAGTCCTGATATTCATGAGATTTGAAAAGCTGGGGTGGGAACCATGGCTCGAATGGTGCTGGATTTCACTGTTGTCCTGAATTAAGGTAATGCCTGGGTGTAGGCTCACGCAAACGCTGCTGTAAATAGTTAGGTTTTTATGTTGCTTATTTTTAATGATTGTTACAGGGCGGTAGGTTGCCAGGGTCTTGCAAGCAATTGTTGGTACATGTGCCAGACCAGAGGTCTTTATTAAGGCATGGGAGTGCAGGACTGGGGGGTCCTTGGCATGATGGCTGAGTAGCTTCTGTACTGCCCGGCGGGGCTAGGGTGAAGTTGGCGGCTATCGCAGCGACACAACGATCGTCTGTTGTGACTCCAGACCTTGACCTCCTCTCCTCTCAGTGTGTCTCCCTTGAGGTAGTCTGCAACTTATTATTAAAGCTTCTAGTTCCGGAGCCACTTGGCCTAATGGGTTGTCAAGCTCCATCTTAAAAACTGATGTTGACTCCTGGTCTTTGATACTGTACCTTCTCTTTAATAATTCTATTAACAGAAGGCAGTGTCCGAAAGTTGGAGATCTGCTCTCATAATCCCCATTTTCAAGAAGGGTGATTGGGCGGATCCCAACAACTACCGCCCGATTGCCCTTCTGGATGCGGACAGTAAAATCTTTGCAGGGGCAGTACTTTGAGAGTTGGCGAGTTGGGCAGGGAGCATAAGAATCTTAGACAGGGCTCTGACTGGCTTCCGCCGTAGTATATCTACAACTCTCAATGGGCTTGTGGTGAATACACTCAGGGATAGTGCATGGCTGTGATGCCTTTGATACTGTTAACAGAAATCGTCTATGGCATAAGTTGAAGTCCTGGGGTATTCCATTGGGCCGGTTAGATATCTTGGTCTACTTACATCAGAATACCCTGATCCAAGTCTGACTTAACAGTGGGGGGATCTCTCAAATTCCATCTCTACAGAGAGGGCAGTATGGCAAGGGTGCAAACTTGCACCCCTATTATTCATTCTATACCTGGCTGATTTGAAGAACACACTTGATAAACATGCACTAGCTAGTCCCAAAGGTGGAGGGTGGAGAATAAGCTGGATCACATATGCAGATGAAGTGCTGCTTATTGACTATACCCCTAGGGGTTTACAACTACTGTTGGGTGTAATAAGCAGTTATTGTGTTTTTTTATGTGTTATAGTTTTGATTTAAAACGTTACACATACACAATAAATAATACACAGATTAACAATACAATACACAAACACAAATACATTAGCAGTTATGCGTCTGATAACGATCTGGCAGTCAATTCCGAAAAGACCACCATCATGAGATTTTGTAATGGGAAAAAGAAAACTGTACCATATAATTTGTTTATGAAGGGTAAGATGATCTGACCAGTAGTTGAATCAACATATTTGGGCTTCAAGTGGGCAGAATATCCTAATACGGGGCTTGTGGAAGAGACTGAAAGCCAAAATTGACCATCTAGCTGCCCAAATGAAAAATCTTAAAGCTTACAACTGCAGTATCTCCTTGATCCCTTTAATAAAATTCTACAAGGGGAAAATTATTCCGACCTTACTATATGGGATGGATGTTGAATCCCTGGCATGGAATTTGGACTGGGAGCACTTAGAAGGTAGGATATAGAAAAAGGCCTTGTGCCGTCCCATGTCTACCCCCATGGCAGCGCTTCGTTATGAACTGGGTCTCTCATCCCTGAAGGTGTCTATGGAATGGAAACTCTTGCAACTGTTCCCGCTCATTAGGTCCCCTAGGGAAGATTCTCTTTATGAGGAATTCTGTAGGGAAGATCTGAAACAATTCAATCTGTTTATGATATCCTTTGAGGAGTTATGCAAGCTCCATCCTATCAAATATCGGTAAGTCAGCTCTTGACTTGGTTGAGAGGCCTTGTAATGTGAAAATGGCTCCCCTCAAGTCCGATTGGATCAGAACAATTGATTGTATGTGATCTTTATCATTGCATGGGAGCTTTTTGTGTGTGGACAAACCCAGGGAGTACCTGCCTGGTTACCTATGCAGATTCCGGATGGTGGATCTCGAGATATTATGCTGAGCTTCAGGTTAGATCTTCTCCCAACAGGTGAAGTAATATCTAGTAGACCCAGTGAGTGGGTGGTCAAGGATGCATGCTCTTTTTGTCATCTAGAGCTATGTCAGATATTGTACAATGTCCTAATTGAATGCCAGGCAACAAGAGTAGAAATCATACCATCATTGCATCACTTTGTGAGTGACCCAAGCGGGTTACAGGCTATAAGGTTTTGGCCAAGACTGTCCTCAGGCCACGAAACATTCTTAACAATGGAGCTGATCAAACTGTTAAAAACATTGGAATTATATAAAGACTTTTCCTGAGGACTGGGCAGAAGTAAACATTATGATCCAGGATGTGTACATGTTTTAGTATTATGTGAAAAGTCACATTTTTGGTTGTAACACTTTTAATACATTTTTAAAAAACATGCTTTTCAAATAAAACCCCAAAACGATTTTCTCAAAATAAAGCCAAAAGCATTTTTCCATTGTCGTCACACTCCCTGGACCTTGCCTTCAAATCAGAGTAGCCATGTCCAGTTGATGCCTGTAGGATCCGGGTTGCTGGGAGTAAAGTCTATTGGAAACAACTAAGCAAATAATGTGTGTTTTGTATGTTTCCTATTGGTTAATTTGCAGGAAATCTGATGTAAATTCTGACTGCCAAATTCAAAATGTTACCTGTGTCATATCGCAAATGAAGGTCCGTTAAACCTGTGTTAGTCAACTGGTGCAAGAAATTTGAATTTGTGATACTGTGTATGCCACAGCATTGGTGGCAGATGTTTGGTTGTTATTAAATCTTGTCAAACCTTGAATAAATGTATATTCTTAGTATACATTGGCCCATGGTTCCTAGCTAATTGGTGGTACAGAGGGTGTTTGTTGGGGTGATGTGAGACAGGTTGGAGGCCTCACTAAAATTAAAAGTGTAGAAGTGCTTTAGGTGCGCGCCATCTTGCGTGGGGGCAAAGGAACTCCCTGAGTTGAGAGTGACCGCCTAATAAACCGTGACACACAGACCCTGCCTAGCAACCCACAGTATGCACAAAATTTGTAAACACCTCGAGAAACCAAGTCCTTTTTTGATCCTTTTCTGGACATATTCACTCTCATCCTCACCACCCCTCAACTCCCCAGAGGTTGTTTATTGCACAAGACTAGTATGATATACTTTTCCAAAAATATTTGCTGCAATCTTTGAGGCCTAAGGGCGATGTCTGCGGCTCAAATATGACATCCATTTCAAAACTGTTGACATTACTAATTTTTCTCAATTGACCAATCAGTGCATTTCAAATATTCCCTGACACATTCTGGGCTCTATGATTGATCGATAGGCATTCATGGACAGTGAAAGAGGTAATAAATCTGTGGGCCAAACTGAGATATTACTATTGTTTACCTACTTTTTAACAAACCATCTGGAAGGATTAACAACGAATGTGCAAAAGCACACTTTTTTGACAAGCCCACCACTGGGTGTGCATATTTGATGAAAATCCCTCCAGCATTTCAGTCTGTAGACACGACAGAATTTTAGCAGATTCAATGCGGATTTCACAAAGTTTGGGACCCTTTTGACAAAACCGCATGCAACTTTCCAATGAAATTCAGAGTCAGGTCTATGGGGTCGATTCATGGAAATATTTGTGTGGAAAATCAGGGATTTGAGTGCCAATCTGTGTGCAAATCCCTGTTGGGCGATTCATGGAACCTTATGTGCAGGACTTTTCCGGGACTTGCGAGGATTCCACGCAGGCCCAACTGGTCTCTGCGAGTGGAAGAGCACCTTGTGCGAGACACCATGCAGAGCATTGGCGAGGCCTGAGTAGAGGGCTGAGTAGGTGGCAGAACTCAGAAAATGAGGAAAAACAAGGGAAAAAGTAGGCGTTACGAGGCACAAGCCACCGGCAGTCCATAGCACACCCACAAATGCGCACGACCAAGCCTACTCATGGATGTGACCGCACAACCGCTTGCATGCGAAATGCCCACGCAAATTGCTCGATCTCTGCGCCACCCGAAGGCAGGCGTAAAGACACTTGCACATAGGAATCAAAGCACGGAGGTGGGTTTGCATGTCAGGTTTAGGGGGGCATGTACGCAGACGGAGATTTGATCAGACTTAGGGGTGCGCATACGCAGTGTAGTATGTTGCAGGAATGGTTTACGAGATTCTCACTCACGCAGATTTTCAGAGTTTTACCCGAGTTATGATACATCATACGCATGTTGTTGGGATGCCAGTAACAGTTATGGGGGACCCAGCGCAGGGGCCTCCACACACTGTTTGAAGGGTGCATCAACTTGCGCCTTTGGGTGCACGCATAGGTGGCTGTTCTGGCTGTTTTTGCTTTGCGTGGGGGCGTGTTGGCGGCATTCCAGGCGCGACTTGCGAATATGGTTACTTTGCGCAGTGAATTCCATGGATACACAGGGCACTCATTTTTTATTCTGTGTTGTTCTCAGCACGCGGCCTCTGCTGGAAAAATGTTCACTTTTCTATGAATCAGGCCCTATATGTTTTGGCGAAAGTTTCATGCAGATTCATCAAATGACATCAACTCATAGGCCACCCAAAAAGTCCTTGTCTCCTGGGGAGTCCAGCTTTACCATAACTACAGTGTCACTATTGCCGACCTTGTCATATATACCAGTTATTTTTTATTTCCTGTCTCTTGTCTGCTAGATATTTTTCTGGCTTGCTTTCTTTTTCCCCATTCCTCTCTTACTTTCAATTTCTTTTCTCCATTTTACATTTTCTTTATTTTTCTTGATGCTCCTGCTCCTCTTTGATTAATGTTTGATTCTTTTCTTAATCCCTTCTCTGTTTTCTTCCTTTTCTGGCATTCTTTGTTTGCTCTTTTTTACCCTATCATTTCATTATTCTGTCTTTGTTCCCCCCTAATTTCTGCTTCTTTCTCTCTTTCTTTCTTTCTTTCTTTCTTTCTTTCTTTCTTTCTTTCTTTCTTTCTTTCTTTCTTTCTTTCTTTCTTTCTTTCTTTCTTTCTTTCTCTTTAAATATTTGCATATTTAATGATTGTATATGTATTATTATATTTATTATAGTTTATTATTATATGTATTGTATTATATATTCGATCATGCAGAGGAACAGTTACATGCCTTTGCATGAAATCCCGCCCCCCTACCTCCTGCATGTTGGAAGCCTGTGATTGTGCCATGCTTGACACCAGCAGCTATGACCATACCACGGCGAATATTCGAAAGAAGGTACCCTCTGAGAAAACCCTATCAAATGTATGGCCGAAGAGACCATAATCTGAAGGAGGTACTCGCAGAAGGAATATGAAAAAGAGCGAAAGAGGAGCTGGTGACATCATGAGAGACGAGCATGACGCCCTGAGAATACTGACTGAAGAGATGCATGGACCTTATAGAAACTGATGACGAAGATAAGAATTGAGTAAACCTTCATATGCGAGGAGAAGATTGCACGTGTGATGCACTGCAGAAAATACTAGCCGTTCAATAACTGTTCAGATGCTGTAACGCAAGTAGATTAAGAAATCTTAGAAGCTGACTATACGTAGTGAATAGAACTGCAGGCGAAGCCGGCATTGTATAGAAACTGAACATCTGTGTCATGAATTTAGTAAGCCCGGACCCATGTAGAGGAAAGGTCGAGAACTGTGTAGCAGCAAGAATAAATTGAGATCGTGGACATGAATGACCATGCTGTCTGGCCTGGTGCCAAAGCTAAGGCAGCCAAGACAAGTTATCTATTCTTGAAGGTGGTGAACGTGAAAAGCTGAATCATCCCTTGTCAAGGTGCAAAGAAAGAACACCAAGCATGCCAAGTTTTATTCATTTAAGACAGTTAAATGCTGCAAAATGGACCAGATTGTGGTATCCTGTCACGTGAGCCAAGGATGGAAACAGAGTTGAGCGTGGAGTTCAAGAACAACGATAGTGCGTGATCGCACTCCTTTATATTCCCAGAGACAAGAATACTCTGCAAGGTCAAGTTCAAAAAAATCTTCATGGCAGAAGGCATGGGTGATCAGAGATGATGGGCTAATTTGGTGGGAGGTAAAGTCAAGTCCACCTCCTGGCATATGGGTCTGAGCTTATGTGCTGCTAAGTGAACCAAATGTTCCAGACATGGCACAAGCATGCCAACCAAGTTTAGAGGGTTGTATAATGGAGGGCCTTTTGTTTGAAAGTCAATGATATACTGTGTACTTAATAGTGTTGAAGATGACATGATTTAGAGGTGGGTATAAATTGTCCACCTGACAGTAGAAAACCAATCACAATCCCACCCTCTATAGAAAGTATACTTAGATGTTCCCCTTCAACCTATCACAACCTCTCGTAGGTTTTTCTTATTTACCACGTAGTGTGACATCACATCTGATGTATTTTTTTCAAAAAAAAGAAAAGGATGTTTTTATGAGAAACGCATTGAGAGCTCGAGCGAACGTCCATTGATGTCCGTTGTAACTCCCTGTTTTAGATAATTTTTGATAAAACAGCAACCTTTGCCATCTTCCTGAGTTGGTTCAGTTATTTGGTGTCAGAGTTATTCTGCCTCACATGCACGATATCCAAAGGGCCATATGCTCAATATTAGCTATATAATATATTATATTTTTATATGTAATTTATATAAAAAGCACATTGAGGCCACGCAAGTGGGGAAAGAGCGCTATATAAATAAGCAAATACAATGCATTATATGTATTATTATGAATTGTATTTCTTTGTTCGATTGTTCCTTTTTCTACGTGTCCTCTTTTTTGCCATGCATTCATTCTTCCACTTCTCTATTACTTTCTATTGCCTTCGTGAAATATAGTTATTTTTGTTTCTTTGTCTAGAGTCTTATGTTTGCATTTAGTTCGTTTTCCTTTCATTCTTCGATCCCCCATCTCTTTCTTCCTGACATGTTTTCCTGCAATCCTGTTGAAAGTGCTATAGTTTTTGTGCTCTTTGCTTCCCTCCTTTTCTGTTTCCTTTGCTGTTCTTTTATCTCAGGCTTTTTTCTTTCTTTCTTTCTCTTTGTCACTTCGCTCTTTTTCGGTCCCTGGTTTGCCTTTCCCCGTCCCTTTCTTTTTGGGGCTGTGTACGCTACAGGCTCCCACTGGACTGTGCGCTTCCCTGCTCCACCCCAGAGTACTAAGGGTGCAGCACTGTACCTTCCGCGATGGCGCCCTGCTGTGTACTCTGGCCAGGCAGCTCCAGTCCCGGCCCGCCCCTGCGGGATCCTCACCTCCCCCGTCCAGCAGGTGCCCCCTTTTGTTGTGTCTCTGGAAGCCCCGCCCCTCGGAGCCCGGATGCTTCGGCTCTCAGTCTGGGAGATGCCTGCGCACATGTGCGCATCCTGAGGGTAGCACCAGCGCTGATGCTGGCAGGGTCGCACGCTCTGCGCACAGTGTTTGGAACGGGCGCTGGCTCAGAGGAGGCGGTGATGCTCCGGAGACGCGGGGCTCTTTGAGGCGGGAGTGCGGAGCCATGAAGCCCGAGACGGGAAGCCGAGTGAGCAAAGGAACCGGGGAAAGGATCGCCAGCCTGCTCGGGACGCTGCTGTGCCTGGTGCTGCTAGTCGGCCAGGCGGCCCCTTGCCCAGAAGCCTGCAGGTGCTACGGGACCTCGGTGCAGTGCCTGGAGCCCAACACACTGCGCAGCTTCTCCGTCTTCGCCGAGATGGAGAACCTCACGGAACTGTGAGTGCCACTTACGCTCACTTTTCTCTTCTTTCAGCGGAGTTAGGACCGTGTCATGGGTTGTCTGGTGGTTAATACTGGGCTGTGGCTATTTTCAGCGCACCCGATTCTGGCCGGTATCAACGCGAATCATTTCGAGTTGCTGTGAACTGCCCAGCATCACACAGTTCAAGCTGCTTAAGGGCCGCTTTGATATCAGTCCCGAGTCTCCTGCTCCTTTTGTCATGTTTTGCCCCGCGTTAGACAGCAATTTCTCTTGTGCCGCGCCTGTTCAACAGTGTCCCCAATTGTTCGTAGATTTGGGAACTGGCAAAGGGGAGTCAAGACTGAAAGTTGGCTCTCCTAGTTAGAGAGACCGGGCCTTATATATCTCTCAGTTCGTATAATACTTCGAATTGCTGTTCAGAGCGTTGCGCGACCCATCGGGTGGGGTGCAAGTTAAATAGATACACTACCTGCCCCGCGCCCCCCGCTGAACATCTGAGGTGGCGGGGTGCAATGCAAAGATGATGCCCCATATTGACGGGTTTCGGGAGAAGAGCAGCGTTCGCCAATATTGGCAGTGTGGCGTCTGTGAATTGTGCATTTTCATTCGATTACTCGCAGGTAATGTCCGGGTGGGAACTACTCACGTTGGGGCCTCTGCTGTCGGTCGTGCGGTTGCGCTTAAGTTCTGTATTTGTGCGTGTGTGCTGGCACTGGATATATGCTGACGCCCGATCACCTGGGTACACTGTTTTAATGCCATGCTGTAAGGTTGCGGGTGGACTGAAATGTGGCGATGATGCTCGAGCGGGTCCTTGGGTGTGGTGTCGTGTGTTTGTGAGACAGAAGGGGTGGCGCGCCCACTATTCTTATAGCCTTAGCGCCGGGTAGATTTAGCGATGTGCCGAGGATCACACAGTGCGAGGAGGCAGAGATTAGAGCCCAGGGCTTGCCTTACCCATGGAAACACGCTTCGGAAATCAGGCCCAGGTGTCGTTGCCGCTGCCGTTGCTGCTTTGACTTTTCAGTCGCTGGCTGCGCCCCATGTTTGCTCACACCTGCTTGCCTTGTGAATCCGACCATCGTGTCAAGGTAGAGGGCGCGAGGGCGGTGGTGGGTGGGGGGTATTGCTATTGGTACTACCACCATATGCGTTGGGGGATGCTCTGAGTTTGGGGGGAAAGGAGGTGCACGCTTCCTCGAACCCTTGCTTGGAAGGCATGTCTTCATGAAGTAGCCGGAGACTGAGGCGCGCCTGCCCGCGGACTTGAGGAGGGGTTTCCAGACCTGCTCTTTGACTTACTTTGTGCCCCGGTGCCCCCTGCGCATATCCTCACCACAACCCCCCCCCCCCCCAGACTAGCTTCCCTTTCACAACTCTCTCTGTTAAAGGGTGGCACGCCTGTGTGATATTCGGCATGCCGCTAGAGTGCTGCCCGATCACTCTGGTGTTGCGATTTCCACGCGTGTTCCCGTCCCTCGAAAGCCCCGCGAGGCGTGTGTGCTCGTGTTGATGGGTTTGGGGACATGCCTCTATTCTTGTATTCCGTGTTCCTCCACTTGAGTTTAATGGCGTGTTGCCATCATCTGTGGGAACTCCGAGACGAGAGCTGACTCCATTCTCACTTCCCCCAGCTGTGGGCAGAGGTTGCGGGACGTGTCTGGGAGCCCCCTCCCGCTTCGGTGGTGCTCCAGTCGGCACGTCGGTGGAGGAGCCGAGAGTCAGTGCAGACGGGTTTCACAACGTTTTCGTGTTTTTGAGTAATGGCTTGTTTTGCTTCACCCCCACACGCCGCCACCCACCACACCCAAACACATTCGCCCCCCACCCCCATGCCTCAATAAATCGCTCCGCGCAGTTTTGCGTATCGGCGAGTGCCCCGCTCTGAGACCCCCGACCCCCTGTTGACATTAATGCCCGCCGTTTGCTGCCAGAGGCGGCCGCTGTCCTTCAGCACCCCCTGAGCGGGAGTGCCAGAGAGGCGCGAGCTGCTCCCACTGGCCCGCGGACGCTGCTCCCCTGCTCAGTCCTATAGAATAGGGGGCAGATGCGAACTCGCAGATCGATCGAAATGTTAGATCACGATATGAACTGTGTCGCAACATAGATCTGTCATGTCGCGATAGTGTGTGTTTGATCACATCATGCGACTGCCATCTGCGGCATCGCAATGGGATATATTGCGTTGCATAAACTTAAACCCGTTTTCACGTGTCGATGGCATCACAGCGGTGGTTTATGTCATCCTAATATGACTCTATGACGTCACAATGGGTGGTAATGTCCAATGCGAGTATGTATTGCTATGCAACATGTCCTCCTGCCGTTTAACAGTTTTTAAGTGGGTACTTTGATTTGTCCAGGATCAAACAAGTTGGCCAAGGGGGGCAAGTCGGGGTCACAACATAGGCTGAGATGTTTTACGCCGGTACTGTGTGCCTGTTGTGGTTGTCCTGAGGTATTGGCAAGGCGGGGTAATGTGCCTAGCTGCCCGAGTTCCACGATTCACCCCCTGGGTCTGCATGGTTTCTGAAAAGGTGCTACGTGTGTACATGATAAACAAAATTTACGTCACTGTTCTAAGTAAACAAAATAAACAGCTGTATCCTTTTAGGAGCTGCTAAAAAACAAGTACATATCCGCTGAGGAAATGTGGCGCTCTGACCCCCACGCCACGTCATCATGTAACCCATACAAGGCACCACGTCTTCCTAAGGCGCCTTACCACTGTGTCCTCAATAATAAGGCACACTTTCCAGTCCCTGCGATATCCTCTACAGTAAAGGCTTCAAAACTGACCAGGCCACGCCCTTGGGTTCATAAGGTCACAGCAGAGAGCCGCTGAGTGAAACATTCAAGCAGACGCAACCTGATCGCTGTGGTAATGACTACGCGAATTTCAAGGAATCAAACGGACTCCGCCCACTGTCATATTTCTGCCATGAGCCTTTCCAACCCATTCCTTCCTGTCTGTGTTGCTTTAAAATAAAAGGTGAACACCTTTTATTCTGCTCACATTCGACCTACAGGGGCCTGTTGTCACGCAAGCCTTCTTTAAGTGCATATATGGAGCCAGACCCAGACACTGTTCTCACCTAGATGATGGGGTTGCCTTGTGCACCTCCTTCACTGACTGGGCTGAGGAAAAGATGCACGTAATTCACTGCGGTGATGTGGATGTGCGCATGGTGTGCAGGAGACCAACATATTTCGTACAGCCAGGCTTCTGAAAAAGGGGCGCCTTCCCCGTGCTGCTCGTGGTGTTGGGACTGTGGGCTCGGCTAACCCGATGCACGCCGAATTCTCACAGCAGCACCCTCCTTTAGCTACAAGGGCTGGCTCTTCCACCTCCCGAATCATGACTTCCAGGCCGAGTCCCAGAATGACCAGAAACCCAGGTGGCCATCTCCACTGCAATGCATCACATGTCAGAGTTTCATGCACACCTTCATGGATATCATGAACTCCTGAACGGATGTCACACATGATAAAATTGACCATTTACAAACTGCTCGCTACAAATTCGAGGGGTTCTTGGCGCTTACACTCTAGTTGTTTTGTTCGAGCCGTGCGTATCATTTTAGTGGCACCTGGCAAGACCCTTGGTGATGTGCACTGGTTACGTTCCGTTCAATAAAAAGATTATCAAAATGGCCCCAACTGGAGTCTAGGTGCCTTTCACTAGTAGCGACGTCTAGCGATTTGAGGTGATGGTGATTTCGTGCAGCAATGCCAGCCAAATCAATTTCTGATCAACGCATACCCCAAACGTGCCTCTAGGCATTGTGATTAAAGTCAGGGGGCTCTGCACTCTGCTTACTACAGTGAGGAGTTCCTTATGCCTTCCTGTCTTCTTGTCCTTCTGAGCTCTTTCTTTAATGCCGCTATTCACATCTCTTCCTGCTTTCCCCAGGCCTTCGGTCTCACCATCTCTCCGCTCCCTATCATTGCTTGCATTCGATAATAATGGTCAGTGCTGGAAATTGAGAAAATGTACTGGGGGAACCCCCCCTTCGCGGGTGGGGGAGGCGGTTTGTTAGTTGTGTGGGCGAGACTCAGGGTTAGGGGTGGGGTTACGTTTCAAAGGATGTGTGTACCCTGAATATAGGACACTGGCTGCTTTGCATAAAATCAAAGTGCATTTTGGGAACATAAGAATGACCACTAATTTATTGAACATGTCTGCGCTTGCAATTCAAACGTTCATTTCACATGAGCATGTAATGCACACTTACTATGGTGCTCATTTCTCCAGGCGCAGTAGTCACTCTGACAGTAAAATGTGGGCAAAGCAGGAGGCATATGTACAGTTTTGGATGGTTTCATTGTTTGAACTTGGGCTGCTGAGCAAAGAATGCCTTTCACGTGTAGTCTGTGAATAACACTGTGGGCTTGATTGACAGAATGTTTTCCTGTGGGAATGCTCCATTATAAAACACTTCTTTGAATCAGTCCCTGATATGTAACAAGCACCATAAACCCTCCCAAGTTGAGGAAGCCCTCTGCTGCTCCCTGACTGCTTCCTCAACTCGGTGGGGTTTGGTCGACACAGAACAGCGCTCTGGGAGGACCGTTTATGCTGGAGCACAGTTCAGTCTTGTTCCAGCCCAATTCCTCCCCTGATAATCGTATACTGTTCCACTTTCTGACCATCTTTCACAGAAGCACCCATGCACTTGCTTGTCCGCATCTCTCTTCTCTACTCTCACTCTATGTACCTTCAAGGTCTCTTAACTCTGCTAATCAGTTCTTACTTTCTAGCCCTACACCCCCTTGTGCACAGTCCCAAATCCGTTTGTTCTCTCTGCTGGCACCCAGGCTTTGAACACCCCCCCCCGATGTCAGATCCTCACCATCATTACACCTTGCTCGTTCTCGCCTCAAAGCTTTTCTCCTGAACCACAAGTTCTGACTCCCTGCTCCCCTGGATCCTCTTCCCCAGAGGTGCAGCCAGCATTATCTAACAAGTGGGCCCTGAAGCTAATGAGGTGGGTCCACCGCAGTAACATTAACATCTGTAAATGCCCCCACAGCGCTGTTGACTGGGCATTTACAGATTTTGGGTGGGCCTTGCCCGCTCAGGCCCTACTCTGTCTACGCCTCTGCTCTTCCCCATGCTCTGTCCTTTTATTATACTTGAATGTTGTACCGTCTGCTGAACCACTTGTTGCAGCACTTTGGCGAAATCGCTTTCTAAATGAATAAAAATACAAATACAAATAAAAGGAAAGGGGGAGGTGGAAGGGGACGAGAAAGAGATGGGGGAGCGGTCAAGGGACGAGAAATTAAGGGTTATCACAGGAAAGGATAGGAATGGAGTGGGAAGCTGGAAGGCAAAGGAATCGAGGAGAGGGAAGGGAAGGATGGTAAGGGAGAAGGTAGGAAGGTGAATGTGTAGGGAATTAAACTGAAGGGGAGTGGAAGGGAGAAGAGGGAAGGGTAAGTGAGCAGAGGGGAAGGATAGTGTGTGAAGAGAATGGGAGGGAAGAGACATGGAGGGGAGCAGAGGGGGAAGGGAAAGCTGAAAGGGGGCAGGGAGGGAAGGGGAGTTTGGAGCGAATGGAAGGACAGGAGGGGAGAAGAAGGGAGGGACAGGAGGCGTAAGGTAGACGAGTGGAGGTAAGTGGAGTGTCGAGGAAATGGGAGGGAAACAAAGGGGAGTGGTGGGTAGAACGGGGAAGGAAGAGTAAGAGAAAGGGGGATGAATGGGAAGGGGAGTGTGGAAGAAATGGGCAGGAGGGGAGAAGAGCGGAGCGAATCCCCAGGGAAAAGAAGGCAGGGGGAAGGAAAATCGAGGGCTGGATGGCATAGGACAAAGACGAGGAAGAGGAAGGGGGATACAAAGGAAAAGGAATGAGACAGGAAAATAGGGCGAGTGTTAAAGGATCATGGTCTAACTACAGGAGTGTATGAAGTGTGAACTTCTGACCATGACATGTACACTGGTTTCATGTAGTAAGATAGGACAACGTAATGCAATGTGTGCCCCGTTCGCATCACTCAATTCACCGTGCGTAACAACGGGAGGCATTCCCAAGAGGGTGGCCGGCTTGCTCCCCGAGGACCGGAAGAGCGCTGCCTGGTGGCAGGTCAGAGGTCCGCGGGTCATTGGGTAATGCAAAGACAATGGCCGAGGTGTGAAGGCATGCTCAGGAGTCCTCTCGTGCATAGATGATGGAAATGCCAGCGGCAGCCAGTTGCCGCAAGTTATTCCGCTAGGCGCCAGATGTACACTTGCGGGGCGGCTGGGTCCTCAGATGCACTCCGCGCTCATAGAGAAAGCTCCTGTGCCTTGAGATGTACTCGGCCGAGCCCCACCAAAAATCCCGGGTTCATGGCGATTTTGGTCTCACGGCAAAAACGGCCACATTCCTATTTCCTAAACATGCAGCAACTTTCCAGAAATGCTGCTAAGGCGGCGCAAAGGGAGTTCCCGGGCTGTGTATATTTGATTTACTTGAAATGGATTTCAAATAATCGGAATGATAAAGTAGGCCCAGATTCAGTGTCCACGGGCATGCCGCAATCGCAACTTAAACACACCGTAACCGTGATCCACTCCGCAAGAACTTGCCTCCAATCAGCAGAGCACAAACCAACGCAATCAATAGGATTCTTTAAAGGTCTCAGCTATTTATTTACAAAATGCACTGATTTGTGCCTTAGAGTGGCGACATTTGGGTACCACGCCACTGTTTTTCTGGGGGCGGAGAGGTCTGTTAGTATTTGTGCATCAGTCCAGAGGCCTTTGCTCCAGGTTTGCGGCTCTGCACCATTTACCATGATGCCTTCGTGCTCTTTCTGGACTGGACTGCATCTCACACTGACATGAGCAGTGTAGACGTACGCAGATTGCATGCCTGGCTTCGCTTCTAAGCACTATCCTCCACTTTCTTCACTCATAAGAAAGCATTACATTGGCGTCCCTCTTCCTCGTCCCAATACTTACCATTGAGTATGTCCATGTTCCCACAAACTCTTTTTTTCAAGCTGGCCTCATCAGGCCCCTCCCAGGAGGTATAACCTCCCACTTACCCAACACGCGACAGTTCTTTTGTTCCTGCCGGAACTTCTTGACCCGCCCACCCCTCTGTTGCCCGACTCCAGGTATTGTTATCTGGATGGGGCCTGTGTTGTGGTGGCTCTTTGTTGCTGGTTGCTCCGGCTGGTATTTGTCTCCTGGGATGAAGAGCCCGCTGGGGTGCAGGCTCTTCCTGTTTGCCAGTGTCGGTCCCGCCCCTTCCTGTTACATCGCAGCAACATCGGTTGTCTCTACTCTCCGTTATCAGTGGGTGGCCATTTTGGCCTTTTGGGTTTCCTGGTCCCCTCCGGCTGGGGGATCTGGGCTCTGCTTTTGAGCCCGGTTGGGGATCTTCCTTTGGGCCTGGCTATGTTGCTGAAGCCTCCCTTTGAGCCACGGGTCGCTTTCGGGTTGCGGTAGTTGAGGCTGCAGCTACCTTTAGTTACAGTTGCTTCAGCTCAGCGCCTGAGGGCAATCGGGTCCTCCTGTGTCGGCCTCTGTTTCGGTGGCCTTGTTGGAGTCTCTGGTCCTGCAGTGTGTTCCTTCCTTTGTGCATATGGTCTCCTCTTGGTTCCATCATCTCTGGCAGTGGTCCATACAGCTTTCTTTCCTGCTCTGTTCTCTCCTGAGGTGGAGGCATAGCTTTGCTTGGTTGTCTAGCGGGTGGTCTTGCCATTCTTTCCCAGATGGGGTCCTTTCGTCTCAATGTTCATCTCTTGGTCACCTTTGGGGAGGGGGCTGTGGCCGCAGGGCTTCCTCTCCTACTTTCAGCAGTTGGATTGTGTCCTTGTTTGTCCTGGCATCTGAGTCTGTGGGCCTCAGCTGGGCATAGTGGTCCACTGGGGGTGGCTGCCTCCTTCGCTAAATTGTGGTGGGTGCCCTTCCAGGCCTCTTGCTGGGCGGATGGCTGGGCTTCTCTTAACACATTCATTAGTCTTTACCTACTCAACATAGTGGGGCCCTGCTCCGAGGGTTCTGGAGGCGGTTTCTGGTTAGTTTGGTGGAAGTTGCCCATGCCTTTGCTTTGGATTGCCTGCTGTGTGTTGGGTAAGTGGGAGGTTATACCTCCTGGGAGGGTAGGGGCCTGATGAGGTCAGCTTAAAAAAGGAGTCGCTGTGAGCATGGAGATACTCAATGTTAAATCCTGGGACGAGGAAGAGAAGGACTTAGGAGCAATGAAAATTACCATTAAGTAACCCCAGCAGTCTTCCCTTTATGCAGATATGCCATCACCGCCATTACTCATTCGATGTTCAGGGCTCAAGTCGTAAAAAAAAGTAGGCAGACTTTGATTTACGCAATGGGAAGTGATGTCACAGGAAGTTAACACATCCCAGAGTGAAATATGCACATTTCATTCAATTTGTGTTTGCTAATTAAATAAAGGGCACAGGACAAATAAGCATTTGCCAGGAGAACAGATGTTCTTATAACATTGCTGGCTCTGTATAAAAGGTGCTCCCCTTTTATTCCAATAATCTGTAACAGAAGATGTTTTATATAGTACAGTAGCAAATTCCTAGGGAAGCAGTGTCTCGCGAGAAATCATATATTCAAAATCCAACTCAATGGATGGCTCTGGAGGCAACAATGTGAATATTATTCATGTAGTGGTCACTTTTATAAATCTTTTTAGAATATATTAGAAAGCCATATAAAAACACACAGCTCAATTCCACAATAAACACACAATAGACATCATTTAATAAAATTAACCAACAATTGTGCAAAGACGCTTAAAAAATCAGATGTAGTGCAAAGGGGCAGCATCACATGTGCAAAAATACAGCTAGATTTGCAAAAGACCCGATTCATGGAATATTTGCCTGGTTCAAAGTGACTTTGCACCGCTGAAAAGTGACTTTGCTCTGCCGACACAAACCCTGATTCATGGGACTGTGCAAAGTGTATTTCTGTAGTGCAAAGTCCAGGCAAAGTCAGCACACAGTCATGTTTGCATTTAGAAATGACTTTGCCTGGACTTTGCAGGGCAAAAATGCACTTTGCACAGTTCCATGAATCAGGCTTTGTGTCGGCAGAGCAAAGACACTTTTCAGCCGTGCAAAGTCACTTTGAACCAGTCAAATATTCCATGAATCGAGCCCTAGTTGTTTTGCTACAAACGCAGTCACCATCTATTTACAACAATTCTAAACAACAATATATTGTCCTTTACATATTCATTATTGCACAGATCCCTCTAAAATAAGGTCTTTTTCAATTGTAAAATGCAAAAAAAACACTATTTCACAGTCGTCTACTAGAGGTAGTTTAAGTGGAGCAGAGACATTTTTTTATCAACCCACTCCTCAGCACCCACCGCTAACCTTCCCTAATTCTCATCATCTAGAGAAACACTGGAAGTGACGTCCGTATTCAGCAGAATCTGGCTGCCTCATCGGATGGCGCCTGGGGTATTTCCAACCATCCTGTCGAGTCGTTATTAATTCTAAAACGACATCAAAACGTACATATACGTGCAGTTAAAATACACTCTTCACAAATTGCCTGTCCAAAAAAATATTGCGCCCCGTGTTTGCTCCTACCCCCAATGAAAGACTGCTGTGGAGCCGTTACCATTAGATCTTGTAGAATTGCTCGTTGGGGGGAAAAAATCCATCTCCAATTCAAATGCAGGAAACCAAATCCTGAAACAGCACACGACATCTGTGGGTAAAACCTCTCATTCTTGGTGGTGGCGCCTATAACTGAATACGCCAAACGGGTAGGAAAGCAGGCCAGCACACCTGCCGCTGCCGCATTCTGGAGTCTTCTCTAGAGTAGAGCGCCACTTCACCCTTTTCGGCTGAGGGGATGTGAGTTGGTTCGCTGCCCTGGGAGAGGCGCAACTTGCGCTCGAGTCCGGGGCCTGACATTCTCTACTGCACACCGGTGCAGTATTTAGTTTTATATTTTATTTCTCGAACCTTTGAAACACAGCGGGGCGTCGTCCGCCGTCTCAAAAAATTGGGCGCAAGCCGCCCGGACGCACGTTCCGTCACTTGTGCCCTGGCCTTAAAGAATGTTGAATTTGTATTTCATTAATGGGCGAAGTTTCCGCAGAAAAACACTGCTAGGAAAGGGGCTGGCAGTGTGCACCCTGCGTGGGGGAGCTGATTCTGGGTAATGCATTCGGAGGCAAGGAATTCATGGGCTACGCACGAGCAGGACCGTTGGGGGCACGAACACTAATCTTGAAATACACTCAGAAACAGGTGTGGGGCCGAAACACGTGCACGATGGTACTAGGTTAGCAATGGTGAAGCTGGAGACTATGTTGGTGTGTGTGGCTGGGATGCTGGGCAGGTCGTGTTGAGCGGCTCTTATCTGCCAGCACATCTCCGTTTCTCTTAACACATGAATTCGAAAGGCTGTCCACTTGAACAGTCTGCCCCCAAGTGCCCAAGCCCCTGCCTTTATCCGAGGAAAACAATGGGCGACTCTAGCCGAGTGAAGGTCAGCGCGCGGTGCTGCTTGCCCCCGCCGCCCTCCGATACCCCGCGGACCGGCTGCTGCCACTCACGGCCCCCCCTGAAAGGCCGAGAAGCGCCGGCTCAGGGCTTTCCCTGATGTCCGACTGCGGGCCGGGGTCACGGTAGCGGGCCCTCGCTGCAGAGCACAGGGGTGGGAACGTGAGGCAAGCGCTGCTCCCTGCGTTTATCTGGGGGGCGATCTCCGCACCCAGGGAAATCGAGGGTCTGTTCCCAGCTTTCCCGAAGTGAAACGCATTCATGAGGAGAACGAGAGTATTTCAGAAATGTTGAAAGATTTCTGAGGCGCGGACATGCCGCAGGGGTGTCGGTCGACACTCCTTCCCCTCGCAGGGCGCTGATCCCCGCCTCATGGGAAGCATGACAAGACCCCGCAGAAGAAAGCACCAAGCCCAGCTGGCCAATCTTTAAAATACAACCAGCAACATGTGGGGTCAGTGTCACGTGCCTGGTTATGACATGACACAGCTTTTCATCATCTAAAATGGATGAAATGAGGGGAGTTGGGTGCTCATTGAGTTGTTTCTAGTTAGTTGTTTCATTTTAGACCACATAACGTGTCCTCCATACGAGGCCATTTTAAGTCACAGAGGTGTTTAGTGCGCACGTTTTTCATAGACTTCGATGTCCAAGGAGACTATTATCATCCTTAAAATGTTTTTATAGTGACAGTGTTATATTATATCCAGCTCTTTAAATGGAAACTGAGAAGTGCATGTACTCAATATCCCCGAGTACATGCTTACTGTTGAGAAGTGCAGGTACTCCACCACTAAAAATAGTGGTTTCCTGATGAGAAGTGCCGCCCCTATGAAATACAAATAGAAGAAGTGCAGGTACTCAGGACTGGCAAGTACCTGCCCATTTAAAGCACTGCTTATATCTTATATAAAAAAAGGGTTAAGATGTCTGTGCAAGCTCCTCTGCAAACTCTGGGCCTAATTCAGAGAATGTTTAGCACAGAGTAGTCACATTGCACTGCAAAAATACATTTTACACCGGGCCAAATTCACAGAGCGGAGCAAAGCGACTTTGCACTGCAAAAGTACTCTGCGCTGCGCTAAATGGGCCTAATTCACACAAAAAGCACACCTGGGTGGAATAAGGGGTCGATTCTTAGATTTTCCTGCAGAAATTACGCACGGGCTGCGCGCCGAGAAGGATACTACGCACGCCTGCACGCAGGAAGAAAACTGCATGCAACGCATATTCATCGAATTGTTTGGGCAAAAGTAACCGTATTGGCAAGTCACGGCTGGAACGCCCCCGACGTGCCCACACGCAAAGCGTGAAACTGCCAGATCAGCTACCTTTGTGCGCTATTCCGAATACACGCATATTTCAAACAGTGCGTGGGGTGCCCCGTAATCAGGCCTGCAACTCGGGGAGCCTGCGCGGGGTGCCCCATAACTGTATCCAGAACCCCGACAACATGCTTATGAAAATGTGTAACTCGGCAATACCTCTGGAAATGTGCGTGCAAACCCACCTAAAACGTTCATGTACCCGCTACACAGCTTACGTGCACCCCTACGTAACATCAGAACCCCAATTGAGTACATGCACCCCGAAATCCGGCATGCAATCCCACCTGTGCGGTGAAAATCCTACACACAAATGTACTTATGCCAGATATGATCAGGTGTGCGCTTCAATTGTGGAGACTTATTCACAAGAAAGCTTTTAAAGGTCCCTCCTGGTTACCCAGGTGAATAAACTGGGAGTGGTAAACCAATTGGCGGAAGTACCAGAACCAAAAGTTGGGTGTCCAAAAATGAATGCGGGCAACACAAAACAGGAAGAGGGAAAATATGAGTCTGTAAACACTTTTTTTTTCATTTTTTTTATTTTGGTTGGCTGATAAATCAACCTTACAAAATATGTGACAATACTTCAATGCACAATTACTTTACACCATAAAACAGATAAAATATCATCTTTATACAGTTCACTGTTAATCGAGAAATTACGGACTCAGACCTCAGCGTAAACATTAAACATGAAAAGAAAAAAAACCAAAGTTAGTGCCATCACAATATCCAACATGAGGATGCATAACCCCTTCAATTCCCCAGTTATATTAGACATAAGCCACGCAAATCAATGGGCAACCAATAAGGGACTCAAGTTAGCTAAAACGGAATTACCGCATTAACAAATTCTACCAATGCAATCTGTATGGAGGCCTTTGTGTTGGTTAGAAGGTATACCCACATTTCCTCACTGGAACGAAATAATAAAAAGTGACAGCACTTATTAAACAGTTGGTTCCGAATTGGAGTCAAAACAGGACA
The DNA here is from genome assembly GCF_040938575.1 of Ambystoma mexicanum. Lineage (NCBI taxonomy): Eukaryota > Metazoa > Chordata > Amphibia > Caudata > Ambystomatidae > Ambystoma > Ambystoma mexicanum. Next base: position 1,073,708,657 of record NC_090921.1, on the reverse strand, counting down.
ATCGACTACCAAGTGGCACAACGATTCAATTTGGAGTGGATCCTTACAATATCGACAATATGTGTCATCTTTAGAAATAAGGTGTCTCCTGGCCAGGATCTGTCTTGTCAAACATAAATTCAACCAAATTCGTAACATTTGGGATCTTACAAAGGAAGACAGGCATTTCACTAAATATGGTTCCATAGTGCGATAGCTTTTGTGCGAAAGCACAGTGGTTCCACCATCCACATAGTCCGATCATTGACTACAAGTTTGAATCAAATCGACTTGGTGCAGTTTCAATTTAGCTTTGGTGGGATTAAACACCTTTTCTGGGATGGAAGGCTATGGAACAGTAACTGGGCGGATTTCTTTTTTGCGTTTTCAGATCTTGTTTCAGAGTATTCAGTGGTCTAAAGCCATGAAGGCATGGTAGCTGGGTGGGGGGGCATTAGATTAGCTGCAAAGATAGAAAGAAGGAGGAGGGAGCACCGGAAAGTGGACAGTGATATTATCTGTAAGCCAGGATGGCTGTGGGCCAATATTGCCACCTGCAGTGATGGGTAAACCAGGATGGCTGTGGGCCAGTGTTGCCACATGCGGTGATGGGTAAGCCAGACCGGCTGCGGGCCAATGTTGCCACCTGCATTGATGGGTAAACCAGGATGGCTGTGGGCCAATGTTGGCACCTGCGGTGATGGGTAAGCCAGGGCGGCTGTGGGCCAATGTTGCCACCTGCGGTGATGGGTAAACCAGGACGGCTGCGGGCCAAAGTTGCCACCTGCGGTTATGGGTAAGCCAGGACGGCTGCAGGCTAATGTTGCCACCTGCGGTGATGGGTAAGGCAGGACAGCTGCGGGCCAATGTTGCCACCTGCATTGATGGGTAAACCAGGACGGCTGCGGGCCAATGTTGCCACCTGCGGTGATGGGTAAGCCAGGACAGCTGCGGGCCAATGTTGCCACCTGCGAGGATTGGGTAAGTCAGGACAGCTGCGTGCCAATGTTGCCACCTGCGGTGATGGGTAAGCCAGGACGGCTGCGGGCTAATGTTGCCACCTGCGGTAATGGGTAAGCCAGGACGGCTGTGGGCCAATGTTGCCATCTGTGGTGATGGGTAAGCCAGGATGGCTGCAGGCCAATGTTGCCACCTGCAGGGATGGGTAAGCCAGGACGGCTGCGTGCCAATGTTGCCACCTGCAGTGATGGGTAAACCAGGATGGCTGCAGGCCAATGTTGCCACCTGCTGTGATGGGTAAACCAGGACAGCTCCGGGCTAATGTTGCCACTTGCGGTAATGGGTAAACCAGGACGGCTGTGGGCCAATGTTGCCATCTGCGGTGATGGGTAAGCCAGGATGGCTGCGGGCCAATGTTGCCACTTGCAGGGATGGGTAAACCAGGACAGCTGGGTGCCAATGTTTCCACCTGCAGTGATGGGTAAACCAGGATGGCTGCGGGCCAATGTTGCCACCTGCGGTGATGGGTAAGCCAGGACGGATGCGGGCCAATGTTGCCACCTGCGGTGATGGGTAAGCCAGGATGGCTGCAGGCCAATGTTGCCACTTGCGGGGATGGGTAAGCCAGGACGGCTGCGGGCCAAAGTTGCCACCTTTGATGATGGGTAAACCAGGACGGTGGTGGGCCTATGTTGCCACCTGCAGTGATGGGTAAGCCAGGATGGCTGCGGGCCAGTTTTACCACCGGCAGTGATTGGTAAGGCAAGACGGCTGCAGGCCAATGTTGCCACCTGCGGGGATGGGTAAGCCAGGACGGCTGCGGGCTAATGTTGCCACCTTTGGTGATGGGTAAGCCAGGATGGATGCGCGCCAATGTTGCCACCTGCGGTGATGGGTAAGCCAGGATGTGTGCGGACCAATGTTGGCACGTGCGGGGATGGGTAAGCCAGGATGGCTGTGGGCCAATGTTGCCACCTTCGGTGATGAGTAAGCCAGGATGGATGTGTGCCAATGTTGCCACCTGCAGTGATGGGTAAACAATGACGACTGCGGGCCAATGTTGCCACCTGCGCCGATGGGTCATTGGAGCATCCCACACCGCACTGGTAGGCCCGACAAGAGGAGGGGGTCCCTGAGCCGATGAAGGGGGATCGCTTGGGGGATTATACTTGCAGTGAATACATAGGTGGCCTGCATATAGCTGAAGAGAGCGGAATGGGTGGGCGAAGCAGAGAGCGGCGCTTAATGGCAATGGGAAGTGGAGTGGGCGGCTAAGGTCACCCACTCCCACCCCAGACCAGCCATTTAAGAGCCCTGCGAAGGCACGCGGTTGCAATCCCAAGGGGTTGCACAACTAGGGCCTAGGTTTCGATTACTTGTGAAAGTGGGTGAACGTGATAGAGTTCCCAGGGCGTTCTGTGCTCCCAGGACTGGGGTGTTCATGCGCTGCCGAGGCCAATAGCGAGCATCATCCTGTCTCCATAAAAGCGTCAGGCAACTGTACCAGTGACTCCTCCGAGCTGAGAAAGGGGCGCCATCTTTGCAGTGTAGACCCATAGCAGAAACAGCAACGGGATATTATAGCGCTTCATGCCAGAATGCTCCAGTTTCTCAGCGCTACCTTTCGCTGTTACATTATGTAATGGTACCCAATGTATTGGCCTCAGAAAGAAGAAGGGCCGAGTCACCCCCGTTCGGAGTTGCACCTGTGAATGCAGGCTGCACACAGTTATGTAAAAAAGTGTTTTAACTGCCTGACTTCCCTTTTTGGTCTTTGGGATGTGTGCATGTGGACAGTTTTTGGCAGTCGTGCTCTATTTTGTCAGCTAACAACTCACCACTCCCTGTATCTGTATACTGATAACTAGCTCTGCGAGGTAGGAACTAGCTGCTGAGTTCTGCGTGCACTCCGCATGTGACAGGTTCGATTCCTGTCGCCTCCCCATTCAGCAGCCCGAGGGGTCATACACCGAATACCGTTGAGTTTGGTACAGGGGTCAAGCCCTAAAACTTGAAGTGGAGGGACTCATCAACAAATGCAATGTCATGTGCTGCTGCCAGAAATGAGCGTATCAGGGTGAACTATGCACATTCTATTACATTGGCTTTGCTTAACTGCCTGAATTGCACAGGACGAATGGCATTTTCCTGTCATAAAATCAACACACACATAAATCCAAGAGAGGATGTTTTCTTCTAATAGTGTTTTTGAAAACATTAAGAGGTGTGCATGTTTTAAACTCCAAGAACCAATACAAATGTTTTCTCTGGAACTTGTACCGAAATGGGACATTTCACCTTTAGTTGTTTGTTATTTTTCATCAGGTCATGTAGTTCTGTGGTTAAGTGTCTGGCCTCCAAACCTGGCAACTGTGGTTTGGTCCCCGAGGTCGGCTTTAATTCCTAAATTCAAAGAGAACATTCAATGTATCTCATTTTAGCTGGCGGGAGGGGACTGAGTCCACCCTCTGAAAAAACTCTGAAACACCTGCGTGTACCCTCGACTTGAACCCTGGTTTGCTAACAGTAACTCCTGTTATTCACAGGGCTAAGAAACAGCAGAAAAAAATGTGTTGACAAGTGTCAAATAAACAAACGGTGAGGCTTTTAATGCAAAAAAGCCACTAAGTGGCGCAGCTGATCTCTCCCACCTCCCAAAAAATATCCTAGTGCAGCCGCTGGTATCTCAGATGTTGTTCTAAGATTAAACCAATGCCCTTTTTCTGCCTGTGGATGTAGGTAACACCCCGATTATTTACTGGTAATCTTCATTACTCCAAGCCTACTCTTCCTCATTCTAGCACTTACTCTTAAAAATGTCCTCATTCTAGCACTTACTCTTAAAAATGACCTGCCTTTTCTCCAGCAATTTACAGAAATGCTATTTTTTTCATTTTCCTTATTGGCCCTTTCTCCCACGAAAGGATACCACTTACCCACAGTCCTCCTGCTAGTCATGAAAAAGGCTGTAGCCTATCAACCATAGGTAGGAGAGGAGGGCATAAGTACTGGGACGAGGAAGACTAGCACGGGAGTAACTCCGATTATTGGTAAATAATCGGGGCTTTACACCCATGTCCATCTTCCTCTTCCCATTCCTTACTCTTGAAGTGTACCAAATACCAATTTGGTACTCGACCAAAGAACCACACCAGGTGCACCCCTGCAGATCAAGCAAGATTGGTTTCAGAGTCTAGCCTCCTGCAGGACCACGTGCTCAAACGTCTGATCATTTTGTACAGCCGGTGCAGACGATAATGGTGCACTAATGTTAAGGGTTGGTCCAAGTGTCTGCTCGGAATATGTCCTGAATGGAGGCCCCACCTGTTTCTCCCTAAGAAGTGACCACCACGCTGATGGCATTACCCTGAATTTCCCGTGGGCATTGCAAGCCTCCCAGAGAGGAAAGCCAAGGATGTCGTTTTTTTTCAGACAACTCTTGCTATTCAATGTGTCCTTAGCATACAACTGAGCCCCACACAAATGTGGCCGATCTGTCATACAGGGTCCGATTCATGGAATTCATTGCACAGTCTAAAGTGACTTTGCACTGCTGAAAAGTGGCTTTGAACTGCCAACACAGACTCTGATTCATGGAACTGTGCAAAGTGTATTTTTGCAGTGCAAAGTTAGTAAAAAGTAGTGAGTTTGCTCTTCAAAAATACACTTTGCACAGTTCCATGGATCAGGATTTGTGTCGACAGTGCAAAGTCACTTTTCAGCAGTGCCAAGTCACTTTTTAGCAGTGCGAAAAATTCCATGAATAGTGCCCTAGTCGCTACCATATGCATGCACACTGCATGGAAAGTATAGCAGAGCCCTCAACTGACGACAGTTGCCCTAGGAATCCATACACTTTCTATTCCCACTATCCTTTCTCCAGTACCATGGCACCACAAAATAAACAGCTGAGTCTCACAAAAATCTGGAACCATAGTCTCTACCATTTCAATACAGGCTGCGCCTCTTCTCTAGCCACCCTTTGGGCCTCATTACGAGTCAGGCGTTAAGGGGTTAACGGCGCCGTAAACGGCGCCGACCCTTAACGCCTGATTACAAGGTCCCTTAGCGCCACGGTGATTTTAACGCCTGCTTTTTGCAGGCGTTAAAATCCATGGCGCTAAGGGACCATGGTGCTAATTACGCCACCGTAATTTACGGTGGCGTAATTAGCGCCTTCCCCACTCCCATTATGCCCTATGGGGCAAAAATGGGAATGGGGAAGGGTAAAATGGGAAGTGGGGATTTACCGCCTGGGTCGTAATGAGGCCCTTTGTCTTCCAGCATAGCCACAGTAGCCAGCTCTGCTGTTCCTGAACAGTTCCTTAATCTACACTTACTACTGTATGCACTGTTATGCTACGTTCTCTTGCCTTCTAAGACCACGGTCTGCTGAACGGTCATCCCACCTCCAGCACTTCGACACCGCAAGAAATGCCGGGAGGCGCTGCACAATTACAAGATCACATTACATAAGTAGCCTTGCGACCCCTGCTGGACACCACGGAATGTACAGGCAGGCTGCTGGCCCGCCTCCAGGGGGCGGTCCTGTCTAAATAAGCGCAGAAGACCATCATCGCATCTAGGTAGATTAAAGATGCCGCATTCTCTGAGGACAAGCCCTCCGGTAGGGACGTCATGGCAATTGCCTGACAAAGGTGAAACGTGGAAGCTACCTTCGGACACAAGCTGAATCACACCTGTCAGCGGAGTTACACACCAGGAATCTAGTGCTCCGATTTGCTAATAAGGCCTGCTTCACTGTATGGAGATCCCAACTAGGGGCGAGGGACCTATCTCTGAGACGAGTATTGCCCACGTCATCCACGGCTCCCTGAAAGCCGCGATGATTGCCCACTGAGCCGTGAAGGAAGAAGGAGCCAACCTCAACCAGAAGCCTCCGGAGTAAGGAATGGGCGAGGTAGAAGGAGAAGGGGTGACTGCATCACCCACTTTATCCAATCACAAAGCAAAGCCAAGATGCAATTGGCCACTTAGAAGAGCTCTGTGGTTCAGGCAAGAAATTCATCCAGCTGGTCTGCAGTGAAACTAGCATGCTCTCTGAGTAGGTATGAGCATGTGTTAATGGCGTTAACCACCCGTTCCAAAGGCTGGAAGGGGGGGTAACATCTTGGGGCCCTCATTGAAAGTCCTCGCTTTGCTCGGGCCTTTAACTCAGGCTCCGAGACATTACCAGCCATTCCAGCCCTTGGAATGAGTGGTTAACGGCATATTAGCCCCCATCCCATGGGCTGGGGCGGGGCTAATTTAAAGTATGTACGTTCTGTGAACGGTTCGCCTCGTGGCATCGCGTTCACGGAACGAAAAGACTGTTCAAAGCTGGCCACCATGGAAAGGGATGGCAGGGCTCCCTACGGTGCCCCTCTTCCCTTTCCATGGCAGCCTCACGCATGAATAAGACAAAGAGGAATCGCCGCTGCTGCAAAGAGGTAAGTGGGGAAGAGGCATTAGTTAAAAAGGGTCCCGGGGGTGAGGGGAAAACGGCGCATGGGGGAAGCGGTCATCAGGCAGCTTGGAACGCGGGCTAACATCGGGAGATTCATCCTGCATTCCTAGCCTCCTGATTGGCTGGCTCCCCCACCGCGGGTACTAATTTGCAAACAGAAACTAGTGCAATCTTCTGTACACTGGATTTCTACAGCACTGAGCAGACAGCTCTTGGTAAAATGCTTGAAACTATCAGGTTCGAATCCTGGTGGGGCTGACTCAGCTCTTTATCTTTACGAAATCGAGGGGCATTAAATGGGGTAATAATAACAGCTGCCATTGCAGCCCTTGGAAGCGAGAGGAATCGGACATGAGCTATACCCACACAAAACATCTTATTTTAGGGAGGCTATGGCCTTGGAAGCGCTTGTATAACTTACCATGCCATTAACGATTATTTGAATGTAACAAAGCAGGAGACACATGTCAGTGTTAACCAGTGGTCGAAGTGTACGAAAAGAAGTAGTGGAACTATGTTCCCTGCTGGCCTGCTCCCGCTCCCCACAAACCCCATTGCCACACCACCTCCTACACAAAATCCGAACCCCAAAACAGACACACCTGCTATTTATGGGTAGGTTCAGAGCATTGCACTGAAGTACAAGCTTCAACTTCTTCCTACACTTTCATTTTAAAACAAAACAATTCCAGAATGGTTTCTTTTTTAAATAAAAATATAGGAATAGTGAAGCTTGAAAATAAAAAGTATAGGAGCACCGCTCCCGACCGCTCCCGCCCACTTCGACCACTGGTGTTAACCCATATCTGGTTGTAGGGCGTCAGGGTGCCATAGTGTGGGAGGTGCGTTAAATGTCTGTGAAAGATAACTTTGCCATCCTTTAAAAGGCGTGTCAAACAACCCGTGGCCACATGGTGGCGAACTCCCACACATAAAGAGTGGACTTCTTTGTTTGAAAAGCAGTCCGCGTTCATTTTGGATTCAGTCATCATCTGACTTTCATTGTAAAGCTGGTGTCCAGTTGGAATCACATCGGACTTCCAAACCCAGCGAGCTATGGTACTGTGAAGACGTTTACCAGAAGACCTCCGTTATTAGGGGGGGGGGGGCGCTGTCTGATGCTAAAATGCCAAGGCAGAAATGGGCCCTTTTTGAATTTTACAAATCCACAAAAGCTGAAGACACGGTGTCCCACTGGGCAGCCGAGTGCTGGTGATAACAATGGAAAAAGGACAACCCATTATTAAGAGGAAATATTGTTTATTTGCCCATAATCGCTGGAAAAAAGAAACGATTTCCATGAACTATAGAAAACAGAAGAAAATAAACGAATCCGGTCGTGCATGCAGATTGTGCGGCGGGGTGTGGGGGGGGGGGCGTGCAGGCGCAGGGCTTCCGCAGAGGCGGGAGGATTCTCCATATCTTCCAGTCGCCTCCGCTTTCACGTGATAGCCAACACGAAGTTACCGCGAGCAGGGCCTGCACCCGGCCGTAGGGAAGTGTGGTGCCATTTCCAAAAACGTGCTTTTAAAGTGCCCAGCGGCCCATTATTCTCGCATTGTTAACAGGAGATGGAACCGATCATTCCAAGGGGCCTTGCACGTGTGTCAGTAGCAGAGAAGTGTGCAAGTGGGGACCTTTCTCTTTCTGCACTTTTGCGAACTTGTGCAGTATACTTTTGGCCCAATTCATGGAATTATCTGCGCGGAAAATAGGGACTTTGCGCGCCAAACCGCACGCGAAATCCTGTTTGTCTGTGCAGTACTTTTCCATACTTTGCAGGGACTTCATGCAGGATCAGCATGTCACTGCGAGAGGCCGACTGCCTTGCGTAAAGACACCACGTGATTTGCGCAGAGGGCATGGTGGGGGCGGAACTTGGAAAATGGGGATAAACAAGGGAAAATGTGGGCATTGGGATGGATGGCCTCTAGCCAGTCCATCGCACACCCACTATTGCAGGGAAGCATACGTATTCATGGATCCGAGCGCGCAACCTCTGAAAGGCAGGCGTACAGACACTTGCGCATAGGATCCACCGTGCAGCGGTAAGACTGGGTGCCGGATTTAGGGGTGGGAGTACTCAGCTAGGGTTCCGATCTAACTTAGGGGTGCGCATACGCAGTGTAGCGGGGTGCAGGAACGGTTCACAGGAGTTCGCATACAGATTTTCTGAGTTATACCTGAGTTACGATTAATCATATGCATGTTGTCGGGGGGCTGGTAACAGTTACTGGGGGACCCCACTCAGGGTCCCTGAGATGCAGGCCTGTTTGTGGGGGAACCCACGCACTGTTTGAAGGGTGCATACATTGGCACCCCTCTCGGTTCCTATGGATCAGAGTAAACTTGTTGGAGGCGTGGCTGGATATGTTGTCAGACATGTGACGTTACTGCTGGCGGTTCGATTCCAAAGTGCCCAGATGTCCTTGAACATTTCTCTGTGAGCCTGCTGCAAACCTGATGCCTTTGGTGTAATGTGTGTCCTTTCTGTTAGGCCTGCTGCTCTGTTGTGCCACCAGTTACGTTGGTTTGTCCTCACTGCTGTAACGTTGCCATCCAAGTCTTTACTATTCTTATACTTTTCTGTTGAGTTTCTTGAGTGCATTCAGTCCTGGGGAGCATGACCTGCTTTTTTGTCAGTTCTTGACTAGTGTCAGTTTGTCCATAGCATCTAGGATCCAGTTCTAGATTGTGTATCTTCTTTCCTTCAAGTCAGCTGGGTATCAGAAGTTTGGGCCTGACTAATGCGGTGAGATGGTCTGGGTTGCAACTTCTTTCATGCTGACTTGATGGTCAGCGTGCTCCCTGAGCTGGCATGGTGCACATTAGTTCCATAGTCAGAAATGGGCTAGGCAGTGGTTCCATTCCCTTCTCAGTTCTCATGTTTTTTTAAGATGGTCAGTCTATGCCGGATAGTGCTTTATTTTCATTTTAAGGGCAAACTATTGTGAAGGAATGTATATGTCTGACAGGGAACCCTGACCAACCAAGGAGGGCTCGGGGGCTTCCCAATCAGAGTTCTTTCTTAAATAATGGGTTAAAATGGGACATTTCTCAGCACATCCTTTATGAAAAATGGTGTAAAATACAATATAATTAACAATTCGTTTTTTAGGGTTGCAAGTGAAAAAATCGAAGTATGAAGGAATGTTTTCCAACATATCTTTGATGGCTTTTGCCACAATATATGCCCGTATTTTTGCAGTGTGAGAAGACGTTTTCACCTGTAGCAGGATATGTCAGTAGTGCCACATAAGAATACACTCATATAGGGTTGCCCAAAATGCCAGTAAAGCCACACTGTAAGAAAGCATGTCCATGTTGACTGTGCCAATATATGCCCGTATCACATAGGAATGCATTAATGTTGGCTTTGCTCATAATGTACTAATGGCAATGCAAGAAAACATGTCCAAGCTGGTAGAGTAAGTATTCCCACCCATGGACATACCCCAGTTAGCTTTCATATAATGCAGTAAGGCCACAGTAAGAAAATAAGTCCATGCTGGCTGCACCATGTCAGTATCCCCTCTTAAAAATACCCTTGTGTTGGTTTTTGCACAAAATACAGTAATAATGCAAGTGTAACAAACATGTCCAGGATGGCAGCACCAATATATGGAAGTAGTCGCACATAAGGAAAAACTCAAAAATGTTGATTTTCCCCCATAGTGCACTAATTTGGGTATCCAGTGATTCCCTCGAATACAAAGCATCGAATGGAAAAGCCTTGAAAAAAATGCATCGAAAAAATGTATTTTTATGTATATAAAGGTTTGTTTTGTATTAAAATGGAGTTTAAGGGGTAAAAACAGGGGTTGGGGGACCCTCCCATTAAAAAAAATGAAAAGAAAATGCATTTTTTCGATGCATTTTTTTCGAGGCTTTTGCATTCGATGCTTTGGATGTTGAGGCTATCACTAGGAACCCTAATTTACACTACTGTAAGAAAACATGTCCATATGGGCTGCCCCGTTTCAGTTTTGGCAGCTTGTTTCCCGCTCCACAATCATTGGTCCCCCCTTCCCCTCCCACACATTGCACACACATACTTCACTCCCATCTGCACACCACACATGCACACTTAGCCACAGAACACCCAAGAATGCCAGCATTCACAACTACATATATACAAACACAAATACATACACACATTCATATATACATAATACATAAATACATACAAGTGTTTCTACACTTACCTGTGTGGACCGCCTCCGCTTCCCACCACCACACGCTGACCCTGATGGCCTGCTCCAAGTCTCTGCATTTCTGCATCTCCTGTCAATCAGCCTATTTATGTCATACAGCTACTCCTCTGCTCTTTGCACCCAGTTGAGGGTGGCAGGCCAAACCTCCTATGCCTCGTCGGCCTCTCAATATCATACTCTCTAGCTACTGTGTCGAACCCTATTGGGTTCATTGCCAAAGGGAGGTAATTTACATAGAAGAGGGTGTGATCCAGCTCAGCGGCATGCCAGCCCCCCACCACAATCATTCCCAGCCTGATTGCATGACTTTTCTAGGTATGTATGTGTGTCTATACGTATGGAATGTTTTAACTGCAAACCAAGCGGGGAAGCAACAGGGCACTGAGTGCAGGCAATGCACACAATACATTTATGGAGATGTAAGTAATGGTGAAGGAGTAGTAGAGGATCTAGCGTGAATAGGGGGAGCCGGGCGAGGGATCCTGGGAGGGGGAGAATTAGGGATGAGTGGCATGATCATCAATCAGTGAGATGTTAATTGAAGATTGAGGTCTTCAGGTGCTTCCTGAAGTGTGGAATTGAGGCGGTCAGCCTTATCTGCACTGGTTGTGGAAATATAGTGCATGGCAGGAAAATACCTGTTTCCTCTTTTTCTCCTCACTGCTGGTGGTGTGCTGCGCTCCGGGGATGGTGAGTTTCTTTGCCAGGTTGAGTGGTGTTTTGGTTGCAATTGTCCTGTAGGTGATAGAGGCTGTCTTGACAATGATGCATAATTGAAGAATAAGCCAGTGCTGATCCTTGAGTGTGGTAGTGATGTGGTTGCATTGTTTTAGTCCTGTGATGACGCATGATGCAAACTGCTTGATGGATTTCAGAGGGGCAAATGTGGCATCCGGGACTCCTGCAAGTATAGATTTGCTACTGTCCAGGTCATAGATGAACAAGGCTTTGACAACTATTCTGAAAAGGAGGGGAAGGAATGTAAGGCTTAGCCTAGAGAGGAGCATTAGCTGCTAGCATGCTGCTAGGGTCATCTTGGCAATGTGTGCTTTGAATGTGAGGTCGCATTCAATGGTAAAGCTTGGAGAGTTTGCACTGGGTGAGAGTTGAGGTGTCATTCCATTGAGATACATGTATGCCAGCCCGTTATGGAGTTGGGAATGCTTGCAGGGGTTTCCCAGGAGAATGAATGTTGGCATTGTTGAGGTTTGGGTAGGTGCTTGGCATCCAGGATTGGATGAGGGACAGACAGTGCTTGAGTCGAAAGATGTCATTGATGCAATGCATTTCTAGGCAATGCTGTGTATTGATGTATATTGATATTTGTGTTGGCAAGACGTTCTCCCAGAGGTTACATGTAGAGGTTGAGGATGAGAGGGGACCGGATGGAGTTGTGTGGACCACTGCAGTTGAAAGACGTGCATTTAGAATATGAATGTAAACTTTGACATGAGTTTAGTATTTGAATGTAAACCTGCATCTTTTCCCCTAAATCAAGAGTGGCTGTGCGCTTGCAACCCAACACACCAGTCACCAGTGTAGTCTACCATGGGAAAGCCATGGGTTGCCCATGATTTTGACCCTGCCTGCCCATTGAAATTCACAGACATTAAATGGTTTAGGATAAGACCACAGAACCCCATGGTCTTTTGGTGTCTATGGTATCTCCCTGATGCAGAAGAGTTTGTATAGCCATGAGCAACCATAGGTCGACCTGAACATGTGTATGGTCAAGCATGTTTGTTGATCCCTTGTTCATTTTTCCTGTGGAATTTCAGCACTTTGCATTGTAAACCTAACACCATAGATGACCCTGGAAGACTAGGAATAACAACATTTTCCAAAGACCAGCATGGTTCCATGAACCATTGTGTGGTTTGAAACAACCACCCCTCCTTAAATACTTGTGTCTCCACCGTACCACAGTATCCCATTTAGATAACCCATGGGAAAGGAGAAAACAACATGGACAATGACAATTCAGGTTTTTCCTATCAAAAACATGTATCAGTTTTAATGATGTGTATATTGAAATGATATCAAGATTGTTAGAGAGAAATAGGTGTACATTTGTGCTGTTAACTACTGTAAGCATATATTAATTCCCATGGAGTGAACATAACTCACCATCATTTTGCAAAGGATATTGTCTCTGCGATGGGCTCTGCAGGGTAGTAGAGGATAATTTGAGCTTCTCTGTCTTGGTAGCAGATGCCCCAGCTGTGCCATGCATTGTATAAGATGTAGGCAATCCGGAGATTGCCCTTTCTAAAACCACGACAAGGGATACATTTTGAAGGGTGACCAGAAAGGGGAATCCTTGGGGTTGGGCTGAAGATAAGTTGCATTTTAAAAGGGAGGCGTTTCAAAGTTGGGGGTTACTTTGAGGGAGTGCTGAAAAACGGTAACTTGTTACAAGAAATACATATGTATCTGCCAAACATTAACACCTGTCCATTTAATAATTGTCTATGAAAAAAGAGATTTGCAAAATTATATTAAACGCAAGGCTGTACACATATGACAGAGGGCAGCTGGTGTTGCCTGTGCTTGTACAGACATGTGGAAACATGGGGAGAGGCCATGGAGGCAATGGCCATGGGCCATGGGCAGGCAAAGCATAACAATGCTGCAGATCACATTCAGAGATGGAACAGGGAGCACCATGTTCATACATGGAGAACTGAATGATGGGGAGGAAGGGGCAGGTGGTCACTCGGTGGCAATGGGAGTGGTTGGGCCAAAGCTGCGAGTCACCTCCTGGTCAGTGGATGGCCTCCTGAGATTCCTGACTCTTTTACAGTTTGTTAAGGGTGATGGATGCACGTATACAATGAAATACCTTTGGTTCTGGGTTGGTGCTTTCTTTAAGCAAAGTGTTAAGCTGCCAAGTGCTATTGCTTGTGCTCCACAGCGAGGTTAGGGATGCATCAGAGAAGAGAATGTGCCCGGGAAAGGATTGTTTCATGGTGGGGGTGGATCAGAAGAAAGCACAGAGTTGCCAAGTAGGTGCTGAACTTCAATTCCATTCCATTTTGAGCAAACACTGTAAGTCCCCCAACCCACAGTGTCATCTATTTAGAAGGTGCACACAAAATGCTAGTGAAGTTAGGTGTTCAACCTGACTCCGTGTTATGGCCCCAACCGCATTAGAGTAGGTCACTGCCAATCCTACATCCCTGCATAAGAGATACACATAAAATGACATGAATGAACACAGGCACATCCAACCCTGCTTTCTTGAACACACCCAAGGTGTACTTCATAAAATCCTCTTTGACATTTAAACCCCCAAACCCCAGTTTATACCTCCTATCTTTTCCAGTCACCCATCAACTTCAATGGATGTTAATACATAGGTAGGCTCTAGACTCTCCACCTTCGGTGCCCGCTCTCCCTCTTGCCCGTGGAAATAATGTGCAGAAATGTCTGTCATTGGGGCAGAGAAAGCATTCAGGCAAAGAGGCCCACCTGACTATCTTTTATGCTGCAGTGTGTGGGTGCGCTACATGCAACACGGTATTGTATCATATGTGCCATGAACACCACAGCAGTGTTTCTACCAGCAACCTTCTAAAGCTGATTCGCCTATGCCCCTGATCATTTGCCCTTCGCTGGTAATTCAATGCCCCCGTATCTCTTACTTGTTGAATGCCTCCCTACGTCTTATGTTTGTAGAATGCTTTGTGGAGCATGTCCCATCCCAAAGCATTTGACCTTCTCTAAGGTTAACCCTTCTAGTCATTGTTCTGTGCCCATGATGTGGTATGGTTGCCTTTTGCCGGCTCACACTATTCATGCAGGAAAGAGTGCCGCACTGCCGGGATTGTGCTGGGGGAATCACCGGGGACTGATTCAGTCAGCAAACCTACTAGAACCATGATTTGTTTACTTCTTTAGGAGATTTTTAGCAAAAAGAATTAATGTTTTCGTGTGTTACTTTCTTTGTCCGATGTATCGTACCCCATCTCTAAAGAAGTAAATGTTAGATCCTTGGGTGCGTAGGCCCTCTGAGTGGCATTCAATCCTGTGGATTATGATTTTCTCCTATCCCCCGTTGTCTCTATCACTTAGGTCTTGAAGGGTTGCAATCATTTTTGCAGAATAGAGGACTGAGGATGAATCTTGGAATTGTATTTCCACCCCAGTGAATGTTAACAGTAGAGTGACCCAGAGGGGCTCTTCAGTGCTGGATTACCAAATAGGCAAAGAAGGCACCAGACTATGCGCCCCACTCCTTTCAGGGGCCACGACAACAGATCAAAATATTATTGATTTGATCTTGAAAGAAAATTACAACCAAGCTTTCTTAAATTGTTTCCAAAAGATAAATGACTCAACTCAAAGAAACAAACGAAAACTTTACATTAAAGATAGACTGTAGAGAACATAATGTATTAATGTAATGTACCCATTAACAACTTTAAGTACATAAACCAGATACATCAAATTCACATAACAGTTTGTCTATTAAAAGCTCATCTTTGTCAGTTTGTAAAATAATCCAGTGCAAGCTATGTACATGTAATGTACAGTAAGGATGGTCATCTCCATCTAGAGGCCGACATGCACAATTAGTTCAATGGTATGCAAGTAGAGCGCGCGGTGCACAGTCGCACATGAGAAACCTCCAGAAACAAAGCTTTCTATGAGTTAGTGTGTCGTAAATTCTCGCCAACTCCAGACACTAGTAGAATATTCGTGAGTAAAAGCTTTGAGAACAGCGATGAGTATGCATATGGTACCCGACGTCTGCGTTACCAAGTTAGCTTTTCTGAGTTATAATGATGTTTGATTAACTTCACTCCCTAATTTCTACAGTAAAGAACCTTTCTTGTTCAGGCACCTTTACACATTTTTGGCTGAGACTTAAGAATTCTTTCATTTTCTTGAACAAAGCGTAAATGTTGTTTGTCGTCGCTCTTTTGTAGACCAATAAAAGAAAGAAGAGGTACCAAAGTGGTGCAGAAAATTAAAAACATATTAGTAGATCATTTGTGAGGGAGCCCCTGAAATCCTGACTGCCTTGGGGCCTCCACAGGATTTCATCTGTAGCTGGTCTCTTCTGGTGTTCCTTGTCTATAATATCTATGTCACTCTACTAATGAGCCACCTGCAAGACCAGGGACTCCATGGACATTCGTATAAAGATGACACTTAAACTCAAATGCAGGTTTGTGGTTTCTCAGTGGTATTGGATTGCATGAAATATGTTGATGATATGATGGGAGCCTAAAACACAGGGGTTCAAAGAGTCATTGGCTTTGCTTCTGGACCCCTGCCAGCTGTTAAGTAACCAGAACACTTTTCCATTCCATTCTCAGTTCTTTGGGATAAACACCCCTCACTCCAGAAGAGTAAACATGGCGGATGACTTTTGGGGCGCAGGATTGGGACTGAAAACACAAACTGGGGTATTACTGAATAATTCCTATTGAAGGCTGCAACAGCTTCCTTGTACATTGCCTTTCCCTAAAAGGCATTACTCCGTTAACAAAATGGGTAATGTATTTTGCATTTGCTACACTGCATGCAAGCCAGTAAACCACTGCAAAGCTTGAGGCATAGCAAGGCACCATTGCAGACTGCACCAGTTAAACCTTGAGAGCATATACTGCTGTGCCACATTATATGCCCATCAGGAAACCTTAGCAGCTGCATTGGAATCACTTCAATGTCCGGGCACTAGATAAAGGCTGCAGAACACATGTTTAGACTCTGCTCCAGGAAACGGCAATACTGACCCTGTTTCCCAATGAAATGTCTTCAAACCTCTCACTTCAAACCACCTTTTAAAATAACACCAGCCATGATAGGACAATTAAGATTGCCCGAGCCTAACTTAATGGTGACACGTAAAAAGGATCTGTCTGTGCTTTTTTTGTTGTATGCAACGCTCAGAAGGTGCACTGTTTTCAAACGTGTATGGTCATTTAGATAAGACAGCAATTCCAGACCCACATACCACGCATACTGTTGCTTCAGCCAATGACGTGTAAAATGTTCCTTTTTTTCTTTTCTTTTTGCTTTGAGAATGATCTATGCGGTGGCTTCCTGTTACTGATCGCTTGCTCTGCAACATATCATGACGAAGTTTGTGGAACTTCGAAAGCTAGTGTGTTGTTCCATCTCTGCAGAGTGTGTTCAGTTGGTCCGATGAAAGGTATCAAAGCCGCATCTTGTGTGATTTTAAAACTGGATTAACATGGCGTCTCATTTTTCTTTGCACTAATATTTATGCTTAAAATGTGTGGAAATAGCACTCTTAATACCTAGATAATTGACCTGACCAGTGAACCTTCTGCAATGGGTGAAGGAGCGAATACTAGATCCTTGTTGGAAAAATATGCACTGAGGTTATTGTAGGATGAACACCTTCAAGTTGAGGTCACTTTTCCATGAAGTACTTGCGACCACGGGTCACATGCCAATACCAGCCAACTATATGCCCGGGTGTCTTTCCATTCTTATAAAAGCTTTGCTGTTGACTCAGTGGTCAGCTTTCATTTTCTTTAAAGTAGGAAATAAATGTAAATGTTAGAACACATGAAATAGATGCGTTCAGAGTATATGGCTCCATTGAGAAGATAAATCAAATGTATCCAGTGTCTTATTGGTATCTGATCATTAAGCCTGAAGAGTGATAGGTTCCTTTTTGTGTGAAGGGATCATCACATGCAATTGGAGAATTATCTGCTTACATGGTTATTCCTGTGTGATTACTGTTGGAGTAATATACTTAGTATCAGTAGTAAATATATCATATACACATTAGAATCTATCTGTTCAGCTCTTCCCCTTTAGTTAAAGGGTCTCACTTGTGAGCTCCATCCCAATCCAGACTACATGGAGGTGCGTCTGTATCAGCCACTGGTGGATAGGACTTTGAGTAGCATTTACCCTGCGGATCTATGTGAAAAATTGCATCCGTTACTGTGAATACCATTACAAGAAATATTTTGCAATTCTTTTCAATGAAAATAAATGCGGGGGAGAACCCCCCACAGCTCCTCTAACTTTCCTCCACTTTATTGATTACCCCAGCACAACCCCCTTTATATTTTCATTAAAATGTGTTTTTTTTGATGCGTTGTAATCACAGTGATGGCATTCAACATTTTTGTATGATACCTACCTAGCAAATGGCCTAATATGGTCAAACTACTAAAATCACCAAAGTCTACCCTTGTATATTTAATTTGCGAGTAAAAGGTTGAAACAACAAACACTTTGACTGAAACATTGCTTCAGTAAACAGGGGTGTGCAAGGGACGGGAGTGTTCATGAAATATGGACACTTTGTTTGTTTCTCGTGTATGTCACTGACTCTGGCTTTTTCTCCCTTGCACCCTTAAGACAAAAGAATGATCAATGAGCGATTTTTAAGCTCTGAATTATTGAAATAGTGAAAGGTAAATTGTCTACATATGAGAAGATCTGGAACGTGTTTAATGACTTCTTTTAATTTTTGTTCTTGTACATTGTGTTACTGTAATGTTGCTTGTTGCTGATATGTTCTATGTATTGTATATATTGTAAATAAATAATAAAAATAAAAAAAAGACTTGGTGTGCTCAACCACTTCTTCAATTCGGCCTACCCTGCAAGTACACATACCCTCATGAGTTTCACAAACTGAGCATTCAGTGGCCATTGATTGTAGACTATGTCCTATCCAGTAGCAGAAGATGGTGCTGGAGTGTTTGCTTCTCCGCCAGGCAGAGTGGGGTTTTGGTTGCGACTACTCTGTAGGTGATGCCGGCTGCCTTGAGCATGATGGGTGCTTGAAGGGGAGCCAGTGCAGCTCCTTGAAGATGGGGGTCATGTCGTGGTCACATTTTCTAAGCCCTGTGTTGCTTTGTGTTGCAGTGTGCAGTGTGCTGGGCGGCTTTCAGAGGTACTAAGAGACCAAGAGATATCTAGGGCACAGAACACAACTGTTAGAAAATATTAGTGTATGGGGGTACATTGGGGAGATGAAACGCATGCCATATGATGCATTGATCAATACTTGAAAGTGTAACGTTGACGAGCTGTAACGCAGACGTTAGGTTATGGAAGGTTAGGTTTTGGGGATACATATCGCTTTCCGCTGCCGTTTTAATGCTCTGCATGTGCTCAGGAAGATGTGAATGAGAGGGGGTGGGTGACTTTCGTGGGGAGAGGGGGTACATTCAAGATAGCTTTGCTATGTGTTCAATTAGAATCCAAGGAGACTCATGAAAAAGGTCCTACAACTGTTGTCCGCCCCATGCTTCTGTGACTGGCCTCTTGTAGACAGGTGTGTTTTCTCTTTCTCTCTCTCTCTCTCTCTCTCTCTCTCTCTCTCTCTCTCTCTCCCCCCTTCCCCTCTCTCTCTCTCTCTCTCTCTCTCTCTTATTTTGCCATGTGTTCCACAGGAATCTGGGAATTAGCAAATGAGGGAAAGGGCTGTTCTTGACTACACACATTACCATACATTAGTTGCTAAGGGCTATGAGAGGCAATAACTTTTGTATCAGATAAACGACTGATACGAAGCCTCCAGGCACCTATTTGAACTTTCTTAGTATGTAGGTTGGCAGGCAGAGTGTTATCTCAAACCTCACACATACTCTCTAATATGCTGTGCTCGGTGGCCAGCTGGAACTGATTCCCACCGGGGCAAAGTCAGCAATCAAGGCAGGTGCCAAAATCCCTGGTTGTTTTCCCCAGAATGCTGCCCCAGTAGCTCCCACAGGCCTCACACTCCTCTCACACTGTGCACACATCCACAGGGCAACATTAAATGCCCCCTGTTTCCACCTGCCACCCCTTAGCTGATTTTGTACCCATTCGATTACTTCAGTTTCCCAATGATGCTGCAGCCCTGCAGGGTGTTCCTTACTGTGAAATGAGGAGCAGAATAGGTTAAAGGAGGTGGAGTCTGCATTCCTCAAGGTGCCTAGGGAAGCTGGGGGGCCCATCCCTGGGCCTACAGGGGGTGCTGCAGCTGCAGGAAGGTGAAGAGAAGCATGCTGACTGTGACAAAGAAGTGGTTTGGGGAGAGGGATCGGATGAGCAGTCAAGTAACCTTGCAATCTCCACATTACACTATATCTGAGCACTTATTAGTCACTGCCTCCTGCCCAAGCTGCTTTGAAAGCTTTGTGCCAGGTTTGTATAATGATACCAGGGCAAGAGAAGTGATGCAGTATTTGTCTAGCTTGACAGGCCCTTGCAATGCCTCTCTCCTTACCTTGCTGATTCCTTGGCATGGCATCTCACCAGCGCTCTCTCTTTCCCACTCTAATGGTGGGCTCTCTTATCTTCCGGGGGCAGAAGGCAGTGTGAGGGGAAAGGCCTCCATGAAGTGTCTTATAGTTCTAACTCTCGGTCCTAGTCTTCCCTTATGGTACCTCTCCTCTTCCAGTGCCCGTCCGCCCACGAGCAGGAAGGTTTGAAAAAGAATCCTTTGCCGATGCATTTGTGAAGGCTGTCAATGAGGAATAACTAGGCTGTGGCCCAGAGGTATTGTTCTGTATTCCTGGCAATATTTGAATGAATACAACGACAATCCCAAACAGAGGTCAGGATTAACACATGCTGAATTCCAAGTCCCACCCTGTAGAGTTGTGTGGCGGCGGGGGCAAAGGTTATAGGGGGGATTGTCTGGGCCCAGTGTGGCTATGGGGGCAATCCCCAGTGAAGACCAGACATCATTATAACCGTGTTTTGAAAAGCAGCTTTCGATGGTTCCTCAGAGAGCTGGCCCATTGGCTCTTGTTAGACCCTGGTCTTGGATCCAGGGTGGCTTCCATTCTCTGTTGCCCTCATTTTGCCCCGCGCACAATGCTGCCACTCCTATTGATCTGCAGAGAGAGAGAAGACATCATTGCTGCCTGCATGGAGCCACTGCCACTCCAGTAACCAGGTTATTATTTAATGGACTTGCCCAGGGAGAGAACTCTCTAATGGGCTGTTTATGATTCACTTTTTTCCATACATTATCGGAAATTCCATATTAACCCATCAACGCTGACCGATTGGCTTCATGCTAGAGTAATTCCACTGGATTAAGGACGTCATGTGATGTCAACATAATGTGATGACAGCTTGTCTACACGGATAGCCCGGCCTAATCATGTCTATTGATCTGCGGGGTGAAGGGGGGCGGCGTGGGGAGCAAAAGGGGCCCAGGAGTCTGGGCAATCTCTGGGAGGAACTTCACAGATTCGTCCATGAAAGCTAAAACGGTACCTTGTTTTAGCACCCTGCCAAATAAGGCATTGGTGTTCAAAATGACCGCTGTCAGAGGCTGTCTGTGTTCTGAAAACACACTTTATTATGCTTCCGGCCTGGCTTCACTCTTTAGTGCTTTCTTTGAAGGCAGTTCGTTTTGTTTATGTCCTGGTTGCAACACCGAACCTGCCAAGTTTCTTTTTGCAGAGTATATGAAAATGTAATTTTGTCAAATGCCAACTTGCTTCTATGGGCAAATTAGGTGCTGTGCAAGTCCTTGCTAGAAGGAAAAGAATGTTGCCTTTGTCCCAACTACTTTCCGTGGACAACAGTGATGGGGCTAGATTTACAATGGCATTGTGCCACCGTAAAACACTTTTGGAAATAAGGCCCAAAGTGTCTTCTGCATGGACCAGAAAACAAGCCTTCTCTGCTTACGCCCCAAGACTATGGAACCTCCTTCCTGTCAGCACCAGATCCACCCCCACGCTCCTACAATTCAGGAAAAAAACTCAAGACCCACCTCTTCAAGGAGTCTCTCCTCTTCAGCGCCCAGGCCCCGCGCCACCTGACTCGCTAGACACCGCCTGCCCCACTCCACCCACCACCCGGTACAGCCGCACTCCTCCTCTGTGTCCCTCTATATCCTACCCACGCTGTATATCTGTTGTGTTGTTACCTGTGAAAAGCGCCCCGTTATGCATATTACTGTTGTTTACCTCTGTAAAGCGATCCGTCGCTTCTTGAAGCTAGGTCAGCGCTCAATAAATAAAATAATAATAATAATAATAATAATAATCCTCTGTGTTTAATTGCACACAATTGAGGTGGTGAACTCTGTGATGTTCATGCACATCTAAAGTTGTCAAAATTGTGACCGGCTTGTGAGATTATAAACACGACTGTCAAAGGCTGAAGGACTGCATGTGTAGACATAGGAAGGCTGACAAGATGCTTGCCACGCCGGGTGCTGAAAATGAGTGAATGTTTCTGCGTATTAGTTGCTTCACGAGGCCCCGCCTACTAGAGGCCTCCTCTGTGCTAAGAGGGCAGCAGGACTTGCTGCTTTTAGTAGAAACGGATCTTGAAGCAGTATTTTGGCGGGACCCTGTGGTAGTCAAATGCTGGGCAGGGGCCCTACCATAGATGGCCCCCACTGGACAGCATTGCCATTGCGTATGCATTAGCAGCTATTTCATTTCCAAATGCAATATCCTCCTGCTGTGATGTCATAGTCGAGGATGATATCAGCTGCAATGAAGGATACAGCATTTTTTCTACCTGCTGTTTGTTTTTACTTTTAAGGGTTCCTGTGGGGTAAGGGGAGGAGGTGCTTGGGGACTCCTTCCTGTGGAAAGGTTGCCACACCATTCATCGCTTCCGCCCCTCGCCATCACGGTGAATACGTTCGATTATGAGCGATGGCATGACAGTGCGCACACCATTTCTGGAGTCCATGGGAGTTCGCTGGGGGCCTGGAGAATTTAACGCTGGTGGTATCTCTGGCCACAGACAGTCCTCTAGTGGCCGGAGGTAAAGTGAAGAAAAAACCACGAGCAAGTGCTGGTGGCAGGGGGGTAAATATGCAACATGAAACTAGAAAGCACTGGAAAACTGAAAAGAAAGTCACAGTAATTGCATTCCTGCCACTTTGCTGCCAATTTCCCCCAAATGCCAAACTCTGAGGGGCCGATTCGCAATTGGTGTTAAGCACCGAAAAGGTTGTTGAAAGCGTTAACAACCTTTTCAGTACTTAAAACCTATTCTGAAGATGGCGCATTCTTCCGAAGTCGGTAGGAATGCGTCACTTTCGTAATACAGGTGGCGATTGCTAGGATGGGTTGGAAACCAATTTAGCAACCGCTATATTCATTGTCTGCTCCTGTAGACTGGTATTCTTGTGGCACTCCTCCAGTTTTATATGAAGTGGCGCACATATACGGTACCATTTTGATGTAGTTATTCTGGAGGATTGCCACAAGAAGCCTTGTTACAGTTGAGGGTGTATATTAACCCTTTCATATACACCAAAGTAAGCAGACTCAGCGTTGTTTCCTGCAACGCTGAAGCTGTTTACTTTGGTGTATAAGCATACAAAAATGCTGCCAAGATTTCAGGATTGCGCCCGTGAAGCCAAAAACAGGCGCAATCCTGAGGGTGCACTGTCATGCACTAGGAGGACATCCAGCCCCACTTGAGAATAGTGGTGGAGCCTGAGCGTCCGGATTTGGCGCAGTGACCTGGGCGTCCTGATCTGGCGCAGTGACCTGGGCGTCCTGATTTGGCGCAGCAAATCGTGCTCTTTAGCACATTCACTGCAGCAAGTTAAGTATCGGCCCTGGGTGTGGAGGGAAGTTCTAGGAATAAATGCTGGAGGCTATTCCTGCATTTCTTCCACTATACCCCCAAGCTCGGAATTTGGACGTGCTGTCATTGGCTGCAAAGTAACGGTAATGAAACTGCTGTGATCTTGTTGCCATTATTCTGCTCTGGTGGACTTGTAATGAGGCCCTTGGTAGTATTTTGTGTTTTAGTGCATAACCCCTCATGCCTCCACCCTACACCCACTTTAGTGCGGGTCCATAAAGGATAGCGTAAGGGTTAGAAAAGGGGCCCCAGGAGACCATACACTACAAACAGTTAGAGATGGGTAACTTCCAAGTACGGGGTGAATTTCACCTTGGTTCGGCGCAACATCCCAGACACTCGAGCTTTGCTCTCATCATATGTCACTCAGAACCCGTGAGTGCAATATATTCCTGTAGTTGATAGCTATCCTCTATAATTCTATGTATGCCTGACCATGCATGCTTGCAACCTTCTCCCTCCTAAAGGATGTTGAGCCTGCTTTTCCTTCCTTTCAGTGAGGGCCCTTATGAAAAATCTGGGTCCCGACCACAGGGGAACATTCCTAGAACAATACGTCTGCTCGGCCTTTCACCCACATGTTTAGGTGGGTCGTAATTTCCTGTGGTGCTTGAGTTCTGACAGTATGGAATACTGGGGAGGAAGGATAGCTCAGGGGCAATGCGTTTGTCTTGAAAATAAGACATTGTGGCGAAACACAGGTTTGAATCCCGATCCTGTGCTTAGAAACCACTCGCTGGTATTTAGCGTGTTATAAATGAACAATAAATGAAAATGAAATGTCAAGAAAACCACAAAATTCAAACCAACATTCTGCTAGCTACTGTATGGGGCCAACTTGATAGAAATGTATAATCTGTGCTGAACCCAATTGGTGTGCAGACTAAACATATCATTGAACAGGTAGGGAAGAAAAACTGATCATTTTGGCAGGAAATGGAGGAGAAGAGAGGTCAAAATGGACCACAGATGCTGGATGCCCGTCCCTTGGGGATTTCCCTAACTTTTGGAGAAACTTTCTGACAAGGCTAGAAATCTTTCCTTCAAATTGCAGCCCTAATTTAACACTCATCTGTTACAGAAACTCCATGAGCTCTGATGAAAGGTAAAGGCCAGATGTGTGATCTCAAATTTTAGTGGAGAGTCTGTAGTCTGTAACCTGTATACGTAGTTCCAGAAGAACCCGGGCCAATGAAAAATCAGGATACGCTTAATCAAGAAATCTTGTCTTTGCTGCAGGAAATGATTTCAACTAGTGTGTAGCCTTCAGCATATACTCCTTGACCAGAAAGATTGAAAACAAGCATTGCTTCCTGGCTGCTGGAGTTCTTTGATCACTAAAAAGGAAGTCTATGCCCATTACCACGGGTGAAATCCTGAATGGCGTGCTTGTTCAAAATATTCCCCGGAAGATTATCCATCTGAATCCCAGCAAAAGCTTCTGGGGACGGCATGCTCTTTCAAGTCTAAATTATTTCCCTTCCCTGGAGCTCTGCCCCTGTTGGCCAGACATGGAATTGCACCTTTTCATCCCCAAAGTCTCCAGCTGTTCTACTTGAGTCATAACTTGGCAAACTTTCATGTTTATGTCATCCATGCATGAAGCAGGTGTATTAAGACTACTAATACCCTCCTTACCCTTCCAGCTCAAGCTCTACCGATAGAAAGCCACTGTTTGGTCACAGAGACTTGATCTAACCTTTTAAGCCTCTTTTCTTTCTTCAATTGGAGTTGAAGACTTTCTAGTCATTGCAGAACCTGTTGTAGAGGTTGCGTATGGCACGGATACCTCAAAGGTGCTGCCGCTGAAAGAATTATTATAGGATGATATCTATTACATAGTGGCAGTGGAGTTGCAGCGATTCCTCCACTTTATTTCTCATTCCTTTTTTCAGATTTGGATGAGAGTTCAATATTTCTAATGCAAGAGTTTCCCAATCCTTACTAACACAGGGCTAGAGCTTTAAGAACAGAAAGCAGTGAATGCCTTCTTGCACTTGCCTGGAGCACTCTAACATTACAGGTGCATTTGTAGAGCACATGTTCACCCTCAGAGGAGTATCTTGGTACTATTGACAGAAGTTTATTGTTAACCAACTTAATGGTACTCACTTATCAACCTCAGAAGGATGAAGGGCTGAGTGAAGCTGCTGGGATTCGAACCTGTGACCATGTGGTTAAACACAGGCAGCTGTAGTGGATGCATTAGACCACTGAGCCACAGACCCAGCTCTCTGTTTCACAACTCCCAGAAAATGTTGGTGGAGATAGCGTTGGAGGATGGTTGCCACAGCTGAATAAAAGAAAGTCTTGCTCTGTGGCTTTCAGGCCACAGAGGTCTCCACAATCTACTGGAGAGAGAAAGAGGAAGCAGAATGTTCTTAATTGCAGCCCCCCTTCACTAGCAATGCTTCCACCCCAACACCCTCCCCACCGCTTTAAGCCCTTACCCCACACCCCTTTTTAATCTGTATTTGTTCGTTATTTAATTGTCGTTATTATATTCATTCTCTGTTTTTGATTTGGTAAAATCATGGGATTGCAGTTCACTTTTACATATAGAGCAAACTCATGATGTTCTGCAATTCAGAAGGTAAACATCAGATGCTGTACAGACATTGAAGGCCGTGGGGTGCTCATTGGGCGTTTTTTTGTAGGACAAAGAGGGGACAGAGAAGACCTCTAACTGCCCCTGCCTAAACTAGATGTTTCCTTGGTCTGCGCTGACGAGCCACCCATCTAATAGAGGATGGAAGAAGAACAAAAGGTGCTGTCTCATACCCCTTGGTCAGAAAGCTTTTCGGGTTTTCCTGCCCAATCTTTTTCGTGGTAATGATTAGGTAGCTCGGGCCTAACCTGTATGTATTTTGAGCATTGGTGCCCCCTTTGGGTTCTTGGGTCACTTTTACATATTCCAATTCGGGATGGGCCTCCACCTGTGCCTCCCTCCAAGTTCCTCGCCTCAGCTCTCCGGAGGTGCATGAACCCTGCCATCAGTATGCACAGCGTCCATACATACACTGGGGGGGAGGGGCTCAGTGAATTCAAGTCTTTATATGGGGCTAGTGCTTCATGTGGCTTTGCCCAGAGGCCTTCTCTTTCCCCGTTCCACCCCTTAGCTCCAGACCCACATTTCCGGGTGCTCCTCTGTACTGGCTGTGTGACCCCGGTAATTCTCAGTAGGGGAGAGCTCACACTTCCTGCTTATCTGCAGCAGGAACCCACAGAATTAATCCACTACAACTCACCAAAATAGCAGTAGTGAAGGTATTTGTCCTTGCTCCCTGCCCCACCATACAACACTTTCCCCAAACATCCTAGCACTGGAATTAGAATAGTAGGTAAACCCACTCCTCGAACCTTTGAGAAGCAGTTTTGGGGGATCAGGGATGAAGGACAAATAAAATGTTTCCCATCAGCAATTGTTTGGTAGACGACATTAATAGTTTCTTGTCTGTTCCTCTCCTACCCCTCTCACTTGACTCTCCCCGTTTCCCTTATCTATGGTCATTCCCCTGCACTATCAGAAATGTTGTCAGGCCTAGTACGATAGTCGCTTGTCTGTTCCTCTCTTTCCTCCCTCCTTTGCCCCCTCCCCCCTTTAATCAGTGGCATAGTTCTTGCACTATCTGAAATGTTGTCAGGCCTAGTACGATAGTCGTTTGTCTGTTCCTCTCTTTCCTTCCTCCCTTGCCCTCTCCCCCCTTTAATCAGTGGCATAGTTCTTGCACTATCTGAAATGTCGTCAGGCCTAGTACGATAGTCGTTTGTCTGTTCCTCTCTTTCCTCCCTCCCTTGCCCCCTCCCCCCTTTAATCAGTGGCATAGTTCTTGCACTATCTGAAATGTCGTCAGGCCTAGTACGATAGTCGTTTGTCTGTTCCTCTCTTTCCTCCCTCCCTTGCCCCCTCCCCCCTTTAATCAGTGGCATAGTTCTTGCACTATCTGAAATGTCGTCAGGCCTAGTACAATAATTTCCCATTCTTAATCTCTCAAGGCCTTGTAAGAATGGTATTGTATTTTTCCTTTGCTCCCTCCCCTGCCCTGAAGCGCTTTGAAACACGTTGTGTATAGGCGCTATACAAATAAACGATCAATCAATAAAAACACAAAGACCTCTTGGGGGTGTCCTTGTCTTGGAGTAGCTCAGAGTTTGCAAAGGAGCATGACACGTCTCCCTCGGCAGCCATTTTTGGGGTAGGTGTGGGCATCGGTCTCAGCCCTCATTGCACTCCTTCATCTTTAGCTGTAAGCAGGACACTGAGGGGCTAGAGGCGTCAGGGCTAAAACCATGGAAAAAACGCCACTCGCGCCAGGGCAACGTTTCGACAATGAGTCCCCCGCAGGACAAGCTCTCTGAAATGTCCTTTATCACTCTACTAAACATCCAGATGCATGCAGTGCAGGCAAAGATAATGTACCTAAAACTCCCAGCATTCCACAAAAAATGTCCGCCTGATTTGTGGACCGACAAGCCTTTGAAAACGCCATTAATCCATTTTTTGTGAGGCTTGATTTATCATGTTGTGGTCGAAGTGTAAGAAAAGAAGTCGTGGAACTATGTTCCCTGCTAGCCTGCCCCCCGCCTCACAACCCCATTGCCCTGCAACCTCCCACACACAATACAAAACCCCAAACACATTTGCCTGCTGTTTAAGGGAATGCTCAGTGCAGTGCACTGAAAGTGCAAGTTTCAACTTCTTCCTGCACTGTTATTTTAAAACAAAACCATTCCGGAACGGTTTCTTTTTAAAATAAAAGTATAGGAGCAGTAAAACTTAATTTAGAAAAGTAGAGGAGCACCGCTCCCGAGCGCTCCCGCTCAGGCTTATGTTTGCCAAAGGAAGAACACATCCAGTGCTCTTTCTGCTAGCCGGCCTGAAGGCCCTGTGTCGATCGATCTTGACTATGAGGGGGATAGGAACTCCCCAATTCACAATTTTGAAAGGGTTAATTGATTGATTTGAATACAAATGGTTTGGTCTTGAATGGGGTTCATTGGGGTGGATGCGGGACCGAGCAGCAACACTGGGAACCCTCAGAAGGGGTGTATGCGTGCGCCTGATTAAAAACGAATTTCTGTTTCGCAGAAAAGCGGTGGAATTCCTCAAAAAAAGTGGAGGAGTGAGGCAGTCGCAGTACTGTCAGGGGGCTAGTAGGGAATGAAAGGCAATATTGAGTCCAGAGTTCAAGTGTACAAGAAAAAGTAGTGGAACTATGTTCCCCTGATGCCCACCCTTTCCCAGGCCACCAGCCGCCCCACACCCACCCTCACTCTCCTGACCCTCCCCCAATACAAACCTCATACCAGGGTCCTGCCTTTTCACCACACCACTCTGCTGTGTTTCAGAACTGTCAAGTCTGAAAGAAATAGCGTGTAAGAAAGCACCCCCATTACTTCCAGTCATTGCCACCCGCAGCATGGAGGGCATGCACCCTCCCCTTTCTAATCACCTACCATTCACGCCTACTAGGGGACATGCTAAGGACTATAGCGAACCCTCACCACCACCCAAACATTATTGATCGATTGATTGGTTTATTTATTTATTTATAGAGCTCTTTACACCAAGGTGCTGATCTATACACACAGATGTGCCTGCAGCAATGTCACGTTCAATCGCGCTGAAGTGCAGAAGGCACGCGTCCATCGCTGCGGGTGCCCACTATCCAGCATCTGGTGTCCCAAGAAGGCTTCTGAAATAAACAAAAGCAAACCAGCTTCAGCAAGATGACATATTTGATCATTCCCAGGAGAACCCAGAGTTGAATCCCTTCTAAGGGGATGCTGCAAAAAAGCAAAAAAGCAAAAGTGCCAGGAGTACTGCTATGGACAACAAAACTAAAGGAACCATGACTGACTTTTCCAAAAGATAGAGGAATGTTTTCCCCTTTATTTCCCGCCCACGTCGTCCTCTGTTGTCAGCCACCGGGTCGTAGAGTTGAAGGGAACAGGTCAACAGTTTGTATGTACAATATGGGGGGCAAAGTATCACTGCATCAAATGGCCGCTTGCTAGTGCCATCTAGAAACCACGGCACAGTTCATGCTAGAAGAATCGGAGTGAACTGCGTTTGCACATGTTTTTGTGCCTCTGCTGCAGGTGTGCGGAATATCTGCCTTTAAACAGTGCACTGTTATTTTACATGTATGCGGCAGCCTCTTTTTAAGCATACGATTTCAGCGCACTCAGCGATTAAATACAATCTGAAATTGCTTTATAAAACAGTTGAAGCGACCTTCAGGTTAGAGTTCACCATAAAAGAAACCGGCCATTTGTGTAAGCTTAACACCTGGTCCCCGTGCACAACTCAAGACCCTACTGATGATATGACTCATGACATCACACCTTTCATCATTGCTGACATTGCTGATGTCAGAGGTCAGTGGCTCTCCAGTGCATCTCGTCCGTTTCCACAGTTCAATGTGCCTTATTGCTCTGTAGTCATTGAGGGCATCATTTGTGATATAATATGGGATATCATTAGAGATGTCCTTTGAAATGTTATGTGTGACATCATCAATGAGGTCATGAGTTGCAGAATTGAGGGCCACTTCTGGTGAAAGGAAATGCTGGATTGACTTTCTCCAAACCAAGCGAACCACCCAGATACCATGTTCTCCTGAAGGTTTGGTGTGAATTCGTCCTACACTCTTCGCTGTAGCTGAGAGAAAACGTTGCCCTACCCGAAACTCCATGGGAAATGCAAGTTTTGCGACCATCCCTATAACGCTAACCACCTTCCCCCGAAAGGTAACGTCACCAAACTTTCCAGGAAACCTCAAAGCTGGGTGTCTATATTTTTTGCAAAGCTTCACAGAGATCTGTCAAGTGGCACCAAATGTGTAAGATATCAGATAATAATGTCCTTATATATATTACTGCTGTACATAATGTCGCTGGGAAAAGGTTGTGCTGACGTTATATAGGTGACCATATATATAGCCCATAGGCCCTCGCTCCCCCGGGGGGGGAGGTTTTGGAGGTTGCAGGGGTGTCCCTCGCATGTTCCATGTAAAAATGTCTCTGCAAAAAACGGCCTTTTTCCCGCGATTTTGTTGCACGGCAACATTTTTCCAGGTACATTATCACATGGAGCCATGTAAAAGCATCGGAATATGTGCTCTTTTTGAGGGGAATCCATCTTAAGAGTAATTTAAGACTCGGGATATGTAATTGCTTTTATAAACAGTACATGCCTTAAATTGAGTGGCGCTTGTCATGCAAGTCAAGTCACCCTAGCGGCATGTTTGGCCCTTGCATATATATCCATTGTTCGGTGGCATGTTTGGCCCTTGCATATACATCCATTGTTCGGTGGCATGTTTGGCCCTTGCATATACATCCATTGTTCGGTGGCATGTTTGCCCCTTGCATATACATCCATTGTTCGGTGGCATGTTTTCCCCTTGCATGTACATCCATTGTTCGGTGGCATGTTTGCCCCTTGCATGTACATCCATTGTTCGGTGGCATGTTTGGCCCTTGCATGTACATCCATTGTTCGGTGGCATGTTTGGCCCTTGCATGTACATCCATTGTTCGGTGGAATGTTTGGCCCTTGCATGTACATTCATTGTTCGGTGGCATGTTTGGCCCTTGCATGTACATCCATTGTTCGGTGGAATGTTTGCCCCTTGCATGTACATTCATTGTTCGGTGTCATGTTTGGCCCTTGCATGTACATCCATTGTTCGGTGGAATGTTTGGCCCTTGCATGTACATCCATTGTTCGGTGGAATGTTTGGCCCTTGCATGTACATCCATTGTTCGGTGGAATGTTTGGCCCTTGCATGTACATCCATTGTTCGGTGGCATGTTTGGCCCTTGCATGTACATCCATTGTTCGGTGGAATGTTTGCCCCTTGCATATACATCCATTGTTCGGTGGCATGTTTGCCCCTTGCATATGCATCCATTGTTCGGTGGCATGTTTGGCCCTTGCATATACATCCATTGTTCGGTGGCATGTTTGGCCCTTGCATATACATCCATTGTTCGGTGGAATGTTTGGCCCTTGCATATACATCCATTGTTCGGTGGAAGGTGATTGGTCGTTTTGTGAGGCGTGCCATGTTTTCCTGGAACGTTCTTTAAGGCTGAACGCAAACTCCAGCCATTAGAGGTTGGCTTGGACAGAGAGTGCTCTGTTATTGGTTTAGGTCAATCAAAGAGCAGATTAATGCGGCCCTTTTCAGATGGAGCCGTGCCTCCACCACCCCCTCAACCCCTCCCCCCCGACTCTAAACGGACTCAGACACATTAGCGTCAGTGGGGTGGTCGTCCACTGGTCAAAGCATGTTTGAGGCCCACAGCCTGTGGCTTTAAGTGCTAATCCACTCCAGGCTGGCTGCCTCCACCGCCCAATCCCAGTCTTCTGTAGTTAATGGCCCGGGGTGGGAGCTGCAGTAATGAGGGATAAGGAGGGGATTACAGCTATTAGGAACCTTTTAATTTATTAACAAATTAATCTTAGCTTAGACGAAGCCCCGCAGCCATGGTAGTATTCAGAGCTAAGCCTCGAAATCGATTCTGTGTCTTTTTCCGCTGAAGATTGTGCTGCCTTTTCGCGTTGCATACAAAGGGCAAGATTTCTAAAAATGCTTTGACATCGGAAAGTCCCATTGAAAACGTTTCTGTAAATCAAGTTCATAGTCTACATTTTTACACATCAGGGCCTCCATGTTCTAGAAAAAAAAAGGCGTAGCGAACGTTCTCACTGCAAGTCCTGGGTAGGTTCCAGTACAAAGCATTTCCTCATCATCTTTCAAAGGAAACTAGCATGGCGGTACTGTGGAATGCAAGCTACCTCCCCATTGGCTCCTTTCAGTTGGATTCTGACTAACGGGGCCAGGGGCAGATTTGATATGATTTGAAAGGTTATTTATAACACGCTTAATGCCCAGAGGTTTCTAAGCGCGGACCCGGGAGTCGAACCTGTGGTGCTCCATGTAGTCTTGCTTCCAAGGTGAGCACGTCGCCCCTGAGCTATCCTCCCTTTAAGGCAAAGCGCCCTTAGGCAAGAATGCTGAAAGCTTCCCAGCTGGGCAGGTGGGCCAGGTGATGGATGGGGCTCTGGGGTCAGAATGTGTGGGCCGAATGGTTGCATGTTACAATCCTTTTGCTTTTTAAGTTTCTCTTTTTAATTCCTGCTCAAATGAAGTGTTTGACCACCACGTCTCCACGACAAAACCTGCTGATGACAGAATGACGTATGGCTGGCACTGTCTGTGCAATAAATCCTGCCCAAAAAGCTCACCAGTAGGCTTTAAAGTTCATAGTGTGTGAAATAAAGACAATAGTTTGCTAGCCAGGAACCTGGTATTAGTAAAAACTTAAACACAATCGGCTTCCATTGGAGAAAAGGTAGATGGCGGAGTTAATAGTGGAAAATCAGGGATGCTTCTAGAAATCATCACAGGGGGGGGGGGGCTTAGGGGGCAAAGCTACGGGGCACCTGCACAAAAGGATAACATTTTTAGAAATATACAAAAATTCCATGAATCGGGCCCTATATATAGATTTGCTTTCCGAATACTACAGGTCCGAGAATTCAATGTAATGTCAGTGGGCAAAAGAGTTTCTGGATTTTGCAGCTGGAATTTCAATATTTAAAGACAAACAATAGAAGGAAAAAAAACTGTGTGATAAGATCACATTTGTGTAGTTATTGTGTGACGCAGGCATGCAGCTTGGCATTGTGTCAGTGGGCACAGGTGGTGCGGGCAGTACTGGACATCAGGCATATGCCACCAGCCCTGACACGTTTGCTTTTTTGAATGTTTTATTCCTTTTGCTGGCCCTGCTCGTGTCTCCAGTGGCTTTAACCCCGAAGCAGATCCGCCCTGCCTGGTTCGCCATCTCCACTGGCGTGCCTTGTTAGAGTAAGGGCCAGGGGATAATGTGAGAGGGTGTGCACCCCAAGAAGAAAGAGTGGTAGGAAACATCCTGCCAGAGGCCCTTCTACCGGAGCAGAGCAGAACCATTGCTGTGCGCGTTTTGTTCAATGGATGCAGGTGTGTCTACGGCATAGCTACATGTGTCACAGCGTGGACTGCGACGAATGTGAGATTCAGTGAGATTCAGTGATCTATCCAGTGGTCGAAGTGAGCGGGAACGGTCGGGAGCAGTGCTCCACTTTTTTTATTTCCTTACTGGTAACAGTTCCACTACTTTTTGCAACCGTTTTCCCCATTCCGGAACTGTTCTTTGTGAAGTTAAAGCACAGTTCTCCCCTTTACCACCCAACTGAAGTTACAGCTAAACTGAAATCTGTTTCAACTCAATTGGCTGTCAAACAGCTTGGCTGCAACCCAGGAAAAACGTGTTGCGCGTTGCTCCTCTCCCGGGTCACAGTTCCACTTATTTTTTTGGTACGCTTCTACCACTGAATCGATCAAGGTGTAATAGGTCCCTTGCATGCCTCCAAATATGTGCTCTGCACCAAGAGAACTAGGGAACATCCACGGTATTGCTTGGTGGAGGGGGGGGGGGTTCGTTCAGGTCTTTGTAGCATCCTATCACCAATACACTGCTCTGACCCTGACCTCGACCCCTGCTCCCTGGAGAAGGTTGAAGTCTTCCATTTGTTTCTGCATTCTGATTGACAGAATGGACTTGCTCGGCATGCACTTCCCCCTCCGGGACCTGGCCTCAATAGGCGCCATAATGCATCGTGGCTTCCTTGAAGGAAGCATTCCGAACTCATTGATCGCAGAGGCCCCGCCCCACCCACACGGGTGCACGGTCATGGAGGCAGACATGCTTGGACATTGTGAAATGACACACATCGCTGGCGCCCCCTAAGGTTGGCAGTGTGGGGGAGTCAGTGGAATGTAAATCTCCACTTGCTTTAATGGCACACTTATCCATTGGTTAGGTTATCCCCGGCTCTGAAGGACTCCTAAATCTGATTGATAAAAAGAGTCAGGCACAGGGAGAAAAGGCATTTGGCCCAGGATCAGGCAATCTGGGCAAGCAGAGAATAAGACTAAAATAAGAATTCAGGCCTTCTGGATGCATAATAAACAACTAAGGCCTAATTCATGGAACGTTTAGCGTTCCACTCTTTGCACCCAAATTCTTTAGTGAATTATCTCCATTGAGCTCAATGCAAAGAAGACTTTTGCAGTGCAAAGTGACTTTGCTGTGCAAAAATACACTTTGCACCGATATGTGAACTAGGCCGGTTCAACGTGTTTGTTGGCAGTGCAAAGTCACTTTGAATTAGGCACTAAGTCCCTTTATTGCACAGATATGTTGCCGCTGCCTAAGCAAGACCCAGGGTCATTCGGTGGCAGAAAATAGTCCCCACAATCACAAAATGTGGCCCCCCCATTCACGATTCATTATGTTTTAGCACAAACTGAGTATTATATGGTTTGTCGTTTTGTGTGACATTAATTGTGGCAAATGGTGCGTTTGAGTCATATTGGTCTGGTCACATTATTTCAAACTATCAGCTGCAAAGTGCACTATGTCGTTAAAGTGCCCCACACTAACCGAGTAACGCAGCCCACACAAACCTGTCAGTCCAGAGCTTTGGACGCTGCCCTATTGTCCTATGGGCCAATCGAAGCCTGGACAGACTGTCCTGCTCCTTTTCATCAACACCAACCAGGTCACTGTTATCCCACAAAAAATATCAAAACAGTCGTGCATGCAAAAAAGAAGCATTTCCCTTTTGGGCACGTCAATGTAGTGGTCTCTAAAACCCCCATTCCGCTCTATGCTTTTCTCAGTACCTGCCTTGCAATATAGGCTGGCCAGCTGCTGAAGAAACTGCTGCAGAAGAGCAGCTGCCAGATTACATCCCTTTGTGAGTAGGAGAGGTGCTCTGCGATGAGTCTGCCACCCCTACAGCATGCCAAATAGTCCCACTTGTTGAGGATGGGCTAAAACAGACATACAAAGAGATTTACAGAGGCAGGTAATCATTTGAGTACTGACCCACTGGCAAAGTGTGGCAATTAATTTCAATTATGTGTGCTCTTGTTCAGGGGAGGCGACCAGTCTTCTGCCAAATGCCTAGTACAAAATGTCATGTCACAGTAAGAAATGGCTAGACTGGCTACAATAAAATGCCATTCTAGCCACTTAATAACACTTACCATGCTTGCTTTTTCAAAGAAGATCTGTAATAAAGAAAGCATGGCAAGTGTTACTACGTGTCTAGACTGGTATTTTGGTGTATCCAGTCTACCCATTTCTTACTGTAGCATGACATTTTTTTACTGGGCATTTATGCTAGAGGAAGTATAAATATTATTACGTGACTAGGCCTGTATTTTGGTGCAGTCAATCTAGCACATTGTTTACTGTGGCATGGAATTTTGTACTGGCGATCCATGATAAAGCAAGCATGATAGGTGTGATTATGTGTTGGATATGTTTTCGTATTGTGGCATGCCATTTTTAATGGAAAAACCCAACAGGAGTATGTTCTTGCATGCGTGTACTGGCATATATTGGCAGAGCCAGCTTGGACATGTTTTCTTATTGTATCATTACTGACATTATGCACAAAGCAAACATGGCAATGTTCTTATATGAGACTACTGGTATATTAAGGTGCAGCCAGCAGGAAATGCACGGGCACAGTCAGCGAGAAACAGTTTTTTATACCGACATATATCGTGGGGAAAGGCATCATGCAGATGCGTTGGGAAATGCTCCTGCACACTGTTGGTGCATCTATTAGATTTGTTCATGAGTTACCCTACCAAACCGATTGCAAACTTTCTGCCTTTTTAACCAATTCAAAGAAAGTGTGCTGTATAATGCAGCATATTAACCCATTATGCAAAACATGTTGCGGTCGGAGAACCCCCTCCCCTCTGCCTCACTACCCTCGGTTACTCTTGCATATCTGTGGCAAATATTTGCGCCCCTTAAAAAAATCACCAGCTGCCAGAACACGCAAGTGAAGATCATGTTTTGTGATTTGGAGTCTTTACATTCCTATGGGGGTCTTTACGACTTTGGGGGCAGCCATGGTGCATTTAGCACCATGGCTGCCTCCAAAGTCATGTCCGGGTTATCTGAATGGGGACTTACCGGGTCATTCCAACCCTGGAGGACCCAGTAAGTCCCCATTCAGAAAACCATTCCCCATTCCCATTCGATCCCCCATAGGGCTCAATGGGAATGGGGAGGGAGCTAATAGCGGGTCGGTTATTAGCTCCCTGGTCCCTTAGTGGCTCCGCTAAGGACGGCTAGTTTTACCAACCGGCCTTAGTGGGACCCGCTAAGGGACCTCGGAATGCGGCGGTAAGGGGTTAACGGCACCGGCCTCCTTACCGGTGCCGTTAACCCCCTACCGCCGCACTCGTAATGAGGACCTATGTCTCAGTTCCATTACATGTTAAAATAGTGGAACTTTACAAAACAGTGCCCGATGTTTGCATTATGTGCTTTATGAAAAAAGCATCATGTATTTTTTCATTTATACATACATTTTTACAGATCGCATCTCAGCAAAAAGCTCTGTTAAGAAAAAACACTGTGGTCATTGAAGAAAACTTGTAAAAAAAAAAAAAAAGGTTCGCGTCCTATGACACCTTAGCGAGGGTTTCCATTTTTTTTCCAGCTGCTTCGACACATGACATCATTTGGAACCTCATGACTTACACCCCTGATGACACGGCTGATAACCGAGGACATGTCTCCAAAACGGGGCCCTGCAAATGCATCTGCAAAACGAAGCCTGTCCGCTAAGTCCCCAGGCTGCGGCTTGCTGTGGCGAGGCTCGTGTCAATCACCAGTAATTACAGGAAGCGGAAGGGTCAGGGAGGGCCTCCCCGGTGGGAAAAGGAACTGCGTTTGTGATGGTGCATCTGCACCGTCCCTTAAGCGCTCGCTCCATTTTTTCCCCTTTGCTTTGTCGGCAAAATGATGACATTAGGAAACCCTGTTTTATGGCAGCCCCCTCAGGGAGCACTCAGTCGTGCAGTGAGGAGCAGCTTTTTTTGCTAATGGTGACTGACTTTTCAGTCACAATTAGTAAGCTTGAGGAAAGTAGTGTAAGGCCTGTGCCTTTTATCGGTTCAGTATTGTCTGTGTGGCTGTGCTGCTGCACATTACTTAGGATTTTCAGTGTGGCAGCATGGCATAGGGTGACAGAAGAAAAGGCAGGGATATGTGTAAGCTTGTAAGCACCCAGGGCCAGAAAGCTCCGGCATCGACCACTCAATGCGCCACTCTCCCTAAACCACGCTGCTTACTTAAAAGCAGTTCCACAGCCTGCCTGAATCCAGGCACGTGTAGCTTTGGGGGGGGGGGAGGCGGGGTGGAATGCAGGGAATTGTGCCCCACAACTTTTGTGAGACTGCAGAATGCCCCCACGCCTGAACATTTGGAGGAATGAGTCTTCAAGTTCCGTTCTGATCTGCCCACTGCCTCGAGTTGAGGGGCGGACACCGGGCATCCTTGTTGTAGCAAGGTACCAGCTGAAATGTGTATTGCTTCGAAAACCTTAATTCGCTGGACGGGTCGCTGATGGCACTGCTTTTAGTGTAGCACCTAAAAAAAAAAAGAATGAAAGAGTGTAACTTCCATCACTACGTTGTACAATAAAGATGGATGCCATTGGCAGTCATCTCTCACTAGTACCAGGACTTCGTAAATGTAGGTTGCATCAACGTTTTTAAAAGAACCCACCCTCCGTGTACTTTACAAACCCAATGAAAGAACACTTTTGTTGTAAAAGAGTACTAACTTGGCTTACTCCCTACTTGTGTGAACTCTTCATAGTTTCCTGTAAGCCCCATGTGCCCCTTTAGAAATGGAATTAGATTTAGAAAAGTCATTTGCATTGAATACTATTTTCATATTTCTTTTTGTAATCATAAATAGCAGATCATCTAATCACAACCATTGGGAACCCTGTCGTGAAGTGCCCTTTCAGAGATGACCAGGCGCCGCAGGACTTTTAAGAAATCCTGATCTCTCTTCAGCCCCTGGGATCAGCCCTCTTCCCAGATCGCATTGTTGGAACCAATTCCAAACAACTCCCTCGTCATTTTGGCCGGCACTCTTTGGGTCATTTGATGCACCCCCAGTACTCTATGCAAAGACCCCACAGGCATTGGGGCTTACAGCTGCGTGCTCCACTTTACTACACGTTCTGCAGATGGTGGACTCCTGCACTGGGGCAATCAGGGGTGTGGCTAGGTCTGGAAAAGACCCGGGGCCATGCTAATGTCGGGACTCGGGTCTAGCTAGCCTTTTGGTTGTAGCCTCTGAGCTTCTATCCGGGGCTATAGCCCTCCCAGGCCCCCTAGGGATGCCTCTAGTCTATGAATGT
The DNA here is from genome assembly GCF_040938575.1 of Ambystoma mexicanum. NCBI lineage: Eukaryota > Metazoa > Chordata > Amphibia > Caudata > Ambystomatidae > Ambystoma > Ambystoma mexicanum. The sequence goes on along the minus strand of NC_090921.1, from coordinate 1,073,670,166 downwards.
GTTCACAGGCCTTCCATTCACCTTTATCATCGCATGGGGCATGGTTTTCTTTCATTTTTTTTACACCAACTTCACCCACTGGGTACATGTCTTCCTCCTCCTCCACCTCATCACACACTTTTCCATTCATTTACCTTCACTGCTGGTGAGCTCTCTGGCACTACCTTTCGCATAGTTTCTGCAGAACTGCGAAAAATGCCCCTTCTTGCCACAATTTGCATTCCACATTCCAGCCCGGGCAATCCTTGGAGTGGGCAAAATGGTAGCTACTCCCTCACCTGAAATAACTGCGTACTCCACACCCTTCTGGCCACCCCTGCCCGGCAGCTCACCTGGTCCCTCTCTCTCCCCTCACAAGACCCTGTCCTCTCTCAACATTGGACCTCACAGGCATCCCCAACCACTTGTTCTCTTCCTTTTCTCCTCTTTCTTGCCACCCTCATTCTTAACAACCAACCTGGTCAGATAGCACGACGATCAGAGCGCCCTTTTCTGACATCTGTGTGCAGCCTGCTGATGCAGGTTTGAGTCCTGGCAGGGCCACCTCAACCTTTCATCCTTCCGAGGTCGATAAATTGGGTACCACACAATAGCACACTGTGGGATAGTAATATCAACTGTTATCTCAGCCCTCAAATGCCTGTGGGCTTGTAGCGCTATATAAAACTAGATATTATTATTAAATCCCCACCCTACTCCTTGTTTCTCAAGTTCCTTCACACATATGAACATGTATTGCATTCTTTGGCCTATGATATGACCTATGCCTCTATGATAGGCAATGATATGCAATCTCTAGGGCAAGGTCTCCTTTGCTCCAAATTTCATCTCTAATATTTGGGTCTCCAATAAACAAATAATGTAATATGATTTTCAATATACAATTGTCTCTCACATGCTCTTCGGAACAAGTCAAAAAGTTGCATTGGTTGACCTGTTCCCATATGCTTGACAAAAAGGCTTTGATGCAACTCTCCTTGTCTGTTAAAGTGATATCATTCCAGGATTGTGTTAACGCTCTTTTCTTCTTATAATGCGAGGGCCTAGTGTAATCATGGTTTCCTGGGTCTTGAGTGTCTGACCTCCTGCCCAACTTTTCTCTCTGCTGTTGGCGCCGCACCTCCTTGTAGTTCAAGGAGACCTTTCAGTGTCCTGGAACCCTCAAGGTTTAGCATGTGCACGAAGGTTGCTTTTTTGTGCTTAATACTGCATGAAGGCCCATGGACTGCTAGGGCGCATTCCTGAACATCCTAACACGTGAACCACTTCACCATTGGTGTACTTGGTGAGGGAAGGCATCGGGGTGGTCCTAGAACATCCGTCAATTTACAAGCAATAGTACAAGTAACAAGTAATTGGAAATTAACCGGTTAAAACAATGAGCTAAAATAGCAATTTAAAATAAAAGAATACATTAAAAATCTAAAACAAATAATGTTACTTTTTTACTTTTGTTCGTGAGGGTGAATTAAGGTTCCAATCATTTTGTTTCAAGTTTTGGTGCGTGTATTATTTAATATTATGTTGAATCTTAGCTTTGACATTCCCACTACTAACTTTAAACACCCATCACTGATTTCCTCCCTCATTTAAGGAAGTATTGTGCACATTCCCTGATGAAAACTATGGATGACGATGGGGCTGGGCCCTGATGGGTGAGCGCTGGGGCCTGCTTTGGTGGGAGCCCCTGCACCTCAGGGGCTGCAGGCCCTCCGGCTTCGCCAGTGCTTTACCTGAGAAATGAGGCTCAGATGTAAGTCCTTTATAGGACCTCTATTGTCGTAGGGGTTTCATCTTGGCTGATGTGGGTAGCAGTTGTTGCATCTTATCTGCACGGCCACCCTCTAGTGAGATTTTCACCTCTCCACCTGGGGTATCAATGTTTTGTTAAGAATTCTGTTTTGACTCTGGGTGGAGTCCACCACCTCCCTTTCTCCAGGTATTTTCTGAAAGTCCAGCCCTCGGCAATCTCTTGGGCCAGGGTTTTCAGAAGTGCCTAATTTCTGGCATCTCCCTGCAAACAGGCCTCTTCTTTGCTCTGGCGCAACTGACTCAGCTACCTCCTCCTCTATCTTGCTTTTACTAATTCACAGTTGTTGCTTGCCGAAGACACGTTATACTCCTCTGTTCCCCTGAACTTTCCATACTTATTTAAACCACCCCCCCCTCTCTCTCTCCCTCTCTCTCTAAGAGAGGGTCCCTGGCATGCCCCTCTTGACCCCAATAAGCATGACAGCCAAAAGAGTCAGAGATGCAAGATGCCAGTCGCCGTTTGGACAGCCCCAGGAGGACCTGACAAATACATATGCAAACAGAAATTCTCTCAGAAAACCATTCAAACCTTATCCAGCTAACGTCATCATGGAAACAGGTGCCCCAACACTGATCATGGATCCAGATTTCCTCGATGGACCTGATCGACTAATGACAGATATCTAACTGTGCTGACGTCATTAGCAACACCACGACAAAGCAAAGGTAACCATGAAGCAAACTCTCATCCCTGCACGAAGTTACACAAACATGGACCTGCACACACGAAGAGCATGCTTATACAGTTCTGTAGATAGAGGACAGATACATACTGTCGAAAGCTTTTATTATTTTCTCTCATTAGCCAAATGCTGAAACACCGAAATGCAAGGAAACAAGACATGCAGAGTAAACTTGCAGCAGCTTATTGAAACTAAATATATGGAACTATAGGATTGTATAAGAGACCTGGAAGGACCAAAATAAAACTAACCAATGAGAAGAATAGTACAGTATAGACATATAGAAAGTATAGCACAAGTACAATAAAATGACATGAAGCCACAGGCCGTAGAACGAGAGATGAAGCAAAGTAAAATTAGGTTGTACGAAGCACCAAGCAAGAGCTTGCAGCCAAGGTCAGAGACGAGCAAAACATTCCTAAGCCTCAGAGACAAGGAGCCACCTGCAAATAACAGAATATATCCTCATTAATTGCAGACCAGAATGCTCAATTTTGCGGTCTTCACCCGTGTGGTGCAGCCGAGCCGAACAATGGGCATTTACTCGTGGTGAGAAGAGGAGCAGTTCCCAGCGAAACAGACACAAAGGGATACATATGTTGTTTTAAAGTGTTCCAACCCTGCAGGCACTCTGTAAGGCAAAGTGGTAATACTGATGGCAACAATGGGGAGACATAGTCCTTCTCATCACCTTGAGAAGGTGCATGGAAGGCTGAGAGCCGATCTGAGTACCAGGCCTGGGAAGAACAACTGCAGCCAATCAGGGAACACAAATCCAGGGGTGGATGGCAGAGGGCAAGGGCCAGTGGTAAACCTGCGACCCTGCATCAATATAATAGATAGTTTCTGGGGAAGGTTCAGGCAAGCCACCTGACATTTAAGGGCCAGTCAAATAACATCTATATGGGCCAGCTATAGTTGATACCACCCCAATCACCCAATCACGCATGCTCTTAGGTTTTTGGGGAAGAACCCTGATTTGTGTTGTCAGAATGTAACAAAAGCCCCTGACATGGGCTCAGGACCTGTGATTGCTGGATAATTATTTCCTGTATGATCCCTGTCTGTTATGAAAAATAAAGGACAGTTCTAACTTGGCCTTGGCTGAGTCCTCTGTTTGTATGTCGGGGAGGGTTCGTTGGGCCCTGGATGCTGTGAACAGTGACTGCGTAGTATGAACCCTGGTTCTCTCTGGCATACATAACCAACACTCTCTCTCTCTCTTTCAGTCTCTCTCATTCTCTCTCTCTTTCGGTCTCTTTCTCTCTCGCACTGTCTTCCTCTCTCTCTGTCTTTCTCCCTATCTCTCTCGCTCTCTCTCTATCTTTCAGTCTCTCTCTTTCTCTCTCTCTTGCGCTCTTTTCCTCTCTCTCTGTCTTTCTGACTATCTCTCTTGCTCTCGCTCTCTCTCACTCTCTCTCTCTCGCTCAGTCCTAAACCCCCCGATACTACAGGTGGATGCTAATGTATATACACATGCTAAAGGAGAGGTTCCTTAAATGAAGGAGTGATCTGATTACAGGGGTCCACTTTCCCTTAAATTGTGTTACTCATAATTGGCCCTTTGCTTATGGATCCACCTCTTCCCTAGTTGTGTGGACAGTGCTTTCATCTAGCTGCAGATGTTGTGTGTGTTCCCCTGATAGATGTGTGCCTGTGCACTTGTCGTCAAGTCAATGCCAGCACGTGCCATTTAGTGAACTCCGCTCTGCACATGGACCTATGGCTCGGTGTCATGGGAAATGTCATTCCACCCCGGCTCCATGTATGACAGACCATGATTTGGAAGATGGATTTACTTGGGACTTTAATCAAGTGGAAATGGGTTTTTCATGTATGTAGTGTTTTTTCTCCCTGCCCCTGACGAATTTGACCTCTGACTAATGTGGTCTCCTTGTATTAGTTCTGACTATGGCTGCCCTCCATAAGTACCCTGGTAAGAACTTAGGGACCACTGTGGGGTCCTACTTATCGGGTCTATGGGATTCACATCATGGAGAGGGGGTGGGGGGCGCCTCTACCCCCAGAGCACCCTAGCCTTTCCCTATAGGTTGAAAACCAGTGACATGTCTCCGACACACCACAAATGAAACAAATCACACACTAAGACTTACTTTAATAATAGGGAATCGCGTGAGCTGTCTAAATATTTTAAGGGTAATTTGTAGTGTGGTGGGCTTTGCTTGTATTAGCTAAGCGCAGTTTGTGCAGATTAACGTTGACAGTGTGAACCTTTAATACTTTGCCTTTTTATACGCAGCAAACATCTCTTTTTGGGAGAAAATAAATTGTCCACTGATTTTCTCTTTGTTTCTGCCTTTGTGTCTGTGTGTGTTTCTGTGTGAATACGTATGTTGACTATTGTGCTTTGGCTTGTGTATCAGATTGTGTGTGGGTTCGTTCTATCATCTATCTTTATAGTTGTGTGTGTGTGTTTGTCTGCGCGTGTGTGTATGTGCCTGTTGATTCATGTGTTTCAGAATGTGTGTGTGTGTTCGGCCCATTTTCGGTCATTATTGTTGTGTGTGTGGGGAGTGGGTGTGGGTGTGTGGGCGTGCTTGGATTGTGTGCATTTTCAGCCAGGACCTGCTGTTTTCTCGTATGTCTCCTTCATGCGAATCTTGTGCTTCCCTACATTCTGAGCTTATTCTCGAAGTATTTGGTGCAATGTTGTCATGTTCGCACATTCCGGGCCTAGGGTATGTGCTTCCTTTATTCGGTTATTGTTGCAGGTGATAATTGTCCAGGACTCAGGAGGTTAGCTCAGAAGGTCAATGCTCTTCTCAGACGTGGGACTGCCATGCTCTTTTACAAGTTCAAATCCGGCTCAGGACTTCAACCTTACAAGGTCGATACATCGAGGACCATTTAGTAACAGCAGCTGTTATTGCAGCGCTTAGAGATGAGAAGAGTCAGGAATGAAGCACTATGTACCACTTCACATTTTATTAGTGTGCTTTCATAGTGTTCTTTTCGCAGTTTTTTTCTGGGTGCATTTTATGTTGACGTTGTGCTTACTTCTGAGCATATTGTATGTGTGTGCCTTTTGTATTCAACAATTCTCTGTGCATACTGTGTGTGCGTGCTTGCTTCCATTCCAAGCACATTGCATATTCCAAGTATATTTTACATACATAGGGCCTGATTCATGGCATTTTTTTTAAGGAAAATCCGGACTTTGCGGGCCATTCTGAGTGCAAAACCCTGTTCCTTGATTCATGGAATTGACTGTGCAGGACATTTTCTGGGACTTGCGTGGACTTCTCTCAGGTCTTGCACGCCTTTGCAAGCAGTCGAGCACCTTGCGCGTGACTCCTCGCAGAGTATGCGTTGGGCCTAGAGAGGCCGAAATAGAGAGTGGAACATGCAAAATTAGGATGAACATGGGAAAATGTGAACGTGTCGAGGAACGACTTGCTGCAAGGAGATCGCACGCACAACATCCGTATTCATGGAACTGACCATGCAACATAATGTCGGGGGACTCAGCACGCAAAGCCCTGGATCAATCCGCCCCGTGAAAGCAGGTGGAAAGCCTGAATCGCATAGGAATCACAGCACAAAGGCAGGGTCCAATTATGAATATAGTTGGGGTGCAGATCGCAGGTAGGGGTGACCATATGCAGAGTAGCGGGGTGCAGACATGGTTTACAGGGGTTGGCATGCAGATTGAACATGGTGTTGCTGGGGTGTTGGCTTGGTTGCGGGGCAACCCAGACAGGATTACTGGGGTGCATGAGCTTGCACCCAAGGACCGCGCATAGGTATGTATTAGTGTGTACAATTCCTTTGCGGAGGCGTTTCGGGGGAATTCCGGCCACGACTTGCGCATAGGGTTCCTATGTGTGCGACCAGACACACGGCAGCAACTGCAAGTTACAAACGCATTTAAGCGGAAATTAGTACACCTCATGTCAAGCTGACAACAAGTCCTTAAATTGGAAATCTGACTCGGGACATTATGCCTGTTTGAAAATACATCCCGCAACTCCAAATATATTGAGAATGATAAAACACACTATATGGATGTTCCTCAAAGTTTAGAAGCTAAAACAACCCAGCACTCTGCGGCTTTATGTACACAGCTAGTACCTCGCTCTCAAATTATCAGTTACATTTGTATATGCCCTGAAGACGGCCCGGTTAGGGTTGAAACACGTGTTGTGGTGGCGTTTTTTGTTTATGGAACATTTAAAAGATTTCTGTTAAAACCGTAAAGCTGATAACTTGTATAATTCCTTAGGTTGGAATTTGTGATTTCTTCACGACACAATTTGTCTAACAACACATAACTTTTAGAGGCTTTGTTACAGTTTTCTTTCTGATACAGGTTGGCCGCGCAGCCAGTGAGGTTTTCCAAACCTCTTGCTACCTATTAGATTGAAGGGGTTTCTGAGTAATTACTTTGTGTGAAGATTCCATGACTACGCGCATCGCGTACTGGTGCTTCATGTATGAGGGGGCACGCAAAGTCCTTCTCACTGCACGGACCTTGCAGGGTCTATGTGCACTTTTCCATGAATCGGACCCATAGTGAGCTCACTTCCAAACCTAGCACAGTGTATAGGCATTGCCTTATTCTGAGCATGTGCTCTGTGGCTGTCTGGGTGCATCCAATGTACTTATGCCTCGTTTGAGGATATCCTGTGTGTGTGTCTGTGTGCAGTGTCTGGTGTGTGTAGTGTGTGGTGTTTAGTTGTGCACATGCAGTGTTTGTATGGTGTGCATGTGCATGATCTGAGAAGATCGTTGGTGCTTACTTGGAATCCAGTGTATTGGCTGTGCATATTGTATGTATAAGTTAGGGTGTGTGGGGGGTTGTGTTGTGTTGAGGTGTGTATGCATAGTGGTTACTTGTTCAAAGCCTACTGTTGGGAGCACGCATGTGCTTTTGTTGATGAACATCCTCAGAGATGTGTATTTTTCGACACTCTGGGGCAGGTCTAAATTATGGTTATACTTCTGTGATTTAAAAGAAAATATGTCGAGATATTTGTTGTCCGGATAGGTTGTTTTTTTTGGGATCTATGGACGACAAACTCTTTCACAATTCTTTTTTTTAACACATATCACACATATCACACTTGTAAGTGCACTAACATTGCATCACTGTTCAGAGTGGCTAGATCATTTTGTGTCCGTTTTGCTGACCTTACATGGATGAGGTCAAAGGTCTCAAGGGAACGCAAACCCTGAGTATAGTGGTGGTATTGTGAAGGTATGAAAGAGTTCTATATATCATTCCAAAGCACTGGTTGAAGTGGGCGGGAGTGGTTGGGAGCGGTGCTCCTCTGCTTTTTTAAATTACGTTTTACAGCTCCTATACTTTTATTTTGAAAAGAAACCGTTCCAGAATGGTTTTGTTTTTAAATAAGTGCAGGAATAAGTGAAAACGTGCACTATGTCTCCTTAAACAGCAGGGGTGTATTTGTTTCTTGAATTCACCTTACTGCAGATTCGAACCTGGGACCTCAGATCCAACCTCACATCATGGTGAGCTATGGTAAAACTGCTGGGTTGCTGTTATTTCTTCCACTAACCTGCTTGGGACGAAGCCCATTCTCAAGCCCCATCATAGCCCTGCTGCTGCAGTAGTCTGAATTTTTCTTTCGAATTTAAGCAATATAACGTGAAAATACTGCAGACACTGCGGTACGTGCAGTTAATGCATAGGTGGGAAGGGTGACTTTAATCCTTAACATGCCCGTTGGTGGGGGATTAGAAAGGGGAGGGTGTGAATTTGCATTTTGAATTTTATTGAATTTATATAGCGTTTTAATCCAAAACGCTTTACAAGAGGAACAAGCAAAATACAACAAGCATAAGTAACAAATGAAATAAACCAGAAAACAGTACAAAACCAATTTACATCATGGAAGAGGATTGGAGAGTAGAGAGGGACCAAGGTGTGAGAGGAAGTAGGAGGAGGTATGCATGCTGTGAGGGACAATGAATAAGGGTGATGGGGGTTTCTTAAAATGCTTTTTGAAATTTCTTTCACTGTGTTCCTTTCAGCTTTTACACAGTGGTGCGGGTGGAATGGAGGAACGGCAGGACATGGTGTTTGTGTTCCCTGTGGGAGGGAGTGTAGTGATGGGTTTGTAGGCAGCATACTTCTTCCACTACTACTTTTCGTACTCCTCGACCCCTGTTCGAAAGGGTTTGAAGATGGAAACATGGAGTCCGCATATTGCAGAACTGATTGCAACCCCCCATCATTTTTCAGCTTTGGGGGCTGTGCCACTGATTTAAGGTGAAGGGTACTGCCGGGCCTAACGAGAGTCTAGACGCGATACATGTATTGTGATAATTCACAGTGTTTATCCATGTAACAGGAATCTGCTTGTACACAGGGTTATATTTACAGCTCGTGTGCGCCTCAGCAGCACCTGCCATCGACCCGGCAGCCCTTCACAGAGCAACAGACTCTAATCGCTGCTCCTAATTGAATCTGAGCTGCATTCAAGTTCTTAAAGCTATTACGTTTAATCTGCACTTCCCTGAAAGGCGTCTCTCGGCTTCCATCTGGGATGCACAGTAAGCCCACAAGGAGTGGACTATAACTCAGCAGGATGCCCACAAGGAGTGGACTATAACTCAGCAGGATGCCCACAAGGAGTGGACTATAACTCGGCATCCCTCTGATGGTAGTCCATCTGGGATGCACAGTATGCCCACAAGGAGTGGACTATAACTCAGCATCCCTCTGATGGTAGTCCATCTGGGATGCACAGTATGCCCACAAGGAGTGGACTATAACTCAGCAGGATTCCCACAAGGAGTGGACTATAACTCAGCATCCCTCTGATGGTAGTCCATCTGGGATGTGCATGCCCACAAGGAGTGGACTATAACTCGGCATCCCTCTGATGGTAGTCCATCTGGGATGCACATGATGCCCACAAGGAGTGGACTATAACTCAGCAGGATGCCCACAAGGAGTGGACTATAACTCGGCATCCCTCTGATGGTAGTCCATCTGGGATGCACAGTATGCCCACAAGGAGTGGACTATAGCTCAGCATCCCTCTGATGGTAGTCCATCTGGGATGCACAGTATGCCCACAAGGAGTGGACTATAACTCAGCATCCCTCTGATGGTAGTCCATCTGGGATGCACAGTATGCCCACAAGGAGTGGACTATAACTCAGCAGGATGCCCACAAGGAGTGGACTATAACTCAGCATCCCTCTGATGGTAGTCCATCTGGGATGTGCATGCCCACAAGGAGTGGACTATAACTCAGCATCCCTCTGATGGTAGTCCATCTGGGATGCACAGTATGCCCACAAGGAGTGGACTATAACTCAGCATCCCTCTGATGGTAGTCCATCTGGGATGCACAGTATGCCCACAAGGAGTGGACTATAACTCAGCAGGATGCCCACAAAGAGTGGACTATAACTCAGCAGGATGCCCACAAGGAGTGGACTATAACTCAGCATCCCTCTGATGGTAGTCCATCTGGGATGCACAGTATGCCCACAAGGAGTGGACTATAACTCAGCAGGATGCCCACAAGGAGTGGACTATAACTCAGCAGGATGCCCACAAGGAGTGGACTATAACTCAGCACCCCTCTGATGGTAGTCCATCTGGGATGCACAGTATGCCCACATGGAGTGGACTATAACTCAGCAGGATGCCCACAAGGAGTGGACTATAACTCAGCACCCCTCTGATGGTAGTCCATCTGGGATGCACAGTATGCCCACAAGGAGTGGACTATAACTCAGCAGGATGCCCACAAGGAGTGGACTATAACTCAGCATCCCTCTGATGGTAGTCCATCTGGGATGCACAGTATGCCCACAAGGAGTGGACTATAACTCAGCAGGATGCCCACAAGGAGTGGACTATAACTCAGCATCCCTCTGATGGTAGTCCATCTGGGATGCACAGGATGCCCACAAGGAGTGGACTATAACTCAGCAGGATGCCCACAAGGAGTGGACTATAACTCAGCATCCCTCTGATGGTAGTCCATCTGGGATGCACAGTATGCCCACAAGGAGTGGACTATAACTCAGCACCCCTCTGATGGTAGTCCATCTGGGATGCACAGGATGCCCACAAGGAGTGGACTATAACTCAGCAGGATGCCCACAAGGAGTGGACTATAACTCAGCACCCCTCTGATGGTACTCCATCTGGGATGCACAGTATGCCCACAAGGAGTGGACTATAACTCAGCAGGATGCCCACAAGGAGTGGACTATAACTCAGCATCCCTCTGATGGTAGTCCATCTGGGATGCACAGTATGCCCACAAGGAGTGGACTATAACTCAGCACCGCTCTGATGGTAGTCCATCTGGGATGCACAGGATGCCCACAAGGAGTGGACTATAACTCAGCAGGATGCCCACAAGAAGTGGACTATAACTCAGCATCCCTCTGATGGTAGTCCATCTGGGATGCACAGTATGCCCACAAGGAGTGGACTATAACTCAGCAGGATGCCCACAAGGAGTGGACTATAACTCAGCATCCCTCTGATGTGCCCACAAGGAGTGGACTATAACTCAGCAGGATGCCCACAAGGAGTGGACTATAACTCAGCAGGATGCCCACAAGGAGTGGACTATCACTCGGCATCCCTCTGATGGTAGTCCATCTGGGATGCGCAGGATGCCCACAAGGAGTGTACTATAACTCGGCATCCCTCTGATGGTAGTCCATCTGGGATGCGCAGGATGCCCACAAGGAGTGGACTATAACTCGGCATCCCTCTGATGGTAGTCCATCTGGGATGAACAGGATGCCCACAAGGAGTGGACTATAATTCGGCATCCCCCTGATGGTAGTCCATCTGGGATGAACAGGATGCCCACAAGGAGTGGACTATAACTCGGCATCCCTCTGATGGTAGTCCATCTGGGATGAACAGGATGCCCACAAGGAGTGGACTATAACTCAGCAGGATGCCCACAAGGAGTGGACTATAAATCAGCATCCCTCTGATGGTAGTCCATCTGGGATGTGCATGCCCACAAGGAGTGGACTATAACTCGGCATCCCTCTGATGGTAGTCCATCTGGGATGAACAGGATGCCCACAAGGAGTGGACTATAACTCAGCAGGATGCCCACAAGGAGTGGACTATAAATCAGCATCCCTCTGATGGTAGTCCATCTGGGATGCACAGTATGCCCACAAGGAGTGGACTATAACTCAGCATCCCTCTGATGGTAGTCCATCTGGGATGCACAGTATGCCCACAAGGAGTGGACTATAACTCAGCAGGATGCCCACAAGGAGTGGACTATAACTTAGCATCCCTCTGATGGTAGTCCATCTGGGATGCGCAGGATGCCCACAAGGAGTGGACTATAACTCAGCAGGATGCCCACAAGGAGTGGACTATAACTCAGCATCCCTCTGATGGTAGTCCATCTGGGATGCGCAGGATGCCCACAAAGATTGGACTATAACTCAGCATCCCTCTGATGGTAGTCCATCTGGGATGCACAGTATGCCCACAAGGAGTGGACTATAACTCAGCATCCCTCTGATGGTAGTCCATCTGGGATGCACAGTATGCCCACAAGGAGTGGACTATAACTCAGCATCCCTCTGATGGTAGGGTTGCAAACGTCAGAGGGCGGGCCTTCGGTCCCCTCACACTGGCCATTCCACTGTTAGTGCCTGCAATGCCTGCGAGGGTTTCGCGTGTTTTCGCCCGAGGCTGTTTTTGGTGATTTATGTATTTATTTATTTGAATGGGCGGGTGCCTACCAAACCTCCACTACCCCCACCTCACCCATCATCCCCAAAACCCCTACACAAACAGACTACATATATATCAAAAAAGTAAAATCGGCAAAAACTGCTGGGGCGAAAACACCACAGTGAAAACCAATAAGACAAAAATTGCGGCGACGAAAACACAGTAACTGGCTGGGAGGTACGAGATGTGTGCAGTTCCTCCAGCATCAGGATGTTTTTAAACGCATCATCTGTACCAGCAAATGAAAGTGCTTCAAGAAAGCGCGCGGTGGGGACTTTGCATGTGATGGTGTAGAAAAGAAGACCTTGAATGTTCCTGCTCATGAAGATACAACTGACGTTCCCCTGCACTGTGTGGCATTACACTACGTGTGTGGCCTGACCCAGAGATCATTATGCTGATCAGCCGCAATACGATTAAAGATGTGTGCCTACACAAAAGGGAGAAATGGGGAAGTACCCTGTTTTAGGATTTCACTTCTGGCAGAGTCTGAGGAGTGGGAAGGAGTGGAGTCTGTTTTCCCCTGCTGCTGACAGTAATTCTACTGTGTTCACACTTGTGGGAGTGTGCTTCCTTAAAAACTGTTTTACCCTGCGGAGCAGGCACGGAGTCTGGCAGAGTCTGAGGAGTCCAAGGAAGTCCATGGAATCCTGGACTCTCCTCTGTCTCTCCTCAGCTCGCCCTCACCGCGCCCCACTGTTGGAACTATGCGTGACACCGCGAAAGTGAAAGTAAACTCCTTCGCGAAAACACAAGCTCAACGGAAGTTAGGAAATGTTACTTCGAGCCCTGGTGTGGAGCGTCTCCTGTCTACAGCCGATTCATCTGCAGCGCTTGTTGCACCTGTGCCCATGCCTGCGCCTGTGCCTGTGCCCGTGTCCGTATCCCCCACTCGGACTCCGACTCGACTTCAAGTAAGTGACATTGTGCTTAATGCGCCTAGCGCGCCTCATGTACCTGACATTCCAATCGCAGTATCACTGAATGATGAAGGAACTATTTCGAAAACTAGTCACGCTGAAATTCATGCTTCACTAAAACAGACGCTTCCATTTAAGATCTCTGGCGAGGTGTTTGTGATTTCGGCCCTGATGTCGAGTAATGGGGAACGAACTGAGAAATCTGCTGCTGTTGTCAGCCCTTCGCCCAGTATGGTCGTACCCTTGTGCGACCTAGCGCGGCGCGCATTAATCGAGCACACGCCTACGTCCACACTTGGTAGCAATGAGTCTGGGAGTGTGTGTTCGGCAGGCGCGGACGTTGTTACAGACTGTGCCTATGCTGAAGAACAAAGTCAAAGCAACACACGCCTGAGCGGATGCAGTGAGATAAGTCTTGGGTCACCACGGCCCAGATTTTACAGTGCCTTTCTTGAAATTGGCTCCTTCTTCTATGTATAGCCTTGAACCGGCACTTATTAGTGCCGATGAAGACAATGTTTTTTACCCGTTCCAGGACAATATGGAGTCATGTAGGGTTCTTACTCAGGATGTGTTGCAAAATCAATCACTTCCTACTACAACTGTTATGAATGAGTCAAACCGACATGAAAATCGAAGAAACTCATTGGATGTTGTTAACAAATTACTAACAGACCTTACCCGGCTAAATAAAGACAGATTTCATAAGTTGACATTGAATGTGATGCCAGAAGGGACGGAGGTTTTTTCTGAGCCCCTTGTTACTCCGAACCCTTCACTTTTACAAAAAAAACAAAAGGTGCATGTTGCTCATACAAATAGTCTGTCTAAACGAAGGAGAGTTGATTCGAGCATTTCACCGAACATTCAATGCTCACAGATGAAGAAACCTAAAATGGCTATTACTATGTCAGAAACCCTTGCAAAACTGTTCAAACAAAGATTTGCCTTTGGTTGGGAAGGGACGTGACGCTCATTGTTTGCGAACTGACTCCTCATCGGACTCGTCTTCCTCCAATTTTTCCTTAATGGAGTGTCCGTTCTCAAAAATCAGACGTCTTCCAGTTTGCCAAAAACGTTGTATACGACAAGAAGCAGACGATGATAACATAGTGGGACAGGAACTAAAAATGAAAGATCTTCAAACAACTATAATGTCTGCTATGGCATTAACCATTGCCCCCTTTCTCAAAATGTATCAACACCTCAACGAGAATATGAAAGATCTCGCCAGTCTGGTCTCCGTCATGAACTCCAAGCTTCTGGACATTGAAAGCACACACAATTCACATAAGGAGACATTGATTGGGACCCAAAAAAAGACTGAGTGGGCAATGGACACATTAGTGGATTTTTTCTAAAAATACCAATTTGGATTAAAAAAACTTCTGGCAGAAGTGGCGAAAGAAGCTTTAAATCTCTTCCAACAAAGACAAGTAACACATTATTAGTGGAAACAAAATTGTGAAAGATGTACTGTTGATCATACAAATACCAGTATGATGCCCTCCAGTAGTCTTAGATCCAATTCCCACTGATGCTGACTTGAACTCGCCGGAGCTCGCAACCACAAATGTGATGTTTATGGAAGAAATAACAAAAAAGAGCTTGAGACCAGAAGTTGACCTAGGGAAAGAGGGCATACCAGTTCCAATGGAGACACTTCTAGCTGGAGATGTCCAACTGGATGGGACACCGGCTGTCGCCAGCGTTGAAAATGAAGTGAGAGCCAACATGTCGGTGCAAGTGATCACTACAACCTTTAAAGAGAAGGTGATGCCTACGCAGTTCCTTGATATGCTCACAGAGAGTCAATCCTCAGGAAACTTGGCCCTTCTAGATCCTCAAACGGCGTCCACTTCAGATTTGAGGCTACAGTGTCCTTTGACAGGTGCAGAAGCAATACTGGCAAACCACGATGCTGGCGTCAGTTCCCCAGAACTTTTTGAAATATTCAAGATCCCTAAGAATAATCAAAAATCTGGCTCGACTCAAAAAAATCTGAGAGGTGTTAGTGAAAATAAATTGAAAAATCAACCTCTGAAAAAAACCAAACGAGGAAAGGACTCACGCAAGTTCCTACGAAACATCAAAACTGTCAATGTGACAGTGAACAGAACTATTGTGAAAGAGAAAAGTGGTGAAGCTAAAGTACCCTCTAATGAAGTAATAATCGTATTGGATGAAGCACCAGTGCTTGGAATAGGATCCTGTGACGTACCTGAAGATCTGATGGATATGTCTACTTATGAGGACGATGATGGTAAGGATCCAAGTGAGTCTGATGCAATTGCCCAAACAGATTGTAAAACCAGTAATGTTGATTCCAGTCGTACTACTGCTGGCCAAGTCGACGGAGTTCTGAATTCTAACATAGTTTTAAAACCTCTGCAACTGTCCCAATTGCCAGTGACAATCCAATTTGCTGAAATATTTGGCAGAAAGGGCGTGTGTAGAGGGAACATCTGCACTTAAATGTAACAAAGCTCCAAGACTTTGTGAAGTGATTCAGTTGTGAAGTGATTCAGCAACTTTCTACACCTCGAGATGGCTCTGCAAAAGCCAAGGCTATGTTCATGACATTAGACGAAAAACGTGCCAAGCTAATTGCGATGGATAGTCATTTGAGACCGATAGACACTGAAAGGCAACTTGAGAGCTGCAGCAAGTTGAAACCAGTCTGTCCTGATACATCTCACTATCGAAAAGACCTACAAATGGAGTGCCAATCTGATCTGCAGCCACGTTCGACTATTGGTGCCACAGCTAAATCTAGTATAATCTCGAGAGAAACCAACAAAAGTGCAGCACAACTTTCAAAGCACTCAAAGATGGAAAGCTCTGTACCTAAAACACAAGCGGCACATCAAGTTTTTTTTAGAATGTATAGAGTCTTCGGATGACTTAATCTTGAATCATCATAATGTACTGTGGTTGTGTCACCTTGTCCCTAGTCTCAGAGCTATCGAATCCGGAGACTTGAAAATTGTTGAATTCTTCAATGAAACTAAAAACGATGCTGTAATACTGCACCTGCAGTCTAAACTTATAGTAGATATACTTTTGGAAGCAGGCCCAGTGTTAATGTCTCTGGGGTTTGATATTTCTATAGTCCCGAACTGTCTTGAGTCTAGACCGATGGAAAACGGCTCTCGCAGTGTAGTAGCCAGAAGAGCGAAACAGATTGATGTAGAAGTGACCCAATCAACAACCCCCACCTTGCCTCAAGTGTTTCCATCACAAACGTGCCTTTTAGACCTTGAGCCTTTGACTAAGAGTCAGAGAAACGACCGCATAAGGATTACAATTCAAGGAGCGGACAGTGAGACATCAAATCCTGATAACACAGAAGAAGTTGCATCCTTGGCTGACAAAGGAAATGACTGGTCCTGGCTTGCCGAAACTCTAAATATTGAAGAGGCAAAGTAATGCCAGGCCCACGAAATTTCCTAAAATTGTACCCTGGGATCTTGGAACACAAGGGGCTTTATGCCCCTGTTTACAACTGTCTGGGCATCTGACTTGGATCTTATCTGTTTACAGGAAACGTGGTTAAACAAAATTCCTATTCTTGAAGGATTTGAAATAGCGCATAATCCAGCTATTAAGCAGTCTAAGGGTAGACCCATGAGGGTCCGGTTTTAGGATTGAAAACTCTTTCAACCCATCTCCATTTATTCAGGTGGTGGTGGTTAGTTCTTCGGGGGCAGAAAGTACTCACGTACCCCAAACTGTACATCATCAACCTATATTGGAACCACTTGGCTGCTGGTGCTATATCCTTTGTTGACCAAGTTACAACTGTCATTGATGACCTAATGGAAATGGGCAATTTGAATGACCTTATCATTTGCAGCGATCTTAATATTGATTTCATCACTCATCTAAACTTAACCAGTGGCAAAAAGAAACTCAACAACTTTGAAGAACAATTGACAAATCAATGGTGTTTGGAAATGGACCTCCGTGGGCTATTGATGTTAAATGGTCAAACACCGGGGGATATCCCGGCTGCACCCATATGGAGAAGAGGTGATCAAAGTTCAACCCTCAACTACATACTTGTATCTGAAAATATACACAAGAGGATTAGCAGCTTAGAGGTCATAAAAAAGACCCACAGTGACCATGATATGGTGACTTTGAAATTTAACAAAAACACTGAGCGCAATCTTGAGCTGTGGCCTCACGCTGTGAGAACTGGAGCTTGCAGAATTCCTTTACATCTTGACACTGAGGATTTAACTCATATTACATCCAAATTTCAAATGAACCCAGGGTCACTGGAATATGATCACTTGTTGTCACAATATGAAGAACGAAAACGTAATTTAAAACATGCCGAATTTGCACCCAAACACAAATTTGATTTAGAAATTCTACAACGGAAAAGAACATTGCGACGTCACCTGAGAAATGTTAAAAAAAAAACTACTGTGGATGCTTGCGAGCAGAGAAGAACGCTCAAACAAGCGTATAAGAACTGGCTCAAGTGTCACAAGGCCATTATGACACAAAATGATGCTGAGTTCAATCTGTCTAAAATGGCAAGTAAAAATTCAGCAGACTATTGGAGACTTATAAATATTAATCTAGCTCCACAACATGCTCTGCAGGCAAATTTGGCTTTGGAGGCGCAGTGGATATCTTTCTACTCTGATCTTTTTCGCAAAGATGCATCAACCAAAGAATGGGAAATGCCCAATTTAACCCATTGGGAGATTGCGTTTGACAAAGAGGACATCTTGCAAGTAATCAAGAATGTGCGCGAATCAAGAGCCCCTGGCCCGGATGGGCTTACACATTTTTCCATCAAACGCCACCCAGAAGAATGGTCAGAATTCTGCACAATTTTGTTCAACAGAATTGCTAAGTGCTGTAACACCCCAAAATCATGGAAATCTGCTGTGATTGTGCCAATCTTCAAAAAAGGAGACAGGAGAAACCCTAAAAACTACAGACCCATTGCACTGCTCGATGTGCTGGGGAAAGTGTATGCCACCCTCTTGCAACAGAAACTCCTAAAGTGGTCTACTGAATCAAATTGTGTAGACCCATGACAAACAGGATTTGTCAAGGGGGTGGGGTGTGGGGTTAATCTCCTGTTGTTAAATCTACTGAAGATGGAAGCACATCGGTCCAACTCTAAGGTCTATCTGGCCCTAATAGATTTATCACATGCATTTGACAGCATAAACAGGGATTTTTTATGGGAAAAACTGAGTGCGTGGAACTGTCCCCCCAGTTTGCTGGCTGCTATTTGTGAGTTACACACAAATACTTCGATCAAGATCAAATTAGATCTCAAGGGCACACTATCAGCCCCAATTGACATGTACAGGGGCGTTAAACAAGGTTGCCCCTTAGCAGCTATTATTTTCAATCGGTTTATATCTGATATGAAAGAGATTTTTAATGAGTCAACCACGTTTCCACCAAAAATTCACGGTACCCACCTTGACTACCTTGTTTATGTGGACAACCTCATCCTTTTGGATTCAACGCCTAGAGGTCTTCAACGCAAAATGACCATTCTTGAAAAGTACTTAACAGTGAATAGCCTTCTTTTAAACAAGCAAAAATGTGAAATTCTGGTACTTGAAAAACTGCTGGGAAACAATGGGCACAAGAAGAAATTCAATTGGTACCTTGATAAAGAACTGATCAGGATAGTGAAGAACACCACCTACCTAGGTATGAGAATCAGTGCCAGCAGAAATGACGCACCCTGGGTCGAGATGACGAACAGCAAATGTCCTCAGCTGGCATGCCAGGCGTCCCTGATCAATAGAAAATTTGTCAAATTTTATTTAAAACCAACTGTCATTTTCTTCCAACAAAAAGTGGTGCCTGCACCGATATATGGTGGCGAAAACGCCTTTGGTTGTGGGCATGAGGTATGGAACTCACTTGAAAATATCTTCTGGTCTAGAGTTCTACACTTACCAAAGGGGACTCCTACGGCTTGTATAAGATTCGAACTCGGATATATCTCAATTCAAGCCCGAGTAGCCTGGAATCTTTTAAGCCTATTTAGGAAAACAATGCAAATAAATCCGCCTCCTCAAATCAATATAATACATAAACCAGACACTGAAAAAACACAAACAATCCTGTTCCAATTGCACATGTTGTGTCTTGAGGTGTTAGATACATATGACATTACTGTACAGACTTTGATTGAAAATCCAGATTTGGCCAAATTGAAGATGTGGAGAACCGATTGGATTAATACATGTAAACTAAGATCTAAATCAATTACTATGAAGGAGGCTCCTGGAGAAGCCAGAGCGTATGGTCAGTTACAAGAATATCTAACCTGTTTCCCGGACCAATACACAAGACCTTATACATGCAGTTTAGGCTCAATGCATTGCCTACTAAGGAGTGTCTAAACTTTTGGTCCCAGTATGCTGACTCGGACCTATTATGTCGGTTCTGCAGAGTTAATAATGAGACTCTAAAACATTTGACAATGTTGTGTCCTGGACTAGAGCATCAAAGAAAAAACATTTTTGGTCCAGTAACGAGTAAACATCAGATTATGTCCGCTGAGGACTGGTGGAGAGCCTTGTTTGATGGTTCAAATATATCTGTTTTATATGCACTAGTTGCCTTTCTCCGTGTCCTAAAGGAGGGCTTAGATGCAGAGACAGTAGACTAAAACTCAGTGGTTAAATGTACTTATATTTCTTGTATGTCAGAACGATAATGTTTACTTGAAGAACAATGCTGCTTAGAGGATGCTGAAATGGTTACAGGGAAATGTATTTTTGTCTCTTTTTTAAAGGTTTGTATAAACCAATAAAAAATAAAAAAAAATAAAAAAATAAGGTTAAAGTGAGGCTCTGACGTCATATCAGAGTGCAAAAGAACTCGTAATGATACACTTTATATGTGCTTTATAGATTACAGCAGGGCTTTTGACAGGGTATCCCACTCAAAACGCTGGGCGAAGCTCCATGGCTGGGGCAGGGATAGTTCCCTCTTATATTTGATTAGCCTACTGTAATCTGAGAATAGTGTTGTCATTTGTCTGAGCCATGAGGGAGTGGTGACTACTGGCATCCCAAACAATGTTGGTGTTAGACAAGGATGTTTATTGGCACCGTTACTATATAACCTCTACGTGAGTGATATGGGAGAGGCGATATCATATGTAAGAAATGAATCGCCTAAATTGGGTACAATCAAGGTACGATGGCTCAGTATGCTGATGACACAATACTTCTAGATAGAACTGCTATCGGCCTTCAACGCTCCATACTCTCTCTCGCAAATTATTTGTGGCTAAATAACCTAAAGATTAATATTGGTAAAATTAAAATCATGATCATGGGACACAAGCATAAACTAAATAACTATAAATGGTACTTGAACGACAGTTCACTTGAAGTTGTAGATAAATATACCTATTTAGGTTTTCAAATATATAATTCACCATCGCAGGAATTCTATCATAATATCATGAGTTCTAAGATCATTAAAAAATGTCTTGTGTATAAAGAGATCATGCGGCTGAAGGGTGGGAACAATATTGGTGGCCAAGTGGCCTTGTACACTAAGAGTATTGTTCCGGCCACATTATATGGATTGGCAGTCCTATTGGAAGACATGATATCATGGCTGGACAAATTGGAGGGAAAAATACTCAGATCGATTAAGAAGTCCCTGACTCAGTGCCGGTTCAAGCACTCAGGTGTGAGTTGGGTGTACAATCGCTTACAGTGCATTGGATTATACAACAGTGTCAATTGCATATTATGATAAAACAATCAGCTGAGACACCTGATACCCTTTTTTAGCATCTAGCCCGACTGGACAGTATAGACTGTAGAAATGAATTCTTAAAAGGGCTGAGGTACTCAGCACTGGCGCATTTGACCATAATTAATATTCAACTAGAAGATCTGATGGTCCTTCCAAATTGGGTAATGGTATTAAAGAAGATAACTAAACGTCTAGAGGTGTGTAACAATTTGGACTTACTAGCAGCCAAACCTATGTATTCTGAATATTGTAATCAGGCACTAAGGGGTCTCCACACGAGCAGTTATCTGGTTAAACACTGCACAAAAGTAATTTGCAAATTTATAACATACTTGCGGTTGAATGTATTGCCCACCTTGGAGCACACTGGGAGGTGGAAAAAGATTCCTCGTGATAAGAGCTTGTGTAGACTGTGTGGGCTGGAAATTGAGACCGCCTGCCATGTTTTAACACAGTGTCAAAAATGCATAAGTATTATGTAAAGGGCTATACAGAGTTTACAGTAAACTCTCTCCAGAGGAAGGTAGCATAATTCTGGAGCACCATTATAGGTGCAGAATCTTTGGTAATTATGGCTGCTGTGTGTTATATATGGAAAATTGTTAATACCTGTATAATAGCTCAGGAAGAAGCACACATTAATCTTAAAATAATCTCGTAAAAGTAGTAATTCTGTTAGGATTCCTCTTGTGAATGTGTTTTAATATGCTCAATAGTGCATAAGTGATTTTATCATATTGTCTACGGCAGTCATGTATTAATTATCTATCTATGTATTTTACCTAAGCATTTAATCTATATTGGTATATGTATTTTAGATACGTCTATATTAACCAGAATTGCACAATAAAAACAAAACAAAAAAAATGCTCTGGGACGTGCAGGGGAGAAGGGCATACACTTTACTGCCCCACCCACAAAAAAGAACGTTTATATAGAATCGAAGGGTAAATAAATACCACTTTATGTTTGTGAATTTATACCTTGCTAATGTACACAAAAAGCACAGCAAAGAGAATTGGGGAGTTGTCACTATTCTATGAATTGAGCTGCAAGATTACAGAAGTGGGGGACAGTGGAGAAATGGACACATGGTGGGATTGTTCAGACTGCATAGCAGGGGATTGTGAAGAATGACATTTATACATGTGTTCAGCTATAATATTGGACAACAGAGGGAGACTGTTGCTACTGCACAAAATTAATCTTCCCAAATGTGTGTGTGTCATGTATATTTATTCTATTATAGTAGTTGTAGGTTGTATATTGTAGGTGGTAGTTGTAGGTTTCTATTGGTTGGTTGTAGTTGCAGGATTGTTTTGTTTTTTCCCGTGTGCATTCCCTTGTTTGTCCACATGGGGTTGTGGCGGTTCTCAGGGTTCTCAGGCCCACTTGGTTCACACGGTTCTCAGCCTTTGTGACTTTTTCAATAGAGCTCTGGCTGCAATTTGGGGAGGGGAAGAGGAAGAAGGTTAGAGAGGAGGAGGAGTATTAGGAGCTGGATTTATCCTCACAGGGGGAGGGGGAGTCCCCAATGTTTGATGGCACAAAGTTGTATGTACCTCAGATCTTTTTACTTCTTCCCATGTCTGTGCATTGAGCCTCTCGATCATAAGGGATACGTAGATGTGGTGCCCAGGTTTTTCCCTGCCTTTCCTTGCATCGTATTATTTGGCAGAATGCTCACATGGCCGGATTTGTGTACGTATTATTTTCTACAGCGTTCTAACACACTTTTTATTTTTTTCACGGGCAACCAGCGCAGAGGATGGATTCATGTGGGCATGATAGTGCTGGAGGTGATGTTTGATGTGATTGTATTTCCTGATCTGCAATGGGAGGTCTGTTTCCCAAAGAGGATGTATACAGAATGGGGGGCGGGTGGGCGAGCTTCAATTATTACTGCAGCTTCTGCATCTGTGCTGGTGCCATTCTCCTCTTCCACCTCAGTATCACCACTTTCCCATATCAATGCTAGTTACTGACCAGCTGTGGCAGAGGACTCTCTGTCTTCTAGATCATCAGCATCCAACTCATCATTACTTTCTGACCAGTTGAGGGGCCGTGACAGAGTCAAATACCTGGCATTTACATTCTCGTCTCGCTGTTCAAGTACTCCGGCTGTTATTCTTCCCTGATATTCATTAGATGAGACCACCACACCTCCCCCTTCTGCCCTGGAAATGCTTGGAGGGACTTAAAAAGTGCACCCTCCTGTGTTGGTATGGGAAGATGTTTATTGTCTTGGTGCAATACCTGTGCATTTTCTTGTATTGGTGCATGTATCCCTCAGTGACGTGTGACAACATGAGTTAGATGATTCCTCCAATTGACCACCTTCTTGGCCTCGACGATGCACACAGTATGTGCAGCTTCAGGAATGAAAGAGACCATAAGCAACATGTCGCTCCCCCCCTCTTGCTTGTTTGGATGCAGGCATGCTGTTGCAAATATGACCAAGTTCGGGTGTTGCCTGTCTCCTAAATCTCTGCAGCTCTTTTCCGAGGTAAATGAACTAGGAGTGACACTCCAACACGCATCCCTCAGGGATTCCTGGCAACTCATGATCCTCCTCCCATTTGCCACCCAATGGCACGTGTCTCACTCGCCCGTGTCACAAAACGGAAACGGACTCGTGTGTATCCGACATGGCTGACATTTAAGGAGATTACTAGAATACTGCATCACCAGTTGACAATGAGTCCGAAAGCTCAGTCCACGGACTGTATAAAGTGAATTGAGGGGCTCAGAGTACAGAATATAAATATATATGTAAATATATATACATATATTCACTGAAAAAACCTTGTTAAAGGGACATTATGGTTACAAGTAAAACTGAAAAACCTCAGAAATTCGCCAGTTATGGTAAGCTTAGCAACCAAAACTGGCACCACCATCGTGCAGCGCTAAGACCAACATCCAGGACATGAAAGATGACATCAAAAAATAGCATTGATGACATCACTGTTGACATCACATATCTGGGCCACTTACTGACATAATTAGGCTAGTTTTTTGTTTTGACTGACAATAAGAATTTCCAAAATGTAAAAGGTGCTATACATCTCCACATTAACCTTTTTATATGTTCTTAAAATACTTTCTTAGAGCATAATCTGAGCTCATAGTGCACATGCATGGGGCAATAAGATCGCCTCAAACAAACAATTAATTTCTGTACATGATGAGTTACTCTAATATTATTGTCATTTTTTTTGGTGCTATTGCTTCTTTATCCTTACTTTAGTTTCCATGTATGTGCCTCTAATTTGTATGCATTGTGCATTTCTATATGTATTTTTTCTACTAACAAGTGTGTGGTGGGTTTTCAATTGTTACCTATTTATTCCATGATTAGCATTACTCAAAACTCTCATAAAGTAGCATTTACTATTTTACTATACAAAATTACCAGATTAAAAAATATTGGACTTCTAAAGTGCATGCTGCAACACTAACATATAATCATTTGTTTATATGAGAACATTCTTTAATACAATAAGTAGTTCATGATGGTTCTCCCAATCACCCATAACATGTTGTTTCCAACATTAGAAAAGTCAACCCCTTTTATGGACTGGTTATTAAAAATAATTTAAAATGCGATGTCATAATGCCATTTCTGATGTCATCTTTCATGTCCTGGGTGTTAGTCTTAGCAGTGCACAGCGGTGGCGCGAGTTATGGTTGCTTAGCTTACCATAACTGGGGAATTTCTGGGGGTTTTCGGTTTTACTTGTAACCATAACGTACCTTTAACAATGTTTTTTCAGTGTATTTCAAAGATTTGTATTAGTGCAACTTAACCACAACATCCCTTTAACAATGTTTTTTCAGTGAATTCATGGGTTTTTACCAGTGCATGCTAATTCCCTACAACTTACTAATGTCATACTTACCCCAATATAGAAACTTTTTTGTCCAATTTTCAAAGTTTCACCTTAAAACACTGCCATTTCCCACCGTCTACCATCATTTTTAACACTTCTATACACTTTTTGCAACTTTTTCTACTGTTTTTGTATTCGTCAACATTCGCGAACGTCTGAAGTCATCACATACTTTTCGGACAGTGTCTCGTGATGACACGCGTGGACATCGCAAGCAGTTTGGAACTGCATTTTCAGTTGATCTAGGAACTTTGAAGGTCAAAATGTACACTTGCACAGCTCCTACACCTATTCTTACTCATTATCCATTAACAATCTAGAACACAGCACATACTTGGAAGAATATTAGCAAAACTGCTATTTATCTTAGAAATGGCATCAGCTATTGCCATCCCTCCTCTCGAAAAGCCACCACCAGCTGGAGGACCTAAACAACAAAAAAAGTGCAGTACTTCAAAAGACAATGAAAAGGAACAAGAAGATGAGGTACCACTAGCACCCAGAGAGAATCATGGTTGTGGCAGTTCTTTACCTCTGTTGGGAATGTACCAAAGGTTAAAGCTACCAAAGTGAAATGCACTTAGTGCAATGTTGTACACAGTTGTGGACTACCTGGACAGTACTCCTACAGGAACACCTTAATTCGCCACCACACAAAATCCAACCACCGCAATTCTCTCAGAAAGGTTGTTCCTGTCTTAGCAAGTAGTAGGCTGTCTTCCTCCACCTCATAGTCCTCAACCAGTACTGTAACTACACAGCCTACTTCTGTGGGACGCATAATCCCACCAGCTACCTTGCAAGCGATATAAGGGGCTGTTGATCCATATCTTTCGAAGACAACAGTCCTCTGTATATACTGCAACACACCACTTGGCACAGGTGAGCAATTTCGAAGTGCTTTTGAAGCTGTAATCGAGGAGCATGAGAAACACTGCCCCCTACCTTAGATGGAACACACATGCAACATCTTCCCTGTCCACCTGTCCATCATTTCCCTCCCCACCTTACTTTCTGACCTCTCCTGCAAATAATTAAAAAAAAAACACCAACAGAAGATTCCTTTAGGAACCACCTTTAATGGTTAGAAAATAGAACTAAAAACATCTTATAGAATCCATCTACTTTACATTTCTCAGTACAGTAGATAGACTCAATAAGATTCTCCAACATTTCCATTAGCATTGTGTGGTATGCTAATGGGATTAATGGACAATTGTATACTAGAGAAAAATATAAAAGGACAGAAACAGATTTCTGTCCCAAGTACTTTCCTGCAGCATACAATAAGGACCATATATACAATACATACACTAAGGACCATATTCAATGGACCTTTATAACTATCCACGGTCTCAACAGTCCCCTTTCCAGGCCATTGTTCATTAAAAGGCCCGGATGGCACGTGCACACCATCACACAGGGCAGCTCTTCTACCCTTTTTAATGTTATATTTGTAACACTCCCTCAATGCCTGCTTTCCAACAGTCACAACTACATCCACCAATCACTGTACACAAAACCCTATGACCATATTAAGCTTCCACACACCAACTGCCACTTAACAATCCTCTACAAATCCCTTGCATCTGCATTTCCCTCACTTATACAAAGACATTGCACACAGTGCTCCTATAAATGCAATTATGCATTGTGCAGTGAGAGAAATGAATACATAGAAGGGGCAGTACGGATGGGCAAGTGCTCATGAGAACCCAGGAGGGAAATGCCAAGGGATGCCAAGGTGGGACGCCACTGGCTAACTGCTTGAGCAGAGGAGCCCCAAGGGTGGGATACATCTGAACCATAACATCCCTTTAACAAAGGTTCCTCTGTCAATTTAATAGGTTTTATAAGTGAACATGTTTCTTGGTGTTACATCACTTTATATAAGTTATTAATAATTACTCTTTTCATATATTTAAAAGAACTATAAACCTCCTTTAAGAAACATATTTTTTGCAACACATACTTATGTTTGTTGTTATGAGCAGTGCATGCTGGGGATGCAAATCATCGATCAATTGCCTATGGCATAAGGCTCAACCCAAACCACCCCTATTATTCACTGCACCTACCCTGCATTCTAGCTCAATGTCCACTATACCCTAACAATGTAACCAATGGTCACTGCTCATGGCTTGCAGCCATGGCCAGTCTCCAAATCCATGGGGCATGGACTTAAGCCATGCTGCAATCCCCAATAAGCAGACACCGAATGTATATCACTGGTTTTTCTACTTACATTCTTACAATTTGGAAGAATAAAACACAAGAAATGTTTCCAAAAACATGCTTGCAAGTCCTTGCTGATGCTCGTCGTGCAAGTGTGTTGTAATCTAGTCCACCACTTCAGGCTGCAACTGCAAACAGAATATTGTTTCCCATTCAAACCTACCGCTTCCGCCATGCTGCATGCCCCAATAAGCAAATTACAGTACACATTTCTCCTTGCTGATGACCAGGCCCATTGCCCAGATACCAATGTTATATCACTGTGTTCTGTACTTACATTTTCACACTTTCAAAAAAATAAAACACAGGACATATTTGCAAAACCATGCTTTCAAGTTCTTGCTGCCCGTCCTCGTGCATATTTTCTGCAATCCCATCCAGCACTTCAACATGTACCCACAAACAGATTTTTTTTCCCCATTCAAACCTATCCCAATTTCGAAAGATTTTACCACCTGGTGGCCATGCCCACTTGAACCCCATTGCTGGTACCTCATGGTCATGGCCAGTAGCCAGATTGCCCGGGTCATGGCATTGGGCCATGACTCGGACAATCTGGGCACTGCCCAGGGCCACCGGCTATACCTCAGTCGCCAAAGATATATTACTCTTTTTTGTACCTACATTATGACACTTTTCAAAAATTAAAACACAGACACATTTGAAAAAACATGCTTTCGCGTCCTTGCCAATGCTCCTTGCATGTGTTTGCTGCAAATCCGCCCATGTTTTATTTTTTGAAAAGTGTCAAAATATACGTGCATAAAATAGTTGTGTAATTTAGCCCCCTCTTGACAAAATCCATTCAGACTTTGCATAAACATTCAAGGTTGGGTCTATAATCTTTCTGAAAACTTTTATCCACATTCGTCAAATGGCACCACATTTAAAAGCCTTTTAAATATTTTACGACACCCCCTCTAATGTTGTTCCCTCTTGGCATAACACTACCACACTTTGCAGGACCATTCAGAGTCAGGACAAAAATGAAATTCCAAAATGTCCTGCAGTTTCATTGAGTTTCAAACTGCTTTTCACCAACTGTGTAGTGCAGAAATAGGCATAGATGTCTCCGAACATCTCAGATGTTCGTGAACATCACAGGACTGCCCCGGACATCCCGACTGCAGAGGTGGGAGTTGAAAAAATACATTTTTTTGGGCCTTTTAAGGCATCCTATCCTCATTACCCTTCACCTCTCCAGAGATTGTTTAATTATTTTTACAAGTGCAATGTTGTGTTTTCTATTATGTTTTTACCGCGATATTCATGGACAACGGGTGCTGTCTGCGGATCCAACATGGCAGGCGTTTCAGAAAATCTCACTCACCTCACTCTATTCACCATCCAATCAGCGGGCGCATCCAATGTCCGCGAACATCACGTCACCCTCTGGACTAATCGGCGGCCCGTCCGCGGACCGAACAAGAAAGTGCATCCACGGACCGAACCCAGATATCACTAATTTGTTTTTACCTATTTTTTGGTCATTTAAAAAAAAATATTGGACGGATTTACAACAATTTTACAAAAGCACGCTTTTGGGACTAAGTGGCCGCTCCTCCCACAAATTTGGTGAAAATCTGTCCAGCAGTTTGGGCTGTAGACGTAAGCAAAACATTTTTCCATTGCGTCTTTTGGAAAAGCCACACATTCTGGGACCCCCCTCTCCCCCTTTAACTTTGCAGAATCAATCTGGCGAGGTCATATATTTTTTTTAAAAAGTTTCAGGGGGATTCGTCCACAGGGGGCAAAGATATAAGCCACCCAGAAAGCGCTTTTCCCATGGGTTGAGCAACTTAACCATAACTTCAGGGCTACTACTGCGGGCCGTGTGAATATAACCGTAAACAAATGGGGTCTACTACGCTATTAGAAAAATATAAACATTTATTCCCCCCCAAAAATTCACACAATTTTACTTGGGCAAAACTACAACCAACAAAAGATTTTGGGATTTTTAAGCTGATGATAAAACCAAAGCTTATCATCAGATACCAACCGTGAGAGACACCCTCATGAATGAAAGAAGTTGAGAAATACTGATTATACACATTTGCTTGCACACTTGTTCACTTTTCTTAAAGCACTCCTATCAAAAGCTTCTTAAAATCTCTCATTCTACATGTGGGCCATTGGCTGCTTTCTGGAAGTCAGTGCAGTCAGTGGGTGGGTGGGATCTATTATTCTACAATGGTCTGCAAAGTTCCTGTAGTAGCCAGTGAGATCTAAGAAAGTGCTCACTTAGTTTGGGTAGTTTTCTTAAAGCACTCCTATCAAAAGCTTCTTAAAATCTCTCATTCTACATGTGGGCCATTGGCTGCTTTCTGGAAGTCAGTGCAGTCAGTGGGTGGGTGGGATCTATTATTCTACAATGGTCTGCAAAGTTCCGTTCCTGTAGTAGCCAGTGAGATCTAAGAAAGTGCTCACTTAGGTTTATATTCCGGTGGCTGTCTGTCTAGGACAGCTCGTAGTTTATTCTGGAGGGACAGGGCTTTTCAACCAACCATCTCATGCCCCAAAGGATAGATTGTTGCTCTACATGGCACTTTGTTGCCTTAATGGTGATTGTATCTTTTCTGAAGACCTCTAGCACAATTACAAGATGTATTATGTGGTTGTCTCAAGTGGCACTCTACACAGATATGTCATTGCGGATACAGAAGTTGCCCATTCCCTTGATGACTTCCTTTATCAGGTGTCTGGAGTTTTCTAGAGGGCATCAGAGAGAACTGGCAATGACATTGTCGCGTTGACACTTCTCTTTGGCACCAGAGCATAAGGCAGTATTCCAGTAGCCACTGGTCAGAACCAAAGTAGTCAGACATTGAGCAGCCCCTAATTCATCAATAAGGTCACCAAGCTGTGGCATGGGGTGAACGTCTGTCTACATGACAAAGTGAGTGTTCAGTGATCCATGCGGACTTGTACCTTATATGTTAAGAATAGACCCTGAGTTCCGGAGGCTTCATGTACCCCTAGGTCAAGCATCTTGGCTACCCCATTCTTATTGCAACCTCTGAACCTACTTGACATCATGTAAATCTTAGGCCTACTTTGCTAGTTTAGTGTCATGAGAATATGGTAAGTCACACTGGATGACAGCGACAAGATTTGGTGAGAACTGATTGAGTGAAACCCAACAGTCTTTCTGCTGCTGGATGTCCGTGTGTCCGCGATCTCCTCTCCTTCCATTGAACAACCATTCACAGCTCCATGTAGCCAGTCAGTGAGGGTCTCTTTTTTCACTTCTGGCTCTTCAGGTTCCAATGGGAGATCGCCACAACATCAAACTATTTGACTTGAGGGTGTCTATGGGACTAGCAATGTCCGTCCGCTCTCTAAAAGCACATCTTCACTATGAATGCATATACGGTCCTTGACTGACCTGACTTCTCAATAGATTTTCATGCCCAGCAGTTCTTTAGTATTCTTCAACAAATATTCGATTTTCCGCCAATATACAGGAAGAAATATCATTACCATGCTCTTCCCTACATCAATGTGCCCAACAAAGGGTAGCTCTTATGGCAACTGCAGAAGGGAGGACTATAAGGTCTGAATAATGAAAGCCAGCTTCCTTGTAGAATTCAAATGGATGAGAAGTGCCATTTTATGGATGCAGGGCAAGCTTCTGCAAGCCTACCAGAGGATGACATGCATTAAAGATCTGCCTACCTCGAAAGAGGTAAGCACACACTCTTTCTAGAGAAGAGTTACTACACACTCATTCTAGAGAATAGTTATTACACCAGCTTTCTAAAGGTCCTGTCCTAAAAGGCATCCAGGCATTTGGATTATGAGCACTGGGTTGGTGGTCTTTTGAATCTGAATGCCAACTATTGAGACAAAACAATTAGTTAATTAATCTTATGCTCTCCTTTAATGATGCATCTTACTTGGGAGATATCATTCTTGGGCAACAAAGATACTGTCAATTAAGCAATATGCCCCTCGCGGCAGGGGCATTACCAACTCAGTTAATGCCCCGGCACCATAGTTATATGCCCCGAGCGAAGTGAGGGCCTTAATGAAAGCCCCAGGGCATTACCAGAGTCAGTAATGCCCCCGCCGCGAGGGGCATATAGCTATTAGTACCCCGGCCCGCAAAAACTGTGTGACCGGGGCCCTAAAAGCGTTTTTATTTGTCCCGAAATGCTGCAGCGTTTCGGGAGAAAAAAAAAAAAGATGACAAAGAAAATGGCCGCTGCCATGGAAAGGGAAAACGGAGTCCGTTTTCCCTTTCCATGGTGGCTATCGGGGGCGGACGCGCTGGGAACACAACTGTTCCCAGCGCGTCCGCTCCCGAAAAAGGATCAAAAAGAAGGTAAGTGGGGTTGGGAGGGTGGGAGTGGGATGGGGGGAGAAACAAGTAAATAAATAAAAAGTACCTGCGTCCACGGCGAGGGACGAGGGAAGACTCTAGCCGTGTGGAGGCGCGGAGTGGGGATGGCCCCGCTCCGAGTCTCCACACGGCTGGAGGCTTCCCTCGTCCCCCGCCAGGGACGCAGGAACAAGAAGGTAAGTTGGGGGGGGCGGTGGGAGGGAGGTAAGGGAATACAAAAAAAATGCTTAAACGAGTTCCCGGCGGGGGGCAAGGGCATCCTCTCAGCCGTGGGGAGGCTCGGAGCGGGGATGGCCCCGCTTCAAGCCTCCTCATTGGCTGAGGGATTGCCACGCCCTCTGCCGGGGACAAAGGCTGTGGAATCCTGACGGAGGGATTCCCGGCCTGGTAATGACTCGATGAGGGCCAATCAGTATGGCTCTTGCATTTTAATTGCACCCTCGCCGGGTACTAATTAGATATATATATTTATATATACTGACTCTACAATCCCTCTAATGTGTCACAGTCATTTCATGAACAAAATGTCATCTCATGAATATGTGTGAATTCCTTGACACATTTTCCAGAACCTTATGGTCTTAACTATCCAGGTAGAGTTAAACTATTTCCGACCTGCTCCTCCACCAATGCCTCATCTTCTGGCAGTTGAAAAAGAATGGCAAAAGTAGTCTTGGTTCTCATATTTACTCATATTTACTGACACATCGCCTGTCTGACCACAGTCCCAACATTCTCCTCTAGGTTGGTGAGGGAAGCTTCATTTTCCCTTAGGCCCACTATTCTGTTTTCTGTCATAAGCTGGTCATCCAGGGTGCTTCACAGAGTTATTGGAGTCCCTTTGGAACATGTTAAATGTTGGCAAATGTGAATAGCTTTAGGTTTCCTCTCAGACCTTTGCTCTGTCCCTGGATCCCTTGGGTTGGGTCTGGGAGGACACTAACCTATCAGCAGCAGTGAAGGCCACCTCTGAATCAACGGGGCGATGATGCAGATCACAGGGAAAACATGTAATGTGTGTTCCATGGGTAACAAATCTGGTCACACTTTGAAGTGAGTTAGGAACCCTTTAAACCATCCATTAAAATACTTCGTAGATGATGCCACCAAAGACTCCCGGGAAGGATGGTGTCTCTTGAGAACATCTCTGCAACCGCTGAGATATTGTTGCGTATTTTCTGGTGACTACCTCTTTCAAGCAGTCGCACTGGCCTTTGCCTGCTATTGGTAGATCTAAAATAGCAGCTTTCTCTTGTAAACGTGATGCAGGTGTCACCCGTACAAGTTGCAACAAATGCATACCGAAACCATCTAATCATTCTTCAGTTTTGTAATAGTGGAGCGGGCATGCCCGCATGCATGTCTCTACCGTGCTTTGCCTAGAGTCCAAAGCTACATCTCTCTGATAACACCCAATGACCATGAAACATGTCTGGGGTTGCTTCGGGGTAAAGCTGCAGTGCCTCACAAAGCGAGGCAGGGTAACTGCTGTTACCATCAGCAGGCCGTTACCATCAGCAGGCACGGAGAGGGGCAGCCCAACTTCTCCCCCTCTCTGCTCCTCTCCTCCCCCCAAGTCGAAGAGACACGCAGTCTGTACAACACAATGCTGAGGAAGGGTGAGGTGTGAGCAATCACCTCACCCTTCCGTCATGCACCTAGAAAACTTTTGTACAGCAAGAGGACAGGGCTTCATAAAGCACCCAACCATTACACTGGGTGACCCGGACCTTTTTCACAAAGACGGCACCCACCTATCAATCAAGGGCATGGAACATTTCTTTCAAGAAATTACAGCAACTCTAGCCTCCAGGGGTTGTCAATAGGAGATACTTTTGGGGGAACGCGTCAGCCGTCAACCTGCCCACGTGTGGCGGCACGGGCCAGAGGGGGTATCCCCAAGACCCGTTCCCCAAAAGTATTGTTACTATCTATGATATGTGATTATTGTTATTTGCATAACCATATCTGTACAATAAAACCTACGGCCTTTTATTGCCAACACTTGACAAACAATGTGTGAGACAAATTATTCTGGGTGAGGGTATGGGATCGGAAATGTATAAATATGCATGCATATGGGTTCAGCAGTTATGGGCAATGCTGCAGTGCCTTACAAAGCGAGGCAGGGTAACTGCTGTTACCATCAGCAGGCCCAGAGAGGGGCAGCCCAATCTCTCCCCCTCTCTGCTCCTCTCCTCCCCCCAAGTCGAAGAGACACGCAGTCTGTACAACACAATGCTGAGGAAGGGTGAGGTGTGAGCAATCACCTCACCCTTCCTTCATGCAGCAAGGTGCTAAGCACCTAAGGAAACCAACAGGCAGGCAGGGATAAGGTTCAAAGACCTGCCCCCCCCGAGGGGCCAGATAGTCGGCTATCCAGCTGGGGGCTGAAACATAACAGCCCCCACTACTATACATATCAAAGACCCAGGGCTCTGATGGGTCTTATAAATACAGAGCAGCATGCTCTGAAAAAACAGAAGCAGTTTGTGGACCCTGAACGGGGACCCAACGACACAGGAGGTGCACTGTTTACTCAGTGCCTTCCAAACCTTTGCTTCTTTAGCCCAAACTCTTAAAAGTTAGTTGCAATTCGCTGCGTCTTTTTCCTTTGAACATTTCCCTGTTCAACTCAACATGACGAGCGAGTGGCAAACATTGAATAAGAAAACAAAGTCTCCCGGGAAGAATCGCAAAAGAAACAAGAATCCAATTACCTGAGCAGAGCGGAGGAAGCCTGCAGCGTGGCTCGGCGTATGTGGCGTCTTCTAGTATACGTCTATTTCAAGGTAATCCGCCATGCCGGGCGCCGAACAGCACATTAGAAACTTTGTTTTCCTACGTGAGTGGGAAAAAGTAAACATCCGCAGTCAGCCGCTCCCCTGGCAGATGCGGGACACGCGCTGCCCGTCTATCTACGGGGAATCTTTCACAAAGTGAGCACAAGAACCGGGGGGGGGGGAGCCCGGCCCCGGAAACCACCAATTTTAAGGCTAAAGAAACGTCAGAAACAGCACCAGAGAGGGCTTTTTATTTTGGCAGACTAGCATGTTTTTTTATATACAGCTACATGCATTATCTTGCTGAACTAAATCGAATTTATTAGCCAGTCTCTGTGGCACAATCAGCAAGCGTTGCGACTTGTACCTATAAGGTTGGGGGTTTGAACCAATCCTCCAGCTCCAACATTCTAAACGTGTTGTGAAAAATATTTTACAATTTCTATTATGACAACACTAGACAGTTTTCCAGCACGGGAAACAGCAAACTCAGGCATTTCAATTGTATAAATGTAAATAGCAACTTTACAAGCAAACAGGAGCATAGAGCTCAATATTTCACAACTGTGCAGAGTTTGCTGACACAGTAGGGAAAACTCATTGGGATCTTTCCAACCGATCAGGTAAAAAGAAAACATGGGTCCCAAACGGAAATCTCGGGATACCACCGCACCAGCACAAAAACCCAAGTCCCCACACCTATTGGCAGCCATAGAAGCAGCAGAGCATTACGCTTGGGCTTGGGTGAGGGAGAATATGTACGGCCTGCCAAGGGAAGGGATAACCATGCCACTCATCCAAGATGATGTCGCTACACCATCAAAGAGACAGAAAGTGACGGATGGCCCCAAAAAAGGTAACAAAAACCTGGCAAAATTGTGCGAGAACAGGTCAGAAATGCAGCAGTTATTGCGGGAAATGAGGGAGAAACAATTACCTCAAACAGGGGAACAAGGGCCAACAAACCGCAACATACCTTTAGAACCTATCATATTGGTGACCTCCCCCACACCAGCAACAATCCAAGCAATAACAACACCACCCACGGCACAGCCACAAGTGCCAGCAACACCAACAACTCCCCCAAACCTGCACCAATGGCAACCCCGGCAGACCCATCAGGAGCTTTAAAGGCATGGTCAACTCCCAATACAGTCACAGTAGGACAGATGGGGCAGAGCAACAGCAATTCAACAGACATAGCAATGATCTGCAATGCCCAATTAGATTTAAAAATGAAATCTTTCCAGACTGAAATACTGAATAGATATAAAAGATGCCTAGCATGGAATATAGACGCCACAATCAAAGAAGCCATATGGGCCAAGGCATTCATACAAATCTTTTCATTAATAGAAGCCCAAGGCGAAGGGAAAGATGAGTTTAGGGACCCCAAAAAGATAGAAGAAAAAGCCATAGCCAGAAACGCCCAGGTAGAACAGAACTGGGACAATTGGCTTCAAGCTTTCGCCAACTTGGCAACAATCTACGAGGAGAAATTTCCTCATGATGGGAGAAAAATATGGGCCTACATGGATATAATAAGAGAGGTGAAAGTCGCCCAGAAAGGGAAGACCTGGCTAGCATACAACATCAGATTTAGGAGAAGCATGTCAGAGAGGCCGGCCATAGAATGGAACGAGGTCCAAATGATTTGTACATGTTAAATGCTGAGCCCCCAACGGAGGAAGAGGCCTCCCAGAACCCCTCCAAAAATACCAAAAACACAGGTCGCAGAAATAACGATAATGAGAAGCATAAAAAGGGAGAACAGCTCTTTCGTAAGATCCAGCCATGGACGGCTAAGTCTAATACCCAAAGGCATAACAAGAACCACAGTTCAAAAGCCAACACTCCATGCAGGAATTCTGGAAAAAAACAATGCTCCTGGGGTAAAGAATGCTGGTACAAACACACTTGCACAAACAGCAACAGTGATCACGCAGCAAGCAACTGCACCAGACTGCCAGCCAAAAACCCAAAAGGCTAGTGCCAACCACGCTTTTTCAACCCCAAATTTGGTACCAGGTAGAACACCGATCAACCCAACAATTTTAGAGATGCACTATTGAACTACCCAGACTGAGAAACCAGCGAGACTATCCGGCAGGGTTTCTCCAATGGTTTTGTCATCCCATTTCAGGGCACAGGGTCACAGAACATCCCACGGAACCTAAAGTCGGCCAGGGACAACCCCCAAATAGTGGAGAGCAAAATCAAGAAAGAACTGCTTTTAGGCAGGATCGGTGGACCCTGGAAAAATGAGACTAATCCACCACCTATCCTATCCCAAAGGCCAATCCCTTAACAACGGCATTGCACACACGGAATCATCAGTATCCTACACACACTTCCAGGAGGCAGTAAGACTCATACAGGAATGTGGCAGGAACGCCCTGATGGCCAAACTAGACATCGAATCCGCTTTCAGACTACTGCCAGTCCACCCAGACTCCCAGCAATGGTTAGGTTTTACTCTTAACTTCAAATTCTATGTAGACAGATGCCTCACAATGGGGTGCGCACTATCATGCACCCTATTCGAGCAATTCAGCTCCTTTTTTCAATGGTCTTTCCAAAAACAGAGACCAGGAACCAAAGTAGTACACTACCTAGATGGTTTTATGGTAATGGGCCCAGCAAACTCAGAAGAATGCAATGGGGCCCTGGCGATATAAGAAGGAATGGCCGCACACTGGGGCATACATCTAGCAAAAGAAAAAACGACCAAACCAGCCACCAACATAATTTTCCTGTGCATTGAAATTGACTCTGCACAAGGACTATGCAGGATCCCGAAAAAAAAATTGCAGAACTCTTGGAGAAGATACAAGCCCTAATAACAAAAGACAAAGGCACAGTTAAAGAATTTCAATCATTAGCAGGCAGTCTCAACTTTGCTGCCAGAATAATCCCTCAAGGGAGGGTATTTTCCAGAAGCCTGGAACTAAAAATCATATCATTTACCAAACCCCACCTACACATCCGACTAGGCGCAGAGGTGAAACAAGACCTGGAAATTTGGAGGAATTTCCCAAAAAACCTCAACTGGACCTCACTTTGGCAAACGCTTTGAATACCTGGACAAAAAGGGTCCTTTTTACTGATGCAGCCGGGAGCAAATTGAGAACAAACGTCAACAACTCCTCAGCAACAAAACCACCAACCCCAGTTTAAGCCCACCTACACCCAACAAAGCCAACATAGACTTCACCTTTAAGAAAGTGACTATCCTAGAAGTCCAAAAAATCATTACTTCCCTAAAACCTTCTAATTGCAAAAGGGACAGTTGCCCTGCCCAAATAATAAAAGACGCGGCCAGAGACCTCTCCCCTTTTATCACCAAGCTAATCAACCTCTCATTCGATAACAATTCTGTCCCCAACAACCTAAAACAATCCTGGGTACTCCCTCTCCTAAAAAAACAATCCCTAGACCCAGCATTACCAACTAATTATAGACCAATCACCACTGTCCCTTTTCTGCTAAAAATCTTGGACAGAGTCTCCTACATCCAGATTCAGGAGTACCTGGAATCTAACCAACTGCTAGGTATGCGTCAATCTGGCTTCAGACCTCAACATGGAACTGAAACCGCTCTGGTTGACCTCAAAAGTCAGATTGATGAAATCAAAGACAAAAGCAATGCAGCAATCCTACTTCTTTTAGATCTCTCAGCGGCCTTCGATTTAGTCGACCACAAAATACTATGCAACCACCTATCTATAGCAGCCCACTTCTCCTCAGCCTCTGCATGGATACAATCCTTCCTAGCAAATAGAACTATGCGAGTTTTCTCCACCATAGCTGCTGCTGACCCGATCCCCATCACCTGCGGAGTCCCACAAGGCTCCTGTGTCTCCCCCACCCTGTATAATATATTTACGAAGCCTCTATTTGACATATTGGACCGTCTGGGTGTCACCTACACCAACTATGCAGATGACACCCAGATTCTCCTCACCATCTCAGGCAACTACAATGCGGACGTCATCCGGATCAACGAAATCTTCTCCATCATTCAGGCATGGATGGCCACCCACGGCCTCTGCCTGAATGATGAGAAGACGGAGCTTCTATTGGTCGGCTCTCCCAATAACCTGTCCAAACTCAGTCCCAGCTACAAGAACATTATCATAGACGGTAACACCATCCCTATTGCTAAAAGAGTGAAAACCTTAGGCTTCCACCTTGATGCCAACACCAACCTTGTCAAACAAATCAACTCAACCGCCTCGGCCACTGCCTATACGGGTAAGCTAATCAGGGCTAGCAGACCCTTCCTATCCCCCGACAGCTGCCTCATTCTGGCCAGAGCACTCATCCAATCCAAATTGGACTATTGCAACAGCTTGTACCTAGGAGCCAACCAAGCCGTAACTAACAAACTCCAGGTTCTCCAAAACAATGCTCTACGCGCAGCACTCAACATCCCAAGGCGTGAGCACATCTCCACAACCAGGAAAGCGTGCAAATGGCTCTCTATACAGCAAAGAATTGACCTCAAAACTATCTGCCTAACTTACAAGGCCTTAAACAATCTAGCCCCACCGTACCTCTCCAACAAATTCACCTTAAAACCTACATCTAGAACCACTAGATCGTCCAACTCCTTATGCCTGCTAGTGCCCAGATTTGCCTTAAAAAGAGCAGGAGGCACTAGCTTCACTGTGCTAGCCTCCCAACTTTGGAACACCATACCGCTCATAATTAAAACCACTGAATCCTTCCCGATCTTTAGGAAACTTGTTATTGG
The DNA here is from genome assembly GCF_040938575.1 of Ambystoma mexicanum. Classification (NCBI taxonomy): domain Eukaryota; kingdom Metazoa; phylum Chordata; class Amphibia; order Caudata; family Ambystomatidae; genus Ambystoma; species Ambystoma mexicanum. The sequence goes on along the minus strand of NC_090921.1, from coordinate 1,073,631,239 downwards.
CTGGTTACTGAACAATGAGTAGCATTTACCCCCACCTCTAATAAGCTAACAGCCACAACCATACTTGTATTATATGTAAATTGTTGTATGTAAACCCTTGCTTTGTAAATTATTGTACTTTGTAAATGTAATGTATATGTTATGCCTGTAACCGCCTTCTTAAGCGCCCTTCTACCCACGGGTCCGGAGCGCTCTACAAATAAATAAAACAAACAAACAAACAAGGGCTTTGGAGCCATACTAGACTCAGAGTGGCTGGCAGGACACTGGCCCAACTCATGGCAACAGGCAGGGTGGACTAAAAACATCACCCTACTAGAAGTTTTTCCCATCTGGCTAACATTATACATCTGGGGCATGCAGCTTGCTAACACGGAACTCTTGGTCTGGTGCGACAACATGGCAGTAGTAGGCTCCATAAACAGAAGGTCTTCCAAATGCCCTTTAGTGCTAGGAGTCCTGCGATCCATCACTGCAGTCACATTACAAGAAAACATTGTGGTCAAAGCTAAGCACATCTCGGGGCAGATAATATCATTGCAGATGATTTATCTCGCTTTCAGTGGGCAAGATTCTGGGAGCTAGCACCGCACGCTCGGGAACAGATGACACCAATACCGGCGGAATGCTGGGAATCAATGGGAAAACAAAATAACGGCAAATAACGCCAGCGCCAGAGAGCCCAGGCCGGGATGCTCAACATGAACCAGGCACCTCAAGTACGGGTGCCAATAATATAACGGCATCAACGCCAGAGGCAGAGAGCCAAGGCCGGGTTGTCCAACAAGAACTAGGCACCTCAAAGACGGGTGCCAACACCTCCCTAGGCTTCCTCACAGAGATGGCAGGGAAAGCGCTGGCAAGCACCACCGCAGCACAGTACAGTAAGTGCTTACAAACAGTTTTTAAAGCCACAGGCATAAAACATGTAGAGTTAATAACGATTAAAGACATAGAAATATTTTTAAAATGGGCGCATGAACAGGGCTTTAGGAGAGATTGGGCTAAAAGACACCTAGTTGCAGTCTCATATTTCTCAAAAATATGGGGTGATTCGGACCCCACCCAAAGTGCCCTAATTTCTTATGCATTGAAAGGTTGGGGCAGAATAGAGGGACCCCAGGTAGACACCCGCCGCCCCCTTGATTTCAACAAACTGGTACAAATCGCAAACCAGCTGGAAGCCATATGCTGGCATCCATACGAGATCTTATTGTTCAGAACAGCTTTCTTCCTGGCATACTTCGGGGCTTTCCGGGTGGGAGAACTCCTTGCGTCCAGCACCAAGGCCACCAACGGGCTGGGCGTCATGGAAGTCAGGGTCAGACAGGAGAGCGTCAGCATAGAAATCCAACAATCAAAAAGTGGGGCAAAAAGAACCATCAACATTTGTTGCATCGATGAGGCAGTAAACTGCCCGGTATGTATTACCAACCTCTACTATGCACAAAGACCCAAGGTTGGGGGGAGGTTTTTGATCCATAAGGACGCCTCGACACTAAGCCACTACCAATTCAAAGGGGTGCTGATGAAAGCAATCAACAATGCGGGATGGGACCCCAGGGGTTTTGGCACCCATTCCTTCAGAACAGGTGCTGCCACCTCAGCATGGCAAGGAGGTTTATCGCCCCAACAACTAAAAAACATAGGGGGCTGGAAATCAGATTGTTACAAAAGATACATCAGACCGCAACTAATATAGCCAGCCACCCTCACCCTTTCTTTCTCCCCCCCTTCATACAGAAAAACCAGGCAAAGGGAGGTCCACTCTTCAATCAGCATGGATAAAGGCCACTCTTTTATCTTCAGGACGGGCCGATGGGCAGAGGAGACCAAAGAAAGGCCACCTTTCAGGAACACCATTTCCTCATGGTGGGGCTACAGAGGTCTACGATGGGCAGAAATCCACGAAACATTAGCAGAACTGGTCGCATACAGAGGCCCGCCAGAGTTTCTGATCATACACCTAGGGGGCAATGACCTGGAAACCTTTGGGAGTAGAAAGTTACTTGAGGACATGTGCTCCTCCCTTGCAGGTATCTCACATAATTGGAAAGGAACGGAAATATACTTCTCCGCCATCGTACCCAGAAAGAAATGGCAAGGGTCAACTGCTACAAATCTCTAGACATTTCCAGACGGAAAATCAACAGGGGCTAGAAAACTTTTGTACAGCAAGAGGACTGGGCTTCATAAAGCACCCAGCCATTACACTGGGTGACCCGGACCTTTTTCACAAAGACGGCACCCACCTATCAATCAAGGGCATGGAACATTTCTTTCGAGAAATTACAGCAACTCTAGCCTCCAGGGGTTGTCAATAGGAGATACTTTTGGGGGAACGCGGTCAGCCGTCAACCTGTCCACGTGTGGCGGCACGGGCCAGAGGGGGTAACCCCAAGACCTGGTGCCCAAAAGTATTGTCACTATCTATGATATGTGATTATTTTTATTTATAACCATATCTGTACAATAAAACCTACAGCCTTTTATTGTCAACACTTGACAAACAATGTGTGAGGCAAATTATTCTGGGTGAGGGTATGGGATCGGCAATTTATAAATATGCATGCATATGGATTCAGCAGTTATGGGCAATGCTGCAGTGCCTCACAAAGAGAGGCAGGTTAACTGCTGTTACCATCAGCAGGCTCGGAGAGGGGCAGCCCAACCTCTCCCCCTCTCTGCTCCTCTCCTCCCCCCAAGTCAAAGAGACACGCAGTCTGTACAACACAATGCTGAGGAAGGGTGAGGTGTGAGCAATCACTTCACCCTTCCTTCATGCAGCAAGGTGCTAAGCACCTAAGGAAACCAACAGGCAGGCAGGGATCAGGTTCAAAGACCTGCACCCCCCGGGGGGCCAGATAGTCGGCTATCCGGCCGGGGGCTGAAACATAACAGCCCCCACTACGATACATATCAAAGACCCAGGGCTCCCCTGGGTCTTATAAATACAGAGCAGCATGCTCTGAGAAAACACAAACAGTTTGTGGACCCTGAACGGGTACCCAAAGACACAGGAGGTGCACTGTTTACTCAGTGCCTTCCAAACCTTTGCTTCTTTACTACAAATCCCTCCCACCCTACAAATAAGGGAGAAGAACAAAGGAAAAGAAGTACAGGACACTGTACGGTGCCCACAACAAGTCGTGGGACATGAGAAGGCGGGCACGGGCCAGAGGGGGTATCCCCAAGACCCGGTGCCCAAAAGTATTGTTACTATCTATGATATGTGATTATTGTTATTTACATAACCATATCTGTACAATAAAACCTATGGCCTTTTATTGCCAACACTTAACAAACAATGTGTGAGACAAAATATTCTGGGTGAGGGTATGGGATCGGCAATTTATAAATATGCATGCATATGGGTTCAGCAGTTATGGTCTTTGGTAGAAGGGACGTGACCCAGCACATTTCTGGAAGGGACCAAACGTCAATTTGAAATGGTCTTTCTGCTACTGCAATGGCCTGGCGGACAAAGAAAACGGTTATCGTGAGGGTTGCTCAGAGAGTTGGCAGTGGTTAATTCATTCAAATCATTCTAGCCAATAATCTCCAGTGTTGTGAAAGCCAATCCAAAACATGTCGTGCGATACTGGAAGTTTCAATCCCGCTATGGGTGTAGGAGAGTTTTCGGGCCAGGCTCTCGACATGAAGTGACAAAGTAGCAGGTGCTTTGCCAATTGCAAGTCACAATACCACAACGTCCAGGAATTGCAGTACATTTTTGTACAAATGTTGGATTTGGGTTTGTGATTCCCCGTCTTCTGTCAGTATTCACCCCCGCCCCCACCTTGGAATGGTCGGCCTACACCCTGATGTGGTTGGTCTCAATCCTCTTCAGTTGGAATCCTTTCCAAGTCAAATCTAAGGAGTTGGGTTGCTTCAAAATTATTCGATCCAATATTTTAATGATTTGAACCATAGCTTGAGAAAGTATCCTTAAGGGACTTCCATTGCTGGTCTACTTGACTAGAGCTTTTCACTATGCAATTAATCTGACCACCGCACACATTGCTTGTGCTCTTTTTTTGCCAGTCTGTTCCTTTTGCTTGCTTGTTGTCTGGTACTATGATGGAAGTGGCGATGTCAGGTTAAGCCTGATTTGAGTTATGAAGACTCCTTCAGGTTGTGGTTCTTTGGCGACGGCTCGTGCTTCTGTAAAGGGCCTGGTGGTTAACCTCCACTTTATGTATTTATTTATTTTCTTGTGCTTAAGAAAGTTGCCTCAACAATGATCTTACACCACACAAATAGTCCCGAATGGTTTAGGCCCAAAATTCGAGGCATTTTGGGAGCAGATAATTAATTGCGTCAGAAATGAAAGTTACAGAAAACGTAGAGAAGCCCAAATGTTGTTACCAAAATAAAGACTTTATTAACTTATAATTGAGTGCATAATTAACGACTGTAAATGTCTAGTAACATTTTGCACGTGGCTTACTTCGAGCATGTTGCATAAAATATAATAATATAATATAATTGTTTTTTTATAACGCGCTTAATACCGAAGAGGTTTCTAAGCGCGGACCTGGGATTTAATCCTGTGTTTCTCTGCGTCGTATTAATTCCAAGACAAGCGCGTTGCCACTGGGCTGTACTACCCGTGCGTACAGGCTTCCACTGGCGTAATAGGCGATAGGGCATGCCGAAATCCAGAACACAATATGCTAGTGTGGGCCAGTTTTTTTGGTCAAAGTGGGCCACTTTTTTGCCCATTGTGGGCCAGTTTGATGAGTTACTTCACCATGTGGCTAATAGTTTTGACCAATGTTACTGAATAAATATTCTTTAAAATGCAAAATTTGCATCACATTTTATCAAAAAACGCGCCCTTGGGTACAACTCCACCAGTCTGTCACAAAGGAGTGACTTGTCATTTGCATCTGTGGACCACTTTTTTAGTGGTGCCCGAGGCATGCCTAAGTCTGACCCTGGTTGCGTAGGCACACTTTTTAGTGCTCACGATGTTACTTCAATCAAATTTCAAATCAAACAAATTCGGAAAAACACCACTACTGCAATTTGCGTCGAAACATTTCTCATGAAAATCAATAGAGCTCAGTTGCAGACCTGTATCCATCGTCCTAGAATCAGAGCACAGGCATTAGCTTTGGGGGTACCACTTGAAGGGAGCTCCATGCTAGCTCTGGGGTTCCAAGCAAGGATATGTTAAAGCTGTAACAATTATAATGCCCACCCATCGGAAATAACACCACTAAGCTGAGCTTTCTGGCTTTCTGGCAAGCTTCTGCTTTCATGCAACCCAGTTTGGGAAGCGAGCCGCAGTTTTACTCTGTGTAATGCAGCACCGAAAAATGGTGCAGTCGCGTCACGCAGCAACAGTTCCCACCAATGCAACATGGCGGAAGCATTTAGTGCAGCAAACATTCACTGCTCTAGTAGACACCTGTGGTGGCGTTTGATCCTACAGCATATCACACATCCACAACCTGATGGCACATTTCATGGTAATAAACATCTAGTGCTTCATCTTTAAAAGAAAAAGTGTCAGAACCCTCAATTTTCCTAAAATGGCGAAAGTGCCGCCTATTGCCCCGCTGGCGCGAGGGGCAGAAGGGTTTTACGTTTTTTGGTTCACAATCTTGCGACTATTACACACCTCGATGTACCATATTGAACATGTACAATTGTGAAATTAAATTGTGCACCGAAAACTCTCGCTGGCCCGGTAAAAGCAGCGACATTAAATAATAAGGACTGCAGACAATGCACTGCCCGATTCCTTCAATGACACGTGTAGCTGCACCTGTGAGAAAGGTCCCTCTGATTATGTTTCCCCCGTGTAAAGCTATGGAAGGCTGGTGAGGACACTTCCCTCTGGTGTGTAGGCAAATCCGGGAAGTGGCGAGCCACTATTGCAGCTCGCGTTAAGGAATATGACAAATGTTTATTCAATGTTGCATTGAGACTCTTCATAGAGGGAGCTCATGAAACAATACAGTACCTTAAAATGGGGCAGAGTAGCCAAAAGCAGTGTCATCTAACTGCAGGAAAATATGAAATGATTGCACCCATCAGAACCATGACCTTGTCAATATCAGCATACCTAATTTAGGTCATAGATTTGCAGACCACCATATGCTGACCAGAGACCACATACCATCTATCAGTGGCTTTTGGAAATACACAAACCCTTGTTGAGGCAAATTGTAGCCACTCATGGTTATCGAGACACAACTGACCCTCAAATGCTGCAACAGCGGGGGCAGGGGATAAGGCAACTATAACCTGGGTCTTCAGCGCTGTGGGTTACAAACATCTATTGGGAATGCATTTCTTGCATAGAGGTCTTCAACTATTGGCTCTCCTGGTCTTTTACTACAATTCCCATCAGTCCTAGCTGGCATAGTCAATGGTAAGGCATCATGGGGGTTGTAGTCAAAAACATCTGGAGAGCCTCAGGCTGAAGACCCCAGTTCTAGGAAATTAAAGTTGTGCTGTTTTGGTAACCATTGCCATGTCTGTAGTCTTGCAAGCCTCTTGAAGAGAGCTCCCCCAAATTATTTCTCGGAAAGTTCAAGATTGCATAGGACTACAGAGCTAGAGGGTCAGAGGTCATGAAAGCACCTCTCCATCATCCGGAGTCGATATGAGTCAGACGGGCTGCTTCAAAGCAAATGTCTGCTATTAGGCGCCACAAACATTTGCCCACTCTCTCGGCCATCCATATTTCATGCAGTTAGGGTGCCGCTGATTGCATTGCATTCAGGAGGATGGACGTCCATTCTATCCTTGCCTTCCCCCCATGCATATACATGCATCTTGTCATAAGACGAGGCCCCCGTTATGTTCCCCTTCATTCAGATCCCCCCTTTATCGGTTTCTATGCCACCTATAATGTTACCCCACTCCCAGGTCAATGCTCTCAGACCTTTGACTGAGCTGTCCGCCTGCAGGCTATAGTATTTCTGGGGTTCGCTGAATAGGTTAGAGCTCTCTGCCCTTAGACTATTCCCCAGAATGGGACACCCCGGCTTTATCGCATGTAGCCAGTTTCTGTCATACTTCAGCACACAGAACCCGATGCCATAAAACCCCAGTATGCACACCTAGCGGTTTCCATACCGCCTCCCTTTGTAGGCTTACAGTGTTTTGTAATTCTCCAGTTGCACATTTTGACTGATAGCATTTTGACTGATAGTAGCATGTTGACTGATAGTAGCATATGAACTTGAATGACGCCTTTTGACTGATAGTTGCATTTTGACTGATAGTAGCATGTTGACTGATAGTAGCAGATGAACTTGAATTACGCCTTTTGACTGATAGTAGCATTTTGACTGATAGTAGAATGTTGACTAATAGTAGCAGATGAACTCGAGTTACGCCTTTTGACTGATAGTAGCATTTTGACTGATAGTAGCATGTTGACTGATAGTAGCAGATGAACTCGAGTTACGCCTTTTGACTGATAGTAGCATTTTGACTGATAGTAGCATGTTGACTGATAGTAGCAGATGAATTCGAGTTACGCCTTTTGACTGATAGTAGAATGTTGACTGATAGTAGCAGATGAACTCGAGTTATGCCTTTTGACTGATAGCAGAATGTTGACTGATAGTAGCAGATGAACTCGAGTTACGCAGTTTGACTGACAGTAGTATGTTGACTGGTAGCAGCAGTTGAAACTGAAACTAATGTTGCATTTATGGTGCATAGTGTTCTGATAACCTAGTGTGCAATGCAAACAAATTAATGAAATAAGGTATATATCATTTGCGGCAGCACCATTGGTGGTAACACTGTTCCCATGGATGTGCTTTCATCAGTGAAACCAGGAACATCCACACGTGTGTATTCTGTGTTGAGTGCCCACTCTAGATGCCAGGATGTGTAGTGCAGCAGCATTGGCATGGTGACCATTCTTGGCGCAGGGCCCTTTTAGCTGCCTACATGTCACCCTCAGGATTCCCACCCATTCTCCTGTTCAGCCTCTGCTCCTCTTACCGATATCCTACTGCAAGGCGGCGTGGGGTGTAGACACATACACCAGGACATGTGTTATTATGGACATATATTTGCATACAATACATGTGAGGTATTAAATGATTACTGATTTACGGGGCACTCCATGCAGCCGAAGGGCTGATCGTTTGGGTGAGGGGGGTGGGATGACATGGGGTAGGAAAAGAGGGTTACTGTCCTGTTACATGATAATAAATGCAGGACAATGATCAAAGACATCAATAATACATAACAAGTGTACGTACTTTACACAGAGCGAAATTACAGGGATTGCAAGACCCCCCTTATTTGATCGAGCTTGGAAGGATGAAAGGTTGTGTTGATCCCTTGGGCATAGGGGGGCCGCCTAATCACAGAGCTTCGCAGAATCTGCCTTAACCTGCTGTGCTATCTTCCGTTCACTCCGGGCATCTGACTTTTTTATGTTACTGTATCTTCACCCTCCCACCACACACATCAATGGCCTCCCAACACACTGTGTGCTCCCAGAGTTGTCAATCAGAGTGATAGACACTTCTGAAATCTCATTGACCCTATGGGACCGGTTCATGGAATATTTGCCCGGTTCAAAGTGACTTTGTACTGCTAAAAAGTGACTTTGCACTACCGACACAAACCCTGATTCATGGAACTGTGCAAAGTCCGAGCAAAGTCATTATTCAGGGCGTCCACATTATTCGACACATAGATCTGCCCCCACTTCCACCCCACACCTGCTACCCACTCCATTGTATTACACTGGGTAACAACAGCCATGTAGTTGGTGGAACCACCAACCTGAGTATGGCCAGTGCTTGAAATATACAGATTTTAGTGGGTGAACACCCCCCCTTTACGCTAGAGGGATGGGGTATTGCGCATGAGGAGTGAGTAGCATGTGGGGGGGCAGATTGTCAGTGGTGTGGGTGGGACTGATGGGCACAGCTAGGTGTTGAATAATATGGGTGCTCTGAATTTAAGATGCTTGCTGCTTTGCATAAAAACGAAGTGCATTTTGGGAACATAACCATGACCATCAATGTATGAACCCGGTCTGTGACAGTAATTCAAATGTGCATTCCTTCCCAACATGCAATACACACTGGGTATGGTGCTCATTTCATCTGTCAGAATAGTCACCCTGACAGTAAAATGTGTGCAAAGCATGAGACTTATAGACCATTTGGAACGATTTCATTGTTTGCGTTTGGGCTGTCTCCAACGAACGACTTACGGATGCAGTTTGTGAAGTTGTTGCATAGCACTGCTCGCACTGAGACTCCAAACGTACAGCGTTTAGGAGACTCGAGGATGTCAGGGGGGAGTCAGAGGCAGAGAGCTTCATTGAATTTGGGGATTTGTGCCTGGGGTCTATGCGGCCAGAGCACAGCTTTGGCTGGTTCTACCGCAATTTCTTTCCTGCGTACTGCAATAGAATCTTCTAAAAGCCAGAAGTGATGTTGCTCAGCCAGGGTTTCTAAATGGGTCGCAGGGTTGAGCACCTGACAGCCCTTCTATCTCAACGCAATGCTCCGAAAGAGTTCAGAATGATTTAGTTGTGTACAACTGCTGGACATTGCTATTTTTATTTTTTAGAGAGAGTTTTCGTGTGAGATTTTGGGCACATTTTACCCTAATTTTAATTAGGGATGTGAATTGTCACAGTTGCACGGAAACCCATTGAAACCAACTTTCTGCGGGCTTTGAAACATGCACCCCCTTTTGGATTGAGATTTCCACATGGAGCAAAAGCACAGTGGGGAAACCCACTCTGTGTATGTATGGTAGCTGGAAGCAACAGCCTACTGTACATATGGAAGCACCCAACGGTTTATAGGTAAAGCTGTGGGTAGCAGAGGCACAGGGTTGCACAGGGAGATCAAAGGTCGACCATCTCAAGAGCAGCAGAATCAGGGTTGAGTGAGCAAGACACCGTTTGTGAAACTTTCTTTAAATAGAAAGGTCGTCGGGTCCTTCAGAAGCATAGGCTGGAGAGGGCCAGTGTTATCTTTGCTGTTAACTTGTTCCAGAGTCAGGGTTCATAGTAGGAAAAAGCCTGTTCCCTGCATTTCTCCTCCCCCACCTGGAGATGTTGTCCATAGTGGTGTGCTGGCCTCTGAAAATGGTAAGTTTCTTGGTCAAGGCTGACTAGTATTTTGGTTGTGACTGCACGTGATTCAGGCGAGGCTGGCTGTCTGGAACATGCGTACTCGAAGGAGTGCCCCTGAATCTCATTCGGGGGGGGGGGGGGGCTGACAGGGGGTTGATTTGGTCGAGCGTGTTTAGTCCTTTGAATAGGCTGCGGCATGCTGTAAGGATTCCAGCGGGGCTAAGGTGGCACCTGGAACCTTGTGAGTAGTGTGTTGCCACCATCCGATGGGAGATGACCATGGCTTGGACAACTGTTCTGAAACATGGGGCAGGGATGACATGCTTGACATTGCAGTAGAGGGCAAGTTGCTACTACTCTGCTTGGGTCTTGTTATTTATTGTGGCCAAGAGAGTAGCAATCCCTGTGGTGTTCCTGTGCTTCTTAGGATTTGCTAAGAGGAGGGGCTGTCCACTGGCATCCACTGTAATGAAGGTTGCCATATTTGTTCATGGCATGCATGGACAGTGTAGATCATAGAGTAGTCGCTGCATAATGCAGTGCTTGGTATGGGAACGAAAGATATGCCCAGGATCCCAGACCAAATGTCACATCATGAGCTGTGTGATCAGAATTCTACAGATAAAGCCTGAAACATGCCAGCACTAACAAATTGGATATTTTCTGATGGATTTAGAGCTGTCTGTAAAATGAGGTCGCGCGCCAGGGAGAGCGGCTCCGACATGGCATAGTCACGGTTGAGATTAGCCTTCACCGGGACAAGACAGGAAGGGCTGAGTCAATCTGAAAACACCAGGCCACCTGAGCAGTGCAGCCGGTGTGAGTCGAGAGTGAGGTTATCCACTGCCGGGGATAAGACGGACAGGTGAGGTTCATCAGCTTGCTGAGGAAGGAGGATTGGCAGGAGGATTGGCAGCACTGCGGGTTAACCAGAGTTGAGGACTAGGCAGGACTGGGAATCATGAAGTGTATGCAATATTGTCTTGCTCATTTTTCATTATTCCCTGTGGCAATAGAAACTTCTCACAACACGAATGCTTTTGCCCTACTGTTGTAGCACTTTTGCCCTACTTGTGTGCCAGGGTGCATATGCCACTTTCCTGACAAGCCTCATTGCAGTAAAACTACTACAGTGGCGTTGAGATAAATTTATAGACCCTTAGGATGGGAAGAGCACTCATAAGGGAGATTAGTGCCCCGGTGGAAGGGGGGTGGCAAACAATCAGGTTCCGGCTGAAACCTATAATCTAAAACCTACAATCTCAGCTTGTATTTCATGGAACCCGCCGGCTGCCTCCCCCGCCCCACAGCACCATCTACCTTCCCCCACCTTCCCTCCTGTTTTGTTTCCTATTGTCCAACCCCCCCCCCCCACACATACCTGAGTGTTGCAGCGGCCGCACTCGCCACCGCCTCTCACTGTTCCCGACCGCCATGGTAATAGAAGAGAGGCTTCGTAGGGGCCCCGCCTCCCATCACACGTGCGGCCATCTTATCAAAGGATTGTCATTCACTACATGGGACACGTGCGGCCATCTTATCAAAGGATTGTCATTCACTACATGGGACACGTGCGGCCATCTTATCAAAGGATTGTCATTCACTACATGGGACACGTGCGGCCATCTTATCAAAGGATTGTCATTCACTACATGGGACACGTGCTAATGGCGTTATCAACTCTTTTCAAGGGCTGGAACAGGGCTAATGTCCGGGTGCCTTCGTCATATAACTTGGGCTGCCGGGCCGTTAGTCCCCGTTCCAGCCCTTGGAGCGGGTGATAGTGCCATAGGAAAGCTGCTATATACTCTCTCTGTCAGATCTGTATTATTTAGCATCCCGGTTAAGGCACGTGCAAATCCATGCTGCTAATGTGCTTTCGTGAGTGATGAAGTATTACACATGGATATTGGGGTGCAAGAGAGGCGAGCTAAGGCACAAGTTGGGCCCTGCAAATCCACCAGTTAACGGGTTAATACTGTTAAACTCCTTCTACACAGTACTCAGCAGGATCAGAAACTGCTTAATGGAAGGTGAAGCACTCTTAACAAATTGCCAATTTGGGCTGTGCCTCCTTGTTGCAAAACTCTGCATCTTAATGGGACATACATGTATTGTTCGAATCATCCAGTAGTCCGGGTCTTTACCTCCCTTGAAGTAACTTTCTACAGCATTCTCAAATCTATCGGTCTAAACCGCCTCGCCTACACCCTTTCTGCTTCCCATATTGGAGTATTTCACCGAGAGCTGTTTCAGTCTAGATACTGCTGGCCGTGTCTGAGAGCCACTGGATGGTCTGCCCTGGCCTTTGTTATTTTTCTCCAGCATCCCAATGACCTCATGATGTAACAGGACACCTGCTCCAAAACACCGCACCAGTGGGAGGAGTGCTGCCGGGGCTGGAGGGGGCTGCAAAGCGGGCGGGGGGCGGGGAGAGGGGGGGTGGGGTTGGGAGTTCTCCTTGCCTGTGAAATGAAACCTCTGTCTGGCTGAGGGGTTATCTCCTCCAACGCTGATGAGAGCCCTGAAACCTGCGAAACACAAATCGATTATTCTGAGCACAAGTCTGTGTATTTTTGTGTGTGGTTTTTACCTACCCACATTTATATGAGAACGAAAAAAGCCCGTGTCTAAGAATTATATTAATTATTTTGCTACCCAGGCAGGTCTTTTTCAAAAATTGTCATCTAGAAAGTTTGATCTTAAAAACAAAAGATTCATTTATACTAAACGTATTGTAGCTGACCTGGTCCAAAATGAAAACAAAACGAATCTGTGTATTAGACCTGCATTGCACACAAGTTCTTTACTTAAATACGCCAGGCCGTGTGAATTTAGCAATCCAGATACTATTTTTTGTAATGTATTTTTTTTACCCACATTACCTATTAACCTCAGTTATTTGCAGCAAAGATTACAATTCAGCTCCATCGGTAAAAACGTTTAAATGGTCCTTGGATTCTCATAAGGTTGCGACCTTGCAGCCTTAAGGTGGAGCCTGGGCAACATGGCGTGCGTCTGACCTATTGTTTTGAATCTTTTGTTTTTAAGATCAAACTTTCTAGATGACAATTTTTGAAAAAGACCTGCCTGGGTAGCAAAATAAATAATATACTTCTTAGACACGGGCTTTTTTTGTTCTCATATAAATGTGGGTAGGTAAAAACCACACACAAAAATACACAGCCTTGTGCTCAGAATAATCGATTTGTGTTAAGCAGGTTTCAGGGCTCTCCGCGCATGTCAGAGATGGATCCGGGATTCAGCACGTGCACTGACACGGGTTTACCTGGACTTTCAGCTCATGCCAGGGATAAGATGCTGTGTGCTATGCCACTCCCCTCACCACCACCTCCAGTTGCATGTTCCTCCATTGCGCCTTGTTTTTGCTAGAAGAGAAAACCAGACTCCATCTTGCCAAAAAGACTGCACCCGAACACATTCAAATAGCCTGTATTACAACATGCCCTGATAGCACACGCGCGTGGCGTTTTCGTGCAAATGTGTTGCATGAACGGGCGTTCATAGTAAATATATGGATTAGCCGTTACACAGATATTTACCATAATCTCAACTCTCAGAATGAGGTTGCAAGTGTGAAATCTTTAATATCTGCCTCTTTTGACAAAATGCAATCTTCTTTTATGAAAGGTCAGGTGGCAACCATTAGGACAAACATGATCATTTAAGCGATCTGTGCTCACTCTTAATGATCCCTAAGGTATCCTTCTCAATCTTCAAATTAGCTATATTCAAGAACTAAACATCTGATGACTTATATAAGAAGTACAAGAAAATCTGCACTATAGGTAAATCCTCATTTTCTTGTGATCAAACAGTTGGTGAGCTTCTTATCTGCAGAATAAGCTGCCAGTGAAAATCAGTCCATGCAGGTTGGCAGGGCATTGGGTTACCAGTATTTTACAAAAACATGGTTTTGACACAGCTTCAAAAAATGATAACCTCTCCTTTGGTCAACTGGTCAACTTTCAACCAATTGCAAACCTACCCTTTCCTGTATAGTGTCGTCTGTTACCAACTAACAAAATAGCCGATCTGAGGGAGAACCTGTCTTTGGCACAGGTTTCAGGAAAGCCGTCCCTCCTCATTTACCTTTGCATGCCCATTGCTTTTGATCCGGTGCATTCCCAACTCATGTGGGAAGGCATAACTCTGAGATGGATGAAATCCTTTTGGGAAAACAGAACCCAACTGATAACATTGCCTTGTCATTCAGCAGAGATGTTGCTTATAGAATATGGAGTCCCACACGGTCCTACTCCCCAACCGTTCTATTGAATGACTGTATGTATCGTAGTGGGTGTCTCCAGAGTGCTACTTCTTGAATTCATAGTGTACGCAAATGACACCCATCTGGTTGCACAGCTGGTCTCCGTAGCCGAAGAGCGACTTAATGACTATGAAGGGCAGTCCATGGGTAGATGAGGGGGAAAAAAGCTGCTTCCAAATGCATCCACAAGCTTCTGAGAACCCGGCGCAGTCATACCTATGCACATCATTTACTCGTGGCGAACAAAACAAAAGAGTTTAGGCCCTAGGTCGTGCTACGAGTACAAAAATGGAGAAACACAAATCTCCCAAAGTATACAAAAGCACATCTTTTCAACCATGGAATAATATAGTCAAAAATGCTTTCCTCCCATTCACCAGTGATGGGTGGTGAATTATTTAATTGTAGGGGCATAAATATGCCCCCCAAATAAGCCAGAGTGATGGAGTGTAGAGAGGGAGAACAAACCAACCACGTAAGGCTCGGGGGGAGTCCCCCCAATATTTTATTTTTATATTGCTTTAAAATGATACATTGCACAGCTATACAGCACACTTTCTGTGAAAACTGAGTTAAAAGCCAAACAGTTTCCAATTGGTTTTGTAGGCTAACTCCATCCAAAAATGCAAAAACTGCAAGTGGCCAACCGTGCACAGGAGCATTTGCCAATGCATTTTCATGATGCCTTCTGCCACAATATATGCCAGTATAAAACATTTTCACACTGGCTGTGCCTATACATTTCCATGCGGTCAGCACAATTATATGCCAGAATTGCTACATAAGAACACACTCATGTTTGCTTTGCCCATAATGGCACTAATGATACTATAAGAAAACATTGCCGCTGGCTGTACCAACGTATGGCAGTATCCCTGCAAAAGAACATACTCCTTTTGGCTTTGCCTTAAAAAATGTCATGCGTCAATAATAGAACATGTCATAACTGACAGTACAATGTAGTCCAATCTAGACACATAATAACACTAAACATGATTGCTTTATCATAGATTCCTAGAATAAACAGCCACACCACAGCAAGAAAGGGCTAGACTGGCTCCCCCAAAATGCCAGCCAAGGAACAATACATGTCATGCTTGGTGTATAATTGTTATGCAGTAAAAAAAATCATGCCACAGTAAGAAATGGCTAGACTGGCTGCCCCAAAATGCAAGTCTAGCGAAGTAATAACACTTAACATGCTTGCTTTCTCATAGCTGTGCAGTAAAAATGGAATGCCACAGTATGAAATGCCAGATTGGCTGCCCAAAAATGCCAGTATAGCCAAGTAATAACACATCATCCTTTCTTTCTATAATTATAATTATAACTGCAGGTCGATAAAAGAATGGATGATTATTTTTTTACTAGGCATCTATGATAGATGGCCAGTAAAAAATAAATGTTTGCCCACCACCACCCCTGCTCGGCTCCTAACCCCCCTACCCACTCCCCGGCCGAGCACAAGAACACATCCACATACACATTCACACAACACATTCACATATAGTATTCACTCACTCATTCACACGCGCATCCATACACCATCCACTCACTCATTTGCGCACACATTAACATTACAATACAAAAATGTAAAAATCTTATCTGAACTCAGCAACTGGTCTGGAGCCAGCTCCACCGTGGCCTGCTCTTGCGCGAACAGGAGTCATAGCACTGATGACATGGTGCCCCGCTCAGTTTGTATGTGTGAGGAGACGCAGGAGCACCCTGTGCACCTACAAACATCCAGTTCCCCAGCCAGCATTCCCTAAGGGCCATGCATGGCTGGTGAATCAAAAAGCCCCTAGCTGGGGATACCCAGTTTCCTTTTGACGGTTCAAGCCAGCCCTAGAGAGCTTCCTTCACTGCAAAAAACAGATTGAGGACCTCTCCTGGCCTGAATCGGCCACTCCATAATAGGCGAGGGTTCTGGTGGGTCGGCGCCCACTCGCCCGCCCATTATGGCCGAGCCGCCCCTGCCATTTACCTTAATGATATGTTTCACGTTTGCTGAATGGAAGCAGCCGTACCCCTTGAAAATACTGCAGCAAAATATGTGTTAATGTTTCTAAAGTGCATGTCTCCATCTGCACTGGCTACTATCGGCAACTCCCTTGCAACTCCCCTGAGTAAACCCACTTTTCAACCCTGTTAATTATCTAAGGGATAATATAACCACATGAGTGTGGGTGTTATGTTTTTATCAGGTCTGAATTAAACCTGGAAAACCTTAATGAATGAGACCCTACATCCAGTGCCAGACCCCCATCTTCTTCACCACTTCAGTCCTGGGACGTCGCGTTATCTGGACTTTGTAGACGGGGATAATGTTTCTGATTTGTATGAGGGAGCACGAATATTGGGTTTTCTTTTCTCCCTCTATATATATGTATATAGGTCTTGTGACCTTCAATATGATAACTTAAAATTAAGATGATGGCATTCATGATATGTATATTTTAGTCCGTTTTTCTTTTTTCAAATTGATTTTAGGATTTCTATAGTTTGTATTTACATGATGCTGATTTGTGCCATGTCACAGGTTCTTAGGCTATGTAAGGCCACTTTCTTTGTACACTTCACAATCAAAAGTCATGTGATGTAACTTACTATGATGTGTCATCGCACTTGATGTGAAGTTACATTTCCTAATGTAATCGTGGTAAATTGCTGAGTTGGGTAAACGTTGATTCCTCGTGCATCAAAGTTTGTGTGGTGTCATTTCCTCTACTCCTCTGACTGTGGTAAAAGGATGTCACTTGCTCTTCGGCAGGTCCCTCTTTCTCGTGTCATACGTACAGGGTTCCGACATCCTCTTCGTCATGAAAAGTCACTGGTCATTCACCTTTTCCTTATTGAGTTTTCTGTATGGGAGCTCGTTTTTTTATAGAGCAAGCCTAGGTATGGAGCAACGAAGCGCTGTGCAGTAACATGGTACAATCATGTGGGTGCAATTAGAGTTTTAGACTTTGAAGGGTATTCTGAGAACAGGGATCTGCAACCTTTGCCCCCCCCAAGATGTTTTGGATTACAACTCCCATCAAGCTTAGCTAGCATAGCCAATGGTGTGAGATCATGGAAGTCGTAGCCCAACACACCTGGAGAACCCCAGATTGCAGACCCCTGACTTAGAAGAACCTGGAGAGTTAACTGTAGCACAATTGAGTGCCACCATGCACTTATGGATGGGGAACATATACAAAACCCATCCCTCAAAAGGTTGTACTTACGAATTCTGTATTAAGGAGAATGGACAATTACTTTATTCACCATACTCACTTCCTAGAATGTATGTTACCTTTGCTGGACGGCTGGCACCATTGGTTGTGTTTCTGAAATTGGAAAATCGTCGGTACCAAGGTGATGACGAAATCCTACGCATCCCTTCATGACGTTACTTCTCAAATTGAAGGGGTGCCTCTCAAAAAATGGCTATTGGTTAAAACCATCGGTGCCTGGGTGCCCTGAAAAAATAAAGTATCCTTGAGCTGAGGCCCTTAGTCACAGTATACATGGGATAAACAGGGGTGGTGGGTTGCTTTCTTCCCAAAAGGCTCTACTATTTATTTATTTAATAAGCACACATAACCCAGAGACATCTAGGCGCTCTCTGTTAACAATTTCCACCAATTGCACACCAAGAGGCCCAGTATGCTGCCTTGCCTGTGCGTGGCAGCAGGCAGAGCGTGCCCATTGACAGTGCCAGGGCAATGGAGACGGTTCTCTTGCACAGCTACGATTAATCACAGAAAAATGAGGGTCTGACAGGTCCAATGACCATGCAATCCAACCACCATTCACAGAGGAGGGGGCTTCTAAGTCAGAAGCATTTTCCAGCCTTAAACTGCATTGTCAATAAACTCACTATTCCAGTAAGGACTTCCCCAGGGGGGCTTAAACAAGGAGCGTCTATGCAGAAATAATATGGTGATTTAATAACACAACAATCTTAAAGACAAGTATAGGCAATACAAGTCTAATGGAAACGGAAAGATTGATTTTCCAGTGAGCAAGCAGTTAGGTTGAAACGCCCCATGGAAAGAAAAGAAACAGACAGTCCCATGACACGGTGGGTTCGAAGGTCAGCCACGCCCTAGATTCCAGATCATAAACATAAACAAGAGAAGCAGTGGAAAGACCCAGTATCCAGTCGGGAAGTGAAACAGGCAGGAAAGCATTGTCCCTTCTCATCCGCAGCGCACCCCTTCTGCCCCCAGAGAGCACTCAGTCTTCCCGGTATTAGGACGCAGTAACACCCATGCAGATGATGGCCCCAGCACAGCACTGACGCATGCGCGGTCCCAATTGAAGCCTACATCGCAGAGTGATGTCATTCGGAGTGAACTCTGCCTGACCCCATGAACGTGCCTCTAATAAGGACTTGTTCAGGTTCAATAATATTTTTGGTGTAGTGTGTAAGTGGACACAGAAGGCTTCAAAGTGTTATCCAATCTCCCATTCAGGGGATGCAACAATACATTGAGTTACTAAAACTCTGTGGGCCTGCGGTAGCTTCTAGTAGTAAAACTGTGGGTCATTAGCTGGACAAGGACTGCTGCAGTCTCCCACGCTGACAGGCTCTACCAGCGGCCATTAGTCTTAACACTTGTGTATGAGAGCGATATAAATAAAATAGCAATAGCAATATCAACAAAGCACACAGACAGCATCCGATGGCTAATGGACCACAGCCAGCTCTGCCCATGTACTTTAATGGGATAAATGGATGGACACAACATAAGGATCCGATTGGCCCCAGTGACCAAAGAGCCTGCCCAACAGACACGTGTGTCCCAGTGTTCGGGTACAATGCGGGCTACTTTAATGACTTGGACTGCTGCACAGCTTGTAGTCTGTAACCAATGTTATTATCCCAGTGTGCTCTAAAATGCACCAATTCTCACAAAGATTTCCCAAAAAACGCACCCCAAGATATTGCTCAGTATCCCGTCAAAACTACCAAATTACTAGTTGTTAATGTGGTCAATTATTTCTTGTCCTACTCTGGCCTCGTTATGGTCAAGACCGTGCAGCAATTGCTACAGCATAATGTGCAACCATTCTTTTTTTGGGGAAGACATTTTTTATTTATTTTGAAGAACAGGGATGTCTACTTCCATCCTAAATGACTTACAATAACCCATTTACATATGGTGAAGGCATTGCCCTGAAACGTGCCTGTACAATAGCACAAAGATGAGAACAGGAGGTGAGTCAGTTTATGAGGTTGTGGGCAAAGTGGGATGCAGACCCGGGATAAAGCAACACAAAAATATAACAGAAGCAGAGGAATTTCAAAAGTAAAATGACCCTAGTTCAGCAAGTGCTTCAACCGAAAGGGAATTACTGCACAAATATGCAGAATTACACTGTTACACGGCACTGGGGGAGTGGTGGGTACAAGTATGGAGGATGGGGTGCTCCCTCTTTGTTGTAAGTGAAATGTAAGCCAAGCTATAATGAGATCTACAGTTGGGCTGTCTTTGATTGTGATTTTCAGTGGGTTCCAATGGAGCCGGGGGATTAGGGAGAAAGAGCGGAAGTTAGAGGAGGCACCAGGGGAGAATGGGAAGGCTGGGTGCAGAGAAGGAGCGGAGGGAACAAGATGGTGAGTAGACATTGATGTAGTCAGCCAGGTACTGAGAAGCAAGACAATTGAAAACGTTGTAAACTACGTGAAAGAATTTGAAAAATGAGTCGCTGTACACGAAAGAGCCAGCCAGCAGGGTGCCAATAGGTAGAAGCGGGGGACAATCTGGGTAGGTTGTAGAGATTGTAGATAGGACCTTGAGGACTTTGTGTAGAGGGGAGATGGAGTAGAGGAGAAGTCCAGGGAGTAGGCACAAGTAGTAATTCTGTTTGCTGACCATGAGGGTGTACATTATAGTTTTCCAAGTTTGGCGAGTAACAAATGGATGAATGTTCTGAATGTTGAGCAGCTGAATAGAGCCACAGAATGGGTCCGAGAGATGAATTCTTGCAGTTAGAGGTTGCTATCAAAGAGGACCCAAGGTTGCAAGCCTTTGGCAGGGGAGCAAGATGGTCAGACGGGAGCAAAATATACAAGGGGAGGAGAGGGATGGGGTTGGAAGCCAGGAGACAGGTGATGCCTGATTTTGAAGAGTTCAGCTTGAGGCATCATGTAGAGTGATGGATTGTAATGATACGGTTGGGAATCGGCTCCGAGATGGCTGAGTTGAGAAAGAAACAGATTTGAGTGTCATTAGCCAAGAGGCGATGCTGAAATCCAAAGGTCAAGATCACTCTTCCTTGGGCAGAGGTAGGCAGGCGGAAGAGCAGAGGTGCAAAGACTGAACCTTGGGGGACACTGACATGGAGATGTATGGGGTCAGAGTTTTGTGAGTTCCAGGGGATTTTAAAGGAGCAGTCTTTCAGGCAGAAGGCAATTCAGGCTAGAGCACATCTGCGAAACCCCGGTCCTGTGAGGAGCAGAGAAGAGGGTATAAGAAGATTTCATTGATTTTTTTAAAAATCAAATGCACTTTTACTGTGCAATATAGGGAGGCGAAATTCGAGGCATAGGGCCTCATTACGAGGGCAGGGCTGCCTCCAAACTCGGTCCGGGTCCGGGTTCCTTCAATGAGGAATTACCAGGCCATTCCAACCTGGGAGGATCCGGTAATTCCTCATTGAAAAAACCCATCCCCATTCCAATTTGAGCCCCTTTAGGGCTCAATGGGAATGGAGAGGGAGCTAATAATGGGCCCGTTAAGAACGGGCCCGTTATTAGCTCCCTGGTCCCCTTGCGGGACCCGCTAAGGACATCTGGTCTGACCAGATGTTCTGAGCGGGTCCCGCAAGGGAAGCTCTTAATAGGGCAGAATGGGTTTACCAGCACCGGCACCTATTACCAGCGCCCTTAAACCCATTGCGCCCACCTCATAATGAGGCCCATAGCCTTTCTGCCAAATTCTTACCTTAAACATCTTGGTGTCACTGCCACACGTCTCCTTCTTCAGTGTCATCCCATCATGCCAGTAACTCATTGTGTTTTTGGAAAGTGGGTTTTGTTATAAGGGTGAAGTGGTCAAAGAAGATTGGGGGTTACAGGGGTATCCCCACTTTTTTGAAATATACACAACTCCATTTCATCAGTATGTAAAGTACGTCCTCTCATCAGGCACAGATATGCTTTACAAAGTTTAATTCTGTTATGCCGTAATCTCACGAGATTTCAACAGATTCACGTGAATGCGGAAATCTCATTAGTTTGCACTTTGAAGTCGGCAAGGCTACACACAATGCTAAGTGGTCTATGAAAAACCCTTTTTTGGCCCGAAAAAGCAGTGCACGGCAGTTATATCAGATTTATATGAGTGCATTAGCTTTGCGTGTAATTTGGATTACAGTCTTTTTTCTCTCACTTAAATGCTTTTTGACGATTTTGTACGCAACAAAATCACGTAGCTCAGAGAGGAGTGGTTGACAGTGTCAAAAGCAGCAGTGAGTTCCAAAAGAATGAATGTAGAAGAGAGTTTGAAGTGGTGAGCATTGGAGAGAAAGCTGTGTGGGCCGTCTCAGTGGAGTGCTTACTATGAAAGCCAGATTGAATTGGATCTCTAAACCCATTATCCTCAAATGACTTAGTGATGCAGTTGAAGACCAACCACTTAAGGGATTTTAAGTAATAGGGTATGAGGGACACCCAGTGATAGCGCATTAGGATGTAAGGGTGCTCATGGTTACTTCAAAGGGGGGGGAGGGTTTTGCAGATTTGAAGGATGAATGGAAGTGTCTAAAGGAGAGAGGAAGAGGTTAAAGTGCTCAGAAAGATAATGGCAAGTAAATGGGGCTACGTCTTAAGTCTTTGACTGTGTGAGGAGTGCATGGGTCAATAAGAGCACAAGATTGATTGATGCTGCAAATTATGGGTGCTAATTCAGTAGAAGAAGTAGGGGAGACATAGTCAAGAGTAGAAGAGGTAAGGGTAGAGGTGATGGATAGAAGGTTGCTGGAGGAGGGAGAGAGAGGAGGGCTGTGGGAGTGTAATGCATTTTTGAGATTTTATAGGAAAGGTAGTGAGCAAAGACATTAGCAGAGAATGCAGCAGCACTGGAACTTGGGACTTGGGAAGTGTGAGAAACGCTTGGAAAGGTAGGAGATAATGTTTGTGAAGTAGGAAGATTTGTCAGAGGCTAGTGCAGAGGTGTGTGTGTAAGGGATTTCTTTTAGGCTAGGAGTAAGGTGGGGGTCTGTAATTTGTGCCAGCATCATAGGTCACATAGTATGTTTGTTTTCCAGGTCTGGATAGCAGAGGTGATCCAGGGCTGAGTGTGGGGGCGGGAAACTGTGAATTGCATAATGGATAGTGTTTTTCAGAGGGAGCCATGAGTGCATAGTGAGAAAAATCACGGTCAATGGCAGAGGCATGAATAATGGAGAGCTACAGAAGAGAATTCCTTACATCATCAAGGTAAAGGGCAAGAGAGTCCTGCTCGAATTTCCTCTTGTTTATTGAAGAGGGGAAATGAGGAGTGAGTGGTGGAGGGACAGAGACATTAAAGTGAGCAATAAAGTGATCTGAAGAGGAGGGGCCAATGTCAAGGTCAGAGGAGGACAGTGAAGTAGAGAGAAGGGTAAGGTCAATAGAGTTCCCATCAGAGTGGGTAGGCTGGTCATGGAGGGAGTAGAGGGAGTGCTCAGATAAGAGGGAGTTAAATAAAGGTGGTTGGCTGTGTATGACTTGGGAAAGTAGAGTATGACAATGGGGATGTCAGTGGGAAGTGATACAATGAGAATGTTCAGATCATGGAAGAATGGGTAAAGATGACCGCCGCATAGATACAGAGCCTATAGTGGAAGAGGATTGGGAGGAAGGAAATGAATAGTGCAATTTTCAAAAGAGGAAGATGTGATGTCAGAAGAGGACAGTAGGGAAGAGTGGAGGGCCTTATTGATAAGGAGTCCCACTCCAGCACCCTTCCCAACAGATCTGCGACAATGGGAGTAGGTTACAGAGTCAACGAGGAGAGCCCGTAACAGAGGCAGAGTGGAGAGAACCTAGTGTAGCAGAGACATGAGGGGATATGCAGGTTTTGTTAGCAAGACTTGAAAGTTGAGGTTGATAAGAGTCAAAGTGGTCAGTGATGTGGGAAGACTTGTTGCAGAGGGATTATGCATTCCAGAGGGCAAGTGAAAGAGTGATATAAGGTGTGGGGGAGGTGCAGGTGTAGTTTAGTTTATTTTATACAATTGTAACGCGCACCACTGGCCAGAGGGCATGTAGGGCACATAGACCTTCTGGGAGCCAATCAGGGTGTTCAAGATGGGTTCCACTCCATCCTGAAAACAGGAAGGCAGGATTCTGGTTGTGGTAGAACCATGGGGCTTTGTTTTGGAGGTAGGAAACTCAGAATATGTTCAGAATCCTTTGAGAATGCAGCAAGTAGCTAACATAGGAGGACTTAATTACACAAGTTCCAGTCTGATGATGTGGTCACACGACCCTCTGCAAGCCATTCAGAGAGTTCAAACTGCCTTCCACTCCTTCACGATGGCAAATAGGGTTCTGATTGTTGTAGGGCCAAGACGCTTTGGTTTTGAGGCCAGCCTCTCAGATGGTATCTAATGATCTTCTGAGAGAGCAGGATGTGGCCCAAAAAGGAGGACTTTAAAACAAAAGTTCCAGTCACATGGTGTCATCACATGACCTTCTGGGAGCTAATCAGAGTGATCAGCATTAAATAGAAAGCTTTTGCACACCCTAGGTTTTTAATACAAAGGCCAAATGCACACACATATATTGATTCACTTGCCCCATATAACCAGCTGCAGTCTTCCTAATGGTCATGAAACTTAATGCAGAATATTAGGTGGTGGACACAGTCAGCGATCCTCCCTCATGTATTCTTTCATCCACGCACGCCAAGGTTTTATGAATGTTTTCCTGGTGGCTTAGAATAGTAGCCCTTTGTGACAAAGTCACCTGCCTGTCCTCGTTGACCCAAAGTGGGGTGGTCAAAAGGGGAAAGTACCACTCCGAGGAAGTGGATGGTGGGCATGGAGGAGGTATACAGGGGATCCACAACCACACTCACTAGCTCACTGCACTAAGACAGGGGCCACTCACAGGAAGGTCCCTGCCCTTCAAACTGTGCAGTTATAAAGGACTACTGAAGGAGAAGAGACATGTGCACTTATATATCTTCCTATTCTAGGGACCACAGCAAGAAGAAGGTGATGCACAAACAACTTAATAAGACTCCGCCTCATAAAGCTGACACACCAGGAGAACCATCAAAGCCCACTAGTTAGACCCAGCCATGCAGTGCAGCAATGAAATCCTCACATTTTAAGGGAATAAGGCTTCAACATTACTAATGACCAGACAAGCAAGGACATATTTTTACTCCCTCAGCACTGAGAAGGAGAGAAGTATTCCACATTGTAACACATATCACACGGTCTGCAGTAGCCCCAATGCTACAATGTTTCATCCAAACAGTAAAGAATGTGTTTGTGCAGACCATGCAAATGAGAATCTAAACACACCACAGTCTCCTCACCTCACCAGCACCACAGGCATCACAAAGCTATAGACTCACTGCAACCAAGAGTACATAAAAATACTAGGCAGCGTCCCTACTTATCAGAGGAATCTTTAACTCTAGAACCTACACACACAGAGAACAGCAGGCTGAAGGCTGACACACACAGCTAGTGCCAGCAGGGATTTAAGAAGGATGATATTATATCCAACACCTGTCCAAGGTCTATCTGAAATCCAAGATGGTGGCAGACCGCTATGAAAGCTCAGGCCAGCTCTCACCCACAGTCCACATGAACACCAACACATGGACATATGAGAGACTAGCATGATCGTCTGTACACAACGTGTCCTCAATATTCTTAAGCGCTACCCAAGAGGAGGGGGAACTCTACTATAAAAAGCAGCCAAATAAGTCTGTCCATTTGGGGTGTTTGCGTCGGAGTTGGAGGAAGTAGATTGGCTGGGAGTGGTCAGTGAGAGGAGTACTGAAAGGAGAGAGCTGGAGGTTGGATAGAGCGTCTGGGGAGTTTGAAGTAGGAGGTAGTGTCATCCAGTGAAGT
Organism: Ambystoma mexicanum; assembly: GCF_040938575.1. Taxonomy (NCBI): domain Eukaryota; kingdom Metazoa; phylum Chordata; class Amphibia; order Caudata; family Ambystomatidae; genus Ambystoma; species Ambystoma mexicanum. The sequence continues at coordinate 1,073,605,794 of NC_090921.1, read as the reverse complement.
GAATTTGTAGGGTGGACGTAAAGGGAGTTGTCATCAAGAAGAGGAGATAAGCTGTTGGGAGTACGGGAAGCGGACCATCAGAAAAAAAGAGAGAGCGTTGTTAGGAGGTTGGAGGACAATTTATGGCATGTATAGAGACAGAGTAGAGAGGTTGGAGAAGAAGTACCACCAGGAAACCATTAGCCCAGGAGGTAGACGGAGTGGAGGTTAAATCCCCTTACCATTGATGGTGGAGAGAGAAGAGCTAGACATAAGATTCAGTTATTTTTCTGTGCAGGTTGAAGAAGAACATGTACCCTTTTAAAGAGAGGGAACAGGGAGGTTCTATCAAACCAGATGGGGCCACGGCAGAAGCTATTGGAGGCGGGAAGTGGTATGAAAGAGTGCAATTTCACTGGTGGCCAGACAGCAGAAAGGCGGGTGTCCCAGAGATAAGGATCGTAGAGTAAAATGGTGGGCCACTCATGGGGAGCACGCCAGCCACCACCACAATATCCTGGGAGATGATGTCAGTCTTGGGAAGACTCCGCATTGCTGGAGAGCACCTGCAGACTCATCCTAGCCTGGAGAACACAGGCCTCAGAAGGCCTCACATTCTACTCAACCAAACAGGATTCCGGAATCCTGAACCCCCTGGCAGCCCCAAAAAAAGGCAAAGGCCATTCATTGGACAATGAACCAGGAGTGGATGTGCCCCATGGCTGGAACTGTTGTAAGAGATGCTCTTTAAGATTCATGATGGCGACTGTATTCTTTGTTTTGTTGTAGTTGTACAATTAAAAACATCTTTTTTTTAATGTTCCTACCCTGTCACACTAGTCATTATACATTTCTATGAGGCCCTGTTAACTTGAACCCTTTTCCCCCCAAGTTGTGTTTCTTTTCTACACATATTGATTTTTCCCACTCATCTAAGGAGCAGAGAATAAAATGAGGTAGGGATGGATGGGTGAGGAAAAATCAGTAACAGTAATGTTCAGTCGCACATTACATTGTCAGGAACTATTCCTTAGTGCTTTGGGATTTCCGGTAGGATGATGGGATTGCACATGCATGGTGTGCCATTCCACGGTACAGCTTTGAAATGTTCAGATTGCTTAATCAAAAACAATGTATGGGTGAGTCTGAATGCAGAGCTGTGGTCCTTGTGTTCAGGGCTAAGCATTCTAACCCTATGTCTCTGGCCATTAAGTCACTGCTCTGGTTGCAGATGAAGCACAAAACCATCTTTCAGACAATCTGAAAACCAACTACTTCTTCCCTCCTGATACATCTCGACAGTGCCTCCACGATACACGTGCACCAGACACCTCAGGTCGCATCCCAGGATTTGATGGCTACCAGCCAGCCGCTATACAAATATCTTGGATGCTGAGCACAACATTTCAGATGCTTCATGCTGTGGAGCACCCTCTAATTGTATCTCCACACATGACTTAATCTCGAGGAGTTAAGAAGAGCACTGAAAGAACACTTTTCCCACTTACTTACAGAATCTTAGCGCCTGAACCCCTACTCTCATCCATCATGCTAATCTTGACTTCCCATCACAGCCAGAACACTCTTCAAGACTGCCTGCATCACATACAAGGAAATTACTGCTTGAACACCAGCCTACCAAGCCACACAAACCATAGACTTAGGCCAGATGCATTTCCTAGCAGGTAACTATTGCAAGGCCCAAGACAGAATTGGCACAAAGGAGCGAAAGCCAGGAAACAGGCTTTCTCGTGCTACGGTCCAGCCTATTGGAGCAACATACTGGGCGCTCAGGAAGGAACTCAAATCTGCTCGCTTCAGGGAAGTCTTGTGGATCACTTAGGGCCTGATACTCCTAGCTATGTACCACCCATTTAATATATAAAATCCAAGCTACTATAGCCGGTAACCTCCCCTTCCACTAACCTCTGTTACCCCAAATTACTTGTACAGCACTTCATGCCTTCCTAGGTAGGTTTGCGCTATATAAACCCAAATATCAATACAAATACAAATCACCTAAAGCTCTTAAAATGAAGTACTACTTCCATATCCTTGATTTAGTGTGTGTTTTCTTCTCTCAACCATTCTCAGGGACATCATTTGGGGATTATAGGTGTCACAGCTGCGACCCATTGAAACTCCTGTGTGACCCCTGGTACTGCCTCTCCGACCCCTGGTTAAGGGCTGCAGAGGCAGAGAGTAACCAAAAGTAAAGAGGGCTCAGGTGAAAGCACTCTTTACATTAATTTCTTCTTGAAGTCACTTTGACATCAGAAAGGAATTATTTCTGTTACGGTTTTCCATATCGGGAACAATTTCTTTTTGAAGTCAGAATGACTTCAAAAAGAAATTAGTTCTTAAGTCTGAGCTCCACAACCCCACAAAAATGATACGTGTTAATACGTGTCTGATCTACATTGTGCAGCCAGTTTTGACATATTTTCTTATGGTGGCATTGCATTTTTAATAGCAAAGTGGTAAGATAGCTCAGCGGGTTCAACGCTCGCTGCTTTTATCTGTGTGGATCTGCAGAACACAGGTTCGAATGCTGGCAAGGCCAACTCAGCTTTCATTTTCTTGAGGTTGGTAAATGATTACCAACTTCGATTGGGATGGTTATTGTATGTAAATATGTGCTATGTACAGTGCTTTGGTGAAATGCTATATAAATAACAAATCATCATTAATTAAAGCATTAATGCTCCTGTGCACAGTAGTGACTCGCATGTATTGGATTTCTGGATATTGTATTATCACAGCAACTGGCAATGTAGGGACTTTACTTTTCATATACCGGCAATACCTGACATGCAGCTGTAATTGTCATAATATGGAAGTTACTGGTGTGAGGGTGTAGAAGAAGAAGACTTAGAAGGAAGGGTCATGTTTGGGGCTACACACTTATTATGAAAGAAAATAACCTATCTCTCGCTACTTCTAAGGGGCTTGCCCTTTCTCAACCTAGGAAACTTTAATGACCTGTCAGGATGTCTGCCTAAAAATAATATGTTCTCCGTCATCTATCAGAAACCTAGCAATCTGACCCTAACATTTAACCAAAAGTCTACAACAAAAGTAAAGTTCCTTCACCAAGAGAATGACTTCCTTCTCCTGGTGTCTTGCTTCAGTCTTCTCGTAATAGTAATTCTTTCAGTGTCCCTTCACCTATAAACAATCTACCGGCACCCTTTCTGGACCACCAAACTACATGTCTGCCGGCAGGGGCATAGTACTCCCGGCAGGCCTGACCTGCCTGAAGTTCAGGCCCCTACGGCCGTGTTTTCACTAATGTACCGGTTTCATTATTAATGGTGCCGGTGCTTCAGTGTCCCCATTCCTGTGGAGTCCTAAGGGAGTCCTAAGGGAGTCCTAAGGGAAAGTGCAGTTTGGGGGGTGAGGGGGTCAGAGGAGACCAAGTGCAGGGGTAGACTGGTCAGGGAGGGCCAGGTGTCCTGTAAGAATCAGAAGGAACCAGGCAGCCAGTCAAGAGTGATAAGGGGAACATTAGCAGGGGAGGGGGATAGGGAAGGAGGAAGAGAAAAGGAGGGTCTTGAGAAACTTCCCAAACTTAAGGATATCCGTCTTAAGTCTTAGAGGGGCAGGGAGAGTTGCGTAGATGACTCTCTTCCCCTGGTTCCTTTATCAAAGTTCTCCACAGCGATCCTTCAGTACTTTTACAGAAATCTCATATCGGTCCCTTCAACTCTTTCCAGAATTTAGGAAAGCTCAGAACTTTATTTGGCTTCCCTTTACCTCAGTGTAGTCCAATTCCAGACCTCGAGGGCCGGGATCCTGATGGGTTTTCAGGATATCCCTCATTAATATTCATGATGAAAAATGTGCATACATTTAGAATCATTGTATGCTGTTACCCTTCTGGAACATTCAGCTCACTAGCAGCACGTGAGCTGGTAACCCAGGTGCCAGTGGGTGGACTTGACCGTGTCTCCCCACTCAATTAGCCCAACATCCCACATTGCACATACCGTCTACCATTCAGATTGTCTTTGAACTTGTCCTTGCAAAGTATCATTGCTTCTGAGAGTATTGGCACACTCTTATCGCAGTTCAAGTCTGCACGCCCAACTCCTATTTCCATCCTTGACTCACTTGACAGGAGACCATATTTCGGCCTGTTTTGCAGTATTTGATTGTATCTTGCATTAATAAACTTGACACTCATGGTGTTCTTTCTTGCACCTTAACAAGGGCTGATTCAGATTCTCATGTACACTGTTCTTCAAAGATAGATAACCGGTTCTTGGCTGCTCCATCCTTTGACACCAGGCCAGACAGCTATTCCAGGCCTTTTCCCCGATCTTCAGCTGTTTTCTTATTGCGACACAGCCTTCAGATCCTTCTTTCTTCATGAGTCTGAAGTTACTAAATGTGTGACACAGATGTCCAGATTCTATATAAGGGCAGCAGCGCCTACAGTCTATTCGCTACGTATAGTTAGCATTTAAGATTACTTAGTCTACTTGCATTGCTGCATCTGTACAGTTATGCAGTGCTCTTCACACGTGCAATCTTCATTCTGAATATGAAAGTTTACTTGATTCTTTACTTCGTCATCAGATTCCATAAGGTCCACCATCATCTTCTTCAACCATTCTTCTGAGTGCATCATGCTCCTTTCTTGTGATGTCACCAGCCTCTTTTTCTCTCATCTTCATATTCCTTGGGGGATCTCCTCCAAGAGATTGCCATCTCTGAAAGAGTACACCATATAGGGTCTTCTCAATGGATACCATTTCTCGAAGATTCTCTGTGGAATTGGCACCATCACTGGTGTTGTGCATGTTGCGATTTCCAGTTTCCAACACATAGGAAGAATGGGGGCGGGACGTCCTGCAGAGGAATTCAGCTGCTCCTCTACACACGTGTACCACACTGACAATTAACCTCCCCTCTAGGCCACAACTGCCCTCGACTCGATAATTTAACCTCCCCTGACCCTACAATTAACCTCCCGTCTGGGCCAAAATGCCCTGCACTCTCTAATTTAATCTCCCCATATCTGGGAATCACACATAATTTAGTTTCACCTATTGTGGGAATGGGTGGGGGCGGGCTCTAGAAGGTCACTTTTCCTCCACCCTATACTTACCTGAAAATATGTGCCCAAACCCTGCATCCCGTCTCCTGGAAACAACACAAAAACGTGTCTCTGGCAACAGCCAAATATACCAGTTGCACATATGTGACTGGGGGTGGGTGGGGCTGGCCCCAGAATGGGCGCAAGCAGCAGCCTTATATAATCAGAGGGAGGACTGGGCGGTCTTCCTTTTTGGCTGGTGGTGGTGCGTGCTGACATTGGGGGTTGAGGGCATAGAGGCCACTTATGGAAGGTACCCTTGTTCCCAGTCTACCCTTCATTTTTCTCCCTCTTCCCCAATCTGTTCTATGTCTCCTCTCTGTCCTGCTTCCCCTGCTCCCTCTCTCTCTCTCTCTCTCTCTCTCTCTCTCTCTCCCTCTCTCTCTCTCCTTTCCTCTCTGTGTCCTTTTCTTTCTCTTTCTCTAACCCTCCTTCTCTCTCTATCTTTCTCTCTCTCTCTTTCTCCCTTGTGTGCCCCTGTGTGCGCTCTCTCACTGGGCACCACCTCTCTCACTGGGCGCCACCTCTCTCTCTCGCTTCCTTTCCATTTTTAACTCCCTCTCTCAGCCCTCTGGCTCTACCAAAGCCCTCCTCCCACTTCCTATCCAACACTTCCCTTCGGATCCCTGCTTCCCTGAGCCTCCAAGAGTACTCCCTGGGCCCACAGGTTCTATGCCAGTGGCTGTGCCTAGCTAGCATGCCTGCCATCAATACCCGGCTCATGCTCACAGCCCAGTGTAGGCAATGGCCCATGTCCAGTGTGTCTAATTTGTCCTGGTGGCAATGAGTTTACTACTCTTCCTGTAATAAATCTGTTCCTGGTTTCTGCAAAGACTTTGGTGCCTTTATTGTGTTCCCACTTTTCAGTGCATCCTGCATGTTATTGCCAGAGGGGGACCCAGTCTGTCTGCGTACAACGCACCCCCCACTGGGTCTGTTGACTCCCTGTGACCCCCGCTACATATCTATTATTTTTATTTTCAATGCAGAGCCCTTTGAGTTCCACAAAATATGAATAGTAGAACAATGAGAGTCCAGCAGGGCGTAGGAAGTCTGGCCCTGCCGGCTTTCTTTATTGAGCTGAAAGCTTATGCACTGACTGACAGGAGAGGTCTACTCTCCTGCCAGTCTGCATGCTCTATGGGTGGGGGTGGACTAACTGGTTGTGTCTAATGTGTGGCGACAGCACCAGTATGCTGAGGGTGTGAGAAGGTAAGTTGTAACATTTAATGTATGCGTGCATGCAAGGGGTTGTCTGAGTGCTCGTATATATATCTGTCTGTGTGGCAATGTGTTTTTGTTTATTTGTATGTATGGGTGCAAACCCAGAGTTCTGAATGCTGTATGAATGCTGTATGAAGGTGCAGGTGAGAGAGAGAGTATGTTGTATCTATGTGTGTGAATGAGAGCATGCATGCTGTATGTATATGTGTGCATGCATGTTTGAAAGGGAGCAGGCCACTCATTTTAAGGAGAGGGGTGCTACTGGGAGCATGGCATTTTTACTGGGCATCAAGGGTAAAGCAAACATGATATGTTTTATTAAATGGCTAAACTGGCCTACATTGGCTCAGCCAGTTTGGCTATATTTTATAATGTGGGATAGCATTTTTTTTATTGAGGATCAATGGGAAAGCAATCATGATACGTGTTCTTGTTACCTAGACTGGGGTACATTGTTGCAGCCAGTCTGAATATATGTTCTTACTGTGGCTTGGCATTTTGTTTTAATAGGCATCAAGGCTAAAGCAAACATGATAAGTGTTCCTATGTGGATAGACTGACCTACATTGGTGCATCCAGTATGGACATGTTCTCTTACTGTGACACACCATTATTTACTGGCAAAGCCCTGGAGTGAGTTCTTGTTTGGTACTACTGGTATACATTGGTGCAGAATGTCCAAATATGAACCTAGCCAGCATGAATATGTTTTCTTTACAGGCATATACTATGGGAAACGGCATCATGAAAATACATTGACAAATGCTCCTGTGCACTGTTGGTGATTGCATCTGTTGGACCTTTTCATATAATAACATACAAAACCAATGGTAAGCCGTGTGGCTTTGTACTCAATTTTTCACAGTGTTTATTTAAAACATTTCCTCGGGAGTCAAACCTGCCGAAATGCCCATTGCTGGCTACAATCAGGCGCTCCCGCACATTCGAATCAAACATTTACACCCCTTCAATTAAAAAGTTCACCAGCTACCACTAGATGTGGCCCAGGATAAAGATGAACATCAGAGGTCAGTCCTGAAAAAGACGATTTATCCTGCAGAATAGCCGTACAAACCAGAGGTCAAAGGCATTGAGAGGGCTCTAGAGGTTATGCTGTGTGGGTCGGGTGCATGAAAGCTCTGTGCCCCAATGAAAACTTTCAAATCCTAACATGGAGCTTCAGTATCTCCTAACTGGCTTCATTGTTTTCTAATTTTAACTTTACTTTAAAAATTCATTTGCACATGGTTCCTGGCTCCACCGCAGTACTCTTGCAGGTTGTCATTCCTAAAGTACCTATTGTAAAACGTTCTCACCGTTCACTTGTATCCCTCCTTGGTAAATTATCTGATAATAGTGGGCTAAAAGAGATTAACTGGGTATTGAGAGGGAGCACAGCAGACTAAATCTGTGAAATGCAAGTCTAATGGCACCGATGTGATTCTTCACTGCACGCACCAGCCTCTAGCACTCTAACAACAAGGCCTGTACCACAGTTCCACAAACCTCCTGAATTGGTGTGTGAGAAACCCCCCCTGTAACTGCCCACACAGGCGGTGGACCCAACCTGTAGACGAACCCTGCAGCTTCAAGAGCTGTCAATCTGGTACTTTCCAGAAGTTCGATGCACAGACCACACATCGCCTCCTCCCCCCCCACTCCAGTGTCCTGGAACCACTTTCTCATCCTTTCCATTAGAATCACTCTGTGGGACCAGAGAATGAGGAAGCTGTCATGTGGCTAGGAGAGAAGACCCTGCGGGTTGGCCTGAGCAGGGAAATCACAGTTGCAGCACTATGTCTTGAAGAAAGCTGGCTGGGATTGTGGGAGCTGAGAGTTCCTTAAGCAGAACATTAGATCCTCGGTGGAACCACAAAGCACTTTGAAGAGGATTGATACATTTTATATTTGCACAATTACACCTAATGCTCCTTCTCTGCCAAGATTTCAGCCAATGAGCAAGCGTGCTCAGATCAGCCCATCATGGCACATCACTCAACCTGCGCAGTGCCTTCCGACGATCTCTGAAGAGTACAAAATGTACCTGCGAGGTTAGACCCGGCTGTTCCTCATGGTAGTGATACATGCTGCATTTTCTTTATTTGGCTGGCATGGGTTTCCGGCACATGAAACCCGTAACATAGCTAGCAAAGCGATAACTATGGAAGAGTGGAATTTACAGGAGATAGAAGTAAATGAGTTTAAGGAATAGATCTGAACATGTTTCAAAGATGGAGTGATTGGGGAAATAAACTAGGAAAATACGTGTCCATAGTAGCCACCATTGAAAAGCTCTAGTGAGCACATGTGGGCACAATGAAGTGTCGGATTCACTGGTCACATTCACCTAAATCACTGATCACCTTTCTCCACCATGTAATGAGATAGCTCAGAATTTAACAATCATCCTGGCTTAGGGCGTAACCGCTGGGTAACGGCCCACTAGCCCAAACACTTGGGCCTCGCCGAAGGCTCAGGGACATACACCACCCTAAGCAGGGGTGATTGCTATTCTCACACTGAGGTTTGACTGCGGTGCAAATAACTTTTCTTTTTAATGGGAGAGAGGGCTCCATGCATATTGCGCAATTCAAACTCACGTAAAAAGCAAGATGGCCACCACCATAAGAAATAGAAAAGAGACTGAGCCCACGTTCTTATTTCTTGGCAGCCACGGGAGGTAAGTCATGCTGCAACCGGAGCACAACGTTCCAGTCCAGATGGTAAGTGGGGACAGAGGGTGGGGAAGGATGTGGGGTGTCTTGAGGGTGGGGTGGATTTTGGGGGCATGGGGAGGCAACAAGGAGAGCATTCATGTAGCCTAACCACAAGCAAGATGGTGGCACCCGGGAAGGGCATTGGGTGGCTGGAGAAACGTGCACTGTACACTATATGTTCCCACCCGTGTTTCCATCCACCTGATTGGCTGAGCGCCCGTCCGTGCGAATGACCAAGAATGGTCAACACATTCTCTGGGATCAGTATCATCCCTATAATTGTGGTTTGATGTAGCAGGATCTCCAACAAACTTGCCAAAATGTGTTTTGGGTTGGAGAGGGTGAAAATGCATACCATGGTCTGAAGAGTGCCATATGCAAAACTCCAGTGCTAAGTGAACTGGAGTACGCCAAAGCTTTATTTTCTCAACTAGATGAAAAGGGCCGAGAACACCCCACAGCTTTCATCAATCAACAGCTCACAGGCAGAAAGCAGAAACCGTCAACTGCTGGCAATGAGCGCTACACCATGGTTTTGTTTTTAAGAAGCATTAAACTGGGAATATTGGACATTTAGCAAATATACCTTTGTGAATTTCTAGAAATTGTGCACTATATGTCACTAATTTCACAACATGTGTGAAATCATGCTAAATTAAAAATATAATCAGTACATTTGCGATAAATAAAGTCCACAAAAACAGGTTTTGCCATTTAAAAAGCCACAACCTTTCTGCAAGAACATTCAGCAAAGTTATTGTTGCTGGAGATTTTCACATAGTTTGCTGAGAAAATCTCCACTGCCTGTGTATCTGCAGTTCGTTCTTCCAGCAAATTAAGCTGCAAACTCAAGTCCATACTTGTAAACCATGTACTTGAGTTTTACATTTACTTTGCTCGAAAAACAACCTTGAGTCATACAGTTATTCTTGAATTGTTTGGGTGATAAAAAAATATTGCCGATTATTTTTTGGTTGGATTTATTTATAACAGATAAAGTAACTTGTTCTACTAGTATTCCACTTAATTTGCCGAAAAGAAATCCTGCAAATGTATTTGTGTATTTTATTTCTTACATTTTCACTAGAGGAGTAATTGGAAAAGAAATCATAATTTTGCAAACAGAGAAATTATTAATTTCACTCAATTTCTCTGGCAGAATTTAAATTTCACATAACTGTGTTATGGTATACTTTTCACAGTCCACACTGATCACGTGAGCATAGGACTAGGTCTAGTCATGGGAATCCCGATGGATTTCATGGAAGGTTTCTCCAGTTGTAACATGGGAAGAATCCTGTGCAGGACTATTTCCTCTCTTGCGACTCTGGCGAGGGCCTGCCATGAGCGTGAAAGTCCAAGGTTGTGCCTCGTGCTTTTTATTAACTGATTTTCACACACTTTTTCCAGATGTGTAAAGATCTATGGCTTGATCTGAGGCATAGGTCCATCATGTTCCCCAGAGAGACTCTTGTCCTCAAAAGATGGCGCTGAGCAGGAGATTCATGCCTTCAGTTAAAGCCCACTATCCAGCCAAAGGATGGGGTGGGATACCCGGACAAAGAGTAAACTAAGAGTCTATTTCACTACAATTGGCACCTGCAAGCTCATTCGAGGTAGTCTCCTCAAATGGATTGCAACAAAATGCCTTTGAGCAGGCAGATTGTCCCAACCTGCAGAATTTGAGATCAAGCTTGTCATAGAAGTAGCGAACACATCACAAAGTACATCAGGGATTCTCAAAGGAGTGTTGTCTGGGAGGCAGCACCTCCTGCACTTGGACCTTCTCCGTCTGATCTTTTGTGTTACATGCCAGAACCAGCGCAGAGCACAAATAAGACAGTGACCACAAATACCCCAGCTTTTATGTGTAGCATGAGCAGGTATACTATATGGTGACGGTTGTGACCCTTTAGTTAAAGTGAAGCCTGTGTTCTAATACATTGTGATTACATAATAATATAACATTTACCAAAGATATATTCCATGGCAGGCGCGCCAAAGGATTTGTCATAAATTGCATTGCACATTTTACCTATAATTTGATCAGCTCTGAATTCAAGGAAGTCACAATACGCCTGGGACATTCATATTGAATTTGACATGGATGTATTTCACACATTCAAAACTATTAGCTTTAACACATTCGCTTTTCAATCACAATTGGAAATGTACAGAACATTATTTGAATTTTTCCAGATTGCATCATAGGGTTAAACTTTTGCTTACTGAAAGCCAGAACAGCTTGATGTGTTTAGAAATGCACTTTATTTTATGCAAAAAGCACAGATAGTTGTTGGTCCGCACAACAATTTTAGTTTCTAACTCATACCTGTTTAGAAATAATGTATCAAAACAGTACTCTGTGCTCTGCCACAATGAACTTTTTGTGAAAATGCAATAACGTAGGGAGCAACAATTCAAAACAAAAGAACAGCAAATTGTTAGACACAAGAAGCGTATTTAGAACAAGCTACATATACACTGTAACAGAAATGCATTTACATTTCTCACGCTTGACATAGCTTTGTAAATGATGAAATAACTAGTGTTAAATGATTGTTACTTTGAAAAGTCCATGAAGCTCGAACACTAGGACATCTGTAATATTGGAATGGGACTTCATGAAAAGAGAAAATGTAAACTCATGTCCTATCAGTTAGAACAAGCAGATGCTGATAAGGAGCTATGATAATATGGATTTCTAAATGCCCACATTTGAAGATGCTTATGTAAACAGAAGACGAATGTCCATGCTAATGTAAATTAACACTAAACCGGTGCAAGTGCTTTATTGAGATAAGCTGATACAGGCTAACATTATTTTTGTTATGAAAAACACTTTCGTTCTGGTCTCTTTGACAAAGTCAGTCACTAATGACAAACATTGGTCTTTCATTTCCGTGTTCAAAGGTAAACAGACGAACCTTCCAGTTTGTATGTGCACAGCAGACAGCGTAACTTTGGCCTTATTTTAAAGTAAGCAAACTTCATGGTCAGTTGCTATCGATGACACTCATCTGTTAGCAATGGATTGGCAAACAGGGAAATAGGGGTGTAACAAACTAAGCTGAAGGGGATGGTCTCATTCTTCATAACCAAGCTGTCTTTAGAAGCCAGATGGACCTCTGGAAAGGCAGCCGAAGGCTTTATCGCTGCATCCTGAGGGGGCACAGCCTGAAGGACCACTGACCCCGCAAGACGTCACCGGCCCGGCCAAGAGAGTAAGCAACCATTTACTGAGCAGGTCAATAGTGTAATTCTAAACGTACACAAGGGATTCGGTTTGCCCAAAGTGACCGGTGGCAGACTTGGGCAAGCCTAGAGAACAGGCAAAAAAGAAGTAGCACTGCTCCAAGGGGTCTTCCTTGTACTGATCAACATTGGGACCCTCAGTATTACTAATTGAGTGAATCAAAGATGCCTGAGAGTTTGTCCGAAAAGAAAAACACACAGAGGGACTATGTTGTGAACTCTGATAATTATATTTCAGCATATAATTAATTTTTACAAACAGCAGTGCATAACTAAGAACGCCTAAAAAGAAAAGTTACTTCTAAGGGAAAATCTAGTGTACCGAAAACTCATGATAACAAAGAACAACAATAAGTAGGTGCATGTGAAAACTAAACAAAGAGACTCAACCTGAATGAAGGAAGTTATCTCTAATACAGCATAGTTATAAGGACATAACAATTACGGTTTTCAAAACAATCTATCTCAAGTCACCCGTATTTTTGCCAGTAGGTGTTCACCGAGAAAACAGGTTTCACTGTTGCATGAATCACAGATAAAACGCAGAACGAAAACATAGGGTCTAGAGTGCAATTCAGGTTTACATCTACTCAGTTAAACTGAGAAAAAATCTTGTAAAGGTTATGCCACCATGTAGTTCACCTAGCAATGATGGTACCCAATGGTTGGCATATATCTCCTATGTTGTGTGTTTTATAGCAAGCAGTGGTGTCCACTGGTTGTTTTCACCAACAGACACTTTATGACAACAGTGGTGTCGGCTGGTTATTTTCACCAACAGACACTTTATGCTAACGCTGCAGGGGGTAAAACTAGAACGTTCAGTAAGTCAAAGTTGACAGTGTTTGTGCAAGTCTAAACAAGTCTACCTAGATTAATATCATAAGTTCCTCCCTTGCTTTGATATATGGCGTAGTTCCAAACAAACAAATGCGATTCATAAATGTTAGTGATAGCCGTCTTCTTCAGGGCGAAATTAATGACCCCAAGGATATTCTATAGAGGTTCTTCCTCTGACCTTCAGGGTGAAATCAATTACCCCTATGGGAGAGAGAAAAAGGAGAACATTAATTGAGATCCCCCTTTAATTCTGTGTGTTTCCTTTACGGGCACTAAAAAGGCACAAAGTAATAGTAAAACAGGGATAAAATCATGAACTAAGATCTTAGGAGGCAAAGGCGAGTTAGGGAGCAATGTGCTACCTATAACTCATCATGGTGAGAACAAGGGTATTAAAATTAACTCACCAAAGACAGTGTATAAAAGGTTCTTCATCAGACAACCTCCCCCTTGGAACTGGTTTAATCTTAGACCACCTCTGTGGTAAATGTACTCGTGGGGAGCTGTGAAGGTATATTGGAAAACAATTGGCTAGAGTTCCCTACTGCTGAGGAGAAGGAAAAAGAAAAAAGAAAAAAGAAAAAAGGGGGTGTGCCGCTCATTAAAGTGTCTGCTGCATGTGAGGGGCTGTGAATAATCATCAATTGAATTAACATGCAGATTTACCTGTTGGTGTGTTTGTGTTCTGACTCATGGATGTGCTTTCATCTACGTCACTATGTGGGTGGTCCCCTCGCGTTGTGTGTAGAGAGCGCAGGACTCAAACGTAAGAATCGAGTGTTGGAGGAGCCTACAGTTCCGCTGTCCGCGTGCTGCATATGGAGGGCACAGAACAGAAAGGGCGGTATATTGTAACATGTGTATTTGATGTGTTTTAGTCAGTATATTATTATGGCTGGTAATTCTAGTCTATAGTTCTAAAAATTGGCACTTTGCCATTTTCCCCAAATTCTGATTTATAAAGCTTCAATAATTTGGCGGCAAACCTACATTACAGATATCAACTATATTGGAAACCAGAAGGACACAACTTTCAGATGTCTTCACCCAGCGATAGTAAACTGCTCATGAGGCTAAAACCTGCCACTTTGCAAACTTTTCCAAATTCTACTTTTTTCACTGATGCAATATTTCGGGTGATGAAATAAGCCATATCTACCCTGCACCATATATTTTCTTTTTCATGGTTACACCATTAAGATACACCATGATGCATTTTTGTTAGATTGGACTTTCAACTTTCCCTGTATTGGTGAAACACTGAGTTTATTGTAGTACAATTTTTGGCACAACATTCAAATATAACCTGTGTTGACCCTCATACTTTTTTTGGCCAGGATAGGTGACACAACAGATGTACAGAGGAAGGGCAAAATGAATCCTTGCAGGAGGATTTCACATGCCATAATATTTGTGCTCCAAGGGTTTAGATTAGCCTTTAGGTTGTTCAGAATCAACTGCCCTTAGAAGCCATGGACCTTAGACAATGTTTTGTTGAACTCTTTCAACCTAATGAATTATTCATAGTTCGTTTTTGTTTAATCTCACCTGTGTCCTGGCTTGCCAAACCAAAGCATCACAATTGTGAGTATGATTGTACATTTTACTGTGCCACAATGGCTATGCACACATTGTTGATTGGTTGCTTTTAACATTTTCGGATTGAACAGAAGAAGTGTAGCTTGCTGGGTATCTAGTCAATTACTTTCTTGCGAATTTCAATAACTGTTTCTTGTTTTACTAAACTATTTTCAATGGTCACTTATTATCACAACAAGAGAATAAATATACATGAATGCTAAATAAGAGAGTGAGAACATTCTCAATGTGTTTTATGTGTATGAAAGACACTATAATGCAAGTGCAAATACTTGGTTGAGTGATAAAACTGTGTTTGAAAGATATTGATCGCATCTAAATGTTATCATACACGCAGGGGAATAACTATTGGCACATAGGCACTATGGAGGAAAACCCATAATGATATTGCTTTCCAATAGTGAGCCTGTCCGGTGCTCAAGGGTAGAAGTCTATCTTGCACTAAAGCACAGAGAGCCAACTTTCTCCAGAGCCTTGCTTCGGATACAGCACTAATCTCTGCCGCTAAACCTGTCATGCCCACAGGTGGGCATTTAGACCACCTTTGGGGTGGTGTAAATCATGACAGTTTGGTGTAAATTCATGTAATGGTTTAAAAGATATGAAGCGCTGAACAAATGGGGTGTTATTGTACTTTTTGCATTTGATTTCCCACAGGGCAAATGAGCATCCAGGATCACAGCCAAAATCGCTGAACGGATTTGCAACAAATTAGAAACAAGTTAAGGACATAGTGCTGCAGATGTGCCTTTTTGAGGATCGGGTCAAATCCCTGTAGTAGCTTTTACAAAATTAGTGGAGGTTGGAGTGCCCCAGAACCAAAATATTGTATAAATCTCCCATGGTGCACTGCTGCAACTGAGGCATTTCGGTACTGAATGAATGCCATTTTTATTTAAGCGATGTGGGACTGGGGAATCACAATGTGCTTAATATATTAGGAGGGGACGAAGGGGGTATTTGACTTCATTGTGAAAGTGGACACAGTAAAAGAGTACCATTTGGGCACATTTCAAGTTGGTGAGAGCCTTGGGATGATTTCTTTTCATGCATTTTTTGTCTTTATTTTATTAATTATATTGTGCAAAGCGCAGACATGCCTCGAGAGCTGTGGAACACTGTACACAGTGTGGGTAGCCAGCGTTTGGGCTGGCATCTTTTCACTGTACCCAGTTCTGTGAGTTGCAGTTTGTGCATCCATTGGCGTTAGTTCTTGGTCAGGTGTTATTGAAAAAGCTATGTTTTAAGAGATTTAAGAAACGGGAGAATTGTGGGGGCATTCCGAGACGATACCGGTATCGAGTTCCAGAGGGTAGGTGCGTGGCAAGAGAAGGATTGTTTTCATGGGTCCTCTATTTGCCGATGAGTTGTGATTCAAGTTGGATGATCAATTAGCTGCGGTAGGAGAGTGTGCCACCACCAGATATGTGGTGTTACACCCACAGGTAGTCTTGCAACGCTAAATGACGTACTAGTGAGAATCGTGCATGCAAGGGATGCTATTTACAATGGCGATTCCTTGCGATTCATTGCATTCTAGCAAGGAAATTGTGATGGTACATTCTCACTGTAATTTCTCACAGTAAATTCCTGTGGTAGAATCCTGTGAGATTTTCTTGCAATAACAAGGGGAGGGGGGCGCAAACACTCTTTTCCAAAATGTATGCTCAAACATGGCAACAAGCAAATAACCTCTTGGAATCAGGGGGCGCGAGTGCAATGACCTGAGGAATCCCCCCGCTCCACACATTCTGCACCGGCAGCACTTTGCACTAGTGTCAGTTGCGCTCAATGCACATTCAGAGTCTCTTGAATCATCGTATAAAACATGGAGAGCAGAATTGGACAGGAGCATTAGGCCTTGAAGGAGCCTTTCTTGTAATGAGCTACAATATCTGAATTGAATTACCCCGGGGAGTTACTTGAGTGTTTAAAGAGCGCTATGAGAAAGGTAATCTAATGTCCTTGATACTGCAGAAGATGTATGTTTCAGCATTAATCACAATGTAGCTTTACAAGCACAAGGTCCAAGATGTAAATTTTAATTTGAGTAAATGGAGCTTCCTCTATTAAATGACCTACAACTGCTTGATTATCAACACTCCTCATGTATATAGAAGGGTGAGTTGTTGAGAGTGCCTGGATGCAGGCATGGGTCGCCGTTGGTGTAGTGAATGCATGCAAGAGTCCTGCATATGATCAAGATTACCAGCTTCACATTAAAGTGCATTATACATTACATTATAGTCACATGATGTAATTAAGATATTTGGAGCATGCGTTGATCACTCTGAATAGGTTGCAATACCCGAATGTCTTCATTTTTACCAGGCACACCAAAAGCTGGTTATGTTGTATTACCGTATTGCTTGCCCTTGGCAAGCTGATGCTGGTGGGAGATGGCGGGGGAGTACCTTCAGTGATGTTAACGGACGGTGTTGCTGGATTGAAAGCACTGGATTATGAAGTCTGGCCCGGCTGTGGTGGTTTCGCAACTGCAGGCTTCAGTCTGATATGTTGGGGAAGCCAGGAAAACAATGGTCTTTGTTGGTTCTGGCTGGTAGCTGGTGCGAAAGCATCACCTATAAGCTGAAACTATTGAGTTGGAGTACAGGGAGATGGGATCTAAGGAGGGACACACAGCTGGTGCTGTTGCTTATATCACGGGAGCGCTCCGTGTGCGGAGCCTCTCTTAAATGATGCACAGACACAGTCATGGGGTTACTGGGATTCGTGCCCATGCCGGGGCGTGTCCTCTATTACCACACAGTGAGACGGTGGACGCACGGGGCCTCACACATCACAATATCCCGTTCAACCTTTTATAAAAGAACAATGAACATCACCAGCAACATATGACCACTCAAAAGAGTACGCTGTGCCAGCAAAGTCCCCCTTGTGGTCACTCAATCCCATAGTCCTTAAGGCGCTCTGAGGTCTTCCAGTGCGCATGGCATATCTGCACTTAACCGTCTCTTCCTCCTCCTTTTCGGACTCCCTCCAGCCCGTCTCCTCATCTGAATCTCTTCCTGGCTCTCGGGTGCCTCTGAGACTCTCCTTTCCCTTGAGGATTTCTAGGTCCGTCTTCCAGACTTCCTCGGAACCGGAGGAACCAACTGCAATTTCTGGTGAGTGACTTGGTGCCCCTTTCCACTGTCACCATTGAGCCCTGCTTCTGTGACACCACCCAACTGCTGGCACATAGGGAAGTCATCGCTTGGGATGGGCATACCTCATACGGGAAAGGACCGTCTCCCCTATTTCCAATGGCGTGGCAGCCAAGTGTTGTCGCCCTGATTTTCTTGCAGTGTTGCGTGGATCTCAGCATATCGATACAAGACAGATTTAACTCTGTCGGTTCGTGCACTGGGATGAGTGACCTCACCTTCCTAAGCAGGAAGGCCTCTGCAGGGGCCACCCCCCATCGTAGTATGAGACGTGGTCCTGAATGCCAGGAGGAATGACATCAGGGTCTCCTCCAGCTGCCGTCCTTTGTCCTGCACTCTGTGAAATGACTTGTTGATGGTCCCCATGAACCGCTCCACATCCCCACTGACCCTAGGCCAGCCGGGTGTGATGCAACAGTGGTCTGACCCATGGAACCGTAGGAAGTTTGCAACCTCCATCACTATCATATGGCCAGGTGCTCAAACCGTTTTCCAGCTGGTACCATCATTAGCCCAGGTTGTTCCACTATGTCAATTCCTGGCAAACGCCTTTCCCATGCCTATGTAAGACAAAACTGTTGGCTTTGCCATGCTTGTACTTCTTTGCTGCATTCCCCATGTGCTTGGCTTTGTGCACAGCAGGCGAGAAAGCAAGAACCATATGAACGCATGCAATGAACCATGGAGAACTAGAACTTACAGGGCTCAGTTTAACTCGATCATGCACAGGTACGCGCAGTATGTGTAATTATTGAACCGCAGTGTGTGGCCAAGGAATCGCATGCAGCATTGGCAGCAGGTAAGTAACATGCAGCGTGTAAAAAGGATTACAGTGCAGTGTGTGTGTTCTTCAAACTGTCGGGCGTGCCTGGCGTCATGCCTGCTGGGGGCGAATCCCACAGCCTGAAAACAAGCAAGAGCCGCTCGGCTGTTTTACTTCAGCATTTTACTTCAGGCCTTTTGGTAAAATGAACACATCACGGACGCTCAGCCATGCTGCGTTTATTTACTTTCTACGCAGCGCACTGTTGATGAGACAGGTGGCCTCTCCGCTCTCGCGAAGGCACGTACATCTACACAGGGGTGGTGGACTGGCAACCAAAAGAGGCCCTGGAAATAATTTTCAAAGTGGCCCCATATTATACATTTTCAGCAATCAAACTTTTTCCCATGGGAAAATGTGGAAATACCACACAAAAGAGGCCCAGGGTGGGTGCAGAGGCCTACCGGGAGTTCCTTATAGGTCAGTCCACTGTTGCATCTACAACTGGCCATTAGCCCAGAGGAGACGAGAGAGTCAAAGGAAGACATGAGACAGTGAGACATAACACCTGCTACAGTGAGCCGAGTGGAAAGGGAACACGTCAGAGTGCAACGGAGGGATAGAAGCAAAACATGGAGGAGAGGGAGGGTTAGAAAGAGACTAACAAGGAAGCACAAGAGAGCGTGTCAGAATACATGCAGGCCAAGAGAGAGACAGAGAACAGAGGATAACAGAGGATGTTAGAGAATAGGTAGAGAGACGCGAGGCAGGGGAAGAAGAATAAAGGGAGAGAGAGAATGGAAGTGGGGCAGTAGGGTGAAAAAGAACAGGAAACAGAGAAGTGGTAGAATGCGACCGAGAGAGGTGATAACACGGGAAAGAGGGGGAGGCAGAACCGGAAGAAGAGAAGAGGGTGAGACAGAACGGAAAGGGGAGAAAAGGTAGAGACACAGCGCAAGCGGAAAGGAGGACAAAATCAGCCAGAATAGAGGCAGAGGGTGATAGAAAATAAGAGAAAGAGATAGAGTGGGAAAGAAGATGAGAGAGTTTAGTGACAGAGACACAGTAGAGGGAATGGCTTAAAGGGAGGGATGGAAGTGTACAGAACATTCCATTGGAGTAGAGGGAATTGGGAAATGAGAGAAAGAGACAGAACCGGAAGAAATAACAGGCGAAATGGGAGGGTAACTACATGAGGAGGCAGAAGAGGATAAGAGAAAGAATGGGGGAACACGAGAGTCGAGCTAACTGAAGGGTGAGGAGGAGAAGATGCAGATTCAGAGTGATAGAGAGCCCAAATGGGAAGGGAGCAAGTTATATGAGAGGCAGAATTGAAGAGTGAAAGCAGAGACACATCAGAAGTGTGCTACAAGCTAAGAGAGAGATTATCTGAAGGGATACAAAGGAAGAGAGGGTGCAAAAAGGAGGGCTGGAAAACAAGAGAAAGGGAGTGAAAACCCGAACTGTTTTAAGATACTAAAGAAGGCAAAGAAAGTACATGTTACAGAGTTAAGAATAGGAGAGATGGTAAGGAAGGAGGTTGCGGCAGAGAAGAGTAAAAGTGAAGGAAGCAGTATCAAGGAATGCACAACACAGAATGAGGGATCATGCCCTGAGGGAGTCTGTGGCTGTACCTCAGCGTAAATCCCACCGTTTGTACCTAACATGTTGCTGCTGTCTGCTTGGGACATATGTCTGCGCCTCGCCCATCCATAATGAAACAACCTGGAGAGCGAGGCCTGCTGCTGGAACAGACCACTGCCTGCACCCTCCATTTGACACAAGCAAACCTCTCCACTCTCCCTCGTTTTGATAGTGTCACACTTTTTGGACTCATTTCACTGCACCTACAAACAGAATGGGCCTCATTACGAGTATGGAGGTAGCCATGGTGCTATTAGCGCCATGGCTGCCTCCATGCCGGGCTCCAATACTGGGGTCTGTGAATGAGGAATTACCGGGTCATTACGACCTTGGACGACCCGGTAATTCCTCATGCACAGAACCATTCCCCATTCCCATTTGAGCCCCATAGGGCTCAATGGGAATGGGGATGGAGCTAATAACGGGTCCGTTAATAACGTGCCCGTTATTAGCTCCTTGGTCCCCTCGTGGGACCCAGAAAGGACGTCTGGTTTTACCAGACGTCTGTTCCGGGTCTTGCTAGGGGACCTCGTAATCAGGCAGTCCGTAATGAACGGTGCCGGTCCCGTACCGGCACCGTTCATTACGGGACTGCCAGGGTCGTAATGAGGCCCAATGTCTCATATTGACTTCAATGGGATCACCTTCCAAGACATCAGATTTCCCTCTGCTTGGAGACTGAACAGGTTGAGGTGAATAGCTCATTGGTAAAGAGCAGGTTCCTGCTAACAGGGCAGCCTCGACTTGTCAATGCTACGACAGGGCTGTCCCAGCCTTTCATCCTTCCAAAGTGGATGAATAGGGCGCCTTAAATTGGGCCAATAACACATTTTATTACAGCACTTAGAAGGTGGGCGGGGGGATAACCTGGCTATATAGCAGCCCAAATTGTTGGGTATACGAGGATGGTTAATTGGTCTCTTGACATGCTATCAGCTAGGTTTAGTCTAATGATTGGGGTGCAATGTGCACGCAGATTAGCATGTCGTATGTGCTAAGGATTAGAGTTCAGTGTGTGCACGCGTTTGTGTGTATCAAGAGCAAGTTGTTGGACCACTGCAATCACTGGCAATCATTCTGCCTTGCATGCCCAGTTTGTTGACCAGCTCTGTCTTCCCCCCACCAGAAACACTGACAATCTATGTCATTCCCTACCAAAATCTATGATGACCCCCAGTGACAGCATTAGAATCACAAAACCTCTGCACTCCCCCCTGTGGCGTAACACAACATGTGGGCTCGCCTCTGGCAGACTTGCTAATTCTCCCTCCCCCCCACAAGCTTCTCGAAGTAACACAGGCTTAGCCAGACTCCCAAGCCGGCCTGGACCAATGCGCGAATGCGCAATACACACGATGACCATGTGGCCAGCGCTCTCGATAAAAGTAGTATGTAATTGTAGTAATCAAACCTTACATCTTTCACCTAGTGTACAAACACGAGGGGTGGTGCCCTTTGGACTATCGGAATTTGGGAACGGGTGAAGTGCTCCAGAGGGGATTCTAACATTATAAACTATTCAAGGTCCGTAGCGGGAAGTAGACAATTTTAGTGGGATGGGTATTAACATCGTCCAAAAATTAAGGCAAGGTTCAACAAACATTTTAAAAATGAGATGTTGAAATGGTGCATTATAGCACATTTTTTTACAACAAAAATTTATAAAACTCAGTTCAATTTACAATTGGTTCTTTAGGATAAAACATTAAAAACCTGGTAGATGCTATGTCACCAACAGAACACATAGCTTTTTCCAAATATTTAATAATGCCTGTATCCGCAAAACATGCCAGCATCTACATTATACATCACTTTCATGCAGAGCACTCACAATATAGGCCAGCATTGCCACTGTAAATCACTTTGATGTTGCTCACACAATCTATTACACAAAAGGAGGAGATGGCACCTGTACTGTGTGATTTATAAACCGAAAATATTTTAATCAAATTGGATTCAAGAACTCACAAAAATATCCAAGCACACATGCCTGTCAGAGCCACCCATCTGTTTTTACAAAATGCAGCAGGCACTGTCAATTTTGAACACTCTGGGCCAATACTGAGTGGGCCTCATTCCGAGTAGGGCGATAAGGGTTAACGGTCACCGGTAACGAGACCGGTGCCGTTAAACCCTTACCGCCCTACTAGGAGTTCCCTTTGTGGTTCCTTCCTTAACGCCTGCTTTTTGCAAATAGCGGCGTGGTTACCTCCGAACTCGGAATGAGGCCCAGTATGACGTGGCGAATCAGAGAGCTTTACAACTACGTCACTGTTATTTCTAATCGAGAGCCTAAGGAAGTTGCTAGAGGTTGATTTTAAGAAACTCAGCAACTTCTGCCAACTCGAGTTTCGGCCATGGCTGTGACAAATCAACTCGGGTCACAAAGGCCTTCTTCAGGGCAAAAAGTGGAGACAGATTGGGTGGTCAAAAAACTCAGACACAGAATCTGATGGGAAGGTATGGGTGGTAAGGTCTGGGTGGTTCCCCTTGCTGCTAGAGCAGGAGGCTTTGTTGTCCTGATAGGAGGTGTCCGCTTGGGTGGGCTTCATGAGGGAAGGGTAGAATGGACAGACTCGAGTGCCACCTCTCCGTTTGGCTCAGTGAGGCAATGCTGCTGCAGCCTCCTGGGAGGTCCAGGCCCAGAGGGCACCAGACACAAATCTTGGGAGGCGGCCTGGCCTAGGTTAGGCTGTCAGTGAACCAATCTTCAAATGTAGGAACCGTTTCCCAACAAAGTGCAAACGTCAGTGGTTGCTGTGTTGTGTTGCCAGTAAAGTCACTGTCAAGCAATTTCATGAAGATCTTGCCACAATCAATGCATCATATTAACTGTACATCGCGTTCAAATGTGTGCCATTATGATCAATTGAGATCACCTTTAGGAAGCTGCCCCAATATTTGCCACTAAGTTCATTGTGAATTACTTTCATGAAGCTGTGGACATAAGTTATGCCAGTATGGTCACTTTAAACACATTTCATAAAGACATGGCCTCATCCTATACCATAATGCGCGGTGTGCCACTTTGATAAACAAAATAAGGCTAGATTGTCTCTATAAATATTATATGATATAGTCACATCCACCAAACACATTCTCTCACGCACACAGAGACAGATCTCTCAAACACACAGATCTCTTTCTCTTGCACACACTGCACACACACGTGGACAGACTCTCAGACTAACAAAAATACAGACAAACGCACCACAAGCACATTAAAAATCTTGCACACACAATGAATTATAGTCAAACATGAAAACATACATAAACTGTTTTTCGTTATACTTACCTTTAGTTCATGTGCTGTTGCTGCTTCAGTGCGCTTCTCTTGAACTGGGAGTTTCCACAGTGACCCACTCATCATCACTGTCGATTTACACGTATCTTGTGCCTATTCATAAGGATATTTGGCATGCTTCTTCTTTTTCACAGAAGCATGCACAATTTCCCTTAGTAATAAGTACAAAACACGTGTCCGCAAATGACACCACTGAGATGGACTCAATCAATTTGTGGAGCTGCTGACCTAGCAGGTGCCCGCACCCCCTGCAGTGTGACTGACCAGCTTCGGGGTTCGCCCCATGTCCTGGCCTCACCCGCACCAGAATCAATGACAAACTAGGTGCTTTCCCCATCAGACTCACAGGCAATCTCTGGGCCTTCCCGCCAGCACCACAATCTCTATGCCCTCCGCCTGCACCACAGACAATGTATGTGCCTTCCGAAAAGCACTGCAGACAATCAGACAATCTCTTTGCCTTCCCACAGCATCAAGTACTGGATAATCTTTGGGCCTTTCCATCAGCACCACAGACAATCAGACAATCTCTTTGCCTTCCCACAGCACCACATGCAGTCTCTGTGCCTTCCCACCTGCACCACAGACAGTCTCTGTGCCGTCCCACCAGCACCATAGACAATCAGACAATCTCTGTGCCTTCCCACCTGCACCAAAGACAATCAGACAATCTCTGTGCCTTCCCACAGCCAGTTTATGTGCCTTCCCACCTGCACCACAGACAGTCTCTGTGCCGTTCCACCTGCACCAAAGACAATCAGACAATCTCTGTGCCTTCCCACAGCCCTACATGCAGCTTATGTGCCTTCCCACCTGCACCACAGACAGTCTCTGTGCCTTCTCAACAGCACCACAGACAATCCCTGTGCCTTCCCACGGCACCACAGGCAGTCTCTGTGCCTTCCCACCTGTACCACAGACATTCTCTGTGCCTTCTCACCAGCACCACGGACAATCAGACAATCTCTGCGACTTCCCACCTGCACCACAGACATTCTCTGTCTCTTCTCACCAGCACCACAGACAATCAGACAATCTCTGTGCCTTCCCACAGCAACATAGGCAGTTTATGTGCCTTCCCACCTGCACCACAGGCAGTCTCTGTGCCTTCCCACCTGCACCACAGACAGTCTCTGAGCCCTACCACAAGCATCACAGGCAATCTCTGCATCCCGCAAGTTAATCACTCAGTATCTCTTTACTTCTTTTAACAGGATCATCGAGTATCAAAAAGACTTGGTCGAACTATCGCAAATTGACATGAAGAACTTCAAGGAGCTGAAAAACCTGTAAGTATGCTGACAATTAAAATGCTACTCCTAGTACTACTATCACTATGGCGGGTGGTATTAATATCACAAATAATACCAATAACAATGGTAACATGAATAATATTAGTAATTATAACAAACCAGATATTACAACATACAAGCACTACCAAAGAGGCTTCCACTAGAGCAGATCGGCCACCGAGGAGGCACAGCAAGCCGCCGTGACAAGCCCAGTTAATTCTCCCAAAAACGTTTCTTAGTCGCATTAGCCAGGGAGATGGTTTGCTTCATTTTGTTGCTGAGAGAAAGGAAGGTGAGAATGTTCATTTTTGGGAGGCGTGGGTTATTTTTCTCAATTGCAGGATAATGAGGTCAGTATTGTGAGCGTGGGGATGAGCAGCCAAAAGAGGCAGCTGAACAGTGTCCTCAAAAGTCTAAGGGAGTGTTCAAGAAGACCTGTAGCCTGTAGCCATTCTTCGGGTCTCTACACATGTCTCTATCATGAGCTGAAAATGAAGTCCCACATTGATTTGAGAGACAGTCAGGAGCATCTGTCTTCCTACTTACGTTCCATTGGCCAATAAGAAGTCAGGAAACCCCCTGAGGCATTTTCCCTGCAAGGCTTGGCGATGCTCACTCAGACTGGGCTGGAGCTGAGGGACATTGAGGATGCCATTGGGAGGTAGATTTGCCAGTGGGTGGGCATGGGAGATGGAGAGGTGGCCTGATTGAACAACACTCCACAGGGACATCACACACTGAGAGAGAGGCTCATCTGTGTCGTGGACCCAGAAAGATTGAGGGAGTGGCTCTGATATGTTGGAGAACCTGAACATCGAGGGAAGTGCTCTGCTCTGTGGGACCGCCCATGACATTAAGGGGGCAGCTAAGCTCTATGGAAGGACTCAAGCATTTGATACACTGCCAGAGTGGCACATCAGAATACAGCCTCACCCCCTGAAGTGCTACTGCTAATCTCAGTGTCACTACCACTACCAATTCCCCCATCTCACTTATCTGCTCCTGTATTGCCAGGGAAAGCAAGTCATCATTCTCTGAATTGGTGATATGCTCATTGTTTTTTTTGTCAGGGTTGGAACATAGGTTTCTTGCCATAGTCTTCTGGAAAATGTGAGTTGCGCGGTTCTATGTTCATCGCCGGTAATTTAAAAGCCAGGCATTTAAACGGGAACACAATGACGAAAATGTTCATTGAATTAAAAAAAACCTCCTCCTCCAACTATTTTTAGCTATTCCCAACCCCCCCAACCGCTTATCTGCCCTTCCGCACCCCCCTAAAAATTTCGATAACATTTTTGTAATTATGTACACGTTGAAATTCCTGGCGTTTAAAATACCGGCGATGAAAGGACGTCGTACCCTGTGCAGGAGGACAGCTATTGCGATTGATGTCGAATTGGTGCTGTTTTTCACAACAACCGCCCATTCGCCTAGTCCCTCCCCAGCAGGCATGTCTTACAGAAATGTGAAGTCGCCACCAATCATTTTAGCCTGCCTGCATTGCCTGCTGTCAACCTAGGGTGGGAGGCATGAGCCCTGCTTTAAAGTCACTGGGTGCAAGCCATTATAGTCAGCAGCATGTGTCTGACGAGGACTCAGAGAACACACATGCAGTGCAAGACATACTGGCAATGTGTACACATTATACATCACTTCCATGCAGAGCAGCTGCAATATAGACAAGTATTGCCACTGTAAATCACTTTGATGTTGCTCCCACAATCTATTACACAAAAGGAGGCGATAGCCCCTGTATTTTTAAATTACTGGGAATTCATTTGACATTATCTGGTTAGGTGCTTGGAAGACCAAATGCATAAGAACAGAGGTAGCAATTACCAAGGAGGTTCAGCACCCCATTTTTTGTAGGCCCCATTCTGGTAATGTTCAAGATAGCAATGTCAGAGGTGCAGGCTAGACAAACCTGCAAGATGGCGTCATAATTTCGGGGGGAAATATCCTGACTGAACGAAAGGAGGTCTCCATTTCTGCAAAGTAATGGTTAAAAAGCAATGGAGGCAAACCACTTCTGTATTAATCAGTGTTGTGTTAAAAAAAGAGTCAGGCAGGTCCCTCCTGGCATCTAATTGCTCTCTGACTGTGGTATCAGTAGGATTAATGTAAGAAAGCCACACTCAATTCCCCAGTGACTGCATGCCTTCCATAGGGTGTTGCTTAACACTGTATTGAAGGATACTGTGCAATCTGAAAATGCCACAGGGATTTTCCAGAGCTCGTGCTCGCTTTACTCAGATGCTAAGATATAAGTCATTGTGAGATGTACATATGCTGGATCTATACCTAATGTGAAGGGGAAGATCTCCTGCTGAGTTACCCATTTACTTAAAGCTTTCAATACTAGGGACAAATACCTTTGGCTAATTGTATCGAGTGCGGGTTTGAGACGATAATTTTGAGGATCCTCCTGCCGTTCCTTCTCCTTCTGTTGTTCTTTAGCTATCCAAAGATCATTACTACTACTCTCTAAAGCCCTGTCAAGTAACTCTATGCTAGATGTGCAAGACTCTCCCAAGCTCCCCTGACATTGTGATCTAGCCAATGAGAGGTCTATATCGGCCCCTACCAGCATACCAGAGGACAAAGAGAATGTAGCTTTTGTTTGTCTCCTCTTGTTTTGACTTTTGACCCTCTTGGGAAGCAACCCCTGGCCCAGTTTCGTCCAAAAGTCCACATATCCGTCAAATGAGGTTCTTCTTTTTCCTCAACATTTGTTCAATGTCATACGACCATCATTCGTTATAATTAGGTCTGAATGGGCAGGTTTGTCTACTCTTAGTTCTCCTTTCTGCGGCTGTTGAGTTTTTTCAAAAGGGGCATTTGCTGTGCATCTCTTGCCCAAGTGGGGCAGATTTGTTCCTGCATTGCTTTCGCTGGAGGATAAGTGTCTGGATCTTTTCCCCCTTCCTATTTCTTCATGGTAGGGCCTTCAAACATGCCCAAACCTATTTCAGGTGACAGAGAAGAGCACGCCTTCTCAATTGAAACCTTGCAGCAGTGGCAAGGCAGTCTCAGCAGTCAATGTATTGTGGGGTCCTGAAACCGGAAGGAGACGTCTGCTTTCTATTTCTACTTCCGCGCCTCACTTCGAAAACACATGTGTCAGAGTAGCTCAGTGGTAGTTTAATGTCAGATAGAAAAATATGCTAAATGAAGATATGTGTATGAAGGCAGGTAGAACTTTACATCAACATTTTGCTTTACGTGCCAGACTGTGTAGAATGAAAATATCAAAGTGCTGTGAAAATGAATATTCTCCTTAGTAATGACCCCAGCTTGGGTAAAGATATTTTTGCGAGCCCAACCCCCCACAAGCTATAATGGCTTATATTATGTATTAAAAGCAGCCACCGTAATCCCTTTTTAAAGAATCTTGCACCCTCCCTGGACATTTCTCTCGGGCCGAGGGTGTGGGGGGGCAGTCCCACAGTTTGAAGACCACTGCCTTAATGAGACATGATCCAGGCATTAGCATTCTGCTCTGTTCTTTTAGAACCTTAGAACCGCACAGTTTACAGATCCTGGACACAGAGGCACAGGACATCCACTACAGAAATCTTGGGCATCTAAGCTCAAATGTTTGGCACCCATTGCCGAGCATGAGACAAGCTGAGATAACAGCGGACACTGCATCATCCAAAAATGGGTGTTTCTTTTCATTTGTCACACTGTATGAAAGCCAGGAAACCATTGTAAAACTTCGGGTTTATTGCGGTAACATTAGAGACTGCATAAGGTAAACCGCAGAGCACAGTTTAGTAGTGTCACATTTTATACCAGCCACTGCGCCTTAGCTGCTGCATTGGAATCCATAAAACACCCTGATACTAGTTAGAGGCTGCAAAACATTTTTTTAGACTCTGTGATTAAAATACAAACTGACCCCCTTTTCCCAATTATCTATTTTCAAACCCCTCACTTTAATACACCTTTTTAAATTAATATCAGTCATTTTATGAAACCAGCAGGGCCTACCTTAGGACTGCTTGCACCTAATTTAGCGGTTACATGTGAAAAGAATGATGTTTTTCTCCTGTTATTCTGTTAAATGCAACTCTCATATTGTGTAATGTTTCCAACCCCTTGTGTCCCCTACTTCCAGGAATATGATAAGAATGCAATTCCAAGCCCACATTAGATTCATCCTGTTCCTTCAGCCAATGAAATGTTCTTTTTTTAATTTTGAGCATGATCTGTGCTGAAGCTCTCCTTTACAGATCATTTCACTCTGCAGCATTTGATGAAGATGTCTGTGGGACTTTGTAATCTAATGTTGTGTTCCATCTCTGAATAGATGTTTAAATTACTCCACTACAAGGTATAACATTCTTCCTAGTGTGTGAATTACAAGAGAATGAGGTGGATGAACGCCTACAGGGTCTGCGGTTTCCAACTACAATGCAGAACTATACTGAAAGGTGTCAGAATGAATAACTTTATATTTTTCAAGAACTTAACCGTGGGAAAGAGGGGCTTTTTTTCAATCCCTCCACTCAGGACCTAGTGTTTCAGGATGGATCATTGCAAAATGGTTTAAGGGCCGATCTAAGTTAACACTGGTCTCGTCAGGATTTCCTAATCCAATTAGAAGGCTCAGAGAGATAGGCCTCAACTCACACTTTCGCTCAAACTTACACTCTGGGATAGAGTCCCCAGCTCAACTCTTGGCTTCACAGTCTCTCGCTTTACATTGTCAGTGCTGAAGCTCCCAAATACCTACTTGGCTTTGACTACAAACAAGCATGTCTCCTGATTTTGCTTTGGGGAAGAGGTATGACTCAGATAGCGTTACCCTCTAGCCTCATGTCACCTCCTGGGATGATGATGATGATAACATGTACACATTTACAGCATCACGTCTTTCTGCGTCTATTTGCTTCCAATGTATATTTCTTTCAAGCTGTGATAATCCCACCTACCAACCTCCTAGGAAATGGCGACGTGTGGTTTATCTCTCTGGCTGGTCTCCTCCAGTGTCTATGGTGGAGTGTCTTCAGATGACCCTTTCATCTGCTTCTCTTTCCCCTTCCCTCTCTCTCTCTTTCGATCTATTTCTTCCCTCTCCCTTTGCTGCTGTTTGGGATACAGCCCCCATCAGGCTATTGCTTTTCACTCTCTGGCTCTTTGTATTTTGTTTCTCTCTTTCTCTCTCTCTCTCTCTCTCTCTCTCTCTCTCTCGCTCTCTCTCCTTCACTCCCTCTCTTCCTCTCTAACTCTCTCTCTCTCTCTCTTTCTCTCTCTCTCTTCATTTTTCTCTTCCTGGGTCTGGCCTAGTGCTAGTTCCTAGGATAGAGTCCCTAGCAGGCTGCTGGTTCTCTCTCTGTCCCTCTCTGTTTCTATGTCTCTCTCTCTCCCTCGGATTCGCTGTCTTTGGGTCTGGTCTCTACATTTGTCTGAAATGAAAACACCCAGTCTGTTTTCAAGATTCTCTCTGGGGCTCCAGCTTTCCCCTTTTGGCACCTTATCTCTCATGCTCGCCTCTTGGTCGGTAGCTACGTCTATGACACCACTACTTAAGTCTTGATTTTGATTCTAGGAAGGCTGATTATCCTTGTTGTCTTATATTTCATAGGATTGTTTTCTCCCGCGTATCCGTCGCTGTGATTAGTTATGGCCCATCTCCCTGTTGGCTTTCCTAGCTGTTTCAATGTCCTCTCTAGGCCCCCAGCTTATTATGCTTACTTTCTACCCTTCTGTTTATGACTTCATTTTATAAGTGTACATGTGGCGCCGAAGGTTAAAAAACCTACTCTGCCATTTTGAAGTCAGTGGACGAGTCTAATCCAACGCAGGGCTGCACGATGGGAGCCGCACTCCTAGGTTGTGTTTGGAAATGAAAAGCGACTGAACTATGGAGCAAGGCAGTCAATTCTGTGTCTGTGGGTCCAGTATCAGACATGAACAAGGGCTCTCCCAGCAGGTGAGAGTGAGCTGAGCATTCCATGGCCGAACAACAATCATTCCTCTCTGTTAATCTTTCAGCGTCATTGGCGACAGATTGTGGATTATTGAGTTTGGGGTTTCCCATTCAGATATTTGTGGAGGTAGGATACTGATGGACTGGCCTAGCTGATGGGCCATCTTTCTGTAAAATAAGGGGCACTCTCCTCACTCTTTGCGGTCCCTGGCATGCAATGTAAGGTGTGATACATAACCCTTGCTAATTGTTGTGAGGTGCTTTCCTGGATGGGTGGATGCAAGGTAGTCTGGAATGCATGAGGTCAGAGAGAATGTTGGAAGGGGAGAATGTTGATGTAGGGGTGAGGGAATGCTGGCGCGCTGATGTTCCAACCCAGGCAGTTGGAAGATCTAGCCGCGGTGGTGTGAGCCTGTGGTTTTCTCCCATGGATTTAAGAGTAACAGGAATAAAGGGTCTTACTTGTGACTTACCTGGAGTGTCTGCGGATCATCTGTATAACACTAATCTCCAGAGCAATGGGATTCTGGGACTGGAAGAGGGACTCTGTGGGGTTCCCTGAGTACCAGCTTCAGGGTACTGTTCACACTGACGCTGGACATTCCCAGTCCCTAGATCCATCTTAAATCCAGCCACAGGGTTGACGGGGGACTTTGTCCCACTGCCAATTCCAAAAGTTTAAAACAAATGTAAAACTATTTGGCTAATTCCACATTTTTGAAACATCCTGAAAATCACAAATCAGTTCAAAGAAATGTAATGTGCAGCTTTTAAAATCCTTGAATGTTTTAGAAATATTGAAGTAACATTTATTGTGCCTGATTCACAGCGCGTTTTCCAAAGGGATTGCACCATTATATAATACTTCTGTGAATCAGGCCCTCAGTGTTTCAAAACTCAAAAATAACCTCTGAGCTAATCGCAAATTCGCATCATTGCTTAAAAACGTTTAGAATAATTTAAGCAAAAATAAGGAAGCTCTTCTAAATGTGTACCAAATTCTACACATATTTTAGGATTTGTTTAACTTTTTATTGACCATCTTCAAGAACGCATTCATTAATGTTAACGTTTAAAAACACAATCCAATGACATGTTCAAACATATCAAGCAACAATTCCAACAAAAGTATTTAACTAATTCCAAAGTTTAAAAAAACTTAACAAAAACCCCCAAAAGTTGTTGAACATTTTGCCTTATGCCCACAAATAACAGAGCTTGGAGTGAGAGTTATGTCATTGGCAGGCTATGTAGTTATGTTTTAATTGCCTTTTATGGTCAATCATTCCCTTTTAAAATTCATTGACGTTCTTGCAAAAAGCTAAAACAATTGGCACCAAATAGCAATGTATATAGTCACATTTTGGGCTGATCATTTTTTTTTACACTTGACATACTGAAGTCAAATTTCATCCAAGAGCAATCATGCAAATGTATCGTTCGTTTTCACAAATATGATGAACATTGATTATTGATCCTCTTTCTGTTGCAAAGATGTGATTGTGCAAAAGATTTGACCGTGCAAAAGATGTGACCGTGCAAATGATGTGACCGTGCAGCGTGGTACACGAATACAGGTGCCTGTTGCTTTGGCTTCTTCGCATATTTTAATGCTGAACAGACACAATGGCCATATGTTTCGCCAAATGCAAGTGGAAATACATCATTGGTTCAGCATCATAATATGCGAGCGGAAACAAATTATTGTGATAGTTACCACTTCATGTGACTAACGTTATAAGAAAATGTTCCTTCTTAAGCTAAAAGTATTAATTGAATTTGAAGAAGCAAGCATTATTGTTTGGTAGCATGTGACCAGGTGCATGGCTGCAGGATAATTGTGCTATCTTTATGTTTTGGTCAGCTGTCAGGGTGGGATATCTGCTTCTTTGGACCATAGCAGCCTATGAGTATGTTTAATTACTGAAACTATATTCTGATAGTTGAAGCACACAGTAACAAACTGTCAACACATATCTAACTATATAATAAAAGGCCAGATGTGTGTTTGTCCCTGTATGTTTGTCTGATGCAGTTGCTTTGCCTTTTCTCACCACTAGAGGGAGCTGTAGGCTTAGGTTCTACAGTGGTCCTATGGTGTCAATGAAAGCCTGCACTTTGGCCCGTGTATACAGGCCGGTACACTAGTTATGAATAAACTCTAACATCGCGTAAGGACCAGCATAACAATGATTAATGTTTTCTCATGTCAGAGATTGCTTCCTACTGACACCAGCGTGAGATTTTCAAATACCAAACACAACGAAAATGAGTAAAAGCATGAAGGGAAATGTTGAATGCAGAGATATCTTTACATTTCATATTGATTCTCCACATGCACATAAACAACTCCCTCCATCTTGTTATTCGCATAGTGCTGTTATGAGGGTGTGTGGGCTAAGTGATGGGCATGGCTTGAGGTGGGCTGCTTGTGACATTGCAAGGTGTGGCACGCAACCATCACCAATCTGCCCACATTTACAATTAACTGAGAACATAGCGTAATTCTTATGCTATTTTAAAACATCAAAAACAAATAGGAAGTACGCAAAGCTGCAAGAAGATAGATCTGGGCACTAACTCATATGCATGTTTTTCTATCTCTTTTGAGCTCCTGCTGCCCTGTCACTCGCAGGCGATCCCCAGTGTACGAAGTGTACAAATAAAAGTATTGGAACAATGTTTCCTAGGCCCGCCCTCTTTTCTGCCCCTCCTCATACTCACTGTCACTCGCCCACCAATTAAAATCCCATACCTGCATTCTTTCTTCCCTCCACTGCTCCCCACAGTGCTCACAACAGTTCTAGTAAGACCTAAGGGAACAGTGAAAAAACATGCATTTAAATGACCATCATTCGTGTGTCATTGTCCCCACAGCATGCAGCTTCACGCGGCTTGCCTTTCCCTTCACCCACAATTCACACCTCTTAAGGGACATGACCATGCCTATAGTCACTCACCCCTCCCATTACCTGCAAACACTGATGCGCATACAGCGATTCAAATGCATATGCCTGCTGAGCTGGGCTTTTTGTGCCAAGCAGTCTATTGAAATAAACAAAACCAATCGAGCACCTACGAAACAGCACAGTGCGATGTGACACTAGATTGTTGCAATAAAATAATAGTCAAAGGCGAGATGCACACGGCTAAATGACCTGCTCTTTGGGAAAGTACCCACTCGAAAATCCGCAGCCACACTTTAGCTCACTGTACCTTTCACAGAAGGGACATATCCATTTGCTTATCAGTCTTTGTTCCGCCCACATGGGCAGTCCAGCACCGATATGCTATGGCAATTCTCTTCTGAGAACCAACAGCAACCCCAGACACGTGTTTCAGCCTTTTTGGCCCTCATCAGTGAGGTGGAGCTGTGCCTCTCTGAG
This sequence comes from Ambystoma mexicanum, assembly GCF_040938575.1. Classification (NCBI taxonomy): domain Eukaryota; kingdom Metazoa; phylum Chordata; class Amphibia; order Caudata; family Ambystomatidae; genus Ambystoma; species Ambystoma mexicanum. Next base: position 1,073,571,588 of record NC_090921.1, on the reverse strand, counting down.
CACAGTGAGCAAGTGGTCCACGTCTGGATTACCCCAGGAAACCTAGAGTGACTAAACCTAAGTCCCTAAACCATCAAAAACTAATCATAGGTGTACATCTGCGAGAACTCTGAGAGGAACAGCTCCACCTCACTGATGCAGGGTAACTAGGGAAGTATACAGAATGGAGGGAGATGGACCCTGAGCAAGCACATATGTGGGGGTTAGTCCAATTTAATTTAAGAGGAGGGCTGGAAATATGAAATACAACCAATGCCAGATTAAGTGAAATAACTAGAAATAAAATTACAAATGACCCATTATACATCACCATATCGTATAATTTCAGGATGACTGAAACACTCTTGTAGCGCTAACCTCTAGTGCATTGAACCAAAGTGGTGTGGCGGTACACAGGTAAGTGGCTAATAGAAAAAAGAAGTAGAAAGTAAAGTTATTTTTTAAAAAAAGGTGTTGATAAGGGAGCATAATATAAGGAGTGACATCGCCAGTATAATATAATGGAGGAATGGAATGGTCCATTGCCTGCTAATGCAGAGGGGATCTTCACAGCTAAGCCAGTGATCATTGACTTCCCAGAAGGGTTTAATGACTTGTGATGTTTTTGCTTTGCTTTAGAACCGTTTCTAATACCGGGCTCCGGAACATCACAGAAGATGCCTTCAAAATGAATCACAGGATGACACACATGTAAGTACGACTCTCCTAAGCTTTAGTCCTTGGTGCTAGATAATGCGGGAAGGCAACCACTTGTAATTGCCCAAACTGCCTGGTAAAGAAACAGATGCAAGCTCTTTCTGAGGTATAGCTTATTAATGCCTGTTCCGTTTAAGTTATCAAAGTTATAAATAATTATTGTTTAGCTGCTGAATTAGTGGGTAAACCTTTAGCTGTTGACTTAGTTGGTAAAAGCAGCACCCCCTTTGCTTTTTTGGGATCATGCTTTCTCTGGGATATATAAAGGAACTAAGTGAAAGGAATCAAACAGTAAAGAGATGTAGTGATGTTTGTTTGTTTGTTTATTTATTTATAGCAGTCGCCAGACCCGAGGGTATCCGGGCGCGTGTTCAAGAATACTTTAAGCTTACATGTTACAGTTACACATTTCAGGAAGGTTACAGGGTGCATTAACAGTAAATGATGACAATATACATGGTTACATTCACAGGTGATTGTACACAGGGGTGTGTACACAGTATACATTGAATGTCAAGGAGCAAGGTGGGTTAAGGGGGGGTGATGAACGAGGTATGCGTTCAGCTGCAGATTAACAGGTGGGTCAGACGTGAGTAGTCCTAGTCTAGTCAGTTATAGGTCATTTTCTTTGAGCCATTTAATGCAATTAAGTCTGAAGTGTGGAAAAGATTGGTCAGACCTTAAGGATGATGGGAGGGAGTTCCATAGCTGGGCCGCTTTGACAGGGAATCTGGTGCCTCCGGCTGTGCTCAACTTGAATGGGGGCACGGCTAGTTGGTTGGTGTATGCTTCTCTGGTAGGCAGGGCTTTAAGTGGGCCGGGGCCTGCCAGGGCCGGGCCCCGGCAGTCTCCAAAAAGTGGGACTGAGCCGGGGCCCTGCCGGGGCCCCCCCTTCCACTGCACGCAACATTGGCGGGATGCATTATCCCGTCGCGGCGGCAGCCGCGACGGGAGATGCGCCTGCCATGAAGTCAGGCATCTGACAGAAGTGGCAGCCAACCACAGCGATGCTGTGCCTGGCTGCCACTTCTGTAAGTCATAGTAACTGCCTCTGGTGACCTCTCGCGCGAGGGGTCACCAGAGGCAGTTACTGTCCCTTTGTTTCCCCAGGTCGCCGAGGCGTCTTTAACCCTCGGCGAACCTGGGGATTCCTCGACATTTTTCGAGGTTTATGAAAGATGGCTTGAAAAGTACACAATTCAAGCCATCTTTTATAAATCTTTGCCGACGGACAATTTTGTCTGTAGTCAAAGTTTTATAAAAGATGGCTTGAATTGTGTACTTTCAAAGCCATCTTTTATAAAACCGAAATGTTTTAAAAAGAAATGGCCTGAAAGGTAGGCAAACCGTAAGGTATGCACACACACATATATATGCATGTTATATATCTGTGTGCGTACCTTACTATGGTTTGTGTACTTTGCAAGCCATCTTTTCTAAACATAGAAATAAATATGTTATAAAAGATGGCTTGCAAAGTACACAAACCATAGTAAGGTACGCACACAGATATATAACATGCATATATATGTGTGTGCATACCTTACGATTTGCGTACGTTTTAGGCCACGCCCCCTACAAGCCACGCCCCCAAATGAGGGCCCCCCCTCGATTTCTTACCCCACTTAAAGCCCTGCTGGTAGGTCTGTTAGAAGTTCTTCTTTTGAATCTTTCTGTTAGGTATTTGGGGGCTAGGTCATTAATACTTTTGAAAGTCAATGATGCTGTTTTGAGTTTAATTTTGTCAGCTGTGGATAGCCAGTTAGATTGTTTTCTGACGTCTGAGATATGCTCTCTTCTTGGGATTCCTAGGGCATCTCGAAGGGCGTTGTTCTGCAGGGTTTGGATTTTTTGCAGTGTGTGTTTATTGGACCCTATGTATAGTGCATTGCAATAGTCCAATTTGGATAATACCAGGGCTCTTGATAGGGTGAGGCAGCTGGCGGTGGATAGATATGGTTTAGCTCCTCTAATCAGCTTACAGGTGTAAGCGGTGCTAGAGGCCATCGCATTCACCTGCTTTGTTAGAGAGAGGCAAGAGTCGAGGTAAAAATCTAGTGTTTTTACTTCTTTCGCTACTTTAATGGTGTTGCCATCTATGCCATCTGTGACTGTGATCCTAATACACAGCTGGGTACATGTCTGTTAAACACTGCATAGATTTCAATTACGCTAAGTTTGGAAATCTAAGTCTTTGCCTAACGAGGACTTGTACAGCAAATGTCCTCAAAGAACAGAAACTGAGGACTAACAGTACATGCGCCTCGTCACGATTCCATTCCTTTCAGCTCTTGGCCCCCCTACATTGGAACTCTTTACCTTTCTCTGTCTGCTCCATTGCCACATACTCCTCCTTACGCTGCTCCCTGAAATCTCTTCTTCTCCATTTCCTCCCCTGATCTCCCTTCCTAACTCGCTACTCTCCAACTTCCCAATTCTCTATCCTACCCATTTCCCTTCCCTCCCTTTCCCTTATCCCTCCTCCTCTTCCTTCCCTTATCCCTTCCCTCACTTTCCCCTACCTAGGTAAATTGTTTTATATATTGTCTCGCTGGTTTGTTTCATGATTGTTATTATGCTTCATTCATTATTCTTGTATCCTATTGTTATATTGTAAAGCGCTTTGGATTAAAGTGCTATGTAAACCTAATAAAAACACAAATACAAAATATATACCAAACGAATGTTCCTGCTATAACAGTTAATACAATTCATTAGAAAAATGTATCAGAAATATTTATCCCAAATGCATAACCCATAAAATTCAGAAGGCATACATAGCATACATAGCAACAAAGAATATCAGATAAAGACCACATATATGACTCATAGCAACAAAAGTGCAAATGCACCCCTAATTGGTTTACACCTAAACTGCAAATGCATAATCAGACACTTAACACAACAAATATTTAACCAACAAAACATCCTACAATTAGAATAAAGTGTATACACATTTAACATTACACAAAACATCAATTTGGTGAAATTTTGGTTGTAGTAATTGTTTCAGAGAAACTTGACTCTCGTAAGCAGAACAAATCATATATAACCACCAGACCCAAATATCATCCATAGGAGGATTGGTCAACCTTGCATTTAACGTTTCTGCATATTCTCCTTTACAAACACCTTCTTCAGGACCTATCTAAACCTCTATATGTATGGAACTTGCATCAATACATCAGTAAAGTATAAAATATTCCATGCATCATTCTTCTTAATCGGTTACATCTAATAACAAACAAAGCTTGAGTTAACACAATTAATATGTCCCATTCCATCTGCAACTCATCTATTTAAATGTGAGCAGATTAGTGAAGCCTCAACACCTACTCACCAAATAAAAGTCAGTGAGACCAACAAAGACATCAATGGTAAACATCAGCCACTATCTTGTTGATCCTTCAATCCATATCGAATAGATCCATAGACAAAGAAACAGTATTGACAACAAATAGCTTGATTATTCCTATTTCTAACAGTCGCTCCTGAACAGCAAACAGTGACACTTACCTCCCAGCCTGAGATCTGCCATTTAATACTGAGCAATGATCTAGGTAGAAATGTGTACATTTAAAACGTGTATCAGCCAATGGGTGTGAGGAATCAACTTCTGTCGTACCAGTGGTTCTAGGGTGAATGTCGTTTTCTCAACCATCAATCAGCCCCACACCTCTAATACACCAGAAGGGATCCGAACAAATTGGAATAACAAGCAAATTATAAACCTCCTTGTCCAATTTCGGTAAAGTGGATGGAACAGTAGGCATATCTCCGAAAGGTCGTGGATCAATAGTTATTTGCAACATAGCGAAAATACAATTATTACCCAATGATAAAAGGGGCGGTCCAGTCAAGGTTGTATCAAAAATATCTACTTTATTTGTATTGCAACAGACAGTCTAACAACACTACGAAATACAACCCACCCTTTAAGGGAATGCAGAGCACCGACAGTAAAAAGCAATACTGACAGGAGGGTAGTCGGTATGCTTAATAACCACAACAGTTTAAGTTTACTTAGCTTCAGCACAAAGGGAACAATTGGTCTAATTATGTCTACATGGGCCTTTTGGGAAGGACCAGGGGGGCAGAACCACAATGCTCCTTGTGCTCTAGGTGTTCTTGGTGCTCAACAGGGTGGAGTTGGCTTCAGGGTGCTTTGCAGGTTTCTGTGATAGAGTTTGAGACAGGAGTCCGCTGCGGGTATTAGGTGGAGAGAGGGTTCGGCTATCAGGGCTGGACGAACAGCTGCAGGCTGGCCTACACAGCATTTAAGGGGCAGAAATCATTGTCTGTGTGCTGTTCGGCAGATCTGAAGCACTTGTTGAGACATCTCAGATTTCTTTAAGTTACTGCAGCTTGACAACGCTCAGCGTCGCAGTCGATTGCAGCTCAGGAAACTCGACTGGCTTGAAAATGTCCTTTAATTCAGACCTCCGGAGATGCTCATTGAGGCACTTCTCACAGCTTCTTCAATGGGCTTGTGTGGTCCTTTAAGGTAGATGGCCCAAAGCTGTGGAGTGTGCTGCAGGCAGCTGCTTGTCCTTGGTTGTGGATTCAGAGACCTTCTGGCACTTCCTATCCAGGAAGCTTGCTACAGAGCCTAGCACGGCATGCAGTGTGCTGACTGGGTACCGGTTCTGGAGCACTTGGAGGGTCCTCTGAGTTCTGTTTCTCCCTCTGTTCACTGGGAGAAGTTAAGGGGAGGGATATTACTTCCTGGCTTTGGATATCCTGGCCTTCCTTCACTGGCAGAAGATATAAGGCAGACTGTACCTTCAGCCAGGGTCCAAGGTTGAGTACTTCTTTGTTACTTCTGGCGAAGTCTTCAGGTGATCTGCTTAAAGAGGGGCTCCATCCCTCTTTTAAAGCCAAGTGGGCCACAGTGATTGGTGTAGGCTAATCCTACCTTAATGAACCAGTAATGGGGGTCCCTACCAACAATCTACTGTATGCATGAGGTCATAACCAGAGTGCTTTGCAACAGGAAAGGTAAAGGGGTGAAAACAGGAACAAGGTGTGCCCCCGAACTAAAATGGCGGAATTATTCTTTCAGCAGAAAGAGCTCTGGCCACACTGCCTTGTGATACTAATTCCCACCCATCTTCCTGTCTTTATTCAAAGTCTCTCTGGTTAATGGATGTCTCTGTGGTTCTGATTAAAGCAGCAAGTCCCCCTTGAAACTGTGATGAGACCTTAGTCGGGTGGCCTATTGTAAACAGCAGTCCCAGACATGACAGCTCACTGTCATTGATACTAAGGGTGGGAGCTGGCTTCAGGTTGACACTGTTACATATGATAGTTTGTTGGGTTTCCTGTCTCCTTTGTTAACCTCTGCAGCCAGGCTCCATGTGGGACTATTTAAAGTACCATCTTTTGGCATGTTAATCACTGCCACCAGCTGCAGGGCCTAACCAAAGAGCAGGGCGGATCCATGGAGCCTTTGTTAGTTCATCAGGCTGGCCATGGCAGGGGTAAGGTTTGGTCGTCCCCCTTCCTGGAGAGGACATAGTGCACTCCAACCTGTCGCATTTCAACTAAATATGACAGGGTGGATTGTGCCTGTAGGCTGCGTCTACCCAGAGTACACAGGCCTATATGTTTGTTGTGGTTTTGAACATAAGAAAATGTGTGTGGATTAACCCAACGCATTATCCTGAGATTGGTCTACCATAATTCAATTTCATTAAAAATTTCAAAATGACCAGGCAAGCGCACACCCACCAATGCGAATAATACAAATTGCGGCATAGTGTTTAGGTTCCTTTAGTCTTTGGATGAAATAGTTGAATATTTACATTTTATTTTTGTGTGTCTTTGTTTGGTAGAATGCCAAAGTTAAGATCCTTCTGCCTAAATAAGTTGCATGTGTACATGTTTCTGCCTCACCCACCACCCTCCCTGCAGGGAATTCATCAGGAGCATTTTAATAATGATTATACTGACGAAATGCACAGTGCTCCTGCTAATTTGCCTTTGCAAAAACATTGATCCAGTCAAAGTTATGGGATCAGTGTATTTGCTGGTGGACGTTTTTCAGTCATAGACATTAAAGCATGCTGTTGCTTGATCTCCCGTCAAAAAACAATGGTTGCAGTTGCGGGACCAACGCCTACTGGGCATCATTACAAGTATTGTTGCATCAGCATCACTTAAAAAAATTGGCATTAAAAGATTTATATTACCATCATTTTTACCATTCAACCGAATTCCAATGTTGGGAGGTAAGTTAGACTAAATACCTCCATCACGGGATTGCTGGTATTACCTGCAGAAAAAAGCATTATTACTGCTGACGGATAACCTCTAGGGATAATTCTTCAAAACCCTGCTGGACTCCAATGGAATTTACCACCAACAACATGCAGTGGTGTCAGCATCAGAGTGTAGCGGTATTAGCCCATCTAATTCTGCCATACTCGTAAAGAGACCCTTTGTCTTTCAGAAATACATGTCCACGCAGGGGCTCTATAAAGTAATGGGAAATGGAACAAAAAAGATTCCCTTAAAGTGAATTTAAATATTCCAGGCTAAATAACTCCTCAGTCTTTACTTCTCAACAAGGGAAAAATTAAAGATGGACAACCCAACCCTGCCACCCCTTTTAACATATCACTTGCAATAGAAGACAAACATTTCCAATAACAATGTTTCCTTTAAACTCCCCACATATAGATATTAATAAGTACTTTTTAAAGCCTAATTGAACACCAGAATGAACACAGAGAAATTGCTAAAGCCTTATAGGAAGGATGCCTAGTCAACTGGGCCATTAATGATTATTGGAGATGTTTCTTCTCTGGCTGTTGTTCATAATGAGACTCTGGGCGTGTTCCATGCATTTGACTGATAATTGGAAATGAATAATGCCACTAGTGATATGGTGAGGCTTTGTATCATACATCATATTTGTATTTGTGCATGCACATTTGAGGCTGTATTTAGCAAATGATGACAGCACCGGAGCATGAGAAGGCTGTACCTTGAAGATGATGAGGACACTTTGCATGCGCGGCTATAATTCACATAGAGAGGTTGTTTGTTACCTGCCATATGAGGCAGCGCCCTGGCATATCATAGCTGCAACCATGGCATAATGAGTCATCACCATGCTTAATATATGGAAAATAACTGAAATATCCCTGTATCTGCTTTAGTTATGTCTGATGCCATTATTTATTTTATTTCTGTATTTGCATGCATACATACAGGGAAACAAGCTCTTTTGGTTGGAAAATAGTGTACACTTATAGACACCCCTTGTCTTCTCTTTAACCTTGCATTACCAGTTGTTGTTTTTATCCTGTGTTCAGCACTTTCCACTCCTCCTCTCCCCCTTGCACTTTCCCTCGTCACTCTCCCCAGCACTTGCGCGTTATCAAGGTCACTGGATCTAGTAAGATCATTGTTTTGTCCTCCCATGTTCCCCTCCCTTGCCTCATCGCGCTCTGAAACACCTGTTTATGAGCGCGATACTATGAAATATATCATCTTATCAAACAGGAGGTAGTGAGCCTCTTATAATGGGGAAGAATCTGAGTGGCATGATGAACGGGTTTGAGAAGGAGTATATTGGACAGATACCGGGAACAATACAGATGACAAACCTAGGACAGGTGGGTATACCGTCTATCCAGCTAAGCTGTGACCGCAAACTGTTAAGTGATAGTCTAGTGAGGAAAAGAGAGGGATGAATCCGGTTAGTAGTGAAGAAAGGTGTAAATAGTTGGGCTGGAGAGGCGAGTCAAGAGGATAGCTCAGAAGCGAGGAGACAGGCTTTCAATTAGCTTTTGAATACATCGATGTGGACCGTGTTTCCAATTGTAGAGGGGACGGAGTTCCAAGTAAGTGGAGCAAGAAGAGTGAAAGAGCTAGAGGGAGTGCAGGGTGAGTGAGGTGCAGAGTGAAGGCTGCAGGAGGGTCTGTAAGGAAAGAAGAGGATCTATTTAGCAATGCCTTACCATGGATAGAATTTTGCACTATTATGAGAGATGCGAATTTGGCCCTGTTTTGCATAGTTAGCCAGCCAGACTGCTGGTGATAGGAGGAAGTAGGGATGAAGCGGGGAGTTCAACGAGAGTACTGGTTGCAAAGTTAATAATCTTGTCAAGGGGACAGAATGCACAGTTTGGAAGACCAAAGAGGATACTGGCACAGGTGCCCCCTTTATAGAAGACAAGAGTAGCTAGGGGATGTTTGGCAGTTCTGAAGGGAAGGCGGTGCCTAATTTTCCTGATGTTTAGGAGGTTAAGGTGAACGATGTTGCAGTTTTGTGTGAAGGGTCATTGATGACGCCACGGTTTATAGATGAAGAGGAGGAGCGCAGAGGGTCAGGTGGGATGTGGATAGGCAGGAGAGGAGAAGAGAGAGAGGATTTGGCAGGAAAGAAAAGCACCTCTATTTTGGAGGAATCAAAATAAGAGAGTGGGCCTCATTACGAGTCCAGCGGTAGCTGTGCCGGTAAAACCGGCAGGCTGCCGCCGGACCCGTAGTGAATTACTGGCACCAGACTTGCCGAAATTACCGGGGCATTACAGCCCCGGTGGTCCGGTAAATCCGGCGCTGGCAATTCTGTAAATCCCCATTCCCGGGCTCTACGGGAATGGGGACCGCAGAAACACCGGCACCATGTCGGAATGGTGCCGGTGTTTCCGTGCATCTCTATGGGCAGGTGCCGTTCCGCCCACCAGATCAGAACTGGCGGGCGGTACGGCACCCGCCCGCAGAACTCGTAGTTTGCGGTACGGTTTTACCGGCACTGTTAATTCCGGACCAGCAAATTTGTAATGCGGGCCAGTGTAACGTCATCCAGTATTTAATATCAGAAAGGCAATAGATAGGTCAGTGAAGAATGCAGAAAAGCAGAACAAGATGTGTGTGTCTTCTGTGAAGAGTTGGTGTGAAAACCCAAAGGAGGAAATGAGTGCCCCAAGAGCAGAAGCGTGCAGTGTTACCAGGAGGGGCTCTGAGACAAAGCCTTTAATTGGAGATTTCTAAAACATCCGCGTTTCACTTGCTGTGATGTCATATAGGTCAATGGACAAATACAGCATCACTTCGTTTAATACTGCCAGGGTCAAATGTAATGCCATCCGGCACGTTGTCACTTCCACTACTCCAATCATTTTGGTGCATTGACATCGCAGTATCAGTCTTTGGCAAGTCTGGCAACAAGTGGGGATCGGTCAGTCACTCCAAAAGTATGTCAGAAGCCCAGAAGAGTAAATCACGTGCCAGGCTCTGCCTAGCCTGTCAGGGAATCAGGAGAAGGCAGTGGCAACAAAATATTGGTGGGACTGGAGCAAAGTTGTTCACATGTGACATGTGAATGACTCTGACTGAGCTTCAAATGGTTTTCAGAGTCACCATACTTTCTCTTTTTGCAACATACTTTTTCACTTAAAAAATAATTTAGCGCCCCAAATACCTACCTCCATTTTAAGCTTTTTGTTGCAACCTCTCCATTGCCAAATAGGCCAACTCTGTGCATTGTTTTCCTTCTAATTAACTTAAGTGTTTTTCTCTGCACGATGATAATTGCAGAGAAGATTTGTTGTCAGGGGAACTTGGACATTTAATGGAGCTTGCATTATTAAAGGCAATTTCAAGGCGTAATTAAAAAGTAAAAGAGCACAAAATGGTGTGATGTAAACACATGTCTACCAGGTGTCTTCCAGAGAGGTGCTAAGTGAATCCCATTAGCCGCTTCCTCAAGTGGAAAGCCTCTTTGCTAGAAGCGTGACAGCTGCACAAAATTGTTCTTCCATCGCTTTCCACTGGGGTTGTTCCTCAGGTTGGTCTCTTCTTTCTGTCCAGGGCTGTGAGCTGGAGCTAACCAGGGCCAATCCCCAGCAATCTTCAAAAAGTGCATCCAAGCCGGGGCCCTGCTGGACCCAGCCTCGACTAGACCCAGCAACTCCAATTCCTAAGGCAGCCTGGGTAACCGAAGTGTTGCACCGTTACATGGGCTGCCTGCAGGTGTCAGCACTTCTTCAGATTAGAGAAAAGGAAAAAGGCATCTGAAGTACTGACACCTCCGGACCGCTCTTGTAACCGTGGGTTCTGCTTCACGGTCTGCCTGATGACTCTTTACTAAAAACAGGAGGGCTGGAGAGTAAAGAGTCATCAGCAGCAGACAGACCTTTCACTCTAAGAGCCCATGGTTTTTAACCACGCAGCTCCTTGAATGGAAGGGCTCCCTGCTGTATGTCAGTGCTGGGGTGAACTGGCGTCATGCCATTGCGCCCCAGCTCCTCTACTTACACCAGCCACCCCCCCCCCCCCTCCTTTGGCGAGGGGGGCTCTCATTAGGGGCGTGACCTAAGTACACATTCACGTAGGCCTCACCCTCTTTTGAGAGCCCCCCTCCTCAATGTAACAACCCACTTAAAGCATTGCCAGTGTGTCTGGGAATAGAGCTGTGTTCGGTTTTAAAATGTGGGTTCTTAGTTTCATCAGGCAACCAACAGATGAGTGAGACACTGCATGCATTCCTTGTTATAACAACAGAGGTAATAACTAAATTAAATCATGTTTAGGGTTGTATGGAGCCGTGGTGAAAGGTTTTACTTAATGTTTGGGGTCATGTATCAGAAGTTCAAGGGCCGGTTTGTCATCTAAAAGTCATTACTGCGCCTAAATCTAACTACACACATGCCTACATTTATCAACTACAAAATGGAAGTGTTTGACATTAATTGCGTGTGATTTTAGGGCTCACACTGACACGTTATGGTTAAACCGGCAGACAGAGCCGCAGGTTCTTGGTGGATGTGTGTGCTTCCCCACCACTGCAGAATGCTCATGCACACGAGGCAATGGCATGCTCTCTCACCCACCCACACTCAGAGGAAAGATGAGATCTGTGTGGATTATATTATGCAGGATCCGGGTGTGCATCCAGAGGGATGGCCACTGTTTCTCTGAATGTATTAATGCTGCAGTGCTTTGTGTGGCAGCGAGTTTAGCACGCAGTGATTGAGTGCTGCTTTTGGTATTTCTCTCATATTTGGTTTGAACGTTGTTACCCTCCTTTACGCAATAACAATGGTGGCTGGCATCCATGGAAACAGTTGCTGTGCTTGCTGTTCATTTTCCAGTGGATTTTCTTCAGGAATATGCCTTGTTATGTGTTGTTATGTTATTTTAACGCATTTCTAGAGTGGAGCCTATACAGACTAGGGCATCATGTTGCTAAGAATACAAGAAGAACGGGTAGAAACGAAGGGGATCTAAAATAGAAGAGTTTTAAGAGCGCGGCGGAAGGATAGATCGTCCCAAATGCCACAGAGAGAAAGCGGCAGAGAGTTTCAAAGCCATGAGGCGGCAACAGAGAAGGAACGACCACCAATGTGGGAGCGCTTAAAGCAGGAAACAGATATGTGCAAGACTGCCAAGGACCAGAGGCAGTGTGTGGGCACCATGCAAGCACCCCGGCAAAATTTTATATTGTTGTTATCATGAGTTTATAGTGAATAAGTCGAATTCAAAAAAGTCAAATGCACAAATGTCAACAAAAAAAATTTCAAATGTGTTTTTTAAAAATGTTTTTTATGTGGGGGTTCCTCCCCAGCCCCCCCGTTTATTTTTACTAGTTAAAGCCCAAAAAACATACAAATAAAAAAAAAACACATTCAAATGTTTTTTTTGACTTTTTTTTCGACATTTTTGGATTCAAGTTTTTGCATTCGACATTATGACTTGCTACCGTTATTATGCTATACATCTGGTAATTCCGTTTTTAAAAGGGAGGTCTGCTAATCGCAGCCGCCTTTCATAAATGATCCACACCAAAATTATAGTGCACACAATTGCATTTGCTGAGATAGCCTCCTGCCGCCTTCAGCAGTAGCACAGGGCAAGTTCAAAGGTCACATGTGCATTCCTGATTGCTGCTGGAACACAAAGCTGCTGAAGCAGAAGTTACTTTTTTAATTGTCTGCACTTCTAATCTAAATTATTATAATTGTGTAACCTAGTTAGACTGGTGGCACATACATTTGTAAATATAAGTCATTCCTAGTTGTGGCTGCTAATATCAAACCAATATGCAATCACATCAATTATTATCAGACTAGTGCCAGCTATTTGAGGGGGGTAAATCTATGGCAAGACTAACAAGTATTAGTGTCTGTTCTGAATGTCCCCACAGCTGCCATGTGGGACAGTAGCCGGGCTGCTGCCTTTTGATCCTCCTACTGGAACTGCTGAGGACCAAGCTCGCTCTGCTGGCTCTACAAGGGGCAGGATCCTGTTCACTGAAGACGAAGAACCCTTTGTAGGTACCAGCCAACTTCCTGGAGTGGAAGCGTAGAACAGAAGGACGCACTTTGTCTTGGAGACACTAGATTGGGCCTCCCAGCACCCCAGAAGCCTAGAAGCAGCTGGAAACCTGTTTCGCTGTCTCAAGACGTGTTTTAGATGGATCAGTCATGCTCCATATCCTTTCAGCTGCAACAAGACCCATGGTGCTGCCTTTGGTATGCTACGCAACTTCAAACCACTTGCTGCCCTTTGAGCCATCCAGATGCCCACTAGACCCATTGCCACGGATTACCTCCATCAACCCGATTGCAGGATTTAGATAATAAAAGCAGCTAATTCAAGCCAGCAGAGCTATCAACTTGACAACGACTCGACCACTGCCCCAAAACATTAGAAGTCATCATCTTGCTGTCTTGATTCATCGGGAGCCCACACCTTCAAACTGACTTGATGAAAACCTCCACTAGGATTGCATTGACTCGTACGTCTTGTAATTAGCTTGACCACAGCAAAAGTGCCTAGACACCCAGCTCAAAGCTGTTGAGCACTAAAGACAAGACTTAAGGCACTGTAAGGAGGCCCTGTCTGTCTGGTTCACTTTTTGGGACCATAATGACATAAACCCCCACTCTTCTACCTTTTCTACAATAACATATTTTTTAACATTAGCAATTGTAGAAATCCTTGCCTGAACGCCTCTGTGTAACAATCCAGAGTGCCCTGTGACACAAATGTCTGCATTCCCTGTGTTTCTGTTACAGGGGTGGGTTTTTAGTGTTTTAGCAAGTTTATTGCATTTTATGGTTTGATTAAAGCACCTATACTTTTAGAGAACCTTGATTGGACAGTCCTTTATTTTGGAACCATTGCACTGCAGCTGTTTGGGTTGCTGCTGTTGTCAGCTCACACCCTGCCTGAAGATATAACCTGCTCTCTGCATGCCCTACCAAAAGAGACTAAGGAGGTATTCCTTTCGTGCTGTGCCTGTTTTGAACATAATGATTGGGATCACTGCTGGTTAAGTAGTGTGGGGCTGTGTAGGCAGTTTAGGCACTACCCATCCTTGTACTCCAGCACAGCAGTAGCAGTTTTGTCAGACCTCACTGCCACACAAAGTGTGGTGGTGTAATTAAGTGCATGACAGCTGTGTAGGGAAATGCTGCATGTGTTATATTTGTGGGATGGCAATGTTTCTGAGATGGCCTTGGCGTTCAAGTAAAAATGTAAAACCCTTGAAATTCGCCAGTTATGGTACACTGGGGGTGCATTTAAAGGCCCCAAACAGATGTCTCTTTCACATGAATAGCAAGATTTTAAACACTGAAACAAACACGTCCTGGCATTTGTCTTTGGTTTTTCAAATAAAATTACAGAACCATGTGGAATGGGGCCTACCTGTCATTAACAATGGATAATCAGCATTTTAATTTATGAAAGATGGAGGAACCAAAGATCCTTGTCACATAGAAAACACGATTTTTAACATTGAAAACAAAAATTGCGTGCACATGTGTGTGCAAATAAAAATTTCATTTGAAAATGTAAAAGTGAAAAAATATCACTGCTCACAGAAAAATGTCAGGAAAACAAAACATAATGCATGGGTTAACAAAGAGGAATGTATATTATTTTTTTGCCACAAAACTCCAGTGACATTTGAAGAGCCACTTTGTCTTCATGAAAATAAATTCAGCCCAAGGCAGACCCTTTTGTTGGCTATGGGCAAAACTTCACAAAGAAAACTCCCACTTCCAGCCTGGATGTCTAGTGACCAACTGCAATAAAAATGTTCTGCTAAAGGTGTCGAAATTCAGTGTTCTCAAGACCTGCTGGCTCTGAAAGCAGGGACTTCAAGAAAAGCCATCCTTGGCTTGAGCACGACTAAAATGTGTGTAAATAGGGGCTCCACTTCAAAGAGCAAACTTCCAACACAAAGGAGACTGATAAAGGTACAGGCTGAGCCAGTGAAATTAAATGGCTGGAATCAGGAGCAGGACCATTTGTCCCACATGAACACTCACAATTTATCTAAAAGGACTATTATAATTTAGGACTTTTTCTCAGCCATCATAAGGTGGATGAATTTCATATATGTACTATTTTTTAATGTAATTTCCAGGTGATTTTGGGGATATAAAATCCACGTTCCTGTGACTCAGGGAACTGTAAGGGCCAGTTAAACTAGGTTTCTGGCTGATCTGGACATGTTCCATATGTGAGAGCTGGTGAGCGGATGGAAATTAAAATTAGGGATATGCTTAATAACGTACATATTTATAACCTTTGTGCTTTTTATGGAAATGGCAGAAAGGTGCCACGTGGCCATGCTATTTGATACTGATTTGGTGGTTGGCTTATCTAATTCCCCATGAGTAGCAGAAACATACAATATGTTTAGTCTGGCAGTTGCTTGGAGGCTGGGTTTGGGAGGAGAGAGAAGGGTAACTGTCCAATCTTAGTGCAGAGATTATTGCTGGGTACTTTCCCAAGATTGTAAAATTGGTGGTGTAATCGCTGCTATATAAGGGGGACTGCAATAGGACACAGGGAAAGGCAAAGGAGAAAGACAGGAGGACAGAGAAAAAAGACAGACCATCAGGAAGGCTGCTGAAACTTACAATCTGGCAGCTGTAAGGAGACACCAGAGGAGACTGCTGAAAGTGCATCTGGGTGGAGTTGTCATCTCTAGGAAGGCCTCAAAGCTGACTGGGTCGTATGGTGGAGAGCGGGTGGCCATCTTGAGAGTGGAGTGACCAGACCCCTGCCCTATCTTTCCAGAGTGTCATGCGATGCAGCTGGCTTTCCTGAACCTTAAACAGAGGCTTGCTATGTAAGTAGAACTGAGCCCTGGGAAACCAAAAGGGGGGAGTCTGCTTGCCTTGAATCCTTTCCCTTTATAGTGGGCAGGGCGGGGGACCCGGGACTGTGTAGATCCTAGTCTATGTAACCAAAAATATTAATTTAATGAATTCCCCATTTGGCAGAACACTACGGGTGGATTTTGTTAAAATTCAAAATAAACAAAATTTCACTGAAAATGATAGCCTATAATTTAATTGGGGAATCCTGTTGTCCAGCTGACCCTGACTTCTTTAAGGAAGTGGGGTGTTTTTGTTCTTAAATCAATGCAACCTTTTTATCCAGCTTCCGCAACACAGAGCTTCAGTAAGGGGGGTCTGAAATCCAAAATTCCCCAAATCATACACATTTTTCTGTCTGACTTCCCAACACAGACCTTCAGTAAGGGGGGTCTGAAAAACAAACCGCTAAATCACACTGTGCTTATTTTAAACCAAGAGTGTCGGTGAAACCATAATTGCCATATGTATTTTAACCAATCTTGAAATCCTACTGCTATCCTTTTAAGCCTGCAGGAAAATCAAAATTGCACAATATTACCCAAAAGCCTTCTTTTTATTGATCGGTGTAATTATTTTGTGAAGTGAAATTTACAGAAAGGGAAGAATTGTGGTGGTTTTATTTTTAACTCACCTTTGTGATTTGTTTATGTTGGGAGACATTTGGCCTCATTACGACCCAGGCGGTAAGTTACCGCCTGGTTCGTACCCTTACCACCATGGTGTAAACTATGTTTACACCATGGTGGATGGTGGATTTTCCGCCCCATTCCAAGGTGAGTGGGGCGGTAAATCCCCATTTCCCATTTTACCCTTCCCCATTCCCATTTTTGCCCCATAGGGCATAATGGGAGTGGGGAAGGCGCTAATTATGCCACCGTAAATTACGGTGGCGTAATTAGCACCATGGTCCCTTAGCGGCATGGATTTTAACACCTGCAAAAAGCAGGCGTTAAACTCACCATGGCGCTAAGGGACCTCTGAATCAGGTGTTAAGGGTCGGCGCCGTTTACGGCGCCGTTAACCCCTTAACGCCTGATTCGAAATGAGGCCCATTGATTGTGTTGTGCCATGGATAAAGTGGTGTTTTGACCTTTTTGTGCTAATTTATATTACTTTGAATTTAAATAAATACCAATATATTTCCTGTACACCGGCCTGGTTCTTGGCTCATTGTTAGCTCAGGGGAGATAGATCCAAGGGACATGCAATGTGTCTGAGATAGGACTAAAAAATAATCTGTTAAGCAGTTTGTTGCATAACGAGAGGGAAGTAACTCCCCGTATTGAGGGTGGCTTCTCTATAAACCGTTGCACCGCTGAGCAACCATAACTTGCGTCAACTCCCTACACTGCTAGAATTACACCCAGGACATCAAATATGACATAACAAATGTCATTGATGACATCACCAATTACATCTTTATTTATTTATTTATTGTGTGATTCAGTTCAAACAAACTTTGCACAGTTATACAGACAATCAAAATACAGGGCATAAAAAAACAATATCTAACACAGATTAATATCAATTTTAAAAGCAGTTTCAAAAAATTAATTACTGTGATTAGCAGCCTCTCATTAGGATTATTTAACAGAGACCACCACAAATCTTCCCAAGTTAAAAATGGACGAGTAGTGGAATAAAAGCTAAAAAACGCTGCCCGGTGGTCTGCTAAAATTGGGCAGTCTATAGTAAGGTGCTTCAAAGTTTCCACCTGTAGATTACAACAGCGACAATGACGTTCACTCACTGGCATTCCGGCTCGACCACCTGTGATATCACCAGTGAGGAGGAGATTAGGTTTAATGCGAAGCCACAGGGTTCTAAGAGAAAGAGAAGCGTGGCGACATAGATATTGCTGCAGAACATTCAGAGGCTTGATGTCCAGGAAGAAATAGTCGAAAACTTTGTAGGAACAGAAAATCTCCCTGTTCTTCATCCAATCAGCCTCATACAATAGCGTCTTCACCCTAGCTGGTTTGCGCTCAAACTCCTCCAAAAAGATACATTTGTCAGCCATGGATGACATCACTGAGCTAGCTCAATCAGCATTCCGCAATTGCCCTGCTTAAACAAAATATTAAGTTACAACAAACAGGGCAAACTTGAGAGGAATCAAAATGGAGTGAAGGAGAAGAACTCTTCTCCAATCAACCCTTGTGCACAGTGAGGTGAGACCCAAGATGTGCTTGACAGGGGCGAACGGAGTACCAGGAGGAAGCTTCCAAAATCCTTTCCATACAAAAGCGTCCTGCCTAGCCCAATCAAGGATGACCTCCTTTACCTCAGCCCCACAAACTAATTTCAGCATGATCACCAGATTATACAGTTTTAGGGCTGGTAACAGTGAAAAGCGACCATATCTTTTATCAAGTACACTAAGTTGGGCAGCTGCTGAGATTGCGCCAAGTCTTAGTTCATTATTTACAGGGTACAATGTTCGTTTAGATCCAATGATAACGCTCAAATATTTAAATTTGGCCATTACTTGTAATCTCGTGCCATGGAGGTGCCAGCCAAAATTACGTCTCCCAGAACAGATCTTACTGTGGTTAAAAATCAGCATTTTAGATTTCAGGACATTTAGCGCAAGGACAAAATCACTGAAAATTGTCTGGGCCTTCAGAAGGGACTTCTGCAAACCAACCGCTGTGTAGTCGAACAAGGTCATCCACATAAAGAAGATATTGGATGACCACCTGACCCAACCTTGGAGAGTTGACACCTGGGCCCTCCAATGCAGCCCTAATGCCCAAGATGTACAAATTAAAAACAAACGGGGCCAAAACAACCTTGGCGCAGACCATGGTCAGCAGAAATCCACCTTCAATAGGTGCCCAGCTTATCCAGCCTAACCTTAATCTTCAATTCCCTGTGCACGAATTCTAACACAGAGACCAAGGCATCAGGGCAACCCCATGACCTCAACATCCCCCATAGCTTATTGCGATCAACGCAATTGAAAGCCTCGGATATATCAAGAAAGGAAAGGTATATGGTCCTTTTGGTTTGGAAGGCCTGTTTTATTAAGAGCTGAAGAATCAAGTAATTAAGGGTGGTATTCGTCTCTTTGTGAAAGCCAGACTGATTGCATCCACCTTATTAGCCGAGGTCACCCATCTTTCCAAAGTATGGAGTAAAAAGCCAGAGAAAAACGTATAAGAGGCATCCAGGAGGCAAATAGAGCTATAGTTCACTGGATCAGCCGTGTCCCCTTTCTTGTATATTAATATTACAATAGCCTTTCTCTATGTATCCGGGCACAGGGACCGACCTGCTACATTGTGGAAGATCTGAAGTAAAACTGCTGCCCATAAGGGTGGATTGGATTTAAGCATCAGTTTGGACAAGCCATCTGGCCCCGGGGCATTGGAAGACTTAGCCCTATTGATTGCCAACAAAATACCCTCTAGATCAACGTCCAAGAGGGCCTAGACAGCATCAGCCAAAGGGGTATTAGTGCAGATGGATATGCGCCCCAATGTGAAGACATCAAAGGTGTACAGACTAGTAAAGTTCATGATATTATCTCCTCCATAGTACTAAGATGGAACAATCATTTACAGGCTAATGAATATAATCTCAAGAAAAAGTAAAATAGGCAGAATTATTTTTTTTAAAATGTGTCAGGTTCAACAAACGACCAGGCAGATTGTGTGTTTGTTAAACTTTAACCAACAAAACCTCCTAATTGTGCATAGTGGTATTACCTCAAAACAATATGGTGGTATTGGTGCCAAAGGTACCACCAAATTTGGAAAGATTACCATTCCCATTTGAAGTCCATTGGAAATTCTGAATTCGGGAAAAATATAATATCACATTTAGGCAGAGATGACACTGTTGCCACTTGAAATAACTGTAACTTTGTTTGGCAGTAATAGCACTAATAACAAACTTAAAGATGTTTTATACACAACTTTGCAAGCAACACATTTATCAAATATATGATCCAGCCACAAAATGATGCACTCAATTACAGCACTGAATATAAGCTCCTCCTGCCCCTAAAGAATTATAAGACGTGTGTAAACAAGCCACAAACAGACAATGCACTCAGTTGCACACAATGAATGCTGTCTCTTGGCTGAAAATAATTCTTAGACCATTTATTCACAACTTCCCTAACAACAAGTATTTGGTCAGGCTACAGAAAGATGACTCACGACTGTATAGCCACTGATTGCAACCTCCTACTGCAGCCAAAGAAATATATATCTTTTCAATGCAAACATTAAGTGTTTGTTCTGGTCACACATATATGGTCCACAGATGTGCAGCCACTGAACATACTCTCCTCCTTCCTTCAAACAAGTATACATCTTTTCCTCACAAACAACAAGTATTTGGTATGACCACACAAATACAACACACACAGTTACAGACACTGGATGCACTCTCTGAAATAGTTTATTTGTAAACAGAAATGTAAGAATTGTTTGTTCTGGCCACAAAAATGACAACCACTAACAATAATCCCTGATTTCTGCCTCCAATCAGTTCTGTGATGCTCTTCTCAATTTTGCAAGCAATGGCACTGAAATGTATATCACACAAGATGCTTGAATTCTATCCTGCATGAAAAATGAGTTAATCAGTTAACATGATATGTTACTGTCTACAGAGAATTATGAATATTTTCTTTGCAAGAAACACATATTTGGTTTGCCACAAAAGAAGACACATTCAGTTATGGACACTAAGTACACTCTCTTGCCAGAAATAATTTGAGTAATGTCTATCGACATATTCATAAGCAATGAGTATTTTGCCTCTGTACACATAGATGGGACGATGAGTTACCACACTGAATGTAATATCCTCCAATCTCCAAAGAATTATATGCCATTTACAATCAAGCCAAACATATATGATTTGGCCACAAAAACACACAATGTTTTACTGGCACTTAAGGCACTCTATTACATTAAAATAATGCTGGGACTTTTTATTCACAAATATTATTAGAGGATGTTTGATTCACAACTTCACCAGCAACATATATTTGTTCTGGCCAAAAAAAGATGGCGTCCTGAGTTACATCCACTTCATATAGGCTCCTTCTGCCCCAGAAGTATTATGCACATTTTCTACACAAGCAACACATACTGGGTTTAGAGAAAAAAATATGGTGACCTGATTTAGTGCCTTTGAATACAATATGCTCTTACCTGCAAAAGATTGTAGGACTTTTCTATGCAAGAAAATATCTCCTCTAGTCACACAAAGATGGTACATTGAGTTACATTTTCTTCATTTAATGACATGCTGCCACGAAATAATTCTAGGTCTTTTCTACACACTCATCAAGTGTTTGACCGTGCCATAAAAAGACAACACACCCAAAATGATTCTAAGACTTATCATTTGCAACTCTGCAAGGTACACATATTTGTTCTGTCCACAACAAGATGGCGTAATGAGTTACAATCACGAAATATAATCTTCCCCTTCCTTCACAGATCTATAGGAATTGTTCATACAAGCAACATGCATTTGGTCTGGCCACAAACAGACAACACACGTAGTTACAGACAGTGAATGCAAACTCTTGCGTTAAATAATTCCAAGATGTTTTTACTCACATCTTGGCTACAAAAAGATAGTGCACGGAGTAACAGACAGTAAATGTAATCTCCTTCCTTCTGCTGACTCCAAATAATCGCAAACAATGGTATACCTTATTTCAACATTCTCTCTTTCCATTAACTAAGTACTACTTTAATTTTCTATCCCTCCAGTCTAAATCCTACTAAAGTTCTACCTCTTCCTCAGCTAATTCCTATCAGTCTTCTACCAATCCTGCAACTAAAGCCTATTATCTCATAGTGTATGCAGCCTTCTTCTTCTGTCTGTGCTTACTATAGATAAATATTCTGGAATGTTCTTCCTCTCCCTCTCTGCACTACTCCCACTCTATCTCTATTTAGATCCAATCTCCTAGCTCCTCCTTTGTGAAGAACCACTTGCATTGCATTGCACGCTACCACATGTCCCTGTTCTCCTCTTCCCTACGTCTTTATGACAATCCCACAGTATTTATCCCTCACCCCTCCATCCTAAAACGTAGCACTTCCTCCACTATCCCGTTCCTATATCATGGTCTACTGTCCTTGTCCCTGGTTCATGTTTCTACCTCCCCTGCATCATCTGGTCTTAAAGCCACATGATCTCACCCATTGTTAAGGACACTGGTCCTCCGCTCTGTAAAGCAATGTTACAAGGTTGTGTAAAGAAATGTGTGCCACATGTGAATTGCTATCCCTGTAATTTGAATTAAATAAATAGTGTCTAAAAAGAATTCTGAGGTTGAACTGTGCATGTCCTACTTACACATGTTAGTCCAAATCATCCAAAAGAGCTACATGAGCCAGCCACACAGTTGCGGGAAAGCCTTCTTTATGCAAAAGGACCAAAATCAGGTTTTTGGGTCTGTAAGTGAATATGCTGGCCCAGGATTACTCTATAGTCAGTTAAGCCTAGTGAATGTACCTGCACTGAAATGGGCAACTGTCCTTTGATATATCTGAAGTCTGCTAAATAAGCACAAAGTCAGTTCTACATTTGACAAAGTGATTAGTTGCACAGAAGAGTGTATTGCAAACTATGCAAGGGAAACTATTGCTTTCAACAGTGCTTGCAGGATTCACCATATGTGAAGTAGGGCTATGCTTACAGATAGATAATCACTGCTATACACACAGACACATTGAAAAAGAGGTACACCAAAGACATTTTATTTTTTGAACACATAGAACCACCTAGCCAAACACCTGAGTCTGCCTATCATACATAACTGAATGCAGAGCAAAACTCTGATGTGGCCACACAGGAGGATGTAATATACGAGTTGTAAAAGACAGGCAAAGGGTGGAGGTGAGGAGGAATAATTAGTTGAAGGATTAAGAAAGTGAGGATGGATGAATGGATGCATGGATGGACGCAAGGAGGAGTGGTTGCTTGGGTAGATGGATGGGTGGGTGGGTGTTTTGGATGGATGGATTGATGCATGCAATGGTGGATGGATGGATGAATGGATATGAGGGGTGATGCATTAAAGAGATTTCGAGGATGGATGAATGTGGAAATTAGACTTGATGAATACACCTGTGACTAGTTGTGGAGATCGGTGAACGAGAGTGAATATAAAGGATGTATAGATAAATCAATATGATAGGGTATAAGTGTGGAGCTCGAATAAGAAACACACATTTCAGGTTGGGTGAAAGAATGAATGGGACCTTAATGATGGAAGACCCTGTGAAGATGGATAAATGAATACATTAATGAATGTGTGGGGCTGGAGAGATGGAATGGATGGTTCAGTGAGTGTGGTGGTGGATGGATAAATGAATGAGTGTGAAGTGGGATGAATGAAGAGGCGTCAAGATGTATGTATGTGTGAAAGGATGAGAATGAGAGGTGTACATGATTGTAAAGATGGGAGACATGGCAGCGAGGGATAAGATGGATTCCCTCTCGCTCTATCATTTCATGGATCATGGCATCCTTATAAGCTTTTTGGTAATTCTTCTAGCACCTAGCGTGCTTTTCTCATGCACTTTACTGGTGATGTTGACTTTTATTATCGCCTTTTCCCCAGAATGTGTTTGATGTAGAGGTAACCTTTAACTAAACCTTAAATACAGTGCTTCCAGCAAAAAGACCAATGGTACACTGTCCAAACCTAGAGCGGAACGCAAACATTGCAAAGAAAACCAATGAGTTATTTCCTAACCACCACAAGCTAATACTAAAATGTCACATAAAAAGTGGCAAAGGGACCCAAATAGTTGAGCACAAGTTAAAACACATAATCAGGCAGAGTCAAGTTCCCTATTAACATTTCATTCATGTAAATCACAGTAAGTCATAAACATAGGTTAGCCCAGTTAAGAAATCACTAAAATACATAGACATAGAAAGAATTCCATAGTCAGACATAAGGTAAGACAGAGGCAATCACATAGTCAACCATACAAAGAAACACACTCTGACATCGATTCAAGATCCTCCTAAAAACAGAGTTAAAGACACAGTCAGAAACATTGTGCAGCAAATGGCTATAGCGCATGCAAACTCGTGTACACAAAGAGTCGAATGCTTAGTCCAGTACCTTGTGAAACATGCAGTCACGTTAGTATGTATACGCACAGTCAATCAAACAGAAACACAGTGTATGCTGAATCGCACAGTCAACTTACTGTCAGCACGTAGCCCCCTGATTCTCCTGGGGGGCAGGTACAGCGGGCACACGTGGAAAATGGAAATATGTGTGTTTCCTTTGCAACCGCCCATTCTCCTGACAACGGGGCTCAGGCAGGGTGTCTCCCCTACTCGCAGAACCAGTAGAGGAGACACTACTGTCAATCCACGTGAACTAGAGACACAGGATTATTCTGCTAAGTGGGAAAATGATTAATCTCTGGGCCTTTCTGGGGAGATTCTGGTGCAACAGAAAAAACACACTCAAGCATAGCTACAAACTGGCTGCAACTTCTATTTGAATATTATATGCATATAAAAGATACATTTAAATAACATAAATAGCATTCTTATATCCAGCACTGCTGTCCGCCATTTTGCCTAGAACAATGTTTCCCTTCCGATATCCTACAGTAGCCTCTCCCATCTGGGACTGCTGCCTCGGGCAGTAGGCTGTGCATCCACTGGGTAAAAGAAACATGTATTACCTCCATCATGCACGTGACTTGACACAAGGCTAGTGATGCACCATCATCAGTGTGACAGGAAAGATTGCACACAAGCGTGGTTGTGTGTGGCTGGAGAACTAATTCATCTTTTATAACACACTTAACACCGGAGACCAGTCCTTGAGCAGGGGACAGGGATTGAATCCTATGTTGCTCCGTACTGTCTTGCTTCCAAGACAAATCTGTTGTCCCTGAGCTATCCTCCCGGCCTGGTGGGTAGAGTGGTTAGTGGATAGAGTACTTGTGGCTGGACAATGTATATGTTGCTGGATAGTGTAGGCTTCTATCAGATGTGTGTGTGTGTGTGTGTGCGCGCCCGCGCAAGTGCAGACAAGTAAGGCAGATCAGTGTCTTTGCAGGGAACCGGCATAGATGTGGTTGGATAGTCTACTAATGGCTTTACCTTGTGCTTGGGCTGCCCAAGTGTATGGCTGCACTGCAATGGCTGTATACCTGGAGCCCACTCTGTGCATGCACGAGCCATCAGATCATGCATGCCAGCCGTAGGTTTCGAGCGACAGTGCCAATTGATTGGAAGCAGCTGTCGCTCCCATTGAAATCAATGCTTCTAGCAGAACCCGATCCTCCAGCAGCTGGCTACAGAGAAGCAAAGTTCTTCTGGGACTAAGAGCTGCTCTTCCCCCTCCCCCGCCCTCACTCCTGGGTGGGAGGCCATTGATTTGACAAGGATTCAAATCCGTCCCCACTTGGCCTGTGCTGGGCCTGATCTGCCTCTAAGTGGGAGTTCCTGGCTGTCAGGTTGTTTACGGCTGTTTGCATTTGCTGTCTCCTTTTAGTTACATCTCATTCAGAGAGCACATTGACAGGCCAAAAGAGCAGGAGTTTCACGATGGGCTTTTCTTTTGAGCAAATGTGATTGCAGAGCGCGCACGCACGCACGCACGCACGCACGCACGCACGCACGCACGCACGCACGCACGCACGCACGCACGCACGCACGCACGCACGCACGCACGCACGCACGCACGCACGCACGCACACACACACACACACACACACACACACACACACACACACACACACACACACACACACACACACACACACACACACACACACACACACACACACACACACACACACACACACACACACACACACACACACACACACACACACACACACACACACGCCTCGCTCTGTGCTGTTGTGTTCAAGCAACAAAGGACATCTCGTAAGAATTGCCTCGAAAGATCAAGACTTAGTATTAATTTCGTGAGATATTCTAAAGCATGCGCCTGACACCATTCAGAGTTTTAAAGCACTGTACTATGGGGTCAAACATTTAACAAGAAATAATGTTTCTGAGAACAATCCTGACACAAGGGAAGCTGCAACATCAGTGAATATTTCATATACATACATTTTATACATCTTTAGGAAAATATTGCATAGAAGTGAAGTTGAGCATTTTTAAAGCAATTCTTTGAAAAAGGATGTGCAAATATTATCTGAGTATATGCACCGACAATCTCAGACCCGGCCTGTGACATTTTGGTGCAGGTGAAGGGCGGGGAGATGGAATTCCATTCAGACTCAGCCAGGCTCTGGGGTGTCCATTAAAAGCAGAATGGCTGTTTCTCTGTGTATGGTTCGGAATAAAGTGGGTGTCCATAAAAAAGGGACTTTAGAAAAGAAACAAATAACTGGTTACAGTACAAACGCAAGAAATCGAACCCCAAAATGCATGGAAAGAACACGTCACAGATATTCTCTTCCCTTGAGGATTCTTTCATATTCAGTGCAATGAACAGAGTATCCGCTTTGCGCAGATAGTTGGGGGGATATGGCAACCCTACTGTGTGCGTGCTTATCTTAGGCTGCAACGCGAAAGAGGGAGGAGATTGACACAGACCACTCTGGAACAGTAAGGGAGCCTGCTGCTGTTAAATCTGGTGCATGAAAAGCATGTAGACACAGGGGCCGATTCATGGAATTTTGCGCAGAAATCGCGCAAGGGCAGCACCCGAAAAAGACACTGCGCAAGCCTGCGTGCAGAAAGACAAATGCGCACAACCCGTATTCATGTAATTGTTTGTACAAAGTAACCGTATTCTCAAGTCACGGCTGGAACGCACCTGACAAAAATTGTAACTCAGCAATAACTCTGGAAATGTGCGTGCGAACCCACATAAAACGTCCCTGTACCCCGCTACAAAACGTATGCGCACTCCTACGTTATATCGGAACCCAGATTGAGTACATGCACCACAAAATACGATATGCGATCCCAACTGCATGCTGAAAATTCTATGCGCAAGTGTACTTACGCCAACCTTTGGATGGCAGATCATATAAAGGACTTGCATGGGCATTTCCCAGGCGAGACTCTGCGCAATCAATTCCATGAATATGTCCCCTGCCGCGCAATAGTGGGCGTGGGAGGGACTGCCTGCAGGCCATTCCTTGGAACACCCACTTCTTCACAAGTTAGTCCCCATTTCTTTTGTTCTTCCCCCTTCCCAGCCCTCTGCGCAGGCCTCACCACCGTCTGCTTGGGCCTTCGCGCAAGGCCCTCGACGGCTTGCACAGGTGTGCCAGGCAAGTGCGAAATCCATGCAAAAGACCAGGAAAAGTGCAGTGCATATTACTCCATGAATCGACAAACAGGGTTGCGCGTGCAGATTTGCAGCAGATTGGGCACAAGTACCCTATTTTCTGTGCAATAAATTCCATGAATCGGCCACAAAGTGTAGCATCAAAATGGGCAAAAAAAATCTACCGATACTGGGAGAGAATTCCTGTGCACTATAGGCAGTGCCCGATTGGAACACATCGGCATCTTACAGGGTGTCGGCAACAATTATCATAAACGCAGTGAACAATCGAGGATTTGACACTGGCATTATCGAACATTGAGTCACGTGACTGGAGAGTTATGCCTTGCTGCAGTACATGCTTTTCAATTTCCCATAACATCATATCTTGGAATTCCATGTAGTGCTCTTAACAGTTTCTACGTAACCACTTACACAAACTTTACATCTGTATAGTGCCCAAAGCTTTACTTATGGCACTAAAACATTTTCCACAATTGGCACCCCTGCCCCACGGCACTCTTTGGATGGGATGGCAGTGGTCTTCTAACCTTGAAATGCTGTTCCAACTTGAACTTTTCATTAAAAGTAACTTGAAGGGCTGAAGATTCTGGAGGGATATAACAGGAAAGATAGCATTGGTTTATAAAGGAAAATGAGGGTCTGGACAAGTATTACCTTCCAAATGAGAGCGACCGGGCCGGAGAGCACCTATATAGTGTTTGCAAAGCACTTTTCCAAATGAATGCTGTGCTGACAACCCTTCTTGCTCTTCCATGTAATGCTCCACTTAGCTCACATCAAATGTACATAAGTGGCTATTAACTG
This sequence comes from Ambystoma mexicanum, assembly GCF_040938575.1. Lineage (NCBI taxonomy): Eukaryota > Metazoa > Chordata > Amphibia > Caudata > Ambystomatidae > Ambystoma > Ambystoma mexicanum. Next base: position 1,073,543,661 of record NC_090921.1, on the reverse strand, counting down.
TGCATAGGTGATATAAGACACAGTAAGAAGACATTTCAATATTCCAGACAGTCTCAATTGGCATAGATTGGCACGTTTCATTCCACGTATGACGCTTGCTCCATTATAGTTCTTTTCTAAGTGTCCATAAAATGTCTGTCCTTCTTCTTCCACCTCTTTGCTGTGCCTGACACATTTATTCCCCCCCTGCCAGACTGCGCCTGGTGGCGCTGGATGGTTAAAGCGTGGGGCTCAGATATGTTGGCATCCTTCACCGGGGATGGTGGGTGCTAGCGCCTCACCTCTGTGACTCGTCTAGAAAGTCTCTGGTGCTGCAGGTCTGGCGCCTCCCTGGAGAAGGGGAGAATGACAAGCAGCGGAGCCGGTGCTGACACCTAGGTCAGACCATGGTTCGGTGCCTCTGACGCACTGAGGAGAGTGGCTGGCTATGTGGCTCACTGGTACATTGACTGCAACAGCTGCCCACAAAATATAGAGTAAGACCATACCAGTTATGGTGGCCAATACGATATCTCCAAGACCTCAGGCGAGCCTTCTCCTTCCTCACTTTCCCACAACCGGTCCAATCACCTGAGCCGGCGGTAGCAGCCTGCCGCTTCTTTGCAGATATGCTGAGCTTAGGAGCGCCTGGATTCCTGATCTGCAGGCTTCTACGTGCTCAGAACACCATGTCCAGAGCCTGTGCTCTGTTGTGAGCCAGGAGAACACGTCTCAAAAGTGCTCGGCGCTCTCTTCTCACTCCCCCTCTTCTGCTGCTTCCACTTAAAGGCATGTTGCATCATCCGCTGGGACCATGTTTTGGGCCAGTGGCCATGCAGGCCAAATTGCTTTGTTTTTAGCCCATATGCACCCGTCCATTCAGAATCTTCCCATGGCACGGTTCTATACCTCATCATGAGGGTATGTTTGGGCAAAAGTTGTTCTCTGAGCAGACCTCAGACCTTTGGAACTCAATGCCAAAATTCATCTGCGGCCTGGAAGAACATTTTGGTTTTGGAAAGTCATTGAAGCATGACTTTCCCTTCTCCAGCTCTCTTAATAGTTTCTAATCAAAGCTACATGGTCTCCCTTGCCCTTAAGTGCTAAGGGTGGGTATGCTCGTCCTGAACTCCCATAAGAAATCATTGTAGCCTCTGCCCACTCTCTTAGTTATTAGGAGCACTCATTCTATAGCTCCCTGAAGTACTGATAACAAGTAACATGAATTTACATCCAAACTACACTTCCCCTCTATCCACCCACATGTTGCCCTATGGCAGTTGTGTCAACTGTATGCCATGCACCTGCAACGGGCACCATAGGATGTCACAGGGCATACATGACTAGAGGCGAATCATATGGCTCTCAGCTTATGCTCGCATGAGCTGTATTGCTGGCCCCAAGATAAATAATAATAACATGAGCTTTACCCTAAAGTGCTTTGCATAGGACGTATTTATATACATTACAGTCACTATCCAACAGAAAATGGTACTCATTTATCGACTTCGGAAGGATGAAAGGCTGAGATGGCCTTGCCAGGATTTGAACCTGTGACCTGCAGATCAAACACTGATCACAGCAACGAGTTCTTAACCCACTGAGCCATCTTACCCGGTAACCTCTGTATGAGTAAATTACAGTAATGCTTGACATGAGCGTTTCTCGTTAATGTTTGTAAAAAAAAAAGCATTTGCTTGGCGGATTTAGGGGTCTTTCTCTGCAAGTAGGGCACTAACCCCAGCCCACACCCCCCCCTGGCATCAGTCAGACAAGGCATGCTCAGGTGTCAGGCACATGCCAACACTGGTGGACAGGATGGTTGTGGGTGCCGTCTGCAAGCAGCGAGCCCTTCCCCCAGTACACAAATCCCTGTTGAGAATCAAAGATTTTTTTAAAGGGAAAATGTGGGTGCAAAATGCAAAGCACAGTTTTTGCTTCTCCTCCGGGTCTTTGTGAATTGGCCCAGGATGTTCCTCATTGCAATGAAGGAAAAGGCACACGAATGCACTGAGAACAATAGGAGCGAGCAAGTACAAATGTGAAAACTTTATTCTTACAGTTTTTTTTTTCCCTCAGGAAAAACAGATGTGGTGTACCAGTGGTTCCTACCATGACATTTCTAAAACACTGCTCTCCACTCAAGGCCGGCTCAACCATAATAGGCAATCGGTTGCTCACCCGCCACCCGTGATGGAGTAGTCACGCCAATCCAGTGAAAACACTAAGCGGTCCCTCAGCGGCAGGAAGCAGCTTGGGATGTGCTACTGGAATTACTTTGTTGGGAAACCCTGATTTCCCCTGGCGCACAGTACTCCAAGCGCCCATCCCCAGTAATCCATGGAAGGCCAGGGGCATTTTGCTTCACCAGCCTTGAATGGCCCACAGGGCGTTCATGCTGGGGTACTGCAGGTGCAGGAGTGAGCAGTGTCTCTCCTACGCATCCCACACAAATTAAAAGGCCCTATGTCAGGGAGCTAGTGGTGCTCTGGATCCACCACGAATGCCAGGAACCAGGAAGGGAGAGGTGTTTGATTGACACCTCCCACCGCTTCCTGGTTCCTGCCTGCGGTGTACATGAGAGATGTAGGTCACTCTAGAAATTGTGTGGCTGCAGGGGGAGTCCCGAGCTGGAACAGAGGCATCCAGGGATTTCATTTAGGGGTCACCAGAGGTCGCAACTGCGACCTCTGAGGTCTCCCTTGCGACCTCTGTGGTCTCCTTTGCAACCTCTGTCTTAAAAAAAAATGAAAAAAGTTTTTTTTTTTTTTTGGTAATGCAAGCTCCTGGGATGTGGCCAGCACCATGTGGCTCTTTACTTCTGGAGTGGCTGGTTCCTTGTTCAGGGCCCTTTAAAAAAAATAAGAAAAATAAGAACAAGAGTGCCACAAGTCTAACACTTTCTCCACTGACCCTAAATAAGAAAGAATAGGAATGCCAAATAATGTGTCTTTCTGTAATTCTATACAATAATTGCTAGACTCATCACAGGTTTATTTCAGGCACACTTCGGGGGGCGAGTCACTGATTTAGTCTGTTCTTAAATGCCTCAACTCAGTCTTTCATTCTTCCGAGGTTGATAAATGAGTACCAACACAGGTTGGGTGATATTGGGTGTACATTTTTTTCTATATAAAGCGCTTAAGCGTAAGTGCTATATAAACATCATTATCATTTGGTCATGGACGTCTGCTTGCATTCACAGTAATTTAGTAATATGGGCCTATACACACTGATCTTAACGATACATATGGTGATCCATTCTTGTATGAAATGTACATCACATCATAGTGATATTGTAACCATATTTTTCGTAGTGTACAATGCTATGTGATGCCACTTCCTGTTTTGTCAACGGGTGAAAGGAAGTGTTCCATCGCTTCCTGCGATATCACTTCAGGGCGGGGTCAAATGACATCACTTCCTGTGATGTCATCAGGGTGTCAAGGGTCATGTGATGTTACTTCCGCTACCCCTGGAAGTTTGGTGAAATGACGTCCCTGGAGGCATCATGCAGATAAGAAACAGACCGTTCCTGTATGTGTGTGTATTTATGTATGTATGTTACATCAATATGCATGCATTGTGTCTGTGTAAGTGCATGTGTGAATGTGTGCACTTGTGACTGAGAGTACAGTGTGTATGTTGTAGCATATGGGTGCAGGTGTGAAGGAGTGTGTGTTGGGTGTGCATGGTGTAGCATATGTATAACGAATGGCAAGGGTGTAAAAGCCTGGGCTTTTTTAAGCAATAAAATGATGTCGTTATTTCTGTTTCTCAAAACTGGATCTGCAAGTAAGATCCCATGTTCATAATGCTACATGCAACCATGTGCCTTGCTGTGACAGTCTATTGACATCTCCAGCATCTGCCCTGCAGTGGCAGCAGGGCAAGTTCAAACGTCACACGGGCTTTCCTGACCAGTTGCTGGAACACCAAGTTGAAACAGACAGAGGTGGCATTTAAATTATCTATCTCTCTGGTTCAAAATATAACAATTGTGTGCCCTAGTCAGCCTGGTGACAAGCTAATATAGAAATATTAGCCATTTCTGGTTATGATATTATGGCTACTGGGATCAGAAAATTCTAAAGCCACAAGCATGTGGGTGTCATATTAGTGTCAACTTTCTGAGGTGACACTGTCATGACAGGGCTTGTGTGAATTAGCTGTGTGGCCTGGGTGTACCCACAACCACAATGTGGAATCATGCCCGTGAAGAACATTTTTTGATCCCTCTGAAGAAGGTTGATATCGTCCTTCAGGTGACAAGAACCCTTCCAGTGGGGTTCATTGGGAACCAGTGCTTCAAAGAGAGCCCTGATAAGACAATGGACCTCTCACACCACGTTGCTGATGACTGGAGTCCTTTTGTAGTAGGCAGACAGCAGAAGGGGCGGAGTTAGAGCAGCCCAGAGTAGATATTTAGCCCAGAGAGGAATTACACCATCTTCTATTCTTCTAGGGCTCCCTAAAATCATTGGCACACTGAACTTTCTGCAGACAAAGCATTCTGCATATGAAATCAGAATAAATTACACTTGTTACAGCAGCCTGGGTTGGACCACTGACAACAGGTTTGCTTTGGACCAATTTGCTGTAGCATTTTGCCTATATAAGTGGTGGGGGCCCACTTCATTTTTGGACTTCAAGACAAGAAGGATTCACCTGGAACTATCTTAGAGATACAGTGGGTACTGGCCTACAATGGTTCAGGCGGTATGGCATATATTTGTACAGTGGTATGACATTTTTACATTATGGAAATGATGGACAAAGCCAGTATGGTGAGAGCAGTATTAAAGTATATTAACATAACATAACATTGGTGGAGCCAGTATCGATATATTTTCTTACAGTGGCATGCCATTTTTACTACCAATATAGGCAAAGCCAGCATGAAGAGTAATCTTAAATGGGAATACTGACTTACAATGTCACAGCCAGCACAAACATGTTTTCTTACAGTTGCATGGCTTTTTTACTGGCATTATACACAAAGCCAATTTGAGTGTTCTTACATGGGGATACTGGCCTACATTGCTGCATCTAGTATGGACTTGTTTTCTTATTGTACCATAGCTGGCATATGGTCAAAGCAAACATTTGTATGTTTGTACCTGGGGATACTAGCATGTACTGCAACAGCCAGCATAGACATGTTGGGGCACCGCCAGCATTAAAAGAAGTTTACAGTGGAAGAATATTGGAATATATTGTGACCAAAGACCTCATGCAAAGGCGTTGGAAAATGCTTCTGTGCACTCTTGGTGATCTGGCATCCATTGGAATTTCCATCTCTTACCCTACAAGAATGACTTCAAACTGTGTGGTTTTTTACCCAATGTTGCACAGAACGTTTTCTGTAAAATGCATCCTTTTAACCCATTCATTTTATAAACTTGGTTGGTTTGGGTTACCTCGGTGTGTTTGCTTGATCATGCACATCAATGGCAAATGTCTACCCTCCTCCCAATAAAAAATGAATAATCAGCTGCCACTGCCTCTGATGTGACCTAGTCTTCGCTACAGCATGCATTACAGGAATTGTCTCTCATTATTTTTCAGAAACCTATCCTCCAACTACTTGGCGTCACTCTCATGGAGAACCTTCAACAATCTGCCTCTCCAGGAGTTGTAAGTTGAATCATCGCTGATATATTCATTGAAAATTGTGCTTTGATGTATAGGGAATGACTGGGAGCGGTCAGTAAGGTGGTATTTCTAACGTCTGCACCTATGGCTACAGTTGTCACAAAGCAGTCAAGGCGTAGCCCACCCTTGTGGGGACATCTTTGCGAGTTAGGCGTAAAGCGTTAAAAACGGAGATGCTGTATCAGTGCAGAAGTCACGTGACCGCAGTTCCTTAGAAAGGCATAAAAGGTGACGTGTACAATGTGTTGTTGAACTGTGTGCACATTCCGCAATTCTCTGAATGTGGCTCTAAATCTGGTGCTTGAATGGACAATGATGAACTTTCCTCTTCTGAACTCACGTTCCTGGCTTTGATAGTCCACGCCAAGGGATCTATGCGATCACTACGACCCCCCAGAATTCCGACGGCCGAAAATGCTTTTTTTCCCCAACCCCTTTTACACCACATAGATATGTGGGGGGAGACCGCCGCAGACCCCCATACTACTATTATATCCCTCACTCCCCACATATATATGAGGTATAAGGGGGTACAAAAAAAAGGTCGGAATTTCGGGAGTCGTAATTCTGGAGGCGACATTATGGTGCATTTCCCACGCTAAGTAGGGGACATAGAACCCACTGCACTGCCATCAGAAAACCTGCAGTTTCTGGTGTCACCATTGCCAGGCAATCACGTGCACAGGCTAATTCGGAAATATGATTAGTATGTAATGAGTAATGCATTTTGATGGGATGCAAAGCAGCCCTGAGAGGCTTTGAAAGATGGTTCAGCCACTAAGGGAAAGGGCTCTTTTCGGATATTGGAAGCCTGTAGCTTGGCACCATCTCACAAACGTACGGACCTGTGCTCTGGCTACATGTAACTTGCACCTGGACCTGTTGGAGGTTTCTTATTATGGTATGGTGAGAATTGTATTGTTCTTTCATCCTTTTTTTCGTAAGCACTCATTGGTGATGGTGACATGTCTTTACACGGGTGGAAAGACATCGAGTGTCTTCGTCAGCGTAAAGGCACAATTTTACAAAAAAACAAAAAATAGTCAAAGAACAAACAGAATTAAAAAATCGTATGGGAATATACAACTTCTAAAAGGTGGAATTCAGAGGGGTTCCCTCTGTATTCTTGAATAAATTGATAATTACAGAACAATGCCTGTACATCATTGTGAGCATTGATGTATTGACTGCGGTAATTCCTTTAAATGGAATTACAGTTACCACTATAGGATTTCTTTAGGAAATGGAGAAATTACCCCTGGAGAAAAAGCAATATAATTACTACATCCATATCCTAGAGTTATTTACCTTGTTATGGGGTTTGTTGAGCTGAAAAACAGGCAGTAATTCAGTTACCTCCTATTTTTTCAGTTACCTCCAAAAACATCATGAGACTCATAGAGCAGAACAGGTAACTCAAATCTGTATTTTCTGGTATAGACGATGGTGCACTTTAGACGTTTTGCACTATAGCTATCTAGCGGGGATCGCAAATACCTCAACATACGTAGGACTCAACGCTAATTTGAGCAAAATGAAATCTCACCCAACACCACTGTTCACTTGTGTTCCCCTCCTCTAGGGTCCTGACTGGGAATATATTCCAGTGCTCGTGTGAGATCCGCTGGATACAGCGCTGGCAGCAGGAGGAGTTGGCAGACCTGGGCAACCAAACCCTTACCTGCTGGGAGGACGTAGAGGTTCCGCTGGAGGACATGATCATTCCCAACTGCGGTATGTGCACAGCGGTCATTTTGGGAGTAGAGCTGTAGAGTTTTGCTTTATGAACAACCGTGACGAAAGATGGACTCTGTTAAACGTGACTGCCGGAGCGGCAAGAGTCTACAATGGTTTCTTATGAGAATTCAGGATGAACCTAAAAGCCCTGGTTCCATGTGATAATTTCACCGCAAAAATATTGCCATACAAAAATATCGCCTTATTTTTTGGGCGAAATTCACAATGGACCCTGCGGGGGACACCCCCGCAACCCCTGCATCACTTTTTAATGTGCGTGTGACACCCCCACAACCCCTGCTCCCACATAATATCCCCAATAAAAATATCGCCTATGGCGAACCAAACGGCCATATTTACAGCGATATTTCTGTTGGGGATATTATTACCTGATACCAAAGCCCTTAAGATATAATCAGTGGTAGAAGTGGAAACATTGTGGTGGGGTATCCCATAAGGGCCGGGGTGGGGGCGGAGTTTTGGAGGAGGGGGCGGAGTCAGAGGAGGCGGGGTTTAGAGGGGCAGATCTTGCAGTAGATCTCCAATCAAAGGAAATGGCCAAAATAATAGTTTCAAACGGCACAATTTCTTTCATGCTGCTTCTTTTTCAAACTCCACACTATAAATCAATTCCACTGTAAACCACTTCAATGGGACTCGTGCACTCAAAATATGATATCATTACCACTTGAAAACGGCTATTTCGTGCTGTTACCGAGCCTGCACAGGGCAGATTAGATGCCCACACCTTCGCGGGCCAAAGGCCTTCTGCAAATCACACAAGGTCAAGAGGAGCCCTACACATTCACAGGAGCCGGCACACATTCAAATTTGGCCTCCAAAAAATTCAGCACATCAGATAATAAGTAACTTATCTGAAGGGCTGCATTTTTTAGAGTCCAGGTTTGAATGTGTATTGGCTCAGTGTTTGTTCTTATTTGTATATAACCAAATAAGAACAAACACCAGCGAGACAAAGGAAACGGGTGTAAAATAAAAATTAAAACACCCGAGGGGAGAGAGTACAAAACAATTAAAATACTCTGTGCACAGTCCACTTGCACCGTGGGGCAGATTATACTCTGAGCCCAGCAAGGTGCAGTGCGCACAAAGAGTAATCTTCTCTGTGTCCACAGTGCGCTTGCACAGGGCAGATTAGATCACTGAGAGGCTGAGTCCCCACCTTCGCGGGCTTGGCAATGTAATATGCGTGGTGTCCTGCTGTTATATTATGTTATGTTAACTGCACTTGTAGAGCGCACGGTCGCCCAGGGGCATCATGGCGCTAGAGAGGAAAACTGCTCAGAAAGGAGAAGACGCCATAAGGAGGAGAGCTAAAACAGAATGGTTTTAAGTGCTCTTCTAAAACCAAGGTGGGTAGGCACAGTTCTTAATGCAGAGGGAAGATTGTTCCAAAGTTTAGTGGCTGCTATGGAAAAGGCCCTACCCCCGACCCTCGCATGATTGAATCTTGGAACAACAAGAAGATTTGCAGTGGATGAGCATAGATCGCGTTCAGGGAGGTAGCAGGAGAATTTGGTCTGCAGAAACTCAGCTCCTTGACCGTGAATAGCCAGATGGACAATACACAGAGACTTGAAGTGAACACGCTGGCCAACCGGGAGCCAATGAAGTTGGCGGAGCACAGGAGAAATATGAGCTCCATACAAGGTGCCTGTGGCTAGTCTGGCCGCCAGATTCTGCATGCACTGAAGTCGCTGTATTAGGCCAATCGGCTGCGACAGGTACAGAGAGTTTCAGTAGTCCAAATGAAAAAGATCTAACGCAGCCACTAGAGGAGGGGGGCGAATGAATTCCGGTATCATGGGTAGGACCCTCTTCAAAACCCTGATCTGATGGTGGGTGGCTTGGCACACAGCTGTCACTTGGTTAGACATGGAGAGAGAGGCAGAAAGAATTACACCCAAGTTCTTTACTTTGCTTACCTGACTGGGAAGGGGGCCCAGAGAAATGGGCCAAAAGGGTCCAGAGAAAGGGATCCGGGGGGCAGCCCACCACCAATACCTCAGTCTTGTCGCCGTTGAGTTTAAGCCAGTTCTGATCCATCCAATCGCTGATGGCCCTCAAACAGTCATGAAGACATATGTCGTTGGCATAAGAGTAACAGTTGAGGCCGTGGGCACGGATGAGGCAGACCAGCGCCCAGATATAACGCAAGGCATAGGTGCATACATAGGGGGTGGAGCCAGAAGAGCGCTCATGGCACCAACGTGCTGCTCTGCCCTCCAACTCCATACCGTAGAAGCCCTTTTTTTTCTTCTTTTTTTTAAACAATCCAGCGCAGAGCGCTAATGGCATGCGTTGTTTGGGACTGACTCTGGCCGGATCCCGAGAAGAAGGGAAGGAGGAGGTAAAGAAGACGGTCTAGAGGATCTTCCAGAATTTAAGAAAGTCCTGCTCAAGATGAAGAGGGAGGGGGAGGCTGTTCCAAAGAAGGGAGCCAGTTGAGGAAAGCAATCGTCTTCCTGCCCTCTTTTTAACGAAACGCTTTACACACAGTTGGTGCCAGAAGAGCGCAGAGGTGTAGAGGGGGAATATTTAGAAAATAGAGAGTTGCAGATAGTGTGGTCCCCGGCCCTAGACAGCCTTGTGGATGATGCAGAGGGATTTCAATTCTTTTTTATTTGTATTAATCTGTGAAGCAACCAGTAGCCAGTGAAGACTTTTTAGGGCGGGAGAGATGTGGTCCCTGGGCTTGAGGCCAAGGATAAGTCTTGCTGCCCTATTCTGGATTAGCTGGAGCGGTCGCAGGGTGGAAGAAGGTAGATTCAGGAGGAGGCTTTTGCAATAGTCAAGCCTAGAGAGAACCAGGGCTCGGGTAACATTGAGCTTCTGGGGGAAGGTGAGAAAATGTAGAATTCCTTTGAGCATGAAGAACTAAAACTGGGAATTCTTGGTAATGTCCTGAGTGTGAGGAAGGAAGGAGAGAGAGAGAGGAGTCGAAGATTACTTTTCTGGCTTCAGAAGAGGGAGCAGGGGCAGTGCCCCTGGAAGAAGGCCAGAGTGAAGGGAAGATTTCAGGTGCAGGGGTCCCAATCGGAATGATCTCTGTTTTGCTGGCATTTGAGCCAGAGAACATTGGAAGTGCACCAGGCCTGGATGGCACAAAGGCAGTCAGGGATGATGGAAGGTGCAAGAAGGTCAGCAGGAAGTTAGACGAAGAGTTGTGTGTCATTAGCATAACACTGGAGGGTGTGGGAGAAGGAGATAAGGTGTGCCAGCTGAGTAAGGTAGATGTTAAAGAGCAAAGGTGAGAGAATAGAGCCCTGGGGGACAGCCCAGGTGGAGACGGAAGTAGGAGAGGAGAAGGTGTCCAGGATGACTTGGGAGGAGCGGTCAGTTAGGAAGGAGGTCAGCCAGTCCAGTGCCCGCTCTGAGATACCAAGGGTGTCATGTAGCCTTTGTATGAGGATGGAGAGGTTGACCATGTCTAATGCAGAGGAGAGATCAAGAAGGATGAGGACAGCAGGGGAGTTGGAATGCAGGGATTCAAGCAGTTCTTCACAGGTGTTCAGAAGAGCAGTTTCCTTGCCTCTGGATGCTCGTAATCCAGTATGATTGTCGCGGAGAACGGCAACAAGTTCTGTGTGAGAGTTGAGTGGGGACAGGGCCAACTTCTCCAGCAGTATTCCCAGGAAGGGGGTGATGGAGACGGGGTGGTAGTTTGCTGGATAGGAAGGGTCTGCTGACGTTTTTTTAAGGAGTGGTTGCACAAAGGAGTGCTTGAGGGAGGAGGGGAAAGAACCCGAAGCAAAGGAGTGGTTTACAGAGATCAGCGAGTGCAGCGGCGAGAGAGCTAATGGTGTCCTTGATGGTTCTGGATGAGCAAGGGGAAACCTGTTTGGAAGAGACCTTCATGGAGCGGAGAACTATGGTGACTTCTTCCAGTAACACAAGGTCGAAGGAGGTGAAGGAGGAAGGAGAGTGCTCAAGGGAGGCAAGGGGAGAGGGATGGTTTGGGAGAGTGAGTGACAAGCCTGTTCAGGATGTCCTGAGTTTTGGGGGTGAAGTGAGTGGCGAGTGCTTTGCTGAGGGCCTGAGAAGGAATAGGGGAGGAAGAAACTGCAGAAGGGTTGGCAAGTTCCCTGCAGATTTTGAAAAGTTCAGCCATGTTGTTGGCTGCGCCAGATATCTGTGCCTGAATGTGGGCCCTTTTTCTTGGCACAAATAGAGAGTCTGTTTTGCCTTTGGAACAGGCGGCAAGCCAGTTTGCCAGAGGATGAGTCTGAGGTTTGCCACTTCTGTTCTGCAGCTCTGTACTTTCGTTTCAGGTCTGCAAGTTCCGAGTTGTACCAAGTGTTGTGCTTAGAGGTGGGTTTCAAACGGATCCTTAAGACTGGGGCAAGAATGTCAAGGGTGTTTTTGATGGGCAGGTGAAAGTGCTGAGAGCAGTGTCAGTGGTAGAGTCTGAGTCGGAGGGCAAGGGGGATAAAGGTGGAAGTGAAGGCGGCAGCTGACATTCGTTTCATCGGACGGATGTTCGTGAACGAGGTTGGCAGGGCTTTGGAGGAGTGGTCACAAGGCCATTGGGACCCAAGTGGGAGGAGAGAAGAGAGTGGTCAGACCAAGAGGGAGGGTTGACCAGGGGAGATGACAGAGATAGGTTGGAGTGGATGAGGGTGTCCAGAGTGTGTCCAGCAGAGTAGGTTGGGCCAGAAGGGAGAATGGAGAGTAATAGAGAATGGAGAGGGTTAGAGAGGTGCAGATCACTCATCGATTTGCACACCACTCATTGTTTCACATGACACATTTCTATTATTAAATAAGTGTTCGGTGCCCCCCTATGGAGAATGAATGTGGGTTAAATACCCTGTTCTATGGGATTCCTCCCACTCAGGCGGGTCTGCAACCATGTTTTAGCTCACTGCACTCGTCACAGAGGAGAAATATACATTTCCATATCAGTCTAGAGGGACTCCCAGACCTTTGTTGAAACATTTCTATTATTCACACTCTAATTGAAACAAGTCCACAGAACCATATTCCCCATCTCTATTTATATAAATGCATGCAAAGACCCTTACAAGAAGGCATTGTTAATTCATTTCACGGGCCATAGCGGGGTACCGATCCAGCACTGGCACGTTACCCTCTGTATGATGGCCTGTGGAACGGGTTAAGAATGCCATTAGCACTCTGGGTTACAAAAGCGGTAAGCCGGGGTGTTAAAAAAAAAAAAAGCATTTTCATTCATTGAACGGCATCCCGTTCAATGAATGAAAATGCTTTGCCAAAATGGCCATCATAGTAGTAGAAGGCGGGGCTCCATACAGAACCCCTCATCTATTACCATGGCGGCAGGAAAAGGAAGAGGTAGGGGAGCTGCTGCAGCGATGGCGAGTGGCACTCCCGCCACAATCAGGTAAGTGGGGTTGGGGAGAGGGCTTGGAACGTGGCTATATTGGGAATATCAGCCCGTGTTTCCAGCCACCTGATTGACATGCTCCTACTCGCAGGGGGCTAATTTTCCATACATAAACACGATCAGTCATATAAACTCACACAAATCCAGCTGGCATACTCACATACCATCATCCATGCTTGCATCGATTCCCAACCTCCACTCCACAGTTACACCCATATGTGATTCTGCTCAAAAAACAATCCAACTAAGCCAGGGACATCATTTTGGGGTCACCAGGGGTCGCAGCTGCAACCCCTGTGGTCTTCTTTGCTACCCCTAAAAAAGTGTGTTTTTTGGGGGGTTTTTACAAACCAAAGCTCCTGGGCTGTGGCCAGCACCAGGTGGCTTTTTGTTTCTGTCCATAGTATGGGATGCCGGGTGAGTGCCCTGCTTCCCTGCACTACTCTAAATGAACCCTCCCAATGGTATGTATTTTGCCAACCTCTGAAGCCTGAAAAGTAGATCCACGCAGGTTTGACATGTGGCCAACTTTGCACCAGATCTCCAGATGAACTGGCCTCCTGTTAAATCTCAGTTACCAGTTTAACTGTATCCACTACAGAGTGTAATTTGCTTTCTGACTTTGAGAACATTCAGGCATGTAATTGCTAATTTTACTATAGCCGGTAAAATAAGTGGGTTGAGCGCTCACTGCTGTGATGTGTATGTGAACTGCAGATTTTAGTTTCGAATCCCAGTATCATCCTTCCGAGGTCGATACATGAGTACCAACACAGGTTGGGTGATATTGTATATACATTTGTTCTATATAAAGCGCTTAAGCATGAGTGCTATATAATAACACATCATTATCATTTGGCCTTGGACGTCTGCTTGCATTCACAGTGATTTGGTAATATGGGCCCACACACACTGATATTAACGATACATATGGTGATCCATTCTTGTTTGAAATGTATATCACATTACAGTGATATCGGAATCATATTTTTAGTAGTGTACTTACGAACAATGCTAAGTGATGCCAGTTCCTGTTTTGTCAAGGGGTGAAAGGGCATGTGCCATGGTTTCCTGTGATGTCACTTTGGGATGGGGTCACATGACATCACTTCCTGTGATGTCATCAGAGGTAAAGGGTTGTGTGATGTCACGTCCGCTACCCCTGGCATTTTGGTGAAAAGACGTCCCTGAACTAAGCAGATTAACACACTCTAGATCAAGCTTTGACAAAACATGTCTTATCAGACATAAACCATTTACAAGGTCTTTGCATTTTCAAATTTGATGTATTATTTGGTAAGCAGTACTGATGTCTTCAATGTCAAGTTAAAAATATCAAATCTTTATGCACTTGATGTCATTTTTTTTATTCCCCCATCAGACGTCCCTGAAGTTATTGTCACACATTCAAACCTCACGGTGCTGGAAGGGGAGAATGTGACATTGATATGTACTATTGCGGGAGTCCCCCCGCCCACTGCTGACTGGATCATACCAGATGTGGAGGTCTACTCATCTATTGAGGTAAGGTGACAACTAACAATGGCCAGTTTCATGGCAATGCCATGCGTTATTTAGAGTCAGGCTTTCCTGCCTGGTAGCAGAGGTGGGGCTGGGAGGTAGTGCAGTGCAGTGCAGTAGTGATGTGCAAGAGCTCCAGATAATCTCTGTTGGCAACTTATTTTGGGAGAATTGGATAGTGGCAAGCTGACAAACGTGCTGTGCGTCCCTTCATGTGCAGGCAGTGGACAAAGTGTACACAAAAGTAGTGTAACCTTCAGCCACCGGTTACCCACCACGCAACTCTCTCCAATACTGGGAAATATTTCAGAATTGTACATTGACGGCTTCATAGGATAAAAAATGCTTACTTTGAACAGCTTTTAACATGGGTTTTTTTTACATATGAATACAAATAAAATGTCAGCCCAAATATCTCAGAATTGGCCACTTCGATTTTCAAAATCGACTTTTCCAATTCGGAGTTATTCATGTTTTAAGTGTATTGCAAATGCCCAGAATGAACCTGTATTTTTCATATGGAGAAAATAACTTGTGTGAATAACTTTCAAACCCTTAAACGAGAAAATCTGAAAATATCCATCAGAAATATTTCATGGCGGCAGTCTGTGCATGCCAAATTCCAGAACTGTACAATTACGGCCTCATAGTTTAGAAAATGCCCAGAATGAACTTGCATTTTTCATACGAACTGCACCAAAAATGTATGAGTTTCACAGTTCATATATCTACAACACACGTCCCTACAACACAGCCTCTTACCACACACTCCTACGGCACGTGCTCTGATGACACACATTCTTAACAACACACTCTCTTAAGACAAGATCTTAGTACATACTATACGTGGGAAAATGGGAACGGCTTTTCCGCTGTAAAGTTTGAACTTTTTCATTGAAGTACCCAGAGTTCAGGCAAACAAAATTGCCACTTAAGAGAGAGAATCACTTTGAGTAACTGGTGCTGTGCACCACTAACTCTTGCCCTACAGAAGGTGCTAACCTATCTCTCAGGGGTAAGGTTGTCCCTAGTGTTTGGTGGTGCGCTGCCTATCTAAAAAGTGGGTCGAAGAAATACTAATACTACTTTAAAGTGGGTACCTAACAGAATTGAGTTTATCCTAATTTAAAAGGTGTAGTGTGTCAATGTGAAATTAAAAAGAATAGAACAGGAAGGAACTAACATTCTTTATTATCCCTTCTTCATTTTTCCAGAACTCTAAATGAGAAATAATCAAGGAAAAGACATTTTTGGAAAAAGTTCTGTTAGTGTATCACTGATCAATATTGGATATCTCTGTGTTGTCGACTGGTTTCAGCCGCATTGACCTATTTCATAGCTTTCTTCAGGCCCTTCTGCAACCTTGTTTATGGAAGCATATAATTCCATTCGAGGGTCGGTTGTGATGAATTTAATTCTACAAGACTCTTTTTATGGCATCTTTTCATCCACCTTCAGCGGATTCTGCTGTCTTTCTCATTGAGACAACATTTTGACATACATTTGCTGAAAATAGCTTTCCATTCCGCCAATGGACTCAGCAGCGAGAAAACATGGTTTCCCTGAAATGAAGTAATATGCTTCCATAATCAAGGTTGCAGACGGTCCTGCAAAGCACCAGTGTTCAAAGTGATTCTTTCTCTTATGTGGTATAATTGATGAGTTCAGATTGCTTAAAGAATCAGAGTACCCGAGTGGCCTTATTGTGCTGCGTAAAAAAAAGTGTGTCCCATTAGAACAGTGCTGGCAAATTTGGAGACATTTCATGAGCAGGTTAATGTTCACAAAGGTATTTGGCAATGTGATGTCCGCATGGGCTTTTCCATAAACACTAAATTATCACTCTTTTCGGACAAATTGCAAGAAATTACTCACTTCAATTTTCCAGGATTTTGGCATGCTCCAAGATCTCATAGCCAACTGGTGCACACCAACAAAATCTAGAAGTGAATTCTGAGATAAATTTGAAATGTTCAAAATATATCTATATTTCACACATGTGCGGAACGACCTTCCATTTTTAAGAAAGGTAATTTGTTTTATCTTCCATGTTTTGGTTCTCCACAAAGGATCGCAAACATGAATACAGATGCCACTCACACACTCATAAATAACAAGTTTTGACCTTTGTCTAGGCATGGGGTAGCCATTTTCCAGCCACTGCTGTAGTGGTGTTAAATGGCCATCAATGGTAGCCAGTACAAAATGGCATGACTACCTGGGCCTATGATATCAGTGCCTGGCAAATGTCTAATACTTATGCACAAGCCAAAACTGTTGGCTTTGCCAATGCTTGTTTTTAACAGGAAATAAGTGAAGGCCATACGTGGTGCTTATAAATCAGGTGTCTGTAGGCAGACCTGGTTAAGACATCTTTATTACACCAGTAGCGTGTTTACAACTCCAATTAAGTCATTAAAACTCAGAAGACTGCTTTGAGCGCAAAGTTTGATGGTCATGCTTCATAGGTAGCTCAAAGAGATTCCAATACAATGGGCCTCATTACGACCCTGGCGCTCCCGTAATGAATGGTGCTGGTACGGGAATGGCACCGTTCATTATGGGATGCCCTATTACGAGGTCCCCTTAAGGAATCCGCTCAGAACGTCTGGTCAGACCAGACGTCCTTAGCGGTCCCGCAAGGGGACCAAGGAGCTAATAACGGGCCTGTTATTAACGGGTCCGTTATTAGCTCCCTCCCCATTCCCATTGAGACCTATGGGGGCTGAAATGGGAATGGGGATGGGTTTTTTCAATGAGGAATTACCGGGTCCTCCAATGTTGGAATGGTCCGATAATTCCTCATTGAAGGAACCTGGACCTATAACCCGGAACCCTTATTAAGGGCATGGCTGCCTCCATACTCGTAATGAGGCCCAATGTGTTTAGGGGATTGGGAGGGGCAGGAAGTGAGTCGGAAGGAGATTAGCATGCACATGGGCAGTCAATGGGTGATTAAATCACCAAACAACATAAACAAGTTTTGTGTCCCTCCTCATGTGCTGTTTCTCCCTATCTGTACTCTAATGCAAATGTTTCGGCGTATAGGTGGCGCTTGCCTAAAAACCAAAACTAAAAACGTGCTATCCATTCCCCTGCACCATCCCCTATGCCTATTCCAAACAGGTGCATGGGCGGGTTTTTGGTTTTTGCACCTTGATGTCATAAATCTGCCTGTTGAAGGCAGCACCGAAAAGCTTTTTTCGTCGTGAGGAGATGCGCTTGGAGGGTGGGTGGTGCATGGCTCATTTGATGATGAGGTCACCTTAAGGCTATTGCACAGCAGCCTAGGCACTTGGGACCAAATTTACATAGAGTGAGCAGGCGATTGGCCACAGAATTCTCAATTCCAAATAAGTGCTTGAATGAGGGGTAGATAAAATAGAAGTGCCAAGAGCGATTGGAAGGCCAGGAAAGGCCTTCCTGAGATCGTAAGTGGTAGTGAAGGGGCTGTTGAGTGGAGAAGATCAGGTCAGTGGTGACCTTGAAACCCCCTGCTTCAGGTAGGGGACTTCCTTTTAAGGTTAATATTTAGAACAGAAGGAATGGTAGTTCAATGCAACACTAACAGGTCCAAAATAACTCAAGCTTACAACAAAGTGGTAAAAAACGAAGAGGTGAAGTCAACTTACTGTACACTGAAATTGTGAATTAAAAAAAACACATTTAAAATGATAAAAGGTCCTTTTTTGGCCATTTTTTCTAAAAAAAACAAATCCTGACCAAACACACGTATTTTGTTTTTGCACAGTTATTGATTGGGTATTGACATATATCTATAGTTCTCATCTCAGCTCTCAAGGATGGGCATTTACCCATTTCCCTCTGGTCCATTCTGGGCACAAGGCTGTGGGAGGAGGAGCAAAAGGAGGAAGTGATCCACTTGCATGTCAGCCAGCACCTGGACACAGAAGACTCCAAGGAAAGCTAGCAGGCTCCAGCACTCAGAAGGGCGACCCGGGTGAGGGTCAGGCTTGGTGACGCAGGAGGAGGCAGGGAGGGTGGATAGAGTCCACTCTAGAAGGAGGAGCTGGCCCTTCAGTGGAGCAAGGATTAGAGCTAGGATGCCCTCCGGGCAATGCACGCCACAGAAGCGTTCTGCCAGGGGTACTAGCGAGGGCATGGCTCTTTGCAGATCACGAGAATACTGGGAAGCAATGGAACTCGCAAATAATACTAAAGGAGAGCCTTCTTGTTCCATCCTTCCTGTCTTGCAGCGGTCGGCTGAGCCTGAGATGGAGATCATCTTGCAGCTTTTCAATGTCTCTTCTGCCTTCAACAAGCAAAATATCGTGTGCATGGCTGAGAACGTCGTGGGACCAAGAGAGGGGATTGTGCAGCTGAATGTTCTGTGTGAGTACAACAGTGTTTCATCATAGGAGCAGTTTTGATTCATTGTCATAAAAGACAATGAGTGACTCTGTGGATATTGTCATCCAGTCTCTGAAAAGGAACTGGGAAATGCATGGTTCACCACAAAGAAATTGCTCAATGTATGTATCTATGTATCCATGTATGTACGGGATTTAAAGTGAGCAAACCTAACTACAAAGCAACGCAGGACTCTACAACAGAGGGAGGGGTACATGAGGGGGGATGTTGTCTTGTCAGTTTATGGTCTTCAGTCGTCAATGAAATGATCCTTGAAGGGTCTTCAGTTCTTTTGCCAATTGCAGGAGGGAGGGAAAAGTCGGATGTTGGCAGGAAAGTTGCTCCAGAGTGTGGCAGCATAGCAGGGGAATTGATGGATAGTGGTCTTTTTTATCTTCTGCTTTTTGGATTCCATTTAGGTGATATCTTGCTTCCTAGTGTTGTGGTTAACTATGACTGTGTCTTGGTCATCACGGCTTTGCAGGTGATGCAGGACTTGAAGATGATGAGAGTTTGGAGGGGTAACTAGAGTATTTCTCAAGATGTGGTCACATTTCTTTAGGCCTGTGAGAAAGCATCCTGTGGCATGCTGGACAGCTTTCAGAAGGGCCTGCGTTGTGGTTGGGATACCTTCCAGGTAGGTGTTGCCACCATCCATGTGGGAGACCATCCCGGCCTGAGCAATGGATCTGAATTCTGAGGCAAGGGTAACGGAGCTGATTCAATAGAGAAGTGGGAGATGGTACCGTGCTTTTTGTGTCTTTGGGGCCATGTGTGATTTGAAGGAAACATTCCAATCAATAGTGAAGCGCAGGAACTTTGCACACATTGCAAAATGGAGGTAAGCTGCAGAGATCCATCTCTGTCAGACACTTTTCAACTTCGGTGCATCTGGTGGTGGCTCAGAGGAGGATGATCTATGTTTTGGTAGGGCTGAGTTTCTGGTAGGTTTAAAAAGAAATGTATGCAACAGGTGCAGATTACTTGAACATCCCTCAATTGGGGAGAGCCTGAATCAACAAGGTTCTAACAAGTGAGTGCCTTCACAAAATGTGCACTCAATGAAATAGAACAGGGATGAGCTGTTAAATTCTCCTGAGTAGGAATCAACAGTGCGGATGGGATAGCTACAGTGTGCCCTGCTAGGTTCTGCCAGCAAACTTCATAGATGGGAAGTGCCAGAGAGTCTCTGAACAAAGGACAAGGCCGTTGCCTGCAAACACTCTCTGCAGCTTTGGGCAGTATGCCTTAAAGGACGATGCAAGCCCTGCAAAGAAGCTAGGAGGAGTGCCACAACAAGAATCAGCCAGCGTCCACCTTTTAAGGACATCTTCGGGGCAGTTGAGCCTTCAAACTGCAACCGGCTGCACCACTAACTTTTGACACGCTGCAGTCACTAAAGCCATCCAAGACGCCTTGACCAGCGTTCCAGATCCACCAACCAGGACAGAGACAGTGATTCTTGACCAGAGCCGCCGTGTAGGCCAGCCTGCAGCCGTCCGTCCAACCTCACTTGCCGAACTGCCCGACGCCTGATAGCCACAGCTGTCTCCCATCTCGAACTCTGTCGCAGGAGCAGCCAAACATCCTGTAACTGACTCAAAGCTGTCAAGCATCAAGATCATCTAAAAAAACAGGTATATTGTTATTATGTCCCCCTGGTCCTTCTCCAAAGGCCCCTAATGATGACATTTACAACCCCTTACTCCCTTGGTGCTGAAACCAAATAACCTTGAACAGTTAAGACTGATTGCTGTACCGACTACCCTCCTGTCAGTATCCAGAGGGCATCCCTTTCCTTTGTGAAACTGTCAGTCCTCTGTGTTCCTTTAAAAGGTGGGCTGTATTTTGTAGTTTGTAGTGAGCTACAACCGTCTCTTGTAATAATAATAAAGTAGATATTTGTATACAACCTTGACTGGCCAGTCCCTTTTATTACTGGGTAAGAACTAGATTTCGCCGTGTTGCAACTAACCAATAATCCGCGACTGTTGTGAGGTAAGCCTGCCGTTCTGTCCACATTACCAAAATTGGTCAAGGAAGTTTATAATGTACTTGTATTTCCAATCTGTTCAGATCCCTTCTGGTGTACGAGGTGTGGGGCTGATTGATGATTTGGAAACCGATATTAATCCCTGGACCACTGGTGCCCCGGAAGTTGATTTGTCACAATGATACACAACAAGGCAGAATAGCAGCTTACTTTGACATGGGTAAAATGATATAATAGTAGTGTTTACAAAGTTCAATGGGGAACACCTTCAATCATGTTTTATTCTACACAGGCAGAATAAATGCCCACATTTCAAAATATGGCAGGGGATATGTTGTATACAGAGGCAACTGAAACCGTTCAAACAAAATGCTGTAGACTTTAACTTCACTTATTTACACTGTCCTTTAGACACATAAGGGGGTTATCCCATCAGAAGCTAAGAGGGAATACGGGACAGGTCTCAAGGGCTAAGGTACTCAGGGCAAGTTTAGTCATGAGTTAATTTAGGGGGGTGTAGTTCCTTCCTGCAGAAAAGGGAAGGAAATGAACGATCACCCAGTCATCAGGAGACCCTTTATTTCTTCTCTGGAGCAGGCAGGTGCAGTGAAGGACAGCAGTTGTGGCAGTGTTGTTTCAACCCCGCCACCCCACCCACCCCCCCATACCTGCTGCTATCTGGTACTCAGGCTTTGGAGATGGGGAAGCACCTTCACAATCTGATGTGAGGTGGGGTTCATCAGGCAACACAGCTGGGTCTCCAAAACAGAAGTCAGATCTGGGTGCGGGATAGTTCAGCACCCAGCAATAAGGGCTCAGGGCAAGTTCTAGTTCAGAGCACAACTGGATGCAGATACAGGCCCCATGGAAGAGGGTCTGGAGAGCACAGCATTATGCAACAATAGGCTACCATGGAAGGGGAGAAAAAGGCATGACACAATAGGGCATGGCTCAGTTTTTCAAAGAAATGGGAACACATCAAGGACAGGCTTGGACGAGGGGGTTGCATGAAATGTGTAGCAGGTCCAAAAATGGGGATGAGTTTGCAATAACTCTACATTCTTTATACAAATGAAATATATGACTGGATAGCTGGTGAACGAACTGTGAGACTAGAAATAAAATGATGTAGATCCGAACACGGAAAACAGAGTTACACTGTGTTTTATTATGTAATAGAGTGCATTTATTAATGTAAAAATCCACATATACTTGCCAGGATCACCTCCATGACAGTATAAGGTCCGAGACAGGTATACAGTCCTCCTCCATGTTCCAAGAAGTCAGAAAAACAGCTCAATGTTAAGTATGGGAGATAAACACATGGCAGCAAGAATGGTTTGTAACATAAGGCTTCCATATGATCAGACAAAAAGCAAACACAGGGCAATGTCGGCTCATAGGAGGGGGCATCCTCCTCCTCTTCCACGGGCTAAGAGGTACAAAAAAACATCTCAGTGTTAGAAACAAGAGAAAAACAGGCAGCAGGTAGAATGGTTTGCAAAATAGGGGTTCTATTTATGCTGACAAACAAGCAAACACTGGTGGGGCTGGGGAGACTTGTTGGTTCCGGGGGACGGGTGCGGGGTGGGGGGGTCAGAGTTCTGAGCTGAGGAAAGATGCAGCTCCGGGGAGCAGTTGTCCATTGAAACACAATGCTGCCCCTTCAAAGACATGCTGCCCACGTTGCTCAATGTACATTTGAAACACACCACCTCTCATCATTCTTCTAATTTGAAAACACGGCTATTACCCCCACATTCACGGCTCCTTTGTCACCTGCGCTTAGGGCAGGCTTCTCTTGGCTGCCATTTCTGATCGTTTCTAGCGGGTCACCAACATATTACCAATCTTATTAGTAGCCATGCTGGTATTCTTAAAGTAGGCTTTCATGTACTTGGAACAAGACAGTCTTCTCGATCTTGCCTTTGAAGGGTAGATGGGGAAGTAGTTTGCTATGGATCCCGGGTTGAGCATGGGATTTTTTAATAGAGGCAGGATCTGACTAGTTTTCTGTGCATTGGGGAAGATGTCTTCTATGAGTGAGGTGTTGATAGTGTGGAGAAGAGGAGTGAGAGTGGTATGTGCAGTAGCACCTTGGAGCGTGTCTAAAGCACAGAATGGAATCACAATAGTAAATGACCTCAGACCCAAATAACTGGACACACTCAAAGAATATGGCAAAACGCTACGTTATTGACAGCTCAAATAAATTAGGAAAATCTGGTGCCCATACAAAATGCAGCTCACACACTCTTCATTACTTTTCTCTTACACAAAGACTCTATACTTTGATGTACGTAAGCTATGATGCCATCTGCCATGGCAAACAGTAAAACCTATCGAGGGGAGGGATTGTTTTGGGGAACATATATAACTATAGTATGTATACATGTTAATAACATGAGTGGCTGTCCCTTATCTAGTAGGCATGCCTCGAAATACGTATAATACTGATTATAAAAATAATAACAGCGGATTGGCTTGTGCAACATTGTATAGCATGTCGCTACATAGCCACTCATGACTAATTGGCATATTCTCCCAACCTTGGACATTCGGCTCGCTAGCAGCACATGAACAGAATGAAACCTAAATGCAGAGAACAGCGTCAGACCACTGCCCACATTGGCCAATTAGCCTACCATCTCTCATCAACTCGACCATGAGCCAAGGATTCTCCTTTGTAGTTGGCCTTGCTGGCTGTTTTCTCCTATGGGACTTTTAAGGGAGTCAGGGAACACCACTATCTTTGTCTGAGGCTTAATGAATAGACCTTGTTTTTGAGTCCTGCATCATGTGTCAGTAGACCACGAATGCGGCCATTTCCACCTGTTATTTACTGCAATTTGATTTAATTATGCTGGGTGCTATTGCTCTCCTTGGCCTCTAGAGACTTGATTGCTCTGTCTTACTCGTGCTTTCTGCACTCTAGATTGTCCAATACTTAGCAGTTGCAGATGTTTTTGCTATGACTTAATCTATGAAAAATATGCCCTTCGTTCGTAGCTTATCCTGGTTAACCCCCTTTGTACTTTCTAATTATGTCTTTATATGTCATCTCCAGTTTCAGCCAAACAGATATTCTTTGTTCCTTGCATGAAAACTGTTTTCTGCAGCGTTTCTAATTGGCGGCCCTGGTTTCTCTCTTAGGTTGTTTTGACATGATCTGACATCCATCTTTTCATCATGGCTGCTTTCCTCAAGTTATAGTTTCTACTGCAGCAAGCTTCTATGTACTCATCTATCTTGCGCTTCTGCATACATACATTTGTTGAGCTTCATCTCAGTATAGATGATTTCTTCATCTCTTTATACTTGATTACTTTATTACTTGGATTACACCTTCATTCTTTAAGAATTCTTATATCATTTTGTGTGTCACTGTGTCTTTACAGGTGTCTTTACATCACTTTACTCTCGTCTATTCGCACTTACAGCTCTTCTTTGTCTGATGGCGTATACCAACATCCTTCCACCACTTCAGTGCGAGAGTACATTCCATATGGTTGTCTGAGTGCATAAAGTCTCTCATATATTCGGTGTGATATTGGGACGATACCTGGTGTCATGCAGAGAGTCTTCCTCCTTTGCTTCCAACATGACAGAAATGAGGGGGCCGGCAGTACAGATGACATCATCTGCTCCTCTCCATTTGCATG
Organism: Ambystoma mexicanum; assembly: GCF_040938575.1. Classification (NCBI taxonomy): domain Eukaryota; kingdom Metazoa; phylum Chordata; class Amphibia; order Caudata; family Ambystomatidae; genus Ambystoma; species Ambystoma mexicanum. Next base: position 1,073,519,357 of record NC_090921.1, on the reverse strand, counting down.
TGATGTACTTCAGGCTGGACGCTGTGATGACGTTCTCCTTATTGGAGTATTACAAGAATGTCTGCAGATTCTTCCAGTGTTAGGGTCTTGAAGTTTTACCATCTTGGGACATCAAGTGGTGGTTTGACTGGATCGTCTATTGTGGGCAGGATGTCATCAATGTGTCTTTAGATCTTGTCCATTTTATCTGTGGAAAACATGTAGATTGCATTGCTTATCTCCATAGATTTGGGTACTGTGGGCAGTGGTAGGGGATTGATGCAGACCATGACAGCCTTGAAGAGGGCTCTGCTCTTCTGTGAGAGTTCTGCTATGGATGCTCTGTAGCACTCTTCTTTAGCTGAGGTGTTGAGGGTCATGCAGTCCGACTGGAGGCTTTTCAAAATGGTGAGACCTTCTTGTCAATGTGTTTTTCGCAAGATACTTTCTTGCTTGTAGATTGCACGCTTACTGCTGGTGAATTCTTTTGTATACCAAAGTGTGGTGGTTTGGTTTTATTGGTTCATAGTTTCAATTGTGCGTGAATATTGGCAGAGTCAATTAGTGTGTGGATGAGGTGATTGAGAAGGAGTGAGTTTGTAAGCCATGTTGATGAGTATTTTTTAAGGTGTCAAGTGGACGTTTTTGAAGGCGCATCAAGGTGTCTTTTTGGAATTCAGTTGCCCTTGATGTGGGGTTTTTGAGTGCTGAAGTTTGATACGTGTGGCTGCATGGTCAGACCAGTGAGTCAAACACCAGTAATGCAAGTAAACAAGTGCATCGTAAAGCAGCCAAATGATTCAAGCCAATGTAGGACTGATTTCAAAGGAAACTGTAACACGTTTTCGCAGGTTGTACCTAAGCACGGCTAGTAGTAGTGTTCTCAGTGAGTTACATGTGAAGTACTCCAGGTCCTACAAACCCGTTTAGCATAACATTACTGTAATCATTTACAGAAGGGCCAGAAAGAAGCACTGCCGGACAAATCTATAGCTGTCATTCATCAAAGTTTGTGCAACGTTTTGTGACTCACTGTTCCTAAAGCACAACTATAAAACAGTAGACAGACAGTGCTCAGAATAATTGGACTGCTATGGGTTAGGGATACACCTTATAAAAGTAGGGATGAATTTGAAAGTTTGAGTAGGGATGATGGATTTCTAAGGGGTGGAAGGGGATACCTTCCATCTCTGTAGGTACCACAAGAGTCTTACATTTCATGGTCGGTCATTTTCATAACCACTGGCCACAATCTCAAACCTGTAATTGTATCGTAATCGAAATCTGACCACCCTCTTTCATGAACATGCTCAAAGATCCTGTGTCATATATCAGCCACAACAACAGCATGGAGATCAAATCCCCTTTTGGTTTAAGCTCCAGTGTTCTGCCCCCAGACATCCAATGCAGGTCCTGCTACCCTAAACTTTTAGTGAGAGAGATTTCATGTTTATTCCAGTTGTTAATTAAATAATGGAGATATAATACAAGTTTAATTCCACAAAATGTGTAACACTCTTACCCGCATTTTGGCCTTCGTTGATAATATGGGACTTAATTCAATATCATGTGTGCATTCTACTTTGCTCATGTGTGCTCTAGCCCTGGTGGATGGAGCACGTGAAGGTGATGCTCGCTCAATATAGAAAGGGGTCACCTTGAAACCAATCAACTCCTATTATTGCAAAGTGGTCTTAGATTTCATTAGTTTATTCTGTTGAAATAGTGCATCCCCCATCTCCCTCACACGAGCATCCCCACTACCAGTGCACTGGATATTTAAACTGTGCATCCCACTTGCAAGTAGGGAGCTTTGAATATTTCTAAGATGTTACATTAAGCTAAAATGTCCCATTTTGTAAGGATCAGATCATGACTATATGAGAGTACATTGCGTGTAGTTACTGCCATTATAGAAACTATTGTATTCAAGAGCAAAATAAGAGTCATACTTGAACCAAATGTCATCCTTTTAAACAAAATGATCAATTATACTTTTTAAGAGTATGGCTGTCTGGAAAATTGGCATCTTCTGTGCTTAACCCCTAATTTGATAACCCTTTCTATATTGTAGGAGGACAATCAATCACGCAAGCGAAGGGACAGAAGATGACACAATAATCTCCCAGTGACTTTTACATAACAAACTCAATCATGATGGTCCTCCTTCTAGATAATCAATGGGTGGGGAAATCCCCAAGTAAGCTCCCGTCTAGACCACCATGGTCTTTTGCTCTCTAATCTTATCAGTAAGGCCTACACCCCAATATCAGATAATGAGATGAGTTAATGAGCAGTGCAATAAGCAAAATGCCCAAAACTATGTGTGGGCAAGTCTAAAATCCCCATTATCTGACTACAGTCATGAGTCCATTGTGTCAAGACATTGGAGAATCTGTTTTCACAAATAAAGGAATTTTTGGGGACATTTATATGAACTATTACAGAAATGTCCATATAAAATAAAGGACAATCACTGCTGTTGTTTGTGGTCAAAAGACATTAGCCGGTCACGAATATGCATAATTTTATGCTGGTTATTGCAATATCCACTTTCAAAAGTCCTATGCATCAAACATTACATTAAATCATGCCACCTTAGTTCAGCTTCAGTAATACAAGGTGCATAGTGGCATAATGTGGAGAAAGATCATGCAGCCGTATAGTGCGGAAAGAAGCATAATACTCCAAGGTCCCATGGATGCAAGTCTCCTGCATGCATCACCATGACGCGTAGCCTGTGAATATCTTGATTACTATATTCTCTAATGCAATGTCTTGCTTTCCCTCAGTTCCCGCTGTTATCCTGAGCATGCAGGATGCCGTGCCCCAACACCTCTGGTGCATTCCTTTCTCCGCGGACGGGAACCCGCGGCCACAGATCCAGTGGCAGTTCAATGGCACTGCCCTTCAGGAGAACGAATTCATCTACACCAAGATCCTGGACGAGAGCGAGAATGCCACATCCGTGCACGGCTGCCTGCTCCTCAACAAGCCCACCCACGTCAACAATGGCAACTATACCCTGGTGGTCAGGAACTTTCTGGGCTCTGCAGCTCATACAGTGTTTGGCCGTTTCATGGACAACCCCTTCAGCTTCAATCCTGAGGAACCCATTGTTGGTAGGAACCCGTTTCCCCTCCATGAACTCGCATAGCACTGGAAATATGATGTTGTTTGTCTATGAATGCGCTCAGTGTTCAGCGGAAGTGGACATTTGGAAAAAGCACCAAAAAATAAATGATACGTTCAATATGACATGTATTTAGTATTGTATGCTTGACCCCAGAATCTCCTCTACTGCAAACATCTAACTTGTTGTCTTGTATTCATTTGAAGCCCACCAAACCCAGTATAAAATCATGCATTCTTCTGTTCCCTTCAGCTGATTTCACTGATCCCGGATCTCTTTACTTCTGTTACATGCGCGAGTACATTGACCAAATCATCTTCTCTCGTCCCAATCACTCCCATACTTGACCCTATTGCACCCATTCCTTATGACTACCTCTTCAGGCCACAGACGCATTTAGCCATTAACTAAGAACCTCCAATCTACCTGCTTTGGCGCTACGGAAGTCTATCTGACTTGCTGCATCATCCACTTGCTTTATGTTTGTTGCAACATGAACAACCTGCAAACACCAGAATGTCGGTAACTAATGGTACCTTAGCAAGCGCATACATGACCCTAGCTAATGCAACTTTGATGTCAGGTCTCTCAAACCAACTGTAACCAAGCAGACTATGTGGGTGCATAACCTAATCCCATGCTTACTATTCCTTGTACATGTGTCACACCTTTGTAAAGTACCCAATGCACTGCTTTGTTTTTCCCAGGCCCTTTGAAGAGGCACCACAGCGAGTTAGCGCACACTAAAACAATAAATAGATAAATATTAGAAGTAGCCCCTGAACCCACCTAGAGCTGGAAAGTGAAGACTAAAGCACTTGGTCTAAGATCTGAAATCAGGCGTGGCACTCATTGATCTTGCATTCATAACGTAGCCTGGGCAGAATGCCAATTATCCGACTGACATTGGATGAATAATGCCATGGCAATTCAGCACTATTCCTCCAGTAGCAACAAAGTTATGCATTTGAATGATCTGTAACGGGTTAGTTGGGTGGTTTGATGAGCAAAGTCAGGGAAATGGATTCCAAGCCCTGTTGGAATACCTGCAGGAACAGCATCAATGTTTCCACAGACAGATAATCGGACATCCCTTCCCAGGCCTGCTCATACCCTGTATGGGGTGTACGGCAAGCTCCTGTTCGATAATGACAGTATTGAAATGGCTGCTCATGTCGTATAGTAGAGAATGTACTCTAAGGGGAATGTCTGCCTGGCTGCATCATCTTTAATCCCTTAATAGACCTCCTGGGCTTTTGCCTGCGTTTTCCCTTACAAGACTGTGTTGCTCTTTAAAGAGCCTATCCAGATCATTATGGTATCCATAGTTTTAAAAAGATAAAGTTTACATCATGTTACTATCCTTAGCCTGACGATTGCACTACCTTTCTCAATACATGCATAATTTGCAATTATGCTCACACTTATGCAGAGACTGTGAGGTACCCCTATGTTGTCAACCCAATGAGCTGCCCACAGCGGGCAAGGTCATAGGAGCTCATGGCACAAGTGGGCCGACAATGGGGGCTGTCCTTGCTTCAATAACAGCACAGGGTCTTCTAACGACATGCAACGATGGAGCAAAGCCGCACAAACACATGCCAACACCAGAAATTAGTGGATGCCTCCTGCCAAACGGAAAATTGAAAAGCATACTAAAATATGCCTGCACATTTCGTGTGAGATAGACCAGACGACAGGCTGTGTCACTAGCATGTCAAGGGGAGCATGTTTCGGCAAGGCTTTTGGAGAGGGCTGTTTTTCAGGAGTGTCGGGAAGGTTCACTTAGCACACTCACTCATGTTCAAGGGCAAACATTGGCTGATGGTCCAAGTAAAGGCATATTTTGGAAATATTCCGGCTGTTCAGTTTTTATTCATTGGCCTGGACAACCAGAAATAATGGTAGTCTGATTGGTCTGTAGGCATGTGTCCACTGCAAAGGTGCTCTTCTGGGTTATATCACCCCTATAATGTGATCAGAAGTGGTAATTCAGCACATGCATAGACTAGATCAAGGTGGTCCAATTCCAGGCCTCACGGGGCCGAATCCTGACTGGTTTTCAGGATATCCCTCATTAACATTCAGGAGAAGAAAGGTGCATACATTTAGAATCATCATATGCAAATGCATCTCATAAATATTAATGAGGGTTATCCTAAAAATCCGACATGTTTCCAGCCCTCGAGGCCTGGCATTGGACAACGCTGGAATAGATGCTGTTTTATTGGCAATGGGTTGTATATTCTGTCCATCCTCATTGAAATTCACGAACCCCGCCCTTTGCAACATGTTTCCGTCCAATCAACGAAATTGTCAGTGTCAGGAACCTTCAACACTATTTGTCGATAATAAAATGTAGGATATATCTTCATGTGCTGCTCTTCCGCTGCATAAATGTCGACATTATTAACATTGTTCACATGGTCAGTTGTGCATATTTTGTAGAAAGAAAGATCATTTCCTTAATTCTAACATATCTTTTTTTTAAAATCTTTTCAGTGTCTTTGTCTCCAGTTGGTAAGTATGTTTACAATATACTCAATCAATGAACTATGAGTTGTTGGCCAGAGGGAATTCCTGGGATCTATTTTACATCGCTTCACTAATCCAGGATGCCCTATTGTGCATACTGCAGCATGCCAACCAAGAGTGGTGGTAATCCAGGATGCCCTATTGTGCATACTGCAGCATGCCGACCAAGAGTGTTGGCAACCTTTTTTGGTGACGTTGCGTTCACATGACAACAAATACAGAGTTCTCTTTGGCGGTCATCGAAAAAGCCTCAAACAGCATGTGACTTGGTTTAAAATAGAAAAAGCTATACTTCAAAGGCAGCTGGCGGCTCTGTGAATGATTGCATGTTGGGTTTATTTTCTGTTTTTCACTATAGTGGGCTTCGTTTATTAAATACAAAGTCACCATCATTTTAACATTTACCCCAGTCCACTTAATAAAGTGGAATGCAGTGTTAGTTCCTAGATTCATATATAATCGTCCAATAGCTGCACTTATCAGCCAAAGATCAAAACGAGGCAAGACACCCAAAACCATGCGCGTGCTGGCAAGAGAGGGGAGGAGTCATTTAGAATAACACTTGATTTATGAACACATGCCTCTAGAGAAACAAAATTGCAGAGAACAAGATCAAATCTGAATTTAACAAAAGCGTTGATGACATCGTATTATGTTGATCTCTATTGATGATAATATAATGGCAGCGCTAACTTTTATGACCGTCTGCATCTGGCTATCGAGGTGAGGCTTCTCTGGCACTTGGCCTTATTGGGGGAAGCCCTCGTGTATCCTAAGCGTGTACCACCATGAAGGATGCGGCTTTGATTCCGAGATGTTTACAATTACTGGTGGTACATCTTTAGCAATATCTGAGGCCTCCTAAAGATACCTGCATTTAAAAGAAAGAAAAATAGTTTTAATTCAGACTTAAGTACAATGGTTACATCACAAGGATCAAGATAACTTTTCACAGTCAAGGCATATGCACTAACCGACGCAGAGCACAGTTATTATGCTATGAACAATACAAAAGTTAATTTACAAACTTCAGAAAGTGCTTTACGTGGTATTGTACGAAATTACTGAGGGCAAAAAGTCTGACGCCCAAAAGTCCGACCCCTATTTGTTCGAATATATATATGTGGGGGGGGTAAAGTTAAAAAAATGTATAGGGGTAAGGTGGGGGGGTCTATAATATATAAAACTGACTTTTGGGACTCAGACTTTTGGATTCGGTCATTTCACGCAGGTCCGATTTACGTACATTCCAACTGCCCACCATCCAGTTATTGAGTTACGCCTGATACTGCCCACTTACCTCCACCCAATGTTGATCAACAGGCTTAGTATAATGAGTCAAGCATTACAATACAATTATTCCTGTGTAGGCAACACATCCAATGGGCAACCATTTCCTGTGTCAGTGTGTTCCATGCTGCTATATCCACACTGTCGTCCTACAATCTTCTATACAAGCATTGTGCCACACAGCAGTTTCAGCTATGGCCCATCTCTGGAAGTCACCCCACCATGCCTCAACGTTAGGGCCTACTGCCGACTTCCAGGCCATTGCAATTCTGCGCGTGGCTAGGACGCAAATTGGGTCTTTCATTTTTGTGAGATGTGAAGCTCCTCGGTTGCGTGGGAGCAACCCCAGTAATCATGTCTCGAGGGTGGGGGGCACTCATGCATGGCTATGCTCCTTTGGCCACCCTGTTCGCAATCCCTAATCTGAACTGTTTTATCACAGAGCAGGTCCAAAGTAGAAGGTTTGCTTCATAATCTGTGCATCGTGGACAGCCCAGTCTGTCTGCTCCTCAGAACTGGGATATCTATGGGGGGGTCATGCATGCACTGTGTGTGACATAGAGCTGCATATGTGTAAACCTGGAGTTCCTTGAGACTTTTTCTGTGTAAAGCAGTAACCGCGCCCACTCCGTGTCTGAGTACATCCTGTCCAAGTTCACCTCCCACTGGATCTGTACCCTAAGGTCTAGCATAAGATGTGTGTTCAGGAACAGCTCGTAGAGTCTGGAGACCATATGGCCACCCTCTGGCATATCATATATTGTCTCTAGCACTGGGTCGTTCTGCGTGCCACTATGAAATCCGGCCCATCTGTTTTCTATTTCCCGTATCAGACTCATGTACAATAAAAATTGGCCCCTATGTGTGCCAAACCACTCACCAAGTGCGGCGAAATCAGTCAACTTTCCACTTTAAAGTAGGTCCACTAGCGTGATTGCCCCATTAAATTCCCAGTATCTTCTAAGTCTCCGTAGACAGCCTGGCTGCTTAGTCAGTACAGCAACCAGTGATATATGTGAGGAGTACATATCCTTGATATCTAAGAGCTTCCAAACGCTATGCCACAGCATCTTGCCCAGTGCCAAGAGAAGCAGCACCTGGGTGAAGTGGGCCTCGGGTATCCACAGCACCTCTTTTAGGTAATATCATCGGGCCGAGGACAGCACGAGCGTTGTGTCCAATGACGGGTCATCCACGAGCTATCCTGCAATAAATTGCAGCTGGCCAGCGAGGTAATACTGTTCAAAATGAAGTATTCTGACTCCCCTTTCTCGTAGGTCCTTTGAAGCATCCTGAATGCTATTCTATTCCTGGTCCCACCCCATAGGAATCCCCTAATAGTTAGATCCAATCTGTTGAAGAACCTCTTGGTTACACTAAAGGGAACATTCACGAAGTGGTATAGGAGGCGAGGGAGGAAAACCATTTTCAGGAGGGCTGCCCTGCCTATAATTGACAGAGGAAGTTTTTTTTCCGGAACTCACTAGATGTATCCACTTTATGGAGGGCCACCTGCGTATTGCGTTTATGTGAAGTCTGGAAATCATGCCAGATATTTAATTCAAGGTATCTGAAAGTTTCAGTTCCAACTTGGGAAGTTGCTCGCTGTTTAGTTCCCGCAGGCTTGGAAGTAGGAACCGTCTGGATTTATTGCAACTAATAGTTATGCCTGAGAGCTCAGCAAAGTGATCCAAGACCTCCAGTATGTACTGTAGATTGACTACTGCATGCTGTATATAAAGAAACACGTAATCGGTGTACAATGACACCACATGCGTCACCCCATCTATAGTGATAGCAGCGTCCACATATTCCACCCTCAGGAACACAGCAAGAGGTTCCATGGTGAGAATAAATAACATTGGAGACAGCGGGCATCACTGCTCTGTACCTTTTTTAACTCCCCCACTCTGCAGAGATATGCCTGCCTGTCTTCACTCTGGCCATGAGTCTAGCGTAGACCAGCTTCACCCATTTCAGAACTCCCTTCCCAATGCAAACTGCTGTAAGGTGGCATAGAGCCAGTCCCATGTGACTGAGTCAAGCGCTTTGATGGCATCCAGCGAGGCTATTGCATAGGGATTCTTAAGAGGCATGGTCCTCTCAATAATGTGATGCAGCCTTCACATGTTCCAGGAGGTGTACCTCCGTGGAACATACCCAGTCTGTTCTGGGTGTATCAAAACACTTATTATATTTTCAGTCTGTTCGCAAGGAGGGTCGTGAGGATTTTACAATCCTGATTGACCATTGATAAAGGCCTGTATGAGCCACACTCAAGTGGAGGTTTGTTAAGTTTGAGTATGGGTAATAATGCACTCCTTCAAGCTTGGGGGAAGAAAGCCACTTCATATGCCTCCTCCAGCATCTCCAAGAGTCTAGGCACAAGCTCTTCTGCAAATTCCTTATAGAATTCACCAGGTAATCTACCCGCTCTGGTTGTTTGCCCAATGGTAGGGGCTTGATGGTGGACATCAGCTCTTCTACTGGAAGTGGGTCATCAAGGGTGTTGGCATGTTCCTAGCTAGGTGAGGCAATTTGATCTGGGACATGGCCTCCTTGAGGTCTGCCTTGTCACTGCAGTCATCAGTAGAGTACAGAGCCATCGTATCTAAAGAAAGTGTGGTAGATTTTGGTCTGGGCTCGCCAAGTGGCTCCGCACTGTTTATAGCAGCTATCATTTTCCTTTTCTCTTCATTTTGACACAACAATGCTAACAATTGCCCCAGTTTATCACTTCCCTCATGTAGCTTTTCAGTGTATTTGGTAATGTCAAACTTGCCAAGCCTGTCCCAGTTAGCGATACACCTCTGTTTGAACTCTGTGATGTTTATAGCCACCATCCCTTCATGCATGTTCCTGCATTCTGGTTCAGCTTCTGACCCGCAGAGGGTATGCATTAAATCTCTCCTAATACCAGCAAGCTCACCTATTGAAAAGTATCCCAGAGTGTGCTAAATCTCATCACGCTGCCAGTGTTAGTTTTGAAGGAGTCAGTGATCAGGTCTCTAATATGTTCCCTTAAAGCATCGTCTTGTAATGCTTCATCTCTCAGTCTCCAAGTGGGTATCTGTGGTCTAAAGGATGTTCTTTGTCATGTGACATGGGGCAGGTCATGGTCTGAGATAACTCTGGCTTTATAGTCTGCATCTATAAATTCACCAAGAGTCTTGTTGCCAGTGAATATGTAGTCAATGGGTGTATGTACCACGTGAGGTGCAGAGTATGTGACTAGCCTTGGGTATCCCCGTGGGGAGACGTCTAGATGTCAACTAGTCGGATGTGTTGTGACAAGGAACTTAGGGCTTGGCAGGCAGGGCAGGTTTCCTATGCTTAGTGTCTGATATCTCTATGGCTGGTTTAAGTGTACAATTGAAATCCCTGCACCAGACCCATAAACCTCCTCTATAATGGGACAATCTAGGGTACAAGGAGTTAAAGAAGATGGTGGCATCATGATTTGGAGCATATGTATTGATTATGCATATGTCTCTGTTCTCAAGTAATCTGTGGACTTGCACCATCCTGCCCTCATCTTTCTTAGTCTGCAGTTCTCTAAAAGGTACAGATGGTGCAATCTTAATGACTCCTGTGGCATATGCAGAATGAGTGGAACCGAAGGTCACCCCACCCCCATTTCTTGGCGATCACGTTCTGCCTTTCAGCAGTGAGGTGCATTTCTTGCAATATTGAAACCTCAATCTTGTGTTTGCCCAGATAGGTCAGCACCTTGTTCCACTTCACAAAACTATTAAGGCTCCTCACATTCCAAGTGACTGCTCTCACAACATAAGCCATGAGGTTCTGGAGCTCCGATGAGCTTGCATCACCCTAACAGGGTGCCCTGGGCCCAGCTATGCAGCAACATGAAATTGGGAAGTGGCCACATGGACAGGGCTATAGGCACAATCTGAAAGATGGGCAGTGTCTGCGCTTAGTCGATTGTCAATACATCAGGAGTATAGTTCGAAGGGGGCAAAAGGCAGAATGAACAGAACAAAAGAGGAAACCAGAAGAAAAGAAGTAAAAGTAGTAGGAACAAAGAGATCATTCCCTCAAACCCCTTAACAATAGCATGCCGCATATTCAGGCAGAGTCGCATCTCCGCCCACCCTTCTCCTAACCCTCAATGGTGGTGTGCAGCTGCTAGACAACTTCAAATTGGTATCTTAAAAATCTTAAAAATCTGTGTCTGTAGGTGTGCAGTGGCAGCACTAGCAGGCAGCCTGCCAGGTCTACCCCAACGTCTGAGCTGCGTAGAGGCTCCAACCTCCTGCAATCTTCTAATTATTAATGCAGTTTCGGGCAATAATCCGTGGATACTTCTGTGCCGCAGCTGAGTGCTATGTATGATCATTTGTTTCCCCTCATTGGGAGCGGTGCAATTCCATTCATGTCCATCCAATCATGTGCATCATTAGTGTTCTCAAAGAAGTGGGATTTGCCTTTGTATGGCACCTTGAGCTTGGCAGGGTATATCAGCACGTACCACAGGTTCATCTTGCATGGTCGTTCCTTGGTGGGATTAAACATGGGCATGCATTTTTTGCACTTGCAAAGTTTAGTTCGGGTAGATGGAAAGCATTGAGGTGGCTCTTTGCATCATACCCCCATCTCTGCAAAAAGCGAGTATAATTTCCCAGTCTCTGTAGTTCAAAATAACTCTTTCAACAAGAGGCTGGGGAGGGGCCTCAGGGGCAGGTCTCCTGACCAAGGATCTGTGCGTACGCTCAGCCGCAAAACCCTGTGAGAGCGTGCCCGGGCCTACTTCTTGCAGTAATAGGTTCGCCACATATGACGTGGGGTCACCCCTCTTCCCTTCTGGTAGGCCAAGAATCCTGATATTATTCCTCTAGCTCTGCCTTCCGCATCTTCAGTGCGGCTTTCCAGAATTTTGACTTTATCTGTCAGTTCTCTCACATCCGACTTCACACCAGCTATACTTGTATTTTCCTGAACCTGTGTTCCCGCTGTGCCCAGTCATTCAGCCAATGACTTCACATCCTGCCTGAGTAAGCCGACGTCCACTATGACTGCATCAATCTTATGTTCAAGTGACACCTGCAGGGCTGCAATGGCAGCAAGGGTTCAGGCATCCTCCTGTTGGTCGAGCAGGGGGTGGGTGGTGCTACGGCTGGTTGTCCGTCAATTGGAGTGGTGTTGTTGTGCCCTGCCTTGCACGTGTAGGCTTCCATGACAGTCTGTTTGGGTTTGTCCCTGCTATGTTTCTCTGGCATGACTAAGTAGGGGTGAAATGCCAATATGTGAATTATGACCGTAGTGAGATTATGGGCTCTGTTAAGTCAGAGACACTGGTGCCCAGTGAGTGTATGGGTTGGCGGTCTCCAACAATGAGCCGAGAGGTTTCTAGGATAGACCTGCAGTGCAGGCAGAGCAGTCGGATCATCACTGGCGGTGGAGAATCTAATAATTCCAGTTTCTGCTGGTGCACAAAGAGAAAAGTAGCACAGCAGCACAAACCACCCTCAAGGTAACTGCGGGAGCAGGCAAAGTCAACTAGGGACAGTGACATCCCCTGGGGTGTCAAACTATGTCCATGAAAGATGCAGTGTAATTGGAGCACCCCATGAAGGTTCCAAGGATATTCCCCCACCCAGGGTCCTGGTTCCCGCTCCTCTCCTCTGATGACCGCTTGTGCCGCACTACCAGAGGACCACTGACAAGTTTACATAGTAACCAAAATCACTGTGGTTTTATGCCTATTGAATAGCGGACCATGCAGGAGCTTGGGGAGATTGCTTGTCTGCTGCATGGCCGCTAGCCACACCCCTTAAAGATAAATGCATATGTCTCAAGACCTCCGTCTTAGAGCTCCGTCTTAGAGCAAAAACATATCTGCATTTACAGATTTATAATGCACAAACTCTGAATCAACGGTGTACTGTACGCAAGGGATCTGCCTGGGGAATCACAGAGAGGGTGTGGTGCTGGCAGCTGAAAAGGGTGAGGAAAGCAGGGAACAGTGAAATTTTGAAGGTGGAGAAATATGTTTGAGCGCAGTAATCAGTAATTGGCAAGATGTTCTTTGAAGAATGGGGCCTTCCGGTCTTTCCTGCAGTGTAGGATGGAAGGGGGCCGTCTAATCTGCAGTGGTAACTTTTTACAGAGGCATGCAAGGGACTGTTTCTTAGGATTTCCCCTCTTGTAGTTCATTATTTAAAGTCTGGTCCTAATGTGACCCCTGGTGGTGTATTGGCCTCCGCGAGATGGTGAGTTTCTTGACCAGGGAAAGTGGCGTATTAGTGTTGACTGCATTGGCCTCCGCGAGATGGTGAGTTTCTTGTCCAGGGAGAGTGGCGTATTAGTGTTGACTGTATTGGCCTCCACGAGATGGTGGGTTTCTTGTCCAGAGAGTGTCGTATTAGTGTTGACTGTATTGGCCTCCGCAAGATGGTGAGTTTCTTGTCCAGGGAGAGTGGCGTATTAGTGTTGACTGTATTGGCCTCCGCGAGATGGTGAGTTTCTTGTCCAGGGAGAGTGGCATATTAGTGTTGACTGTATTGGCCTCCGCAAGATGGTGAGTTTCTTGTCCAGGGAGAGTGGCGTATTAGTGTTGACTGCTTTGTAGGTGATGCAGGCTGTCTTGAACACAACGTCTGCTTGAAGGAGTAGCCACTTCTGTCCTTAAGGATGGGGGTGATGTGGTTGCATTGTCTTAGTTGTCGGATGTGGCGTGCTGAAGCAAGCGGGACTGCTATCAGAGGGGCCAAGATGGAATTTGGTGCTCCCGCAAGGAGGCCTTTCCGTTCAACAAGGTGGAAGGTATGCAGGCTTGGACAACTGTTCTGAAGGGGTACAAAGCTTCATTTTGCGGCGAGGTGTGCAAGCTGGTGTTATGCTGTGTGGGTCATCTTGGAGAACTGAGACATGAAACCATCAAGCTTCAGGTTATTCAGACAGTTGTCGACTTTGGCTCGATTGGTGGAGTTTCCTTGGAGGGTGAATTTGTTTTTTTGTAGTGTGAAGCTTCAGTTATCTTGGAAGGAGAAATGGCTGAGTAACCCATGGCGTTATTTGAACCCCTGAACCTGAAATAGATTTTAAAACCAAAACCAGATCCAAAGATATGCTTTTTACCAGCTGATGGTCAGACTCTTCACGGCACACTTGCATCCAAGTTCTTTGATCAGGAGGAGCATTTGTTATTCTGAAAACAGGTCTAAGATTTGGGAAATAGTTCTATGATACTCTTCTGGATCACTGCCATAAATCGGGCTCCCACTCCCTCTCCACCCCTAACCTTCCTTATAGATTGTACTCCCCTACTGAATCCATTTGGCCATTAGCTGAGACAAATTCAGCTGCATTACAGCACAGTTTCACCCACCACCGACTTGTCCAATACTTAGAATGTAAGCAACAGTGACAGAGCAGTGCAGAGTGTTCACATTCACCTGGGATTTGCTTGATTTTTGTGAGTGTAGACATTAACAATTACAATCTCCCGTAAACATTCCCAAAATATGTCTAATCTGAGCTGAGGAGATGGCCTATGCTTAGAGTAGCAACATAACATGAATTGATTTTTCTTAATTATGTGGATGAAAGAGCTTGTTTTTCAATCCAGAATAGCAGCCCCAGGTCCTGTCCTTCCCCGATACTATGTCTTAATCAGTTGCGGGGGCCATCTTTGTATGGGCAAGTGATGTTGTATACTTGTATTGGTTTGTCCCAAATACTATCTTCTAGTCACATAATAAATGGGAGAAAACATATTGCAAATGTGTTCCATTGTTTTTCCGCTTCCTCCTCTTTCTGGTATTCAAGGAGTAGGAAACATGGAGGGAAGTCCGCACTACTGCGTGTTTTCTCACCTTTTGCGGGGAGTTCTCATGACTCTCTGCAGCGGCAGGATTCTGACGGACTTTGCCAGCTTTTTTAGTACCTGCTAAACAGCTGGCGGAATCCTACAGGATCAATTGTAATGACAACCGCCATGTTTTTTCATGGCATTTGCCATTACTGGCATTTGCCATGTGCGCAGTGTACGGATCCCGCCAAGGTCCATTTGGATTATCTGCATGGAAAGGACCCAGGCATGGCAACCTGGGCTCCGTCCGGATTCACTGCTCCATGTGGATATCCAGGTGAATCGCGCAGAGATCCCCACCCACCACGGAGGCAAATGCGGACGTGCACTCTCTGCTGTATTCTTTGCCCAGAGAAGAATTAAGCTGTTAGTGTGATAGGCTACCTTTTTGTCAGATCTCTGGTTATTGGTGATGTGACCATTTTGGACAACACATCTTTGCCATTGTCGCTAATAGAGATAACAGCTGCTGGACCCCAAGCACCTCCTGTGTGAACATCCTCTCTGTACACATGTCCTGATCAGACCCCTGCTCCCTTGCTTATCGCCTCTTGTACACGTGGGAGTTGAAGAAGGAGCTTTTTTATTGGGAACAACATATTCTGATTGCTTCGCACATAATGTCATCTCATTTTATTAAGCTCCTGAGATTGCATTTGCGAGCTCTGCACAGTGTTAGAGCAGGCAGGGGCCCTGCACAAATATATGACATGCTATTTGTGCATTTGGCAAGTGCTGCGCAAAAGTGGCTAATACAATTGAGAACTCAATTCTTCTGTATAATATCAATCAGCTCCACTTCTGACATGGCAAGTACATTAAGAAACGATTCATTTGAGCACTATGCCAGGCTGAAAGATACCATCCAACGGGGTATTAATAGGACTGGGTATTCTCAGGCAATGGTCAGCCATACAAACAGGTTTGCTTTAAATCTGTGCGTACATTCTTAAAAGAAATGAAATGCATCCAAGATGTTACCTGATACAAATATGACATCATGCATGCTCTGTGTCATTCTGCTTAGAGTTTATTTGTAATACTCCGGGATAGCATCATTTTTTGAACATTTGATTATTATGCTGTATTTTCACCACCAGGCGGGAGCAACAGCACCTTTGGCAACAGCGTGGAAGCAGTGGACGAGCACACCTTTGGAGTGAGTAGTGAGAGTGGCAAGTGTAGTTGCCTGCACGCGTGCCTGTGTCTTTGCAAAGCCAGGATGTGATATGTGTAATAATCAGACTTGCAGTGCCATTACATGGTGCCAAAAATGTAGATCAAATTATGTAATCCCTTTACTTTCTTTTTTTATGATGCAGCTTTATTGACTTTTTTTTTGCAAGAACAGAAACAAAGCACAGTACGGCCAGATAAAAAGACATAAGCAAGAAATTGCAGAACCACTTTGGTAATGGCCTCCCATATCACCCCCTGTAGGTGTTCTCCCTCCAACCCCAAAACATATTAACCCTGCCCTCTGACCCTGGGCAAACCAGAAATATTAATTTTCATCCCCTCGTCAGCACATGAAAGCCTGACTTTCCTCCAAACTCCTTTACCATAGACTGTCTTCCCCACTTGCACACTGCGTGTCACCTTCCTCCCCCCACATTCTCCACATTCTTCTCAGTCCCAGTCCAGGCCCCCCATTTCCTGATGTTTGATCACCCGGCATGTATTTAGCTCGAAACTCGCCCACTCGGGTTCGAGATTTCGAGATTCCCTCGGTTCTCGTGTATCGCAGCTGTGATCCTTTCCAGCACATATATGTTCCTGCCCACGTTTATCCATTCATTCTTGCACGGGAGCAATAGCTTTTCCCAGTGCATCGCTAAGCATGCTTCTTCCCACTAACAACAGAAAATGTGGTAAACGTGGAAGACTAGTATATTCCCCCTCGTTGCCTTCCAGACCAAACAAAGCCAGCAACGGCGACTTAGCTCTGAAGACCCCATCCAGCTCTTTGATCCACCCGAGAACCTCATCCCAGTAAATTTTAACGCTCTCACAGCCCCACCACATGTGCCAGTAATTAGCCCGCTCACTGCATCCATGCCAGCGAAGTGGGCTCACATTAGGAAACATCCTGGAAGAGCGGATCGGGTCGTACTGCCATCTGTGCAGCAATTTTATCGCATGAAGTACATACTGGCATGCAATGGAGACCCTGAATGTCTTACCACACATTATATGCCATTGCGCACCATCAAGTTGAAGACCCAAGTCCCTCTGCTACCTGGTCCAGAGCTTTTCAATTGTCCCCCTACCAACTTCCATCACTGCGCCGGATAAGGAAGAAATTAGACCTCTCATTTCCCACACACGTCTAAGACCTTTTCTAAGGGGGTGAGCTCTCTTTGCACCATTTCCCCTGCATATTGTAGCCTGACTAGCCCCTTCAACTGCAGGTATGAGAAGACGGACACCTCCCCTATTCCCAGCTCCTTCTCCAAATCCACTATGGAGATAAACTGACCATCCCTCCACAGCTGGCCCACCCGCGTCAGCCCCGCCTCAAACCAGTTCTGAAATCTATCCAGATTATGATTCTGAATCTGGTCCCTCACTCCCGGTGCCCACAGATGACTACGCGCAGAAGGCCAAGTCGTGACACCCTTCATCTCTAGGCCCTTCCGCCACATATTTATTTTCTTTTTGCACGTTTATTTGTACAAAGCTGACATAATTACAAGTTTTCAGTATTCCTAGTGAGAACATCATTACTTTTAAAATGTAGTTTTAATGTGTACAGTCCTATCGAACTTTTCACATGTCAAACAAAATTAATTTTATAAATAAACATTTATAGCATATATATATAGCATATATACTTACAATACAGTACAATTCCATAGAAAGGTATCTTAATAGCACCATGTCAAAGCAAGACTTTTTTATACAGTATATTTCATAATATTGGACCATAGTAATTATGCTGAGAATTGCAAAGTGCATTTCTATTTCAGACATGAATTAAAGTTAGTCCAAACATTATAAAGTGCAATGGGCCTCATTACGACCCAGGCGGTAACCATCGCGCTACTAGCGCCAGGGTTTCCGCCGGTATTTTAACGATTCCGCCATGGTGAATGGCGGAATTACCGCCCCATTCCAAGGTTGGTGGGGCGGTAATTCCCCATTCACCATTGGCCCTTCCCCATTCCCATTTTTGCCCCCATAGGCCTCAATGGAAATGGGGAAGGCGGTAGTTACGGGACCGCATATTGCAGTACCATAATTACCTCCAAGGTCCCTTTGCAGGTCCAATCTTTAACGGCTGGTAAAACCAGCCGTTAAGGTAGGGACCCGCAAAGGGACCTCGTAATTAGGCGGTAAGGGGTTAACCCCGCCGCCACCTTTTACGGCGCCGTTAACCCCTTACCGCCTGGGTCGTAATGAGGCCCAATGTGTGGTGGTTTGTCAGCCGTGTTTAACCAATATGACCAAAACGGTTCGCTCTTAATGTTGTCATAGTCACATACAATTTGTCCAGCATGTTCATGTAAATTGGCCCATCTACTGGGCCTTCAGTTAGCACGTGTTTTCCCCTTTCTTGACTATGTTGAAAGGTACACATGTGGCAAGACCGCTGCTTGGCAGGCATTCCTAATTCTGGCTTATACATGCCAAGACAGGCAACTTGTTTATTCCAAGTAGCAGCAAGAATGTTCTCATGTGATGAACACAGCCTTAGGTAGCCCTGAGGGGACCGATACACGTGGGTTAGCTTTTGCATCTCCCCATTTTCTTTTCTAAGTGGGTGTAATTTGGCAGCCAGTCCCACTTTTCCAATTTGTTGACGTACAGTTTTTGAAAGCGGTAGTAATCTTTCCCCCAATTTGTGAAATTATCGTGTTCCTTGCTATGGTGGGGTTCGCCCAATAATTTTAGAAGAGGACATCCTGGCGAAGTTTTGGATTGTATGTGTAGTAGGCCCCTTCTTTTCATCGCCTGCGCTGGCAACGCAATTAGCCCCAGCTCTAGCCTTAGCAGTTCAATTGACACACTCAGGCCAAGACCAAGTATAGCTCTCCAATACTTTCATCCAAGACAGATTGCATCCATACCATATAGTATTGTAGCACAGAAACACTCTTTATACAGGAGGAGAATCCCTTGATAACTAAACTCGAAGCTCTCTCTGACAATCTTTAGAATCATGGCAGTTAATATCACTGCCTTCCTACTCTTCTCCTGGATGAGCTCAGCATAGCCCCCTTCAGTAGTCCATGTAATGCCCAGGTATTTACAACTATATACCTGGGCTACCAGCTGTTCTCTGATTACAATCTTAGGCACTCTTTTTTTCTTTATGCGCAAAACGCAGAATTTTTTTTTTTTTTCATGGCTTTAAGTAAACCATTGGCACAGCATAATTATGCAGCTCCAATAGGGATCTCTTTATGCCTGTGTGAGTGTGATCACAATCATATTGTCAGCATAGAGGATACCGTTCACCTTGGTGTTTTGAAATTTTGGTGGGCAGTTATTCAATTTTGCCAACTCCCGAGCCAAGTCTGCAAGGCAAATAGTGAACAGCAGGGGTGCCACTACACAGCCCTGCCTCACCCCCTACTAGTCTACACAGGTTCTGAAAATGAGGCCCTGCTGTCCAAACGCACCTGGACATGGGTATGTTCGTACAGTCCACGTACAACATTTAATATATTAGTTGAACAACCTAACTTGTCGAACTTGGTCCATGAGAAATTCCGGTAGACGGTATCGAACGCAGCACTGAAGTCTATCATAGCTGCATATAAGTACAGGCCATTTTTCCCTTTCATTTCCTTTATTAGTCTGTCCATTATTTTTAAGCAGTGCGTAGTACTTGACCCTGGTCGGAAGCCCATCTGGAAATTGTCCAGCTCGTGATTTTGGTCTACCCACTTGGTTAGGACGCAAATACCTTCCCTGAGACATCTAACATGGCCAGCAAACGGTAATTTTCCCTTCTTCTGAAACTTTGGTGAATAGGTCGAATAATAATTTGGACCAGTACTCAGGATCATTTATTAGAAAAATATTTGCTAGACCATTTGGTCCGGGTGTTCTCGGTTTTTTAAACTTCCGTATTAGATTCTCAATATCTGTCTTTTCAAAGTGTTAGCTCGTAACCTTTGGTGGTACCAAGTTTTGATTTCACCAACCGTTGGTTGGTTTCAAAGACACGACTGATATGTTGTGTCCACTCGTGTGTGCCGATCAAATTAATAATTTGCTCTGCTTTCTTGGTTTTGCGTTCATTCAGGAGTTGCCACATCTTGCTCAAGTTTTTAGTTGAGGCAACTGCGTATAGATGGTGTCATTTTGCATTTTTATGCAAGCTACGCCACCATTTCACCCACCTATGGTATTTATGTTTTATAGAGGGCATTCGCTTGCAGGATTTATTTAAAGGCAACTGCAAATTATTTATCCTCCGTATTTTCCTTCTTATATCCCTCTTGGCATTTCTAATTCCTCTATTGTATGCATTTCGGTGGTTATCTCTAGAGTTAATTGCAGAAGTGGCCTTAATAGACTCAAAGCGTGTAGTTGTAGTAGAGATCCTGGCCGATATAGCTGATATATTCTGGTTGTCTGCCGTATACTGCTCTTGCATATACTTCAGCATATTATCGTTAATCACTGGGAACCAACTGACTCTGTTGCCACCAGGGCTGACTTCTATGTCTCCCAGTCGTGCCAGTACCTCTCCAGTGGACTTACCATTAACCAGTGGTTGGAGCATGGTGTGATCACTGTGCACAATTTCAGCAATCATTAATTCTCTAACACTTAGGATTACTTCATCGCTTGCAAAAAGGTAGTCAAGGATAGATGTTTTAGCCTCATTTTTTTTATTTGTGGCCTGCTGGTTAGTCCCCACGCACATGACCATTCAGCATGCGGCATCCCCCGTCTCATTAATAATCTACCCAGTACACGTCTTTTTGACTCTTTTTTTTGCCATGCTACTTGTTGAACTAACATAGTCAGTGTCTAGACATTAAAGTTCACATCCGCAATAGGCATTCATATCACCACCTATAATCAAACGCACGCCGTAGTGGCAGTACTAATAACTTGCGCTATTGATTCCATTATTTTAATGTGTGATTACTCTTAGGCGGGTCATACACAGTAAGTATCAGGCAGTCATATCTGCCATTTGTCATACTAACGTGCACTGCCAAACGTAAGGATTTTCAGGGCAAAGGTGTATTGCGGACGCTTTCACACCATTTTCATCCCCTGCCACCAGGCCATGAACTGGTCTTCCCTCCTTTCCTTTTAATGCAAAGGTTTGGAAAACCTGGCATCCATCGACATGTAATTCGATCGTCAGCCAAGTTTCCTGTAAAGCTGGTAATGAGCCAATATCCCTTAGTAGGTGGTTGAACCCTCTGGTGTTCCATGTACAGATAGTCCATCTTCAATCTTTACATGGTTGATTTTGAGCAGTGAGTCCAACCAACCATATCAAGGTACCCAATATGTTCTCCTGTGCCAGGTTAGTAGCAACCTTAGTTAATTGCAAATTATTCAGAGCCTTGTTTGCATCAGGCATTGTCGCAAGAGCGTGCAGCGGGTAGTTGCTACTCAGCTCAGGTTTTTCCCTGGCATCCAGTTCATATCCCACATTCCATGTCCATGAACTTTTTACTGTACTCACGAAACATCTCCACCACTTCTACATGTTTGCAATGAACCCTACTCATTGCATTGCATGTTTCGTGTTCTTTATGGGTTCTATACATTCAAAATCCTTTGTATCCAGAAGCCTTAGTGGAAATATTAAGTGTAATGTGTCGAGAAATTCGATCTGTTGATTTGGTTATTATTGTGCGTGGAGTTTTCCTTAAGCTGATTGGATCTTTGTGTGTCGTTAAGGCATTTGGTCTACGTTGTTTTTTTGTTCCCATTCCTGCATCCCGGGGCTGTCACCAAGGAACTCTGTGTCGTGAGGAATGGCTGGGCCACCAAAGAGTCTTGGCGCTGGACTGCAATATCACCAGGGCACGATACACTGCAACAGGCAGCTATAGATTCTTCTTCTTGTACTGTTAGTTTTTACCCCGTTTCGCAGCCAGCTTGTGAGGTTCCTTCCCATTTGTCTGGGTAGTTTTTTCTCAATAGACCGTTTTGGCTTTCCTTTTTGTTTTGTGGCAGCTACCACTGAGAGCGCAATTCTTTCAGGTGAACCAGTAATAACCACAACGTTTGCCACTTTATTTTGATCATTAATCTTATTTTGGTTTGGATTCCTTTGGCGTTTCATAGCCTTCTTTGTTTTCTGCTGAGGTAAATCGAGGAGTCATCATGTACGGCAATACTCACTTCCCCCACTGTCAGGTTTTGCTCCACTTCCTATGTTTCCACATCCGTTTCGCCATTCTGATCTAGTGGTGCGTGCCCGTCTTCTTGCGCGGCCACCACTAGCAAAGCATCCAGATCTCAATCATCTTCAAAGGCCTGGTGGTTTATAGTACAGGGAGTTACCTCTAATATTGCACCTCACATTTTTAGGAGAACCTTTAGTGGGAATTGGATGGATGATAGTTGTCTTGCATTTCGTTGTATGCACTGTGCAAATCTCCAGTGTCGCGAGAGCTCCTTGTCTGCGCATGCCTGTTGTGTAGATTAGGAGAGGCAGCGAGTCCCTGAGAGTTAGTTGGGTAAAGCCTGCTAGGTGCCGCCTGATCTGTTACCCCGATATCAGGTGTTTGATTTTGTAGCACTTCGCCATCTGACACGGGTGTTATGCTGACTATTTTGTCAGGGGCCAGGGTTTTTTGCAGTGTGTAACATAATTCCAACAAGGAATTGTTATTGTCAATCGCCACCAACTGTGATTCGGCTGTACCATTTCCATTTGGGCTGTTCACCTTGCCAGGTATCGTGGCCAAAACACTACCCTTCTCAGGTTGTTTGTCAATTATCTTGACCTATGTTCCCACCAGAAAAAAACGCAGTACTTTTGCTAGAATTATTTGCCGACTGCGTTTTTCGCAGCAAGCTCGGAAGTGGGCAGGAAACATTAGCTCCCTTCGAAGTTGACGTTTCGGGCCTTTTCTTCTTTTGGAAGGGTACATTATTTCGTAAGTTGCAATTATTGTTCCTTGTTTTCATTTTTCCCGGCATACCGTTGCCGTCCACTGCTCAGATTTCAAAGTCGCAGTGTGTAGTACTTAGTTATACCAGGCACTACAAGCTGCAATCTCCCTGTACTATTTACGGCACAGCCTTGTTCCAATTGGTGGGGTATGTAACTAAGTTAGTTCATGAGGTGTCGATTGTCCTTGTGATTTTCTAATCCCCACAGTCAGTTCAAAGGCTTTTTGCCCACACTCACCGACTGTGGGCTTTTAAGCACCAGTACACGGTAGACTGTAGCCCCTAAGAGCTCCCATAGGTTCCCATTGACCCACACACTTCGCCGTGGTATGGTGCGGCACTCACACCTATGTGCCTAGTAGGCTTGGTGCCTAATTCACGGTCTTGGCAGACTTGACTATTTCTTCGCTAAGCAAAAGGAACGTTCTTGGTTCAATTTTACTTATATTTATATTTCACTGTTGGAAGTTGATTTGGTGGTGTTCTCGTCTCGTCTCCCAAAGACGCAGACAGGATCTAATGTATCTATATGTATCTGTCTGAGACTTCTCATCTCGTCTCCCAAAAACGTAAACAGGATCCAATGTATCTATATGTATCTGTCTGAGACTTCTCATCTCGTCTCCCAAAAACGTAAACAGGATCTAATGTATCTATATGCAGCAATCTGTCTGAGACTTCTCATCTCGTCTCCCAAAAACGTAAACAGGATCCAATGTATCTATATGTATCTGTCTGAGACTTCTCATCTCGTCTCCCAAAAACGTAAACAGGATCTAATGTATCTATATGCAGCAATCTGTCTGAGACTTCTCATCTCGTCTCCCAAAAACGTAAACAGGATCCAATGTATCTATATGTATCTGTCTGAGACTTCTCATCTCGTCTCCCAAAAACGTAAACAGGATCCAATGTATCTATATGTATCTGTCTGAGACTTCTCATCTCGTCTCCCAAAAACGTAAACAGGATCTAATGTATCTATATGCAGCAATCTGTCTGAGACTTCTCATCTCGTCTCCCAAAAACGTAAACAGGATCCAATGTATCTATATGTATCTGTCTGAGACTTCTCATCTCGTCTCCCAAAAACGTAAACAGGATCTAATGTATCTATATGCAGCAATCTGTCTGAGACTTCTCATCTCGTCTCCCAAAAACGTAAACAGGATCCAATGTATCTATATGTATCTGTCTGAGACTTCTCATCTCGTCTCCCAAAAACGTAAACAGGATCCAATGTATCTATATGTATCTGTCTGAGACTTCTCATCTCGTCTCCCAAAAACGTAAACAGGATCTAATGTATCTATATGTATCTGTCTGAGACTTCTCATCTCGTCTCCCAAAAACGTAAACAGGATCTAATGTATCTATATGCATCTGTCTGAGACTTCTCATCTCGTCGCCCAAAAACGTAAACAGGATCTAATGTATCTATATGCAGCAATCTGTCTGAGACTTCTCATCTCGTCTCCCAAAAACGTAAACAGGATCCAATGTATCTATATGTATCTGTCTGAGACTTCTCATCTCGTCTCCCAAAAACGTAAACAGGATCTAATGTATCTATATGCAACAATCTGCCGGAGACTTTCAGCAATTGCCTTCACTGTCAAACAGATTTTGGACAAGCTTTGTGCTGATGACAGTCCGCCAATAGCTTATTTAATGTCAGTATTCAGCTCACCTCGCCGTTCACTGCAGAAGTCTATCAACTGGTGCTCCCGGATACCTGCGGGCATGTTGAGTTCCAGCTGGTGAGGAAGAAGCCAATACGTCCCACAGCACCTTCCGTTGTCTCTGTGTTTCCTCGTTCGGGAATAGGCGTCCCTCACAGGGGTGGACTGGCCTATAGGGAACTCTGGAGATTTCCCGGTGGGCCTCTGCACCCTGGGCCTCTTTTGTGTGGTATTTCCAAATTTTCTCATAGGAAAAGCATTGGGATTGCTGAAAATGTGTCATATGGGGCCACTTTGAACTTTATTTCCAGGGCCTCTTTTGGTCCCCAGTCATTATTTCCAGGGCCTCTTTTAGTTCCCAGTCCAGCCCTGGTCCCTCACCCCGACCACGAAAGACACTCGTGCACACCACTGTGCTCCACGCGCTGTAGGACTGTTTTGAAGATTAGGCACCTCCTCCAAGCTGGGTCAGTAGAGAGTACAGACAGACTCAGTACTCACTGTTTTCATGACAAAATATACTGTTGCACACCACTGTGCTCGGAATGGTGTAGGATCATTTTGAAGATTAGGCACCTCCTCCTCCTCCTCCAAGCTGGGTCAGTAGAGAGTACGGACAGACGCAGTACTCACAGTTTCCAACACAAAACACACTGCTGCACACCGCTGCGCTCTGCGTGGTGTAGGACTGTTTTGCAGATTAGGCACCTCCTCCTCCTCCAAGCTGGGTCAATAGAGGGTGCAGACTGACTCAGTACTCACAGTTTCCAAAACGCTGCTGCAACTGTAAGGACATCATTACAGATTTCCTGGCAAACCTACTTTGCATATCATTCCCAGTTCACATTATTCTCAGTTATTTAATGCCATCATATCCACCTAGCATACCATTGCCAGTCTCCATTATATGCAGTTGGCATAGCATGTCAATTTTCCTGTAAATCGCTTAGCATTGTTTCTAACTAAAATGATGTCCACTTTGTAAATATTTTCCCGGTTCCGTTAGGCCTCACATCATGCCCGCTTTCCATTATGTTCATGTAAACCATCAGCGCATGTCCTTGTCTAGTCTTTACTAGCAGGGTTTTCCTTCTACTCCTAGTGCTGGAAAGAAGGACGGACAATGCTCTGAATGGCAGTGTGGAGCCTTGATTAGAGCAAGGCAGCAACTAGCAGTGGACACCGCAGGAAAGAGAGGACTCCCATGTAATATCTGCTATTAGCTCGCAGCTTGGCTTGCGAGAGCTGGACTGCCTGGCTCATCCTGCCCCAGCTAGCCTGCAAGCAGAGAAGTCTGAGTGGGGGCTCTGACAACACTTCTCTCTGAGAAACAATTTATGGCAAACATATATTACTTGTTATATGCCTGGAGCAAAAACGTACTTTGTACTGGTCATAGTGCCGGTGCTATCACCAGATGTGAACTGCCAGTGAAGTCACTGAATACGGGTACGTTTCAAGCAGTAACAATTCGTATCTTTGGTTTGGGGCTTAATAAGCACACACGCCCCAGCAGACGTCCAGGTGCAATTACAATATGTGTACTACCACTGTTAACATTGGAAGCACCCAAGTAGTTATAATTATAATTGGTTATTTATAACACACTTAATACCCAGAGGTTTCTAAGCACATGCCCAGGGATCGAAACTGTGTTGCTACGCGTTGTCTTGCTTCCAAGGCGAGTGTGTTGCCCCTGAGCTATCCTCCCAAGCTCTGTGCTTATGCTGGTGCAAATCCTATCATTGCAGCAGCACCAAGACCAATCTAAGTCTAGAGCTCGCTCTGCTTTTGTAACCAGAAATTCAGAGCTGTCATAATAGTAGTCCTAGATGGAAAATGCTGATATCTATGTCATGTCATGATACGATAATTGCCATTTTCTACGTCATATGTCCTGGCATGCAATAATGATATGTGTCATTGATATGATCTGATGATGAGTTGGTATAATGAAAGATATGTCATGCTGGCCTTGCTAGGATACTTAATATATCAGGCCATAATATCATGGATTGATATAGCAAGACATGTCATGCTACATCATGTCCTGTGACATACCATGATATGTCATGCCATCTATCATGGCATAACATATAGCCACATGGCATGATATAACTTTTTTGTCATGACCTATGGCATGACAAGTCATGATATATAATGAGATGGTAAAACATATCCTGAGATGACATAGCATTACATGGCATAATAGGCATGTTAGGAAATATATCATGCCATGATATGATGTAACATTACATGACATAATATGTCATTAAATATCATGACATGAATATCATGTCATGTCATGATATACAGAGACATGACATTAGGTATAACATCCCCAGCAACCTTTCACTTTAACATTCCCTGTAATTTCCAGTTTGACAACTCCCCTAGATTCCGCGTTTGATATTCCCAATAAGATTAACATTAATTTTTCATTAATGCTGATATTTAGCTCTCAGTTTTATGTTTCAGTCAATCTTGGCATTCCCAGTAGGCCCTTATTTTGAAATCCCCAGTGGGCTTCCAGTTTACACAATTTGGTATACTGCACTGAAATATCCCAAATCAGACCCAACCATTATGGAAAGCATGCTTCTGGAGAGACACTGGGCTTCATTACGAGTCGGGCGGTCTGGTGTAAAAGTACCAGCACTTTACCAGACCGCCCGACTACGGGTTTGCCTGTGGGGCAAGCTGGAGGTAACCCAAGTGCCCCACCAGCAAAAAAAGCCCTCATTACCAACACCAGCATTGCCAGTGCCGGTATGATGGCAAATCCCCTCCTGGAGTCCTGTGGGACTCCATGAATGGGAATTTACACTGTCATTCTGGCACTCAGATTCCGGCAGCAATGGCGCCGGACCGAGTGCCGGAAACGGTATCTCCATTTGCCGGTATCCTGGTGGCTCTACCGGCAGGGTACCGGCAATGTCGTACTGAGGCCCACTACGTGTGCCGCTCAAACTGAAATAACACAACACATATTCCTATGCTTCATAGAACATTATGGCACGACGCGTGGTGATGTTCGACACCTCTAACACTGAGACATGGCTTTCTGGATATTGAGGACAACATCTGGTAGCTGACCTTGCTTAACAATTGCCACATTATACCTTCTGAGTTCAGATTTTTGTGTCTGATCATGGCAAGCCGAGGACTATAAATTGGATTAGACGAGCCAAAAGTTTACCCCCTTTCAATGCTGGTTCATCAAACAACTGAGCTATCGTACCCACTCTGTGAGGTGTGTTGGAAGTTGAGGTCTCATGTCGATATAAGTACCATTCAGGACCTTGACATTATCAATATTATGTGTAAATATTGCAATGTTCTGAGACAAAAGGCTGGGTACATGTATTAGCATTATTATGGCAACATTCCAAGGAATAATGGCGAGCATGCTCGTTTGGACATGTGGGCGCATTCTCTGACCCAATTACATGCGCTCGGGCGCAGAACGCCATTATCTAAACTTACATGATTTGCATAGTTTGCATTTCAGCGGGGGGGGGGGGTCATAAACAGTGGCAACATGAAGTCGGTAATCCGCAGCAGAGTGATGGAAAGGTGGACATTTTGTGCAGCAAAATAATGGCCATGTTTCTTCAGTGCACTCACATTCATGTCATGCAGCTAAATAATGTCATGTTTTCACCACAGTGCTGTCATTTTGAACATATTTCTCAGTGCGATGTTGAGCACATGATATTCTGGAATAATGGCTGTTTTGCCACACGATGAGCCTCTATTGTGGCATAATGATGGCCACGTTTTGCTGCAGTTTGTTATCCATTACTGGCCACAATGGTGGCCTGTTTGTGCAGCACACTGATCATACGGTCTCTGCCAACATGAATGTAATATTCTGCAACCAAACAATCAAACACTGCACAGCACAATAATAATATTCGGTTGCACATTAAGGACAATTTTTTGTGGCGCAATGGGCACATTTTGCAGCATAATGTAGCCACAATCTGTGGAAAGTGCACTATGTGGTAGAAGGATGGGCTTCTGATATTATCTAGCACATTGGTCTGCAGCCTTCGGCTCTCCAGATGTTTTGGACTTCAAATACCATGGTTCCTCCCCATTGAAAATGCTGGCTGGGGCTGATGGGAGTCGTGTACCTGGAGAGCCGCAGGTAGCAGACCCCTGCTCTAGCAGGACATCATCAATTCTCAGGCGAACAATGATGGTCACAGTTCGTGGCAAATCAATGAACACATTGGTTGATAGAATGTAATGCAATGTTCTGTAGATATGCAGTGTTTGCCCTATTCTGCATGACTGCTTCGATACATGACATTACCTACTGGGTCTGAAATTATGAACCCATTATTACCTTTTGCCCAGTGGATCTGCCAGCACAGTTAAGGTGACCAGACATCCCGGTTTGGCTAGGGCTGTTCTAGTATTTACCCCTTGGTCCCGGCGTCCGTAGAGCTTTGGGAGTTTTAAAACCCATCATGGGATTGGAGGAAAGGGTGGCTATAGTCCCAGTTTTTGACGGGAACTGATAAAAAAATCCTGATATGGCAGGGCCACACTTCCGGCTAGCGTGAGTGCTTTTCACACCCCAATTTCCTTCCCCTTCCCCTCCCTGGCTGCTCTCCTCCAATGAGAGGTGTGTGCTTGTGCACACTCCCCCTGTGACAGGCCACCAACATAGAGTCCTGTTTGTGTTTACTGTAGTCCTACTTCTATATCTATTGCCTGTCCCATTTCTTTAATCTGGTCACCCTAAGCACAGTTAATGTGCTCATCTTTTGGTCTGCTACCACTGGTTCAGAATGGCCGCACTCTGTGATCCAAGAGTCCCAGGGGGACATGTTGCTGCATTATTGCATAAAGACTGGGGACCTGCAAAAGTTAATTCTACATATTTCAAAAATGTACAATTGCTCAGCTTTTGTGTTTTTCAGTGAAATTATGAAACAAAATATTTTTCCATAAATCATTTACGATCTAATATACAATAATGATCCTGACTTTGATAACTTTAATGCAGTTTCTCCACAGACTGTGCATATATGCGTCCTTTAACAGCCACGTTGGCCTGCCATGCTGATTAGTAGTATCACTCAGAGTAGCACAAGCTGTAGGGCTCATTAAAAGAACTATGCTGACTGTGTGGTTAGTGCAAGCATAAGCATGTGCAAGGGCAGCCGCGTGGTGCATACATTCTGCTGGAGCTGATAAGCAACTTCTTACCCATAATTGCTTGCTCTCCACAGGTCTCCGTGGCAGTGGGACTGGCCGTGTTTGCCTGCCTTTTCCTGTCCGTTATGCTGATTGTGCTCAACAAGTGTGGAAGACATTCCAAATTTGGACATAACAGTAGGTGTTGACATCACATCTCTCTCTCTTAGATTCCTTTTTATTCATGTTGTTTTCAGCCACCTCCTAGCTGCTGGGATTTCTCAAAGCCTTCTCAGAAGACCTTACTTTGATCCAAAGACCCTGACATCTTCTCTCATTTCTTAGAGCCTTGGCCAAATGTTGGGTAAAAGGGTGGTTTTTCCAAGGTACTTGCAGGCCAATATTTACAGATATGTGAAGTTGTGTAACACAGGTTCATGGTGGCCCCTGTGCCAAATGCGGTGATGGCACCCTGAGATCCCCACCTACCAGGAACATGCTAAGGACTTGGGCCAAAAAGTGGGCTCCTGATTAGCGGGCACCCCCTGCACTAAAGAGGCTTCTGAGTGGTCCAGAATGTGTGTCCCTTCTAGCTTCTACCAAAGATATGCCGCTCTACTTTTCCTGGGAGATACAACCTTGGGCCCGCACATGTATTCAATGACCATTCAGTTATTGAAATAGACATTTGCTCAACGTTGACTAAGATCTAAATCGATCCGTCCACGCTTGCACATTTTGTTTCCCAACAGGCTGCCTTTCTCAAATGGTGATGCCTTTCAAGAAATAACACCAGGACTATATGCACATACAGGAATTGGCGGTGGTGGGGGCGGGAAAGTTGGGGATGGGGTGAGGTACAGGTTCTGATATGATGCCTGTGGGGGTGGGCTTTTGGGGTCGGATGTCATGGGAAGTGGGTAGAGTCCTGAGGTGGACCTGAGCAGGGTCTGGCAGGAGAGCAGGGCCGCACACAAGATGAGGGAGATGGGTGTGGGAAGGTGATCCCCAAGATTACAGAGCTTTCAGGGGTGACCCCATATTAGAGGAGGATGCAGAGGCGGTGAATGAGCAAGAATTGTGTTTTCCCGCAGTGCCAAAGTCGAGCACAGGAAACCGAGCTTTGGCAGATCTGGCCTGTGGGAAAACAGCATAGATCTGATTTGATTTACTCTATAAGAAGCTTTTCGCCAGTAGCTACACCACCAAGAAGGCAAACTTAGGCTGGTAATCATTGTGGGTTGTTCATGAAATTAATTTTGTAGTCTAGGCCACGCTAATTGCTCAGGCAAATTTGGGTCTGACACAATAGCCAGGCATGCGACTGGGAATGTCTACTTTTGATGGTCTGCTACTACGACAACTACTACTTTGCAACTGTGCAAGTTTATGCTTCTGTGCGTAACCTTAAATCACGCATAAGGCTGATCGGTGGTCATGCTTTTTGTGTGAATCATGAGTAGGTGCTTTAATGCATAGGGATAATATATTCTGGCATTAGGTACACATTTTTCCAGCCATAAGTCCCACTTGCTCCCGGAGAAAGTTTTTGTGAATCGTCCCCATACAGAAAGTTTAAAAGTATTGATACTTAATAGTAGAAATTCAAATCTTTTCTCTGTTTGTAACTGGAACATTGCAAAATGTATTATTTTTGGGGGGTTCTTTTTAATGCGCACTATGCAGCAAAATTGTTTTTCAAGGTGCATCAAGACAAGGGGGGATGGGACTGGGAAGGTCAAAACAAAAAACCAAAACATTCTTAAAAGGTCTTGAAACATTCAGAACGTGCAAGTGCTAAATTGCTAGAGCAGTGGAGTGGGGGAGGAGGGGAAGTGGAGAGAGACAACGCATAAACATTCTGATTAGGTTGTGAGAATTTTTAGAATGTGCAAGTACTGAACATGAAAAAGGGGGAGAGGGGGACGAAGGGAGGTGCCGAAGGGGAGGAAGGTGATACAGACGTGATACAACAGACATGATACAGCAGTAAGTAGGCTCAGTGAAAGTGGTAGGGCTGCAGAGATAGAATGCCAACATCTAGAAAAAAAACGACTCATTGAGAAGGCAGCAGCAGAAGTGATAGGGCTGCAGAGGTGGAGTGCCAGCAACACAGCAAGAATGACATTAAACGTTACACCAGACTATGAGTACAGCATCGAGCTACACTCGATTCAAAGGACCAGGCCTTGGAAACCATGGCAGCAATGTAACGGTATAGGGTAACAGGCGGCTGCAACCACCATCAGAGAACCGCGTCAGAGTTAGTGGAGCAGTCAGAAGTTGTTGTAGAGAGAACGATGCGTGAACGTGTCACATTCAGGATCAGGACAGGGATGGTGAATAAGTCCTTGAGTGCGCGGAGCACATAGGAGGAGAGGTAGCTCCATGGGCCGGATGAATGCTGTGCAGGCAGGAACCAGGACGAAGAACAGAGCGTGGTGGTGGAACAGAGGCAGGGCCGGAGGTGAGGAGGTAAGAACAGGCTGGGCAGACCGGGAATGCAAGGCGCGCGGCCTATGCAAGGTGCTAGGCACTAGGCGCAAGGTGCTAGGCCTAGGCGCAACGCTTACTTATAGGTGTGGGATCAATTGTGAACATAGCC
Source organism: Ambystoma mexicanum (assembly GCF_040938575.1). Lineage (NCBI taxonomy): Eukaryota > Metazoa > Chordata > Amphibia > Caudata > Ambystomatidae > Ambystoma > Ambystoma mexicanum. Next base: position 1,073,487,048 of record NC_090921.1, on the reverse strand, counting down.
AATATATTTGTCATAAGAGACAAAGGTTTTGGCAAATCCAATTCGCACTACCAGAATTTCACTGAATTCTGGCCAATTCTTGAAAACAAGCTGGGTGGAAAATGCTTTCTGTTCTGCCATTGATAAAACATTTATTTGGAATTCCTCTCCAAGTTCTGAGTTTTCAGTAATGATCAGTCATTTGGGAGGAGATGCAGTTTTCAGACTATGATGTCTGAAAGATTGGGATGAAAATGTTATGCTTGACATATCAGTGTGATGGGCACACTGAACTTCCCAAAAGCACCACCCACATATGACAGATCCCTGCATACATGCTGGACAAAGTCCTCGTAGCTAGAGGGTATGGGACAGAGGTCTTCAGAGACATGCCACAGCCTGGTCATCATTAGAACTAACACAACATGGGAGGGACACAGAAAAACCTTTTCCGAACACCCAAACCCTTGTGGTTCAACCTGAAGTGACAGAAAGGCTCCCTTACATAACTTGTAGTTGCCAGTGGCTGAAAACAAGAATTAGTCCAGCAAAAGAGTCCAGCGGCAAAGGAAATACCAAGGAGAATGCAACAAATAAAATGGTTAAGGAATGTAAGGTGTAGCTGGACCTTACTTTCTTTGACTCTTTAAAGGGATATATAGAAAGGGTTCAAATTAGTTCACTAGATACTTCTAGAACATTTGGGGTGATAACAGAAACAAACATACCCCAGCAGGGAAAACGCTAATTGTACTTGTCCAATAGGGCTTTAGTGCCAGAGTTTGAAAATAAAGGGTAACTGCATGGCTATTTTTTTGTCTATGTCAGGAGAAAAGTGTTCAGGAAAATGTCATTGTAGACACAGGTCCTTAGTTGGTTTTGGACTGAGACTAAAATGGAGGACACCTGGTAGAGGTTTGGTTCCCAGGTACATTTACCCTCATATTGGGTGTTTTCATGTGTGGCAAATTTCTGTTGTGAGTGTCGAAAAGTAGTTGCTGATGCAGGAACATGTCTGACTCAATTCTACATTCCCAAGCTCCTGGTCCTGTCAGATGCAACATTTTGTATTTTAGCCCTTGTTGAATCTTTGAATTCTGCGTCTTCAAAACACTGGAATGAAAGCGAAGGTCCTGTCCACCTTGGGTTTGCTGCTCATAGGGAATTGAATGTCACTACGCCTCCATCCACCCGAAGTAGCCAAGTCAATGTCGCCAAATGCCAAGATCGCAAATTGCAGTTTTCTGGAGACAACGACGATTGGTTCCAACAAGGTCCCATCTACATTTGCCTAAGCACGATCTTGAAGAACTCGAGGAGCATTGCAGCAGATCCCCAAAGGAGACATGATGGCTTGCTTTGGAGGGTCTTCACACAATCCTCAACCACAGGAACTGAAAAGAATACAAATGCCTGGCACTGCATCTGAGGGATTCTAAGCACCGGCTTACCAGTGCATAGATCACTCTAGTGACTCCAATCAGTCATGCAAAAGGCCACATTAGTCCTCGGGCCAGGTCGAGCAGTAGAAAGAGAAACTTTATCAGAAAATGAGCTCTGCACACAAAAGAGGTTTTTTTTTTTAAATAAAGTGGGCGACCGCTTGGTTATCCTCAATTGGTGTGTTTCTAGAGTCCAACGTGTGTTATTATAGGTTATTTATAACACACTTAGTACCCAAAGGTTTCTAAGCGCAGAACTGGGGCTCAAACCCGTGGTGCTCCGTGTCGTCTTGCTTCCAAGGCAAGCATGTTGCCCCCTGAGCTATTCTCCCGAGACAGGAACAGGAACTTCCCTGAAATGGACCACCCTCCCACTGTTGCTATCGTGGGAATAAGGGTGATCTCTTGAGGATAGCCTTTCCTCGTTCTGAAATCCCAGGTCGTAGTCCCTGCCTATAAAACATGGCTAGCTACAAAGCATGCAGGGTAAATGTTTAGTGCACGTTTGTCCTTCCTGTTCGGAGTTGACATCTGTTTGTCGGGACAGAGTCATGGAACCATTTTTGGTGCTGGGTCCAGCAATCATTTTGTCTAAGGGAGAAGGGTTGCTAATGGAAAGACATTGCCTTCTTTCCATAGAAGGTGCCCCTTTTGCTCTGATCTGGGAGACACAAAAACTTGTCCAACTTGTATTATAGCATGAAGTGAGCAAAGTCTGAGCTGGGCAATAATCTAAAATAATGTACACAATTAGGATTTAAGCTGCAATTATACCATCATATCTTGGTTTTGTAATGAGGTATTAAATTGTTCCTACTGAATTGTTGAGTCTCATAAGAATTAAAAACTCTGCACTATATATGCAACAACGAGAGTGTAATTATCAAAACGTGAGTTTCATGTTTGTTTAATGGGCCATCCAGGCCCAATTTAAAGCTAGTCTTCAGCACTACGAAATGTGTATGTAATTTGACGAAGAAAAGAGTTGTATACGTTGCTAAACCAACTCCTCACCTCACTTTGGAGGTACATAAATAGCAACTAATAGAGCTTGCCATTAAAATATAGCACCAGGATTGTGGCTCCAGATGTCCTGGATGTCGAGTCAAGACGTCGAAATAAATAAATAATGTAAAGAGTAAAATGAATAGGTTCTGCTGATGGGACTCCTGCGACCTACCCGCTGAACATCCAGTGTTCGGTAGGGCCAGACAGTTTGTTTCTGTTGCAGCCCCTCTTGAAACTGGATGTAACATGTCAAACTATGGAAAAAAAACTTATCTTGGAAAGTTGTACTAACCTCAAAGAAAGAGGGAACTGTGGCATGCAAGCCTCACCCATCTGAAGAGACAGAGTGATGACCGGGAAGCAAGGAGCATCACTGTCTCTCCTCTTCAGAACCCGAAGAGGGACCACACTTGCCACAATTCTCCCGGCTAACCTGTATTCTGCACACAGAGGACCCGGAACACATGGACTGGTTCCCACTGTGTTCTAATTGTCACTATCTCGCACTCTGCACATCTTTAACCCAGCAAGGCAGGGCCATTTTAGAGAAGTATGCTGTCCCAGGTGAAATGTCATTTTCTTTACAGTGGGTCCCAACTTGATGATTGTCGATTGTAAATAGCGCCCCTCTAATACTCTTCTGATGATGGTGCACTATGCAGCCACCTCGAATTTCCTTAAAGTAATACCAGACCATTGCCCATACAGGCGGCAGCTAGGGAAATGGCGATGCTTGAGGTAGACTCTAGGAAACCCAAAGAGGGAATCTCCGAATAGTTTTTCATATGGGACATGCCAGGTAATAAAAGTAAGACGGTGTGTGCTCAGAGCACCTCTTGAGGGCAAGAAGACTAGACCATGGACACAACTGGTGAAAAGTCATGAAGGACCCCAGTTTCCTGGCTGCGATATCATTTTTAATTATAATATTAACCATTTGATAGGAAGCTGATTTCACTGAATCACAACGTTGGTCATACTCTGGAAAGCAGAAGTGCTGTGTGTCATGCAACGAAGAAAAGGCATGACTCAGGTGTGCAAATTACATTCCTTTGTTTTCTTTTCTTCATCGGCCTCTTGCTGGCCATCTTGTGGATCCCTTATACATGTGACACGATTAATGGCTGAGGATCAAAACGTGACAGAGTTTGGTGTTGAGTTGGTTGCGTGTGTACTCTGATCAACATGTGTCTTCGTCGTTCTCTGATAATGAACATGTGTCTTCATCATTCTGTGCTGAGCAGCATGCGTCTTCATCATTCTGTGCTGAGCAGCATGTGTCTTCATCATTCTGTGCTGAGCAGCATGTGTCTTCATAATTCTGTGCTGAGCAGCATGTGTCTTCATAATTCTGTGCTGAGCAGCATGTGTCTTCATCATTCTCTGCTGAGCAGCATGTGTCTATGTGGCTCTCCGCTGAGCAGCATGTGTCTTCATCATTCTATGCTGAGCAGCATGCGTCTTCATCATTCTATGCTGAGCAGCATGTGTCTTCATCATTCTATGCTGAGCAGCATGTGTCTTCATCATTCTATGCTGAGCAGCATGTGTCTTCATCATTCTATGCTGAGCAGCATGTGTCTTTGTCGCTCTCCACTGAGCAGCATGTGTCTTCATCATTCTGTGCTGAGCAGCATGTGTCTTCATCATTCTGTGCTGAGCAGCATGTGTCTTCATCATTCTATGCTGAGCAGCATGTGTCTTCATCATTCTATGCTGAGCAGCATGTGTCTTCATCATTCTATGCTGAGCAGCATGTGTCTTCATCATTCTATGCTGAGCAGCATGTGTCTTCATCATTCTATGCTGAGCAGCAGTGTCTTCATCATTCTATGCTGAGCAGCATGTGTCTTTGTCGCTCTCCACTGAGCAGCATGTATCTTGAACATTCTGTGCTGAGCAGCATGTGTCTTCATCTTTCTGTGCTGAGCAGCATGTGTCTTCATCATTCTATGCTGAGCAGCATGTGTCTTCATCATTCTATGCTGAGCAGCATGTCTTCATCATTCTGTGCTGAGCAGCATGTGTCTTTGTCGCTCTCCGCTGAGCAGCATGTGTCTTCATCATTCTGTGCTGAGCAGCATGTTTCTTCATCATTCTGTGCTGAGCAGCATGTGTCTTCATCATTCTGTGCTGAGCAGCATGTGTCTTCATCATTCTATGCTGAGCAGCATGTGTCTTCATCATTCTATGCTGAGCAGCAGTGTCTTCATCATTCTATGCTGAGCAGCATGTGTCTTTGTCGCTCTCCACTGAGCAGCATGTATCTTCAACATTCTGTGCTGAGCAGCATGTGTCTTCATCTTTCTGTGCTGAGCAGCATGTGTCTTCATCATTCTATGCTGAGCAGCATGTGTCTTCATCATTCTATGCTGAGCAGCATGTCTTCATCATTCTGTGCTGAGCAGCATGTGTCTTTGTCGCTCTCCGCTGAGCAGCATGTGTCTTCATCATTCTGTGCTGAGCAGCATGTTTCTTCATCATTCTGTGCTGAGCAGCATGTGTCTTCATCATTCTGTGCTGAGCAGCATGTGTCTTCATCATTCTGTGCTGAGCAGCATGTGTCTTTGTCGCTCTCCGCTGAGCAGCATGTGTCTTCATCATTCTGTGCTGAGCAGCATGTGTCTTCATCATTCTATGCTGAGCAGCATGTGTCTTTGTCGCTCTCCGCTGAGCAGCATGTGTCTTCATTATTCTGTGCTGAGCAGCATGTGTCTTTGTCGCTCTCTGCTGAGCAGCATGTGTCTTTGTCGCTCTCTGCTGAGCAGCATGTTTCTTCATCATTCTGTGCTGAGCAGCATGTCTTTGTCGCTCTCCGCTGAGCAGCATCTTTCTTCATCATTCTATGCTGAGCAGGGGGATAAGATTGTAAGGAATCTTCGTCGCAATGATTTTGTGAGTGGTTAGTGAGTTAAGACAGATTTATTTGAACAGTTCCCCAAATATGAGCTCAGAGAGACATCTGTTAGTAGTGTTAGCAGTGCCAGGCGTGGTGTTTGTGCAGGCTCAGAGCAACTGGCACAGACCCTATGCTAAAGACTGGCGAGTGAGGGCGCTGGTTCTTTATGTTCCCTATACACCTCTACTCGTGTCCTTGCTCTTCACCAGAGTGGAGTGATCTTGTGATCCTACAAGCCTCAATGACTGCCCAGCCCTGGGCCAAGAATTTCATGAACCTGGAAAAATCAATCATGTTCAGTTTTTGTGCACATCTTTCACAAGGCCAAACACCTGTCTAAGACCCCACAGAGCCGAAGAGTTCACACCAACTGCACCAGGATACAGGGACACTAACAAAGCAAAGAATAGGCAGTCTGGATTAAGAGGTTGCCTCAATGATCCCATCCTCGTGGCCTTTGTCCAGCATTGAAAACATTACATACATTTTATTTTCTTCACGAGTGACTGTTCTGCACGGTTCTTCCGTTTGCTCTGGCCCTCCTCTTCCAGTCTCCTCCCAAATCCCCCCTTCAAGCCCTCACACGTCATGTCCGTGAGCATGACACTGTGTAGATGTGGGCATTTAGACATTTCAGAGAATGTACACTCTCCTTAATCCAGTAGAGTTGCTCATGAGACTACTGGGAAAATGGCCGCCTCTTTGTTGTGATATTAGTTTACATCTCCACACCAACGCAGGGCTCTAAGAAGTGTGGTTTCTGGAGCACTTAGCAAGAATCCACCTGAGGGCAATAAAAGTACGTCGGCGAGGTAGATACATTTCCCGATCTGAAGAGTCTGTAATCACATTGCCCTGCCCTCTGATTCTTAATGTGTACTTGTGTATTCTAGTAAAAACATTCTCACTCCTGCTTTCCTTTCTTCCACGCGGTGAGTTAGCCCCTTCTCAAAAGATATGCACTCCCGCAATCACACCACCCTTCAGGAGGATGTTGCGATGTAATAAGGTTTTTAATAAGATGATGCATCATGACTTGCCGCTCTAAAACCATGCGGATGGATTACTTGGAACTGTGTCCGGCATAACAGAATGCTTGCACGGAGGCAGGGCAATGTGCACAGTATTAGCACTTGGCGACAATCTGCTTAATGCCGCCACAATACACGGCTCATGATCAATTGAGCCGTAACATCAATGAGAAGCATACAAGCCTTGCGTAAGGTCCTTATGTCTTCCATTGATGCCACGGCTCATTTCCATTCATTTGTATAGTGGAGAGGCGGGGCGGAACGCGTCTTGTGTTTACACCACCTCCCTTCCTCTCCGCCATAAGAATGCTCCAGCATTTGCGTCGACATGCATTTTCATTCACCAGCATCAAGCAGGCGGCCCCCATAGGGATCCATTGTACACAGCGTGTACCATTGAAACGAAGCACTCCATGACATGCAAAGAGCACCGGTGCTCATAATGAAAAGTAAATGCTTCCTGGCATGCCAGCTACTCACTTTGCACTGCGGAGTGCAAATGTGAAAGACAAAATGTGTTGTACATGCTTGTACACCGCCTTTTGACCTTTACATTTGCACCTCACTGATGAAAACTTGGCGGTGGTGACCTGGCTACTCCTGAGTGCAAACAGGTCAGGAGCAACATGAGCTCCTAGGTATTTTTATTAAGACAATTATTTAACCAATGCAACTGCTGCGCACAATTGCCCTTGCACCGGTGCAAAGTTTTTGCAATATGGTGCCGTTTCTAAGAAGCCCTGATGCTGGGTTTTTTCTTCCTGGTTTGCACTTTGCTGTGATGCAAGGCATCTGCCTGTTCTTACCTTGTTTCGGTCCTGTGGAACTTCTGCGATTGGTGCATAAGACCAGTCTCCCTGTCTGCGTGGCATTGAGTTTGAGAATCAGAGAATACACATCTAACGAGCCCTGTGTGCTAGTCCTTTATCTTTGTTGCAATGTCTTTTTGTTTGCATGTTTTGGTGTTTTGTAAATAGCAAAAGTGTTGCCTTCTGCCTGAGCCACCGACGCATGTGGCAATGCCAGACAACAGGCACGGATCAAGCAGCCGCTATACACACAGTAACCATAAGTACACCACGGGGTCTGGGCTGGGTCTCCGGTCCCTAGGCCCTTGAGTGGCACCAGAACATGCATACAAACCTCTAGGCACTCAAATGCTCTGTTCTGTAGGCAAGATAGCATTAGATAAGGCTGGGTTTCAATCTGCAATCTCCCAAACGAGTTCATTGCCCTGTGGTCGCCTTCTCTTCACAATAATACAATTCCTTTTGGGGTTCCACTGGTATTGCTTTGCTACGCACTTCCTCGGCACTTTCATCAACTACACCTACGCTACGTTCATCACTTTAGCTGAAACTTCTGTTTAAATGCACTTGAAGGTTTACCACTGACGCCTCAAGGAAGCAAACTAGTGTGTTGGGCCAAAGATGGGCGATTTCTGCAGGATAATAAAACGAAGTCCTAGACGTTGGATTCATGAAATCCCCAAATGGTAAAACAGTCTCTTCGTCCATCATTTAGACTGCATATGGTGTTTCATCCTAGAATTGATGGCGGCTCAGGCCCACTGCTCATTGATGCCGGGGCCCAGCCTGCGCGCGCAGTGGCCTCTGCTGACACTTGATCTTGACTCTTGAATGGCTCACGTGACCCTTAGATCAGAAGGCAATGGTGTCACTCGTGAATGAGTCCTCAGGGGGTAGTTCAATGCCAGTGGAATAGTGGGGTGGGAGGTCAGCCTAGACAATAATCCCACATATTTACACTCTGCTTCGATGAATTTCAATACAAATGTTCACAATGTGCTCTATGTTATGGGACAGTGGGCCTCATTACGACCCTGGCGGAGTGGGTTTACGCCAGCGTTATTCGCGGCGGACCCGTCCGCCCTACTACGAGTTCCCGTAGCGCCATGGAGCGTTTTCCGCCTGGTTTTTCCGGGCGGAGAAATCCATGGCGCTACGGGACCTTGTTGTTAATTACGCCACCGTATTTTACGGTGGCGTAATTAACGCCTTCCCCACTCCCATTATACCCTATGGGGCAAAAATGGGAATGGGGAAGGGTAAAATGGGGGATGGGGATTTACCGCCCCGCCAAGGTCGGAATGGGGCGGAAAATCCGCCAACCCCCATGGCGCTATCGGCAGCTTTCCGCCGTGCTCCATGGTGCATTTTGCACCGCGATTTCCGCCAGGGTCGTAATGAGGCCCAGTGCCTTTTGTGAAAAGATGTGAGGATTTCTAAACCTGATCAAACTTGATAATACTATAAAATTACTACATATACACATCAAAACGTTACATATTTGTAAAAAATCACTTTTGTAAACAACGGCTGCCTTGGATCCTCCGTTTTGTGAGTCAGATCCCGGGAGGCCCAAAGCCCCGTAGATCTCTGTATATATATATATATATATATATATATAATAAAAATGTGCTAAAGGTCTGGTACAATTAGGTTTATCTTTGACAAATTTTGGAATCGAGCTTTAAAAATAATGGTTAAAGGGGTGTTTTGGTGGTAGCGCAAACCAGCAGAAACACATACATTTACCAGTCATGGTACATGTATAAGCATAACTCTGCATGCACTGCTCGTGACCCCACACATGATCTCACAGATGACATTGCACATTATATCATCCATGACATCACTGATGACATTGTATATGGCAGCACTGATGTGTGTAAAAAACAGGCTGCAGATGCACCCCAAACACATCCTCAGATCCCATTGGACATGGCCAGTGGACTCTTTGCCCAGGGCATGGCCTTTGGACATACTCTGAGGCCGTCAGAAAGACCCAAAGTGTCAACTGTGCATGGCCTGCAACCACATCCGCTGTGCACTGTGCCGATAGCAAGTCTTCAGCCATGCCCACAGTACTTATGACACGGGCACCACAAAAACATGCACCATACCCATTAGAGTGACCTGTCGCCATGGTCCATGCACACTGTGTTTGGCACATTGGCTTTGGCAATTTCCTAGACACCTGAAACACACCAACAGTACCCATTAGTCATGGCCTGTGGCAATGTCCATTGGACACGATGCTTGGAGCATGGCCTTCGGCCACCTGGTTCAGGATTGTTCTCAATGCTTGTTTTAATATGAAGCTTCTCTTTTTTTTTATTGGTCAAACTATATATAACCTTAAATAAATACATCGAGTAAACATCCAAAAGAGACAAAAGAAAAGAAGCCGAAAATCCCCCGAAAAACAATCAGTCAAACATCAATAATCAACTATCCAAAATAAAACAAAACCATCAAGATCAAATTAAATTAAAAGGCGATTCATTCATGTTCAATCAAATTCAGAATCAATCTTCAATATTCTTAAAAAATGTACTACAGATGTTACCACAGACGTCGTAGACGCAGTTAAAAAACAATTCCACATACCAAATGGATCTCGTTCATTCAGAAAGCGTCTAAAAACGTTCTGTCTCAAAGACTGCAATGAGTTACAATACAAAAACAAATGTTGTAAGGTTTCAATGTGTGATTTCGCTCAACAAAATCAACAAAAAGAAAGATCCTCATTCAGAGCGGCGTATTTACGCAGAATGTTCCTAGTATGAACGATGTGAAAGCGAAAACGCATTAAGTGCCTACGTATGATCTTATCAGGGAACATCGAGAGGTAAGTAGCTAGAGTGCCTCGTTTTTTGTGGTCACCCCTCAAATGTATCATTGAGGGTTAATGATGAAAATCCTTATCTGTTTGTACCCAGTCTGCGTCAGATAATGCTTGCTTCACTTTGCAAGGATTCCCAGTCAAAACCAAATAAATCACACGCTATCCTATTCAACAGTTTTGCTGATAACCCCTCGATGTCCATCATTACCCAAGACGCCGCCCCTGGCAGATGGTTTAAAAGTCGGAATAGAGAGAATTCTCCACTGGAGCTAAGATCTTACTATATAGGGCTAAATATCTCTAGTGGGCTCTTGCTTTTAGGAAGGTGAGAACGAACTCCTAGCGCAAAACCGAGTGTGAAATTGCTGTAGGGAGTCGAATGACTCTTCTCCAAATCTGGGCCTCCAAATAAGGAGGAATCATAAACCTCAATTCATAGAATCTAATCGTTGGCAAAAAGGGAAAACTTACCATATCTTGCATGAACTCTACATAGCTGATTTGCCAACGTATTCGCCCTTGCATGCAACGGGGAGTGGATAGATGATTCAGTGTTTTTTGCATTAATAAGGAAGAGAGTCTGTCCTCTCCAAGCACACCTACTGTACATGCCCCTTGAAGGGCACTGTTCTCCAAAAATGTTGCAACTGCTTTGTCTTCACAGGATTAATGACCAAAACATGATCCTTCACAAAGATAGAAAATTAATCCAGCAGGTGCTATAAACCTATAGGAGTGCTGTCAAAGATAAGACAATCGTCTGCATAGGCGAGCCGCAGAACACCAAGATGTTGTTATTCCGGAGGTGCCAATGCTTTTGGAATAAGATATGTGCCAATATCGCCATATATAAATTAAATAAGCATGGGGCAAGAACGCACCCCTGCCTAATTTATTGTGCTGTGGCTATTGGACGAGACAGCAAACCGTGCTGATTCAAACACACTTGAATGAATAAAGTGTATTCCTACGAGAAGTCTAAGTAAGCCCATCAGAATATGCCAGCCCTGTAATTTGTGCCAAAGAAGAGAGTGGTTTACAGCATCAAAGACGGCAGTTAAGTCCACCTAGGCCAAATATATTGGTTTATCGCCTTTGGCCGAAGCTGAATGCTGAATACATTTAAGAATGGTTCCATTCAGAGTTGTGCCCATAATTTTTCTGAACCCAGTTTGCCATTTCGAAATGAGCCCCTTTCCTGGGCCCAAGATTCAATATGTGGAAGAAACGTACCAGCAAAGACTTTCGAGTCTGCGTCCAGAATTAAAATTGGCCTATAATTACAGGGGAGCAATCTCACGCCCTTCTTCTAAATGGGATCTCGCGCCCTTCTTATAAATGGGAATTGCATATGCATGTCTCCATGATGGAGGAAATTGCTCCAGTCGGGTGATAAATTCAGATAATGTTGACGAAAGGGGCGCCCAAATAGAAGAATTTGCCCTGAAAAGATAGTCTGAAAGCTGATTGGGACCAGGGGCACGAAACAAATGAGTTCCCTTCATCACATCAAGTAAATTCTCCGGACAAGTATCTAACTCGAAGGGGTCCCTCTTTTGTAGGCAAAAGGATGTAAAATTAGTTGTAGTGAGCGAGGGTGGGGCATGAAGAACTTCAAATGATGAATCCAGTATTCTTCTGAAACTGTGTGAACAAGCCTAGCACCTTGTGACTCATCCGTGTAATTCATTAAAGCCCAAAAGGCCTTAGAGTTTTTACTGGAAAGAGTACTTAACATAAATTCAGAGTCCATTTGAAGCCTTTGGGCCTTTGGGCCCGGGTAACCCATAGTCAGTTGTTGTAGGAGTGGAAAATAAGTCTTGTGCAATTGATTTTCTCGGCAGAGGACCAAAGCCAACTTATTCTTAATTTGCCTATCCCGCCATTGTAACTCTCTTCTCCAGGTAACAAGGATGATGCTACATGCATGCTGAGGCTTTTGACGACCAGACCTAGCAAGCACTGGCAGATAATACACCCTCAACAAAACAATCCAAGTTGTCCACAGAGAGAGAAGCCAATGCTTCAGCCTCTGATTTAGAAGTAGGATTACTCCTAATGGACTCATTGACACGCAATGCAAGGCTAAGTGACCAAGAAACACGATTCCCTAGTGCATTCAAGGAGATCCCTAATCGCCTGAAGTTCTGTTGAGTGGCCCATTCCCTATCTACCAAAACATCAAATTGAGCTGTCAACATGGAGTGATCGCTCAAGGCAGATGGAATAACCTCAAAGTTTACACAATTGGTAAATAACCAATTGTCAACACAGACATAATCAATGGTTGAACTACTTAGGCCATTCGACCAGGTCAGACAAGGGGGGATATCTCCCTGAACTGTACAATTAAGAGCCATTAAACCCAAGCCCATAAACCCATCCTCCGACTCCATACCATTTTTCCACTTTAGTCCAGGCTTAGACCCCCCACTCCCAAGATGACCATGGACAGGTCCATTTCTCAGTTCAGAATTCAAATCCCCAGCCACAATTAAGTGGCTCCTCGGTACACAGTGAAACCAATGATTTAGAAATGTCATCGAGGAGCTCCTTTCTTCATTCAGGGGACACATCCCATGGGGCCAATAAATATGAATAATTATATGTCTATGACCGTACCCAATTTAATTCCTATGGGTGTGGCCATAATGCCAAATCGAATGTCATCGTTAGTAACCACTCTAATATAAGGAGTACATTTCCCAAGTGTGAGTAGGCCACCATGAGGTCTCCCAATTTCCCCTTGATGAGCCGATTGAAAAAGCACCCTATAGCCAACCAGGGCGGGGAGGATGTTAACCATGATTCTTGTAAGGTGATGATAAAGAACTGTCTAATGGTTGACAAGAGATGGACATGATTAAATAAATGACTATTACACCTAGTATTAAATGACAACAATGAAAAGCGATTTATACACAAGGCATGTGGCTTCTCAGCCAAGATCCTTTGAGCCGAATGCGGACCCAGACCCAAAAACCAGGACCAATCCCGGGTTCTCTTAAAACACCACATTTTCCTCTTTAATAACATGATCTGGGCATCCATTGTAACAACATCCGCATCCTGGGCATCCTGGCTTCCTCTCAGATTTTGCCCCCTTTGAGAGCCCTGTTGGTTGCTGACTATGGGCAATAAAGGAAATCAAATCAAAGTCCAAACATCTCAGGCAGTCATATTCATTCACCCAAATATCCATCAATATCTTTGAATTCAAATGGATCACTGCTCGTTCCGTCCTGTGCCCTTCCGGAAAATGAATCCTAGCTAGATATTTTGAGTAAATGCTGGACAAAGCTGGGACTTCTTGCAAAAGGTTGGTTCGATTCAGGGTGACACAGATAGTTTCTGGAATGACACTCTCAATCAAGATCGTAAAACAGTTAGCTGATTGGTGATTTCCACAAGGCGGCTGTGAGAAGTCTGGCTGTTCTGGAACCCAGCCAGCAGGTCCCGGAGGGAAAGGATCCTGGCGGGCAGGCTGAAGATGGTGAGTGGAATGAATTGAATTCAATATGCCCAGACTCAACATGGAGTTCCCCCTTCTTGTGGCTAGAGATTCAGCTTGATGGGATAAGGGGGACAATGCCTCCCCTAAGCCCAATGCCAATCCTTGTGCCTGTGGTGACAGTACATTTTTCCAAGTGGCAGAGTCGACAAAATGATGCGCCTACTGGGAGGTGGAAGACTCCATAGGGTTCACCAAAGAAGCAATTCCAGAACCATCATCCTTTGGCAATCCCACCAAACCAGCTGTGCAATTTGTCATCTGATTGATGATTCTAGACTGTCCGATTATACATGGCGCTGCCGGTTTTGCAACGTTGGTTAAAGCCGCCTTAACCGTTGTTTGAGCCAGTAATGAAAATAAAAAAATTTGTGACACTTGTTTTTGTCCTTTTTTTTGGCGTAATATTTTTAGATTTCCTCACTGGGGGGCGGCCCTTTTGGTCCGCCGTACTAATGCTTCAAAGCATTTCCTGTCTCCTCAAGAGGGGTCATACTCAGAGTGTCAAAAAGCAAGACTCCAGCAGGATACATCAAAGTAATGTGCCAGTAATGTCAGGTCCCAACACACGGCATCGCATACTGACCGCGCTCCGCGCCGGTGTTTGGAATTAACACTAGTAGCTCCACCTCCAGCCAAGGAAACAAAAGCAAGACTCCAGGAGGATACAGAAAAGTAATGTTCCAGTAATGTCCGGTCCCAACACACTGCTTCGCACACCGCGTGCACTCTGCACCAGTTTGAGGTACTTACACTAGTGGTTCTACCTCCAGGCAAGGAAGCAAAAGCAAGACTCCAGCAGTATACAGCAAAGTAATGTGCCAGTGATGTCAGGTCCCGACACACTGCGTCACACTCAAAGCCAGCTTTATAATCTACAAGGCTCATAAGGCCCAAACCACCTTCATCTGCAGAATGGGACACCTACTTAATTGACAATTTTATGTTTTCCTCACCCAGAAGAAGTTTGTGAAAATGATATTGATTTTGCTGAAATAGTAGGTTCTTAACCGAACAATGACATTGACGTCAGTAGGGGATCCTAGGAAGAATGCTTACATCTACAATGTTAATATTTCGGGGGAGGCCAATATTCAGTTTTTTCTTAGTCCATTTTAATACTTTCCATAACAGGATTCAAGCCCAAGAAGACACTCGTTGACATAGTTCTTGGTAATGTGACAGATATCGAATTTTAGTATCGATCCATCTCCAAGTCAACTTAGAGATGTTTTCCCTTTTCACTGAGCCTGATAGGGCATTACGTCAGTTTTAACCCAATTTACTTTGTAACCAGAACATGTTCCAAACTCTTGAGTCGTTTCGAAGATTACCGGTATGCTACTTCTCTGAACCAAAAGAATCAGCGGCTTGCTCGTTTCCGATGTAGGTGTCTTCTTGAGAGTCGGGCACATGCCAGACTCTCAAGAAGACCACATAGCACACTCCCCAATGAGGAGAGCTTCTTGGAGAGGCCATGAGGGTCCCACTGGCCCAATGGGTGCACAATGCTTCAGATGGGTGCTGTAGCAACACCCACTGAGGCCACCACGTGCTCTGTCAGGTGCTTGCCAGGGATGTCCTGATGCATAGTGATAAGGCTGCACTGGGGACCACTATTCTATGTCCATAAACCTACATACACTAACTCCTGCCTCTGTCTGGGGCGGTGGGACTTTGTGAGATATGGCAGAACCTCTGCTCCCTGCCACTTAGAATGAGGACCCATTTTGGGCAGAACGCTAATAGTCTGCATACATTGGTTATGGAAGGTTATGGAACCTGCAATGACCCCAGCCTGGATCCTCTGTTGTTTTGTTCCCTGCAGCATCAGCACCACTTGCAGCCTCTCTGAAGAGGCTTCCATGAAGGAAAGCCTCTGCTATGTGCAATGCTGCTCCCACATTGTCAGACAGCAACGAATGGTCGGCCATTTTTACAGAAAAGAGTGCACCTTGGCGGATACCACAGGTTATATAATTGGTGAGCCGTTGCACTAACATTAAAAAGAAGCCGTGAGTGCCAGCAGTTGTTAAGCAAGTGGCACATACAACACAAGCCCCTAATTGTATTAACTCGGCTGCCACTGCGTCTTCCGCTGATGCATTTCGGTGTGGGGTAATATCCTTCTGACAGTGTAGCAGTGTTGAGCTGCACTCAGTCCGCATTGCCCGGCTCGCGGCAGTGCTGCGTCCCCTGCACCTTGTTGATCGTGGTGCAGGATTTGAATTGCAGCCACGGTTGGCATGGAGTGGGAGAGCAGTAACCGTTGCCATACATGCCAACATTCTCGACCATCTTGGAGGGTGATTTTGAAACAGAAAGCGGGAGACAGGAATTTGCCCATAGGATTCCATTGGGGATTTAAAATTGTTAGGCAGATGTAAGTAAAATATAGCAATATTTGTCATAAAAAAATCAGGAGTCTCCCGCTTAAATCGGGTGGGTTGGCATGTATACCTTGCAGGGGCGGGATGGGCAGTCGGGTGCGGCGTGGGTTCAGTGGGGGAGATTCACTTACCAATAAAGGTACTGACAACAACCTCCTTGTTGTGTCCTTCTGCTCCTGCATGTACCCCCCACAACAGTGGGTGACAGGTGTGGAGGACCCTGCAAAGAAAGCATAAACCAACACGGTCACCGGATTCACAGCGCTCTCAGGTGGCTGGCAGTGGCATAGCGCCACTGTGAGGTGAATGAGATGAGAACAACAAAAGGAAGGTTGTACAAATACAGTATTATGTAGAAAAAAAGTCGGGCAAGTTCATGGAGGCAGCTCATTGCCTGGACTGGACAATGAGGAATTGCTACTGAACACGGGGACACTGTTAAGGAGCCGCGTTGCAGTGAGCCTGTGCCCTACTCTATTTGTTTAATTTGTTATTTTAACTTGTTGTTTTAGCTTGTTGTGTTACCTTTGAACATGGAAACAACCATCCAATCCTCACCGCTGATTTAACACACCCCTGGATTGTGTGGGTGCAGCGGAAAAAGATGTTCGACACCTGCCTAATCACCATAGGGGGGAAGGAGTTTAACCCAGAGAGAAAACAGGAATGTTGCTAAGCAGTCTGGGTGTGGAAGGAAGGAGCATTTCTGAAACATTACCCCTAGTGCAGATTGGAGAAGGAACAGGGAATGCACAAAATATATATCAGGCAATCGAGTGCACACTGATAGAACAATTTGGTCCTTGCATAAACATAGTGATAGAACTTCATTTTTTTTCACGTTCACAGGAGCAGAACGAGAAAGTGAATTCTTATGTAGCAGCTCTGCCCCGATTGGCAAAGGACTGTGAATTTAGGGGTCTGGTCGATAGGCTCATACCAGAACGGATTGTAAGGTGCACCACTGATGAAAGACTTCAGGAGAGGATATTAATGGTAAAGGAACTCACTTTGGAGCAGGCTATAACAATGGCACAACTAGCCGAACAGTTGGCTGCCTTTTCAGTGTCACTGACAAATGCTTCCGGAGGGGAAGTTGACAGTGTGGACAGCAAAACTGTGAGGACACCCGGAGAGTTGGAGAACAGTCCGAAGAGTACCAAGATGCAGTGGAAGATTACTAAATAGTCTACAAACATGCCTCAGTGTTTAAGGACCAAAATGTGGGGACAGCGATCACATTTCAATGAGTGATCATAGCCCCGTGAACAATGTGACATGTGGCAAGTACTGGGGTCGTGGTCATTGGACCAAAATGTGTAGGAGTAGGATGAGTGGGGATGTGAGATGTGTGGTTGATGAATTACACTTTCTCCTTGATGACATGAATGATCTATTGACTGCGACTATAAAGGAAGAAGATATATATGCTCCTTGGTGCATTGAAAAACTTAATGGACATGACCTTAGAATGATGTCAGGTTCAGGGTCCAAATATACAGTTATTAGCAAAGACATTCAACAAATTACAGTCTGTCAAATCTGACAGAACCTGACATAAACCCAAAAGGATATGGGGGAATGTCAATAAAAGTTTTGGGCTCAAAGGAGGTAAAAATCGAGTTCAAAGACATGGACACCCGAAGAACCTTGTCTGTTACGGAAAGAGGTGTGTCATTGCTAAGTTGGAAACACCAGAAATGTTTAGCTGTTATTAGACACAAATGCAATTGAACCAATGATGCTTATGGGAGATGATGTGTGTGAGGAAATTAAAGAAGCTTTTAGCAATGAAATAGGGTGTTTAGAAAACTTTAACCACAAGATTAATTCGGAAGAAATGAGTGAAAGCAGCAGCCCATAAGGTGAGAACAGTGCCTTTACTATTGAGGAGTAAACTTAAAGAAGAGTTAGATAAGCTGTTGAAAGGAGGAACAATAGAACCTATTGCAGCTGTAGAGAGGTATTCCAGTTGTAATAGCTAAAAACCAGATGGTGCAATTCGGATGCGTGTAGACCCGAGGTAACTGAATAATATGTCTCAGATCTTCCCCTGTTTTTGTCCCCCCAAAATAGATGACACACATTGAACGGTTCTAGCCTTTGCGGACCATCTGGTGCTCCTGGATCATACTTTCAGGGGCATCCAACACGTAGCCAACGCCCTCTGGGTTTATGCGGACAAGAACGGTCTTGTTATTAACAGGAAAAAAACACAGATTATGCTCTTTGGTGCTAAACGAATAGCCAGACCCAGGCTGACAGTTCAGGATATTGAGCTTGACTATACTTTGCAGTACAAATACTTGGGGGTCGAATTCGAGGCTGTAATTGGCTTTAAAATATATATCGAAGATTGAACCAGAAAGGCAGCAGAATTGACTGCTTTAAGTGCACAGTTTGCAGGAAGATGGGCAGGCTATTCGTTGGCTGGAATTAGACAATTGTACCTACAGTGCCTGGTCCCGGCTGTTATTTTACGGTCTGGGAATTCCGGTTGATATTGACTTAAAATTGCTCCAGCTGATAGAGGGCACATTCTGGAGGAAACTGTTGGGTTTGCCTAATTGTGTCCCCATGGCCATATAAAGGCTCGAGTTGGGTATTGATTCACTTAAATCTTTGGTCCTAAAGAAGAGATCTATCATGTACATTAAGATGCTGAATGGGCCATCTAATCCTCTCTTGCAAAGTCTAGGAAATTTAGAGTGGAGAATGGAAATGAAATCTAGCTTTAGGAAGTGCATGAACTCCTTATTTAAAGACCTAAATTGATCCCCAAATGGGGAGAAGACTATTACATTCTCCAGCGTGGGTTTGAAAAACTGCTAGATTTGTGGGATTGAAATGAAAATTTTGTACACTTGAGCTTGTTTAAAAGTTATGCCTTTGTGACTGATGTGCTATACACCTTTAAGAAGATGCAACCCTATTTAATTCTATCTCCGTCAATTCAATTGAGGAGATTCATTCTTCTATTACGTAGCAACCGGCTTGCGGTGTTGAGTGTCTTGGGCCCCTCACTTGCTCTGCTGGAACAGGAACATTTCTGTTGTGTGTGCCTTGTCAAGGCACACACCGAATCAGCTAAATATGTTTTGACAGAATGTGTTAGATTGGGTCCAGTTTACAGGAAACATCTGGGTAAATTTGTATACCAACATGACACTATTAAGGATCGATTATTCTGGAAGAAATGCCTAAATACTTATAATATGGGACTGCATATTGCTCTGTATAGAATATGGAAGGTGGTGGAAACACATTTAACCATGGTACAAGAGAAAAGTGCATTTTAACACACAGGTGCCCCGGTTAAATGGGACACACAATGTGACATGGGCATGGTGACTCTGATTACTTACACATATGTTGCTAAACTGCTGAGTTCCTTATCAGTTTTACTGTTGTAGACTGGTAACCTGCTGTTATGTACTTTAACACTACTGATACATTAAATCTAATTGGATATGCATTGTGGTAACTATGAAATTTGACATTGATTCGGATTAATTGTTGATTGTCTGATATTGCAATTTTAACTATTCGACAATTAATGTTAATAAGTGTATGTAAATGATGGTTTTGTTTTTGTGTATTATTATCTCTGTGTATTATTTATTGTATATGTGTAACGTTTTAAATTAAAACTATATCACATTAAATAAATAAATAAATACAAGTAAATAAATAATAATATATGGGTAGATTGACACTCACTTCCGAAGGTGCAAGAAATGATATCTCTTTTGCATGGAGCAAAATACTTTGTGTATAGATTTGTTGAGCGCTTATCACCTAAATTCGAGGGAACTTACCTCATTTGTGACACCTTTTGGTGCTTGCAGATTCATAAGAATGGCCTTTGGTTTGGCATTGGCGGCAGCTGTTTTTCAGAGTGTTGGGATTTTTGTTTGGTAAGATGGTAAATGTTAAGTGTTTCTAGGATATCTTGATTTTCACATCAAATTCACATCAACATGATGTATATTTGAGGAACGTACTTGGCATACTCAAATGGGCAGGATTTACAGTGAAGTTAGGGAAGTGTAAGTTTAAGGTTAGAAAATTGTCGTGTTTAATACATGTTAACAATGACCAAGGTAATCGCCCATGAACCAGTTTAGTAGAGTCTGTATCACCTCATGACAAAGATAAACTCAGAGCATTGCTAGGTTTTGCTGAATGTTACTCCAAATTTGTGGAAATGTTTGCTACTCGCTGAGAGAATTGCTGATGAAGAATGTACCTTTTGATTGGTCAGAAGGCCGTAGCAAAGTGTTTATACAGATAAAAAAGAAAATAGCAAAAAGCCCCAACTTTGAGCACATTTGATCCTTGCAAGAGGACTGTGGTAACGACTGATGCAAGTACTGTGGGATTAGGAGCAGTTCTCATGCAAGTGAAAGACGGGCAGGAAGTGGTGACTGCGTTCACTTCCAGAGCTCTGCAAGGAGCGGAAATTAATTATTCGACTATTGAGTGTAAGGCCTTGGCATATCATTGGGCAGGGAGTCATTTTAAGTTTTTCTTGTGAGGTGTGCAGTTTGTGATAAAGGCTGATGCAAGCCCTTGGTCCATGCCCTAGTATGTAAAAACATGTGTGTATCGCCCAGGATAATCCGTTGGGCATTGTCTTTACAAGAGTAAATATGTTTGGTAGTACATACACCGGGTCTAGGCAACGTAGTTGCAGACTGTTTATCATGACTTCCTATTGAGTATGTGGACATAGTGCCTACTGAGCAAGAGGCCATGATTGAACAGGTAACAAAAGGGAGTGTTTTGGGCTTGGCAAGAAGAGTGTGCAGCTGATGCTAAGTTGATCAAAGCCAGAGACGTGCTCCAATCATGGCTCTGTGGTCCGCTCACTGTGAGTAATGCATGCCTCTGTAGATGCAGAAGATGTCAGGCCATGGTAGGAACACTCCTTGTTGATCCAAATGGACAGATCCTGAGAGTGAAGTCTTGGTGTGAGGTAGATGCCCTGCTTAATTTCACATGTGTGTATTCTATGCAGAATAATGTGAAAGTTGCTGTAATAAGCATGTAGCTATGAATTGTCTATCGTGATTTTTTTGTCACTTCTAACGGATGTCGGTTTGTTGATTGGAGCAGGCACAGGACCATTAGCTGGGCACATGGCCAGTTCAGTTGCTTTTATCATATGCCAAGTGCCCCCGTAACTGTTCAGTAATGCCATCCAATGTCAGTTAATGCCTCATACACATGGTATGGTCGCGATATGTAATGTAGGGCCTCGCATATGCAGAGTGCAACCTAAAACGCGCCAGTAACACCATTCTATGCCTTTTATGCTTTGTCCTGCCTCATTACAAGCAAGGGCTGGGACGTGGCTGAAAGGCGATCTATGACCGCATGCCTGCAACCTCTATTGCCAAATCCAGCCCCCGTGTCACATTCTTTGACGTGGTGCTTCTGCACCCTTTTCCTGCAGGACCCGCACACTACCCCTTTTGCTCTACGCAATGCGCTCTCTTTTTGTTTTCTGCGACAGCCTGGTTCTTTTGCACAGGGCCTGCTGCTTCCACATCGCCCCATGCTATATGGGGGGAGACCCCTACAGCCCCTCTTTTGCTACCCCACTTCCTCTCTTCATCTCCCTTCCATCCCTTCTGTGGATGGGGGGAAATCCCTGCAACCCTTTGTCCCATTAACTCTTCCTCTGCACTAACTTTTCCACAGACCCGACCACTCACGGTGCTGTTAACGTCCCTTCCTAACTTCTGCGCTGAATCATCACGAGGTTGTTCAGAAAAAGTAGACATTGAAATGGGTGGGAGCAGTTGGGAGCGGTGCTCCCCTACTTTTTTGAAAGGTTTTACTGTTCCTATAATTTTATTTTAAAAAGAAACCGTAAAAGTGTAGGAAGAAGTTGAAACTTGCACTTCAGTGCAATGCACTGAACATTCCCTTAAACAACAGCATGTTTGTTTGAAGGTTTCAATTGCGTGTGGGAGAGGGCGTGGTGATGGGTTTGTGGGAAGCCGGGACAGGCCAGCAGGGAACATAGTTCCACTACTTCTTTTCGTACACTTCGACCACTAGCTGGGGAAAAGTGGTCTTGAGGAAAAGAAAGTGGGGTGAAATGCAACACTTCTGCTTAAATAATTGCTAACAAACATGGGCACTGCAAGTATTTGCACCCAGGCAATGTGCCGATATGGGAGTGCCCTCCCTGGCATTAGGTCATTTATGATGGGTTTTAGAGCCAAAAGGGTGCCCAAGATGGCCGTATTGAACTGAGCAAGCCCCGGTTGCAGCAAAGCTTTCTCTCCTTTGTGTGAAGTGCTCGAGGAGGAAGGATGGGCCCGAGAGCCCCACTTCATTAAAGGTCGCCTCTGTATTGCAGGCTGTATGGAGCTGCTAATTCACTTCTGGAATTGATTCAGGGCCTAAATGGGTATGATCTTTCGGTGTCCCTTGGGGGGCTGCAGGCTACATGCGCAGCCGAGGAGAAGCGTGGGAGGAGTAGCAGCTGGCCATGCACACTTGCGCATGCGCTCCATGCCTTCAGCAGTGTTCTCGTGTTACGCCTGGGGATAGACATCTCATGCCACTGTCAGTAATTAACAGAGCATGTTATCCTGTCCAAACTCCCTACTCGGGAGAACTTGCACGGATGAAATCGACAAATAAAGGCCCTTCAACCATGAGTCACCGGTACATGTGCTACTGATACAATCGTTTATTGGAGCCGACCAGCACCAACCCCCCAGCTTTAAGCCTCATCACACCAGACTTTCAGGAGGACCAGTGAGTAATTCCCATTGAGAAAGACTCACACAATGATTCCATTATTCTGATTTTCTTCTTGGAGCCACCGAGACAAAGAAAGGTTTTGTCTGGGGAAATGTGTGTAGTGAGCATATTGAGACTTTCTGTTTGTTCCTGAATTCCCTGTAAATGTTGTGTCTTTTTATACCATTTTATATAGCTCACCGTCTTCCATTTTAATGGCCTCTTGGCACCTGATGGATCTGGGATCACTCATCTGGGGGCGTTGTCATGTGAGCATATGGCTGGGACTGTGCTGGCCTGCTCCTAGGAGTAGAGGCATGGAAATCAGATGATAGGCTGACCAGGAATGAGGTGGAATTGCCATTTTCTCTAAACAAAAACACCCACAAAGAGACTCCCACTCAGCCTCACATGGAGTCAGGCTGCGTGCAGTTATCCCAAAAAAACTGAAAGCACATGTGATCTATTTAATACTATGCATTGTAAACTGAACCATATCTTGCAACTCCCCTTTTTTGCAGATCAGGGGCAGAGAGATAATATGATTTTCCAAGTATCACACACTTTGGTTAAGAGGTGAATCCAGGATTTGAGCCCAGTCTGTAATTGTGGATCTCAGGCACTTATGCTCTCACCTCTAGTTGGTACAGAGATGTGCTAATGTTTGGGATCCAAAATGTTATGATTGCCAACATGACCCTTTCTAACCTATAGGTGCTTATCCAGTCCTTTTGCATTTTGGGATTTGTAGTTTAGTTCCCATGCTAAAACTCAGACTACAGGTCAGAGAATGCAAAGATGGACAGGACTGGATAAGCACCTTCAGATTGAAATGGGTCATGTTGGCAACTAGGATTAATTTTAAATGGTATTTTTCTTTGTATTGATGACTTAGAGATCTAATGGTAAACCAACCTAGCACATGGATACATTCTTATAGAAAATGTTGTGCTAAAAGAGTATAAATGTAGCTAAACTGAAACGGAATAGTGTGCAGCTCTGGGGGGTAAGGGGAGCTGCTACAGGTTCAAGTAAAATAAAAACAAATTAGCTATGCAAAGTTAGGTGAGGCAAAAAATCTGGCCTGGGTTTTCCAACTGCTCCATTATTTTTTAAAGACGAACAACACGAGGAACTGTGTGATAAGGTCCCTCCTTGTAGTCATTGTTTAACACTGACTATCTGTGACATAAATGCAGGTTGTTATTACACATGACCTCAAGATTATTTCACCTTGCACAAGAAAGAAAACTCTTGTTTTGTGCGTGTCATGCAAGCAACAGTTGCCTCTTGGCAATAAGCGATACTGATGTGTTTGCTCATAGTAATAATAAGTTCACACGTGTCCATGTACGAGTACAAGAAAAACATGACAAAAGACTTTCCAACTATAAAAGAAACAGAGCGGCAGCCACTTCAGGGACAAGCAGTTTCCTCCTATGGCGGTTGAATGCCTGACCCAAACCAACATGGCCGCCGCAATTGTTTCATGCCCTCTTCCTGCACTGCATGATATGCATTGTCACTAGAGCACGTGGGGTGAGGAGCCCAGGCAGATCGACTGTCTGTCCACCAGCACATACTCTTCATAGTCACTGGGGCCAGGCATCCAGAGAGTGGGTCGGGCATGGTAGAGGTTGGCCAGAGCGAACCCAAGCAGCCATGCAACTTCTCTGCTGTGATGTGCAGGTGCAGGCTGGCACAGTGACAGCAGAAGCGAGGGTGCACATGCAGTGATGCCAGGCAGATACATTAGGGGAGATTGCTTGAGGCGTTGCATACTTGCCAACATGACCCATTCCAATATATAGGTGCTTATCCAGTCCTGTTTTATTCTTTACACTCTGGGACTTGCAGTCCGAGTTTTATAATGGGAAAAGTTGAACTACATATCCCAGAATGCAAAGAAAAAAACAGTAGTGGATAAGCACCAACAGATTAGAATGATTTATGTTGGCAAGTATGGTGTTGTGCCACTAAGCACTCAGTGTAGCTGCACTGTGGAAGGGTCATTAGGTTTGGGATAAGTCATTCCAGGATTTACCACCTTTTTAACTTTCTTCTGCTAGTGATTGCTCTAAATTAATTGATTGCCCCTTCTGGTGGGCCAGGGATCATTGTGGGGCAAAATGACCAACGGCTGGTCACTGGCTTTCAATAACTGGAGAGGTCAAACGGGATAGGGTGGCCCTATCTTTACTTTAGGGCCCGGTTTTCCCTTGATCCAGGATTGCCCCGAAGGAGAGTGAGGGCCTTAGCACTCCTGCACAATTATTTCTTCCATGCAACGTTGACATGAACGATTACCAGGCCAGGACGTTTTTGCATTACCTGATTATTACCAAGTTACATTTTATTTCTGTACATTTTAATAGGGTGAGGACACAGAACATGTGGTCAGTCATGTCTTGCAACGTATTTGTTGAGCACGTGTGTCTGTCTGGCTTGTTAAGGTTTTATTGTACCTAACAATATGTTTTTTAGGAGTGTCTTCTCAGATATATTTAACCAAAGTGAATCTGATTTGATGTGTGAGAGCGTGCATGTGAAGCCTCTCTACTGGTGCTCAGATTCCAGCAGTGGCGTAACACAACATTTTGGGGGCCCCCTGCGAGCCATGCTGAGGGCCCCCCCAACTCGGCAACAAATCATGGGTCGTGCCACATTCTGGGCTGGCCTAGATTACCACGCTTGTGCAATTCACACTAACGTGCTGCTGCGGGGGTACTTGGAGAAAGTACCAAGGAACTTGGAGAAAGATATCAATATGTGCTTTAATCCATTATACAGCACACTTTCTGAGAAAAAATGGCTAAAAGGATAGAGCGTTTGCAATTGTTTTGTAGGGTAACACCAGACCAGAAAGTCCAATACATACAAGTCACCAAGAGGGCACAGGAACATTAATGCTTTAATTAATATAATGATTTGCTATTAGAAATGCCATTCCGCAATAAAAACCTGTCCAACTGGCTGCACAATGTAGACCAGTCTAGAGAAGTAATAACACATTACAGTAAAGCATTCCAGGCCACATTTAGACATACATAGACTGATTGCACCAAAATGCCAGTCAAAGAAATAACACTTATCATGGTTATTTTATCACAGATGCCCAGACAAACATACAATGCAGCTGTAAGAAACGGCTAGACTGGCAGCACCCAAATGCCAGTCTAGCCAGGTAGTT
Organism: Ambystoma mexicanum; assembly: GCF_040938575.1. Taxonomy (NCBI): domain Eukaryota; kingdom Metazoa; phylum Chordata; class Amphibia; order Caudata; family Ambystomatidae; genus Ambystoma; species Ambystoma mexicanum. The sequence goes on along the minus strand of NC_090921.1, from coordinate 1,073,461,185 downwards.
ACACTCAGTACTGCTTTATCAGAAATGTGGTCCTGACTTGATGGTCGTGTAGATAAATACCTCCGTCCCCAAGTACCACACTCAGTACTGCTTTATCAGAAATGTGGTCCTGACTTGATGGTCGTGTAGATAAATACCTCCGTCCCCAAGTACCACACAAGTAAGAGCAAAAACACTACTCGAGCAATCTTTGAGGCCACAGGTGTAGAGTGTCGTCAGCCTGGAACTGGGAACGCCGGAAGAACCCCCTGACCACTGTAAGGCAATGAAGGGTTATGTTAAGCAGCGATAAGTGGCAACAATGGTAGGTTCAGTAGTGACAATGCAGCAGCAGCTTACCTATAGTGGGCAGATGGGAAGCTGTAGGTGTAGGCAGGTAGTATTGCTGACAGCAGCAGCAGGCTGAGTTGTTCTGAAGGCACTCCGGGAGACACCTGAGTTCGGTAAGGAACAAGAACGTAATCCGTGATCAAACCAAAACACAATCCGAGGTCAGGAGCCAAAAAGTCAGAACTGGAGACAGGGAAATCCAAATACCAAGTCCAGTATCCAAGCCAGTGGTCAAATATCCAGGTAATCACAGAGCACGCCAAAATCCAAGTAGGGAAAATCCAGAAGACAGTCCAAGCAAACGTTCCGTGATCGAGGTAGTACGAGAATAACAAGAGTAACCAAAATGCCAAGCAGTTCTCCGTGAAGAAGCTGTGAAGCAATTTTTCCACGTTTGCTCCCCCTTTTTGAAATACGAGCGTGGTCATGTGACGCGGCTGTGTGTCACGTGGAACGCAACGCAGACAGGGATTGGTGTTTCAGGAGTCCTCCGGGCATGTGACGCGTGGGTTTCCATACGCCCTTGTTTCGCCGCGGAGCATTAAGGAATCGCCATGGCAACCGCCAACGTAGAAAGGGGCGCAAAGACACTGGTCCACCAGCCGGGAAACCCCTCCGACTGTGCTGCTGCCGCTGTCGCTGCCATTGGGAGTGCATGTGGGAACGGGGAACAGTAGCAGGTGAATGTGTGGGAGAACAAGGAACAGTAGTAGGTGAGTGATTGGACATGACAGATGTCCAGTTGAAAGAAGTCAAGCTAAACTAAGAAATGATTGGACTGACTACACCAAAATGCCTCTGTAGCCACTAATATCACATATCATGCCTGCTTAGCCTGGACATGGATGACCATTACGATTTATTGCACAATACCTGTCCCACCCCATCCCCCACACATCCCCCCTTCTGCCCACCCCCTTCCTAACCCTCAAAATCAGCGTCTCGGTCCATAATTACCTCCATGTCCCTTTTCCTTGTCCCAGTGCTTACATATGAGGCTCCTTGCCTCATAGGTAAGTACTGGGATGAGGAAGAGTGGGACTAAGAGTAAGCAAGATTGCAGGCAACTAAGCCACATATTACCTCCATGTCCCTCTACCTCAGCCCAGTACTTGTGTATGAGGCAAAGTGCCTCATACACAAGTACTGGGATGAGGACGAATAGGGCAATGAGTAATGAAGATTACCAATAAGTAACCAAGGGATTAAACACAGGCAGTGGTGCAACATCATTGAGCTGACTGGGCTTCAGCCCTCCAAACCCCCCCTGAAATATTTGGCTATGTTGCCTCGACATGTTTGACCTACAGAGCCGTTGCTGGACAGCGCAGGGCACAGTTGTTAAACAGCACCTGGGTTTCACTGTTAAGAAAGGCCCAGCAATTACTAACATAAAGCATTTCACTGTTAGTACCTGCATTCAAATGCATAATTCTTTAGGCAATTGAAATCTTGATGTGGGTTTAGTACTTGCATGCCAAGGAAGTGATTGGAAGGGTAGAGAGGGGACAGGAGACTGCTTCTTCTCACAGCAGTCCATAAGTGGACGACTTTCAGATTTAGAGGAGAGAGTTAATTTCTTGTAACATTTAAGCTGCACTAGAATAGTCTCATTAGAATGCATAAAGAAGTTAGATGCCCCCACACAAATGGGCTTGCCCTTCCCACACTGCCGTGAAGTTGGCACCTCTCCCAACATTTGAAGGGTTAGAACCCCCCGAAATGTAGGTTTTGTTGCACCCCTGAACACAAGAACACACACCATTCACCATACACACAAACACACACCCAGCCACCCATACATTTAAGTGTGTAACCTTCCACCATACATGCACACACACCCAGACAGCCACCCACACATTGCACCTTTTCACCATACACTCATACAGGCAGCCAGCTATACATTTAAATACATACTCCTTCACCATATACACACACACACACACACACACACACACACACGCACGCACGCACGCACGCACACACGCACGCACACACACACACACATACACACACATGCGCAGCCAACTACACATTTAAGTGGGCACCCTTTCACCATAGAGGCACACCCAGGCAGCCACCCATACATGTAAGTGTGCACCCTTTCACCATACGCTCGGCATGCACACACAGCCACTAATACATTTAATTGTGCACCCTTTCACCATACGCTCACACAGGCAACCACCTATACATTTAAGTGTGCACCTTTTCACCATAAACTGTCACACACACATGTCATGGGGTTGAGGGGTGCCCTATTACTTCAAAAATAAATGGTTTCTTTTTTTAGTCACTCCGACTTCATAAAGACATTATTTCCGTTAAGGACCGAACCATAATGCAAATAATTTCTTTATGAAGGCAGAGTGACTTAAAAAAGAAACGATTTATTTTTTAAGTCATAGGGGATCATTCCGAGGTTGGAGGTAAGGGAAAAATGATGCCGGTAAAGGATTACCGGCATCGCTTACCGCTACGGGCTATTCTGACCAACCAGACCACTATTTACGGCATCGTACTTAACAATGCCGTAAATAGCGGTCTGGGCGCACGCGCACGACACACCATGCCGGCATTAGCAGCATGCCATAAACCCGAGCTGATCCCAAGTAATGTGGACATGCAAATAACAGCCTCCTGAAGGACGAAAAAGAGCTTACCGGCATGGAGTAAATACCGGCATCTCCGAGAAGGTGTTAAGAACCCTGAGCAGTGTTTAGAAGTGCCACAGGTGCACACAATCAACATAGCTGGAGGCAATGGAGTGAGGGCCAGAACAAAAGGAGCACACCCACACCCCACACCTCCTCCCACACCAAGATGATACCAATAGTAGTAGCATTACTAGAGCTGGAGGCCCTGCCTGCAAGGCCTCAACAACAACAGCAACAACAACAGCACCCACCAGAGAGAAGACACAGGAGGAGAAGGATGGTGACACAGGCCCAGCATGCCCCACCAGTGCAGCCACCGTTACCACGCTGGCAGTTCCCAATCCCTCGCATCAGAGCCACCCCCTTCAACCTAACACCTGAGCAGATCCACACCCTGTACCGGCTTGACCGTGACACCATCCCCACCATAGTAGACCTGATACACAACAACATAGTGAGCCTCATAGAAATACGCACCGCCATCCCCCCTCTACTGAAGGTAGTGTCTGTGCTCCACTTCCTTGCCACAGGCACCTACCAGCACACAGTGGGGCACATGCATGGCATATCACAACCCTTATTTTCCCGGATACTGAACCAAGTGCTGGATGCCCTCCTCAAGCACACAAGGGACTACATATCCCTACCACGGACTCCCCAGGAGATATTCGATACAAAAGTTGCCTTCCATACACTGGCATGCATGCCAAATTGTGTAGGTGCCCTTGACTGCACCCACGTGGAGTTGGTAGTCCCACATGCCATGGAAGTAGTGTATCGCAACCGCAAGCAATACCACTCCATCAATGTGCAGATGGTATGCAACGCCAGCAAAATCATCACACATTGCTGTGCCCGATATCCAGGATCCACTGATGACTCTTTGGTCCTGCGGAACTCCACGCTACCACGCTTCATGGAGCGACATGCTGGACGCCGTGCCTGGCTGCTTGGTGAGTTGCCTGACTGGCCCATGGCAGTGCATCGGGGTTGTGATGCGGGTGGCTGCATACTCCACCTGGGTGGGAAGGGGGGGGATGCATACTCCACCTGGGTGGGAAAGGGGGGGATGCATTCTCCACCTGGGTGGGAACGGGGGGATGCATACACCACCTGGGTGGGAAGGTGGGGATGCATACTCCACTTGGGTGGGAAGGGGAGGATGCATACTCCACCTGGGTGGCAATGTTGACGTCACTGCATGATGTGCACATCACCGAACACTGTGCCCCCAAAGCAACTGAAACGGCACATGACAACCAAATTCCATACTGATGAAGTAAGTCCGACACCTCTCGCTACATGACTAACAGTTAACCAGCCCACATCCCACAACACATGCACCACTCATCGTTGGCCCTCACACACCGTAAGGCCATCCTGCACTATGCACTGCATATGCACTATGTTGCTGTATCCAGCATATCACCACACATGACAGTCATCCCTGGGAGTGCATTTAATTAAGCCAACCAGGGATACCACAGTGTGTCCCTGGTTCCCCACACCCATAGGAGTGCTGCAAGTCACCATGGAACTGATAGGTGCAGAATGACGAATATGGTACTGACTACAGCCAACACTCCCTACTACAATATCTCACAGGACACCACACATGAATGATTTTACTCCAACACTGCTGCATGTATATACGATGCGCGTGCAACAAGATGTCAGTGTACACCTTGACCCATCTCGGAGATGCAACCCACTCCATCAGTCCATTTCACAGGACACATAGCGTGGCCAGAAATGGGGCAAATGCATCCAGGGACATGTGCGTGTGGGCAGAAATTACCTGCTACCATGTGAGCCTAGTACAGTTGTCCACCATGAATGTACGTACATTTACCTTCATTCCCCTCTCATGCAGGTGATGGTGGCTGTCCCTTGAAGGCATGGCTCAAGACCCCTGTCTGAAACCCACAGAACAGGCACGAGGAGGACTACAATCTTTCCCATACCCATACACGTGTGGTGATTGAGCAGACCTTTGGCCTGTTGAAGGCACGATTTCGCTGCCTCAGCCGGTCGGGTGGGGCACTCCTCTACAGCCATGAGAAGGTGTCCAAGATCACCATGGCATGTGTAATGCTGCATAATATGTGCATCCGCCGGAACGTGCCCCTGCCCCCTGACATGGAACACCTACCACCTGTTGAAGAAGAAGGGGATGGTGAAGATGTGGCAGGACCTCATCAGGGTGCCGATGCACAGGAGGGATGTGCCGTGCGGCAGTCATTAATTGGACAATATTTCTGACACACAAGTCAGAAGAGGGTGTCATAATCCGAGGACATAGGGCACTGGGTATGGGCATAAATGTACACTATGCACTTTTATATATTAAATGACACATGCGCAATGATGAATGTCCACCCTGGTTTTTCTTTGCAACACAACCAGTGTATTAAAAGTGAAAATGTCTAAGTGAAAAAAAAACACCACCAACCTCCCCCCGCCCCCCTCCCCCCAACTCCCCCACATACCCTCACCTCCCTCCCCCCAACTCCAACACATACCCTCACCCTCCTCCCATCCCCCCAACACCCCCACACCCCCTGCCCCACCCCCCCAACTCCCCAACACTAGTCCCATAGGGTCCACGTAGCCCACATGTGGCTGGCAGTAAAGTCACTCTGCGCTTCCGGAGCCAGGGGGAGGCATGTCCTGGCGGCGCTGGCCATGGAGCGACCGATGGAGTGGGCTGGTCTGGGTCGAGTTGCTCGTTGAAGGGGTGTCCTCATGCTGGGGCTGTTGGGCAGGATGAGCATCCTCCAGTGCATCGGCTATGCGGCCGAGCACCTCACAGAGCCGGTTGTTACTATCCGTTATTACCTGGTCCTATCCCCTCAATTCATCATGCCACTCCTCCATGGCCTGCCGATTGTCCTGCACAAAATCTGTGATCAGGGCTGTGAGCTGCTCAGCCCGCTGTGCATCTGCGGATGAGGTAGTGGCCCTGCTGGGGATCGGGCTGACATGTCCTGCCGGCGCTTCCTCAAGGGAATTGGGCACAGGACTGGTATGTCCCTGTGTTGGTCCTTGGCCAGATCGCTCAGGTGTGTCGGTCTCACCGAGTCACTAAAGGAGACCTGGGGGTTAGAGTAGGCTTTAGGGGTGTGTACGACCTCAACTGTGTCGTCCTCAGTCGCTCCCCAGATGGAATGGGGGCTGTCAGCAACTTCGAGGGGGGCCGTGGCTGCCACCTCCCCAGCCACACTCGACTCCTCAGACCGCAGCGTTGGGCATGTGTCTGCAGCCAGTGCAGGGAGGGGTGAGGGGGGGTTGTGCACCCTCCACGGGCCTTGCAGGAGCTGGTGGTGTACATCCAGGTGTTATCTTCCTCGCTGGGAGACGGCGGCCCCTGCCTTGGCCCCTCGAAGTGCTGGGATGGTTGCTCTCCTGCTCCTCGCTGTCATGCTCACTGCCTGTGGGGGTGGAAGAGAGGGACGGCATGAGTGATGATTTGAGAGCCAGCATTTATACATGGCTACAATGACACATTCAGATATTTGTGGGTTATCGGCTATTGGGTAGGGAACTGCACATGATTCAATACTTGGGTGGTAAATGCATGCATATGTCGGTGTCACTCATGTTGGCCGGGTACTGTGCTGTCTAACATGCACACTGTTTACATCAGCTGCCCTGTGTGCCGCATGGAATGGCCACTTTGTGTGGTATGTGTCATATACATTACGGCCTTGCACCTGGCACTAGCTTGGGTCACACTTGCTTCGGCATGATTTACAGGGGGGGTGTGGCCGATCATGCCGTGACTCCTTGGCCAGACCTTAGCATTGACTTTCTTAACATTGGCATTGGCAGTATTGACTTTGGACACTCACCTCCATCAGTGGACGACGTTACACCACATTCCATTTCTCCGACCCCTTCAATGGATTCGGAGCCTATCATGGCTGCACATGTCTCCTCCCAAGGCATGAGTTTCATGGGTGAAATTGGGCCTCCTCCAGTCTCCAAGGCCTGGCTTCTATTCGCAGAGGGGATGCTCCGCACCCTCAGCCGCAGGTCGTCCCACCTTTTGCTGCAGTCCTTTGTGGGACGGGGGGTGTTGCCCATAGCACTCACCATCTGGGCAACTAGTGCCCAGATGTCTTTTTTTTAAGTAAACACTGCCACCTTCCGCATGTCCTTGCTGAAAACAGTTGCAGCATGCTCGTGGAGGGTATCCACAAGCATTTGCAGCTCATCTGGGCTGAACCGCTCCTTTTGGAGACAGGCAGCACCCTTCTTTGGTGCTTTGGGCATTCCTCGGTAGTAGTGGTAACTTTCCGGTAGGTCAACAGTGTGCCAGGGTCCTGTCTGGTGAGGATGGCAATGGATTGTGTTTTTGAAGATGGCCGCCGTGCTCCTTCCAGTTCCTGTGCGATGACGCTATTACTCGTTCTGCATTTTAACGGTGACCGTAAATAACGGTGACCGCTATTTACGGTCACCGCTAATGCCACATTGCTCTAAGGCAGTAGTGTTCGCTACGGTGCGGTCCATCCCGGTAGGGGGTTTTTCGGGCATTTTTGCGGCATGCCGCATGTCAATGAAGGCCGCTACATTAATTACCGGCATGGTGAAAAGCTCGTGACCGCGAACTTGTAATAGTGTGCTTTTAGCGGTCTATTGCCAGCTATGACACGCTATTTGCGCCATGCCGGTAATGGATGGTACTTACCTCCAAACTCGGAATGAGGGCCATAGAGCTCCCCCACCCCATGACATCGAGGCCTCCAGCCTAAAGGCTTCCATGTCATGTGGTGGGAGGAACCCTCTGACTTCAAAAAGAAATATTTTCTTTTTGTAGGTACTCTTCCGTCATAAAGAAATTATTTCTGTTATGGTGCACCAGAAATAATTTCTTTATGAAGGCAGTGACTTCAAAAGAAAAGTTGTTTTCTTTTTCTTTTTATTCCTAGGGGGGCCCCCTCCCAGGACATGTGTTGGTGCTCTCCCACCCCACACAGTGGGGGCTACGGAGGCCCCCATCATGCCATTGGATTCTAGCACTCAAACGTCCGATGAAGGGTAATTTGTTTCATTAGTGTGGCATACAGTGAAGGCTTTTTTCCCAATTATTTGCTGACTTTATCATTTAAGATGCCATAACAGTGATAGAAGTGTACCAAAAAGGTAATGGGACACCCCTCCCGACCGTTCCTGCTTACTTCGACAACTGTGCCAGACCATAGGGCGTGTTTACGTTATTTGGTTGTCTCACTTTCCCCTACCCCTAACTCCCTGAATTGATTTCCTGTCTAAGCCTGGAAAAACAACACACAACCAGCTCAGGCTGTCAAGTCGCCATGGAAAACCACTCCACAGTGCACAGGCTATTCACTCGCTCGAAGGGGCATAAAGAAAACTAAAATGCTTTAAAACATCACAGAGAAATGTCACCCCCTAACCCCCACCCCCTCATGACTTGACCTTGATGGTATTTCTTTTTAACTAGCACTGGACTTGTCAACCCACTGAGTAGTCAAATCCATTCCACTGTTTAAAAGATCAGTGCATTTTGTATTGTATTGTAGTTGGCATTTATACAGCGCTTTTTTTTAACCATTATTACAGTCTCAATGTGCTGCAAACTTTCTCCACTGAAATTCATCATATCTAAATGTTCCCCATGCACATCCATTGGGATATCGGGAAAGCCTTCTTGGGTTGTACTACTTGTCGATGGATCCAGCACTAGTTTTAAAATAAATGTGACGTTTTCCGCAAAGATGCTTGGATCCCCTCTCCATTATCTCTACGTGTGGCTTCTTAGGTGATGTGGGCCACTTGAAAGTTGCATCAGTGCCCCAGAGTGTCAGAAAAAGGGCTATATGTTTTCCTCATGTTAGCTTATGTCGGTCTTTTCGTCCTTATCTGCTGCCACTGCATTCCATAAACGTGAGCTTCCGTCTTTTTAGGAGTTTTCTTTGCGTCCATCTTCCATGGCCACCATGTTCTTTTTCCCTACATTCAAGCAAGACCTAATATGGCGACATAACAGACACCCCTGGTTGCTCCTGTGGTGCAGTGCTGTGGGGCAAACACTGTTGTCACTCAGATTGACTTAAAACCTGCATAGATCTATAAGTGGCAGGAATCTAAGGGGCACCCGACCCCATTTTGTAGAGGGTCCCATATGTTTTGTAACGCTCAGGACTTTAAGTTGCTCTGGCCTACCAGGGGCAGAGTCCTGGCAGTCTCCAGAAAGTGCTGCTGAGCCAAGGCTTTGGCAGGGCTCCTCTGAGCCCATCACATGCTGAGTGCTTCAGGAAGCATCAACACGGTGTGAGTCAGGCTGCGTTAGGCCATCTGCAAAGGTGCCATTGATCAAATGCATCAGAAATGACTTGTCAACAGTTTTTCTGCCCGAACGACCTTCAATTAACCAGCATTACAAAGACAAGTAGTTATGAACAAACCATGAAGACTGGGACAGTCTGTGATCTGCACAGTGGGTGCGGGTGGCTGCGTGTGTGGCCCGGGTGGGTGGTGAATGGGCCCTGTAGAGAGGTGATTAGTGCCGCTGCGTGCTGAAGGTGGTATTAAGAAACAAAGGGAAAAGCCTAGTTGGTGGTGCCCTCCTCACGCTCTTCTGCACTAAGTTGGTGACAAACATTTGCTCATATAGTGGACCAGCTTGGAATTCAGAACACGGTCTTTGCAGATTCTTGCCAATAAGCGGATTGTCTTCCCAGTATTTACATCACTTTGTTCATTTCATCACACAAAATGGAGGCAGCCCAGGCGGGACCAGAGGCAATGTACTGAAGTGGTTCAGTTACAAATACTGTGACGTGGCTCGCTCTCGAGTGAGTGATGTTTTAGGAGTTAATAATACTAGTAATCGGGGCAGGCCCATGGGCACATCCACCACACATAAACGTGGGGGAGCACTTGTCACAAAAGGGGCTCGTCCCGTCTAAGCTCTGGAGTACAAACTTCCAGTAGAATGCACCTCTCATCATCAGACCTGAAATAATGTTTTGCTTTCTTGCGAGCCAGCCAGGGGTGGGGCCCTTCTGGAACATACAATGCCCCAACCCCCAAGATGTACTTAGTTACACCCCTGAACATAATGTTGGATCCTAGCCACGCTGACAACAGAGGCAGCCTGTATAGCCGAATTGTTGTGGTTACAAAGGCTGCCTGCAGGTGTCAGAGCTTTGGATTAGAAAAAAGAAAAGATATTGCTGCCTTTTCTTTTTTCTAAACCGAAGTGTTAGCACCTGCAAGCAGCCTGTACTCAGAAACAGGAGGAGGGCTGGACTGTCCAGCTCTCCTTTTGTTTCCAAGTAAGTATTTATCACTCAGCATGAAGCACCTTGGCTTCATGCTGCCTGATGACTTTCCTCAAAAACAAAAGGAGAGCTCGGCAGTCCAGCCCTCCTCCTGTTTCTGAGTACAGAGCCATCAGCAGCAGGCAGACCTTTCACTCAAGGACCCTGTGGTTAAAGCTTTGCTCCTTGATTGAAAGGGCTGCCTGCTGCTTGCGAGCTGGGGACATTCTGGTGTCACACCTTTGCTGCGCCCAGCCCCTTCTTTTGTTTAAAAGGAGGGGCTGGGAGCATCAAAGGTAATAATGTCAGCTCGCCACAGCTCTACTCCTTTTACCAGCCCTCCCACCCCCACGTAGGCGAGGGGGTGCTCTCCTTAAGGGGCGTGGCCTAGGAACAGGTGTACTTAGGCCATGCCCCCTAAGGAGAGCCCCCTCGATGTTTAATCCCACTTAAAGCACTGCTAACAGCCAATGAAGGCACATAGTGTTGGGCAACACCAAGAAATATTGAATGGCACACTTTATGTAATAATATTTGCTCCAGCTTTAACAGGTGTCAATGCACGGGACTGTCAAAGAACGTCCCTTGTGACATGTTATCAGCAGGTTATGTCTAAATTAAGCACCTAAGCCGCCTGCCACCCACTTTAGGCCACACCCAGTACTCTCGAGGCCATACCTCCTTGTTAGAGGCCCTTCCTAGATTTCTCATCTCGCTTAAACACTAGTTATACCACTAGCCTCGTCGTACCATGTGTAATGAAAAGAGCGATCTAAAAACCGAACGGTAAAAAATAATCCAAAAGGCCAAATAATCACTGCACCTCTTTGCAAAGTAAAAAAAAGGTACATTACATGCAAAGGGTCGCAGGCAGTCCCGTAGAATGAACTGACACAGAGCTCGTCTTTTCCCACAAAGTTACCGGTTATATAGCTGTAAACCACTGAATTTTAATACACAGGTTGCAATGTTTTCTCACCACCACATTGGCTACAACTTAAAGAACATTCTATTCTCCCCCTATATATAGTCCATGCACGGATTGGCCACATCTCATCTAAAGCTATCCCCCTAAACACGTGGTCGACTACATGGTCACTATAGAATCCATGTCTGCTATTAGTAGTTTAAACTAACTGATACATGAATCAAGATTGCCATGTGATGTGCACCCTTCCGATATAGACACGATCACAGTAAACCGCTTTAATAAGACCATAGGCCTTCTCATTAAACCAGATGCCATGGCGCACACACGCTGCCTCCCCAACCTTGTACTACATATATTGGCATAACCTCTGCTCCTCCTATCCCAAATCACGGAATGTTTCAGACACGGCTCCCCCTTTGTCTCCTTCATAGCCCAGGTGCCCAGTAATGCCGTGACTATGACACCGCTCTTGAGTCTGAATTTCGGGGATTTATTTGCTTTGGTTGTGTGCCTACTTGTAATTCATATGGGATGACCGATCATTGGTGAGGGCTGTAGTGCTCTAAATCTTCTTCTTACCCATTGGCATCACAAAACCTTATACCTTATTCTCCCTGCTGCTCACATTGCATTCCCACCAGGTTCAAGCCCTGCAGCTGGATACAATTAACATTTATCTGTGCACTGCGGGTGCTTCTACCTCGGCTTCTCTCCTAGGGAACAGAAAAAGGGATTTCGTTTTTGGAGCTGAGCTACACAGAGATGGAGCTCCACACCAGGGCCTGCATTTTATTCTGTTCATTGTGTACTCGGCCTTAACATCCAATATGGGGACACTTCTGCCATGTAAACACCCTGACCTCGCTTCTACCACAATGCCTGTCTGACTCCATCTTCCACCTGTTTCAGCTCTTCCCGCACACCTCACTTTGGATCATAACTTTGGATACAACTAAACACAGGGCCTATAATACTGCCCTATCTATAACCTCTGAAACCGCAAGACTGATACATTTGTTGCTCTTTCTGTGTTGCTATCTAATGAGCATCTAATATGTGCCAAACCTAACTAAAAACATTGCATGCACCTTCTGCTGCGCGAACCTTAGTCTGCTCATGATAGTAGGTGCTAATAGGTTTGTTGTCAACCTGAACCTTTTTCCGTGCCTGGCGCTCTGTACGCGCATCCCAACCCATGCTCTGCAACCTCCAAAATGTAATTCCACCTGCTTGCTCTATGAATATCTATTTGGAGGCAACTGCTCAATGTCATCATTTTGACTGACGTTTTATTTTTATTACTTTCTTTTTTGTTTTTGTAAAAACAAATAACCAACAGTTCCTATGCTTGTTCCCTCTGTAACCAACCGCCCTGCATGACTCACATTGTTTTATGTTCTTTTGTATTTCTCAGTCAAATATTGATCTAATGATTTTCATTTTTTGATCATTGGCAACATTTTGATCATTTGTTATGACTGAAATCTCCAATTTTGGTCAGTTTTACTGCCACTTTTTTACCTGTCCCCCCGGGAACGTCACGATTGGCTCCTATTTCCGCTTTTGTTTTTTATCTCCAGGAATCCCCCTTTCCCTCTTGTATAATCCCGGTCTGCGTCCACCTCCTTCTCCTCACCATTTCCATGTTCCCAGTAAAACCCAGGTTTCACTATAGTTTGCATGTTTCCGCAATGATACCTCTGTTCGGAGGGTCGCCTACAGCAGATCTTGCCTTCTGCTCCCATAGCCATTTTGACATGATTGGGGCAAGGATTGTTGGTCGTTGTCTACAGTTTGTCCATATGGGCACACCTGTTATGGATTAGCCAACCCTCTTTTCCATCGCTTTCACAGAAGCTTATTTGTCTTAATTATGATATCACCAAGTTATTTTTCATTTACATTTGAAATAGCCACATGTGAAAATAAAAATAAAATTACTTTACTCGTATTATAGTTTGATGTTAAATCATAATTTAAATGTCTTTTCTTGCAGTTTTTAATATTTTTATATTGGAAATAAAATACTGTAAAAATACTAAATAAATAAATAATGCCCAGCTTTGAGTCTCCACTCATAGATAACTCAAACAATTCAATGTATTGTCAAGTGCATTGGTGTTGCTTCCGCGCCCTTCTCTCCTATGCTCACCCTCATTATGGCAGTGGTGAAACATCTTGACTACAGCAGGTTGAAATGTGGCATGGTGCATGCTTCTCCGCGCTTATGTCACGGTTTTTACTTCAATGATTACATGCCATGGACATGAGCTGGTTGGTTTATGCTTCGCCTGTTTCAATGTTTCTCCATAGGGGCCGCCGTGTTAGCTCAAGAAGACGACCTCGCCATGTCCCTTCACTTCATGAACCTTGGGGCCAGTCCACTCTCATGCGCCGAGGGCAAGATGGAAGGACTGAAGACTAACTTCATCGAGAACCCGCAATACTTCTGCGATGCCTGTAAGATTCTGCATGGGCCGCTTTCTCACAGCAGATAGCATGTATCAAAAGCAGTGCATGGGATAATACGGGCCTCCAAAGCTATTGTAAAGACCGGCTGTGCTTGGCCAAAAGCTGTAGAAAGGAAATGATCTGTGATCCTCCGAGTGTAGGATCTTTACCCCTGTAGAGCAACCCTAGGGTTTATTTAGGTACTGAGGTATTATGCTTGTTATGTTCAAATTAATTTAAATCGCTCATAACATACTGTAATATGATAAGACAAAATATAATAATGAGAAATAGCAAAAAATTGAATTTAGAAAGATGAAGTGGAACAAAGAGGCTAGGGCAGGACAAGGAAAAAGGTATATAGGAGAGCGCACATTGCGTTGCAGATAGGAAGAGAGTGGAGGCGTGAGTAGAAGTGAGATGCTGCACATTGAGTATGGGGGAGCAACAAGAAGAATTATTGAGGCTGATTTCAAAGGCTGACTCATACTTCCTGGTTCCTTATAAGATCGTAGAATCAAGCAGGAAACGCCATGAGTGCGCAGGTCTCCGTGTATGCGGTCACTCTGCCAGATTCTCATGATTTTAGGCCGAAAGCGGAAGTAGGCACCTGGCCTTGGGCATGTACGGGGTGCCCATGCAGTGGAGTACCTTTTGATGATGATGTTGTGGGGGACATGACATCTAAAAGAAAGGGGCCCCTGCCACACGAGGGGGACATAATGGTGTGCCACAAAAGTTGGGGGGCATTGGGTAAACACCTGTATCCCCCACCTAAAATTACACCCATGTGCCCATGCCTTTTGTATAAATCTGTGTGCTCTTTTGTGAGCTCCATGTGCAACATCTCAATATATCTGTAGCTTGTGCTTGGCCACACACGGCAGAGAAAAGTAATGGCTGCTGCCTTGAAAAAAACATGGCGGCCGTCAATGATTCTGATGGTCTGTGACAGTAGTTTATCAGGTACACAAACAACTGGCAAAGTCTGTATGAAAACCTGCATGGGGATCAGAACTATTGATCCATGGAGGCATGCAGATTTCATGCATGGAGCAGGACAGTATGTGGTGCAGATTTCCCACCAGGATTACCCATCTGTGTGGGGGGATGAATTCCAGAATGGGGCAGATGTGAGAACCTCGGATTGTTTTCTGCAGGTTTCTCTGCATGCACCTGGTTCACAAACATACCATTTGTAGGAAAGAAAAACTGAAAAAGCAGGTAGAGCCAGCAGATTGAACTTATTTTAGAATTTGTGAGTTGCAGGAAAGCAGGAAGTCGTGGTCAAACACAGAGTTTGGATTGCTCTGCAGAGTGGAACCAGAGTAAAGAGTAATTCCAACAAAGGAGGGAGAAAAGCTATCAATGGAAAGGAAGTCATGGTGTGACTTGAAATTGTACATGAAAAGAAAGTGAGGAAAGACCAAACTGAAATAAAGTTGAATGCAGCCGACAGAGAAAATGACTGCAGTGCTTGCTCAAAAAGAGAGATAAGACCCTACATGAAGGCCACAGCTGCGGGCGGGAGGGAAGATGGGAGGAAGCATAGTGGGAAACTAGGGGGAATCGTGTCCAGAACTGAGGGCGCAACACAGGGCGCACCCTAACCTTGATCATGGCCACTTACAGAGCAGACCAAGCTGGGATGCCCCAAAGCTGCTTCTACTCAGAACACAGGGAGACATTCTTACAGAACCCTGAATTCAAACCAAGAACCTGCCCAGACTTAGAAGGTGTGTTAGTTGTATAATGGGGGCTAGCGATGAACGTTTTCCATTTGGATAGCATGTACCATGGGCAGGCAGATGTATCATGGCTGGGCCTATGAGTTCTTCTCACTGAGAACCAAGTCTTCTGGATTGAGGATGTGTTTTACGGGGATTGCTGCTAAAAAGGTTCTCGGGTGGTGATCTTCTCTGTTGTTTTGGCAGGTGTCCATCACATCAAGAGGAGGGACATCTCCCTAAAGTGGGAGCTCGGGGAAGGGGCTTTCGGGAAGGTCTTCCTGGCCGAGTGCTGTAACCTGACTGCCGAGGACGAGAAGATGCTGGTGGCTGTCAAGGTGATGTTGCTCGTGCCCATGTTTGGTTTGTCTTTAAACATGGGGAGGGCAACCCCATTAGGAGCAGAGTTCTGGAAAGCCCCAATCTTTCTTCCCCGTCTAACCCCCCTACGGCCCCCATGCCCCCACCCAGATTGATCTACCTCATTGTGCTCATGCTTATGTATTTCACAGTTCTCTTTTACACAGAGCAATGTTCAACCGAGCAACCAATCATAGTGAGACGATTAGCATCATTTGGAGGGTTTAAAATTGTGACAAAGGTCACAGCTGTTAACCATCATGCGTGTTGCTCTTTGATTGATTACATTTGTGTTACATAAACTGTTAAAAGTGTGTGATTGGAGTTTCATAAAACAAAATAATTCCAAGGAGTTATGAGGGACCTTCTCCTATTTACCATGTCTGATGTGTCATCAAATTACATTTAAAAAAGAAAAAACCTGTACACTCTTTTTTTTGTCGTGTCTTTTGTAGTAGTATTCATTCGTGATGTCATTATTGCACATACGTGCAGCTGACACTTGTTTCTCTAAATACATGTGTGCTTCCTCAGGGCTATTATTGAATTACAGCCTGAGAGCAGAAAGTGAAGTGGTTTATGGGTGGAGGAAAGCAAGGTCTTAGAGTGTCACGGCACGCGCCTCGAGTTGTTGGCATCGGGCTGCAGGGCGGTCCGCCGCTCTGATGGCGACCACTACTAAGTGCCTCACTTTCTGGCCTCATAATGTCATTTGGATTTTTTAAATGGTTCTTTTTTTTAAACATGAAGTGGAAGGTACAATGGCTCAGTGGATTCTGGAGTGCCCAGAGGCGTGCTGCCGTCAGTGGCAGCTTGTATGTTTGGGCGCTAGTACTGTGCCCTTGATTTTTGGGCTTAGTGAAAAGTGTGCATTTTAATCTGGAACTTACATTAGATCTTTCGCACAGCCCAGCACCTCAGCATGTAGTCTATATAGATTTAGGGAGGCAGTGCCGTGACAGCGTGTACATGAATTGTGGCCAAGGCCAGGAGGCTGTTGCGACCTGCGCAGGAGTGCATCATTCACCCACATGACTTTCTCTTTTTTCTGAGGTGGAGGCTGGGGGGTCAAAGGGCTCCATGCTGACTGTGCAGGGATTTTACATCAGAGGCCAGCAGGGCACCAGAGGTCTGGAGCCACCACCACTCTTTGGCTGTGCACAAACAGCACAGCAACAATTGACCTTAGTTTTAAGCATATATGGTTTATTCTGGCTGAACTGCTAGGGTGCAGGCATGGGTCATCCAGGTACGTGTGAGATGTGTGTAAGGGGAGCCCAGAGTAAAGGCTCAATGGGTGATGAGCAGGTAAGAGTTGAACACGTTGTGCCTGTATGCATATATGTGTGCAAAGGATTGTGTGTGCCTGTGAATGGATGCATGTGAATGTGAGCTTGTGACAATGCCTGTGTGCATTGCAGTCTTTGAGTGTGTCTGTGACTTTATGCTGTCAGATTTTGAATCAATTGACCAACACCATATCCATCGAGGTTCACAAGCCAGTCCCTAAAAAAGTATAGACAATCAACATTTGAGTTGCATTATAATTTCCAGTCTCAGACAAGCCTCATTTAATAATTTAGCATGCAACAATCTCTCCCTCAAGCTCCCTCTGAGACAAGAAAGAAGCTAGTTTGCAATAACAATGTATTTAATTTAATAGAATGACATCATAATCATTTGATGGGTAACTCCCCATTTTCTTTGCAATCCGTCTGCACCCACATCTCAATCTAAACCAGTTCAAATGCCCAGCTTCACTCTAAATACACACACATTGACACTGATTACTTTTCTGTGAAAACATGAAACAATTATTTCATTATAGAACGTTGCTTACGTTAAACCCACATCCATGATGAAATATCAAGGTGAATCAGAGTTCGTAATACATTTTAAAACAAAAAAAGGTTTAATCTAGTATACATCACATGGACATGTTATTCTAAAACTGTCCAGGTGACTTAAATAGAAAATGTTAGACACTATCAATAACAAACTATTGCTTCCTAGCTTTGGAATATGCACTACTTGACTGCACCTTTTATGATGTTGGACTTGTTGCAAACAATTTAAATGCTTCAGTTTCTCATTATTTATTTTGCTTTTGGAATACTAGGAAAGTGGAACCTAACTCCCTCTCTGCGTTCAAGGAATCGGGTTCAGCCTCAAAACACCCCAGTTCAATGCATTCATTAGAGAGTGCATTTTAATTACTTTATTGAATCTGGCAGGCATCAATCATAGAACTTGTTCCACGTTCAGGATGACATATCTACAACTTCCAAAGATCCCCCATTTCAGGAAGCCATCCCAAAACAATGCTTCTACCAAATGTTTTCTTTTTAATTGTAAATCACAAAGAATATACACATTACACAATATTCCCGAATTCAGTGATATAACCTTTAAGCAGAACTGCTGAAATACTTTTAAATGCGATCTGGGATTAACTAAACTCTAGGGAAGGGATTTAAATAATCCCAGGGCCTAATAATTCACCTTGTGTCTGTTTTACAAAGGCCCTGGACATGTAAATACATCGACTGCCCCCTGGCAGCTTCGTCATGCAAGCTCTCCTTCTGTCTATATACTTGCTCCAAAATCCCTCTCTGGTAATCTGGTCATGCTTTGGGAAAGGCCTCTGTATTTAGTCCAATCTGGATCAGGTAAGGGCTCCCTTCAAATGTATTTACCCATCAGCTACATCCAGCTGGAATTCAATATGGTTTCTCTCCTTTTGGAAAGTGGTCAGTTCTCTTGCTTCCCTGTTTTCCCATATCTTCCACTACCTATGTGTTTGAGCTTAAATACACTGCAAACTCTTTTCATAATGGGAAGGTGAGTACACCTGATTCCTATTGGTCAGTGTAATGGATTGATCTCTAGACCCAATGGAAAATTATACTTCTAATGCCCACGTGGGTTGGAGCCAAGGGCCTCCTATGACTGTCATTTTGTTTAGTAACATGGAAAGAATTATTTGTCCCTCCCATCTTGAAAAGCAAGGGAGGACTTCCCTTCACCTCTGCCACCATTGTGGTGGTTGGAGTGTTCATAGATTCATGAATTTATTCCGTATTTTAGGCAATGTTGTATTTTGAACTTCATAAATCCTTGTGGCCCGAGTGATGATCCATTGCAACAATCTAGGGTTATCAAAATTGATTACCAGTTGAGTGACCACGTATTGCAGAAGGGCATGGAAAAATGTGGTTTTGAAATCTCTACTTTCCATATTCACCTACCAGGAAATCTGAGTGAATGCACACTTTAGTTACCTGGCAACGTCTATAAGAGACTGATCCTCCTCACATATCATATTGTATGCAGCCTTGTGGGCCTCCTGAACATTTCTGTAAACTGTAATAATAATGTAAAATTCCTGCTTTATATCTGCACCATATGTAGTGATGTTGGTAACGCATCCCTGCAAAGAAGATGGAGAATTCTAGGGAGGATGCCCATTTCACATATTCCTTCTTGCTTTTATCGGTCCTTATTCTAAATGAGGCCACCATCTGTTCATAAAATATCATATGTTTCCACTCAGAATATTTGGCATTTGAAGAAATTGAGTCATAACGCTTTTAAAATATTGTATCTGTTTAATAAGATCTTGCTTGAAGTTCCAACTTACCTCAGAATGAGAGCCACAGCTTGAAACCACTTCCCTGCTTACATCTCAGTTATCCAATTTGTGTTAGCGTTGGAAAGGCCTAGATGAATTGGGCAAAAGTTCCTCTTCCTTTTCTTTTCTAGGGGGCCTGTCCCTCCTTCCTGGTAATCTGGGAGGTTCCTCCAAGTCTCTCAGGTAAGAAGAGGATTTAAGAATGCCTCTTCTTTGCTGTATTACTGTCTTCCAGGCCTGCACAGTGAGCTAAATGGGTTTTTGTATCTGGTAATTTTCTAGTGTTCTTAATCCCTTAACTCATCTTGATATACCTCAATAGCACCCTCTAGTTCTGTAAAGTTTTTGTTCCCCCTTTTGTCCACTACTAACATGTGCACTCAGCCCCTTTCCCAAACCTTTATCAGTAAATCAACTTATCCTTCTGCTTCCGACAGATAATCTACCTCCCTTCAGGGTGAATATGTTCAAAGTGGGGAGGCTAAATACATTGCACTTTCTTGGTCTTGGTGGGGGCCAGGTATGCCAGTTCCATTAGCATGGATGCACAAGTATCTGGGCATATTGGAGGAGAACTGAGAGATAGAACAATAATTTCCCCTTTCAAGGACACCTGTATCTGATGGCTGCCAACTGAGTGGTTCAGAGGGCACACGTATGTCTTTAATTTCTTGGGTTGGTTTGTCATTCTTGTCCATTTCAGAAATCATCTGCTAACAGTGGATTAACTGTTCTCTTAAATCACATAGACTGGCCCGAATAGCCTCAATCATTGTTTGAGGCCAACACATTATTTTTATGCTGTAATTGCCACAGGAGGGATTTCCTCTCGCTGGAAAACCATCACTATATTTAGGTTTTCTATATTTTTATTTTTACTTTTCAAGGCCTTTTGGTCCGATGGCCATTTTTCAGACTGCCTGTGCAAGGTCATTCACTGTTTTATTCAATTTAGTTTTAGTAGCAGATTTTCTTCTGTCATCTTTGCTAATTCTTGGGGAGAGGCTCTAGTCAGGTCCTCTTCATCTGACAAAGCTGTTGCACAAGTTGTTGATTTTCTTGAGCTAGAGTGCCTTGTTCATTCGCTATTTTTGTAATCTCTGTTTCACAAAATTCAACTTGTGATTAATGATATATTGTTCTCTTTGAACTAGCCTGATTTTCTTTGAGCACTTCCTGTAGGTCCTTAATATCTTCTATCTGTTACTCATACTGTCTTTTGGATGCTAACTGGTTCCCCAGAAGCCTTCTGCGCAGCCTCTTTGCACTGCCGTAGTTCATCATCTGACTGAGGGTTGACTGTCAGGGAAAAGGTTGAATCCCTCCCAGGGTGAATGTCCTGTGTCCTTTTGGTGAATGCATCTTCCCCCACTGGCAACCTATTTATTTATTTATTTATTTATTTATTTATTTATTTATTTATTTGTTTATTTGTTTATTTATTTATTTATTTGTTTATTTAATACATTCTTCCTGGAGCCTTCTGTGGCTTCCAGGCTGCAAAAATGGCAAAATAGTGAAGGTTTGTACATTCTCTCTGAAATTCTTCAGGTTGTGGGCATTGTGTGGAAGGTGACCCTGGTCGGTCTGCACAGGAAAGTAACAGGATATTGTATATTTTGCAGGATTTCACAAATCACCATCCAAATCCACGTTTTTGATAAAACACTCTCCAACTTGGTATGGGTCAGAGCAATCCCTACACAGTCCTGAAGTAAACTAGAAATGCCTCCCACGTATAGGGGACTATTATAAATGTGTTATCCTAGACCAAGGCTCCAGGATATTGGAGAGTCCAGACTCTGGTTGGCCAACTGTGTCAACCTGAAGAGACCAACATATAAAGCAGAATATATAACCTTAGTTTTACTGCAACACAATTTCTGAGAACTCACTGAACAGCCAGCAGATTTACGCATTACTCAATGGGATGTGCACATGATGAGAGGTACTCTTGCATAGTGGTAAACTGGAAGATATGGAAACTCAAGCATATAGAGATGACAGACAACCTCAAATGGAAGGATGGTATAATGAATTAATTCAGGAAAATTAGCAAAGCATTTGGTCTCCCAAGGTCTCAGAATATAGAAGCATTTGCACCTCCTTTTTAAAGGAGTCCGCCGACACTGATCCAAAGACCGAAGATGCAGACAATGAGCGAAATCCAGCCTAGAAGACGTAGCCTTAGGCAAAGCGAGAGCCTCATGAATGCCAACAATATGAATGCAAAAGTTGCTATAAAATGAAACCTGTTGACAAATTTAGAACCGATTGGGCTGAATGTCTACAAATTGAAATGCTGGAGGATAACTGGGTGCGATGGAAAAGAAGCATCCCCACAGGATGACAACACTTGCAACACTGCAAGTGGCAACACACAATCACCTGCAGGGTGCACTGGACACAGACGCAAATTATTAAATTAAGACTGAGGGACTCAGTACCGGTACCAAAGTGTCACAATTCTGGATGGACATAATTGAGAGAATAATCTGGGTGCAGGCATTCCCTAATTCTATGCGATAATGTACCTTCTCGGGTAAAACACTACTGCAGCAGACTCTGCGTAAAAAAGGCCCTCCATTGGGGAAACGTCTGGTTCTCACACTCTCAAAATTGGACAGGTTAAAGCGGAGGAATTAGGAAAACTCACAACTGTAGAAAGAGGTCCCCAAAAGGTGCAGAATAAGGACGATACATTCTATGAAATATGGGGCAAGTACCTGGAGTGCTACTCAGACTGACTCTAAGACCCTCTTAGATGGAAACAATCTTAGACCTATTAGAAGAAAGGGATTGAGGGCTGATTTTGTCTGCTGAATAATTGGGCAGTCACATTTTTACTCAACATTAACACATCTGCATTGGTGTTAGGGAGGAGCCACTCCTTGAAGAGGAAGGTCTTGATTGCGTTGTAACTATGAACATAATGACGTACACCGTTGAATAATGGTATTATTGACCTGGCATTTTGACTTGCTTTGGGTTGCTATGAAAGGCTCAAAATGAAAGACAATGTTAAACAAAATATGCAAATATCTACTGGATGGCACTGCAGTACTTCCAACAAACCTTTAGTATGCAATGTGACCTCTACATTCTGGTGTCCCCTTGAAGTCATTGTGTGTTCTCTATTCTGAGTTGCCTTGTATTATTTTTCATATCATTTTTTTATCTCTTTTCACTGAAACTAGCAAACGCTGATTTAGTGCTTGCATGAATTCGTAGTGACTTAGTAGAGCTCCCTAGAAACTACCCTCCCCACTCCCGAATCTCATGAATGCTAAGGAGACATTTCCAACAAGATCTCACGCGATCCCACCAAACATATCATCATTTTCCGTGAGCATTGTTCGCTGCCTCCAAAGCAAAGCGGGCATGTGCTCCTAGTAGGCAAAGAAGCACATGAAAGTAGAGTGAAGCCTCCCTTTTCCGTTGTATGAAAGCAAAGTAGACAAAACACGGGGTCCACAAGCAGGACATTTCTTTATTTCTGCATGTATTTATTTATTTATTTGACCTGTTCCACTTTGCCAATGGAAACACACATGTTGACCTTCTTGATGCCCACCCAGGCCTCTTCTGGTTGGTTAGTTTGTGCGAGATTCTCCCATCTCCATGTGGGTGTTGCTCCAGCATATTCCTTTGTCTCCCTCCAGGCCCTGAAAGAGGCAACTGAGAACGCCCGCTTGGACTTCCAGCGGGAGGCGGAGCTCCTGACGGTACTGCAGCACGAGCACATTGTGAAGTTCTATGGCGTGTGCACCGATGGCGAGCCGCTCATCATGGTCTTCGAGTACATGAAGCACGGGGACTTGAACCGCTTCCTCAGGTGAGCCCTCATTCCTCCGTGAGGCTGGTGGGGGGTATTTTTAGAAATGGCTAAAGGATAGTATAGGATGGGAAAACCAAGAACAATTAACGCAAAGATGCAGTGAAGGGTTTTACATAGTTGTGTTAAAGTGTCGCTGTTTAACTGTGTTGTGACTGAGTTTCTTGACTTACCTGGCTGTACTAACATGGGGTACACATGGGCCACTTTGAGAAGGGACAAGGGAAATGTCTCCACGGCCAACTAGAATGGACTTACCTTAGAAGAATTCCAAGCACAGAGTTAAAAGAAGAAAGACCACTGAAAACTGACAGTTGTAGAGAGAAGAAATGAAAGGAGGGAGGAAGAAAGAAACACGGAGGACGAAGTAAAGTGTGTGCTCCCTGAGTGGGCTTCAGCCTCAAGCTCTGCCCAGGGCATCAGGGAACCAGTTAGCTCGGGAGCGTATGCCAGCTGCAACCCAAAGGAGATCAAAGCCCAGGTGAAGAACCACCGCAACACCGGGCCACGTCAGCGGGGCAACCACAGGCGAGCAGTACGGCCTGGGGAGCACGGCCCACCTGGTGGCCAGTCCGGATAGGCTGGGAAGGAAGCAATCACTGGGTTGTGGAGGAGTGTGGCCTGGGTAAAGAGTCACCCCTGTCCGGGGGCGCTTAGTCAGACCATCCCAGACCAGGGCACCTCCTGAGTGCTATAAGGACCACCCAAGGGCCAGACGGGGTGGACCGAAGAAGGCATGAAGTTCTGGCCCATGTGGCGCACAGTGGAGCAGGTCAAGAGTGTATGTGGCGCAGACCACCTGCTCTAGGGTCAGGTGGACAGGCAGAGCAGGAGGTGAAACTGTGTGTCCTTGGCAGCCAAGCGGTGTGAGAAGGGTGTCTGTATCACCAAGGGTCCTGCAGGGATTCCGGCTAGCCCAGGCCAAGATGGGGGAGGAACAGCATGCGAGAGACTGACTGGCAGCCCCGTCCGTTGCAACCTACAGCCGTGGTTCAGAAGAGGAGTGAGGCGCTTCATTGTAGGCTGCTGCGTGGAGCCCAACAAAGGGCTTACCCACTCTGTTCCACAAGACTTACCCACAAGAACATTGCAAAGTAGGAAACAGTGAAAAAGCACACCGCCATGCAGGGAAACGGGGCTATTGAAGCCCATCCATTAAAAAAAGAACTGCGCCAATACATAGCAAAGCCAGGCTCTTCACGTCCATCAAATAATGTAAGAATCACAAAGCCATGGAGGACAATGTGAGCTAACACTAAAAGAACGCCATTACGGAGGAAAATGCATGTAAAATGTCCGCCATGCCCTTAAGGGCAGTTCAGATATCCCGTCGCAGAGCGGGGAATGGGCAGACTGAACCAGTGGGGAAACAGCAACATGAAGGTACAGTGCACTGACGTATTGTATCCAGACCTTGACAGCGGTAACAAGCTATAGGCTAATCAATAAGGGCAGACTGCAGCTGCCATTGTTCTGAACAAAGAAATATAGAAATGAATAGATGCTGTGGGCAAAGGGAGAAAGGGTATGGCATTGAAGGGGGAAGCCCAGGGGACACAGTTGTTAGGGAACCTGCGTAAGTTTATGTGGGGTGGGGCATGTTTTAGAAAAGTATCATTTACTCTCATGAATAAAAATACTGTGACTGAGGAACCTGAAGGGGGCAGAAAGAGATGGGAGGAATGCCTGAGCGTGCTATGTGTTTCAGAGTAACATCACGGTGACCACTCCCCTGGGGTGCACTGTGCCTTACTCAATAAGGAGCCCGTGTGTATGGCCCATCTCCTTTGGTAACATCAGTTTAACTGCAGGTTGCTCAGCACCTCACCTTTACCGCAGGTCTGGGATGCCTCCCGTGTGGTCCATTTCTGGCTCGGGGTAAATTAAAAGTGTGTGCTCACCTGGACCAGAATCAGAAACCCCGGCGCTACAGCGTCAATTGAAGACTCGTGCAGAATGGCCATATATCACCTACAATTTCTGCAAAGTTCCACATTTTATACTTTCTACTTCCACAAAAACAGTGAAAAATGGGCAAAAACATTATGTGTCTCCTTTTTTTCTTGGTCAAAATGATATAAACCTTTATAGCATTTTGACTAACAATTCCAAGCGTTTTCAGCTTCTAAAGCAGGTATATTTTATCAACAAAAAAAACTATTTTTATGAAAGTCTCAATAACCTGTTATGCCTTAGCAAGTATGAAATCGTTTACTAATTGCTTTATTTGTTTATAGCGTTTTCTCCTGCAACATAAAAAGTAGTCAGTTGTGTATTAGCTGGAAATGAGTTGTTAAACATTTCCAATGGAGTTTAATGCAGAAAAGGGAAATGACGTGTCGTCAATGTGCAGAGCATTCACTTAGTAGCACCTGAGTGTAACCGAAGAAGGGTGAACACGCAGTTGGAGGCAGGGGGAGTGTGAGCGGCGGGTGAGCGATTGCCTCACTGGTGTATGCCTTGTAGATATGTCAGTTTCACCTGGTCTGTAGAAGCAGCATTGGTTATTGAGGTTGGTTATACAACAGGAATCAGCTCCGTTCACCTGGGAGGCAACTCACAATGGCCGTGTTATTGTTTCTGTTTCATAAATAATTGGTCATCAAACTATACACATAAATAACCATAGCTACAGGGGTCTGCAACCGTTGGATCTCCAGATGCTTTAGACTATGATTCCCATGATCCCTCGCCATTAATTGTTCTGGGTAGGGCTGATGGTAGTTGTATTCCATCTGGAGAGCAAAGGTTACAGACCCCTCCCATAGCAAAAATAGAAACACATGACAAATGGGCATAAGGTGCCAAGTGCAATAAGCATAAGAAAATTATACAAAGGGACATGTACCAGTTGACTACCCCAAGAGTGCTCGCGCAATTTCCAGGTCTGTTGGCACTCTCTAGACATTGAGGTTCTCTGGTCCTGAAGAGATACAAACTGAAGATTGATGGGGTTTGAATCCAGGAAATGTTGATTCAGCCTTTGAGGTTGATAAAATGTGCACCAATTTCAGCTGGGTGATAATAATTTGATTTAAAAATGGTAGTTGAAAAGGGATTTGGCAACAGCGCTCTGTAAAATAAATGATGTTAACAATTGGGAGCAAGATGTATTTGGTAGCAAGAAGTCTTTGCAGGCAGGGCATTAATTGTGGAGTGACGCGGTGCCCTGAGGCGCTTGAGTCTGAATCCTTCTGTTGGGTTGCCCGGGCTCCTGCCCCCCTCTGCATTACGGCTGGAGATGCGCCTGTCTCGGGCAGCCGGCCCTTCGCGGCTAATGCAATACTCCTTGCAATATTGATTAGATTATCTGTCTGAGAGGCCTAAATAGAAGGAGATTGCCCATCATTTGGAATAAACAGAGACTTTTCGATTGCCCCCCCAGGTATTGCCGATAGACGCTGGGCTGCCAACGGCCTCATTTAGCATCCAGGATCTGATGGGGGAAACGCCATTTTTATGATTGCTGTTATGGGACTTGGCATTAATGGGTATATTTCGCCGTAGACGTGTGGCGCTCTCTCGCCCAACCCACCCTCCACCCCCCCCTCGCTGCTCTGTGTCATCCCAGCTCAGATCCAGAAAGGCACATCAGGGGAAGGATGTCTCTTTGGGGATTCTGTGTGCTCTGATGGTGTCACTTCTCCCTCTACAGCAGGGCTGCACCACTTGCTTTGCTTGAGGGCCAGCTGTAATCTGCAAGCCTTCAGTGGAGGGCTGGACTAAGGATGCTGCAGGCTTCTTGCGCCAGAAAAATGTCAAAATGAAGCGAGAGAAAAGGCGCATTCTGAAATGTACTGATTGACTATAGTGCTCTATTTCTTTTTTTCTGAGAAAATCCTGTAACATTTTATAAGAACACAATGAAAGCGTGAACAGTTTTTTAAAGGAAAGGACTTAAGGCCAGTGGTTAACGAAAGGATGCTGCCAAAATAACCCCCCGGCTTGATGAGCATTCTTCGCCTTCGATTGTGTTTTATGTTGGGTGGCAAATGACATTGTATTGTCACTTATCCATTCCCATGTCATACCTACTGTACCAAAAATAAACAACATAATCATCGGAAGAGAAAAACGGTCAAATGTTTAAAAAAGCCACTGAAATCTAAATGTCAAGTTGGCACCCAGTTGCCTTTCTCCTTGTGCCTACAATTCGAGGCCTAATTGATTTTTCATGGTACAAATGAAAGCAATGTCTTTGTTTCACTTGTTTTGGTCATTTTGTCCTCTTAGATGTATAACAATAAAGGAGAATGAAGGTGTCAGCCCCTTATGTCTGTGTTGCTGTGTTTGCGCTCTAATGTTTAGAGGGGAGATGACCACAAAATGGCTGCACTTTCTTCTTGAACTCCTCTGGCCTGCATGGCCATAAATCATGATATGAAGGGTCACTTCTGGCCCCATATGTTGTGCACCCTTGCTCTAGAGTGCTCTTCCGCTAAAAGGGTGGGCGGCAGGACCCCGGAGTATGGCTGACAGCAGTGACTTTCAAAGGAGAATTCAGATGTGCTTAAATAAAATATTAAAAAGACATGAGGCCTGATGTACATAGCATTTTTCCACCCGGCAATTTGCAACAGCTTTCTATGGGAATAGTCCCAGGTTTCTTGTACAACTTTAGGATGGTCTGAAGGGGTTTCCCATTTTTAAACAACCCTTCGCCTGATTCACAACAGCGAACATCCCATTGAAAAATGCTTTGGGACTCAGGTTTTGTATTATCAGGTTGTGTATTATATGCGTGTTCCCCTGGTTCCCAGGGATCATAAGTGAAAAAGCCTGCATCGAAACCTAAGAGGGTGTCTCATTTTAAACAACGACACATTCTGTCTTATGTAAAGGTAGGGGGGTTGAAAGAGCTTAGCCTATGTCCACTTTAATAACAGGCACTGCCTGCACATTCATATTTTGAGCTTGTGGAAATGGAAAGGGTGAAAAGCCCACCCTGGACACAATGTGTAACTTGATTGCCTCTGTCATGAAGTCCAAACACATCTACTCACATGTTATGCTACTCTACATTTGTACTATGCCGAAACACCACCATAGTTGTTTCAAAGTGCTAAATCCGTGTTTGAAGGACATTGTGCCCCTGCCCGTTGTCACCAGACATTTGAGAGGGTGAAGTAAGAGGGAGAGAAAGTGTGAAAGAAGTTTGCAGACGCACGAAGGAAGTTAGACAGGGCTAAATGCTTGCATTAGTAGGCACTCAAGTTTGTCAATTATATATGAACTATCTTCTAGAGCAAGAAGTGTTGTGATAATACATGAACTGGGATTCCAAGGCAGGTTTGGAGCATTATAAGATGGTGATGTAGTAGTGGAGCTAGAGAGCATGCTCAGGAAATCCTTGCTGATATGACTTAAAATACCTTGTTTATTTATGATGCCGCAGGTAAATTACAGAATAATAATTCTGGGGGCATCAGTTCTAGCTACGTTGGCTGAAAGGATCCTTTTTGTCACTGAAAACAAGCCGGATGGACAGTCTGACAATAGGATGAACATGACCAGTGCTCTAATTCGGGCTCCACCAAATATTGTCTGATAATCAACAAATCTTTTTTATCTCCATGTGCCTCAACTTGTACATATGTATTCTCCAGTCTGCTGCCTACTACAGTCACATTTACATCTTTTCAACTCCCTCACCATGAGATCATGGTTTCTCTATTATCTCTACTCCAAACGTCAGAACCTCATTTTGGAAGGCCTTCTGCTAAAGTGAGTTATCCTCTCCAAAGTGTTCCACTGCAACTTAGGGAGTAAGTACGTCTCCAATAGAAATAAATACCATAGAAACCCAGGTGACTGTTTGTTGGCTAAAATCCGGGTTCCAGGAGTTGCCTAAATAAGACTAGAGATCATCCCAGATGCATGTCTCCTGTCGTTCCATGTCTAAGCAAGTACCCCTCAATAAGTCCCCAGAGCAATATGAAGCGGCACGATCCTGGTTCATGGACCGGAGCGCTGGCCCTTTTCCTTTGGGACGCCATGATTAGCTGTCCTACTTCAGTGTTGGCCCACTTCCTCTTGTCATCACTATGCACCAGTGTTTACATTTCCCCCATTTTCCTTTTTCTCTGGCTTCTAAACCACAGGTGGAAACATCCATGTGTGCTGCATTGTGGGGTAACCCAATGTCATAGAAAAGGCATGGCATGGGTGAGCTGCAAGACCTCAGCATTGCTTTGTTACTGTAGGGTCCCATTGTAAGGAATTGTGGCAAAAAAATTGCAGTTTGTGTGGGACAGTGGAAGTTAGGGGTGTACCGAAATATATGTTTGAGTAACTATTCAGCCGAATTCCAGCTGAATATTACCTATTCAGCTTCGGCCAAATACTTAATTATTTTCATTCAAAGTCAAATAGATTCCCCTACAAAATACATTAAGTACTGCTTTGGCGGTGCCTGAAACCTTCAGGCATTTCATGCCAATCCTTTAAAGGGATCATTGAACAAATGCTGCTGTCACTTTATTTGATTGACTGCAGACAGAGCAGGGGTGTGAAAGTGCAACCAAAGTCTCAACCCTTCATGATATGTGCTGTGCTGGACAGACGGACTTTAATCTGGTGGTCTGCTGGGGAGGGGTGTGCTGAAGCAAAACTTTCAATATTTTTTCATGTGCAATGAGATGTCTCTGGACTCCCTGTCTTTTGCAGTTAAAAAACCAATGAGCTGGAAGAACAGATTACAAAGTTCCTATTAAAAAATTGTATTTTCTTTAGGGGCTTATTGATTTGCTGATGACCTGAGTAATCTGAAAGTTACAGGTTCCAATCCACCAATTCCAATCCAAGTAATACAATTAAGTGGATTAGTATAGCTGTTGTGGAGAAACACTTCATGAAATAGCTCAGGGGGTAGAGTGCCTGCAGCAAAAAATTGTATTCAGCCTGCAAGCTAAGGTTATGAAGCACGTAAAATGGCTCGGTGGGAAATGTGCCTGCAACATAGATCTGCTTGTAATAATTAAACAATGGTTACAATTCCGACCCTTCAACTGTCGCATGTTGCCAAAATTAGTCCCTTTAAACAGGGTAAACATGACAGATGTTACTAAAGAATGTGGCTATCCAAAGGATTGAGAGTTTTACAAAAACGTGTAACCAAAATGGCCCCAGTCTGTGGCCGCAGAAATATTTCTCCCAAAATTAGAGAGTTAAAAAAGGGGGATATTTGTGTAAAGAAGAGATACAAGTTTACAATTTATAAACATTGGACCAAATGGATGTACAAGTGAAGCAAATAAGTAAAATAAGCATGCATATGTCAATTAAAGATCTGAAAATCAGCCCTTCCCCCATATCGTCAGCTGAGAACCATGGAGGACTCGACATTCCCTATATAGTTTTAGCTGGTGTCTTTCACCATGCCCCAAATTCCCACACACATACCCAACCTGAAAAACATAGAAACATACTATCCATGAATGAAAAGCCTTTCTTTTCAAATGCCTCATTCCTAATCAGTGCCATGGATAGAAAGCATGGCTTTAACATCCCATAGGTTTGTATTAAGTAGCACTTCAGCAGTCCGCAGGGTGCTAATTGATGTATTCACTCCTTTTGTGTTTCAGTGCCTGGTTGGAGCCAGAAGGCTAAAGACAGGGAAGGCCCAAAAAGAGTATTTGAAAGTACAAGCAGACGCATCACAGCCTGCCCCTCACAGTGATTGCATGCGTGCACACTATACTTTTGGGCTACTCTTAGTTACTTGGGCCCTGCCCAACAAGCGGCCCCTATGAATGCACAAAAATACAAACTGTGCTGTTATTGAACAGTTTATTTTCTGATAATGTATTTCTTTCATGATTTACAGAAACATCTTCTGTAAACAAGAAGAGACATGCAATAAAACATGGATGTACATATTTTAAAGTAGGTTTTTCATTTACAAAGTGTTTTTCCTGTCCACGTAATTTTATTATTTTAAAAAGCAACTATCCGGCTCCGCATTCGTGTATGAGTGTTTTTGCATAATGTTATACGGCATGTGGGTAGTGATATTATGCTCCGTAGTATTGATTGCACTTGTAAATGATGGTAGTCACAAGCGTAACATGTGAAACTAGTTTTAAAATAATTCCTCTCAGGAGCATTATTGCTTGTAACTATGTATTTTGAAAATTGTCTTCCCCAAAATATCTCCCTGATATAAAAAAGTAAATTTAAAACACAGGGAAATCTGGGCGGCTCAGGGCCATCTCTGTGGCAAAAAAAATGGCAAAAAAGAGCTAAGTCAAACAGGTCACTAAACGCTAATAAAGCAATATTACATTATATTTCAAAAGAACGGGTTAAAAAAGCTAGTCATGAAATACTAAAATTTGAAATTATTCAGAAAAAAAGAAAAAGAAAGATAATTAAGAAAAAAAGTGTGAAAAGCAGATGGGAATTAACATGGGTGGATGGGGGTGACAGTTCTGGATAGAGAGGTGGGGTACTGACCAAGCACAAACATTAGCCATGAGAATGTTATCCTACAGGGACGGTGTGGGTGTTATGTGGGGGGACTGACGGCTTAGGGGAAGTGAGGGGTTTCAGTAGCCTTCAAAAGGGTGTCACAGAGGTTCTGAGGTAACGTATGCCAGACATGAGGGCGGCATCTCTCATCGGCTAGTCTACTGCCCACGTTTATTTTATTTTTTTTATTTGATAATGCGCTCCAAACCCAGGGGCAGCCGGGCGCAGCGGGTACAAGATTACTTAAGCTTAGGTTACATACAGTGGATACATACAGAAGATACATTCCATGAGTTATTAACAAATTTACAATACATGACTGCAAGAGGTACAAAAAGTGGGAGAACCTCACATCACAGGGGCCAATGTGAAAGCCTACAGTCCAAATTCGGTCGTAGCAGGTAAATATATACAGGGAACCTGGTCTAGAGCTGAGGATCAGGTTGTTAGTCGTCTTTGGTCCAGAGCCAACTTTTCACATTGCATCTGAATCTAGAATAGGGTAGATTAGCTCTCAGTGCAGTATGGAGTGCATTCCAGGCATGGGCAGCTGTAACAGGGAAGCTTGCTCCACCCGCTTTAGTTAGTCTGAATCTTGGAATTTCAAATAGGAGGTGGTTAGAGGCTCTGGTGTGGTGACTAGAGGACTTTCTGGTGAGTCTAGCCGAGATGTAAGGAGGTGCAGTGTTGTTCAGTCCTTTATGGGTGAGAGATAGCGTCTTGAGGAGGACTCTGTCGCTGATTTTTAGCCAATGATGGTCTTTCCTGATGTTGGATATGTGCGCTCTGCGTGGTATGTCCAAGGCTGCTCTAAGGGCATTGTTCTGCAGTATTTGCGTTTTGTGTATGACAGTTTTACTGGCACCCGCATATAGAGCTTTACAGTAGTCCAATTTGGACATTACTAGGGCATTGGCTAATGTGATGCAATTGATTTTGGAAAGGTAGCATCTGCAGGCCCTAATTAATTTGCAGGTGTAGGCTGTGGAGGAAGCCAAGGAGTTGACTTGTTTTTTGAGAGATAATGTGGAATCAAGGTAGAAACCTAGTGTTTTTACCTCCGTTGCCACTTTGATTATATTGCCATCTATGTTGAAGGCGAGGTAGTTACGGTTGAGTTTTTTGAGGTTAGAGTCGGAACCCAGGATCAGTATCTGTGTTTTGTCATCATTCGGGCAGAGGCCGTGAGGCCATCTGTGCCTGAATGAGGAGGTAAATCTTATTTACTAGAGCTGTGTCTTCGACAAAGTTGCCAGATAGTGGTATGAGGATCTGGTATCATCCGCATAATTAGTATGTTACCCCCAATCTGTCAAGTTTGTCGAAGAGTGGCTCAGTGAAGATGTTGTACATTGTGGGAGAGACACATGAACCTTGTGGGACGCCACAGGTGATTTGTATTGGGTCAGCTGAGGCTAGGGGGGAGAACACTCTCATCGGACGGTTGGCTAGGAAGGATTGTACCCAGGCTATAGCTTCACTTGAGAAGTGGGCGGCAGACGCTAGGTGGTTGCATAACACTGTGTGGTCCACCAGGTCAAAGGCCGCCGATAGGTCAAGGAGGAGGAGCATAGCTGTTTTACCTTTGTCCTTGAACTCGTCGATTTGTGTCTTAAGGTCAATTAAGGCTGTTTCAGTACCATGTAGTGGTCTGAATCCAGATTGGCGTGATCCTAGAAGTTGGTTCTTCTCCAGATAGTTTTGGATCTGGAGGTATGCAACTTTGTCAATGATTTTAAGGAGAAATGGGACTGTGGTGATAGGCCTATAATTAGTAGGGATGGCTGGGTCGAGAGTCTGTTTTTTGAGGAGAAGCAATACCCAAGATTCTTTGAGGTTGGTGGGTACAGTGCTGGATCTAAAGGAGGCGTTGATTAGTTTAGAGATGAAGGGTGCTAAATCTCTAGCTGCATCCTTAATAACTTGTGCTGGGCAACTGTCGCCTTGGCAGTTAGATGGTTTCAGGGATGATATCACCTTTTCAGTTTCCAGAATGGATATGTTGGTAAATCTGAACGGTTCACAATTATTTTGTGTAACTGTTGTAGGTGAATCTAACTGATGGGTAGTATGGGTTCCAGTGGAACTCAAGAATGCTTTCTTCTTTGCAATTTTGGATTGTAGGGTAGTGATTTTATTAGCTAAGGCGTTCTGGATACTAGTACACCATTGTTTGTCCTTGGGGCTATTATCTGTAGGAACAATCGGGTTTTCCATTTCACGAAGGATGGAAAAGAGTTCTTTGGAATTAGAGTTAGCTTTACTAATTCTCTCATTAAATGTGTCTTTTTTAGTTTGGATTATTTCCTTCTTATATTTCTTAGCAAGGTTGACAAGTAGAGTTTTATTCTCATCTGAGGGTTTATGCCTCCAGATAGCTTGGAGTTTGCGTTTTTGGATTCACAGTTCTTTAAGTTGAGGAGTGAACCATGAGTTGAGATGAGATTCTTGTTTACTTTTACGTAATTTGACGGGGGTAATTATGTCCAAGGCTTTGGTCATAGTATTATTAAATGACTCGACTAGCGTATTAGGGTCAGAGTTGATATCGCTGACAGTGAGAGCTGGTAGTAGGAGTGGGAGAAGTTTTTCAGCCGTAATTTCTTTTTTGCTTCTACTTGGCATAGGTGGTGCAGTTTGCAGGTTATCTAATTTAGGAGGCTCTATGGTGGATGAGAAGCAGATGAGGTGGTGGTCGGTCCAGGTTTGTGGTAAGATATTAGAGATGGTGGTAGTACAGTTACAGTTGGCTATCCAGTCTAGTGTGCGTCCTTTAAGGTGTGTAGGGGCTAAGACGTTTTGGGAAAGGCCATGATGACTAAGATTGATTGGATGGACTGGGCCTGTTTATCCTCATCATCATTGAATCCCAGGTTAAAGTCACCTAATAGTAGGAGCTGGGTGGAGTCTTTGATGTTGTTAGTAAGGAGGCTGGATAGGTCGTCCTCAAAGTTGCCTAGTGCGTCTGGTGGTCTGTACACCAGGAGGACAGTTAGTGTACTGTTGTTAGAGATGGGTATTTTAGCCGAAAGAAGCTTGCATGATGTAATTACTGGGTGTGGGATGAGTCTTACAGCTAACTGAGTTTTGGCAATGATGGCCAAGCCACCTCCCCTGGAGTTGGGGCGATCAATTCTTAGTATGTTATAGTTATCTGGTATGGCGATCATGAGTGCAGGACCTGCGGCAGCGTGGAGCCAGGTTTCAGTGATCCCGAGTAGATCTAAGTTGTCCATGGCTAGTATATCAGCAATTTCCGTATTATGTGCTATGAGGGACCTTGCATTGATAAGGGCTCCTGATAGGGTGGGGTTTATGATTTTATCTTGGGTAGGTCTAGGATTGGGAAGGTTGGGTTTCTTCTGGATGTGGAGAGGGTCAATTTGTATTTTAGTGCACTTTTCTACAACTAGGGCAAAAGGGTTAGGGTGGGAGGCAGTTCGGGTTGATAAAGAACCTGATGGTCTGGTTCTTTTGTTTTTGAGGTCATAGAGACGAGGCAGACTCGCTCTAAGTCGCAAGTTTCTCTCTCGCAGGTTACAAGGAGTGGAATCAGTGTAGGCCATTGCTGTGGTGATATTTAGAATAGTCCAGAGTAAGGCACAGAGAGTATATATATGATAAGTCTTGGTAGTGCACATATTGGGAGCACTATGGCAAAGGGCAGCTACATTTGACAGTCCCAGCAGCGACTAACAGATGCATACAGCAGGGTGCGGTTAGATTTGACGGTCCCAGCAGTGACTAAGAAATGCATACACAGTGACTGAAATGCACACAGCAGAGTGCACCTAAATATGACAATTCCAACAGCGACTAAAAATGCATACACAGTGACTGAAAGGCGCACAGCAGGGTGCACCTAAATATGACAATCCCAACAGCGACTAAAAATGCATACACAGTGACTGAAATGCGCACAGTGAGGTGCACCTAAATATGACAATCCCAACAGCGACTAAAAATGCATACACAGTGACTGAAATGCGCACAGTGAGGTGCACCTAAATTTGACAATCCCAACAGCGACTAAAAATGCATACACAGTGACTGAAATGCGCAGAGCAGAGTGCAGCCAGGTAGATGCCAGGGTGGATGTATCACAGTGAGCAGCAAAGGCATGTCATGGCATAAACAGGACATCTAGATTCAATTTAGTAGTAAGAGCCACGTGATCTCATGACTAGCTGTGCTGAACCTATTGGGTAGTTCTGGTTCAGAGGGTGCTGGCTTTCCAGTTTTTAGGGGCTGGGGTGCAGTGCAGATATCTTGTCATGGGGGTTCCTTATGGGCGTGAGCCTGCACAATGGAAGGGAAGAGCTCGATTCGTGTGGAGGGACAGGCTCGAGTCCTAAGGAACCCAAATTGTGTCCTCAACGATGAAATTGCCATTGTATTACATGTGGTTTAAATAGATGTGTACATTTTTAAAGAATATAGTGCAGTATATTGATGAAATGAATAGTGTTTTCTAAATTGTTTTTTAATTGTATGTATGAGTTGAATAAGTTCTGTGAACTATAAACAACTCAATAAATAAATAAATTCCATGTGAACTCTCTGACATGGCCTCAGCCGTTCAGTGATTTATGGCGGAGCAACAGTCACTATCTTCAAACAGTTGAAGATTTCCTTATCAACCTTCCCACATGCACAAGAAAGATCATGGGCTGTAAGCACTCAGATGTCTGTGGCATTTGGCAGGCCGCACCCTTTGAACAAGACTGCAACCCTACCAAGCTGCTGCCAACAGTTGTACTGGCCACGCTCCAGAAGTAGGGTGACCAGACGTCCCGGTTTTGCCGAGACTGTCCAAGTATTTGCACCTCCGTCCCGGGGTCCCGAGACTTTTCTAAACTTAAAAACCCTGTCCTGGGATTTCGGGATCGGTTTGCTACCATCCAGGTTTTTGGCCGAATATCTTGATTTTTGGCAAAAACTGTGATGGTAGACACCCCATCCCCAAATGCCAGACGGGATTTTTAAAATTAAAATATTCCCGGGACCCCGACACTACAACATGACATGGGACAGGCCACCCACATAGAAGTAGGACTACAGTTTCAGCAGTGCTCACTGCTGAAGCTGTAGTCCTACTTCTATGTCAGTGCCCTGTCCCGGCTTTTTATTTTCCAAATTTGGTCACCATATCCAGAAGCTCTTGCACCCTCTTGTAGCGTTTCAGCCGACTGATGATTAAACTCTGCCTTTTCTCTCTGCCTGTCAATAGGTCGCATGGGCCAGACGCCAAGATCCTGGACAATGGCAACAGCCAGCCCTATGGCCAGCTGAACCTGAGCCAGATGCTGCAGATTGCCACACAGATCGCTTCCGGCATGGTGTACCTCGCCTCCCTGCACTTCGTCCACCGCGACCTGGCCACCCGGAACTGCTTAGTGGGCCACAACCTGGTGGTCAAGATAGGAGATTTCGGAATGTCCCGAGATATTTACAGCACAGACTACTACAGGGTGAGTCGCTTAAACAGAGGGCAGGCATTCACTCGCATTCACAGTGCAGCGCTTTAGCAGGGCTGCTGGGGAGAGGCTCTAGGGTTTGATGAAAGGCCTGTCTGTCAAAGTGATCTCAGGGCTGCATGCAGGTGCTATGATTGAACATGCTCGCCATAACAATAATTATTTGTGTTCTCATATAGCGCTTTGTTGCTGACTACTTCGAAGCACTGTAACTAAAGGTGTCAATATGGATAATATTTCTACTAATTTAGGGAACCTGTTGCTATTGCTCAACTTATCCAGACGAAGTAGGTGGACTTTTTTTTATGAAAAGCAAATTTCTAAGTTGGCAGAGCCTGGCCCATCTAATTTACTTTACTTTGCATTTATACCGCGCACCAGGTACCCAAAAGGCTTCAGGGCGCATATATAACAGACTAAACTTCACACAAACACATATGGGGCATTTAATTGTACTCAGAATGGAAAACGAATGGAAGAGCAAGCTGATCTGGGACCTAACAGAATAGCAGCGTTTTCAAAATGGGTCAGAGGGGCGGGGGAAAGCACTCACTTCTGCCTGCTACCTAAAATGGTGCTGTGGGCCATGGGTGCACACGGACACCCTTGGAGTTAATGGAGCTTCCGCTTCGGGCCAATGAGAGTGGGTGGGAGGGGCAGGAGGAGGGCACAAGGTATCTAAAAGAGAGGCTGAGACCGGAGGTAAGCTGGTGCTCGCCCGGGTCTGGGGACAACAAATGTACTTCTTTAAAGGCCCTAAACGGGTCAGTGGGGTGGGGGAAAGCACTCACCTGCGTCTGCTGCCTAAAATGGTGCTGTGCCCCACTGGTGCACCCAGACACACATGGTGTTAATGGAGCTTTGGCTTCTGACCAGTCAGGGTGGTTTTGGAGGGACGGGAGGCGGGCACAGAAAAGAGATGCTGGGACCAGAGGTGAGCCACTGCTCGCACGGGGCTGGGGGCACCAAATGTACTCTTTTAAAGGCCCAAAATGGTATCAGAGGGGTGGGGGGCAAGCGCTCTCTTGTGCCTGCTGGCTAATGGTCTAGTAGCATACTGGTACCGCAGCATGTGTTTACAGGTTTGACTTGTATACCCTCATCGTCACGAGTGTGAATGTGAATTGTTATTCCGCTCCCCAGTGCGCTAGTACCATGCTAAATTATTTGACAACATTGGTTCGTAGGACAGCAACTTTATTACTTCTTCTAAAGTCGTATATGGCTACAAAGCAGTTTTTAACAGTATTCATTTCATTGTATTCATTGGAAAACTGGGGCATTCGCATCTTGTTCCTAACATTTCTCTGATAAGGCCTACACGTGTTTCGGTCAGTGAGCTTCCTCTGGGCCTATCTTTGCACAATGTGACCTTGATTATTGGCTCTTCCCATGTGTGGTGCTATATACTTTTCATAGAAATCGTTTTTAGCTTAAACGCGGGATGCGGTGGTCCCCTTAGAGTAGCATGCGCACACCGGGTTTAGTGCCTTGAAGTCAGGTATGAAAGACCATCTGTAGAAACGCAGCTGTCTGAGATAGCCATTCAGCGCGAAACTCTTCAGAAAGTAATGTAAGTTGGACTCAGCTGTTTTCTTCGGTCCCCATACTCACCCTAACAAAAACATTCTATACATTGCAAGACGAGTATGCCGTTTTGGACAGCTTTGGAACAGGATAATGCTTTCGTCTGTTTCTGCATGAGGTCTCGCCCACTTGGGAACCGATCTGCTAGTTTCCTTGGCTATCTCCGGGGCTTTGGCAAAAGTAACTTTGCTGGTGCTCTGTCTGCTCTGTCTTGTTTCGCCTAATTCCTACGAGAGATTTGGCAGGAATTAAGGTTTAAAAGGGAAGCGTTGGGACTCATCTCACTGCTCGGTAAATGCTAAATTCAGGGGATGTTTCATAGAGCCATCCTAACGCCCCGCCGCCAGCCCTGGCAGGGCAGGGAGGGCGCATATAAATCGGATTGGCCGGGGCTGTCGCTATCTGCCCAATCAGTGTACATGTGGAGCTGTACGTGGGAATCAATACTTCCAACTCGACACCGGCATGCGGCTCCTTATCTAGTGCGTGTCAGTAGCAGAGTGTTGGGAAGCCTGGAACGTTCTTCGGCGACAGCTGCGCAACAAGAGATTACGAGATAGGGTTGACGACACAGAGACGAGTTTACGAGTTGCAATTCGCAAGTGAGTCCGGTGGCAGCCGTGTACACGCGATACCCCCGGTGCCCACGCAATAGCAAGGGCGCGCCTGCAAAGCGCACCGAGTGGCGTCTCACGAAGAGGACTTGCTATACACCAATGGAATGGTCCAAGTGTACAGTAAATGAATCATGATGCGGCTCGTTTAATGGAAGGGAAATGAGTCTTATGTACCTTCTGCAATGCCGGCGCCTCACTCCCCACGCAAGTGCAAAAAAGGAGGTTTTAAAGTTCTAACTGTGAATGTCTTGTTTACTTTAGGATGCAAATAACGTTACCATGATTATTGTTACTTCGTTCACATGTGCTACCAGTTGGACAGCAACTAGGGCACTTTCCCACCCTTCTTTTACCATTTGCCACAAGTTCACTGAGCTGTCAGTTAAATGTACACAAGTTCAGGGCTTTAAGTGGGCCGGGACTAGCCGGGGCAGTCTCCAAAAAGGGCTCCCAAGATGGGTTGTGGTAATTAGGGTGACAAGTAGTACATGGTTGAGAACACCTTTGATGCAGCAACCCTGATCCCAGCAGGACTCTCCTTAATCCAATAACTGTCATCACATGGAACATAGAATTCCCAACAGAAGTCAGCAACGTGATGCTCCTGCACCGATGGACACAGATGGAACACTAAGGTAAGAGAATTCTGAGTAAGTCCTAAGCTTACATCATAACAATGGGGCCCTGCTGGGGTTCACCCCCCTAAACTAGCCCAGATACACCGACTCCCAGCAGGTAGCACTTTCACTCAAGGTGCTCCATGGTTAAAGGGCTGCCTGCAGGTGTCGGTGCTTCTGATTAGAAAAAAAGGCAAGTCATCGGCTGACTAATCAGAAACGCTTACACATGCAGGCAGTCACTTAACCTGGCAGCACCTTAACTGAAAAAGCTGCATGCTAGGAGTTGACTTCTCCCTCAAAGAAACAAAAGGAGATGATGTGTGCCCCAGTTCGGCCTAAGTTTGGGTGGGTGGGGGAACACCACCTACCCGCACTCAGGCCACGCCCCCTAACTAGAGCCTCTCCTCGATTCCATCTCCCACTTAAAGTACGAGGTTCCAAGAAAGCATTGTCAAATTGGATGTCTAATCCAAGGACAAGCTATCCAAACATCAAGAAAAATGAAGCCTTGCCTCACAGCAAGCACGAGGAGGCCTAAGGAAATCATACCTAACATGCTTCAGCAGTAAAGACGCATGGACGATGTGCTCATGGAATACATGAGGATCGGGTCATCTTTGCAACCAAGATAACAACGAATTAAAAACTTACGACATCTTGTGTCTACAGGTAACCTGGATCTCTAAAGAGCCTACCAGCGATGGCTGGATCTCTAAAGAGCCTACCAGCGATGGCTTTCTTTCTTACATGGATCCGGCCATATCGAGAGATAAAGGGCATCCATCTGCAGGACTCCTCCCCCTTACCAAATTCGCGGGAAATATACGAGTCATCGAGACCCTTAATCCAAATCACTACATACAATTCCTCATATTACAGCTACAGAACAATAATGACAACAAGGACCACTTGACCAGCACCAAACCTAGCCCCCAAATAATAGGCCTGATGAATCTATACTGGAACCCTGTCGCAGTAAACAAACGCATCTTCATCGACAATGTTTTTGGCTTGATTGACAACACTCGTGCTCGCTACCCAGCAGCAGAGTTCATAGTTTGTGGAGACATGAATTTCCACCTCTTCACAAAAACAGGAATCTTGAATCCAACGGCAAAGCTACCCAAAAAAGCACAAGTTTGGATGAAGGAAACAGCTCAAAGGTATCTGGTATTACTGAACAGCCACACAAAGGGTTATATACCAGTATCACCTACGTGGTCCAAAGGCAACTCCAAAGCCCATCTCGATTACATCTTCATGTCCAGTCATCTAAGTGGCACAATTGACTCATTAACAATTCTTCCTACAGACAAGAGTGACCATCATATGCTCTCAATGGCATGGATACTTTTTCATCCGAAAGCCCCATTACTGCTGCTCCCAAACCTGGAACTCACCCAGGATAAGACACGTTTGCGAATTATTGCTTCCCAAGCAAACCATCTAAAGCAAAAAATGTATCAATAATGGGATGAAAGATTTTAACAAAATAGAATAAGACTGGATTGTGCATCCCTTCAGGCCTCCATTCACATTAAAATCTACCAGATGTGCATGGCATCCCCACGCATACAATGAAGAAGTTGCCTCCAAGAAAAAATAACTAAATACTAAACTTAAGATGGTGAAACAGCTACCACTGGTTCAACAAAGGGCTTTGATCAAATCTTCCAAGCAGTCCTATAAGAATTGGAGCAACAGTAAGCAGAGTTTACAATCACAGAACGATGCAGAGTCTATGCTCAGCGCATTATTAAATCGAAATACAAGAGACCTGTGGAAGATGGTAAACACCCAAGACACTCATTTAGATCTGCAAGCAGCAAATGTCACCAAAACAGCTTGGATTGGCTACTTCACACAGTTGCATGATATCAAACATTACGATCAAGACATCGAAGCTGTCAAACCCATCTCATGTGAGAAATGAGATCTCGAGTTCGACCAGGAACAAATATCAAATCATATAAAGCACCTTAACCCCTCCAGAGCACTGAACTTTTTCAATTAGTCATCAACAACAAGCAAATATCCACAACATGGAGAACAGCCATTTTAGTACCAATTTATAAAAAAGGTGAGAGGTCCATACCTAGCAATTACCGACCCATTGTTCTCTTTGACCCCCTTGGTAAAGTGTTTGCATCTTTTCTTTTACAATGTTTGACAACAGAAGAGACCACAGACAAACTGGATTCATCCAGGGAGTGGGGACCAACATTAATCTCCTGATTCTAAACCTACTGAAGTTGGATGCCATCAAAACTCCAAATCTTGGCAGTCTTTATAGACTTTAAACTAGCTTTTGATAGTGTTAATCAGAAGAAACTCTGGAACAAACTATCAAGCTGGAATTGCCCACCAGAACTACTAGAGCCCATCATGGACCTATAGTCTAACACAACAGTCAGAGTTAGGCTAGCACGTTGTGGTGATTTATCAAATGAAATTTCCGCATGGAATGGGTTAAAGCACTGGCCGCATCTTTATACAACCTTTACACCTCAGACATCGGAACCTCACAGAACCTGTGCTCCACCAACCCTTCAATTCTAAACAGAATATTGGTTCCATATCTCGTGTATGCGGATGATTTGGTTCTCTTGGACAGAACGCAGGTTGGGCTCCAACGATGCCTCCGAGCATTGGAGAGCTACGTGACAGCAAACGATCTTGAGATCAATACATCTAAATCATACTATATGTCACTTACCCACCATCCGTTATGGAGTAATTCCCTATAGGAAATACAGCAAATTTCCGATAAGGCCGATCCTTATATTTTACAAATCTAAAGTAGTGCCAAGTTTAACCTATGGAGCAGAATCCATGCTGAATCTCCACTGGAACATCTGGGACATATTGGAAGCACTATTCTGGAGGAAAATCCTCACCCTTCCCAAATCACTACGAATCATCCACATCCGTTATGAATTGGCATGCAATCGTTAAGATCGATTGTAACCTGGAAATCCATAGACCTTTATAGGAAACTACTACTTGACGACACCATACCTTCAATAATGATTCTAAGAGATGGACCAATTTCATCCCACTACTTCATATTGAAACTATGGAAGGAAGTTTGCAGTAAAATCCTTGAAGTCTTGGATTGTTCAAAAGAAACACTCACCCATCACCCATTAGAAGTAAAAAAAAAAATCCAAAGACGCGACTGGATCGAAACTATAGAAAAAACATCTCTACACAAGCTCGCAATACGATGGGTAACCGAATCAAGAGCACTAAATCAATTACCCTCATATCTTACTTTATTTCCCTGTCAGCAAACTAGAAATCTCTTTTCAAGAATAAGATTAAATATCCTTCCGACCAACGAAGTTCTAGCTCTAAGGAACCGGGATGGGGTGACACCCCCCACATTGTAGCTTCTGTGAATGTAACAATGAAACCGAGTCATTGCAACATATTCCTATCGA
The DNA here is from genome assembly GCF_040938575.1 of Ambystoma mexicanum. Taxonomy (NCBI): domain Eukaryota; kingdom Metazoa; phylum Chordata; class Amphibia; order Caudata; family Ambystomatidae; genus Ambystoma; species Ambystoma mexicanum. Next base: position 1,073,417,758 of record NC_090921.1, on the reverse strand, counting down.
CTGTAAAGGTTTGATTGTTGAAAGACGCTTGTATCCGAATATGCTACCAGCTTCCTACGTGGAATAGACACCCCATGAAAGATGGTCAATGCTGATGATTGGCGCAAATAAGAAGTTGACAATCAGAATCATCCAATTCTGGCTCTACGTGTTTGGAAAAGAGCATTTGCCTACATTGAGAAATGGTTAAGTCTGATGAATGGTTTGGACAAGAAGCCGACAATTAGGATTGCGTTCACAGCATCAGCGACAAGAAACTGACAATCAGCAGGATTGTGTTCACAGCGTCAGTGACTCTGGACAGGGTTGTTTGACCTCAAGGACTGGACTCCAACATATCCTACTGTTTTAAATAATTCCCTTTATTTATTTATTTAGTTATTTATTTTTTCCTTATTTACATGTTCCTTTCGTATTACCAAAAGAAAACAAAGTTTTGTAACTAAAACTATACTCATTAAATAAATTAAAACGAGAAAACAAAACAAATGCTTGCAAATACACATGTAACACAGGACATGGGAGATGTTGACAACTATTTCTGATTCCCTCCCACTCCCCCACACTCCTTAGGACGTCCAGTTTTTAAGTTATGTAAGTGTATGCTCGTGTAACCAAGTAATGTACGCATGTTCTGCAGGCACAACTTGTTTTGTGAATCAGGCATACCTTTCTTTTTGAATAGTGTGCAACTTACAAATACGTAATTTGCAACATCCTCCAGGCATAATTCACACGCTTGGAAAAAGCTAGACCTTATGTATTACTTGTATTTTAAAGTAGAATCTAGAAAGAAGGTGCCAGTCAATAAGGGGCTGAGGACTGTGGGTTGAACCGCATAATACAGATGAACGTTCCATCCTGTGGTGGCACCTTCATCCCCAGGTGCCCAGGTGTCCCATCGCCCGTCTCCACTAACTCCCCTGTGAGAGAATAGCTCAGGAGCCACACACTAACCTTGGGAACAGGACGATGCTGTGCAACATGGGTTTGATCCTCGCTCTAGTGCTTAGAATCTGCAGGAGTCTGTTGTTAAGCACTACCTAAATCACCAAATCAACCCACCTGTGAAGTGCCCTGCCTACGCTGCCTGTCCCTCACCCTCCTCTGTCACTCTCTATATTCTTTTCCGGGCCCTAACTGCCGCATCATAGAAATGGACCGACTAGAGTCTGTCTTTCATTACCATGCCTACCTCTGCTGCAAGCTGTATGCGCACCATGGGTCTATATTATCTCTTCCAACAACTCAGTTAGCACCTCAGGGCTCAGCCCCATGGACGGGTGCTAATGGCAATTACACCCAGAGCGGCAGCCTGGATCGACCAGTAACAGCACCAAGGCCAGGGAATAAGGAAGTTGGATATTGCAAAACATAAATATTGATGTTTTGCTCTTGATGATATTTGTGAAGATTCTTTAGACTATGAAAATCCACATTTTATAATGGAGGTTGAATGGGCAATGGCAATTCTCAAGTGACAGACCCAGGGCCAGTAACCATGTCTCCAGCACTTGTTTATCCAGAAACCATCTGCCCAATCATGTGTTTATCCATCAGTGATGTCCCCAATCCATTATCGTCTGGTAAACATAGCCCCATAGGATTATTATGTGACCCTACCAGCCTCAGGTGCAAGGAAACACTTAAGCCTGGACCAGGTTTCTTTTTGCTCATATACATAGCTAAACCACCTTTGCCTCTGTGTTCCTGTGCGGGCCAGGGTGCAGATACTCAGCAATGCAGTCTATCTCTCTGCTATGAGTCAGTTATCTCCAGCCATACTGTCATGCTGCCTTCCAGTAACGCCCTTTCCCATTGGAGGATTCCGTTCTAGACCAGCCAGCTGGCTCAGAAATGATTTTCCCTGAAGCAGGGAAAATGCATAAATCCGTGGAGTGCTTGTCTGAAGAGCCCCATCATTAAACTAATGCATTTGTCTACCACTTAGAATTAAATGGAGTGATATCGACAAACCTTTCCATGAAACGTGTTGGGAGCCGCCCCTGCCTGGCCCCTCCCACGGTTTTATTGCCTGAGTGGATTCTGAGTGGCTGCGAGGCCTGGGGCTGAGCCGGGGGAATTATCCGTGTTCATCTCTCTGAAGGACTCTGCTGGGATTTGAACTTGTGACATCCTGAAATGAGAGGGCCTTTTCCTCCCCTTTTAGGTCCTTCCAAAGCTGCAGTTTTGGCAGACCTGTATTCATATTTAATGCTGACCTGGGGAGGGGAAAAGTAGATGGATTCCCGGGCACTTAGAGAATCGAAATATCTCCTTCCAGGGCTGGGACTCTGGGATGGAGGGAGGAGGCTGGGAAGAGGAAGCATTGTGGGAATACCACAAAATTAATTCTCAATAAGAACATATGTCGCAAAGAGGATCCCGATATCCGCGTCTTAGAAATAATAAAATACAGGGATCTCCAAATCTGATCCTAAAGAGCCAAATCCACACTCCGTATTTTCAGGATATCTCAAAATGCATTTGTACAAATTGACACTAAATGGAAGTTATTTACATAGAACGTGGCTATCTTGAAAACATGGTCTGGGTGGGGCTCTTGAGATCCAGGCTCACATACCGCTGGTCTATTATATGTCCACGTTTACTCCCTGATGCACATCTAGGTGTGTTCCTGGATTTTCCCTTGTTGTGGGCGTTTGTGCATTCCGGGCTGCAGGGTGATTCATGGCTGCATTATTGATGTGTCCCGGCAGGTTGGCGGTCGCACCATGCTCCCTATCCGCTGGATGCCGCCGGAGAGCATCCTCTACAGGAAGTTCACCACCGACAGTGACATCTGGAGCTTCGGTGTGGTGCTGTGGGAGATCTTCACCTACGGGAAGCAGCCCTGGTACCAGCTCTCCAACAATGAGGTGAGCCATGCCAAGACATGGGGGCGGGGGAGGAGAGAAAGGGTGGCCTGGCTGGAGAACCTCACCTGTTCTAAATCTCCAGTTGACATACGATTGTGGTCTTGTAATATACGTTGGCTTTGGTGGGCGGACACCGTGCAAAACTCGCAGAAATGTCGGAGTAAAATGGAGGCATCGCGGTTGGGTAACATCTATATCTGAGGAGGTCACCAAATAAATCTTAAAACACTGAGAACACCTTTCAAAAAGTAACATCTTTAGAAATTAAAGGTTGAACTCCATTGCTGAATAAATAGCAGCATCATGCAACATGGCTGCTGCACTTGGACAGCCATCTCTGCACATGCTTTGTGAAACCCATAGAGAATGGACTTCCCTCTCAGGGGCTCTAGGTTGCTGTGGCCCTAGTTGTTGTCCCAGCCATTCATCTTGAAACCCAGAGTTTCCCCCCCCCCCTATCATGAGTCTCCTGGGACCACTCCACTCTGCAGCATCTTCTGTTCTGGGGCTGCCAGGTGTTATGGTCATCCCGCCTGTGGGCACTGCATGTTTCCCAGCACGGTATGACATGTGTTAGCTGTTATTGGCAATGATTGGCAGCCGGAAATTACAACCCTTTATAGAAGGAGAAAATACCTCCCGGCGGGGAAATGAGTCTTGTGCCACTTTATTGCCGCTGATAAAATTACCTCTCAACACCGCCGCTCCCCATCATGAATGGTGGGAGTTACCACTGAAAATAAAGTCATCCCTGAGCTGGTCTTCAAAGGGTAAAACCTATAGCCAGGCGCTGCAAGGTTGAAGTGGGTTTATGCTGCCAATGCACTATTCCTGAAATTTAAATTCATTTAGTAAATGTACCTCTTGCCCCACCGGAAAATATATATGTGTTTTTCCAGCGGTGGTAAGTAACTTCAATGTAGCCCTGGGTATTGTCTAGTGGGTCGGTAATCTGTCTGGATGGCAGAGCATTCAATTACTGCACGTGACATGTCCTACTCTGAAAGATCAGTTCCATGTAAGGTCCCCGCAAAAATGTCCCCTGACAAAAAAGTCACAGTTTTTTGCAGAGGCATAATTATTTGAACATGCAGGGGACACCCCTGCAACCCCTGTTTTTTTTTTTTTTTAAATGGGAGCAGGGGACTTCCCCACAACCCGCCCCCATACATAATGTCACCATATATAATGTCGCCAATGGCTTTTCCTGGCAACATTATGTATGGGGACATTATCTATGGGGACATTAGATCATCTCCATGTCTCCATTATCTGCTGTGACTTATATTCATTGGGTCTTTAGAGAGGGCTGCACACCACAAGTGTGGTGTCAACGCACTGGACCATAGTTAACAAGAAATAGTAATGTGGGGGGCGAGAGTGAAGGGGGTTCATGAAGCTTCAAGATTAGAGTGCTCCAAGGATAGGAGCCGGGGACCTTAAATTCAGATCAGTGGAGAGAAGAAGCAGTGTGGGAGGTGGTACCTGCATGTATAGAGGAGAGGGTGCAAGGTGGCGTCACACGTGCTGTAGTATGAGTGCAGTAAGAGAAGCTGCACTTTGATATGACTGTGGACACAGGTTAAGTTAGGGAGTGAGGAGGGGCAGTGTAATTGGAGCTGGGTGTCTAGGCCCAGAGGAGTGAGAGTTGGGCAGTGTAATAGGCGCTGGCAACTAGGTTCATACCAGAGCATAGGAATAGCAGCGGGTGCCTGATAGGTACTGTGACAGGAGCTGTGCCTAGGTCAGGGTTGAGAAAGAGGCAGGGCAGTGTCATAGTAGCTGGGGCCTAGGTCAAGATTGAGAAAGATGCGGGGCAGTGTCATAGGAGCTGGGTCTTAGGTCAGGATTGGGAGCGAGGCAGGGCAGTGTCATAGGAGCTGGGGACTAGGTTAGGATTGGGAGATAGGTGGGGCAGTGTATTAGGAGCTGGGGCCTAGGTTAGGATTGGGAGCGAGGCAGGGCAGTGTAATAGGAGCTGGGGCCTAGGTTAGTTTTGGGAGAGAGGCGGGGCAGTGTTTTAGGAGCTGGGGCCTAGGTTAGTATTGGGAGAGAGGCGGGGTGTGTATTAGAAGCTGGGTCCTAGATAAGGATTGGGAGAGAGGCGTGGCTGTGTATTAAGAGCGGGGGCCTAGGCTAGGATTGGGAGAGAGGCGTGGCTGTGTATTAAGAGCGGGGGCCTAGGCTAGGATTGGGAGAGAGGTGGGGCAGTGTATTAGGAGCTGGGTCCTAGGGTTAGGATTGGGAGAGGCGGGGCAGTGTTTTAGGAGCTGGAGCTTAGGCTAGGATTGGGAGCGAGGCGGGGCAGTGTTTTAGGAGCTGGGGCCTAGGGTTAGGATTGGGAGAGAGGCGGGGTGTGTATTAGGAGCTGGGGCCTAGGGTTAGGATTGGGAGCGAGGCGGGGCAGTGTTTTAGGAGCTGGGGCCTAGGTTAGTATTGGGAGAGAGGCGGGGTGTGTATTAGAAGCTGGGTCCTAGATAAGGATTGGGAGAGAGGCGTGGCTGTGTATTAAGAGCGGGGGCCTAGGCTAGGATTGGGAGAGAGACGTGGCTGTGTATTAGGAGCTGGGGCCTAGATAAGGATTGGGAGAGAGGTGGGCTGTGTATTAGGAGCTGGGTCCTCGATAAGGATTGGGAGAGAGGCGGGGCAGTGTTTTAGGAGCTGGGGCCTAGGTTAGGATTGGGAGAGAGGCGGGCTGTGTATTAGGAGCTGGGTCCTAGATAAGGATTGGGAGAGAGGTGGGCTGTGTATTAGGAGCTGGGTCCTCGATAAGGATTGGGAGAGAGGCGGGGCAGTGTTTTAGGAGCTGGGGCCTAGGTTAGGATTGGGAGAGAGGCGGGCTGTGTATTAGGAGCTGGGTCCTAGATAAGGATTGGGGGAGAGGTGGGGCTGTGTATTAGGAGCTGGGGCCTAGATAAGGATTGGGAGAGAGGTGGGCTGTGTATTAGGAGCTGGGTCCTCGATAAGGATTGGGAGAGAGGCGGGGCAGTGTTTTAGGAGCTGGGGCCTAGGTTAGGATTGGGAGAGAGGCGGGCTGTGTATTAGGAGCTGGGTCCTAGATAAGGATTGGGGGAGAGGTGGGGCTGTGTATTAGGAGCTGGGTCCTAGGGTTAGGATTGGGAGAGAGGCGGGGCAGTGTTTTAGGAGCTGGAGCTTAGGCTAGGATTGGGAGCGAGGCGGGGCAGTGTATTAGGAGCTGGGTCCTAGGGTTAGGATTGGGAGAGAGGCGGGCTGTGTATTAGGAGCTGGGTCCTAGATAAGGATTGGGAGAGAGGCGGGGCAGTGTTTTAGGAGCTGGGGCCTAGGTTAGGATTGGGAGAGAGGCGGGCTGTGTATTAGGAGCTGGGTCCTCGATAAGGATTGGGAGAGAGGCGGGCTGTGTATTAGGAGCTGGGTCCTAGGGTTAGGATTGGGAGAGAGGCGGGGCAGTGTTTTAAGAGCGGGGGCCTAGGCTAGGATTGGGAGAGAGGTGGGGCAGTGTATTAGGAGCTGGGGCCTAGGTTAGGATTGGGAGAGAGGTGGGGCTGTGTATTAGGAGCTGGGGCCTAGGCTAGGATTGGGAGAGAGGTGTGGCTGTGTATTAGGAGCTGGGTCCTAGATAAGGATTGGGGGAGAGGCGTGGCTGTGTATTAGGAGCTGATAAGGATTGGGAGAGAGACGTGGCAGTGTATTAGGAGCTGGGGCCTAGGTTAGGATTGGGAGAGAGACGTGGCTGTGTATTAGAGCTGGGGCCTAGGGTTAGGATTGGGAGAGAGGTGGGGCTGTGTATTAGGAGCTGGGGCCTAGGCTAGGATTGGGAGAGAGGCGTGGCTGTGTATTAGGAGCTGGGTCCTAGATAAGGATTGGGAGAGAGGCGGGCTGTGTATTAGGAGCGGGGTACTAGATAAGGATTGGGAGAGAGGTGGGCTGTGTATTAGGAGCTGGGTCCTCGATAAGGATTGGGAGAGAGACGTGGCAGTGTATTAGGAGCTGGGGCCTAGGTTAGGATTGGGAGAGAGACTTGGCTGTGTATTAGAGCTGGGGCCTAGGGTTAGGATTGGGAGAGAGACGTGGCTGTGTATTAGGAGCTGGGTCCTAGGGTTAGGATTGGGAGAGAGGTGGGGCTGTGTATTAGGAGCTGTGGCCTAGGGTTAGGATTGGGAGAGAGGGGGGGCAGTCTAATATGCGCTGGTTCTTATGAACAGATCAGGGGGGAAGTAGTGCAGGCGTGTCTGATAAGGAGTGTGACAGGAACTGTGCATTAGGTCAGGATTGCGAGAGAGGCGGAGCATTGTGATACAAGGAGAATGGAAGCTATTCACAGGAGAAGGGTAGGCGAGATATTGCAAAGGTTGCGAGGCTTAGACTCCATCGGGGAGTGGAGGGGCAGTGCAATGGGTGCGCAGGCTTCTGCTGGGATGGGTGGAGAAAAAGTGCAGTGATGTATTTGGAGGGCTATGCTCTGATGAGGGAAGGGCAGCGTAAAGGTGGTGGTCTGGGTTCAGATCAGCTAGGAGAGTAGCGTGATAGTGTGATAGGCTGCGTGATAGGGCTGGGGGCTAGGTCCTTCATCTAAAATTGCGATTTCTGATGGAGTTCTAATTTAAGCTTTTCTGTTTCGTTTGCTACGAGCCTTGAAGACTGAAACTTTGTGAAGAAAATTGGTCATAAAGTATATGTACAAGCCCAGTCCTAGGGTGTTTTGTTTAGAAATGTATAAGACAACATCTCTTTGAGACAGTCATTAAAATGATTGATCTCTTAATTTACAAAGGAGTGAAGATTTTCTTGAAGGACAGTCCGTTAGGAGTCCCCTTGGGCTTCCCGTTGGCAGCACCAGGCTTCGTTATTATTCTTTTTCTCCTATCCCGCCGTCTACACAGCTAGTGACTAGCACCGTGATGGGTAATGATTTGAGAGTTACAACCTCACGGTAGAGATATCTCACAGGCTAAGTGCTCATCGTTCACATGAAATGTGCTTTCCCTTTGCAAGTTAGAAGGCTATCAGGACCTAAACATCCCTTAACCCTTCTGAGGCCCATACATTGAGTACCATGACATTGAGTAATAGGTGTACATATTAAAAATGTGCTTAGACGTGGGAGGAATCCTGCACCAGGAGCTATTTAAAAACTTCATATTATTTTTCAAAAATATGCACAGTTTAAAGGAGGAGATGTGGCCTTGTGGCCAAATGACTGACTCCAGAACAGGGGCTATAGTTCTAGTGATGCTTTGGCATACAACCTAACATCATGTGATTCCAGGCACCTGGCTTTATCCCTCTGTGAGTAAAGTGTACATATGCAAAAGTTTAACTCGTCAGTGGGATGTCTAGTATTGTCCCAATTCTTGTTCTTGCCTTCATCACATCTTGCATCCCAGCTCGATCCGGCCCCATGGACCATATAACTCTGTGTATGACACCTCATGTTTGGGATGCGCCCATGACAATGACGTACTCACTGTAAAGTACACTGCTGCTCCATAGAGATAAGACTTTTCTATAACAAAAAACATTTTGGAATTTTAGGGAATTTTTTCAACCATATTTTCTTTCTTGTCCCTCATCCATGTAATCAATCCCACATTTTGTCATAACGGTACGTGATATGATATCATATGGCATTTATAACGCATCTATACACAAGTGTTTCAAGATGCGACGAGGCAAGGCAGGGAGGGAAGACAGAGACAATGATCTTACTAGGCCAGGTGACATTGAGATTGCGCAAGTGCAGGGGAGGGGGAAGGGGAAAAGTGCGAGGGGGAAGGGGAAGTGCAGTACATAGGATAAACAGTAAATAAATGAAAACAATAAATAAGAAATATAATAGATAGCGCGGCCAGCAGTTGACAGGTGCAAGGGTAGGTGCAGACTTCGGGTGTTAAGTGCTGGTAGGGGGCTGTAGGGATACAGAAACAGCCACAGAGTGCAAGCGTTGCCAGGGGGGCAGTGCAGGTGTGCAACTGCCCGGGTACAGAGGGAAGCCAGGTGACCAGTGCAGTTTCAGCTTCAGCAAGGAGTTCAGCAGGGGAGAGGAAGAGAGAAAGCAGAAGCAAAGATGAAGGTCTTGAGGTGCTTCCGGAACCGGAGATGGTTCTCGTCAATTTTCAGAGAGGCAGGGATGCTGTTCCAGAGGGAGGCCCCAGCCGAAGAAAGAGATCTACCACAAACTCATTGCTTGGAGAAGCAACTGGCCCTGAAGGAGTTGGAGGCAGATGAGCGAAGAGCTTGCGAAGGAAGACATTTAGGAAGAGAGAGTTGAAGGTATCCAGGCCCCAGAAGGCCTTGCGGACAATGTACAAGGTTTTGAACTTAATCCTTGCCGCCACTGGGAGCCAGTGCAGAGATTTCAGTCCTGGAGAGATACGATCCCTGGGCTTGAGACCAAGGACAAGTCTCAGAGTCCTGTTTTGGATTAGCTGCAGAGGGAGGAGAGTAGAGACAGGCAGATTTAGAAAGAGGCTGTTGCAAGAGTCCAGCCTAGAAAGAACCAGAGCTCTAGAGACAGTGAGCTTCTGGGGAAGGAGAGGAAAGGAAGACTACCTCTGAGGAGGTGCAGCTGGTAGTGTGACTTATTAGAGGCATCAGAGATGTGAGGAGAGAAGGAGAGTGTGGAGTCGAAGATGACCCCGAGGTTTTTAGCCTCACAGGTGGGAGCAGGAAGAGGACCAAGAGAGGCCGGCCAGAGGATGACGCGAAAGGAGGGAGCAGGTGTGCCGATGAGGAGAATCTCAGTCTTACTGGCATTAAGGCAGAGACATTGGCGGCACACCAATTTTGGATAGCAAACAGACAGTCCGAGATGAGAGAAGGAGATGAGGTGGCTGAAGGGAGCCTGAAAATGAGCTGAGTGGCATCCGCATAGCACTGAAAGTTGGGGCAGAGAGCGGCAATGCAGTGGGCAAGAAGTGCCAGGTATTGGTTGAACAACCAGGGAGAGGTTAGACCCGTGGGAAACGCTACAGGTAGAGGTAGAGATATAGGAGAGGAAGGACTGAAGTTGGACCTGGGAGGGTCGCTCGGAGAGGAAAGAAGTCAGCCAAGCCAGGGCCTGATCAGTGATACCCAGGTTATCATGGAGATGGTTGAGCAGGATGGCATAGTTGACTGTGTCAAAGGCAGAAGAGAGATCAAGTAAGATGAGGACACAGGGGGTGTTGGAATCAAGGTTGGAGAGCATGTCTTCACAGATGTCAGGAGAGCAGTTTCCATGCTTCGGCAGCTCTGAACCTAGACTGATGGTCATGGAAACAACCAGCAGATTCTGTGTGAAGATTAAGCTGGGAGATGGCTAGCTTGTCGGGGAGTTTGCCCAGGAAAGGAGTTATGGCGATTGGGCGATAGTTAACCGGGCAGGACGGGTCGGCAGAGCGTTTCTTAAGAAGAGGGTGCACAAGGGAGTGCTTCAGGGGGGAAGGGAAGGCTCCAGTGGTGAAGGAGTGGTTGCAGAAGTCAGCAAGAGCAGGAGCCATGGTGCCAATGTGGTCCTTGATGGTTTGGAGGAGCAGGGATGAACCTGTTTTGACGAGACTTTCATAGATCGGACTTGTCTAGAAACCTCGTCTGGGGAGAACAGGGGAAAGGCAGGGAAGGAGGGAGGAGAGGTGGCCGAAGAAAGGCCAGAGAAAGAGCAGGGAGTAGAGGGAGGAGGGGGAGTGGAAGAGAGAGAGGACAGGATGTCCTGAGTTTCAGAGATGAAATGAGAAGCCAGAGCCGTGGAGAGGGCCTGGGACGTGCAATCAATTTCGATGTAAAAAATAATGTTTTCTGGTCTCAATATGCAATATTGCCAACTTTTATAAATACATATGACCAGTATGTAAAAGGCAAGTTCCATTTTCAGAACATAGGGCCCAATCCCGTTTTCCAGGTCATTCACCTCCAGCTATGACCTCCGCCGGACCGTGTTGCGGTAACGCTAATAGCGTTGGGCATTATCCCGGTGCTATTAACATCAGGATACCGACCAATAGTCATCTATTTTCCGGGAGTTTAGTGACATTCATTTTCGATCCAACTTCACATCAAAATTCTTAAAGCTCAAGCTGGTATAATGCAACGCATAAGTAGCATCGTTGTAAAACTTTAACATTCATTTTTAATACTAAAAATATCTAGCATTTACACAGCACAGACCACACAATGGGCCTGATCACGAGTTGGGTGGTAAATGGGTTGTGTAACCGTCAGCTTATTGCTGGATATGAACATTCCATTTAGCGCCCCGTTTTCGGTGCAAGTACCGTCAGCGGTATTAGCGGGTGGTAATTGCACCAAAAATTCCCCATTGGGTGCAATGGACCAAATGGGGAATGGGGATTTCCCGTTATCACCCAACACATGATCTGGCGCCGATAGCGCCGGATCAGGTGGCGCTAACACAATTAATGTTGGGCGATATCCCAGCGTTATTACTGCTGGGATACCGCACAACTCGTGATCAGGCCCAATTGATTGTTTCTTGGCGGTAGAAAAACAGTTGTCATTACTGAACATAATGGTGCTCAATTGACCCACCTCTAAGCATGAAGGGCTTAGTTGGTCCTTCTAGGATTTCAACCTGTGACTGCAGGTCTCACACAGCGGGCAGTGCTTGACTAGTTGTGCTATCTTACCAGTACACCAAACAAGTCAAGTCCCCATGCTTCCAAGTTTCCCAGTCATTATGCCTGGATCCCTGTAGGTCACTGATTTCTCTGTGTATATTTGAGATATCAACGGTGTCAAATGAATGATGTTGCCCTTGCATTTCTCAAATGATTGCTACACTTTATCCACTTACACCGCTCACTTGAAAATAACACTATTATAACAGTAATAATAATCGTTCTTATGTTGTGCTTCATGACAGATTCTGCCTTCTTCTAAATATTATAATAAAGGTGTTACAGACAACTGATTGAGCAGAGAAGTTTGTCAAGCGCCACAAACAGTTTTCTGGATTTGGCTGGGTCATGTATGTGGGTAAGCAAGGCTGTATCAGGGACCAACCATGCCCCTTGCAAAAGTGTCTACTAGTGAAAGGCACTTTCCTTACGCTGCATGTGCTTTACCTCCTTGGCATGTATGAGTGCTTTGATTGGTCTTTTACAGAACATTGGAGGAGTGGTGATTAGTGAGTGCACCTGCAGTGATTTTGTAAGATTGTGTTAAAGACACTACGGTCCACTTTACACGGTTGCTGGTAGGCTGGCAAACTCGGCTTACCGTTTCCACCACCTGATATCATGGTAATACCAGGATATTACAGGAATCAGAGGAACCGTAAGTTCCCATTGGGAACAGTGAAGCGCCTGCGCCGTTGCTAACAGTGCTGGTGCCTCAGTGATTTTTCTGGCGGTAGGGACCTTAACTACTGGCAGGTCGGGCCTGCCGGTAGTTCACTGCCCCTACCGGCAGACTCAGAGTATGCCGGTCAGAAATAGGATCTGGTAACCGTTGTTACCTGCACTTTTTTCTGGACCAGCATCCTCGTAATGAGGGCCAATTACGGAGGAGGTGTGAGACTGTTTTTTCTGAGTGTAAAGAGCTGTACCACTGGCTTGAGTGCTTTAAGAGGGCCGTTCTGCTACCCTGAGGAGTATCTGGGAGAACCAATACTATGAGGGTTCAGCCTTCCTCTGCATGGCCGGTGGATGGAGACTCCCTGCATGCAAAGTGTGTGGCAGTGAGAGCTTTGAATCAGTGTATTTCTGGAGTAAGCCGTAGGGGGATAGGGAGGTTTTGCAGCGGGAGATTGCATTGAATTCATCAAATCTTTTTCAACATATTTTGCCCCAAATATACGTGGCGGATGGGTATAGGCGAATAACTAATGTGGGGTTTTATGGGGGCGCTGTGGGGCCCCACCCTGCATATATTTGAGGCAAAATCTACTGCAAATTGATGAACTGGAATTATCTTTTTGACCAAATCACATACAACCGGGTGTCTTTTTTGGATGCAAAATGGCCCCCTTTGGTCCATCCAAGTCTCACATTCTAAGTATTAAATTGCACATCCCTATGGCCATTCAGGATCTGGCAGCCATCTTTCAGTCAGGCAAAAACAAACAGTTTTGACTTGTGTGCAGTGGAAACACTTTCTTTGTTGCCTCTGTAAGTATTGAGATCACATGCCCATGTAACATCACATTTTGCCTAGTGTTCCAATCGCATGACCAAGTCACCATCATTTGTTTGGTTTTGCAAGAACATGCTCAGATGCTCAAAGCATATTACAGGTATTACCATCATACAGTAAAGTACCCACGTCATTGCCAGGTACTAATACAAATTACTGGCTTTTGCCACTGAACAACACCAACTCGCACAGTTTACTAGATATTTCAATAAGTTGGCATTATATTTGCCTCATATAATGATATCTTGGTGATTTTTAGAGAGCTTCATACAGATAAACGGCTTCTAAGCTCTATAGTAATCAGCATTATTATTACCCACTGATGGTGCTCGATTCCTCCGCATTCACAAGAATGAAGGGCCTAGTTAGCCCCGACCAGGGTTTCAAACCTGTCCCATGGCATCATCCCATTCCGGGAACAAGCATTTATTTATTTAATTATTTTTCCATTTGTAGAAGCGCACAAAACCCTTGGGCATCTAGGTGTTGGTTACAAACATAATGATGACGGTGGATGCATACAGTATATGGTTAATTGAACTGGTGAGTCTTGAGCTTTTTCCTGAACAAACAGTAGGTGGGTTCAGATCGGAGGTAAGGGGGTAGATTGTTCCAAAGGTTGGCTGCCACCACCGAGATTTTGGATCCTCCTGCTCTTTTGCGTCTCAATCTGAAGCCTGACCATGAGATATCCATCTGGCATGCAACTACTTGCTAGAAGTTAGCATTATGTTCCCAGGCAGCTATTGCCTCCCCATGCCTATGTACCCCTATTAATATTGATATTGATATTTTATTTATATCGTGCTCGTACACAAGTGTTTCAGAGCGCGACCAGGCATGGGAGGGGAACAGGCGAGAACAAAGCAGCGATCTTACTGGGGCCAGTGACATTGAGAATGCACAAGTGCATGGGAGACGGGGAGGGGGAAAGTGCATGGAAGGGGGGAAAAGTGGAAAGTGTGAAGCAGAGAAGAAACAGATAAATAACAATAAATAAATAATAAAGGCAACAAACAGTTTTAGTGCAGCCAGCAATTTGCAGGTGCTAGGTTTAAGGCAGCAGACAGGGTAGGTCTGATAAGTGCAGGAAGAAAAAAGGGGGGGTGGGCTGTATGGGTACAGATACAGACCCTAGTGCAAGGGGTGGCCCGGAGGCAGTGCGGGAGGGTGGCAGGGTGAGCAGGTACCTGGGCCCGGAGGACAGAGGGTGGCCAGGTCCATGGTGCCAAGAGAGAACAGATCAGCAGGGGAGAGGGGGAGTGAAGGCAGAAGAAAAGAGGAAGGTCTTGAGGTGCTTCCGAAACCGGAGATGGTTCTCCTCAAGTTTTAGAGTGGCAGGGTATTTCTGCCATTTCCTGCCATTTCCTAGCTATTGGCATCTTACTCTCAGGGACACTCGCAATATGGCAGGTTTGCTGATTAACTGCTCAGGCACTTATACTATTTGGCAGGCCTTGACATCATGTGTAGGTGCTCACATCATATGGCACCATACCTGTTTCAACTCATAACCTGCCTACTTCTCTTGTCCTACAGCTCTTTGACGTAACTTCCAGGCTCTCTTTGTAACCTAACTGTGCTTAACCGCCTCTTATCCTTTCTTTCACTCCCCTCTTCCATTCTTCCGCCAGAGCATTTGGAAGGGCCGCTGCGTACTGTGCTTCTACCTGAAGAGAATCATTGGCTCTTGCTTTGCTTTTAATTGAGCGAAATTGTTGAAAAAAATGATTACGCAGCAGCAATAGACACTTTTGTGGCAGCAAAATCTAGGAGAGTGTCCTTCATTTAGTATATAATTAACAGAAGTAGGAGCTAATGGAAATTAATCCCGTGTTGTAGATGTTGTCTACTTATTCATTTTAAGTACACTTCAGAAGATATTATTGAAATGATTTAAGGACATTGGCTATGGAGTGCAGTGAGGGGTAGTAGTAGTAGAGGAGGCTGTATTCTGGTGTTTCAACCTGGGTGCACTATTGTGTAGAAACTTCCCTGCCACTGCGAAGAGTGATGACGGACTATCCGTCCGCACGAGGAGCACCGTCAGCAGATGCGCCGTCGCCTCTATTTTATGACCCGGCAGGCTCATGCGTCAGAGCTCGTCCCAGTACCAATGGATCCCTCAACGCACATTGGCTTACCCGAGCTTCTGCACAGCACATGGCACCCAGGCACTACTTCAAAACGAATAAAGAACGATTAATACATAGAGATATATGTCCACAGAGAAAAGGCACTAAGTAGAAGGATCGAGTTCCTTGTCGTCTGGCGTGCCAGGTGCATGAAGTTTATTAGAAGCCTTGCGCTCCTCTTAGCGCCAAAGCAGTTCGCCGAGAGGAAAATCAGATAATAGATTTTCATTTTCCAGTGTGTTAAACAGCATAATCCAATTTGCCTGCCCTTTCCCCCCTTCAGCCAGCCACCTCCCTGAAACCCGAACTGCGAATGAACTGTCGGCCGCCCGGCTAAGTGTCTTTTCCCTCCAATCCGTTGACTGACGTTTCTGGGAGCCGGCCGCACTTCTTCAGGGAAGGGAGCAGGATTCCTGCCAACACACCACTGTGTATGTTTTTGACAGGCTTATTTGTAATCTCTCTGTCCTATGTGGCGACTGGTGTCCCAACTAATTGTGCTGTCTTTGATCTCCTGTTGGAGAGTGACAGCGAGCCCTTGTTCATTTAGAAAGAGAGGAGTATTCTTTCTGGAAGTGTGAATGTACCCAGAGAGGGATGTCTTTCACTTGACGTGTTTGAGACCTTTTTTTCTTGATTTCTGGTATATGGCATTCTTCAGACATTTCCGCCTGTATTTTTCCACATTTATATTTTTTACATCAATTGTCTGCATTGTTTAATGTTTTTTTCTTCTTCCCCTTCTTAACCATTTATGTCACAACCGGCAATGGTTAAGTGTAGGGTGACCAGATTTCCAAAACGAAAAACCGGGACGATCAACAACATAAAAGCAGGAATACCCCATCACAGCCCGCCAATTACCGCCCATCCCCCAACGCGCCCCCACAACCACCCCCTAATCACATTTACAGGACTTCTCGTTTCCATAGAGTGTATATGATCTCATTTGTGCAGTTTTGTCTGTGAATCTTGGCATGTTAATCCAAAACAAGTGTTTGCTCCCATTGATATCACATGGCTTGCTGTACAACCATTGCCAAGCCAGTCTCTGTGGCACAGTCAGTAAGTGTTGTGACTTTGTAAGCGTCGTGAAAAATAATTACGATTTTAATTACCGTAGCCACCCAACCATGCAAACCCCGGAGAGGGTTTCTAAAATGAAAAAACTTCCGGGACCCCGGGACAGAGGGTGATTTCCTCGGGAAAACCGGGACGTCTGGTCACCCTAGTTAAGTGAGGGCCAATGTGCCAGTAACCTCTGGGGAGCTCACCGGGAAGCATGCTCACTTGAGTGAGCCCTATCCATACTGGCATGCAGCAGAGCACACCGCGCTGGAGAATGGCGTGGCCCCGGGCACGGCAGGTATCCCTAGCACCCACGGCCTAGAACAAAGAAAGCTCTTCTTACAAGACTCTAGAGTGGGCCAAGGCCTGTGTTTTTCTCTGGGTCATGGGAATTTCTCTGGGCCTCATTACACTTTCCGGGGGCCACTGGAGGGGCCTATCACCTCGCCTGCCTTTGAGGCCTTCCAGGGGCACCACTGCTGCCATGGCCAATTTGCCTACCTTGCCTGGCCGTTTTTTTCTTTTCCTTCTGTATTTTACTGATAAATACAAGTTTGTAAGTCATTTTTTGCACATCTCGTTATCTTTACTTGTTATTAAAAATGGAAACCAGGAAGCTCTAATTATGCACCTGTCCACCTATGTTTTAACCCTGGTCATGGGGCTGTGTAAGTGGATCCCCAATGCACGGACTGTTTGTGTCACTTTCACACGAGCACAATTCAAGCTTTTCTGTTTTTCCAATGTCTGGTAAAAGAACGAGCATTGGCAATGGAAGGATTCCCAGGAACTTCCACAAGTGTCTGCCACCCTTTCCCGGGGACGGTCAGGAGTGCGAGAAGACTCTAGCCCAGCCCATCTCTATAGTCTATCTGGTCTTTTTGAGATGCAGGAATCCGCCCACTTGAACGAGTTCTAAGGGTACTTGGTATTTTTGTTGGCCACACAAATGTGGAATAAATGTGCAGAGTTTGGATCTCTTGGAAAGCGAGGTCCAGATCCAAACAAAAGCTCATAGCCAAAATTTGCCACCTGTTCATCACCTTGTGCCTTCCTTATTGTGCTCACTACTTCCATTTCCCTTGTCCCAGGGCAGTCTTTTTACAGGGCTTGGTTTCCATGTTTCCACTTCTATATTCTAATGATGGGAAACATGCACCTTTCCTGCCCAGGCCCTATGTTTCCCTTCTGAGCTCTTAGATCCCAGGGCATCTCTCTCCTATGCCCCAAAGCAAAGGCCAAACGAAGAAAATGGAAACTTCGGCTTGGTACTGCTAAGACCCTGAACTCCAGCTCCACACATTCCATGTAAGCCAGCAGCACGTGCCTCACACCTCTCTCATGTCTTCCCATTCCCACCCTCACACACACCCAGTCTCCACCCAGCTTCCACTCACCACCAACCCACTGAACCTCATCTACATTCCACTTAACCACACTCACAATCCACCTCCAAAGCACACACACAACCTCCTGCTCATCAGTGCTCATCTTTCAATACTAGATGCAGTGGACATTTCTGACCTCATCATCACTCACACCCTAGATGGACCCTTTATCATAGAAATATGGCTAACACCCACTGCACAGACATGGTTTATTTTCTTACCCCACAGCATTCAGCACAAGGACTGCAAAGGGAAGACTGGCATAGGCTTGATATTATCCACAAGACCTCATAGATATGTACCCTGCAGGAGCACACCACACCCGCATCCATGGAACTCCTCACCTGTAACTTCTCACCCACCCATGATCGGAAAGCTACCTCCCAACTAATATACCAACCAACCCCAAACCATCAAGGTCTTTTTCAATGAAATAACAAACCTCATCACAACAGCATCTGTAAACAACCCAATGCTTGACAGCATGGAAGTCATTTAGTCACAGAACCAAACCACAACATAACATAGTAAATGCACTTAACCTGGTATTAACCACATCAGCAGCCATTGTTTGCCTTATTCCCCCACCTTTGGATTCAACAGACCATGTAAACATAACCATCCTGAACCACATATCTCTCTCTCACTGGGGCCAACCGAAACCAACCAAGGCACCCTGCTGCTCCTTCAAGAATTTACCATAGACATGAAAGATGGATACTTCATTTTCTTGGTGTTCCCATCTGACCACTCAGAGAATATCAACATCCAGCTTAGTGCACTCAACTACACCCTAAATGAGACCAACAACACCCATACACCACTGCAACCTAAATCCAACAAACATGCGCCCGCCACACCATAGTACAAATAGGGACTCATCAACAGAAAGTGCTCCATTTTCAGACAAGAAAGGTTCTGGAAAACATTTCACAAACAGGAAGAGCTCATCACCCTGATAATCCTCCAATCAACACACAGGAAAATAATCACCACAGCCAAAACAAACTACTTCACAACAACCATCATGGAAGCATCCAACAAGAGCAGATCAATCCTGTAAGCCTTGAAGCACAGCAGCAACAATCTGCCTGGGCCTGTAATACCACAATCCACTGGCAAATACAACTGCATCCATTTTTTCTGCACTGATAAAAATAGATAAGGTGACAGAATGACAGCTTCAGACACACAATATGTCTGCCCATACTAGCCCAGAATATGTCAAGATGGATTGAATTCAAGATAATGACTTCTTAAGACCCTCCAACACTCTTGCAGACCTCAAGCCCACTACCTGCAAAGACAACATCCCCTCCTCCATTGTGAAGGCTATCACAGGGGACACACACACACACACAACACCTCTCCACATCATCAATGCATCCCTGATATAAGGCATGTTTCCTGATACAGTGAAAATTGAACAGGTCCTGCCCCAGCTGAAGAAACCCCACACTCTACCAGGATGATCTGATCTGGCCAACTATCACAACATCATGCTTCTTCCCTTCTTGGCAAAGTATCAGTCAGCACAATAACTCAAAAGGATCACTCAGTACAGTCTACTACAGACTGCAAATCTGGTTTCCTGCCATGATGCTGCACTTAGAGCACAACCATCCAATCTATCAGTGACAATCTAGACACCCTGGATGTGGGGTATCTCTGCTTGCTCATCCCACTCGACAACGTTGGCACTTTCAATACCATTGACCATAAAGCCCTCCTCACCATCGTCACCAGACACATGAGCTTTGACGGAACAATCCTCCAGTGATTCGCCTCCTACCTCTCCAACTGAGAGCAACTCCTGCAGAAGGGTCACAACATATCCCAGTGCTAACCAATAACCTACATAATTCTTCAAGGTTCTGTCATGTCACTTGTCACTTTCAACCACTACATGGAAGCTCCGTGGATACTCCTTGGCAACGCTGAGATCAAGATACACCAATTTGCAGAGGCTACCCATGTTAACCTAAAGATCAATTACATCAATGACATCCATCGACTCAAGCACTGTCTGTCCCTCTTCCAAGTGTGGATGTCAACCACCCACGTAAAGCTCAACATGACGAAGACTGAATTAATTCTCCTAGTAAACCCATGAAATATGCCCCTGCCCAGAATTGGCTGGCTGACATTAAGCTGAATGAATTCATGTTTCAACTATCACCCACTGTAAGATCTCTCAGCTTTTCCATCGACTGACCTCTCATTTAAACCACACATTGAAGAGAAGCCTGAGCCGCATGGTACAAGATTGTGCTCCTTGCACTGTCAAGTCTTTCATCCTTGCCCTGAGCTTTTAGAACACTGTTCCAGTCACTGGTTATCTCCCAATTCCTTACTTACAGAAATCCCAGATGCCACCTTGCCCCTTCTGAAAGCCTTTCCACATGCGGAATCATGACTCATAAAAGGATGAAGAAAGTGGGACCACAACATCCTCATCCTCAAGGAGCTGCACCGACTACCCCTTCAATTATACATCATGTTTGAGACAGCCTGCGTCACCTACAAAGTGGTTACAACCAAAAGACCACTTTACCTGACCAAGAAACTCGCCATCCCCAGAGGTCAGGACAATACCTGAAGCCACAGAATTGACAGGCTGGAAACAAAGATCTGTACAAGGGTAAAAACAGGAACAGACCTTTTCTTGCTATGCACTCTAATTCCGGAACAAGTTGCCAATGCACACATAACTGGCCCCTCTATCCCACACTTCAGAAAGGACCTGAAGACCCTCTTCTTCAATGAGCATCTGAGCAAACGCTGATCGCTCCACTCAACCCTACATTTCCTGCTCCCACCCCCACCCCACGTGCACTGCACCTGGCCATCCCATCTCCCCTGCAGCCTTCACACCCTACTGGAAAGCCTGTAGGTGCATTCCCTTGTATTGCACTCTGTTGCTGCACAGCTAGGCTCAAGCTTTATAAATCCCATACATGCATACAAGCCTTGGAGCAAGGAAATAAGTATCAACTTTTTTGACCCGATTCACCAAGGACTTGAGAGGCTCCCCAGTTTAAGAGTATGGCTCTTGAGAGGCACATAGTATCTGAAGGACAACATAGAACAAGACCTTTGGAAGCATCCATGTCACACCTGGTTCCGTGGTGATCTCACAGGAGTTTGAGATTTTGTGCTTGAGAGTGTTATCAGGTAGTTTGCTTTAATAAAGTTGAAACCCGATATGGGGAATCTTCTTAAAATCTTTGTTTAGCCATTAGGCCAGTTTTTAATTGCCACTGTTTTCTCCCAAAGGTATTCATATAGTAGGCTTTTTTCATTTTGATCATTTTTTTTGTGCCTCTGAAAGTTGGCAACATTTTTTGATGGACAGGGTTGGAAGGCTGAGTGGATCCAAAAGTGTTCATGTGTGCACCTGTTGTGGGTGGTGAATTATGTGGCTCAGAGACTGACACTCATTCAGAGGTGTGCAGGGGTTGCACCAGGCGCTGCCTGCCTTATTGGGAGATTGGAAGTCTGTGAAAGGTAGTATTATGCCATAACAGAAATCAGCCTGCCATTGGGCATCTATGGCATCTTCCATGGCCTACACATAGATCTGCAAGGGAGGCAGCATTGCGTGAGTGCTGGGAATGTATCTAACATTTTGCGGCAGGATAGTCAGAGCGCAGTGGCCCACGTTTTCTCGCTCATGCAGTTCCAAAGATGGCCACCTCGTGTTGTACAAACATACCAGGACATTGTGGTCTTAGCCAAGAGCAGCTCCCCACCATTTTTATAATGTGCTTCATGCCGGACTCGAGCCTCTAAGCGCAGGACTGGGTGTCAAACCTATGTTGCCCGGCACTGTCTTGTTTCCAAGACAATCACGTTGCCTCTGAGCTATCCTCTTGTTCTATAGCTTAACCACAAGCCACTGCACAAAATAAAATGCAGATGTTGCAGCATCATGCTTTTCTTAAATCATGGGGTGTTTCCCCAGAATGAAATTTCACACAAATAAGGCATAGCTGATTGGGCAATAGATCTTCTTATAGTTTTTTCAGCAGACATGGACATCACACAAACGTGTTTAGCTCCATCCACCTGCGAATCATGACTCTTTACTAGACATTACATCTTTCCACCATATTATATTTTTTTCTCACAGTGAATCTCAACTGTATTTTTCAAATGCTCTCCACTGCCATACTTGATTTTCCTCCCTCAGCCTCCAGGGTGTGGGTGTCCCAAATTTATTTTGCTACTGTTTTCCACTGGCATGCTTGATTTTCCTCCCTCAGGGTCCTGGTCGTGGGTGTCCCAAATGTAATTTTCTACTGCTTTCCACTGCCATACTAATTTTTCCTTGCTCCGGCTCCAGGATGTGGGTGTCCCAAACATATTTTGCTACTGTTTTCCACTGTCATACTTGTTTGTCTTCTCTTAAGGTCCAGGGTGTAGGTTTCTGAACTGTATTTTGCTATTGTTCTCCACCGCCATCATTTCTTTTCCTCCCCCAGGGTCCAGGGCATGGGTGTCTCAAATGTCTTTTTGCTACATTTTTTTCTTTAACTACCACACTTGTTTTTCCTCCATTAAGGGCCACAGTGTGGGTTTCCCCAAAAGTATTTTGCTACTGTTTTCCACTGCCATACTTGCTTTTCCTCCCTTACGGACCAGGGTGGGGGTTTCCCAACTGTATTTTGCTCCTGTCAACAAAGGGGGGACATAGCAACACCCCATTGAATGCATCCCTGTCAATCCTTTATGATAAGCTCTGCAAGATCCTTTCTAAACAGGTGTCAGGCTCTCTTTAATGGAACATCAAACACGGCACCACAAGGAAACCTAACCGTATCTCACACAAGCACGGCCCACCCACGTGCATACCGCTCAATAAAAACAACTCGATTGCACACACCAAAAACACACATCACCTCCTCCAATAGAATACAGTTGAAACCCACGCACAATTCAGACCAGCCGTTCACATAGTAGGACCCTTCTGACTCTCCCACTCCCTGACAAGTTATCACGGGACCCATTCTCTCACCTGTTAACTATGGGTTGCTGATGGCCACTCCCTACCCACCTTCGTGATGGCTAAAAATGCACACACTCATTTTAGAAATCCATTTGTCACCTCTTACATCTCTGACTGTGATCTTCCGAAGGGCATTCAACCCAACTGCGCTTCAAGGCCATACCAATGGCGCCTCGATGCCCTTGGGTTACTGCGCGCTTTATACATGAAATAAATAAATAAACAAGTGACATATAACATAACACTAAATTGACTGGCCTTTTTTCACTTTATACTGTGTTTTCTCAAGGTTATTTCGTTAAGATTGCTCCTTATTGTCTTTGTTTGTTCACTTGTTTGTTTATTTTGACTGTGCAGTGCTTTGTGAGGCAATTGGGCATGGTTCTCTATCAAGTGCTTTCAATAAAAAATATCAAAATCTAGTGGCCCTTATTACCAACATACTACAGCGCCAGCTGAAATCATCAATATGAGTTTTGATTATAGCTGGGAATTCAATATGTCAAGACTGCAACATTGTTATGTGAAGGATGGAAAGCCGAGGCAGTGTCTCTATGTTATGGTGCCACAAGCCAGTGCCCTTTACTTCTAAAGTACACTCTGCAAGCATGTGTAGAATTTAGTTTCACAATTTCATCCAAAAGTATGGTGTTGTAGCACCTTAATGTCAATAAAGGCGACCGAACAATATTCCCGGAACATCTTTTCTATAACAATTCTGAAATTGCAGACTCCATGTGGCTAAGGGCCTCCTCGTCATTATGCTGATCTGAAGGCACATTATGATGTTTTTTATCCTCCTAATAACTCATTTACTTGAGTTTTGTTTATAGGAAAAGTGAGTCTGTTTCCATAATCTCTATGAACATTCTATGGCATTGCACAATGCCTTAGGCATGTCTCCAGCCCATCAAGAACTTAAGGTTGGTCTCCAAAATCCTGCTAGCTTTCTGCCAGCCTTGTTGGGGAATGATGGCTATGTTTTCAGGGTCCCCACTCTTGAATTTGCTTCTGTTTCAGCTCTTTTATGAATCAGATCGATTTAAGTGTAGAAGGGTACTGAAGACCCAGGTGTCACGGCCTTTCTGTGGATGTTAGTATGATGGGACCACACCTCTCCTTTCTCTCACGCATCCACCCCTCCCCATAACCATTCACCTCAGCTCTTAAAAACAACCATGCACTGGTATAAGTGCTTGACACAAGAACATAAATATATAAACTAATGGGAACTTTATGGTGACTTTTCTAACAAAAGTTCTTAATGGAACTGCACTACTGAGAAATTGATTGTTTTGCCCAAAGAGCAAAGGTATCTTGCTTAACACATTTCAGATTCCTGGTCTGGATTATTCTCCATCTATATTTTGCCACTTGCCCTTATGCCCACAACTTTCTAAAAACCTTGGCCATTCATCAACCCAAAAACACCCTCCTTTGCGTGCATTTTAGCTAATCAGAGTATGGAACATTACAGCCTCTTGATGGGTCAAAATTATTTGCATCTGGCCCACCTCAAGCTTCTCTGATTTGATCATTTTCACCCAAACGTAGAAGCAATGGATAGCGGATTGTCTGCTGTGATGAATTGGATTCTGCTCTGCAGGAGTAGAAGGATGAGTGGGAGTAAAATGGTCTGCTCAGCCCTCACAAGTCTACAAACCAAAACAAAACACAATTATAAAGGTAAAACAGGGACTGTTAAGAGATGTACCTCCTTAGCCCTTTGCAGTAATGTGTGCCGAGGGAAGGCTATGCTCTTAAGAGGGTTGTGAAGGTGAACCCGTAGTGATCCAAACAACACAGTATCACAGTCCAAAATAAAGGGAATGTCTAATCAAGGTTGTATAAAAACACATATACTTTAATAAAACACAGCATCTCCACGTAGAACGAACAGAGAATACTGTACAAAATCCCACCCCAAAGGAAGAACAGAGAAGATGCAACAGACTGGAGAAAGTAGCAATCTGAGCGTGGTACAGGGGTGCTAGATCATTCACTTGCCACAGAAAGGATATATTGGATGAAAACAGGAGCGATTGTGACCTAACCAGTCTCTAGGGTCCAAGTGGACAGAGGTGGCAGCTCAGAGTCAACAGTACCTGGATTCAGTTCTTGGTGGACTGACAAAGTCATACTCCGTGTCCAACATAGATGTGTGTGGATCAAGCTCAGTTCGGCTGCATTGCATCGTGTGGGCCCAAGCAGAAAGCAGTTGTCGAGTAGGGGCAAAGGCGGGTGCTCTCTTCCTTTGAAGGGCAGCTCCCAAGGTTGCAGGTCGGGCGTTTCCAGGAACACTTCGCAGTTGGCCAAGCCAAGCTTCAGCTGCCGTTAGGGGTCAATGAGGGATGCTCCAGTGGTTCGAGTCAGCAGGTGACGTTCGTCGAAGAGGTGATCTCGGCACAATCAATGAGGCAGCAGTTTAAGAGCTAGCTGGGTCAAGTTGTGGTTGTAACCCATGATTAGAGTCTGCATGTGTCTCTGTAGTGATTTGGTTTCGGTCCCGGCATTGAGAAGTCGCTTCGGGCCCAGCAGGTGATGAGCTTTAGTTAGGACACAATGCAGTGTTGAACAGGTTCAAAGTGCAAGCAAGTTCAAAGTGGTGGAGGAGCGCAGCAACCAGTGTTGACGACTTCCCTTTGGTTCCAGGTGCAATGAACATGAAGCAGCTGGTTCAATGCGTTAGAACAGGGAGCTGTGGCTGGTTTGGTCCTCTGGTTGCTGTGAGGTCCACTTAGGGGGACTCAAGGATATGATGGTTCAGTTCAGGGTCTGCTCTGCCAGCTCAGGAGATCCTGGGGCAGAGTGGTAGGTTGTAATCCACAGAAGAGGTCCAAATGTGCCCTGGGAGTGGGTAGGGAACAGATATTTCTTATGTCTTGGATGATTCCTTATTCATCTCAGACCGAGGGTTTTGGAAAGTGAAACATTCCCAAAGGAAGTCCAGTGAGATCTTCAAATGGAATCTGCCGCCTTAAAGGATTCGAGAGTGCCTGAGCAAATCTGTCAAAGGGGTAGAACCCCTTCTTTAAAGGCCAAAGTCCTCAGGTGATTGCACTAAAGCTGGCCTGCTTTCATGGTCCAATCCTTGCTCTTGAATAGAGTGGACTTTGCCCTTCTGATCACACCCCAAGTGCTTTGCTCCAGAGGGACAGGAAAGAGAGAAAGAGAGAGGAGCAGTGAGAATCAAGATGGTAGAAATCTTCTTCCATTGACCGGAGCCCTCCTGCCTATCAATAGCCCGCCCCCTTCCCTTCTCACTGAGAACATAGGCCTTTAGAGATGCAGCTCCCTGGTGTGAAGCTACTCCTTTTAATGGGCATGCTCCTTTAATGCCCGAGTGCAGGACAGTTGCTTGCTGTGTGGCTGTCTCGACCAGAGGGTGTTATCTGCCCTCACAAAGAGATCAAAGAGGAGGCCCAGCACTCCAGGTTCCTGTCCTGCCCTTTGGTGGGCTACACCTGGCTGACCGGAATACACATCACCTTCCACAGCAGAGCTGACTCACAGAAGCTGACAAATGTGCGATATCAATCAATTGGAATGTGGTGGCAATAACCAAAGTAGTCCCTTGCACTATGCCTAAACTTAGGCATAGCTTTATTTTAGAGATTATCCTGCCGCCCTCTTGGGCAACCTATGATCATCGTCGTTTGGGTACAGGGTTGCATACCCTAAATGCTGCCCATGCACAGAAGAGACTTTTCTGTCACTGACACTGTTACATGGTCAGCTGCGACCTCCGAACCTGCTGGTGCCACTGGTAGAGCAGGCTCTGCGACTCAGGACATTGATACAGCAGGACAGTTACATACCATGCTTTTGGCATGTTATGTTATGTTAACAATATGTATTAAGCGCACGTACACTCTAAGGTATCATGGGGCTGGTAGCATGGAGAGGGGAATTTAATGGTACAACTGATTCTAGATTCTAGAATAGTGTAGTTTTAAGTAACCAGCGAAAGACAAGATGATCAGCAGTCCCCCGTAAAGCAAAGGGAAGGTCATTCCAGGCTTTAGCGGCTGCCGCCGAAAAAGCTTGCCCCCCTGATCGAGATAGTGTAAACTGAGAGACTACTACAAGAAGAGCTGACTGGGAACGCAGGGAGTGAGTGGGCACATAGTGCAGGAATATCTCTTGCAGATATTCTGCCCCAAGACCATAAAAGGCCCGATGTACGATGCACATGGACTTTTGATCCGATCTGCAATGGGAAGCCAATGCAGTTTCCTTAGCAACGGAAACATATGGGCTCCAAAAGGGGGGGTGAAGAATAGATCTGGCAGCACCATTCTGGAGTAATTGTAGCCGCTTGATCAAATAGCCAGGCTGTGCAAAATAGAGCGAGTTGCAATAATCCAATGCACTCAGGACCAGGGCTGCAATCTGCTCATCCATGGCCACGGAGGCAGAGATATTTACCCCCTGGTTTCTGACTGACAAGACAGGTGTGTGGAGCGGCCCAAGATATGAGGGCCAAAAGACCATGCTTCAAAACGGGTGGGGAGATGTAGTACCCACGACCAGAACCTCAGTTTTACTGCCATTAAGCTTTAGCCAATTCATCCTCCTCCATGTCCCCAGGTCCTCCAGGCACTTCCTAAGGCGGACAGCTGTCTCAGATTGTGTGAGGTCCAAACGGACCAAAATGTGGGTATTGTCTGCATATGAGTAATAGCAGAACCCATGAGACTGAATGAGGAGCAGGAGAGATCTGATATAAACATTAAACAAAATAGGGGGCAGCGCAGAACCCTGAGGGACCCCA
Organism: Ambystoma mexicanum; assembly: GCF_040938575.1. Lineage (NCBI taxonomy): Eukaryota > Metazoa > Chordata > Amphibia > Caudata > Ambystomatidae > Ambystoma > Ambystoma mexicanum. The sequence continues at coordinate 1,073,390,396 of NC_090921.1, read as the reverse complement.
CAGAAAAGAGAGACAGGCCAGAGCAAAATGGAGCCAAGGAAACTGACTGGGATTGATCCACAAAAAGGTTGTAAACCAGTCCAGGAGTTGGCCAGACAGGCCAGCTGCCGAGAGATGGGAGACCAGGGTAGAATGGTCCACTGTGTCGAAAGCAGCTGAGAGATCTAACAACAGAACTTCTCTGACACCCCACCCCCCCCCCCCGATCTACCAAGTGCACCAAGTCGTCAAGCACAGAATTCAGTACAGATTCAGTGCCACTCCCAGGTCGAAAGCAGGACTGAAACAGGCAGATTTAAGTCGATGGATAGACGACAATACATCTGAGTTAGAAAAGAAAGGAAACGTAGACCAGGATCCATTTGCAGAAAGGGGTTCAATAAAGTCCCTAACAGCCGTAGGCGAGGGCACCTCGTCTTTTATATTGTCGGGAATGGTAGATATTTTGGTCACAAAAAACGCAGAGAGTCACACAAATCCTGTGAGGGCGGCACCAAGGCATGTCCTTTCTCAGAGTTAGATAACGATTGAACAAGATCAAATAGGGTCTTTGGTTTGTTCAGTGCCTCCTCTACTTTTTGACTGAAATAGACTTTGTTTGAGTTAATAACTGCTTTGTAATGGCATGGAGCTGGCAACAGGAGAATCTGGTCAGCAAATCATCCTTTCTGAGATGGGGGGCAGGCAGTTTACCAGTTAAGTTCTTAGCAGAGTCATGGGGCCATCCTGCATTTCACAAGTTAGAATCCCACATCAGAGCTGACTAAGCAGTTCATCCTTCAGACGTTTATAGATTAAGTACCAATAAATCGCTTAATAATGCCTTTAAATGTGTTAAGTTGGAGGGTTCTGGCATGAAGGGCTAGATAAAAACACACAGGATCTATTAATTATTTCATTAACATAATTATTAAATATTAGTAAGAAGGATGGTAACACCATCCAAAATCAGGGAAAGCTGACATGTATGCAAATGTAGTGGAGGACTGGGGACAGTGGTCTGCTCCAGGCATCTCATGATCCAGATCATTTCAATGCAGGAGGGTGGGGGCCACACAGGGCCCACCATGTACACATCAAAGTGTGATTCAACAAGGACCGAAATCCCAGTGCAGTAGAGCCACAGCCTAGCAAACAGCAATATTGTGACATTATGGTTACTTACCCACTCTCCCTGTCTCCACCCCCTCTGCCTCTCTATAGATAAATATATAAATATGCATATGTGTGTGAAGAATGTATGTATAAATACACACATATATATATATATATCAAACAGGGGGGAAAAGCTGATTCCACTCAGTTTACGGCAGCGCTCCTCCTCAAATACCAATCCCCACCCGAACACACAGACAAAGGATCTCTGTTAAAGTCCTTTATTCTTCATGAGGTGGACAAGGTAAACAGAAAACACACAATAACGTGTTTCACCCTAACAGGCTTCTTCAAATTGTGATATATATATATATATATATGAACAAGCACCCGGACGGTGCAAAACATGTTGCCTAAGCGGCCTCCCACACCGTGGGAAAGTTTTACAGGACTAAATGTCATCTTTGAAAATATACTTGACATTCAGGTAATGCATGGCTATCCAGTGGTCCCTGAGTGCGGGCCTGGCACTGTTTTGTGTCTTGGTGTTTGGTTTCATGTGTGCATATAGCTATATCTCCATTCTTCACACTGCTTCCCTGCTTCCGCCCCCGTTGTGCCGCCCTATTCTCTCTTTCTTCTTCACTTGTCCTGTTTCTTGACTGACAGACACTTTAAGCCCACAAATGTTTCGCTTTCTCTTTCTTTCATGCAGTCTCTTACTTCACTCCTTAAACCTGCTAATATTCTGCCTTTTCTCTTTCTCCCTCCCGTTCTTGCTCTTCTCTTTTATGCCTAGAGTCTCACCTTCTTTTGTCTCTCTCTCTCTCTCTCCCTTCCATTCTCACTCTTCTGCTCACTCCGTCTCTCCTTTGCCTCCCTTCTGTTCAGTCTCTTGGCTCTTGCTCAGTTCACTTTTCCACTCCCTCATGTTCCTTCTGTTTCACTCTTTATTGTTTTCTCTCACTCCTTGTTTTCCTCCATTACATCATTTCTCCTTCTTCCCATCCTGTTGTCTTTCTCTCCATCAGCATCTTCCTCCATCCCGCTCTATCTCTGGCCCCTTACTCCCATTCTCTCTTGTCCCTCGTCTCATTCTCTCGCTCCCATTCCCCCACATCTCCCTCATGTGCTGTCTCCCTAAAGTTTACTGTATCAATTCTCGCTCTACTGTTCCGTCTCATCTTCAGTCTCGCTTTGTCTCTTCTTACTGTCACTCCGGTCCATTCTTCCCTTACTCTCCCTTTCATTTAGTGTTTCATCTCTTGGCCATAGGAATCGGATGGAGCCACAGTGTCAACCCCCAACTCTAATAGAGTTTGATGTTTTCTGCAATTCAGGCTAAGCAGCTATGAATGATTCTTCAAGCTGTGGAATTGGCTTGCAGCGCCCTTAAAGGCAGTGATGTCCCCTCCACAAGATAGGGTTCACCCCACAATTTGTAGAACGTTGCCCTCAAATATAATGTATGGGAGAAGTCTTTTTTTAGCAACCTTTGATGATAATTATAGCCAGGACAACTTAGGGTGTAGGCACAAGGCTTTACTTTATCATCACCAAAAAGATGATCAAAAAAGTACCAAAACCAGGTTCAATCATCCAGTCCAAAGCCTCAATGGAACAGACCTACAAACCCACTGAGCTGCACTGCTGTCCTCAGGACTTTGTATGCTCATTCAGTTGTTATGCCTTTAATACTTAAGTTAGTGTCGTAGTAAGTTGGGTAGACAGAGTATTATACAAAGGCTGGATGTCGGCAGGGGTGATAAAGTTTTCGAAAAGAACAGGTCAGTGGTCATCAATTGGTGTGAACATTCATAAAGTGAAAACATGTTCTGTAGGGTATATTCCTATCTAGTGGCAGTGCAGGTGGAAGAGGGCATTCATTAAAGCACTTATACAGATATTTCATGTGTGTATGTTTGTCTTTGACAGGCTATCGAATGCATCACCCAGGGCCGTGAGCTGGAGAGGCCTCGTACCTGCCCAAGTGAAGTCTACGATATTATGGAAGGTTGCTGGCAGAGGGAACCCCAGCAGAGGCTGAACATCAAGGAAATCCACAGCCGGCTTCAAGCCCTGGTCAAAGCGCCCCCTGTCTACCTGGACATCCTCAAGTAGCAAGGAAGGAAGAGTGGAACGTAGACCCCACTCTTATTGGCTGTAGTAACGTAACGTCAAGCAACGGCTGCCTCCCAATGACATGTATCCGAGAAACCTATGGTGGCCACATCAGACAAGCCAAAGATCGTGACTTGGAGAGCACGTGTAGGTTGGGGTGTGATAGAGGCGCATTATTGCTTTGATCCCAATCAAGGCCAACATTGTAGGTCACACTAGTCAATAAATGGCCAAAGTGCATTAAGGACATGTGTTTCGTTGAGCCGACTGCTTCTCAGGCCAAATCCTCATATACTGCTGACGGCTCTGGAATCAGGGCATGGTAACCCTTCAACATGCCTGTCTGCTGACTCAAAGTCTTTGCTGCTACTGCTTCAGCTCTTTCTTTCCTACAGTCGATAATGCGCACCTCACCCGGATAAGTGACCCTCGCCTGAGCTCCTGCCGGAGGAGTCTTCTCTTTTCAAAGCTGCTCAAAGAACTTGTGAAACAAAGAAGGGAAATACACACCAAAAATGTGTCCATGTTTTTTATGGCTTAAAATCTGAGTGTAATATAAATGGTCCGCTATTAATTTTGTAAATAATTTATTAAGAAACCTGTTATTTATCACTTGTAATTTATACGCTGGAATATAATGGAACCAAATGCTTCATCAAGTAAGGATTCAGAATGAAAATACTGAGATTGTTTCCGTTTCATAGCGCCATGATATGTGTTTTGTGTTTGCTGATATTTGGCTGGACTGCCCCTGAGTCTTGTTACGCGACTCTACGTTCACGCTGTTTGTTGGATTCTCTCTAGGCCTGGAGCCTCGAATGTGAGTACACCGGCTCTTCTGTACAGATAACTTAAGATATAAGCACTGTTAATTCAATGAATATGTTCATTAAGAAGTTTTCACTTACTGTGTAATGGAGCCAACCCTACCCACTCTGCCTATACAAAAGTTGTTTGTTCTGCCATAGTTTAGGTAACATGATATAGAGTTACGAAGCATGAACGCATCATATACTCGTGCCTGCCATCCCACAGGCTACTGGGTTAGGCTTTACCGCTACCACCAACCTTCCGGGAGCTTATCCATCTTGGATTATCTCATTCTGACAATGCTCCACTGTAGCCCTGGCTGACTGTTGATGTAAGCCCCCTGGAACCTTCCATTTTGAAATTGACTTTACATTTCCGTGAACCCATATTAAGAATTAATCATTATTCGGCACCTGAAAGGCCTTTGGGAAATGTGAATATTGAAATTTATGTCTCTTGTACTCACGATAGACACAATCAGCGCTGATCAATTAGTAATGCTAACTCATATCAGAGACCATTGGAAGTGGAATGGACATTCCGTCACTCTGCTCTTTCATCTTTCTGTTGCTGATCGTTGGCACTTTGGGTCTTGAGCTCTTTCGTGTTTCAGGGCTCTTGAAAAGAAGTATAATAAATGTGTTGGCTCTGTAGCGTGTCTTGTCTGTCTAAGCATGATCCCTGCATGGTACAGTCAGCTCCACAGAGTACATGTGGAGCCTGGTGGGGTGTGAGTGATTCAAATCAAACATCTTATTAGCCCATTTTTCTCTTTATACATTAGTACTAGGACTCAGTGAACTATTGCTATCTGGACGGTGTTACACTTTTGTTTCTTAAAATTCAGAGTAAACGTACCCTGAACTTAGAGCGAGGGTCCATATTTTCATGGTCATAGGTGTAGGAAGACAGGAAGTGTCCCCCTTAAAAGGCCTCTCTGGTGCCATGGGCAGCTCATGGGTGATGAAGATGCAGGACACATGTGTGGCTCTTTGGAGTCTGTTGACGATATCTGCGCAAAAATAAGTTAACATTTCATATCACTTGTTGTGGCACTCAATTTCAGTTTAGATCATTTGTGTGTTGTGAAGATTAAAAAAACATTCCTAACCATTTCTTTTCTAACCCCAACAGTAACAGATGTCAGTTCCTATTCGACATTTGACCAAAATTGCTGCTGATAGTGATTATCAATTGCCAAATGATTGCCATTCACAATCACCCTTTCAAAATGATCTGCAAATCTTAGTACAACATGATACATTTGATGGGTTATTTTACAAGTGCCCATATGAACACATGGCTTTCTTATCAATGTGTTGGGAAATATGGTTGAATGAATTTTCACCTAATATCCTTCAAATGTGTATCATAAAAGAGCATTTGTAGAAGAAATTGCAACCCCTCACCACAAAGTCTACTAGCATGATTCTTCATAAGTAAATTACAGCAACACTGAGGTATAACAGGCCGTGACGACACACAATATTGAACATGTGTTCAGGTCTTCTTTTGATTGGAACTCAACAAGATATCTCGGCATTGGTAAGCCTCCAATCTGTCCAGAGGCGGATTTGTGGCAGTCAGGCGGCGTCTGGGCTGTTCTTCCTCCATTCCAAGGCTGCAGTTAGTCTTACTATGCATAACTCTCGGCTTAGTTTCTACAGCGTTAAGCAGTTGAAGCAGTTTAAGAACATCAAATATCTCTGTAGTTCAGAAATCAACAGTCGAGTTACTCCCAGCACGTCATTGTGAATAATACCCCAAAAGCTTCTCTCTTTTGTCAAAGTGTTACCGCTAGATTTACACCCGACACCACAAATGTACACATTCAATGGCACAAAGTCCAGATCCTATCTCGGAGCTTGAATTGGAGTGGCTTTATGGTCTCACGCGACCCTTTTCCATACTTGAGCATCAGCATGATCGATTCCGCCACTATTTCACACCTCTGAGCCATATTATGCCAAGGGCTCTTTTTTACCTTCAAAGACAGCTGTCATTGACTTAAAGCAATAATTATACAACTGGGGACTGCGCTCACCAAGTCACCAAACATTCGAAAAGCTCTCTTAATAGTAGTACCTTTACCTTTGATAAGGGGGTGCTGCTAGGAAAAAGGACTTGCTCCCAAGTACTAAATAATAGAACACACCAACAACATGTCTGGGGAGACTCTGTCCAGAACTCTACCCGCACACTCACTAAAATTGTGGACGAATGGTCCTACTTGACTTCATTAATTTTAAGCCTAATATTGTCATACAAAATGTAATAAAACTAACTTTCCTGCGTCTGCAAGACATGTTACAACTCAACACAAGCGTAAGCAAGCCTTCTGTGTTTGGAATAACTGTATTTGTACCCCTAGGTTTAGAGTTCAACTCAACGCCTAAATAAATTATTTTTATAAACCTGCCAAGGTTTTGACCGGCAAAAGATTTTTTACCATTTTAGATTTTCGGAAAAAATAATCACATTCTATTTTAGGTGGTTCAAGATCAGACAGTTCCCATCATAGCCAGAAGTGGAATTAAAGCTTTCTTCATACCCAGTGAGATCAACTCCAAGAAGATAGTTCTGCGCATCATAATAGGCAGAGAGAGGGCCAGTAAATCTATTTTGGACAAACACTGAAATTTGATTGCACTTTATCAACTGGTCTGCCAAATAGTAGTTAAATATGAAGGATGTTAATATGCACCATTGTTTGATGCCATTTTGTGAATTGAATGTATGTTGAAAATAGGGCAGTCTCCCATCTGGCACGTTCAACTCTTGAGCCAAATATTTCTGGGTAGTGCAATGAGCAATGTCAAGAGGAAACATGGCTGTGCCCTGTCCATGCCGTTTATTCCATTGAACTTTTCAAGTCTCTCAAAAAATCCCCCAAACAAAGGGAACATGGCCTTTCCTGGACTTTTAATGTTTTTGTAAGCAGTTGTCGAAGGGCCAGAAAAACGACAATTGTGGAGTAACATTTGCAGACCAGAGCATGATGTTACAAATGACAGCCCAATTCCAGTGGCCCTTTGAGGATCAGGTTGAGAAACACTTTCACCCCAATATCTAACAAAGCGACCAATTTATAGTTCACAAGGTTATCTCTTCGTCCTTATTTTGGAACACCACGACCATGCTTCCCAAACACAAGTCTGGTGCCACAAGTAGAATAATGGGCGCCCATTTATCAGGGTCAGATTTCAAGACTACAGCTGTTCCGGGGTGCTTTTAAAGAGGTATTTGCCATAGGAATAAACGTGTCTAGGAATTTCAAAATGTACACCCTGCTGTGGGACGGAGGGTCACCTTCAGATTCCACACACACATTTAAAATAAAGGAAGATCTCAGATATGGGACCATATAATAGTTTTCTGGCAGAAGTCCATGATTCAACAACGTATGATTCATTCTTTGTTGTGGATGTCCATTACCTGTTGGGACAACATTAACTCAATGGCTATTGCCCGTTTTATGTTATTGATATTCATGTTTTCATAATTTAATCTGATTTAGCACATACAAGTCATCATTGACCTTCACTAAACCAATCAGAATGCCCAGAATGGAATGATTAATCGAATGCTATTGCCCAGAGCCTCTGGCAATACAGCAGTTATGTGTTCTGAGCCCTCCATATGTGCCCCCCGTTTGCTCTGGTTCATAAATTGGGCTTCTGGGCAGCTCACTGCACGTATTGACTGGGTGTCAGGGAGACGAGGCTATCAGCACCGGGGACTGGCTGCTTTGTAGAATCACTACTGCCTTTCCTAAAAGCCTAAAAGGAGAAAAAACATTCCGAAGTGGCTGATCAGTGGACAGTCAGCAGTCACTATGGGAAGTCCGTCAATGCTTTCTAGCAATACTTTCATAGGCTGGCGTTGACCCAATACAAAGTGGGAAGAGGAGCATGATGGCAGGCAATGGAGAGGCGGCCGCGGGGGAGCGGAGGCAAAAGAGGAGGCAGGTGAGGGGAGAGTGGGTGCCTCTGGAATGTATTCCTTTGAGCAAAAAGGAATGTTGCCACGCCAGCTATTATTGCACATAGTGGGCCTCATTACGTGGTTGGAGGCAGCCATGGCGCTATTGGCGCCATGGCTGCCTCCAAACTCATTCCGACTCTGCCCTAGTGAATGGAGCAATTACCGGTCCATTCCAAGGTTGGTGGGACCGGTAATTCCCCATTCACCAGGGCCCTGCCCCATTCCCATTGAGCCCCCATAGGGCTCAATGGAAATGGGGAAGGCGCTAATAACGGTACCGCAAATTGCGGTACAGTTATTAGCTCCAGAGTCCCTTTGCGGGTCCCGTCCTTAACGCCTGGAAAAACCAGGCGTTAAGGGAGGACCTGCAAAGGCAACTCGTAGTAGGGCGGTAAGGGATTACCGGCACCGGTGCCCTTACCGGTGCCTGTAATCCCTTACCGCCCGCCTCGTAATGAGACCCAATGTGTCATTCTAGATTGGCCCATAGGACTTTAAAATTCCACTCTCGGTACATCTCTTTGTCATTGCGCTTTTTCAAATGTTGGGTGTGGGTGGCGCAACCAACTCAGAAGCAGATATGCCAGGTAATAATCGCTGGTAGTGGCCAGAACTTCTGCCTCCCTTTGGCGTGACACACCCAGCATTCGTCATTCCTCGTTGCTGAACACCTTTTGATCCCCTTCTTTTCGTTCATTCCTGTCCCGCCCACTCCACTTGGGTAGGAAATGTACTGCACTTAGATGGATTGTCGGGGGTAGGAAATGTACCGCACTGAGATGGATTGTCGGGGGTAGGAAATGTGCTGCACTTAAATGGATTGTTAGGGGTAGGGAATGTACTGCATTTAAATGGATTGTTGGCGGTAAGAAATGCACCACACCTAAATGGATTGTTAGGGGTAGGAAATGTACCACACTTACATCTATTGTTATGGGTTGTAAATGTACCACAATTAGATGGATTAAGTGTAGTAAATGTCCCGCACCTAGATGGATTGTCAGGAACATTAATGTGTTACACTTGGATTGCCAGGAACATTAATGTGTTACACTTGGATGGATTGTTTGGCATGGGAGGTGTGCCACACAGTGATGGATTGCTGGGAACACTACTGTGTCACACTTAGATGGACTGCTGGGGGTAGGAAATGTATTCCTACTAACTAACCATACTGAAAACTCACAACTCTGCACACTCACTTCCAAGCTCTTAACTAAACACAACCATACCTCTACCGCACCACAAACCGCAGGCACTTCACAACACCCAACATGAAACCAAACCATAAACAACCAGACCTCCACACCACATGACGGCACCAACCGAAAACGCACCAATGCTCAGTGACCGGTTTCTCTAAACTGAAGCTACCAACAGCACAACAAAGCTCACTTGCTCTTCTACCTCTCAAACCCCATTAACAAACCGGCAATCCCCTCCCATTGCAGATCTGCCAAAGCACCAAGAGACCACTCACGTTGCGACAGTTCATGGTATAAGAGCGATTTACATAACAAAATATAACACGCCTGTCCGCCTCACACTACGTCGACTCCATCTTCTGACAATGGCCTGGCCCTCCTTTCTTTTCAAGTCGGCCTCCATTCTCTGGTCTCAATGGTCGCTCTGCTTCCTCTCACTGTGCTGCATCAACATGCAGTGGCGGCTGATGATTTTGAAAGCTGGTGGTGTGTAAATGTATGAGGGCGTAAGTGCGGTTGGGGGCAGGGCCTGAAACAAATGGTTACCAAACTGTGCCACTTACTGTACACTTTCACACTTCCATTTCATAATAACTATTAGGTTCTAAGTAGTAACGATGGTAAATTATTGTGATGTGTACAAGTGCAATTGTGTACTTTATACATGATACTAAAATGTTGTCTACATAAAGCAATTCATTATATATTTATCCAGTATTGCTACGAAAAAGAATGGAAATGAGATCAAGGGAAGAATACATAGAAAACAGAACGATTCAAGCGGGGTGGTCACAGATTAGAATCCCCAACTGGACAAGAGTGACAGAGAGTCTGCCTGTATGGGCCTCTTTCCATCTCTTGTTCTCTCTAGCCGTCTCTCACACCATAGACATCCCAATGGGTTAGCATTGAGGCAGTGATCTTTTTGTTAACCTTTCTTGATGTAAGATCGCACACGTTGTGTACAATGTCACTCATATTTGACTATTCCTGACCCTATTTGATCCCTCTAAGAAAGTATTTCAGCATCTCTTAATGTGCTGACATGCGATTCCCATCTAAAGTTGCAATTATTAATAATGAACTAAAAATGTCTTGCTTTTATGGAGGTCCTGGTTAGTTTTATTGGCAACTAACTATGACATCACCTTGAAAACATACATTTGCAGACTACTGCTGAAAGGGGATAAGGAGTGTGAGATCCTCAAAACTATCATTGTGTGGTTAAGCCTGCTTTACAATGTATAACTGTTCTATTCACTAAAAAAGTCAGCATCTGCTCTTTTCTATTCCATCTTTCTTTTGGTTGCGCGGCCTGTGCCTCCACAGCGCATTTGTGATATCTCTCTTCTGAGGCAACAACTCTCTTTGCGCATCATCTTTCCATAGCGAATTTTCATAGCTGCTTCTATATATTTCAGAGTAGTAGACTCAAGATGTCGTTGAGGTCACTCCTTTCAAATTGCACATCATTATCAGATCGTCATCACAGCATTTACCATTTACGAGGGCAGCGTAGATACCCAAGGAACTTTCTGCGATTTTGCACGAGTAAAAATAGCACATAAGAAAGAAAGGAAGTGTAATCAAGTTGTTATTAATGGGTTTCTATGTGATCATATCGAAAAGTTTTCATCGATTTGTTTTTTGTTTAATGGTCGATTTTGCTGCAAATAAATGCGGGGGCAGACCCATCCCCCTTAAGACTCCTACATGAATTATTCACCGAAACCCACACACCACATATATTTGGGGCAAAATCCGATGTAAAACATTCAAAGAAACCTACTTCGACGAATTCTTCTGCGACCAAAACTCCCTTTCCGTTAATGGGTGACACTACAGGATTCGAAAAGCACTTGGGAATTGTGACAAAGCATGGACAAACATTTAAGAGTCCCACGCGCTTAAAATGTCACTACCCTCATTGTGCCATCACGTGTTTCATATCATCTACCTTTACACACATGAGAAAGAATAGCAGATGTACAGGCATGCTACATAGTTAATCTTACAACGCTAAGATCCCCACACGCAGAGGAAGGGGGGAGCCACGCTGTGGCTGTGGCCTTGGCAGAAGAGAAGACTCCTTCCTGTCCACTGTGGTTGCCTTTCGGAAAGGCAGTGCAGTACTTCTGCATGCACGTGCTGTAGCATCCTTCAAGGGTACTTGCGGGCAGGTACAGTGATGAAAGGGGATAGTCGGCACAGGGGCTTGCCAGTAGTAAGAATGTCAGATGGTGCAGACAGAGAGACCTCTGGGATGGAAAAAGGTTTGGCCTCTAGGAAAGGACCAGGGGTAAAGTCGAGGGTACAAGCGGGTGGACGAGTCCACTCACTTTTTTTAGAGGGTGGGCTCAGCCTCCATACCCACCCCAGCTAAAATAAGAAACAGAAACATTGAAAGTCTTCCTTGAATCTTTGAATTTAAACAAACCCCAGGAATCCAACCCAATCGTCAGCTGTGCAGGCCTGACACTTCACCGCTGCACTATATAACCTGATGAAAATTAGTAAACAACTAAAGGTGACATGTCCTATTTCGGTACTGCAAGCTCTAGGGAAAACATTCGTATTGGTAAAAACCTACACAACGTTTAACATTTTCAAAAACACCATTAGAATACATTATCCTCTCTTGGTTTTGAGTGTGTGTGCTCATTTTATGAAAGGCAACTGCCATTAGTCCTGTGCAATTTGGGCGGTTATACAAAGCCAATTTAATGATATGTACATAATTCACCTTGATATGCTAATTTATGGCGACGTCACATCCCATTGCATTTGGTGATGAGTCCCCCAACTTTTATTTTTAGAACTTGACCCCTGGAAAGGACCAACATCCCTAGATCTCTTTCTGCAACGATCTCTAAATACAGAAAAAAATTAATTCAATGAATATGTTTTAAACATTTAATAAGTGAAAGGGATTCTAACGTGCGTTGCTCTGTATTGTTTTATTTCTAAGACAAACGTGTCATCCCTGAGCTATACTCCCGACCCAAATATTGCATAAAAAACATGTGAGGTTAGATTCAATTAAACCCAAAATTGTTGTATTACCTAGTCTGAAGTATTGCCGTAACTATTAATCAGAAGCGGTAAAACCGTTACTGCATCATGAAATCAGGCATGTGGAGCAGAGAGTCAGGGCCCTGGCCTGGAGTGATTCCAGGCCAGGTTCATCTTCAGGCTTTTAATCGCCATTTTAGGGCAGCGGTCATTAGGTCTCAGAAGCACTTTGGCAAATGAAGTTCCTTGTTAAGGACTCCATTCCTTCCATGTGACTGGAGGAGTCGCAGCGGCGCGCAGGCAGGACAGAACGGGACAGGTAAGGTGAGTAATGGCGGGCCCACCACACCTACTCTGCATAGGCTGCATAGTAATATTACATCTCTGGGAAAATCTCTGGGTTGCCACTAAGCAACGCCTTTGGTTGATCACGAGCCCTTGAAGGCAAGTGAGGGACTGACTAAACAAACGAAGTAAATGAACAAATTACAAATGTTAGCACATTACGAGGCTTGCGCTCCCGTAATGAAGGGGGCCGGTACTGGACCGGCCCCCTTCATTACGGGAGCGTGTATTACGAGGTTCCCTTTGCGGGACCCGGATCAGACGTCTGGTAAAACCAGACGTCATTTCCGGGTTCCGCGAGGGGAAGAGGGAGGTAACAACGGGACACTTGTGATGTGCCCGTTGTTACCTTCCTCCCCATTCCCATTGAACCCTGTGGGGGCTCAAATGGGAATGGGGAATGGTTCCTGCAAGGAGGACTTACCGGGTCCTCCCATGTCGGAATGACCCGGTAAGTCCCCATTGCAGGAACCCGGTAATGGAGCTCGGTTTGGAGGCAGCCATGGAGCTAATAGCTCCATGGCTGCCTTCAAACTCGTAATGAGGCCCTCTGTCTCTTAAAGATAGAGACAGGGTCACATGGGTCATGACGTGGGAGCAGGGAGGAGGAACGAAAGGGAAAGGTAAAGCACTTGTTACTGGTTATTGAATAAAGAAAGACATATGCTGTTCCTCTCTGGTGTGCGTCCTTATTTCCATTGGTCAGAAGTCCCTAACAACTTGCGACGAGGCTGACTCCTTGTACACCAGAGCCCTCCTCCTCATAGCACGCGCAATCCCACTGCGTTGCCACCACTCCAGCGGCTGCCCCATGAGCCGTATCCACAGCCACTCTCCACTACTGGCCCCGCGATCCCGCGGCACGGCAGGACCGATCCCAGGCCACCCCCTCCTCTTGGTAATGGCAGCACCTTCACTTGACACACGGCACAGAGGGGGAAGAACGCTCGATGCGTTGCCGCGCAGAGGACCGCCAGCGGCCGGTGCACGCACAAGCATCGGAGCTCATGCAGCTCCAGGTGGGTGGCCCCTCCCCCTCTGCACCCCACGAAGCCTGCTACATGACAGCACAGCTCCTGAGGCACACCCCGCTCACAGGGATGGGGGGTAGTTCCCCGAGGTGGGCCCCACCAGCCCTTACCCAAAGGAGTAAAAAAAACCATAATAATAAAAATAAATAAATAAATAAATAAAAGACATCATGAACTGGAGCAGGCTCCACCTACAGATTTGCCTGCACACCCACTGCAATGCCTTGTGGATGTGAGCACAAAATAACACTCACACACGCTAGGAACTACCATCACCCTACCCCATGGGCTCCCTGGACATTGGCTATCTGCCACCTTCCAGCTGCCGCCAGGGAGCGTTACTACCATCCACAGCCTATGAAAGACACCATAACGAGGGACACAGGCACCCAATTATCCCATTTGCCACCATGAGCTCACCGCCTGGTCTCGCTGCGCAACCTCAGGTCATACAGGACACCCCCATGAGATCAACAGCCACTGCATGGCGCGTGCCACCCCCATTTTCCATGACCCCGCAGGCAGACAAAGGCCCGCCGGGGTTGAATGGCTGGAGTAATTCAATAACTTTATTGCGGCGGCAGGTGAGGAAAACTCACCGAAGTTACGCAGTATGTTACTTATCATTGCCGGAAATGAAGTCAAAACACTCATCAAGACGATCCCTGCTGAGGAGCAGCCCGATTTCGCAGCACTGATCACAGCCCTTAACAAAAGACTTGTGATTGAACCCAACAGAGATTACGAGAGGTTCATGTTCAATCAGTGTACCCAGAGAAGCGAGGAGACGGTTGATGAATTCATCACTCGCCTAAGAATCAAAGAGGCACAGTGCCAGTTCCATGCCTTCTCGCTGGATGAAGCCATTCGCCTGAGGGTTATTGAAGGGTCCATATCCCAGACGCTCAAGAAACAACTGTTCAAGAAACCGCTTTCCATCGAGGAAGTCAGTGAAATGGCCAGAATCTTTGAGAGAGTGGAAGCACAAGCAACCTAAACGTCAGGGGGCACCACACCCAAGCAAGATAAGAGTGAGCTCATCGCAGCGGTCCAGCCAATCAACCCAAGACCTGGGGACAAGAACACTGGAGGAGGCTACCAGACGGCTCCCAGAATGCAAAGGCAGTGTTACTGCTGCAGAATGGCATTCCCCCATTCAGGGTCCTGACCCACGCTCACCCAGAGGTGCGGAAACTGTGGCAGAGAAGGCCATATCCAATCAGTCTGTAGGCAAAGCAGGCCTTTCCCCATGCAACGCATGCCGCCACCACCACAGAACAGGGTGTATAATCAGACCCCGCAGAACTCGGCATACCAGATGCACCCATACCAGCAAGGACCGAGAAGGTACGTGAGGGTAGTGATGGATCAATACCTGGAAGAGGACCCCCAAGAGTTTGGAATTGATGACCAAAACCCATGGATTAGAGACAAATACGATGGACCTCCACAACCACGCCAAAGTCAATACTCAGCAGAACCCCAAGTACTGGAGTACGAAAGTGACCAGCACGACCAATATGTCCAAGACGAATACGTAAACCTCATTATGAATGAGAGGGGAGCAAGATAAGCACCTAGGATACCTGTGGAGATATGTGGGAGACAGTTATGTTTCCTAGTCGACTCAGGGGCCATAGTGAACATCATGGGAGAGAAGGAGCTTCCCAAATACCTGACAGACCGGCGCTGGCCCCAATAGTATGCAAAATCTTCCAATGGGGAGCTGACCTCCCCCTGCACTCCGTCGGATACTTCAAGCGCCGGCTCGTCCACAGATACCTGTCCACCACCACAATCATCCATGTGATCAGGAGCCCGACCAAGCTACCGCACAGCGTCCTGCCTGGGTCTCATTGACATTCATGTACATGAAGGCAACACCATCCGTTCCACTGCTCCCCCCAATGACGTTACAGACCAAGTCTGCACCATGTGGGATGGCCATCCATCCGAAGGCCCTATAACAAAAGACATGATCCTGGAAAAATTCCCACTCCTGTGTAAGGGGATAGGCAAGATGAAAGGTCCCCCCATAAAACTGCACATAGACACATCGATCCGGCCTGTCCCCCAACACCCAAGCAGGGTAGGCTTTCACCTACAAGCTGCAGTGTAGAGCAAACTCAGTCAGCTACTGGATGACGGTGTCATCAAACCAGCTACAGGCCTGACCCCATTGGTCTCACCACTGGTGATCATGCCAAAGGAAGGGGAATGCCTGAGACTCTGCGTGGACATGAGGATGGCCAACACCACCATCCAGAGGGAACAACACCCAGGACCACGCATAGAGGACATGATCGTTCAACTGAACAAAGCTGTTCGTTCTCCAAGCTTGACCTCAACCAGGTGTATCATCAGATGGAGCTCCATCCCGAATCAAGGGGTATCACCACCTTTGCAACACAAAATGGCCTCTTCCCCTACAAACACCTACATTTCGGCATCTCATCGGCAGCTGAAATCTTCCAGGAGGCCACCAGACAAATCATCAGGCCGGTGCAGGGAGCACTGAACTACAGTGACAATATCCTCATCTTCGGTAGGTCGCGTGAGGAACACGTTCCGCCTTGCTCGCAACGTGTGCCGCCATCGAGGGAGCAGGTCTGACACACACAAATGCCGATTCAGCAAGACCAAGCTGAAGTTCTTCGGGCACATCGTCTCTGCAGATGGCATGACACCAGACCCCGACAAGGTCGCCAACCATCTTCAACCTTCAGGAACCCCGTCAAATTACTGATGTGCAAACGTTCGTAGGGATAGCGGGTTACTGCACAAGATATATCCGACATTATGCCTCTATCACAGAGCCTCTATGGAGATTGCTACAGAAGGACGTCCCGTTCACATGGTCACCCGAATGTCGAGGGGCTTTTGACACCATAAAACAAGCCCTAGTGGAAGCCCAGAGGCTTGCATACTTTGCCCCGGACTGGCACACCGAGATTGTAGTAGATGCCAGCCCGGTGGGACTGGGAGCCTTACTAGCTCAGACTAACGGGATTGATGCACATCCCAGACACATTGTAGATTATGCCGGCTGAGCATTAGCCCCGCCCGAGTCTGCATACTCACAAGCCGAGAAGGAGAGCCTGGCAGCCATGTGTGCATGTGAACACTTCCACAACTTTGTGATAGGAAAAAGGTTCACCCTCATCACTGATCACCAAGCGCTGCTGTCACTATTTGGGAAGCCCAGGACCAAGATGCCTCTGAGGATCGAAAGGTGGGGCATCAGGCTCCAAGAATAGAACTTCAAAATTATCCACAGGCCTGGGGGAGAGAACAACCAGGCAGACGATCTATCGAGACACCCGTCTGGCAAGCCTATGCCTAGACCCGGCGACACAGAATACATTAACTACGTCACCTCAAATGCACTCCAACCAGCCATCTTGCTGGAAGCCGTCGCCTCAACCTCAGCGGCGGACCCCTCCATGGCGCTGACGATCAGGCTGACAGAGAACAATAGATGGAAGGACTACCGGCGCGCTGTATTAAACCATCCGGGAGCATGTAGAGATGAACTGGAAAGACTAGCCAAGGTGCACACGGAGCTGGCTGTAAAGATACGCCTGCGAGGGTGCAGACTCATCATCCCACCGATCCTCCGGTCCGAAGTTATCAAGACAGCCCATGAGGTTCACTGAGGCGCGGACAACACAAAAAATCAGCTGAGGTGCCATGTGTGGTTCCCATTTCTAGATGCAATGGTTGACCGGTGGGTGAGAAACTGCATAGCCTGTCAATGCACAGCCAGAGCCGAGGCCATGGCCCCAATTCAACCAACAGAGATGCCTGAACAACCCTGGGAAAAAGTGGCCGTGGATTTCTATGGTCCTCTTGAATCAGGAGAGTATCTGTTACTCTTCATAATGATAATGATATGTTAATGATGTGTTATTTATATAGCACCTTAATCCAAAGCGCTTTAAAGAGCACATATTTACATACAATATCACCCAACCGAAATTGGCACTCATTTATCGACCTCGGAAGGATGAAAGGCTGAGTTGGCCTTGCTGGGATTCAAACCTGCGACCAGCAGATCACGCTCAGATCGCAGCAGCGAGCGCTCAAACCGCTGAGCTATCTTACCTGCTTTTCATCATAGATGAAACACTTGTGTATAGGGGCGCTATAAATGCCATGTCATATCATATCATAACACTTGAGATTTCCAATAGTGAAGAAGTCAACATCCACGCATTCGCCCAGGTGGCAGTGATTTTTGACAAAGTCATAAGCGAGTTGGGAATCACGGACACCATCAAGTCCGACAATGGTCCACCGTTGAGTGGACATGAGTTTGCGACCTTTGCGAAGCACATGGGTTTCACCCATCAGAAGATCACAACCCGCTGGTCACTAGCCAATGGAATGGTTGAGAGGTTCATGGCTTCAATCAAGAAAAACAAGCGCTCTGTAGCCTTCCGCAGGACTACCGCAATACCCCCCACGACACCGCCAATAAGACCCCTGTGGAGCTGATGATGAAGTATCAAGTTCACATCCACACCGTGAGACACCCGATAGGTCAGCCGGAAGCAGACCCCGAAGTCATTAGAAGGGATGCCGAGCGGAAAGGACAAGCTCGGGTAGGAACGGATGAGAGGAGAGAAGCCAGACCCCTAACAACAAATAATATTAACGTTGCTTTTGGATTTCCCTTAACAACACAATGGCCCTCATTACGACCCTGGCGGAAAGGGGTTTACGCCGCCGTAAAGCATGGCGTACCTTTCCGCCTGACTACGAGTTCCCGTAGCGCCATGGTGATTTTTACGCCTGCTTTTTGCAGGCGGAAAAATCCATGGCGCTACGGGACTTGTTGTTAATTACGCCACCGTAATTTACGGTGGCGTAATTAACGCCTTCCCCACTCCCATTATACCCTATGGGGCAAAAATGGGAATGGGGAAGGGTCAATGGGGATTGGGGACTTACCGCCCCGCCAAGGTCGGAATGGGGCGGTAAGTCCGCCAACCACCATGGCGGAGTTGGCAGCTTAGCGCCATGGACCATGGTGCAAATTGCACCATGGTTCTCCGCCAGGGTCGTAATGAGGGCCAATGAGGGGCATAGAGAAGCTGGAGTCCTTCTCTAGTATTATGAGTGACTGCATGAAGTGTGATTAAACTTTTACTTACCTCGAAGCTGGTTTTTGCATCTGCAGCACGTGAGTGTGTGGCTCTGCTGCTGTTGAACTCCTTCCTTTCTCGTCACAATCCGACAGTCGCTCACAACACCGCTCTTGCTCAGTGGTTCCTTCTGCTGCTCGCAGTGCTCTCTCCAGCAGGCCTGCCCACCCCCAACAAATCTCAAATTTCATTGGCTGCCAGGCAGCCAATCACATTTAAGAACTGTGACTGACAGTGTCAAAAGACACAAACCGCGCTCTTTTCGCATCATATTATACTGGCAGGGGCTACTCCTCTGGCGCCCGGCTAGCTGCCTGATGCAAGCGCTTACGCTATCTGTGTCGGAGCCATTTGTGCTGCGTATCAGACCACTAAAGTAAAGTTGTGTGGCATGGGACGCGCCCCTTATGCCTCATGCCCGCCACCAGGCTGGCACCCGCCTGAATTATTTAATTATTAAGAAAAAGCAATTCACATTTCCCGCAGCGCCAGTGCGTGCTGCTGAGTGTTGCCCACCTTCCAAGTCTGAATCACTGTACTCTGTCTCCTGGTTATGTGGGGGGCAGGGGGGTTGGGGGAGGTTGGGCGGCAACCCCCCACCCAAAGTAATCTTCCACAGATCACATTGGCTCCCCACAGACTCCACTCCTCATCCAAGTCCCAGGTTTGTCCTTCCTTCTTCTCCCTGCTCTGACACCCAGTTGGTGCATGGGCAACGCTTGCACCATTGAACGCTCGACTTCTTGTCACCATGCCGCATCATACTAGCATTATACTAGCAATGTGGCAGAGGCTCCTGCTCAAACTACTTCTGCAACTCGTTCACTTTGGCCTAAGAAAGGCATGGCCACGAGCAGCTGCTGCATGCCTTAGCAGCCACAGGGGTAAGCAATGCCAGCCATTAGGTACGCATTGCCCTCTGTAATGGCCCTTGCTTTACTCTTGGATTTTAAGTCAGGCTTTCCAGCATTCTGACTACATCAACAGCTGATAACAATGTTCTGTATGTTAAAAACAAAACTACCTTCCAGTGTCAAAGTGTACCTAGCCAAGTACCTACAATGACAACAGTGTTTTCTACCTAGTTCCAAATTAAATAACCCTTTGTACTCACTATCCTGCACGTCTATAAACAGCTGCTGCATTACATACCCTCACATTATTCATTACCCTAATCCACCCCCTCCACCAAATATAATTGTGTTGAAATACGCAGTACAAAATTCAGCATTTTCCTCTGCAGTCTGTTACGGCAGGTATATAAACGGGCAGAGAACACCCCAAGAGAGATTGCGCTGCAACAGAAGCTTAGAAATCAGGAGTCCGAAACGATCACAGCAGTGATCAGTTATTCTCCGCTACTTAACAAAATGAAAAGAGAAATCTTGAAAGGTATGGCATATCGTGAGCACCTGAAAGGCCCCCCTACAAAGACCTAGGGCCTCATTACGACCCTGGCGCTAAGTGGTTAATGGCGCCGTAAAAGGTTGCGGCGCCGTTAACCACTTAGCGCCTTACTACGAGGTCCCTTTGCAGGACCCGACCTGAACGGCTGGTCTGGACCAGCCATTAAAGTAGGGACCCGCAAAGGCACCTCGCAGGCAATTACGATACCGCAATTTGCGGTACCGTAATTGCCGCCTTCCCCATTCCCATTGAGCCCTATGGGGCAAAAATGGGAATGGGGAAGGGCCATGGGGAAATGGGGAAATACTGCCCCGCCAACCTTGGAATGGGGCGGTATTTCCCCATTTCACCATGGCGGACTCGTTACAACACCGGCACCAACCATGGTGCTAATAGCGCCATGGTTTAGCGCCGGTGTTGTAATGAGGGCCCTAGATTTGCGATCAAAAGGAGACAAAACATCAGAGATTGCACAGTCCATGCCACTCAGAGAGAGGGGCCATTAGCAAATACCACAGTGGCCCAAAGATAATTATAGAGTACCAGAGAGATCACAGAGCATGCTACTTGTGGTGTGTAGGGATGATGATCAGGCCTGTGAAAAAGAGAATCATCGAGCACAAGTCCTGCATTACAACCAAAAAACTCACTGCAGCCTTAGTGGAGCATTTTGTCCAGGAGGGACACCGGGCAGAGGATCTGTAATGGACTGTACTTGAGAAAGTACAACTGCCCAAAATGGGTGGGGATTTTCAATCACTGCGGTTGTGGAAAGAACAAATATGGATTTTTAGACTTAATACATTTGCCCAGGGGTTAAATGAGGAAATTCAGTGGCACGACTTGGACATCATGCCGAGATGAATATGCCACCAAAATAAGACTAAAGGAAACAAGCAGGTTGGTGATTATTTAAAACAGCATATAGTTTACTTCAAGTGATCACTATAAGGACCACTATGACCATTTATCCCATTCTATTAGCTCTTCCTTGCTATAATGTGTTTGGCAGACCTCCAGACAACCAGATGGAAAAAATATAACCCTCTAGGAAAAAAAGCTTGACACACCTTTTGCAAGGATAACAAAGTTTGAATTCTCAAAAGAAAAAATGCATGTCAGCTGGGGCATTCAAATCCTACCTCCATGGAGCACACTGGTAAGTTCAAAGCATGCAACATTTTAAAGGGCAGCAGCGTCATTTGTGTAACAAACAATATACAGTATTCTCTGGCCATCTTCATTGGTGGGCCCCTATATACATATAGTCTGGTCTTTAATAAACACTGAGTGATTGGATACCGTTTATTGTGTCAATCTTTGTCCATGTGGTCCTCAGTCTTGCTGACTTGCAGTCCTTGCAGCACAATTGGTCCATTAGCTAACAAGGCTCCTCTCCCCACTGTGAAAAACTAGGGAGATCCGTTGCTCGGGTGGCCAGGGGAGGGCCATTGCTTTTGGATCCTGACACTGGGGTGGACAGCGAGGGAGGTTCACCTGGGTGCCTTGGGGAGTGGGGATGGAACACACACTAGAGAGACAAGGTATGCCCCTTTTTCCGACACCTTCCTAACTCCTATCCCAACCTACTTTGTAGGACACTACAACTCCCATGATCCTCACTGCTCCTACTCTATCAGTACTACTGGGCCAAGGAAGATCCGGAACAGAGTCGTGAAGATTACCACTGACTCTTTTCAATGGCTCTGTCCCAGTAATGAGGCCAGGCAAGGTCAGGCCTCCCTTTGCATTCATCTATGCTTTCTGACTGTTGGGCATTTGAGCTTGCAGCTGCAGGAAGGATGGAGGTGGGGCCTCTTGGGCAGGTGGTTGTTGTGCTCCGTACGGAACTATGGCAGGGCCTGGTGCATAGAGAAACCGATAGGGGGCTGGTGCCCCTGGAGCATACGGGGCATTTCATTGTAACTTCCACTGACCATGCTTCTACACTCCTGTCAGAAACATCCCATCTTCCCACATGTCCAACATTGCCCCACATTTCCCCTTCCCCCTCTTGGCCCAATACCTCCAAATCCTCCATTTCCTCCTCTTGATATGGAAACCCCTCTCTACCCCGCGGATACCCTCCCTGGGTCCATCCTTGATACTGAGGCTGAAACCAACTATTCCAGTCATACCCTCCTGTCCACGCCAGGGCTGTTCTCATGTATGCCACACTGCTCTTGCCTCGGTCTGTGAATCGTGCAATGTGGCTATCATGGGCCCTTCTACTGATATCTTTGCTAATTTATTTTGTATCAGTTTTGCTTCCTCTCTCTGAAGTCGTTGGGCTGTTTCCTTCTCCTTTTCTCTCAACTGTTTACAGTGATGCATAATTATAGACTGCATCTCTGCCCACCCCTTTGCTTCTATCCCTACTATTTTGTCAAGTGCCTTTTGGACCTGCTTAGGAAGCCCCTTCTTAACTACAAAATAAAAGAATGGAATTGACTGATCACATGATTCTTCTGTTTCAGCTCTCCACATTTCTTGAGTCTGTAAAATATACTGGACAGGGTCCTCATCATCTCCCATTGTGTGCTGGATGATGGATTGAAGATCAGACGTATCGGGATAGGCACGGCGCAAGGCAGCCCACACGTGTGCCCTAATATCATTAAAATGGGTGCCATCATGAATATCATCCCCAAATCACACACCTGGGTACCCTGCTTTCACCCAAATATTGTCAGCCTGATCTCCCGGTATAGCAACAAATAGGCTCTTCAAATCCCCTACATCTAATACAACGTCTGCAGTTAGTTTCTCAACTGCATAAATCAATTTGTAAAATAGTTTGCAACCAAAAAAATAAAGAAAATTCCCTGGCGACAGCTATTTTTCTGACATAAAAAGTTTACATCAATTTTCAAATGTTGTCTGCATGAGTATTTCTCATATCCTTGTGTGGCTGCTACACAGAAGCAATAGAACGTTTTAGTAATGTGAGTTTTTACTCAAATGCGCCAACTTTTACCATTTTGGTTCATTGCGGTGAGTATTTGGAAATAATTAAAGGTGAAAAAATAAAGATAATCAAATCTTGAGTTTGTTGATGCTGATATGTTATTTTTTATTAACAATTCCACATGTTCTCATCACATGAATGATTCCATTATCCAAGTAATTATTTAACATTCGGTACTTGACAATTCAAAGAGCAAATATGCATATCCCAATCTCTCTCAACACGTGTTTCCCCATTGCTAATTACAATGGTTCTTCAGGAGAGCAATGAAGGGTTATGTCTCAATTGGTAGAATGACCTTCTAGTCTACTGGCTGAGATGGGGCTGCGGATGGGAGAGTGTATTACTACTGCAGGGTTTATGGTCTTTCTATTGATGGAAATGCATCAAAATGCAAATCCATCGATGGAAATCCCTTGAATGACATTGAATCAAAATGCTATCTTTTACATGTTAAAGTGAAATTCCATTGAAACCAGTCCATTCACTATATAAATGGACAAGATTAGATGGAAATGAACTTTAAAATGTAAAAAATAGCATTCCGATGCATTCTTTGGTAACGTTAGAACGTTACATGGAGCTGTCCAGTGCTGAAATTTCGGAACTGGCCAGCTCCTTGTAACGTTTTAAAGTTTATTGTTCCCCCCAGGTCCCCCAACCTCCAAGCACCCCTCAACCCTAACCCAACCCCAACCCTAACCCTAATCTAACCCTTGATCTAACCCTTTATCTAACCCTAACCCTAGCCCCAACCCTAACCCAGACCCTAACCCTAATCTAACCTAATCTAACCCTTAGTCTAACCCTAAATCTAACCCTAAATCTAACCCTTGTCCCTAATATAACCCTACCCCTAACCCTAATTATCCATCGAAATTAACCATAAAAAATGATTCAATGAATATGCTTTTCGATGGAAAGGCAATTCAATCAATAACTTTCGATGGAAAGATATTCGATGTATACATTTTAGATGGAAAGACAGATACCCTACTGCGGTCTACATTTATTATTCCCTGGTACTGGGTCCTGGCCATTCGAAACCCAGCTTCCAAAATGTCGACGGTACGGTATATTTGGCCACTTAGACTGCTTACCTTCTACAAACTCTGCATTTTCTATAAGCCGCTGCATCCTATCGTCACTTGTGTCCACCTCCCCCCACCCCCTGCCACCTCATGTAATTATGTACAACCACTCCTATCATATTGCTTACATTGTGAATAGATTGCAGGCGATGTGTCAATGTATGTATATAGGAATGTATAGAATCCAGATGTTCCATGACACATTTTAACAAACTTGTACCCTGTGAATGAAAGGGCTGGAAGTGTGGCACAGCAGAATAAGCATAGCGGACGGCGAAGGAAGATTCAAGAAAGTTTGCCTGGTCAAGTGTCAAGAGCTGGGGATGCCGAGAGCCTAGCTATGTACTCGAGAAGATAATTGAACATGAGAAGCAAGCTGAGCCCCTGTTTGATGTGTAATGGAAAACCACTGGAAGTGCCAAGACTTCTTTATTTAATGGTATTAAATATGATGAAGGAGCTCAAAAAGTAGTCTTCAGTCACATGGTCAGATGAAAACAGACTTTTAGGTGAGCTACACTGAGACAAGAAGATAAGACCATGCCTTCACTCCCTTTTAATCTCAGGCACAGTGAGCCTCTGCAAGGCCGAGTTCAAAGACATTAATTGAATGGCAGACCGCAGGAGTGATGATGGATGTTGGGCTAATTGGGTGGAGAGGCATGACCAGGCCAACCCCCAGCACCAGGGGTACCAGCTCATGTGCTGCTAGCGAGTGGAATATTCCAGAAGAGTACAAGCGTGCCAACCAATTATAGAGGGCCACGTATTAAGGAGCCCTATAGTTTGAGAAGCCAAAAGTACATTATGTATTAGTCTGACACAGAAGATGAATTGCACTTAGAGTGGACTTAGTTGTCCACCTGATCTTAGAGACCCAATCACGTCCCTGCATCCCATAGAAAGTCTATGTAGATGTTCCCCGTAGACCAACCACAACCGTAGCAGGTTTTCTTATTTTGCCACGTAGCATGACGTCACTTATGATGATGACTTTTTAGTATAAAACTATGTTTTTTATGATATGTTTGGAGAGAGAACTCGTTGAGCGAGCTGTGCGGCGTCCGTGATGTCCGTTGTACTCCCTATTTTAAAGACTTGTTATTAAAACAGCCTTAATTTTGCTAACTTCCTGAGACGCTCTGATTATTGATGTATGAGTAAGATCTGCATCCCCATCCATCTCAGATACTGTTACCTCGTCTTAAAGGCCCCGTTCCCCGGTTCAAGATGGTTTTCTAAAAGTAAACCTGTCTTCACCTGTTGGATTGTACTGACTCAACAGCCATGCAGAGTCTAACGGACCCATAAATTACATAATGTATTTAGCATTATATGAAACAAAATCAGGGTATGCTTTCCCCTGCAACAGGGTTTGCATTTCCCTTTTATTAATAGTGGCTCAAAACAAAAACCATGTGAGGAGGGTAAACATAACAAGATAAACTTACTCATAACGTAGGTCTATCACAATATGGCCCATCACTACACACGTTGCTGTGTGGTATTTTAGCGGGTTTGTGAATCATCTATGCCATGTACTGCATGGTCTATAACAGTCTCTCAGATTTTATGGGAAAATATACAGTTTGTCTCGCATGTTGCATGGTTTTTGTCAGCAGCTACATGAGATAATGCATACTACAACAAATGCTGGTTATGGTGTACACATACCACTCTAAGATGGCCGATGGGAGGGCAGTGATTCTGAGACATTGGAAACACGTGATTTGATATGCATGCCCAATAGGGAGGGCCCATAGAAGAGTTGTTGCCAATCTTGCGAACTAAGCTGAAGGCAGTTCGATGATGGGAGTCTCGCCTGCCGAATCTCAAAGTAGTGGAAGAAATCCACCATGGGGGAAGGGAGCGCTGACATACGGTGAGACATCAGCCAAAACCCCACTGAGTCATTATTCAAAAACGCAAATATTTGAAACATTATCGAACAATTACCACAGTTGCAGTTTGCGGTTTAGTTTATACCAGTCTCTTTGTTTTCCCCCTGTCTGCCCATGCTGTCATGCAGATGCGGTAAATCGTGGTGAATTATGGGAAAGTCCCTACATTTCAGTTGGATTCATATTCATTCAATAGATGTAGTGCTCATTTCAGGTCATCAGTTATTTGGTACCTTTGTGGTGTAGAATATATGCAGAGACTATGAGTGAGACAGTGTGTTCCCTCTCTTATCCCTCCTTCAATAGGTAGAAGCTGAACTAGATGAGGAGACGGGAAACTAC
This sequence comes from Ambystoma mexicanum, assembly GCF_040938575.1. Taxonomy (NCBI): domain Eukaryota; kingdom Metazoa; phylum Chordata; class Amphibia; order Caudata; family Ambystomatidae; genus Ambystoma; species Ambystoma mexicanum. Next base: position 1,073,363,937 of record NC_090921.1, on the reverse strand, counting down.
TTTTCTCTAGCCTGACCCCAGAAGTAAGAAGATCTGGCCTGTTGGTCCTGACGAAGGTGACAACAATAGTGACATCACTGAAACTGGTCGACCTTGAGAAGAGATATCCTTTGATTAATTCTATTGGATACCATGTGAATTACCTTTTTGTTTGTAAAGTTATTTTCTTATGAAATATTTGGTGCAATATGTCTGTTGGAAGACCTGTTACATATTTGGAGGAGGGTATAATAACGTAAAAAGACCCCTCATCAAATGTAACAAGACATGTTTCGGCATCTAAATAGCACTATTTCCTGTTTTTCCACCAACTCACTCGCACTAGGGGTCAGTTTTTGGGAGTAGAGGAGTTTGGCTCCTTTTTTGAGGGAGCAAGAACCTATAATAGGGAGTAGTGTTTACCCTCTTGATCTATTTAGTACTACTGACTCACAGGAAATAGTAGTATTTACGTTCACTTTTTAGAATTAGTTTAGGGGAGGGTCATTCTCTTTCCTGTCCCCTCTTAGATAGGCGGCTCACCAGCTCTGGCCAGGGCTAGAGGCAGCCTGCTTGAGGGACAGGTGAGTTCTACCTGAGGGAGAGTGATGGCATATTGTAGGCCTTTTTTACACATTATACATCCTGCTCACCTGAGTGTGTTAAAGCAGATTCCCTTTGGTGGGCGAGACTAGAACTTTTTACTAGAGTTTGTCCCTGAGTATTAGCATATTCTAGTCATGCATTTGATCAAAGTATTTTGGGTATTTTAGATCACCTGATCACCTGTATTGCTCTTGCAGCAACACTCCACGGCAATCCACATCACCCAAAGGCCAGAATATTCCCATGAGACGTGCTTTGGGCTGTGACACAAATATATGTATTGATCCATTCCAATGAATTTGTATACAAAAACAGGATTGCCAAGTATGGCAGTGTATGTAAGTCTACAGTACATTGCTGTGCCACCTATTGAAAAGAGTGTGCTTAGAGATCCATTAGCACCCTAGAAGGAGGCACTGGCCAATCACGAAGCTTGGAACGCAGGCTGTATTGTCTGGTATAAGCCTGTGTTCCGAGCAGCCCGGATGCTTCTAGCTAGCACCTCCTTTGCTGCTGCTTCCTCCCTTCCCCACCCCATCACCTCTTTGCACCTGTGTAATATCCCAATACACAGGTGGTGCAAGTATGTAATCTAAAAACATTGAAAATGGACTTGAGAAATCACGTAGCAGCAAGGTAAGTTTCTTTTCCTTTTTTTAATAAATTAAACACCATTAGCACCCGTGTAGGGAACTACATGGGTGCTAATGGTGATATTCACATCGGCGGCGGGATGACCCGCTCGATAACGGCACCGCCGCTCGATTTAAGGGACCCTCGCTTTGTTCGGGACCTAACATGGGCGGCGGGTTCTTACCGACATGGTCAGCTCGCCGCCTCTGTGTATATCACCTTAGTATAAATTACGCTAGCACCTGTTCGAAGTCCCTGATATTTAATACCATGGGAGATTTGTTGTGCGTTCCATCAATCAACAGTGGATTCAGGCAGAGGGAGGATTTCTAAGTCCATTCTTCAATCCTTCTGTTGGTCTAGTCTAACCAGAAGGATTAAGATGATTTTGAGTACATTCACTTGAAAATCTGGCAATAACAAGCTCTTTTTAACTGTTTTTGATTTCCATATGCTGTAATTACAAAGATGTATTACTACTTTATTTATTGAATTAATGAATAGTTTAATTAATTGTTTTTTCTTGCCATCATCTCTCAGTTTTTCTGGCTCTGTTCTTCAGCGATTCCAATCTTACTTATCCAACCACACTTTTTCTCTCTCTTGTGCTGCTCAGCAAGCCCCGTCTTTTCCTCTTCAGAATGGGGTAGTACTGGCATCGGGTCTTAGCCCCCTTTTTTACCATTCCTCTTTCTTCTATTGTCACTTGTTGTGGCTTCTCCTTTCACTTTTACCCTGATGATTCTCAAATCTTTGTTTCCTTTCCTCCCGTCACTGATTCCCCACCATCAATGTATACTGCTTGTCTTCTTGCTATCTGGGATCGGATGCACTCCCATTGTCTCCATCTAACGGCAGCTAAAACAGAGGTACTTCTCTTCTCGGCTGGAACTATTCCTCCTATCTTGTTCCCCTTCTGCTCTTCTGGTCAGGCTACCAGCCTACCAGTTGCCACTGTTACATTAGTTACATTCTATTTTGGCTATTCACAGATATTTTTACACTTTCTCCTCATGTGTCCATTCCTTCTTTTCTTTGCTTTAGCTCTTGGCTCACCCTTGAGTCAAGTTTTCATTATATCTGTATTGTTTTTAAATGTGGTCACAGTCTATCCCTGTCTTATCTTGCTTCAGTTTCCGTTTACACACCTCCTCACAGATTACGCTCACAAAACCAGTTTCTTCTTGCTGTTCCTAATCCCCCTTTGCTTCATCTCGTTTCTCTCCTTTTCACTATTAGCTGCTAAACTTTGGAGATCTCTGCCCTTGTCTTTTAGATCCTCCACTACACATTCTCTTTTCAGAACTTGTCTTATGGCTTATTTTAAAACTTCTCTACTTTAACTCTCATAATGTATTTTGATTCTTCTACATTTGCTGTTATTGTACCATGCTATTTTTGTGAAGTTCTTTGGAGAAAGCGCTATATACAACAGTAGCCACCCTCCACAGCTGCAGTCCATAGTGCTGGGCCCAGCCCATTGGGAGGGTTTGGGACCTTACACAAACACGTGGCAGGCGGGACTGAGTTGGCGTGTTGGGAATAGAATATCAGCAATGCTGAGTGAGGTAGCGGAGGGTAAAGGGGGAGGACTAAGCATGGAGAGAGGTGAAGGTGCTGGAGGAGGCATGGAGAGGTGAAGTACCAGTGGTGGAGGAGGGAATGCGAGAAGTAAATGTGTAGGAGGAGGTATGAAAAGATATGGAAGGGATGGGGGAAGAAAGAAGTACAGCTGCAGGAAGTGTGGCAGAATCTGGTTATATGCCGAGAAAAAAGATAACAAAACTAAGTGAAAAGGTGGGCACTACAAAAATACTGTTAATTAAATTTCATCCACGGTCCACTTATATTAATAAGCATTAGCCTGGGGCATCCGGTTATAAAGAGATCCTATGGCATGGGGACCAAAAAATTACAAGCAAAAAGATAGAGTTGATCTGCTCTATCAAAAAACCGGTGCTCTCAGTTGGCCCAAAAATAGGGCTGCACATTAGATATGGACCAATTGCCAAAAATTAATTGTCAACATTCACTAAATATATCAAAGAAATGTTTATTTACATCTCCTTTGATAGTTCTTAGTTAGAAAGTCACTCAAATTAATATTTTGGTATCATATTCCATGAGGCTGTGCCAAAATATGGTTAGGATTATATGTACATATGCCAATGCATTTCGGTTGTAAAAAACCTTCATCAGTGCGGTAGATTCAATCAATAATCTGTTCACATATATCAATAAATTAACAGTAATAGTGACGATTATCACAATAGCAATTCCAAACACATACCAGATCCAAGTGTTCCATAATGAGGATGATATGAAAAAAAGAGAGAAATTCTAAGTCAATCACTAAGCATCAAATCACGTTAGTTGCTATCACAGCGTAAGTCAGGCAGAGCTGAATTAAAAAATGATGTTGTTCATACCTATATATCCAAATGGTTCGTGTTCGTATTACCATCCAGTGGAAAAGACAACAACTTGACGCTCAAGTTCCTGCAAAACCACAGAAGGGTTAATCAGTAACAAGTAGTTGACAATTAAGGCCATGTATACCGAGAAGGGAGTGAAGTAAAGTCAGCCTAACCGTGCAGCAACGCTGAGTCATTGTCAGCCGCATTCGCACAGGTACGCGCGCGAATGTCAGTCTGGGAATTTAAAAGTTCCCATGGTGACCAAAATGGCGTCGTGTCAGAGCACGTACGCCTTGGGTCCCACCACCGTGGCGTCACAGGAGGCGGGACACATCACCATGGCAACGTGATCCGTAGAACAGATGCTAACTCATGCAGGTGTTTGAAACTTTGTAACTTAGGCACATGACATTCTCGTGTATCTAAGCGGTAAAGCAAACAACATTATCGTGTATCTTAGCCGCTGTTACATAGGTATGTAGCAATAAATTATGAAAATTCACAATAAACAAAGAAACAAATTTGCTCAATTAGTGCAATTATATCGAAATCGTTCTCGTGTTACATAAACTGGCGATGCATATCTGGGTCAAGTGGTGAAAAAGCATACAGTGGAACGCTAGAAATGCGTAATCAAATATATCATTAGAAGTTAGTGAACAGAATTAAGATACAGTTCTTTGTTCTGTAATCAAATGAAGACTGTCAGTGCATATCTTCGTAAAAACAGCCCACTATTTCATTGGAAATCCATCACGGCAAGTTTCAAGGAAAAAATCTAAAGGAAAAAAGGAATTACAAATAACACATATAGTTTATTTCTTCGTTGATCCCCTTAGGTGCCAGGGTCCCCAAACGATCAATCCAGTAAGTTTCACGTTGGTCAAGTTTCTTTTGCAAATTTGCATATTTGTTATACCTTTGTACCACTTCTAGGATAACAAATTTAATCTGTGCCAAACTGGGGCGTTTCTCACACCAGTGTCTTGCTACTGCCGAGGTAACTGTTGGGTTCCTAATGCAAGATCTATGCTCATTCCAACGAATCTTCGCTGTACGTTGTGTTTGTCTGATGTAAAAAAGCCCACATGGGCATTTGATACCATAGATGGTGTTTTGGGTGTCACATGTCACAAAATCTTTTAATTTGATTTTTTCTCCAGAATGGGGATGGTTAATGGTTGGTCCTTTCATGATGTACTGACAATTACTGCAATTGAGGCACGGGAATGTGCCAATACAGGATGTGAGTTTCTTCTTGCGTGGAGGTTTGGTATTCACCAACTTGCCTTTCAGATTCTGACTGCGTTGATATGCGAAAGTTGGGAATTCCCTGAACAGATGCTCTATTCTTTGATCACAAGTTACTGTGTTCCAGTTCTTCTTGATTATTTGTTTGATTCGATTGCTTTGTCTGGAAAATTTAGATACAAAGACTAGAGGGGGTGCTGATTTGTTTTTTGTTTGAGGTTTTAATAATTCCTTTCTGTCTTGTGCCGCTGTGCGGACTGTCGCCGCCTCTATTTCAACTTCAGAGTAGCCTCTCTCCAAAAACTTGTCTCCCATGTCTTTCACCGCCTTTTCGTAATCAGTAGGGTCACTAACTATTCTTTTGACCCTTAGCATTTGGCTGTAGGGGAGATTTTTGATTAAGCTCGGTTGGTGAAAACTGAGTCTTTGTAAAAGGTTATTGCGATCAGTGCTTTTTCTGAAAATGGTTGTTTGGTATCCATGGTCTGTGATTTTCATTTCAACATCCAAAAAATGTATGATTTCTTTAGAATGTTCATGAGTGAATTGTATCCTGGGATCAATGCTGTTTAGATAGTTGAAGAATTCTAGCAGTTCGGTTTCCGTACTTGTCCAGATACCAAAAATGTCATCTATATACCTGATCCACAATCCTATGTTTTTATTCCATTGGATTTTTTTCAGAACAAAGTCGGTTTCAAATTTATACATAAATGCGTTGGCATATGCAGGTGCCATTGTCGCCCCCCCATTGCAGTACCAGCTATTTGGAGAAAAAATGAGTTTTTGTATTGGAAATAGGAGTTGTTACCGATAAATTCTAGTAATGCCATTATAAACTCCTTCTGAGCTGGTATGTCTTCCTCTTGCAAAAGTAACCATTCCACCGCTTCTCGACCCTGATCGTGGGGAATAGATGTGTAGAGACTCTTGACGTCTATGGTGAAACAAATGTTATTGGAGTTGAATGGTATAGATTCAAGTAGCTGTAAAAAATGTGTGGAATCTTTGATGTAGGTATTAGTCTTTTGAATGATGGGTTGTAAAAAGAAATCAATATATTTACCCAGTGGTTCAAGGATACTGTCTATCCCAGCTACTATGGGTCTCCCTGGTGGTTTAACGGGATTTTTATGAACTTTGGGAAGAATATAAAAATGTGGAATACGTGGATAGGAGTTAGTCAGGAACTTTCTCGTGTTATGATTAATCCAACTCAATTCTTCTACTTTAATAAGTAGGCTTTCCAAGTTCTTTTTAATTTCTTCTGTGGGGTCAATATCAAGTAGAGCATATACATTGGTGTCATTCAGTTGTCTAACGCATTCCTGGTCATAGTCCTGACTATTGAGTAGTACAAAACTACCCCCTTTGTCTGCAAATCTAATTGTGATAGATTCGTCTCCATACAAATCCTTGATCAATTTAAGTTTGTGCGGTTTCATATTGCGTTTCTTTGAGTGTCCAAATTTAATTTTCTCTAGATCTCTGGTACCTTGCTTTTGAAATATTTCAACAGAGGGTACAGTAATAGGTGGAATGAAGTTACTCTTGCTTCTAAACTCTTTGAAATCTAACGGATCCTCATCCATTTGTTTGTCCTGTTCTAGTTCACTGAAAAATACTTTCAATTTCATTTTGCGTACTAATTTGTAAAGTTCAATCTTTGATTCAAAAACGGTACTGTCATATGTAGGAACATAGCTCAACCCTTTCTGTAATGTGGGATGTATTTACCCATGCATGTGAGCCCTACCTCAAAACTGTGCAGTATTGAAAACATCATGATGGCCAGAGCTTCCTAGGAAATGCCCAGGGAAGTGCATGAAGAATAGGCTGCCACCCATTTTTGCCGATGTTATGGGCACAGAAGGGCACTGCCTAAAACCACCATTGGACTACCCGCACAGTAGTCTGAAACCATTGGCAATGGCAATGCTGATTGCCAAATGCAACTTAGAATTGTGGGGAATTCATTTGTTAAATCCCAAAAATGGGTGCAGTACCAGTACTCACCACTATCCAAAAGCCGGCGTTTTAAAACCACCCTGTGTTTCTCTGAAGGCAGGCTCAAAATGCCTATTTTCAAACATTACAATATGTGCAAAATATTCACTGAACACCAGCAGACATTTGGCAGAATGGAGTTTTGTGTGCCTACAAAATCTGGGAAATGAAGAGCCCAGAACAATGCTTATAACAAAACTGGCTGAGCTATGGAGTCAGCAGTTTAAGTTGCACTGGATTTAAAGACACTAAAATCGAAAATGTTTAGATTAAATGAGTGACCTATGTTTGGTGTCACATGCCTTTGTAACTGTTGAAATGTCATAGTTTTGCACTTAGAATCAAAATTCTAGCTGCATGTGTAAAATTGCAAGTTAATTTAAAAAGCAACAAAAAACATGACAGTTAGCTGAAAGTCTGGCTTAAGGAACTTGATTTTGCTTGACAACTACCCCCATCAGGAGTGAAACTTGAGTCACAGCTGTGTTCCCAGGACTATCTGCCTTTTTGCTGGCCACACTAAGAATATACCATCTATCTGATAATTGAATTACCTGTGCTCTGCAGGAGAGTGAACAATGCAACTCCCTTCACCCAGGCAGAGGGTTTATTGAGAGGATCATAAATGGCTTCCTCTTGAACAATGAGCCTTTCAGGACCCAAGCAAATCTTATATTGCAGGGGTCGTAAAAGTGGCTTACTCTTGGCAGAAACTGGGAGGGGGAGAAACTGGAGACAGAAGCTGGCTTGGCAGAACTGGATAAACCAGTATTTCTACCTTGTGCTGAGAGGAAACCACACCCCTTTGGAGCCAGAACATAACTTTAAAAAGATGGATCATTCATAGAGCGGACATGTGAAAATTTTATAAATGATACCATAATTCTTGTGATTTTTCTGCCCACAGTTTAAGAGGTTTTTAGAACTGGTGGGATGTTCAGGGGGGTGTCAGCGGAAAAGTGGATATTACTCTAAATGTATGCATGTTAAAAATCTGAAACTTCATCAGTTAATGTCCATACTCCCTGCGCACATGTACGTAAAGTTGGGTCAATGTCAGAAATTGAAAAATCAGTTAAAAAGTCAATTATGTGCCATTTCTGAATGCAAGCTCTTAGAAACAACAGATTTGGACAGAGACATGGCTAAATTCAGCCACACCATGTATATGTAATTTCAAGCAACTGTGTAACTGTGAAATATGTCTTTTGTTATCAAATATAGAATGTGTGCAATCTGACAGAGGAGTGTCCTATCTGCAAGCCATAAAATGACATCACTCTGACACAACTTAGCTTCGCCAATCAAGTGAGGAATGGAAATTTGACCAATGACAAGTGAGAGGGGCAAGTTTAGTTATGACCAACATACCCACCCACTCTCAAAACACATAAAAGCAGACAGACAGGACAGATAGGGACCTTCAATTCCATCTGCCGCTGGAAGCTCTGCCGGAAAAATCCATACTTACCTCCATCAAATTTCAAAGAGCCAACACTTAGACTCCAAGATAAACAGAGACTTCAGAACCTTAACCAGAAAGGCCACTGCCAGCAAGAGTATTTGTCAGCAGGCCTAAAAATCTTTTTGCAACTGAACTCTTCAGACAGCCGGCTGACGCCGTCTGAATTTTGCCAAGAACTTTTGCAAGAACCCGGTGACAGAAATATCCAAAGAGAAGGCAGGAACCGACCCAGAGAACCGGTGCCTAGCAGAGACCAGGCCATTGTATCCAGAGTGCTGACCCCGATGCTGTGAGCAGTTCCAGAGACCAGACGCTGTGCCCAGAGACCGTCCGAAGTCCAGACCTGTTGACCAGATCGTGACAAAGCCGCCTTCCTGTTTAAAATCTCTTGTGAGTACCGCCAAACTGTACCAAACCAAAGCTCTTAGTTTAAATTCATCTAATTCAATCTATTTAACCTAAGTAGAACTGCCTGATAGCTCCAAATCTGTCACTTGTCATTTTCTAGTTGCAAGCTGCACTTGTCTTTTTGAGCTTTTAAAATTTCAAATCTGAAAAACGACCTTTATTCAATCGCTCATATCTCCGCAACCGTTTGTGCTAGAGACTTGCAGTAACTTTCATCTGAAAGTTGAGAATCTAAGCTTTTAATCGCACTAAGAACCGCATTCCTACCCCCTATAGTTTTGCCGTAATCGCGGAACACGCATCCGCGAATTTTACCGCGATTTGCAAATTTCTCCTCGTGTAAAAACAGCTGCTGCTTGCCTTCCATTTGCCAGAAATTCGTTTAACCTGCTAATCATTCCTGAATCATTGCAAGAGTGAGCCTGAGCTAATATTAACTAGATACCATTCACCCTGAACCTCTGAAAGGGAATTAAAAGCATTTTAGCATATTTTTTTAATTCATTGCCAGCACATATCAAAGCAATTTGGGCCTGTGTTTTCAAACTTCTGTAGTCTAAGCTTGCTGGGGTGAACTGAATTACAGTTGATCGCATTTCTGAGAACTGTGTGCTTCCTTCCATTTCCTTGCATTGTATCAAGGGGGGGAGGGGATTGCCAGAGAAAAGTGATTACATTGTTTTGTTGAAATCATATTGAGTATTTTCTATACTGCATTTCATTCATTCAACCTTGCATTTCCTTGAACCCTGTAAAGCATTCTCTACCACATTATACTTCTGTACCTATTTACCACTGTGCTACCTTATCCATTTCATGTCAACTCCTTATTGATTATAGAGAAGCGTGTTAGTGCCAGATTCTCCGTTGTTAATCTTTATCATATCAGATTAAGTGTGATATTCAATTATTAATTTATTATAAAGCGTGATATAATATATATTGTTTAAATTATCAAATAAACCTTTTAATTTGCAAAACAGAACTACTTCTTGGCTCAGTGGGGTCAGGGGGATTCCAAGAGAGGGGTGTTATATAGGGGTAGTCATCCAGAACGCATGAACTGGACATAAAGATATATCAATAAGGGTTTTCATTCAGTATTATAGACTAGGCGTTGACTTAGCTGTAGTGTTGAATTGAATCCTCTTACAAAGTGGGGGCTCGTATCCGGGATTCTGGGTTAGAATACCACTTGTGCAGATTAATACAGTGTGCCAGCTGACCAGATACACATATCCGGTCTGATCACCACGCTGTGTTACGCTGTAAAGCATTCCTCAAAAGGGACACTCCAAGAAAAGTTCTGTTCTGCAAAAATAAAATACTAACTTCTGTAAGTCAGGACAGAGACCAATCTCTAGAATGACGACCTTGGTAGATATGAAAATAGCCAGAGAGCACCTCTTGCATAAGCTATTTGTGAGAGGTGAATGGACCGAACAGGGCCAGGATGCCTGGTTGCAGGCCATCACGCGACAGGTCACTGAAACAGGGTCAGACTTATGGAGAGATCAGGGTCCATTACATGTGGCCCTGAGTGAACTATATATGGCTCCTAAGGCCAAAGATGAACACGACAAGATTGTTAGGATAGCGGCATACCTGTACCTATATATGGGAGACATGCAGGATAGATGTGCTGAAAGCCAAAATCTGGCAAATAGGCAACAGATGGCGTTAGAGAAGGTCCAATCTGACCTGGCCTCTTCTGAGCAGAGGCTGCAGAGGAGCCAGGAGTCAGAAGATGATAGTAGGCAGCACATCATTAAAATAAAGAAGGATATGGATGTGCTGCAACAGGAAAAGGTAGAACAGGATACCAGATTTCTGGCCTTGCAGAAGGAATACCAAGAAGGTTTGGACTCCCTACTGCAAAACCAGAAAAAGCTGGAGCAACAACTGGACTTCAACAGGGTATGTGCTGAGCAGGTAGTCACCCTGCAAGGCCACCTAGATAGAGTGAAGGCAGAGAGCAACAAACTAATTCTGAAAGACCTGGATACCCAGGCAGAGTTTGATCAGGAGCGCCAGAATGCTGGTGCCTTCCAAAGGCAAAGGGACGACCTGGCGGCACAGATGCAGGCTCTTAGTCAGGAAAGGGATACCTTAGGCCAGGAAGTCTGCCATTTAAAAAGAAAAATGGAAGAAAATCACCTGGCCCACCAGGGACTGGGTGACCTCCAAAAAGAACACCAGAACTTGCTAGAGCACACCAGGAGGGTGGAGGATGCTCTAGCAAGAAAGGAGCAGGCCAATAGGGACACCGCTCAGGAGGTAACCCTCCTGCAGCAAAGACTGGCCCAGTTCTCCAGGACCAACCAGGAAGTACAGAGGGAAAATGAGGCTCTCTGCCAGCACAATGAGAGGCTCCAGCAACAGGTAGCGATGCAGGAGAAACTGATAGAGTCGAGTAAGGCCTTAACAGAGGAACTGAAAGCACAAATGCAGGCTCTTGCATTGCAACAGGGAGCAGGGGCGGATAGAGATGAGGTCCGCTGGGAAAGAGAGACTCCTGACCATAACCGCAGGAGCCCTAACACCAGGGGCCTTCATCTCCCCCAGTCCCTGGACTCTACCACCACCATGTCCCCTGGCGCACATGAGCACAGGGCCACAGGGATGGCAGATTACTATCCAGCTAAGAGTATGGGGCTCATAGGCCAGTACCACTCAGGAATGGAGGGGTGGGCATCCGGGTATGGGCACCCAAGTACAGTACAGTTCAGTGGGGAACCCCAGGAGAGTAGGCCCATTAAGGGCATCCTGAAAACCTCTGCCCAGTTAGGTCAGTGGAGGGGGTACCCATCAAATCCTGGCAGCAAGGAGGAATCTGAAGACTCCTCTGAACTGCGCAGGACACAGGAGACCAGGTCCCCACATTCTGCCAGCCATTCCCAGGCTCGCAGAATCCGGGAAAACCTGGAAGAACAGACGGGAACCTCTGGGAGCAGTGCCTCTGAGTCCGAGGACGAATGGACAAGGGTTACCCGAACCAAAAGGGCCAATAAGGCAAAAAGGGCCTTGCTGAAGGACCCCTTAAAGCAGATTAAGGCGATCAGGAGCGTCATCACGCCTTACCATAAGAACGCTAAGTATTCTGTTTGGGAGCACTTAGAGTTGTTTGAACAAATGATGGAGATTTTCCATTTGAAGGACAGCCAAAGCTGTATTCAATATGTAAAGTGGACCTTCTCCCCGGAATACTCCAGTTTCTTTGCGGGGCTGGAGGACCAAAATCATTTAAGATGGTCCACCTATAAGGCGGCCATCTTGAAACATTTTTCTGTTCACAGAAATCCTCAAGAGGCTCGCAAGGCGGCCTACAATTTGCAATGTGGGGAGGATCAGGCCCCACAAGAATTTGTGCAGGAGTTAAAGCGTGCTTTTGCGCAAACCACCAGAAGGGTGCGCACAGATAGTAGAGAGTTCATTAATACGTTTTTGCATGCCTTGCCCAAATATATCATGACCCAGCTTGTGAGGGATTTTCACGAGAAAAGATCTTTAGACTGGGTCATTGAACAGGCTACCCGGATCTATGAGGTGCAGAAACCGGTAGATAGCAAAAGTAATGCCCAGAAAAACCCCAAAGCCAACAGCACCCCTGCTGCTGCCAAGGTGGCAGAGGTAAAGGTTACCCCCGTTTTGGATTTGGAGATGGGGGGGCCTAAAAACCTACCTGCACCTAATAATGCTAGGCCCAGAAGGTCCTCGGGTCAGTCACAGACAGGGAGCCAAGGAGGCAGCCCCACAAATGGGGTCCCTCGCTCTCCTGATTATGTAAGTCCCCGTTACAAGGGAAATCGACCCATCCTGGGTTATGTGTGGACTCCTCCAGCCCAAGGGGGGGATCCAGCCAAGCACCTAACCCAGGGAACTTCCCTCCAAACTTCCCACAGGAGGGCAGAAATTCTCTAAACCCCGGGCAGAACTTTTTCCCCAGATATCCACCCGACTTTCAGCCCCAAAACCATCCATCCTTCTTTCCCCAATTCCCTGAGCCCAGACCACTGAATCCGGGAGAGGGGAGGCCAAGGGTGGAGGGGTACCCAAATCTTCCCAACCAGGGGTACTACCAGAGGAGGGACAGCTACCCTTCCCGGGATCAGCCCAGGGGAGAAAACAGGGCCCCGTATCAGCCTGAGCGGGTTTCCCAGTTAGAGCGCCAGGTTCAAAACATGGCGCGGGATATGGGTCACATACTGAGGGCTCAGCAGAACCCTCAGATCGGCATGCCGGCGCAGAACGTACCCAACTCTGGACCTGGTGCTCCAGAACAATGACGGGGCAGCACCCCGATAACACACCGGTTCCCAGGGAGGAGGCACAAAGGGAGGGGGGTGTAAAGCCTTGGAGGAAGCTTCCTTCCTCACCTGTAAACAGCCCCTGGAAACCCAGGAACCGGAAACAAAATCTCTTGCCCCTGAAAGTCTGCCCCCTAAGGAGCAGAGGGGGGGTGGGAGAAACAAAAGACCCAAACAGACTCAGTTTGAGGAGGAGGTACAGATCTTCCAATTTGAGGGAGAGGGATCCTCAGAGGATCCTGAGAAAAGGATCTTCTCCTTCAGAGAGGGGGGAACTCCTCCCAAAGAAAAACGGGTCCCTAGGAATGCAAATCCAGACGGGGGAGATGTGGAGACTGAGCTACCGCCGCCCACCATCTCATCCCAGAACCAACAGCAAGAAAATCCCCGGGTTCAAACCCATACTGGGGACTGCCTCCAAAAAGGGGGGGGGCGGCCCAGAACTGGAACCAGGGGAACCCACAATGGCTCTGATCTCCAGTTGCCAAATTTTTCTTTCAGATTCCCAAGACTCTCCACAGAATTCTGCCCAAATCTCTTCACTAGCAATGTCCAAAACCAGAAAGTTAGCCCACCAGTTGTCCAAAAATGTACATTACCTGTGCCCCCTTGAGGAGAAGGAGGGAAGATATTATGCCCCGGTACAAGTACAGGGGCAGGGTACAATCTCGGCACTGGTGGACACTGGATCTCAAGCTACCCTTCTGTCCAGAAGGGCCTTTGACGAACTGAATGCAGGAAGGGGAGAGAATTACCAAATTCCTCTCACCTCTCTTCCGGGACAACTACAGAACTTTGACGGGAAGGAAATTCCCGTTGAGGGGACTGCAGAGTTGGACATTAAAATTGGGCGACATAAGTTGAAACACCCGGTCATAGTTGTGACCCCGGAGGGCACCCCTTGTTTACTAGGGAATGACCTCCTGAGAAGGTTGTCACCCCTAATAGATTGTGTAAACAAGGCCCTCTGGACCCAGACTAGCCGACCAATAAAATTAAAACAGAGTGTCAACCATGTTAGTTTAAACGGCACATGCCACATGGTTGAACAAAAATCTGACCAAGTAGAATTTCACTTCCAGAACAACCAGATTCCAGACGTGACAGTAATAGCAGTAGGACAACAGACTGGTGATGGAGGGTCCTCTCTATTTCTGAAAATCAACCTTCCTTCCAGTTTAAGGTGGTATTCCACATTGGAAGGAAACACCCTGAAATTCTATACTAATCCACAATCAGAAACTCCCACTCCTATAGTCCAGAAAGATGTGAAATCAGCTCAGAGCCTGGCTGATATTCAGCAAATTGGAGAGCAGTTGTTCGTCCCTGTTCAGTTAAATGATGGGAAGGACTCTGTTCTCGCTCGAGTGTGTGTGAACAACGGTAAGAGCTTCATCAGCGAAGCCATGTTTCGCCAACTCCCAAAAGATCCAGCCATTCCCAACTTCAAACTGATAGACAAATGGGAAATGGACCTGGAAGCACCTAATTCCAAACATCTCCTGCCAAGCAGGTGTATGCTCAAAATCTCCATTGGCAACAAGAGCATAGTCCACAATTGTTGGGTCGTGCGAGACGTCACTGCCGCCTTTTACTTAGGCAGTGACATTCTCAATCGCTTTGCCATTAGTTTGGACCTAATAAACTTCAAAGCTTGGTCCCGATTAGCGGATAATCCCATGGGCTTTGATGATCCAGAAAAAGCATTTAGGTCAGCTCAATTGCTACCTTATGCAGTTGAAATTCAGATCAAAGAGGAAGTCACCATCCCAGAAAGGACCCGACAATTCTCCCTGGAAGTGAAAGTTAAAAGAGGACAAAATTTGAAAAACTCTGATGCTTACATACATCTAAATGCTTCTCTCCCACTGCAAGGGTTAGGGGTAAACCCAACACCATTAGTCAACATAGAACATGACACCATTCCAATAGAGGTGGATAACAGCGACTTAAAGAGTATTACTCTAGCCGCAGGCACCATTATTGGAATGGCGGTTGATGACCGACATTTCTCCATTGATCTTGGAAATGAACTGTTAGGGCCAATCCCCAAGGACTGCTTTGACAGTGACAGTGATGACAACACAACACCAGACAGGATTTTTACCCGGCATGGGGGGAACTTCCTGGTGTACACTTCCTGCCCCTATGGTAAGGAAGATGTGACTTGTGACTTCAGGAGGGATGAGGTGATTTTCCAGGTCCATGAGGGCTGCCTTTCCCACCTGAAGCCTCCAGTCCAAATCAGCACTCTGACCAGGGACTTCTCCACCCAGCTGGAGGAGGCCGCTGAAATAGCCAAACCAGAAGTCTTTCCAGGCTTCAGGCAGATGGTGGAAGAGAGAGTCAACCTAGCTGATGCCTGTGTGACTCTGGAACAAAAGCAAAAGTTGAAACAAGTTTTCTTGGATTTCCAAGATCTCTTTGCGGTAGACTCATATGACTGTGGTCGCACCGACATCCACACAACAACAATCCCCACGGACCCTGGCATGACTCCAGTGTTTGTGAAGCAATATCGCTTGCCTCTCGCATCAATGGAGTCCCTTACTGAAATAATTAAGAACCTTGAGTCCCGGGGAATAATCCGTCCAGTCCACAGCACCTTCAATAATCCGGTGCTGGGAATATTGAAGCCAAACGGCCAGTGGAGACTCTGCGCCGACCTCAGGGAGCTCAACAAACGGGTCCATACTTCCCGATGGCCTCTTCCCTACATTGACCAAGGGCTGGCCCAGATCCAGGGGTCACAGGTATTCACTGCAATAGACCTGACCAATGGATACTGGACCGTGCCTGTCAGTAGGGAGGACCAATACAAACTGGCTTTTACCTTTGGGGGCCAGCAGTATACATGGACCCGGACTCCCTTCGGATACCTCAACTCCGGCAATGAATTCAACATTTTCCTACATAAGGCCATGCCCGACCTGGGTGCGAGGGGTAACCTGGCTTATGTAGATGATGTCCTCATCAAAAGTTCATCTGTGGAGGAACACATAGCGGAGATCCGTTATGTTCTGACACAGTTGAGGGCCGCCGGAGCAAAACTTTCCTTTCAGAAAGCACAGTGGTGTAGAACCCGTGTTAATTTCTTGGGGCATGAGATTACTCCTCAGGGCCTCTGTCCCCAAGAAAAGAAAGTGGAAGCACTTCAGAAACTGAAAGACCCCACAACTCTGCGGGAACTAAGGAGCCTCCTTGGACTGACTAATTAAAGCAGAAAGTTCATTGAGGGCTACGCAGAGATCACCAGACCCCTGATTCATCTCCTGAAGGGGGGGGTCAAGTGGGAATGGGGTCCAGAACAAGCCGAGGCGGTAAAACAACTCAAAAGAAGCCTCTCACAAGCGCCTTGCCTAGCTTACCCTGTCAGAAACAAGGAGTTCTTCCTGGAGACGGGGTTCTCTGATACGTGCTTGACGGCCGTATTATACCAAAAGCATGACAAGGTCAATAAAGTAATCTCCTATGCGAGCAAAACTTTATCCTCTGTGGAGGAAAAATTCAACGATTGTGAGAAGGCACTCCTGGCAACGGTGTGGGCATTGAAGAATTACCGCCCGTTTATCCAGGGGGAACACATCATAGTGGAGACTCCACACCAGCCTCTGCAATATCTCCAAAGTGACAGAATCCGGGCCGGAAATGTGAGTAATTCCCGAATTACTTCCTGGATTCTATCAATGCAAGGCTTTCCTGTGGAGGTCAGATATGGCCAAAACAAGAAGAGTCCCCTCGCGCAAGGTCTGGCGGACTTGCATGATTGTGCCAGAGAAAACTGTCTCGAGGACGAAAGTCTAAAAATAAAGGACAACATGGAGGCATACCTTAATTCCCCCCCACAAAGTCTTTGAAGAAGACAAGTGTGAGGGAATGCCCACTGTCTATGTGGATGGATGCTCTTACCATGTTGACAACAACGGGGAGAAAGAACTGGTGGCCGGCGTAGGGAATGCATGGGTGAATGAGTCCCCAGAACCCTCCGCTGGATACAAAATTGGTCCCCGAAGTAGTCAGGTGGCAGAATTGATGGCTGTGCATCAGGCCATCCTCACTGCTGTCCAGCATCAACTCCACGAACTGGTCATAATCACAGATTCGGATTATGTACGGAACGGGTTCGTGGAGCACCTGGTTAATTGGAAAACCAGAGGCATGTTATGTGCTAACAACGAACCCTTGAAACATGGGAAGTTGATCCAAAACATTGATGATCTGGTCACCTCAAAAGGAATGACCATCTATTGGAAAAAGATCAAGGGTCATTCCAAAGTAGAGGGACCAGACAAAACTGGAAATGACTTAGCTGATCAGCTGGCCAAAACCGGGGCCATCCAAGGGGATCTAATTGAGATTGAGTCCCTGTTGGGGGAAATCCAGGTCACTGCCATCACTAGGTCCCAGACAAATGCTCACAACGACCTTTCAATTGCACAATGGAGTAAGGAGACCCCTGATGCTGATTTGATTACTGCTCAGAAGGGGGATCCAATTATTGGTAAATTTTACCAGCACCTTGAGGACCCTGAGAACTTTCCCCTGACGGATACCGATTACATTGGGAAAGAGGACCTAAGAGTGTTGATGAAATGTCCAAAAATGTTCCGAATCCAAGACGGTTTGTTGGTAAGGAAATCCAAAGCTGGCCACGATCAGTGGGTGGTTCCTACCTCATTCCGAAGCCTGATGTTAAGTCACGCCCATGATGCGGCCACCGCCGGTCATAGGGGGTTTCACACAACATTGGAAATCTTAAGAGAGGTTGCATACTGGCCACACATGGGGCAGGACCTCGACCAATACTTGAAGGGGTGTCTTGTGTGTGCACAATTTCAGCCATCATCCCTTACGCACCGGGCGCCTTTACAAAAGAGGGGAATGACACTGCCATGGTCAGATTTACAAATCGACTTTGTAGGCCCTGTGATTCGCTCGGCTAGGGGGAATAAGTACATGTTGACTGTGACATGCTTGTTTACCAAGTGGGTGGAATGTCTCCCAGCCCCAAACTGCAAGGCAGAAACGGCAGCTGCCTTGATGATTAACCACATCTTTTCCCGTTTTGGTCTACCTCAAAGGATTGAGTCAGACAGAGGTAGCCACTTCACCAGTGAAGTAATGACAAAGATGTGGGAGATACTGGGGGTCAAGAGAAAGCTGCATATTGCTTATAGACCAGCTTCTTCTGGGGCAGTAGAGAGATATAACCGGACAATTGTGAGCATATTAAAGAAGTTTGTGGCAGATTCTGGGCCAAGTTGGGATATCCGATTACCTCTGGTCCTAATGGCTATCAGATCTACCCCTTCATCTGCAACCAAAATGTCACCATTTGAGTTGATGACTGGGCGCAAGATGGTGCTTCCTCAGCATTTGCTCTACAGGACCCAAGAGCAGACACTGATAAATGCCTCCACTACTCATGAGTATGTGGAGAATTTAAGGAAACACCTCCAACATGCTTTTGCTTATGCTCAGCGGAATCTAGAAAGATCAGCTGATAGCATGAAGACCCACTATGACCTGAAAACTTCCAGGAAGGAATATCAGGTGGGGGACCGGGTCTATCTATACAACTTCCAAAGGAACCAGGCCAAGCAGCGCAAATTTTTGCCTACATGGAAGGGACCATTCGAGATCATAGACAAAATCTCCCCTGTGGCCTACAAAATCCACATCCCCAAAGGTCCTTTGGCAGAGGGGGAAGACAAGTGGGTCCACATAAACCAGTTGAAATGTTGCCATCCCAGGCACACTCTGCAACAACTGGAGGAATCCTCTGGAATCCTAGCGGGTACTGTCTCAGACTAATTCAGTTCCAATCATAAAACATACCACATCTAGTCTCTAAAATATTGTGATTTGCATGAAACTGTCTCTTAGTTATACTGTTTTTTTTTTTTCAAAATAAGAATGTAATGTTTCGTTATGATGAAATGCATATGCTGCCCCACTATCTCAACAGTGGTGGAAAAACGTCTGTGAGTAGGTATTGCCGCTCTTCCTTTGTCGTCCTAGGAGAAAGAAAACCTGAAGACGGGCCAAGGAGGACGATCCGGAGACCGGGAACGAAGATCCAATGGGCCCAGTGGACCGCCCAATATTCCCATCAGGACCGGCGAGGAGAACCGATCGATCCAACCGGATGGAGGAAAAGATGCTGAACTGTGCCATTTATTGGAAGAAGATGAGGAAAAATAGCAGGTCTTGCGAATCCCATCAGTGAAACCGAATGGCCATCGCAAGAGGGGGGCTTGTGGGACGTATTTACCCATGCATGTGAGCCCTACCTCAAAACTGTGCAGTATTGAAAACATCATGATGGCCAGAGCTTCCTAGGAAATGCCCAGGGAAGTGCATGAAGAATAGGCTGCCACCCATTTTTGCCGATGTTATGGGCACAGAAGGGCACTGCCTAAAACCACCATTGGACTACCCGCACAGTAGTCTGAAACCATTGGGAATGGCAATGCTGATTGCCAAATGCAACTTAGAATTGTGGGGAATTCATTTGTTAAATCCCAAAAATGGGTGCAGTACCAGTACTCACCACTATCCAAAAGCCGGCGTTTTAAAACCACCCTGTGTTTCTCTGAAGGCAGGCTCAAAATGCCTATTTTCAAACATTACAATATGTGCAAAATATTCACTGAACACCAGCAGACATTTGGCAGAATGGAGTTTTGTGTGCCTACAAAATCTGGGAAATGAAGAGCCCAGAACAATGCTTATAACAAAACTGGCTGAGCTATGGAGTCAGCAGTTTAAGTTGCACTGGATTTAAAGACACTAAAATCGAAAATGTTTAGATTAAATGAGTGACCTATGTTTGGTGTCACATGCCTTTGTAACTGTTGAAATGTCATAGTTTTGCACTTAGAATCAGCATTCTAGCTGCATGTGTAAAATTGCAAGTTAATTTAAAAAGCAACAAAAAACATGACAGTTAGCTGAAAGTCTGGCTTAAGGAACTTGATTTTGCTTGACAACTACCCCCATCAGGAGTGAAACTTGAGTCACAGCTGTGTTCCCAGGACTATCTGCCTTTTTGCTGGCCACACTAAGAATATACCATCTATCTGATAATTGAATTACCTGTGCTCTGCAGGAGAGTGAACAATGCAACTCCCTTCACCCAGGCAGAGGGTTTATTGAGAGGATCATAAATGGCTTCCTCTTGAACAATGAGCCTTTCAGGACCCAAGCAAATCTTATATTGCAGGGGTCGTAAAAGTGGCTTACTCTTGGCAGAAACTGGGAGGGGGAGAAACTGGAGACAGAAGCTGGCTTGGCAGAACTGGATAAACCAGTATTTCTACCTTGTGCTGAGAGGAAACCACACCCCTTTGGAGCCAGAACATAACTTTAAAAAGATGGATCATTCATAGAGCGGACATGTGAAAATTTTATAAATGATACCATAATTCTTGTGATTTTTCTGCCCACAGTTTAAGAGGTTTTTAGAACCGGTGGGATGTTCAGGGGGGTGTCAGCGGAAAAGTGGATATTACTCTAAATGTATGCATGTTAAAAATCTGAAACTTCATCAGTTAATGTCCATACTCCCTGCGCACATGTACGTAAAGTTGGGTCAATGTCAGAAATTGAAAAATCAGTTAAAAAGTCAATTATGTGCCATTTCTGAATGCAAGCTCTTAGAAACAACAGATTTGGACAGAGACATGGCTAAATTCAGCCACACCATGTATATGTAATTTCAAGCAACTGTGTAACTGTGAAATATGTCTTTTGTTATCAAATATAGAATGTGTGCAATCTGACAGAGGAGTGTCCTATCTGCAAGCCATAAAATGACATCACTCTGACACAACTTAGCTTCGCCAATCAAGTGAGGAATGGAAATTTGACCAATGACAAGTGAGAGGGGCAAGTTTAGTTATGACCAACATACCCACCCACTCTCAAAACACATAAAAGCAGACAGACAGGACAGATAGGGACCTTCAATTCCATCTGCCGCTGGAAGCTCTGCCGGAAAAATCCATACTTACCTCCATCAAATTTCAAAGAGCCAACACTTAGACTCCAAGATAAACAGAGACTTCAGAACCTTAACCAGAAAGGCCACTGCCAGCAAGAGTATTTGTCAGCAGGCCTAAAAATATTTTTGCAACTGAACTCTTCAGACAGCCGGCTGACGCCGTCTGAATTTTGCCAAGAACTTTTGCAAGAACCCGGTGACAGAAATATCCAAAGAGAAGGCAGGACCCGACCCAGAGAACCGGTGCCTAGCAGAGACCAGGCCATTGTATCCAGAGTGCTGACCCCGATGCTGTGAGCAGTTCCAGAGACCAGACGCTGTGCCCAGAGACCGTCCGAAGTCCAGACCTGTTGACCAGATCGTGACAAAGCCGCCTTCCTGTTTAAAATCTCTTGTGAGTACCACCAAACTGTACCAAACCAAAGCTCTTAGTTTAAATTCATCTAATTCAATCTATTTAACCTAAGTAGAACTGCCTGATAGCTCCAAATCTGTCACTTGTCATTTTCTAGTTGCAAGCTGCACTTGTCTTTTTGAGCTTTTAAAATTTCAAATCTGAAAAACGACCTTTATTCAATCGCTCATATCTCCGCAACCGTTTGTGCTAGAGACTTGCAGTAACTTTCATCTGAAAGTTGAGAATGTAAGCTTTTAATCGCACTAAGAACCGCATTCCTACCCCCTATAGTTTTGCCGTAATCGCGGAACACGCATCCGCGAATTTTACCGCGATTTGCAAATTTCTCCTCGTGTAAAAACAGCTGCTGCTTGCCTTCCATTTGCCAGAAATTCGTTTAACCTGCTAATCATTCCTGAATCATTGCAAGAGTGAGCCTGAGCTAATATTAACTAGATACCATTCACCCTGAACCTCTGAAAGGGAATTAAAAGCATTTTAGCATATTTTTTTAATTCATTGCCAGCACATATCAAAGCAATTTGGGCCTGTGTTTTCAAACTTCTGTAGTCTAAGCTTGCTGGGGTGAACTGAATTACAGTTGATCGCATTTCTGAGAACTGTGTGCTTCCTTCCATTTCCTTGCATTGTATCAAGGGGGGGAGGGGATTGCCAGAGAAAAGTGATTACATTGTTTTGTTGAAATCATATTGAGTATTTTCTATACTGCATTTCATTCATTCAACCTTGCATTTCCTTGAACCCTGTAAAGCATTCTCTACCACATTATACTTCTGTACCTATTTACCACTGTGCTACCTTATCCATTTCATGTCAACTCCTTATTGATTATAGAGAAGCGTGTTAGTGCCAGATTCTCCGTTGTTAATCTTTATCATATCAGATTAAGTGTGATATTCAATTATTAATTTATTATAAAGCGTGATATAATATATATTGTTTAAATTATCAAATAAACCTTTTAATTTGCAAAACAGAACTACTTCTTGGCTCAGTGGGGTCAGGGGGATTCCAAGAGAGGGGTGTTATATAGGGGTAGTCATCCAGAACGCATGAACTGGACATAAAGATATATCAATAAGGGTTTTCATTCACTATTATAGACTAGGCGTTGACTTAGCTGTAGTGTTGAATTGAATCCTCTTACAGTAAGGTTTGATTATCCATGGGTGTTAATATTCAAATTGATCACTATGTTTTCTTTTGCTGCAATCTTGTGTTCAGTTTTCCTTTTCGTTTTTCTTTTGCCCTTCTTGTTCTCTTTGACCTCTGTCTAAAAAAGGAACTCTGTTTCTATCAAGATTTGTTGAACTCCCTGTTGTTCCGCAAGTTCCTGGAGTGGATTCTTCTTCTTGTTGGGTAGTTTCTTTTTCAGTATCTGTTCCTGAACTTGATGTTTCGCTTGTGTAGTTGGCTTTCGGTTTCCTTATCGGGGGTCCATATTTATCCATCCATGTATAGACCTCGTCTTTAAAAGAGTCATAAGTGTCCCTTTTAAATTTCCTGATCTTCTTACTTTCTAGTTCCTTTGTGTAATCGGACAATTTTGTGTTGATGTCCTCTAGTATAGCATCTACTTCTTCTCGATTGAGGGTTGCCACCAGTTCCTTCTCTATTTCCGCTATTTCTTGCCCCAATTCACCACTTGACCCAGATATGCATCGCCAGTTTATCTAACATGAGAACGATTTCGATATAATTGCACTAAATGAGCAAATTTGTTTCTTTGTTTATTGTGAATTTTCATAATTTATTGCTACATACCTATGTGACAACGGCTAAGATACACGATAATGTTGTTCGCTTTACCGCTTAGATACACGAGAATGTCATGCGCCTAAGTTACAAAGTTTGAAACACCTGCATGAGTTAGCATCCGTTCTACGGATCACATTGCCATGGTGATGTGTCCCGCCTCCCGTGACGCCACGGTGGTGGGACCCAAGGTGTACGTGCTCTGACACGACACCATTTTGGTCACCATGGGAACGTTTAAATTCCCAAACTGACATTCGCGCGCGTACCTGTGCGAATGCGGCTGACGATGACTCAGCGTTGCTGCACGGTAAGGCTGACTTTACTTCACTCCCTTCTCGGTATACATGGCCTTAATTGTCAACTACTTGTTACTGATTAACCCTCCTGTGGTTTTGCAGGAACTTGAGCGTCAAGTTGTTGTCTTTTCCACTGGATGATAATACGAACACGAACCATTTGGATATATAGGTATGAACAACATCATGTTTTAATTCAGCTCTGCCTGAGTTACGCTGTGATAGCAACTAACGTGATTTGATGCTTAGTGATTGACTTAGAATTTCTCTCTTTTTTTCATATCATCCTCATTATGGAACACTTGGATCTGGTATGTGTTTGGAATTGCTATTGTGATAATCGTCACTATTACTGTTAATTTATTGATATATGTGAACAGATTATTGATTGAATGTACCGCCCTGATGAAGGTTTTTTACAACCGAAATGCATTGGCATATGTACATATAATCCTAGCCATATTTTGGCACAGCCTCATGGAATATGATACCAATATATTCATTTGAGTGACTTTCTAACTAAGAACTATCAAAGGAGATGTGAATAAACATTTCTTTGATATATTTAGTGAATGTTGACAATTAATTGTTGGCAATTGGTCCATATCTAATGTGCAGCCCTATTTTTGGGCCAACTGAGAGCACCGGTTTTTTGATAGAGCAGATCAACTCTATCTTTTTGCTTAGAATCTGGTTATATAACAGGTGGAGTTAGGGATGAGAGAGCTGAAGATACAGGAGGAGGAGGAGGTGCAGAGAGGAGGGAAGTTGCATGATGATGGGTGGAGAAACCAGAAGGTGCAGAGGGTGGTGGAAGTGCTGGAAGAATTGATGGAATGGAGCACTGGAGAGACCAGATGGAGCCAAAGGAGACCAAGCGGCAGAAGTTGCATTTGTGGCAGGATGGGGGAGCGAGGATTATTGAGCAGGAACAAGAGACATAGACAGTGAAGGTGGACACATTCAAAGCATGGGAGAGAATTTGGAGGAGTAGTGAGGACAGAAATGAGATTGAGGGTGACTTGAAGGTGCAGGGCAAGTCACTGCCAGACAGGGAAACAATATTCAACTACTGATTGTCACAGAGCAGTGGGAGGGTAAACGAGTTAACGGAGGAATGTTGAGAAGGTAATCCCATAGGCTGATTGTAAGACCAAACTAAGAAGTAGAGGCAGGTCCCCAGGCACAACGGAGTGGTGATACATTCAGGAGAAAGTATGATGGGCATCAGTGAACAGATCCGGCCGCATGACAGGGAATCACTGTAACACTTAGTCCAGCACCTGCCCAAACCCTCAGCTGTCTCACCTCTGGGAGAATTTATGGGCCCTACTGAGAAAGTGCTGGGAACTTCAATAAGAGTGCTCCTTGCACCTGAGAGATGATACCCATCCTGTGGCCACATGGAGAAACTCACCAGGAACGCATGATCTCCAACCGTGATTAGTGGTGTACTAGAGACAGTGAGTAACGCTGAGCAGCGACCCAGAAAGGCTTTTGCTTTTTAACATATTCAAAAGAAAGATTTTTTTAGTTTTCCATTGGATCCTCCATTTTAGTAGGCCTTCCTTTTGCGTTAAATAACAAATAAACAGGGTGTGGGGGTCGCGAGTCCATGCCAAGATGGCTGCTTGAGTGAAGAGCTCCGGCTGGCACTGTTGAATCTTTAATTGCTCTGCCAGAAACCAAAATCCTGTTGTGGCGGTCTGAAGTGGCTGGACCACGCAGCAAGTTTAGTGAGTTTGACGTTGCCAGAACACTAAGTGAGGAGGCCCAGAAGGATGTGGAGGAGGCCAGAGAACTTGCTAACCCATGAGACTTGCACCGGCTGGGGGCTGCTGTAAGGTGCTGAGGGGTGGGGAGCAGGGGTGTTGCTAAGTCTGGAAAAGATCTGGGGCTATGCTAATTTTGGGACTGTCACTACCGGGGGCTAGCTAGCCTTTTTGGTTGTTACCCCTCAGCTTCTATCCGGGGCTACAATCAAAAGACCCGGGGCAATAGCACCCTCATCCCCCTGACCCCCTAGCAACGCCTCTGGTGGGGAGCAAAGCAGACCCAGGTGAAGGAGCATATGGTAGAGACGGTTGGGTCTGCATTGAAGGGAGCCTGGATCACACAAGTCACCAAGTGGTGGCAGGTGTGTCGGCCAAACAACCAGATAGGCCGGGCGCGCGCAAAATGGAAAAGTGTGCGGCCTGCCGCCTGGTGTTCAGAACTCTGTGAGAGGGGATGGAATCCTCTCAGAGAAACTTGCACCAGCGCTGCCTGAATGTATTTGACTTGCAAGGCTGGCAGGGGGGAAAGGAGCACTGACTAAGGTCTGTGCTCCAGAGCTCTACGAGTCCCCAAAAAGACAGCAGACTGGAGGGGCCCAGAGGAGGGTGGAGCCCCATAGCAACAGCCCCGCAAGATATACAGCACTCTCAAGATTCAGCTCTGCGCTTGCAGGCCCAGTGCCGCATACTGTATTGATGCCTAGATTGGGTCAGTAGAAGGAAGCCAGCGAAAGCAGCCCTTTCCTCACACGTCCATTCCATTGTGCAGGGTCACACTATTGGAGCGATGACAGAGCGTGTGGACGACAATGGGGAAAACGGACAAGCATTAAACAAAAATTGCTTTTAACCATGCTGCACAAAAGCAGGTGGCTGGTATCTGCCAGCAGGAAGAGTTTGGATCTCCAGAGGCAGTGCGATTATACCAACTTGATAGTTCACGGAGTGAAGTATGACAAATGTGCCCTGCAGTCAAGTCAAGTCTGGACGCGCTGGGTGCTAAGAGCGATTTGTTAACCAGCCAAATTGATAAAATGCAAGGGGCTCTTAACCAGCACAGCATCCGGCTGGACGAAGCTGAGGAACAGATCTCTCCCAAGGAAGACACATGTGCCATGGCAACCAATGATATGTTGCAAATAAGGTTCCTTATCAAGGTCATCTCGGATAAAGTGGAGGAGCTAGAGTGCCGCTCCAGGCACAATAACGTTAGGATCCTCAGTGTTGCAGAAACTACACTGATGCACAATTCTGAAATCTTTGTGGAGACCCCATTTTGGGAATGTGGCCTTTTCACCACTATTCATGGTTGAAAGAGCTCATCACCTGCTGAAGCAGAGTCCCCCTCCAGCGGCTATAATTGCCAAAATCTTGCATTACATAGGCTGAGACAAGATCCTAATAGAGGCTCAAGTGAAGGGGGAGCTTTGGTATCAAATATGACTACCTCCATTTTCCCCAAATGTACTTTCTCAGTACAATCAGTGCACACTTCCTTTCGAGAGATTAAACTAGAGCGGCGGAAAAGATGCATCCAATATTCAATGCTGTTCCAATCGAAACTAGGAATCGTGCATGGTGGTAAGATTAAACTTTTCAGTAGTCTGGCACAAGCGGAAGAATTCTTAGAGCGCCTAAAGGAGTCGCCCACACGCAAAGTAAGAAACCTGAAGAATAGAGTGCAAGGAAACCTTGATAGTTACGACTAAATATAATCTGAACACTGCGAAGAATGCGTCCACTTCCAGGTTGGATAATGGCCTGTATATAGCTGGGTCCCGAGAATGTCAGCTGCGTCATTGTGCACTTCCTGATGGAGTGGTCAGTCCTGATATACAAGATGAGCACACTCAGCATCGGTGCTTCTACGCAGTGGCAAGCGGCTAGCCTGCCGTGTGCACTCCACACTTTGGACTTGATTCACAGAAGTGTTTTATAATGGCGCCATCCCATAGGAAAACGCTCTGTGAATCAGGTCCTTGGAATCAT
This sequence comes from Ambystoma mexicanum, assembly GCF_040938575.1. NCBI lineage: Eukaryota > Metazoa > Chordata > Amphibia > Caudata > Ambystomatidae > Ambystoma > Ambystoma mexicanum. Next base: position 1,073,336,623 of record NC_090921.1, on the reverse strand, counting down.
AGTTCTTTGTTGGTTTTTTGTAAGAGGAAGATGAATAGCTTCATAATTATGATCATGAGGCAGCAAAAAGGACAGGTGATGTTATCCAAGGGGAGGTGGGGAGAATGGAATTGCGGATTATGTCATGGAATGTAAGGGGGTTGAACCACCACATCAAAACCTATAAGGTCATGCTATATTTAGATGACATTCTGCTTGTGAAGAATCGGCTGTTAATATAAGTCCTATAATCCATGATGTGCAAGAATTTTGGGAGATATTCAGGACTAACTTGGTCTAATCCGAGCTCTTTCCCTTAACAGAGGGCATGATCCCCTGGACTCACTTGTTGGATTTTATCTGGAAACAGGAGCAAATAAAAATGTTTGGAGTCATGGTAGCAAGGAAATCAGATGTGCTAATTGCACTGAACTGTGACCCTGTGATATTGCAAGTCACTAAAACAATGGAGATGTCGCAGTGCCTCCCATTGTCCCTAAAAGGAGGAATCACCTTGCTTAAAATGATTGTGGTACATGAGCTATTGTATTTGTATGTGTTCCTAAATATTCCCATTAAACTCCTGAACCAGATATTTTATAAGCTAAAAACCATGTGTTTCTAATCTGTTTGCGCTGATAAGAGTACAAGGTTTAAGTGGGAGGTACTGACGGAAACTCTAGAGGCAGGAGGCTGATCTAGCAGTTTCCTACTTTGCGTGTGGGCGTGTAAGGGGCGTACAAACCGGGCCTTGCGAATACGGTTACACTGCACAAACAAAACCATGAATACGCATGCCGCACAGATTTACTTAACCTTGCAGGCTCGCACAGTGGCCTTTTCAGCATGCTGCCCTTGCATAATTTCTGCACAAAATTCCATGAATCTGCCCCCAAGTATCTTTGCATCCTTCCATTTTACTGCTTTTGGTTGTCGCTTCTGAGCAGTGTAACCTGAAAGATAAGAACACATTTTTGCTTACCAGTAACTTTGTTGCATCTCTTCTCTTGAACAATCACCAACACAAATACTGCATTTGCATCAAATACTTTCTGGAGGGAAGCATTGTGACTTTTGGACTCAATGCCCCACTCTTCATAGGGATTGGACTTCTGAAGCTAGGGTATTTTTCTTGTGACTTGGTTCTATCTTACTGCATCACATACTTACCTTCTTTTATTGACTTAAGTCAGTTAATGCATTTTAAGAACCTATGGTGACTGTATATATGTTTATTATTGGGTGTTGTACAATATTATCACCTGCTTGTTTAATCTTTTAGGCCTAGAATAAATGTAGTATTTTTGTGCATTACAACTAAATTGAATTATTGTGTACTTCTCTGTGTTGACTCATTGTGGAGCACTGACCACACTCACACTCTCCTGAGAATAGCCTTGACTGCTCTCCATTACTACCTTGATTGTGTTTTGGCTAACCTCTCAGAGTTCCCCTGTTCACCATAGCCTGGTTGCCCTCCTAAAATGTGTCCACAGGGCCAGACTGTAGAAATGCATCTAAAGAAATAGGCAGTGTAAGCTTGGCACCCTAAATATATGAAATGTTGCAACCTGGCACCCTTTTGTATGAAATGCTCCAGTGAGTAACAAGGGGCTTGATTGTCATGTTCAACCTGGTAATGTTTTATCTAGTATTGCTCTATCTGTAATGAACCTATGATGCTTAATTGAAATAGGATAAAGCTGGATAGGAAGTAGAGAATTTGTATCAGTCATCTTCAATGTTATTACTGCAATTGGAATATGAAAGACATCCGCCTAGTTGGGTTGTGGTAATATTTGTAAACATAAGGAAATACTAATCTCTGACAATTGAATTTCCAGACAACATTGTCAGATCCTCACAATATCCACTGGTACAGCAGACCATTACTTCCATAGACATTGCAAAACATAACAAGTCATAGTAAAGCATGAACAAGGCCTAGCAAGTCACAAGCGTCTTTACAGCACTTTACAGCCCTCTACAGACAGCTGTTATTATACATTTTTCCTTCTCTTTGTCACTCTTTCTCTTTGTCAAATAGAAACCTTAAACACCATGTCGAACAAGGATCAAAGATTATGGAAGAGGTGGTTTGGGCACTCTACTTATTACCATGAGCAAAGTGCCAAGGGTTATGGGAGGCATGAATGTGTGGTTCCAGGAAAAGGCTAACTGAGAAATGAAAGCCCCAAGCACTCATTTGAACTTCTTGATTATGATGGTTGGCAGTCTGAGAGCCACCTCAAACCTCTCAATAACTTGCTCAGGGTCTATGCTTAGTGGGCAGTAAATGGAGGCATTCATCAGGCAATTGGGGAAGAAACCAGAATCCATATTCTTTCACAAAGAAGTGTGCCCCATTGTCTGCAGAGAGTCTCAACCCCATCTCAAACAACAGCACACACAGCTGCAGGCCATAAATAAACTCCCTTCACCTCCCCTTAACCTGGTGTTCAGGCAGCTCCATAACGTCAGGTCCATCATGATCCTGGAGTTATTCATGAGTAGGTTAATGAGATGCGGAGCTGGACATATGAAAGGTGCAGTGAGGATTCCTCAAAATGCCCCCAAGCTGGGTTCAGCATCCCATGGCCTGAAGGGGGTGCAGCAATTGCAGGAAGGTGAAATGAAGCTTAATGATGTTGAGGAAACTAATTGTATTATCTTATTACCAATGTGGTTAAAAAATAAATCTACTTTCTGTGGATAATGCAAGCGGTGAATTCATTTTCAATTCTAGCATACCTATTGATTTTGATTTGTTCCCTCCAAAGCTATTTACATTTTTTTAAAAATTGGTCCAAATCATGTCATTCTTGCTGAATGTTTCCATGCAACCATGCTTTCCCAGCATCCTTCTAATTTACATCTTGGATAGGAATATTTGATAAAGTATAATCGGCATATAATGCCTATGACTGCATCCTATGAGATGTATGCCATACAGCATTTTTTGGACAATCACATGTTTGTTCCAGCATGCAATACTTTGTACCCCCTACCTCGACTGGCTTTTTCTAAATCGATATTGCAACTGTCATATTTTACTTTTCCATTTTTTATTGAGAAAAGGAGATGTTGATGTCCCAGCTTAGAGTGTTCCTACTTAATGGTTTATTGTAGTTAGATTATGCATGCTCCCTGAGTCCAGAAAACTCTTTTGTCCATTGCATAATTGTATACATTGAATAAACGTATACATTACGTTTGTGTTTTATCTAGGAGAATTAATTAATGTTGGTAATTTGTGCACTCCTCCATGCTTTTGCCTGGGTAACCCTTAATATTTTCTCTATTCCTTTAAAACAGTTTCTGGAACAATCAGGATAGCTCCTGCTTCCTTGCTATCTGAAGTCAATTAGAAATCCAGATATAAACAATCTGACACTGGCTTCTTTGTTATCATCCACATGTCTGTTCTCAAAACATATCCAGTTAACTCCTACAGTGTTATCAATTCAATTTCCAAGTTTAATTTTGATTACAATCCATAAAACAACCAATACATTAATAAAACAAGCAGATAAAAGCAATGAACCTCCGAGGATATATCCCGCCAGAGACAAATCATTTCTGGCTCAACCTTTACCCTCCAATAGTATGAATTTTCTTGCCCATACATTCTTCAAAAATCTAGCTATGGTGAAATTGACTAACAATTTATATGATGCTAATAAATATAACATAGCTGTACGGTGTTGTCTCAGTCCAGAGTTCCTACGTATGCCAACAAGAAACATTGTCCTAAAATCATTATACAAAGGGCAAAATAGGACAAATGTGTAAGAGACTCAGGGGCTGATTCACAGAGTGTTTTCCTATGGGATTGTGCCATTATAAAATGCTTCTGTGAATCAGGCCGTCAATGTCTGCAGCAAATATTAAGAGCATCAAGAGGATTCTTCAACCACTTACAGGTGGCATCTTTCATAGGCAAATTGTTCAATCTTGCTCTTGTAAGAATATATCTATGTTGGCTAAAAGAAACTTGTAAAAACTAAGGTGCAGGTCCCCCACCGGGGATAGCGGGAGCTTTGAGGAGCATATGCACTTCTTTAAAAGCCTCCAGTGAGATCAGTTCATAGCTTTCTTACCCTTTCAGGGTTCTCAAAAAGAGAGGCCAAATCAAGTTTGTTAACCGAGAACTTCACATGCGAAAGCCAACCCACTTTATAAGACCCATCTGGAGAGAACAACTCTCTAGTAACGGAACATTGTTGGCCTTCCTATAAGCCCCTACGGGCTAACAAGGGCCTCAGGCACATTATGTCTGTCCGCTAGATATGTAGTAGCTGTTTCTACATTCATTGAGTTGACTGGGGTTGACAAAAATAAATTCTACACTTTCTGGAAACAAGCCCGCAGAGACTTCTCGTACTCCCAGATACATACAGTGTTATCGCCAATTTAACAAAAGATGCATCATAACCTGAAGTCTTCTTTGGATTAATCAATTTACACAAAAAGTGCAGCATGCCACTCATTAATAATAGTGAATATCTAAATATCTCTACCTCCTCCTTCAATGGACATTGTTAATTTATTTCCACCAATTTGTAGCATTTATTAATTCAATACAAAGTTCATAATCATTCTTTTAGGCTTAGTAAAAAAAATACAGTATTAAGACACATTGGAAATGCTTGAACTAGAACGACACCTGTGCAAGTATCATCTTGTCAACCCCTTTTGCTCTTCCAATGGATAACGAAATATGCACACATTTGTTAAGCGTTATTTGCAGTTTTTTCATTACCATCTCATTGTTAAGATCATACTATTGGGAGATGTCTTTGGAGATCTCAATACTAAGATAGGCATTGGGGTGTTGGTCTGTATGAATTTTTTATCATCATTGGAAGGGTTCCCTCTGGTGTGTGCATTAAGACTGTCTCGGTTTTTGTTTCATTTATATAATAACCTGAGATTTCTGATCAATCCACATTCACTTGAAAATGATGATGTATGATCTGCACTTCCGAATTAAGAACTAAAGTCATATGACTGGCATAGAATTGAATGCCTGATAGTTCTTTTAATCATTACATCCTCTTATCCTGGAGTTTTGACTAGATTTCTATTTCTAGTAGATCAATAGATAAGGGGGAAAAGAAAAGGGGGAATTGGACATCTCTGACCTGTTCCCCACACTACCTTTATCATTCTAGTCATATTATAAATCTTATATTTCACTGTGAAAAACAAACACAACATATTGGCTCTCATTACGACCCTGGCGGAAATCGAAAAACGATGGCGGAAATGCAATACCGCCATCGAATAGCGCTCGGTGCGATTATGACCCGTCACCGTAAAGTACGATGCCATTAGCGACACCGTAGTGAACGCCAACGCTAACTGCACCAAGTACGCGCACGCGCGCCATGCGAAACCGTAATTACCACCATGGCGCAACGGTACGCGAATTCTGACCCTAGCGGACATTTACCTAACGCCATCAAGCATGGCGGAAAGTACCATTCCGCCATGGTGAGAAGTACGGCATCGCGAACCAACCGTAAATGGCCCTACTGAGTGCCTGTACACCACTCCCTGGCCACATTGCACAACTCCTTGTAGGTGCAATGAAGTCACACAATGCAACCAGTGAAATGTACAAGTCACCCATGCATGCCAACGAACAAATGAATGTAGGGGCTCCAAGTGCCTTGTGAGTGGCCATCCATATTTGCCATGTCACCATTGCCGTGCTGATGCAGCACAGGCATGTGAAGGTTCAAGTACAGCAACATGAACTGAAATATGAGACAAAACAACAACAGGCCCCCCATCGCTTGACACCAGTGTAAGGCAACATTCAAAGCAGTATCCTGAGGGAGACTGCACCAGCCCTGTACTCCTGCCAGTAAACAAACCAACCATCAGCATAAGCATGTACCACACAAGTTGGCAGAGTGACTGAGCAGCCAGGCTCATCTCAAGAGTGGCCAATGGGAGCTGCAGGGCACAGATGGCACGAATACAGAAGCTATTCCAATGGACATGACCTCAGTCTCCCTCCAAGAAACGCACGCAAACACAGGCACCTGTGACCAGCCATATTCTGATAATCACATCATTCCACCAATCCACCTGGCTGACCGGCATCTGTTACACAAAAGCTAATACCCCGCCCCTGAGCATGACATCATTAAAACAGTCATAATGGCAGCCCCTATCCCTGACCTCACTGGGCTTCGTAGGCAAACGCGTCCAGTACAGTACCACGCAACTATACTCAGAAGCCGGAACCCAATGCAGATCTCCTCACAATACATCGCTCCACAAATAGGAATATGCTACATTACTTGCAAAGAAGAACGCTACACGGTTAATATCAGAATAGAAATTTAATGCACAACAAAATCACCAAGCCCATACAGCTATTAGGTCATGAACTCCAAAATATATTTCATTATTGTGGGCTGCATCCGCAATAAATGACCAGCTTCTTCTTGTGTGACGCCCTGTACCTTCATGGTACCCAGGGGCTACATTCACGTTCAAAAAGGCAACATGGAAGCGCCTAGAACCACAGGGCCGTCCCATTAGGTAGGCACTAGTCCAGCTGAAAGGTCGATATGTTGCTCCTAGCCACTAGTACTGCGTAAGGGCATGTGGCCCATTGGCGATCGTCCCATAAGATCGTAATGGTGCTCCACTGATTAACACGAAGCAGCAGGTGTCGGGAGTAAAAGCCATCTGCAGGAGTGGCATACAGATGGCAGCGGCAAAAGGGGAGGAGATACCTGTCACCCAAATGAAATGAAAAAGAATAGTATGGGCATCAGAACTTCATTTGAATTACTCACTTCAATGATCACACTAAATCCACAGCCATATGCATGCTAGCCCACTCAAAAGGATTATTCCCACCCAAAAATCACTTGCGAATCATAACTATATAAATCGAGGTGAAAACACTATTACAAACGAGTGTTTGTGTGCATGCGTCTGTTAAAACAGAATCCATTAGATGGGATTAGTAACGTGCATAGACACAAGTGTTTGAAGGCGCGTCAAGACAGGGAGGGTTCAACAAGGGCAGATAGACGATGGTCCCACTATGGCAGCCCTGCATCACATAGCGCAGGGGAAGTGGATAGATTCCAAAAAGCCATGTACATGGCAAACTCTCTATTAAATCATCTGTCCATGCATCCATACATCATCCCCTCATCCCGGTATGAAAACGCCTGATTATTTACTCACATAACATGTGAAATTTCCATTGAGTCTGTGCGTAATGCAGTCTGCAAAATCCACTGTGCTCCAGCCCGGAATTCCAGTGTTGTGAAGTAACATGTATTTGGGAACGTCCGGCCATATCGTCCACTACGCTATTGCGCATCCCATACTATCCATATCAATCATTGCATTCTCGCCATGGCCCCTGTCCGAAGGACATTAAACAATAGAACTTCATATCTGCAGTCAGACCTGTGAGCGTCTCCTCGCCGCTAGCTGAAAACCGAAAGCGCTGTCCTTCGAATTCCTCATTTGCAACATCACGTCGAAAAGGCATCTGTGACCGCTCGAAATCACAAATTCATCCATGTAGTGCGGCAGTGTGTGAAAATGGCAACTGGCTTCACTCAGAAATGGGACGCCCCGCCCGTCGGTGAACCTCGGTACAGTGCTGCATGAGGGTCCACCGTTAATCGAGCACTACATTCCACTGACCCTTCACAAGTTTGTTCGCGACTGTAAAGATAGTATGTGAAACAATGGGACCATAGCAGAATGAACATATGAAGCAATATTTCACTGCCATCGGGATTAAATACATGATTGTAATAGCAAGATGCCATGCGTCAAATTGCAGCGTTGTGTGCGGGACGTGCTCACCCAAAGGGGATTGCAGCTTGCACAGGTGGAATGAATCACCACAGGTGGAGGCTATACTGCCTGAAAACACATAAATTGCACACCCAACCCCCTCCCACAACCACACCCACTCCAAAATGCTACCGGCAGGACTAGCGATGTTGGCCCTGGGGGACCTGATAGCACTGCAAGTACTCCAACTTCAAGAAGAAGACGAACACCAACTACTACAACAACCGGCCGCACAGAGGAGACGCAGGAGGAGGAGGAGGGCAAGGCAGGGCCAGCAAGGCCCACCAGCACAGCCACTACCATCACGCAGGCAGCCCGCAATCCCAAGCCTCCGAGCTCATCCGTTCAACCTCACTGATGAGCAGATCCACACCCTCTACCGTTTGGACCGGGACACCATAACCGCCATTGTGGACATGACACATGCTGACCTTGTCAGCATGATAGATAGCCCAACCGCCATCCCACCCCTACTGAAGGTGGTGTCTGTACTACACTTCCTGGCCACAGGCACCTACCAGCACACAGTCGGACAGTTGCATGGCATTTCACAGCCACTGTTGTCACGGACACTATTGCAAGTGCTCGATGCCCTCCTGAAGCACGCAGACAACTACATCTCTCTACCACGCTCGGAGCAGGAAATTACGAACACAAAAGTGGGATTCCATGCACTTGCCGGCATACCGGGCTGCATTGGTGCCATCGACTGCACCCATGTGGAATTGGTTGTCCCACATGCCATGGAGGCCCAGTACCGCAACCGAAAACAATATCATTCTCTTAATGTACAAATGGTGTGTGACTCCAACAGGATCTTTACACATTGTTGTGCCCGATTTCCTGGATCAACCCATGATTCTATGGTCTTGAGGAACTCTACAATACCACGCTACATGGAGCGACACGCAGGGAACAGATCCTGGCTACTCGGTGAGTCTCATTTCATGCATGATAATGTGGGGTATGTGATGCGGCAATGACCTGGCAGGAAGGGGGGGGGGATGCGTACGTAGCAATGTCATTCCACAAACATCCTTTATTGTCCACATACAGGTGATGCCGGGTATCCACTGAAGAGATGGCTCCTTACACCACTCCGGAACCCACAGAACCAGCATGAGGAGGACTACAACCATGCCCACTCACGTACCCGTGTAGTCATAGAACAGGCATTCGGCCTACTGAAGGGTTGTTTCCGCTGCCTCAGCAGGTCTGGCGGGGCACTCCTGTACCGCCATGAGAAGGTTGCAAAGATGGTCATGGCATGTGTCATGCTACACAACATGTGCGTACGTAGAAATGTGCCCATGCCCCCTGACGCAGAACTGCAAGCACCTGAAGATGGTCATGATGAGGGTAGGGATGTGGCAGCACCTCAAGGAGTCCGCGAGGCACAGGAGGGCCGTGAAATTCGTCAGATTATCATAGATTCATGCTTCTAGCACTCACGCCTGGTGGTTGATACATGGACACGGGACTTGTGGCACTGTGTGTGTCTGGAACATGCACAATATGGACTGTACGCCTATAAAGGCCTCGTACACAAAGATCAATGTCCACACATCTCATTGGATGAATGTGAAATGTTTATAGCATATGTGAAATTATGTTACACACCCCATCGTCCCGCCACCCAAGTAAGCCCAACACACCCCCTCCACCCTCCTACCTCCCCCCCGAACACCAGTGTCCAAAGATGCTCATTGTCAGTGGGCAGACGCTATTGCAAGTCCCCTCTCCGGGTATCAGGGGCACCCCTGCCTGTGGAGCACAGGTTCCTCCCAGATCTACGTTGGGGGCTGCCCTTGACGGAACTTGCAACGGATGATGTCTCTGCCTGCTCACGTCCATGCATGTCCCTAAGGGTTTGTGAGAGCTCAGTGAGCACACGGCGCACAGTGGCAAGTTCAGCACATACGTCTTTGGACGTCGCATGCAGTTCCCCCCTCAGGCTCTCGGTGCTTCTCTCCATTTGTACCCTCAGGCTCTCGGTGCTTCTCTCCATTTGTACCCTCAGGCTCTCGGTGCTTCTCTCCATTTGTGCCCTTAGTGTCTCTGTACTTCTCTCCATTTCTGCCCTAAGTGTCTCAGTAGATGTTTCTATGGCTGCCTTAGTACCCCCACATTCATCAGCATGCTCCTTGAGGAGCGTGGCCAGTTGCTGCTGTTGCATGATCACCTGGTCGAGGGACTGTTGCCTCTGCTGGGCCATGCCCATTTGGTGTCACAGAGGGGCTGATCACCTCATGTTGCCTTGCCACAGGGCTTGTGGGGGATGGCCAGTCGTCATCTTGTGGGTGCACCTGCGTGGTATCCTCATGGTGTACGGGATGAAACAAACAGGGGGATTGAGACAGGTCATGGATGGATCCTACATCGACAGCACAGTTTTCTGTGTCGGAGCATGCTGCCATTAATGCAGTGTCACCTATGGTGCTGCTGCCACCAGAAGCAGTGCCTTCTGTGGCATCCATTGGGGGGACCTGTGGTGCTGCTGTTGTGGGCATGCTGGCTGCTGGGGTGCCTGTTGAAGTCCCCTCCTGTGTGCTGCCACTTGATTTGTGCTGCTGCCGTGTCTTGATCCGTGCAGCTGAGGTGGAGGGTCTTTGGCCGTTGGTCTTGGCCCTCTTTGCAGGTGTGCTGGTAGGGGTGTCCTGGAGTTCGTCGTTTGAATCAGACCCTGTGGTGGAGTAAAGGAGGGCGAGCGTTATTAATGGGTCTGTGGAAATTGGAATGGCAATGTATCACATGCATTGGGGTGGTACCTGAGGGTGATTTGGGTCAGGGCCTTGGAGGTGGTTTCATTTTTGTGTGGATTGAGGATGCAGTTGTTTTGCAGCCTGCAGTTAGGGTGTGCATGCTGCACGTGTAGAGGGTGTTTTTAGGATTTTTAATTATTTATGTATTTAAAGTGACTTTTAAAGTGCGCTATCAGGCCAATGTATGTGGACGTTCTCCTGGACATGTGTTTCTGTTGCACTATGTGGACACATGGTACTTCACATGATTGGACATTGTGGATTTAGCATTGTTTTATTTGGCCCACCTACCTGATTCTTCGGATGTCTGCACTCCTTTCTCCATCCCTCCGACTCCCTCTATACTCTCCATTCCAATGGTGGAGGCACAGATTTCTTCCCAGGGGGTCAACTTGATGGGTGATTCCGATCCTCCCCCGGTAGCTGTGGCAATGTTACGGTTGGCGGATAGTATGCTCCGTACGCGTATCCGCAAGTCGTCCCATCGCTTTCTGCATTGCTGTGGGTTGCGGGGTGCGGTCCCCACCGCACTTACCCGCTGTGCCACCAGGGCCCATATGGCCTTCTTGTTCGCAAGTGCCGTCCTGGTCATTTGCGTCGAGAAGACGACGGCAGCATTCTCCTGGAGGGTCTCTGTGAGCACGGTGAGTTCCTCATGGGAGAAGTGGACCTGCCGCTTGCGGTCGCACGCTTTTTTCGCTACTTTTCCCATTTTTGTTGTTTTCACTAGGGTGGTTTTCGGGTTGGGATGTGTCTCAGGGTAGGATTTTTAATGGTTGTGTTGGGATTCTGATTTTATAGGTGTACGGCGTGCTGTTTCCCGTTCCGGGACCATGTTTTTACTTCCGTTTCCGTATATTTATGGTCACCGTATTTTCCGATTGCCGCTCATTACGGTGACCGCTATGATGGGTGGCGGAATTGCACCTAGGGCGCCGTACGACGGCGGTGAGGGGCGTTTTGGGGACATTTCCGCCATCGCGGACTTTGCACTTCCGCCATGGCGTAGTGCTCGTGCCCGATGGGTCAGAATTAGCCGCACTTTACTCCGTCGTGCAATGGCGGAAACGCTATTTACGCTATGGCGGTCAGGTCAGTTACTTTCCGCCAGGGTCGTAATGAGGGCCATTGTATAATATCTGAAAATGCCTCCCTAACATCTTGTGTAATATAGTTCATTCCAAGATCATTTCTCTCATCGCAGTGTTACACCATTAAGTTGCATTTGATGATTCTTCCTGTTTCCAGTGCTTTATCAGTATCAATCTAGTTATTTAGCATAAATCAGATATGAACTCATTGCTCTCTGTGTCAAGAGAGACATGTCTTCACAGCCACAGCTTACTGATGATGCCCACAACTTGTCTGCGGTTTCTGTTGATACTCTCATGGAGTGGAGAATTACCTAGCGTTTTGGCGCTGGATTGTCTTTGCAGATGGGATCAGACTGATATGCAAATGGATATTTCTCCTGTTGTAAGGAACAGTGAGCTAAAACGTTATTATAGACACTCGCGTGGGCACTTTCACCTAGAACAGGCTACGTTAGCTGTGTTTATTCTTAGTAAAGGGGCACTCACATGTTGGCCCTACTTGAAAAAATGGGGGTATCACACTTCTTTATCAAGGATAATCCAGAGGTGGGCACTTTGCTCTCTGTGCCTAAAGAAAGAGATGCAGCACTGCAGCCACACAGCAAGGCAGGAGCATGTGAGTGGGGACAGAGGTAGCACTCAGTGTTTACACAGGGCTGGCAAATCCGCTCCACCATAATGGGTGAGGGTTGTGTCGGGTCGATACCCCCATCACCCATTATTGACGAGTCGCCATTGATTGTGCCGCTCCCTGACTCGACCCTGTCTAAATGCTGAAAGTGGTCAGACTCCACCTTCCACACTGAAAAACCTGCAAATCAAGGAAGAAGGGTATTTGAAGTGGCCCTGGCCTACCTTAAAGGTCCCTAAGGACGTGGAAGACCGCGTTCCTGCCTTTTGAAAGACATATTCAATAACTCTGTCGTTTTTGCTGAAACTTTGCCTGAGCATACCAGTCTACAAACCCAAAGTGCTCCTTTATTTTAAAGTCTGGTTTCTCTTGGTTTTCCATTACATGTGTGGTCCATTTGTGTTTTTATCAGCTGTGTGCATTTTTGTTAGTTTAAGAAAGGATGCTATTTTTGAAGTATCTTGGTTGGACATTCTTTTATTTTGGTACCACAGTGCTATTGTTTGTGTTTCTTCTGTACCAGCTCACACCCTTCCTGAAGTGTCCAGGCTCCCCTCAGGTTGCGGTACCACGAGAGCCTAAGGAGGTGTACCTGTGCCTATTTCAACTGTATGATTGAGATTACTGCTGGTTTAGTAGTAGTGTGGTGTTGAGTAGGCGCTTTAGACGCTACTCATCCTTGTACTCCCGCAGTGCAGTAGTAATTTCAGAACAGCAGTTGAAGAGTCTGTGATTAAAACCCTTAAGGCCAATTAGGGATGGGCTTTATATGAAAGGGGATATCCTTAAGAGAGGCAACATTATTATTCCGTCTATTGATGTGCATGACCACATTTTGAATCCGGGCCATAGCAGTCACCAATGAATAAGGAAAACACAACAACACGTCTGCAGTGACAAATTGTGGCCATTGTGTGATGCCCAGATAGAAAAGGCTGTGAGGGAATGTATCTTTTGTGAACAGAGTGAGAAGAGATGTATGAGCCACAGTTGTTTCATGACTCCTTCTACAATCCCCAGTTTACCACATCAAAGAGTGGGAATGGACCTTGTCAGCCCCATTTGCAATGGGGGAGCACTCATATTTAGCATTGTGCTAACAAATGTACTGACTCGCTGGGTAGAGGTCGCCATCACCGGGGAGACTGCGACAAGAAAGGTGAGAGAATTCCTAAACAAGCTATTGAAGGGAAAGAGGTTTCCCAATATCCTGCTATCAGATAATGGAGTGCAATTAGCTGCAATGTGAGTTATGGGTCATGATGTCGTGGACAGCAGGGTGTGTGGAATGTACCAGTGACACGTTGGAGTATTGATGTGTGAGTGGATCTGAGGGATCCAGGTGTGTCAGTTAAGAACTGGAAGCTGGCTGGATGGGATGTGCCAGTGTCTCTGTATCAAGTAACATACTTGGAATAAACATACCAATGAAACCTACCTGCTGACTATGGCGTGGTGTGTCACATAACAAACCCCACGACTTCACTGGTGACAAGGATGCTGTAGCTGCTGTGGAGGGGCTGGCAGGAAGACAGGACACTGCCCTCCTAGTCCACATCCCATCCAAGGAGGTGCCAGCTCCCCTGGAACGAGAAGGTGCAGGTCCAGTGTAATCCAGCAGGCCGGGTGGTGCTGGGGCAGCAACTCTTCAGCTCAAGGCCCAGGAAAGGCGGACAGAGGCCTGGGCGGACTGTGCAGGTGAAGTAGCTGCAGGAGTTTTCCATGGCCCATAAGTCGGGCTGCAATGCCAGGTGGCTCTGGTTGATGCGGAGCGGAGGTGATTCCCAACCAGCCCAGGTCTGGCAGAGTGGTGCGTGTACTGGTGACCGGGTGGCGCCGGTAGAAATTTGAGAAAAGGAGGGAGTCTGGACCTAGCAGAGCAGTCCACTTAAACAATTCCAGACTTTTCAATCAATTTCAGATCTGTCAGTGGCGTTTTTATTTGGGCATTTCAGACCCTGGCCAGTTGCCAGGAAGAGCGGAGACCAGTTGCCAGGAAGAGCGGAGGTCTGTGCATGTCCGCAGCAAGCAGAGGAATGATGACGTCGTTCGGAAGGAGCATGGGCACGGTAACTGATGCGTCACATCACCATGTCACCGCTTGTGGAGAGGTCACACCAGCACAAGGTTGCAATTGTCATGAGGTATGCCAGGGAGGTCAAAGGCATGCCAGCACCACGAGAGGGAGAGAGCAGTCGGTGTGTGGGCACATTTGCACTGCAACGCGTTGTCATTTTTGGATGGTGCAAATTCTGTTCAGAGACTCCAGAAACAGCTTAGGCTGGAACAGCGAAGGTCACATTTCAAACAATGGCGGAGCACAACCGGTATGGAGGAGAAACACGAGAGGGAGAGAGAGGTCGGAGTGTGGGTACATTTGCGACTCAGAGGAGAGTTTGCAGTGCAACGTGTTGTCATTTTTGGATGGTGCAAATTCTGATCGGGGACTCCAGAAACCGCTTAGGATGGAATGGCGAAGGTCACATTTCAAACAATGGTGGAGCACAACCGGTAGGGAGGAGAAAGTCGGTCAGAAGGTCCACGAGAGTGAGAACGCTAATTATTTAATTGCTACTGTGTGGGAGAGGTCAGTAATTTTTGGTGTGTATGTGTAGTGACCTCTGGGTTAGAGGATGCATTAGGTGGGTGGCCATGAGTAAATGTTGTGCTGGGCCTGTTGCACTGATGTGAATGTTGATATTGTGGCCCCTGGGTGCTGCTTTGAGTTTGCATAATGTTGCTAAAGGTGTTGCATTTTAACGTGTTTTCCTTCCAAGGGGATTCATGGACATGCAGGTTTTGCTCGATGTATGGTGTGTTAACATGTTTTTCCTTCCAGGGGAATCCATGGACATGTGGGTGTGGGGTGTTCCATCTAGGGTCGGGGACATTTTGGACGTGTGGGTGCGAGGTGTGCAGGGTTCTGGTGGACTTACACAAGAGGTTTCCAAATGTTGGCACCTCAAGTTTACTGTTACACTCATGTGGTGTTTTATTGTTTAGGGTACAGCAAATGTGTTATGTGTTTCTGTTTGGTTATTTGTCCTACGGAATAACGGATGATTCTGTAGTATAATGATCTAGTGACTTTTGCTTACAGTCTGGGCATGTGAGGGTGTGTATTATTAAAACTGCTTGTTACAGTTGCGTGAGACAACAGAACACCGGGTGGGCTCTGTAATTAATGTAGCTTTTGTTACAGTCCGGTTGGGCTGAGAATAGGGTAGTGGTGCGTAGTGTAGTGATCTAGTGACTGTTGCTTACAGTATGGCCATGTAAGGGTGTGTATTATTAAAACTGTTGTGTTACCGTTGTTTTGTGGTGTGACTGTTGGTTACAGTTGGAGTGTATTTTGGTGCGACTGTTGGGTACAGTTGCAGTCAAGGAGTAGTTTGGTGCGTCTGTTGGTAAGGCATAGTATTGTGACTGTTGGTTACAGTTGTGCAAGTTCTGTAGTTTGGTGTGATCTTTGGTCACGGTCAAGGAGGATTGAAGTAGAGCATGTTAAATATGGGTTATTTGTGGTCTGCTACAAAATGTCGGCTAGGTTATGTAGTGTGGTTGACTGTTGGTTACAGTCAGGGTGTGTGTGTTGTATTTTGAAACTGTGGGTTACAGTTGTTGGCGGCTGCTGAATGCCAGGTGTTTTTTTTGTCAAGATGTATTAGGTGTAGAGCGGTGTGACTGTTGGTACGGTCAGGGTGTGTGAGTGTGGTGTGACTGTTGGTTATAGTTGTGGCGTATTTTGGTGTGACTGTTGGTTACAGTTACAGTCAAAGAGTCGTTTGGTGTGTTTGTTGGTTACAGTCAGGGCGTGTGAGTGTGGTGCAGTATTAAACTGTTGGTTGCAGTCGTGGCTTAGTTTGACCAGATGTCAGGGGCATGTTATGGATTTCTTGGGCTGTTAGTGCTTGCTTTTTCTCATGTTTCCGTGGTAACCCTTCTTACTGGTGGTTGAACTATGGGCTTAACCAAAGGTTCTTTCTGTGTGGTCATTTTGTTATAAGGAGGGAGTGCAGTTAGTGGTAGGTTGTGAGTTTTCTTGTGGTAGCAGGTTTCATTTGGGGAGCCAGTGGTATTGAGCTTTCTTGCCTAGTATGTGTGTGTTGCATGTATTTTGTGCGGGTGAGCAAATTTCCTTTTACCGTGTGTATTCCATCTTCCTGTGGTTTTTGGATGTTGGTGCATCTTATTTCATATGGGTGTTGTTTGAGTATTGGCCCGTGTATCCATTTGGATTGGTGGTACTAGTGGTTTCTTATTTGATCTGGGTGCTGGACACAGGTAGGAGTTTGTGAGGAGCTTTGTTGTTGGTGGGTTTCCTTTGTTTTATGTAGTACTGAGGGAAAGGTGTTGTAATCTGAGTTATGGGTCGTGATGTCATGGACAGCCGGGTGTGTGAAATGTACCTATGTCATGTTGGAGTGTTGATATGTGAGTGGCTCTGGGGGTTCCAGGAGTGTCAGTTAAGAATTGGACGTTGGCTGGATGGGATGTGCCAGTGTCTCTGTACCAAGTAACATACTTGGAATAAACTTACCAATGAAACTTACCTGCTGACTCTGGCTTGGTGTGTGACGTAACGAACCCCGCCACTTTACAATTCAAGTCCAGGGAAATGAGGAACTATCTGAGTGAAAATGGTTTAGAAAACTGCACAAGCACTATTTATCATAGCAAACAAATGGCACTGTAGCACGGT
This sequence comes from Ambystoma mexicanum, assembly GCF_040938575.1. Classification (NCBI taxonomy): domain Eukaryota; kingdom Metazoa; phylum Chordata; class Amphibia; order Caudata; family Ambystomatidae; genus Ambystoma; species Ambystoma mexicanum. The sequence goes on along the minus strand of NC_090921.1, from coordinate 1,073,319,610 downwards.
TCACCAAAGTAACTTCATGATACCATTCTAGAGGCATGGACAGTCCCGTGGGACTGCGAGAAAGTGGTGATCAATGCGCATACGTTATTTACATTGATTTGGGAGAGAACACCCAGCACTAAATTGCGTCCACCACGGCTGAAGAGGGCCACTGTTTTAAACATAGATCAGGAGATGGAAAAACACTGAATCACTTAGAGAAATCAAACCTTATACAATATTCCAGGGCCAGGTAATGGGTTTAGGTAAAACTCCAAAGCCCTTTACACTGTTGTCCTCTCATGTTGTTTGAACTGATGAAAGTATTTGAAGTGTCAGTTAATTTGGTCCACACCACTGATGGAACAATGTGGAACATGGAACGGGAGATGCAAAGTGGAGGGATGGTTGAGAGCCTAGATGAAGGAGGCAGTCCATGCTTCAAAGGAATTAGGTAATCGCACGGGTTCCCAAGAGGTTAGGTTCCTTGCCAGTACACAAGCCCAGAGACAACAGGAAACACAAAGAATTGCCCTACCTCAAGGACAATGTGATATGCTTTTCAGAAGATCTTTCTCTGAGGAAGGTGTGGCATGTAGTGTCTGATGTCAGCCTGTTCGAGAATGCTGTGTGAGTTCGAATTGACTTAGAGGGAGTGCAGAGAACTGTTAGCTCACCATCCACGATGGGTCCTTTTTTCTTGTAACAATTACATGAAGCTTGTTGACCCCACCTGATGGTGCCTGTCTTATCACTGCAAAGTTGTTCTATACACACCCTAGCTTCTAGGAAATTAGTGTTGGGATGGATTTGAATGTTTGGTGAGTGGAAAAAGGCATAACCAGGTGTGCAGATTATTTTCTGATGAGACAGCAACATAAGTGCATGGCATAACCTCCCTGTGGGTGCTTGCTATGTGCTACCTTCCTACATTCTGGATATTAAGTATCTGTGCACAATCTTGTGGGCCAGAAAGAAAAGTTCGTCAGAAATAGTCCAGGGCTGGCAGTAAATCACGTTTACACATCACATCACCATCATGCCAGAGATTCAGGGCTTTGCATCTCAATATCCCCAAGACTCGGGACCTAATCCCAGACAGCTTTCTGTCATGCACAGCCCAGGGGTAAACATCCAACAACTCCCAGCACCTCCCACCCTGTTTCATCCATGACAGGTTATGAATATTTACACTCTTTGGTGTACGAAGGCCGGTAAACATTGCCTGCTCTTCTTATCTTTTAATATGCAAGTTAGGTGCCTTTTTCAGGACAAAGGCATCACCTCTGCAAGAAACCTATCAGCCCTACACATTTCAAAATTCTGTCTTCTGTAACTCGGAGTGACTCCTGACTGAACCTGATACAGTATTCCTATATCAAGGCCCAGGGCCCCAAGGACTGGAAAGATTTGTGCAAATCTGGCTCAAACGATAAAAAGGGCTAGAAAAGAGTTTTTTTCTTCACTTTTTCATTAATTTTCCGACAAGCAAAATGTCAAATTTCACCAACCACTGGACGGATTTGCCTCAAATAAGAAACAAGTTGGCCATGAAGCGCTCAAAGGAAATCCATTTTTGTTTTGCCGTGAATCCATCCAGTTGGTTTATTTTTATTTGGTGCAGAGCGGGGTGCCACTGTAGCCAAAAGGTTAGTCACATCTCTCATGACGTATTGCTGCTGCCAAGGTTTTTCAATTCTGAAAGTCCGCCATTATGCGATTTGCGAATTAACTTCCGATTTGACATTGGAAAGTGCCCTAAAATTATATAAGGTGTGTACATTATGGAGTTTTCAGGCCAGGGAGCTTGTGGACAGGACAAGGAAGGATGATTGGTGAAGGTTTGGGGCATGAGGGTAGCGTAGTTTTGTTGTATTTATCTCAAGCATTTATCTCAAGCATTTTTCTGAGTTTGAGAACAGGCGTGAACAGAAAAAAAAGAGTAAATACTCAAAAACCATGACACATTGAGGGTTATAGGTTAAAGTTTCGACTCAAAAGGGTTGAGATGTGGCAATCACTGTAGTTGCTAGTTAGGAGAAGATTAGAATTTTAAGTTAATTTAGGAGGCATTTCTTTTTCGAAACTGTATTATTTTTTTATTTTTTTATTATGGTTTTTTCAAACCTTTAAAGAAAGAAAAGCAACGACCAAGAAACGTGATACACACAGCAAGAAAATACATATTTTACATCCAGATCCATAGATGAATCACATCTTTTGTCGGCAGGGCGCACTTCTAAACATCCACCTCAATTAGAGGGCAGGCTTTGTGTCCAAACAATCTTTTATGACGCGAGGAAAGGAGACCAAGGCATATAACACAGATCTATTTGACCCGTCAAACATGGCTCTCCACCAATCTTCCCGAGAAACAAGCAGAAATCTCTCTGTTACTGGGCCAAAGATGATGTTTCTTTCTTGTTCTAGCCCAGAGCATGTCATTGTCAGATGCTTGAGATTTTCATTTGTGGTTTTGCAGAGTCGACACTAGATCGGAATCATTTGACTGGGACCAAAAGCATAGTCGCTCCTTGGTAGGCAGTACATTGAGCCTAAACTGTAAGTATATGGTTCTCGACCACTGATCCGGGAAACAGGCCAAGTATTCTGGGAGACGGCCGTAAGCTCTCGCCTCTTCAGGAGCTTCTTTCATTGTTCGTGATTCCGATCTTAGTTTACAAGTGTTGATCCAAACTGTTCTCCACAGCTTCAATTTCGCAGAGTCAGGATTTTCTAGCAAGGTTTGTGTCGTGATGTCATATGTGTCGAGAACCTCACGACACAACTCACTCCATTGATACAAGATTGTTTGGGCTTTTTCAGAATCTGGATTGTGAAGTATTGCAATTTGTGAAGGCGGATTCATTTGTATAGTTTTCCTGAAAAGACTTAAAAGATTCCAGGCAACTCTTGCTTGAATTAAGATGTACCCGCGTTCGTATCTTACACATGCTGTGGAAGTTCCCTTAGGGAGGTGTAGAACTTTGGACCAAAAGATGTTTTCAAGCAAGTTCCACACCTTGTGCCCACAGCCAAATGAATTTTCTCCGCCATATATCAGGGATGAAACCACCTTTTGTTGGAAAAAGGTTACCGTCGCTTTTAGGGAGAATTTACCAAATTGTTTGTTGATCAGTGACGCCTGGCATGCCAACTGCCGGCATTTGCTCTTCGCTGTCTCTACGCAGGGTGCGTCATTTCTACTGGCACTGATTCTCATCCCCAGATAGGTGGTATTCTTCACAATCCTGATAGGTTCTTTGGCAGGTACCAGTTGAATTTCTTCTTGTTTCCTTTGGAGCCCTGCAGTTTTTCAAAAACAAGAATTTCACATTTCCCCTTGTTGATATTGAGACCATTCTCTGTTAGATATGTTTCCACAACGCTCAGTTTACGTTGGAGTCCTATTGGTGTTAAGTCCAACAGAATAATGTCATCTGCATAAACCAGGTAGTCAATGTCAGTACCATGTATTTTCGGTGGAAACGTAGTCAGTCCTTTGAAAATGTCTTTGATATCTCATATGAACAGATTGAAAATGCTCGCTGCTAGGGGACAACCTTGTTTAACACCTGTAAATGTGTCAATTGGGGCCGATAGATTACCCTTAAGGTCTAGTCTGACCTTGATAGAGGTGTTTGTGTGGAGTTCACGAATGGCAGCCAACAGGCTAGGTGGACAGTTCCACTCGCTCAGTTTCCCCCATAGTAGGTCTCTATTTATACTGTCAAAAGCCTGAGATAGATCAATTAGTGCAAAATAGATCTTAGAATTTGACCGGTGGGCTTCCATCTTCAGTAAGTTTAACAGTAGGAGGTTAATGCAGCATCCCATACCCTTGACAAATCCTGTCTGTCTCGGGTCCACGCGATTACATTTAATAGACCATTCCAGGAGTTGTTGGAGAAGGGAGGCATACACTTTTCCCAACACATCAAGCAGAGCGATGGGTCTATAATTCTTGGGGTTTCTACGGTCTCCTTTTTTGAAAATCAGTATGATCACTGCCGTTTTCCATGATTTAGGGGTCTTACAACACTTGATAATTCTATTGAACAAAATCTTGCAAAAGAATGACCATTCTTCTGGGTGACGTTTGATATAAAAGTTTGTGAGCCCGTCCGGTCCTGGTGCTCTAGAATCATGCACGTTCTTAATGATTGGTAAGATATCTTCGTAGTCAAAGGTGAGTTCCCAGTGTGTTTGTTTTGGGGATTCCCATTCTTTGATACCTTTGTCTTTGCGAAAGAGATCAGAGTAGAAGAAAATCCACTCTGTCTCTAGGACCAAATTTGCCTGCAAAGCGTGTTGTGGAGCAAGGTTATCATTTATGAGTCTCCAATAATCGGCTGGATTAGTGCTCGCCATTTTCAGCAGCATAAGCTCTGCATCATTTTGTAACATGATGGCCTTGTGAGATTTGAGCCAGTCTTGTAGGTCTGTTTGAGTTTTCGTGATTGCTCGCTGGCATTTGTAGAGAGGGATTTTCACATCTTTCTCAGTTGCCACCGCAGAAGTCTTTTTCGTTGAGAAATCTCAAGATCAAATTTTTGTTTGCATATAAATACAGTGTTCCTTGGATTTTTCTTCTATTCTAGGTATTGAGTCAGAAGGTGGTTGTATTCCAAAGCTCCTGAAATCTGGTATCCGCCGAGATGAGAGATACCTCGACAGTGTCGAGGTATGACGGATGCGACCAGCACCCGTTCTGACTGCATAAGCCCAGCGCTCCTGATTTGATCGAATATGTGTAGAGAATAGTAGAGTCACCATATCGTGATCACTATGAGGCATTTCTGTAACTACAAGACCATTAGTTCTCATATGAATGTTTCCAGATACCGAGATGTAATCAAGTTTTGAGCTTAGGTCTCCTCTTCTCCATGTCGGGGCCGCCGGGATATCCCCTGGTGTTTGACCATTGAGCATTATTAGCTCACGTAAGTCCATTTCCACGCACCACTGCGTTGTCAGTTGTTCTTCAAGTTTGTTGACTCTCTTCTTGCTGCCAATTAGGTTTAAGTGACTGATGCAGTCAATGTTGAGATCGCCACAAATGATCAAGTCGTTTGAGTTGCCCGTTTCCATGAGGTCATCGATGACAGTTGTTACTTCATCAATGAAGAATTTTGCACCAGCTGCCCCATGGTTCCAATAGAGGTTGACGATGTAAATTTTGCAGTCTTGAACTTGTGTTGCCCCAGCAGAACTAACCGTTACCACCTGAATGAAGGGAGAGATGTTAATGCAGTTCGTAATCCTGAAACCTGAGGCTATCCTAGCTGCCACCAGAAGACCGGCCATTGGTCTACCCTTGGTTTGCTTAATGGCTGGGTTATGAGCTATTTCAAACCCCTCCAATATTGGGTTGTCACACAGCCATGTCTCCTGTAAACAGATAAGATCTAGATCGGTGGTCCATGCAGTGTTGAACAAGTGACTAAAGCCTCTGGTGTTCCAGGATCCCAATTTGCAGTTTGTGGATGGTTTATAGGCCTGGCATTAATTCGACTGTTGTGTGTTTAACGTTCCGGCAACCCAAGACCAGTCATTTTCTTTCACTGCCTTAGGCACATATTCTTTGTCAGAGGCCACATTAAGCGTGGCGCGATCCACTCCTTGAATTGTTATCTTTATAGAGTCATTCCATGATGTCTCAGGCACTGGTTTTAGATCAGCACTAACAGGGCATGGTGAAGTTGCAATGAATGTCGGTGTCGCAATTTCAGTCAACACCGACCTGTGCAGATGTTTACTTTCTCCATTATCCGCTCTGTCAGGCACATTTTCCGTTGGTCTAACTGCACAACGGATCGGTGCTAAAGAGATGTCAAATCCCAGCGACATTAGCTCCGGACCTGCTTGAAGTAGCATGTCGGCTATGAGTTTCGACTGTAGGTGTAGTATGACCGCATCATTTTTGGTGTCATCAAAGAATTCTACAATTTTTAGATCTCCAGATTCAATGGCTCTTAAGCTCTGTACAAGATGGCATAGCCACAGCACATTGTGACGATTCAAAATTAGGCCATCCGCAGAGTCTATGCATTCGAGGAGCACTTGATGGCACGCTATGTCATTTCTTGAACAACTTTCCTTCTTTAGATCACCATGGGATCTAAGGGTATTCTTTGAGTTATCTTTAGCGGTAGATCTTGTTTGAATGCGCCCGCCAGTTCGGGGCTCTGAGTACACCTCAGATTTAGAGCCCTTTTTGTGCTCATTTGTTGTTTCAGGCCAGTCTGGCGGCAGCTTACTGCAAGTATCCGGTTGTGTGTGAGCAACAGTTGATTTAGTCTGACAGGCCAGTTTGTTTGATAATGCTAATATCTTGCAGCATTTTTCATCCAGTGTCATGAACATCTTCTTCTGAATGTCCGGGCCATTTGGTACAGCTGCTGTCGGCTGTGGGACTTCACACAGTCTTACAACTCTATTGAGTTGTTGAGGTAGGATTCTGTCTTGCATGTTTTCTCGACGCAGAGATTTCGGGGCAGGAGAACCAATGTCTTCCGGTTGTGAGGGCACTGGCACTGAGGGCGTTTGTGGCGAACTTAAGTTATTGTTGGAGATTGGAGCAGTAGCGTTGCCAGAGGCCGAGTCGCCTTTATTGGAGAGATCCGCCGATAAGGCGGCGTCCTCCGCCACCCTCAACTCCTCCACCACATCATTTTCATAGACTGACATGTTCAGTAAGTCTTAAGATATGTCACATGAGTTGGATTTAGATCCAATAGCTTGATCCAATACAATGACTACTTTGTTTGTTTGTTCTTGTTTCGCCACTTTTTTCTTTCATAAAGGTATTATTCACTGTTACATTTACAGTTTTGATGTTTCTCAAAAACTTCCTTGAGTCTTTACCTCGGTTTGTTTTTTTGAAGGATAGGTTTTTCGATTTTTTAGTACAAGTACCTCTAGATTTGTTTGCAGTCGAGCCAGTTTTTGAGGCATTCTTAAAGGTCTTGAATATGTCGAAGACTTCTGAAGACTCTGCATTCACTTCTTTGTTGGCTGAGTCAGACACTGCATCTGTCAAGACCACAAATTGGCTCGGGTCAGAAGAGGATGCTATTTGTGGATCTAGGAGGGCCAAATTCCCTATGGATTGACTCGCCACGAGGATATCATGGAATTGTGTAGAATTTTTGTTTCCATTCCCAACCGTAGGTTGGAAATCCACTGGTTTTTGGGCTCTCATTTCGCAGGCAGAATTGGCGTGCATCATAGATAGAGGTACTTGAGTACAACCAGCTGATGTTATTTCACCTTTGTCCGGCGAGATTTCATTGTGTTTGTCCGCATCTATAGAAATACATTCCTTGGTTCTTGCTGTTGGATTTAAAGATTTGCTTAAATCTATGGCAACCAGCGGCGAAGCACATGTGGCAGCGGGCAGGCATTTCGGATTGCTGAGTGGTAGTGTGTCGGGGTAACGCAGGTCGACAGCTCCTCTTTCACTCAGTGCACCCGTTCGGGGGCTGAGCTCAGTCTTTTGTTGGAAGAGATTGAGCGCTTGTTTTGCCACTTCAACCAGAAGTTTCTTATCCAAGTTGGCGTTTTTGTTGAAGTCCATTAGTGACGCCATCGCCAAATCAGCCTTGGTGTTTGTTCTCACCACTGCATCCATGTGTTGCATATGTGTGTTTTCAGTAGCCAAGAGCTTAGAGTTTGTGGCGGAAACTACCGCTGTCAGATCTTTTAGATTCTCATTTAAATGCTCGTACATTTTGAGAAAGGGCGCAATAGACAGCGTCATTGAAGATATGATAATGGACTGAAGGTCTTTTATGTTTGAAGCTTGGCCCATAGTAACATTAGCCGCTGCTTCGTGCCCTGTTTGGCTTTTTCTACCAGGAATGAAGCGTCTAATTTTCAGAAAAGGGCGCTCCATTAGAGACGAGTCGGAAGATGATAGATCAGACGAGAAGTCAGTACGCTCATAGTCAAGAGTGACGCCCGCCCCGTCCAAGCACGACTCATTTACTGAGCAATTTTGCAGTGGTTTGGGGGCTCCCATTTTGGGGATCTTGTTCTGTGAGCATTGGATGCTTGGGGAGATGCTCGAATCAGCACGCCTTCTTTTTGCCAAGCCACATTGATGAGGGGTCTGCAATTTATGAGGAGGGCCTGTGACAAGTGGTTTTAAAGTAGCAGGTAGTTCAAAAGCGTCCATCAGTTCTGATGTTCCAATTTGTGTTTCATTTGCTTTTGATTTATTACATCTGCCTTTGTTAATTTGTTTAAGATCTGTTAGTAGTTTATTAACAACGTCCAAGGAGTTTCTGCGATTGTTGTCATGTGTCTTTTCCACTTTCTTTGACGCACTCAAGACAGCTCTCGCAGTGAGGGGATGGCTAAATGCGTCCGAACAGGATTCTTGCCCTGGCTCCACATTGTCCAAGGGCGTGGAAAGAGTGCTTTTATAAGCCACGTCAACATGAGGCACTTCGAATGGAATCATAGGTGATAACACCAGTTTTTCATGCGCACTGTAGAATCTGGATCGGGGGGACCCGCTACTTGTTTCTTCAGTTTCGTCCGTGCCGATAGTGACGGGGATAATTGAGCCTGAGTTCGGTGCACGTACACTAGAGTTGCAATGGGTTTGCGCAGGCATCGATCCGTCTGCAGCTCTTGATTCTCTTACTGTGATTGGATTTGGGAACAGACTAGGACCTATCGTCTCGGTCGAGTCCGTGTTCCGAGAACCTCCAGTGAGCTTCTTATTGTTGTCATTGTCCTTGTTGTTGTCATTATCATTAAAGAAGGGAGCAGTGTCGACGATGGACTCAGTACGGCATTCAGATGAAAACATTTGGGTAAACGAGATGAGTGCGGAAGAATATGTGGTTCCCAATGCCGATTTTACCGGCACAGTTTCTTGACCCCGGCCCCCCGCCAACATGTCTGCTTCATAAGATAAACAGGGTGCGGTCGACACAAATAGTTCGGAGGACACATAGGCACTTACTTGGGCAGCTTGGGCGACGTTGTTTATTGCCGGCTTTAGTGCCTGCTGTGTTGAGGACTCTGACGCCGTCACTGTAGCAGCCAGGACCGAGGCAGACTCGCGCGGGTCTTGGGGGACCGCCCGCCAAGGAAATTCAGTAGATTCAGTGGATTCAATGGATTCAGCTGTGAGCCGTGAGCGTTCAGACTCTGGGCATGGTGAGTCAGGTCCCTGTCTGACTTGAGCGCGGGTTTTCATCGCCGCTCTAGGAACTTTGCCTTTCGTTTCACAGTGACTCGCATCACACGGTCTGCAGCGGCAGCAGACCGCGGGGACCTGGCGAGAGAGAGCGAGGAGTCCAGGATTCCACAGACTTCCTCGAACTCCTCAGACTCTGCCAGACTCCGCGCTCGCTCCGCGGGGAAGATCAGTTTTTAAAGCGAGGCACTCCAGCTGCAGGTCACTCCCCCAACAGGTAAACACAGAAGAGTTACTGGAAACCGCAACTCCTCAGACTCTGCCAGACTATGTATTAACAAAAATGCTTTCTAAATTAACTTAAAATGTGAAGGGGAGTTGTATTAGGGCGATTTAATGTTCTGCGTTTGTGTATTGCGATCCAGAACTGTTTTATTTAACCTTGTTTTGTGACTAAAAAGTGTGTCAAATAGATGCTTTCATGGCTAGGCCCTGGTTATATTATAGTTTGCTTTGATTGGATGAGGTTTTCAGGTGATCTGCAGGAACACTTCCCTGTGCATCCTTCCCTTCCCAGCTACCCCATAATCTCTTAGCAACTGTGTAGTTTCCTATGTGAGTGTTAAGGGTGCTTAATAAAATAATGTAAAAATGACCTTGTAGTGTGGCACTGTTTCCCTGTTGATGACGTAACTAGCCGTCAACCCTATTGATGAAGTTTTAGTCACTAAATTATGAGCAATGTGTAGATAGATATTCAAGATAATCGTAACCTGATGTGAAAATTTGGGGTGTTGGTATTGTAAGGTTCTTTCTATTTTTTATTTAAAATTTTCATTTATTTGATTTTAATTGTTGTCTGCTCACAAGGCACTAGACCTGTATCACACTGTGTTCAAGAGGGGAGTGCGCATACAAGTATAGATACAGACCACATTGCCACGAAGCGAACAGTGTCCATGCCAAGGGATTATAGGCTGACAATATGGAGAGTAGGTCACATTAGCTGACACACGTTTTTCCCTTCTTATATCTACCAGCAATGTAGTCAGTAGATACCCTATATCAGGGAGGGTTTACTTTCTTTTAAGATACACATGCCCAGGCATCATGTCGCCAGCAGTAGAGTGCAGGTAGTACCAGGCGTCTAGGTTATCCAGAGATGCGGGCCAGTACTGACAATATAGGCAGAACGTTTTGCCTAGTTCATTACTAATTCACATACAGAGTGGCTATATTTTGTGTTTACATAAAAATGTATGTGTATCCCGCTTGGTTTGTGAACCATGTTCCCCATTTTCATATGCACTAAGGGATATACTCCCTGGGTAGATGGTATGCTGCACCTCATATTGCACTTTAGAGTCATCGATCAGACTCCATCTAAGGTATTGACTATAAATTACATTGCACTAGACCCAAAGATATTGCATTACATTGCACTTTGTACTTTAACCATTCATTCATCAGTTGCAAGGGATAGCCTTCCTTTTTATATTTCATGTAGCTTGGCACATTGCACTTTAGAGTCATTTGGCAGACTCCATTGAAGGTACTCAGCATTAGTTACATTGTGACAGTCCATGAGATAGTATGTAACATTGCACCTTGCACTTTGAATCGTATACGAGTTTTATCTGTTACGCTGGGTTACATATGGCAGGTTCATTTGCACAGCAACATTTGCACAGCACATTGCACTTTTAAGGCGATAGTGAGCCCTAGCGCCTTTTAGACTACTATGTAATTGGCAGTGCAGCGACAGCATAGCCCCATACCTTTATGACTAGGAAAATGGCTCTACACAGGGATGCTTATGCATCCTTATATTTTTGACATGGTTGACAGTTTTTCACCGTTGTACCGTTGTATTTGGCACATTCTGCTATCACAGTGGATACTCCATAGTACATTATACTGGATAGGTGCTTAACCGGTGTTGTATTCACAGAATTCTAGATTCGAGACGCAACACAGTAACATAGACACTACAATGACAGAGTTATGTACAGGGTGATTAAGATCATGCAACTTGCACCTTATAGATCCTCGGTGAACAACGTGCTTTGTCAGTGATGTATTAATGACATTTATGAAGTCATCTTCGATGTCCTGGGAGTTGGTTTTAGCTGTGCACGGTGGCGGTACGAGTTATGGTTGCTCAGCTTACCACAAGATTTGAAAAAGCTTGCTTTCAGGTCCTTACTAATGCTCCTTGTGCTAGTTTGCTGTAATCCCGTCCAGCACTTCGGGATGCAGCCGCAAGCAGAATTATTGTTCCCATTTAAACCTGGGGTTTTAGCCATGCCACCTGCCCAAATAAGCAAATCAGAGTAGGCATTCGTCCTTGCGGAGGGCCAGGCCCACTGTCCATGAACCAAATTTATATCACTATTTTTTGTACTTACATTTTGACACTTTGGAAAAATAAAACACAAGACAGATTTGCAAAAGCATGCTTTCAGGTCCTTGCTGATGCTCCTCGCACAGGTTTGTTGTAATACAGTCCAGCACTTCAACCAGATATCACACCAAATTTGCAAAACTATGCTTTTGGGACCAAGACGCCGCTCCTCGTGCAAGTTTGATGCAAATCTATCCAGCGGTTTGGGATATATATATCAACAACAAAAAGAGGAAAGCAAAACTGCACTCCCGGCATGTGAAAAGAGAAAAATAATATGAGGCTGGGAAACCCAAAGGAAACACACCAAACACCGGTTACAAAGGAACATACAAAGTACTTTATTTTAAGGTCAAACAATGACAAAGTCAATGACAAATCGGATAGCTATCGGCCCTCAGTACAACACAACAAACTTCAACGGGGTTCGATGTATTCAGTGAGAGAGTGTACATTGGGACATTCAGGTTTATATACATTTCTCCAGCCTGTTGTCCAACCCCTTCGCGGGTTAACCATTCCATGAATGTATTACTGGTCTAGGGTCTCTGCCAGGTCAATCTTTTAATATATACATCAGTATGCGCATAGTTTAGTTCCGTTGATACAGGCAATCCATTTACACACAGGTCAACAGAAGGACAAGGTCTCAGTTCACGACCCTAACAAGTGGCCTGTAGGCAAGTTATACATTAGCTGTACGGTGGTCATGTCGACCTAGATTCTGTTCGGAATGGCATCGCCCACCATTTTGATGTACAGGGTGATTTTTACACAGCAAGAGAACCTAAAATGGTGGCTTGATTCAAGATGGCGGCCTACATCAATTTCTAAGGTCAAGACCTTGCCGTAGAGAGTTATTCGCGTACAGTTTTAAGCAACTTGGCGTAGGTCAATATACATACAATCGTTACAATAGGAGGCATAATTTAATATCCAATTTGACAGGCGGGGCAAACGGACATCTCCACAGCAAATTCTTAAAACATGAGAAACTAACATGGTAATGCACACAAGTTTATTCCTTTAAAAAGATGACAGCAGCAAAAAACACAACACCAGCAGGACGCCATGGGGCAAGTCCTACACCACAAGGAGTTTCGCACTACACTGAGCGCTTGTTCACACATATATATATAGTGTATATATATATATATATATATGTGATTAGACATCTGTGCGCCTATGAACCAATTAGCTCTCGATTTGCATACCCTGCACCTGCAAAGATTAGTCTTTTTTTATTTTTGGATTTGTAAATATTTTCAGTGACAATTTGGTTGTTGATTATATTAGGTGTGGGAAATACGTATTGCTAAGAATGTTATATGTATGTTTTTTAAATATTCTGATGACAATAGATTTGAGAATTGAATGTCAAATTTTAGTGCTGCCCCCACTGCAGTTTGAATTGCAAACTTAAGTAAAATATTCTGTTTTTTCTCTTTGTATTGTACCTTTTCCAAAAGAGAGTGCAATTGTCTATGCTTTTCATAGTGTTTACATTTTCCCTTCACATAAAATAAACTTATTGGAAGATTAAAATGCAGCTTTTATTTAATTGGGTGTATATGTGGTTCTCAAATTACAAGAGTGGTAGAGCATTTTGATTTGAGAATTTCATAGCATTGTCGGAGAAGTGGGAGGACAAGTGGTCCTTTGTGGTGCGCTGAGTATTTTTTCCCTGAACACTACTTGGAGGCGGAGCTTTGCAGCAGTGAGCAGCTACCAACTCTACTTAACATCATTTCCAGCGCGGAGCGCGCACGGAGAAGTGGGAGGACAAGTGGTCCTTTGTGGTGCGCTGAGTATTTTTTCCCTGAACACTACTTGGAGGCGGAGCTTTGCAGCAGTGAGCAGCTACCAACTCTACTTAACATCATTTCCAGCGCGGAGCGCGCGCGGAGAAGTGGGAGGACAAGTGGTCCTTTGTGGTGCGCTGAGTATTTTTTCCCTGAACACTACTTGGAGGCGGAGCTTTGCAGCAGTGAGCAGCTACCAACTCTACTTAACATCATTTCCAGCGCGGAGCGCGCGCGGAGAAGTGGGAGGACAAGTGGTCCTTTGTGGTCACTTGTGGACAGCGGTGGACGGCGGGGGACGAGAACCTTAAACCCCTCCAGGATCTACATAAGGGGCACCGGAAGAGCGGTAAGGAACCTGATACACCCACACAGACGGCAGTTGGGCCGGGAGACTGCGGAGGGCGATTCTACCTCTTTGATCCCTATCATTGCTCAATCTGTCACAGTGGGCTACGACACATATCGGTGACCGATATATAACCTGCATAGCACGATCTCAGTTCTATCGCAATTTACGGCATACCCCCCAGTCAGACGTGCGGTGGTGTGCTCCGTAAGGAGAATGACTAAAACAAAAGCAGGAAACACTAGGTACAACCTACGGAAAGGCAATAATGAAAAAGTGGAGAAACTACCCCCTAAGATCGCAAATAAGGCAACAGTAAATGGGGACAGTGTTATACCTGAAAAAGGTACTATTCCTGCCATGTTTGGGAAGGGTAAGCCCAAAGTTAATACGGGGGCGGATATTGCCGCACCAGAAAAGGAGACTCTTTCGCCCACTCAAAATGGCAGTGACGTTTTAGACTCTACCAATTATCAAGACATCGACAATAATTCATTACTGGAGCTTTGCTTATCTATCCAAAAATCAATGGCAACTTCAGGCAGACCAGTAACCTCAGTTGAAAGACCCACAATTGTGGTGGAAGCGCAGATCCTGAATCCGGCGCATAAAGAGCAACAAAAGGACATAGAGATCCCCAGTCCTAAATGCACGGATAACTGCACAGGCAACTCAATCTCTGATCTATCAGGTATACTTTCCATTCAGCCCACACCCATCCCATCAGTACAACCAACGATGGGACGACTGTCTGCATCCCCCAGTCTCTTCATGGATCCTGAAGAATTGGACCACACGGGCGAGCTGTGCAATGGGATGCCGAAAGACTCCAATGGCTTAGCCATAGCAGAGTTGCAGGCTTCCATGGCATCTCTCCAATTTGCGCTGAAAATTTTATTACAGTTGTGTGGGAGGATTCACACTAACACCATCATGCAATTGAGGACAACGAATCTGACTGGGAGCATGGATCCAACATCATTAATACCCCCTGCAATGGATGAAGCTCCAATATTTACGGATCAGCCGGACATAACAAACCCGGAGGAGACCGAGGAGGTTAATACGGCAGTACCTTTAACCAAAAAGCAACGCAGACAACAGAAACGAGATGCTGCAAAGAACGCAGTGGTAGAAATCGCCTCCCCCCTACCGGCTACCATTCCCACGGCTGCTCGATCAAAAAAAAGCAAGAGAAGGGGTCGGAAGGCAAAGAAACGTGCAAGAAAGGGGATGGGATCTCTATCAGGCTGGATAATTCCAGACCCATTGCATGAAGCTAAAAGCATGGCCCATGAAGTTGTGGACTCTGAATTATCGATCAGTATCATCGGTGAATCGACTAAATGCTCGACACCAGGTCGAATTGAAAAAACCGATAGTGAAGAGGTCCGTGTATCCGTGGGGGGAGAGGAATCGGAGGAAGTGGAAGACACCGGTGCAAGTAAAATCTGCATAATCAAAAATCTGCACCAGAAAAAAAGAGACGTATGGCTGACAAGGACGGAAGTACTAGCTAAACTACACATGATACCACAGTTGCGTGTTATACGCTCGGAAGACTTCCTGTTTGTCGAACCACTGGAGGTGCGCAATCCAAATGTTTCTGCTCTTCATTGTAGTGTGCTAGCATCGGCACAGCTGATTCGAACACATAAGAAATCTCTAATGCAGATTGGTGTGGAAGTTGATGCGAATAAAGATAAGGAAGATCCATGCTTGCCCAGCAAGGATTATGGGACATCTGAGAATAAGATGGGCAGACCCCCGCAACCACCTAAGGAGAAGGTCCAATTAACTGATATTCAGAGTACTCTGAAATGGATAGCAGATTCGTTACCGATGGTGCTTCGGCAATCATGAGATTGCTTACTATTGAGCTGGAACACCCATGGACATCAGCATCTTCTCTCGGATAAGGGCTCTCTGGCATTCATCAACAACTACCCTATTATATTATTGCAAGAAACTTGGTGGACATCTCCCATGGATATCGACGGGTATATGACATATCACACGCTGGCGAAAAAAGGAGAGCGGGGGCGCCCCTACGGGGGTCTATCTATTGGAGTGACTAACAAGATCCTGAGTAAAAAGATACCAGCGGTTAATTGTGATTATATATGTGCCGTTGAAGTGACTCTCAATATAAAAGGACTAAGTGAAAGAATACTAATAGTCAATATTTACAATCCCCCAGGTGCAAGACTAAGAGAACTTATCCAAGAAACCATGCATGAACTTTTTGCTGAATGGAGATCAAACAATGAGAAGTTCCTTGTTATTGTTGCTGGGAATTTAAATTGTCATATCAACAATGGTGGAGGCACTGGTAACAACCCTCTGTTATCCAAGAATAGCTTATGGGACCTCCCGTCTACGGATAAGGAGGGGGAGGGTTGGCTTGGTTTTTTTGGCTGTTGGGAACTCGAAATAATTAATGGGCGCACACAAAGTGACAGGCCTGGCAGGAATACTTGGAGAAACAGTAGATCGGGAAGTACTCTTGACTACATCTTCACTAGCTGGGAGGTGGCCCTGATAGTTTGTGATATGGTGGTAAAAGAATGTGAATGGAGTGACCATGACCCCCTGATTCTAACTATGGGAGTTTCGGCCCACAAAAGGGAGGAAGTCAATCTGGGGCACTTGTTGAGCAACCACTCTCATAATCGTATTTCCTGGTCGGATAAAAATATATTAAAGGCCACTATGGCTATGGAAGAATGGGGCCCTGATTTGATCAAGCAATTCTATCATATGTCACCAGTGCAAATTGAGAAATGGATTAGTGATTTCTCGGGTAAACACGGCTCCTGTAAAATGCGAAAGATGGTGGGAAATTCCGTGAAAGAGGTTGTTTATGATAGGGACATTAGAGATAGAAAGCGAAAGCTTAGAAGTGATATCCGACGGATTAGAAATGGCCCTCTAACTAGAATGGAAACTGCCATTAAGCTGAGGAAAGTGAAAAATGATTATCGTTGGTGGCTAAAAACACACAAAAGGTCAAGAAAATTGGCAAATTGGCAGCACATGGTCAGCACACTGTGTAGTAGAAACACTCGGAAGATCTGGTCTATGCTAGGTGAAGTCAGAGGACAGAAATCCACTTATATGGTCAACCCTATAGGTAACACTGAATGGATCGCTTATCTGGAAAAGCGTAATGGTGGGATTAGTAATATTACTAACAACCCGGTGCATATGAAACCTAAAGCTCACCCTTTTGTGGTAACTATTAAAGAGCTTCAAAGCCGAATTGAGGAGTTAAATTCGTCCCGTGCCCCGGGGCCTAATGGACTCTCCAATGCGGTGCTTAAGCGAAATCCCCTTTTCTGGGCCTGCCTACTTAAAATACTTTTTGGGAAGATTCTACGTGAGGGCGAAATACCACCATCTTGGCAGACAGCAATCCTTATACCTGTATTTAAAAAAGGCAATAGAACCGAACCTGAAAACTATAGGCTATTGTCCATGTTGGATTGCACTGGCAAGATATTTGCTGCTCTTATACTTAGTGAACTCCTAAAATGGGTTGAGAGCGCGGGCATTTTGGATAAATTTCAATGTGGCTTTAGGGCTGGATACTCGACCACACATAATCTATTCATAATGAATACATTGAGAATTAAGGCCTTAACACATTCTAATCCACCATTGTATGCACTCTTTATAGATTTTAGGGCTGCTTTTGATTCGGTGAATCGTTCTCTCCTATGGAAGAAACTCAGTAGATTGGGATGCCCTGAAACCTTACTTTATTATTTAGAACTCCTACACACAAATAATACGGTACAGGTTCGATTAGATAACGCTGGGGCAGTGACTAAACCCGTCCCCCAGACCAGAGGAGTGAAGCAGGGTTGTGTCACAGCCCCCACTCTGTACAACTTATTCGTATCTGATGCACCAGAATGCTTACAGGGAATCAACAACTGCCCACCAAAGATTGGCCCTAGTCATTGTCCCATGCTTGCATATGCAGATGATTTAGTGATCCTTGACCATACCTTTAATGGGATCCTAAGATCTGCTAAACAGCTGTGGGATTATGCGGAGGCCAACGAACTTGAGATCAACATCAGCAAAACAAATCTATTATTGTTCTCAGCTGGAAATGTAGCCAGACCCCGTATGATGATAGGAGTGACTGAAATTAACTATACCCCCAGCTATAAATATCTAGGTGTTGAATTTGATCACAAGGGAAATTATCTTACTTGTATTCAATTACGCAGAACAAAAGCAACTCAACTTACAGCACTCATATACAAATTCACGCGAGAACGGAGTGGTTTCTCTATATGGGCGGCACGACAGCTGTATATCCAATGTCTGGCCCCGATGGTCACCTATGGGCTTGATCCCCTCTACAATATGAACTTGGGATGGCTACAGCTGGTTGAGGGTAATTTCTGGAGGAAAATCCTCGGCCTCCCCCAATGTATACCCATGGCCCTGATTAGATTGGAACTAGGAATTGGTTCCCTCAGAGCCATGGTTTTGAAAAAGCGAATGGAATTATATATCCGTCTTAAGAACGACCCTGGAAATGGCCTCCTAATTAGTATCAGCAGGGAGATGGAGGCAGGCAAATTGAAAAACTTTGAAACCCAGATGGAAAAACTAAGTGAGGAAACCTGCTGGCAGCCGGAGTGGGGTCGAGAAAACAATTGCTTGTTCAACAATTTTGCGTACCGTCTCAAGCTATGGGACTGGCAATGTAATTATATTCACCTTGAAGGACTGAAAAGTTACAGCTTTGTCTCACATGTTCTCTACATTTTTATGAAGGCGCAGCCTTATTTAAACCTCTGTCCGTCGGATCAACTGAGGCGCTTTCTTCTACTCCTTCGTATTAACCATCTCCCAATATTGGCGGCCAGGGGTCAGGAGATGGGTCTAGCAAAAACGGAGAGGTATTGTAGAATCTGTGATCTGCCCAATGAACTTGAAACTGCTCGACATGTTCTAACTTCGTGTACTGGGATGAGAGCTAGCTATATCAAACACCTTGGTAGATTTGTGCATAACCCTGAATTCATAGAACAAGCAGAATTCTGGATACAATATATCAATACCCTTAACCCAAAACTACATATGGCACTATACCAGGTATGGCGGGACGCTTTTGCTTGTGCACTACAAACCCACAGAGGGAGCCATGGAGTATTAATTATGTAATGGGAAATGCACATGCATGCTTGTCTATCCCTTCTCTTATCTACACCTGTTCAAGAAACATAGTTAAACAAAGATGTTTATGTATTTTATTTAGGTATTTATGGGAGGCTATATAGCTGTAAATCTTGTACATTTTGAAATATCATATGATTATAGGATTCTATGAGGATGAATACCTAATTATCACCTATTTATTTCTTTTACTGTTTTACGCTTTTTTATGTGGAATATGTGTAAAGTTTGTACGCATGTACTAAACTATATCACATTAATAAATAAATAAATAAATTGTTGCATAATCTACTCTTCCTCGTTTCAGAATTGTCTGACTAATTCATAGCATTATAACTTCTCCATTTGTTTTATGTGGGCGATAGAAGCAAGCTAAACTTTATAAACATTATTTTACCTGATTCTCAATTCACAGAGTGTCTTCATATTTCATCTTTTTGTTCAACTCAATCTCAATACTCAAACAGATAAAATCTAAACAATACATGCAACTTGTTTTATGAATAATGTTCAATTAATACAGTGTTTACTCAGTTTCATAGATACCAGTCATAAATCGGGGTCTCATACCAGCAGGTCCCTCTTACTCCTCCCAGCAATTTTGTAGATCTCAATGTGAGTATTATTTTTAGTTTAAAAGTTCATATTAATATCTAGTCCTTGAAAGGACTTTTGTGTTTATAAATTGCAAGGTATATTTTTTCAGAAGTGAAGTAGGCATGATTTAATGTTCTGTATGTCACAGAATCCCAGTATCAACATGTCACTCCTCCTCGTTTTGGTATCACACTACTATCAACACACTCTTCCTCATCACAGTCCCCCACAAAATTGTCTCGCTATTCTTCGCTACAATCCCCAACTACGCCACATCATTCTTCATCATCACAGTCCCCAACTACACAACTTCAGACTTCCTCATGACAGTTTCCCACTAACCTCACCTAGCTCTTCCTTGTCACAGTACACCCCAGCTTACCTGGTGGACACAAAAAACATGAAATACTTGGTAAACCCGATGCTGCGTAGCTCAAGAACAGATATTGATAAGAAATGATATGTCATCAATATGTTATCAGAAACAAGACCAAATGACAGGTGGTGGGAGGTATAGCATAACAAAATCCTGTTGCTGTTGGGTTAGTGTTGTCACTGCTTCTACTAATAAAGTGTTCACCAATACAACAGAGTCGTGAGCGATCCTTTTTTTCAACTACAGGAACAGTAAATGCAAACTAAGTAAAATTAAATGCATACTCCAGCCAAGCTGAATCCACTGAATCTGCTGTACTAGTAATGTCACTCATGTGTCCTTAAGTGACGTCATATATGATAGCGGCAGTGACATCATGTGTGATGTAATCTGTGTTCTTAGGCGCCGCACAATGGGGGTATCATAGCTAAGGTGGCCCAGCTTCCAGCACCTGCCAAATTTCAGTTTTTTTTGTGGCGTTAAATCGGCACCTTAACATCACTTCAACTTACGTTTTCTCACTGAATTTCAAGGGTTTTGTTGCACCAAATGTATTCACCTTAACTGTTGCTTAACTGAAGTTCTCTCTCTCTCTCTCTCTCTCTCTCTCTCGCTGTGCACACCTACCTTCTCCAGAGTGTGGGTGAGTTTGTGGTCCATGAGAATGTAAAAACTGGCATGGGCCCGTAGCCTAGTTGGGCACGCGTGCTGTTTGGGTTAGTGGGGACAATGGTAGAGTGAGGTGCTTATGTGATGTATTCAAAGCTCTCATACTTTCCGAGTTGTGCTAGTGGACCAGCGGCATTGAAATGTTCACCAAGCAGGATTTCAGTGGTTGGTAAGAACCTTTAAATATGGGAAAGTTATAAAGGGATGGAAAGGAAAGATTAAAGGGATGGATGAAAGTGATGGAAAAAGCAAGAACGAAGAAAGGAAGAAAGAAAGAAAGAAAGAAGGAAAGAAAGTAAGAAAGAAAGAAAGAAAGAAAGAAAGAAAGAAAGAAAGAAAAAAGGAAAGAAAGAAAGAAAGAAAGAAAGAAAGAAAGAAAGAAAGAAAGAAAGAAAGAAAGAAAGAAAGAAAGAAAGAAAGAAAGAAAGAAAGAAAGAAAGAAAGATGAATTGTGTCTTTTTGAAAAAGAAAGGACATAAGTGGAGAGTGATATAGAAAGTTCCCACTAGATTGTGCCATATGCAAGTCAAATATTTTGCTGACGCAGATTAAGTTATATTGATGGGTCAAACTCTGATAGGTTTACAGAGGACTATAAATTCTTTCTGCAGGTACATGAATGACTTGGAGTTAGAAATAAATGCATCAAAAACAAAAATCTTGATCTTCAAAGTGAAAAGGTGCATCCAGAGGAACTTGACCTGGAATTTAAATATTTTACAGCTAGAGCAGGTAAGGAAATGGTGGCGCTCGGGTTATGCAACGTGCCGACGACGTTGCGTGCCGTTCCCAAGATGGCCCCGCCTTCCGCATTAATGCACTACAGCGGAAAACGGACCTACGCTGTATCTTCCCTACAAGAAGACACCGGACACCTGGTGCCTCACATTGCAATGCCAAGGTAACCTCCCCTGTTGCCACGCTAGTTCCTTCCTCGACCTAGCCTTCTTTATATCTCTGTTTTTCCTGGTCCTTCCATGTCCTTCCCTGCTCTGGACCTAGCCCTTTCTTGTGCTCTCCTACCTTATCCTTCTCTAAGTTTCTTGCCTTTGGAGATCCTTTCTGGGATCCCATTTGCCGTGCTGACCAACGTCCATGCTAGAGGGGTTTCCCTTTTGGGTTGTCTTTCCCGTCCAAGGAGATCCGCTCCAGGCGTCAGCTGTCATGAACCAGGGACATAGCCCCTTCTGGTCTTCCTGGTCCTGGTCCAGACGGAGAGTGTGCTCCTTGATACTTCAAACATGGCCGTGCCCAGTGCCGTGTTCCGTACTAGCCTGTACGTCGGACACGGCACGTTCTATAAATGGGCCACGCCCCCACGCCTCCGCGCGTCTCAACGCTATCTCTAGGTAGTGTCTCGACGTGTGTGTGCTGCTCGGCGTTACCCTTCCAAGTTCCTGGCCAACTCCCTTATTCTTTCTTCCCTTTTCCCCTGTTTTCAGTATCTCTTACCTTTCTTCGATCCTCTTCCTGGAAGTCCTGGAACACGCGACTTCCTGGAACTTTGAACGCTCGCGCTGGAGTCAGACTCGACTCGCGCGCACTTATACAAGTCCCGGTCTGGCCGGGAGAAGGAGTCCTCCGCGGAACACCACAAGAAGAGAACTCAGGTGAGCCGGGGGAAAACCTTTGACAGATTGAGACGCCAAACGATCAACACTGATACCGCTATGGAGAAAGCGGTCCAGGACCTCATGCGCAGCATGCAGGAGCTAACAACTGAGGCACAGAACTTAAAGGCAGAGAATGCAGCCTTGAAACAATTAGTGCTGTCATGTGACTCTGCCAATAAGGAAAGCGTGATACTGGGTGGAGTGGTAGACAAATACTATGGCTCGCCAAAATCCTTACGTGGATTTCTGGATTCCTGTTTGGTGCATTTTACATTCAAGCCCTATTATTTTTCAACTTCCAGGGCCAAGGTGGGCTTCATAATCTCCCATCTTACAGGGAATGCGTTATCTTGGGCCACTCCCCTAGTAAACTCTGGAGACGTCCTCCTGGACGATTATGATGCATTTATCCAGGCGCTCAAGTCTATGTTTGACCGCCCCGAACAAGTGTTCAGCGCCCAGGAACGCCTACTTGATTTTCGGCAAGGATCCCAGGATATGCTGACGTTCGTTACCAGATTCAAACAGCTGGCAAAGGAGGCTGATTGGGGCCCTGAAGCGAGTTTCACCTTATTTCGCAGGGGTCTAAATGACGATATCAAGGATGAATTAGCCAGAGTGGCTCGCCCCAGTTCGTTTCAGGCTTTGGTAGATCTAGCCTTACAAATAGACTTTCGTATCCAGGAAAGAAGGGCTGAAAGGAAAAAGGCTAAGACTGCCTTTCAACGAACCCCTCCGGAGTCGACTGTGAAATCCGATCCTGTCTCAACCCCTGATAACGACTCCGAACCAATGCAAATAGGCGCCTTTCGTGGGCCAATTACTCCACAAGAAAGGATGAAAAGAATTCACACCGGTCTGTGTATGTATTGTGCCTCAGACAAGCATCTCGTTAGAGAATGTCCTTTAGCCCCTCCACGGCGTTCGGGAAACGCCAGCTCCCGGCCCTAGATGGAGCGAGGTTTCGGGAGAAAGATGTCTGCTCCACATCAATCACATCCTTGAACTCTCCTGGACAGAATAACCTGGTGGTGCTACAGGCCTTTCTATCGCCCTCCAAGCACAAGACCTATCCCATACTGGCCCTAGTGGACTGTGGAGCTATGGGAATTTTCATTGAT
Source organism: Ambystoma mexicanum (assembly GCF_040938575.1). Lineage (NCBI taxonomy): Eukaryota > Metazoa > Chordata > Amphibia > Caudata > Ambystomatidae > Ambystoma > Ambystoma mexicanum. The sequence goes on along the minus strand of NC_090921.1, from coordinate 1,073,296,347 downwards.
CAAGACTGGGTTATCAGACATAAAATACCATATGAGTCATGGAACATTAAACAGCCGGTAGAAGCAATTGATGGGAGACCTCTCTCTTCAGGACCCATAACCCTACAGACAAAAGAGGTCCGTCTCTCCATAAACCACCACCAAGAGCAGATTACATTAGACATCATCAAATCAGCCAATTACCCAATGGTTCTGGGTATGCCCTGGCTTCAAAGACATAATCCGTACATTAATTGGACAGCAGGGTCATTGTTTCTGGGCTCTGAGTTTTGTATGTCCCACTGTTTATCTCTGGATCTCTCCTTAACACCAGCTATTGAACATTCAGGAGAGCAAAAAACCTCACTAATGGTTTTCAACATTGCACAAGTCCCAGAGGTCTACCAAGGATATACTGATGTCTTTTCGACTGCCATAGTCCAGGCTTTACACCCTCACAGACCCAAAGATTGTGCCATTGAGACAGATCCCTCGGCAGTAATTCCCTTTGGCAGAATGTTTATCCTTTCAGAACCTGAGAAAAAGGCCCTCCGAGAATACCTGGACATCAATTTTGAAAATGGCACCATAAGACCCTCAAAATCTCCAGCGGGTGCCTCATTGTTCCTTGTTCCTAAGAAGGATTCCAAGGAACTCAGACCCTGCCTCGACTACCGTGGTCTAAATCAATGCACCCTCAAAGATCGGTACCCTCTGCCTCTGATTTTAGATATCCTGGAAGCTGTCAGAGGCGCCGTAATATTCACGAAGTTGGACCTCCGGGGTGCCTATCACTTAATCCGTATCCGGGAAGGGGACGAATGGAAGACCGCCTTTAGAACGCCCTTTGGTCACTTTGAATATCTAGTCATGCCCTTTGGATTAGCTAATGCCCCTGCAGTTTTTCAACGTTTCATGGATAGGGTGTTTTCTGACATGCTTTTTCTCTTTGTCATTGTCTATCTAGACGACATTTTGATTTATTCCAAGGATCCCTTGAAACATGAAGAACATGTCATGGCGGTACTACAGCGGCTCCGTGAAAACAAGCTCTTGGTCAAACCTGAGAAATGTCTTTTTCACGTGACTTCAGTTCATTACCTTGGATTCATCCTCATCCCAGAAGGAGTTGGAATGGACCCTTCAAAGGTAAAGGCCATACTGGCCTGGCCTGCTCCTACATCGGTGAAACAGGTTCAGTCTTTCTTGGGACTTGCTAACTTTTATCGAAAGTTCATTCCTACCTTTTCTGAGCTCGTCCAACCGATCGTTGCTCTGCTGAAGAAGGATGTTCCCTTCATCTGGTCTTCCTCGCAAGAGAAGGCTTTTCAACGCTTGAAGACAAGATTCACGCAAGCCCCTGTCCTGGCTCACCCTGACTTAGATCGCCCTTTCATAGTGGAAACGGATGCCTCCAACCATGCCATAGGAGCAGTCTTGAAACAGGTGCTTGAGGACAAGATGGACCACCCAGTGGCTTACCTCTCTAGAACCCTAACAACCAGCGAAACCCATTACTCTGTCCTGGAAAAGGAGCTGTTGGCAATCCGCCAAGCCTTCACAGAATGGCGACATTTACTCCTGGGTGCTAGATATCCAGTCCAGGTCCGTACGGACCATCGAAATCTACAAATTCTCCAATCTATGGAGTGCAGGAACAGTCGTCAGGCGCGTTGGGCCTACTTCTTCGCCCAGTACCAATTCCAAATCACTCATGTTCCTGGATCACAAAACGTGATTGCAGACGCCTTGTCCCGACGTCCTGACTATTTAACCACTGAAGATAGGACCTATCCTACAATGTTTCCCAACACAATCTTTATAGCTCAAGCGATCAACCTCTTGAAAGAGATTCGAGCCAAAACCCAGTCCTCTAACCTCTGGAAGGACGTCTCTAGGAAGAATCCCTGGAACTTAAGAATCAAGGAAGGATACTTATTCAAGGACAATGCCTTGGTCATTCCCACACCGAAACTTCAACATAAAATAATAACTCTCTGCCATGATACTTTTCATTCTGGACATCGTGGTGTAACCAACACGCTCCGTCTTATAAAAAGACAGTTTTGGTGGCCGGAAATGAAATGCAAGGTACAAGAGTACATCAAGACCTTTACTGTCTGCAGTCAGAATAAGCACGACAATAAGATACCGGCGGGCCTTTTATTGCAACCTACACTGCCAACAAGACCATGGGAATGTATAGCTACAGACTTCATCGTGGAATTACCACCTTCCCGGGGTTACACGACCATCATGGTAACCATAGACTTGTTTACTCATATGGCACATTTCACGCCTCTCTATAAACTTCCTTCCTCTTCAGAGCTCGCAGGAATTTCCTATAACAGATTTTCCGTCTTCATGGACTCCCTTCCAAGATCATATCGGACCGAGGACCGCAATATATTTCACAATTCTGGAAACATCTCTGTCGTGTTCTAGGGATTCAACGCGCTCTTTCATCTGGATATCACCCACAGGCCAACAGGACCACAGAACGTGTTAATCAAACCCTGGAGCAATATCTTCGTTGTTTCGCAACCAAGGTAAAGGATGCTTGGTCCCTCCTTATACCCTTGGCCGAATTTGCCTATAACAATTCAGATCACTCAGCGATCAACGTTAGCCCCTTCTATTGCAGTCAAGGTTTTCATCCCTCCGTGTTACCTTCAGTTCTACCACATCCAACTCCAGTACCTTCACTTGATTCCTGGATTGAAACTCTCCTCAACATCCACAAGGAAGCCAAGGAACAATTGGGAAAGGCCCAGATTCGCACTAAGCGATATGCTGATTCCAAAAGAAGACCAGCACCCTCCTATTCTATTGGTGACCAGGTCTGGTTGTCCTCGAAACTATTACCACGACATCTACACCCTAACAAGTTAGCCCCCCGATATTATGGTCCATTTTCCATAAAAGAAATCATCAATCCTGTTTCTTATCGGCTCAAGCTACCAGACTCCTCGAAGAGAATACATCCAGTTTTTCACACTTCTCTACTCAAACCCTACATCCACTCCACCCGAAAAACCGGCAGACCCAGTCCTGTGATTGTGGACAATCAGCTGGAATATGAAGTATCCAGAATATGTGACTCCAGGTACAAACGGGGTCGGCTTCAATACCTGGTCGAGTGGAAAGGCTATCCTCCTAGCGAGAGAACATGGGAACCACTATCCAACCTAAACACCCCTCGATTGCTGAGAAGATTCCATCTCATACACCCTGGCAAGCCTGGTGGGACTGGGTTTCGGAGGAGGCATGCTGTCATGAACCATGGACATAGCCCCTTCTGGTCTCCCTGGTCCTGGTCCAGACGGAGAGTGTGCTCCTTGATACTTCCAACATGGCCGTGCCCAGTGCCGTGTTCCGTACTAGCCTGTACGTCGGACACGGCACGTTCTATAAATTGGTCACGCCCCCACACCTCTGCGCGTCTCAACGCTATCTCTAGGTAGTGTCTCGACGTGTGTGTGCTGCTCGGCGTTACCCTTCCAAGTTTCTGGCCAACTCCCTTATTCTTTCTTCCCTTTTCCCCTGTTTCCAGTAACTCTTACCTTTCTTCGATCCTCTTCCTGGATGTCCTGGAACATGCGACTTCCTGGAACTTTGAACGCTCGCGCTGGAGTCAGACTCGACTCGCGCGCACTTATACAAGTTCCGGTCCGGCCGGGAGAAGGAGTCCTCCGCGGAACACCACAAGAAGAGAACTCAGGTGAGTCGGGAGAAACCTTTGACATCACCCACCTTGCATTTATTGTGGGCAGGGTAGCGTCCAGAGAGGGTCGTCCCTATCTGAGCGACTCCAGTCTACAGCAATGCCATCACCATCACCACGAGACAGACCAGCCTCGATTAATTACGTCCTAAGCAACCTTTTACCAACGGACTCTGAAGACTACAGTTGGGCCCGCCATCAGGGGCAGTGGGTTATAATGGAGAGCATGCTGTGAAAGGCTGTCCTGAGCCTGCTGAAAGGGGTACCAATTGTACGTTAACATTATGAGTGGGAGCTAAAATCACGGGGCATCTTTGCTTCTATTTAACAAGTTGTTTATGCCTCCGGGAGGCTCCTTGTTCTTAAAACTACAAGAGATAATGATTAAGCAGTGGTGCCCGATTGTAAAAAAAAAAAAAAGGGGGGGGGGGGGGGGGTGGGAGAGATGCAGCACATACCGGCGAATACGGATAGAGGGATTTCGTTTGCTTGTCAGAAAAAGCTCAAACTAATGGAATGGATTGAGCTTGCACTATGAATTATACATTGTATAGATTTGCCCACACAATCGAGAAAGATGCAGGCTTTGTACCAACTTATCTTGGAAAGTCGCCGAACAGAAAATGGAATTACGACTTTTTGCGCTTAAGTACATGTAGATATAGCAACCAGGAGTTAACTTGCGAAACTCTAGAACATCTTATAGTTCTCAGTTAAAGCAACAACACACTGACGATTTTTCTAATATATTTATACATTCATAAATAAGGCTCCCGATGAGATTTGGAATCATGTCATGAGTGGAAACTAGATTTCTATATGCAGAGTTAGGATTAATTTTATACAGGTTATTTTAACAGTGATTCAAGTAATTCTGTGATTTCTTTTTCTTTTCTACTTTCTTTTTTTTCTCCCTTTTTACAATGAAAGAAATACTGTATAGTGAAATTGTAGGATTGTATATAGGATCATTGTATTTATATTTTGCAATATAACGATGTTTGTGAAAGGTTTATTGTTATAACCAAACACAAGAAAAAATAAATGGGAAACGAAGAAAGAATGAGAAAGAAAGAAAGAAAGAAAGAAAGAAAGAAAGAAAGAAAGAAAGAAAGAAAGAAAGAAAGAAAGAAAGAAAGTAAGAAAGAAAGAAAGAAAGAAAGAAAGAAAGAAAGAAAGAAAGAAAGAAAGAAATGTTATAACCAAACACAAGAAAAAAGAAATGGGAAACGAAGAAAGAAAGAAAGAAAGAAAGAAAGAAAGAAAGAAAGAAAGAAAGAAAGAAAGAAAGAAAGAAAGAAAGAAAGAAAGAAAGAGAGAAAAAGAGAAAGAAAGAAAGAAAGAAAGAAAGAAAGAAAGAAAGAAAGAAAGAAAGAAAGAAAGAAAGAAAGAACATCCAATGGATAAGAAAAGGCAGAAGGGGAGAGCTGGCTATATAGAGAATTAGAAAAGGGAAAAAGGAAACCAGGAAAGCACACTGGAGAGAACGAAAAAGCAATACATGCAGGTAGTATAGCATGTCAGTCTCTGTCAGTTTCGCCCATGATTGCCCTCGGGCTTGTCAAATCTTCTCTGTCAAATCCCAGGGACGCTCCTCATATGTTGGACATTATCGTGCCATCGCAGAGAACACGCTGCTCCGCTGCTCTCCTGGCAGTGCATTAGTGCTCGAGCCGAGGGGCTTTCTGTCAGGCCTACTTTACTGACACCTTCAGGGAGAGATGGGCCCTGGGGGATGCTAACCTTGTCACTGCGAAAGGCAAGGCAGACGCGGCCCGGGCAAAATCAAATGCCCACAAGAAGCTCTGTGGGGAAAAAAGTTTCCTGTAGATTCTTAGAAATGGGAGGAAGTCAAGAGAACCGCCACAAAGCCAGCCTGGAAACTGCCGATGGACGGGCCGTCGACAGCGGCTGCTGAGCTCAGCCTTATGCCTCGTGCCCGCAGCACTGCCCTTCCGTGCGGACATTCTCACTTCGCGGACGGAGCGCCATGAAAAATACTCTCCCAAAGGACGTTTTCCCTGGAGCCACACGACGGCCAATATGCAGCATGTCACATCTCGCTTTACACTCACGTTAGCCGATCAAACGTCGCAAGATTTCCCCACAGGCCGCGGCCTCTTAGGGCCAGGGGGTCTCGCCAGCTCGAAGCTCTTCAGAGGAAAATATACACATTCAGGGAAGATGACACGAGCGATCCCAGAGAATGGAATGCGAACCGATCGTTGCGAAAATGTCAAGCACGTGGCGGCCATGTTGATTCACAGGACCACCGGCCACCTGGTATCTGTTGAATTCACAGCCAGGCACGTGCAGTGAGCAGATTAGAACTCACGTGGTTATTTTGGGCAACATTCCATCTATTAGCGCACTAAGGGCCCCACCCATTTACAATTTACAGAAACACTTTTGAATGGGAAAACCCCATTGAAAAAAGCTTTGTGAATCAAGCCCCAAGTCACTTTGAAACGTTCAAACATTTGAAGCTGCCGCAATCCATGCATGTCATTTAGGGACCATAAGAGCTTTCAGTTAACCTGTTCGAAAAGAAAGCCATAAAATTCCATGCTTGCAAATGTAGACGTTCTATTGCAGGGGAGCCGACCCACCAGAACCCTCGCCCATCATGCAGTGTGATGTTGCCCCTTTAAGAATGTGTGTGGAGCCTCAGCCAGCGCCTGCACCAGAACTGGGGCAGACTCCATGAATGGCACTTCTGCCTCCTGTCTCATTTATTGGGCCTTCAGGCTGATTCCATGTGATCACCGTCCTGCTACCCTGGCCTGCAGACTGATGCCATGTGACCACAGTACTGCAGCCACCACTAATCTCGGTGGCCCCAGATCAGTATGTGTAACCTGGGAGTACCCCGGCCACTGTCAATCTGTGTGACCACAGCCCAGCTGCGAAACCGGGAGCCCTGTATGCGCGCTGTACTTGGAGCTCCAATGGGGGAAATGTGGCCCAATCACCCGGCCACCAGTGTCTTGTCATCAGCTGCTGCCTGGGTGAGAAGAGGCGCAGGTGCCACTCCACTAAGGAGATACTTCTGCAGCGAAAGCGTGGCCTAGACGCACTGTCGAATGGATAAATCAACAGAACCAATTTCTGAAATTCACGTACACGTACAGCAAGAGTGAGATGAACTTCTTGACATCACTATTTGGGTTGATGACAACGACTAAATTCTTAAAATAAGATCTTATCATAAACCTACTGACAAGAATGCATTAATGAGTTTTGACAGTTGTCACCCACGACACAGACGAGAACTTGCCATTTGGGTAATTCTTAAGACTCAAGCTGAATAGCTCCCATAACCACACATTTGTATTGGAGGCAGAGTTGTTGAGTTCCAAGTTACTGGCCAGAAAACATCCCAAAAAAATTGTAAAGAGAGCTTTCAAAAGGTCACCTCATAACAACGAGAGGCATTGCTTGAGTACAAGACGAGCACTGATACTAATACATAGATCGTGTTTGTCATTACTTACAATTCTCGATCTAATGAGATCATCAAAATCATCAAAAGGCATTGGCATACACTCCAAGGTGGTGAGTGCCCCTCAGCCACTCCTCTGTGTGCACATAAGAGGGCACCCAATCTTAAAGAACTGCTCTCTAAGAATGATATTGCGCTAAGATTTGGCACACAGAAGAGCATTACAGAACAATGGGGATTACCTCCACTGAAAGGACATGCGCCATGTGGGCAGTGTGTGAACTAGGTTCACGAGCCGCACCAATGAGATTGACTTAGAGTTAGAAAGCCCATGGACACACACTGGTTTCACCAACTGCAATTCTACCAATGTTGTGTATGCCAGTTGGTGTCCTCGTCCCAAACTCTATATAGGTATGACTGAACGAAAGGTTAAACAACGGATCAGCGAGCACAGGAGTTGCATAAAGCGACGGGTCCTCACTGCTCCCTTGGTGAATCATTTTCTGATGATGGAACATGGTTGTGATGCATTTAGGTGGACCGTGTTGTGGCAACTAGTCAAATCCCATAATAGTGAGGCAGATGCCAAAAAACTGTTTATAAAAAACAATGGCTTATTTTTCTCACACACGCTGCAGAAATGGGTCTCAATGAACAGGTGACATGGAACAGCCCAGAGAACTGAAGAATTATACTTTGGATCACAACTGGTTACTTTGGTATTACGACCACTCGACCATCAGTGGGCTTGTTGCTTGATCCGTTGACCCAGCGTCCTCGTCAGTCTGCAGAACTGGGGCGTTGTAACCTATACCGACCCCCCCATAATCCCTCCCCATGTAGAGCAAGTTATAGAGCAGGACAGGTATTAGTGCCCAGGCAGGGACATGCAACCCCTATGGTTTACCCATGGCAGAATTATTTTTTACCATTAGTGGACCTACTCGGAGGGAGGCGGCACATGTGGGACTGACCTTATAGCCAAGACTTTGATAGCTAGTACGCGTTGGGCGATGGTGCCTTTGCATTAGGATCTGATTTTCACTTCCTTTCAATTATGGAGTAGCCTATTATGACACTAATCGACGCATATTTGCATTGAGATCTGACCTCGATATCTGTTTAATCATAGATGAGCCCATGATGACTCGTAATTGACTAACTCTAACAGAAACGCTGTAGTTACTATCAACATCTTCGCGTACCTGGGCTATGGCTCACGTAGTCCACCTACGGGAAGAGCGGAGGGTGGCACAGTGGAGGGTCGGGACTGTGGTTGTCCCAGCTGGCTAGAGCGAGATTGTTCTTGCATATCCCCACGGGTAGTTCCTCCATGCCAGGGTGACTGTAGTTGGTGCGGGCGCGTGCTTTCCGCGTACGCCACATCCGGAAGTGAATTGACGGTGCAGTGGTTCATGCTCGTTTTCGGCGGCCAACGTGGAAGCAATCACGTGATTACGCGCAAACAATATTTAAACGTCAGCCAGACAAGAGTCAGTCACGGGCAACTCCACGGGTAGACGGAAGCAACTCTACGCTCAGGAGAGGAATCCATGGTACCTAGGTAAGTGGATGACGAAGAATGTATTTGCAGATATGGATAGGCCAGTCCTTTGTGTTTTTTTCGAATTGTGTGCTCAGTTGGCCTCATTTGTGGTCTTTACCCGTAGGTGGACCTCATGCTATTACATCATGTGACACTACTGTATGGAAAACTAACGCTGAAGCAAGCAGCTCTATACCACCAGAGCCCATGCAGACCGGAGACACACGCCCTGCTGACGGACTTAGTTGAGCAGTCACTGCTCTCTAATATGCCCTTAAGACAAGGTAAAGTACACTGTGCTGATGCTGTGATAAGCACCCTGGGAGTGGTGTTGAAAGACATAATGATTCAATACAATTTCACCACGTTCTCAATAATGGCTGATAGATGTTGTTATGCACTCAGTCTGTGACAGCATTTAACATGTGTGCCCTGACAAGCAACTAAGACCAGTTATTGTGTTTCCCACCTAAAGTAGACTGTGTCAGATTGTTCTCTTGTAGCTATTATTAACTTAACACAGGTTGTTAGCACATTGCGTTAGATAGGCCTGGCCTTGATCGGTGTCTCATTTCCTTTTCCTCAGATTGTTAGCCTACTTTGGAGGCACCTTAATTGAATCGTTTGAAGGAAACATTGAATACCTTTATACACGGTAAACCCTACGTGGGTGGATTGTAGCACTCCAGAGGTTGAGTGGCAGGGTATCATTAGTTGTACACTGACCACTGCTGTTTCTTCTCCTTTTTCCTCTCTCCTCCTCCTTCCCTTAAGGAACAGACCACCATTGTACAAACTGTTTTGTAGTGATTATTGTATCCATGTACTGACAGTGTAAGGCACTGTGTATGTTGTTCAGAGACAGTTGGTTCCCCTGGTGAAGTTCAAGATACTTACCGTTTCCCAATTACAGTTGAACGAAACATGTTGGGTTTTAGGTTCACTGCATTAAGAACAGTGTAAGTCACCAAAATATTAACTTGTTTGTAGGTCCTTCTGAAGCAGACAAAGAACTAAGACATTTTTCCAAAAATTTGAGCAAGTGCAGCGGGATATTCCCAGAACTCCTGACATCTGCTAACCACTGCTTGTTTTTGCACTTTATGTGTCTTTTTGCACCTAATCTATGTACTGTATGGTTCTAATATTTGCACCTTATGTGTTTTCTAGTTTTGTATAGGTAGGGTGTTTTTATTGTACCACATTGTGCACACCAGGGTTGTTTTTATAGAAAATTGTTTTATGAGAAAAGTACAGTATATGTGTTTTTATGTCAGTAATGTGAGTTGGTTTTAAAATTGTATTATTGAAGTGTGTTTCAAATAAAAAATGTATATGTTGAAGAAGAATTGTGGACTCAGTACCTATTTGGTTAAAATGGTATTACTGAAGTGTGTTTCAAATAAAAAATGTATATGTTGAAGAAGAATTGTGGACTCAGTACCTATTTGGTTCATGGATGGACTGAGGTGGTCTAATTGAGGGAGAAGATGTGGAGAGTCACCTGGTTTCTCTAGTTATTGATTGTCCTTTTGGTTGCGTGGGCCGAATCCAGGTGTCTATAAAATTGGCCCTCTTGTCTCTCCTGGTTTAAGTTCTAGATGGACTGTCACCAGTTCTCGCTGTCTGCTCCACAGTCAAGAGGTTTTGAACAGAATGCCTGTATTAATGTGCCAGACTTACGGAAAATATGTTACGCCGTACAATCTGCCAAACCCTTTACATCAACCCTCTGCCAAGAGTTGTTCCCGTTACTCCTCTGCGGATCCAGCAAAGAGGAGACTGAGGGCAATCAGGGACCCTCAACTGGCCGGACCATCGAGCCCTGCAGCAGATGTGGCCCATGGTGCACCCATGTGTGATTTGTCACTGCCAGTGGAGGGTGCTCCCTTTACCCTGACAGTGACCTGAAAGCTTGCCCCACCATCCAGACTTTAGCCAATGTGGACCTCGGCGTCCCCAGGTGCAGCTTTGCTTGCTTCTCATACATGCTCTCAACTATCCTAGACTGATAAAAGTATGAGGTCAAACTGGTTTCTTGCAGCCAGCAAATACTCAAAGAGAACCCAGTAAAAATGTACTTTTGAGGCTGTGAGCCCGCATGTCATTGATGTGCTTAAAGTGGTCCCAATAATTAAGTGTGTGTCAAGCTGTGATCCTGCAGATTGCCAGCATGCTCAATATGGTTCCAGTAACTGACAATGGTGTCGTCCATTGGTTGGAGATTCCCTTCTCCCTCCGCTGAATAAAGTTGTCCTTAAAATGTGTTAGAACTGCCAACATGCCACCTGTAGTCCGCCAACTCCAACCGTCACCCGCAAAATATGTAGAGTGATCTGGGTATGAGTTAATGTTGGTAACTGTTTGAGTCCTATGTATGTGGTTATGGTTTTGCCAAGCTTTGTTGTTTGTTACTGTTGATTTATTTGATGTCCATTGATGTTGTCTTTGATTTGTTTATTATGAAAAAGGAGGAGTGTGGTGTTGCCCCTTTAAGAATGTGTGTCATGACTTTGTCATGACTGACTCTCAATAAAAGGAGCCTCAGCCGGCACGTGTGCCAGAACGGAAGCTGACTCCATGAATGGCACTTCTGCCTTGAGTCTCATTTATTGGGGATGCAGGCTGATGCCATGTGACCATGGTACTGCAGCCACCACTGATCTGGGTGGCCTGCACATTTAAATGTGCCAGGGGACCTCCTACACCTCCCTGTACATCCAAACAGATTGGGATAGTGCAACAGAAGTGCTTCGGCTGTGGCATGCATGTGCAGGAACCAGAAAGTGTTCTTTGCTTCCTGACTCCTGTTCATGCTGCATGGGAGCCAGTGGTATTTCGTGGAGGCATGGAGCAGAGTCCGGACCTGGGTGCATGCAGGTGAGATTACATTTTTTTATTAATTTTGTTTACGTAACTTATGTGTGAATGAGTGAGTGTAAGATGTATTAGTGCACAGGTGAATGAGAGTGCTGTGTATGAATGAGTGATTGAAAGTTTGCGTATTTATGTTTGTATTGGGCAGGGTGCTGATTTTGGCAGGTGGGTGTTGGTTCCCCAATGGCATTTTTACTGGGCATCTGTTATAGATTCCCTCTAAATAATGCTATTGGTAAAAAAAATATATATTAATTGCGTGGATACACCGGCATTTTGGGGCAGCCAGTTTAGCCACTTCTTACTTTGGCATGACATTTTTTTTTACTATGCATCTGTGTTAAAGCAAGCATGTTAAGGTTTATTACATGGCATGACTGGCATTTTGGGACAGCCAGACTAGCCATTTCGTACTGTGCCATGACATGTTTTATTAGACAGCTATGATAAAGCAAGCATGTTAAGTGATATTTTGCGGGTAGACTTCAGTTTTGGGGCATCCAAACTAGCTATTTGTTACTATGACATGGTATTTTATTATGGCCATCTATGATAAATTAAGCATGGCAAGTATACTATGCGGCTAGACTGGCCTACATTTTGAACATGTTTTCTTAATGTGACATGGCATTTCTAAATTCAAAGCCACCAGGAGTATGTTTTTAATGTGGGGCTACTACCATATATTGGCAGAGCCAGCGTGGACATGTTTTCTTATACAATCACTACTGGCATTATACTCAAAGCAAAAATGAGAATGTTCTTCCATGGAAACACTGGCCTATATTGGTGCAGCCAGCATGGATATGTATGCGCACAGCCATTGTGAACAGATTTTTATGCTGCCATATATTGTGGGCATCATGAAAATGTGTTGGAAAATGCTCATGTGCACTGTTGGTGACTTGCATCTATTGTAATTTTGGTTTGCAGTTACCCTACAAAACCAGTTGCAAATTGTCTGGGTTTTTACCAAATTCTTCACAGAAAGTGTGCTGTATAATGCAAAATTTAAACTCATTATTCAAAAATGTTCTTTGGTGGAAAACCACCCAGATCCACTTTGGTTGGTTAGGGCTCCCTCACTATTCCCAGTCCCTCTGGAATATTTTTGGGAAATATGTGCTCTCCTTGCATGGTTACAAATATGAGACCTAATAACTTCTGAAACAAAAATAATTGAAGTTAATAGTTAGGACATGTTTTTCATTTTCACGAGCTAATTGGTTGCAATTCCATACTCCTTTAACTCCACCTCTTTTGGGCTACATTGTCAGATTTACCATTGATCAAATTCCACCTTGCCCAGTTTAAAGGATGCAACTCCACTCAATTATAAATCTGCCTCTTACAAGATAGAGAATTAGATCTCATACTACTCCAATCCCACCAGTAATAACCTAACTTTTGAGACTCCACTCAACATTAACTCTGTCCCTTTCAGGGTGAAGGACACAGCTTCACACAGCTCTACTCCTCACTAAGCCTGGACAAACCTTTTAGGTAGAACCTCCACTCACCCACATTTCGGGGGATTTAACCAGGTCACACTTCAGCTGAACTTTTTAAGACGTTCAATTGAGTTCAACTTCATTTCCTATAAAGTGGAACAAGTGGTTGCTTTTCAGTCCTGGGTAACCTTCATAGAGGAAGGAGGTTCTGGCTGGAGGTAGGCTTAGAACATTTAGGAAAGGGTTAATAAACTGGAGTGGAGATAGAGTAGTTGAGTAGGAAGGGGGTGACATTTAGTGAATTACTTTAGACCGAGACAGTTTTAGATTAAGGGCAGGGCGTTTCTTATGCTTTATGGCGCATTCATTGATTTGAAATGGAGGAACGGTTCCATTTGGTGAGTCCAGGGAGAGGGAAATCCCTGAGAGTGAGAGCGCCTTGGGCTACTGTGAGAGACATGCACACAAGACTTTTGCTTTTGTGTGACACCTGTAGAAGTCTGGAGAAAATACAAATGATTGTTGGAAGCAGGAGGTGGGAACAGCTCTGTGGCTTTAAGTGACTGTAAGCAACACACGTCATGAATGAAACCTGTGTCCGGCTTGTGTTTCACACTGGAGGTAAGAAGCAGCAGTGGGTCCCTGAGAGCAGTTTGTGTGAGACTCATGTTACGGTTTTGTGGGTTATAATAACAGAGTAACAGGGAGTCAGGAAATACTATTCTTTGTCTGTCTGTTGAAGTGAGTGAACAAGACACATGCCATCAAGATACACCTGGCAAGAGGAGCATGCAGTGGCATAGGCAGGTTGTGGCATGAAGGGAAAGGCCCACCCTCATTGCCGTAAGGCCCAGCATGGCTTGTGGGCACAGCTCACCTGTGTTCAGACATAATCCTGACAGCGGATGTGGTATTTTTTTTAGTGTTTTGTAGCAATTGAACAACCAGCATTTACAGTTTCTATTACTGTGATTTCACAAAGAACGGCCAGCGTATAGCATGAGCGTATACCAGAAATTGGGGTAAAACTGGTGTTAACATTGTGGGATCCCACTGCAGACAGAATGTTACACTGAAGGCAATTGATGTTGCAATAATTGTATGAATGGGTGTTTATCTGCACTTTTACTCTCTATGCTTCTATAGAGTATTCTGAAACAAAACAAAAATAAAGGAATGAGGGAAAAACTGTCCCGGAAATGCTCAGTTAATACAAAACCTTTTCAGTTACTGGGAGAGCCTACAGGCGGAGCCAATAAGAACAACAAAGGCACGTTCGTACAGCGAGAGTCTGGAGGAGGAAATCATAAGTCAGAACTGTTGGACCAGCAAAGACTTTAGGCCTTTCTTCAACACTTGTAAACACGTGGCTTTGGAATGGAGGCAGGGAGCGTATTTCATGGAATAGGAGCTGCCACTTAGATCCTTCTGTCCTCTTTGCCTTAGTGTCTGAAGGTGGAGACTCTTGCCTGCCAGCTAAGAGGACACACATGGTGATGGCCACTGGTGGCACACCATTAGGGGGCACTCGAGCACCACCCCTACACATTTTCAGGACTCTTGCATCCGTAAATGTCACAAGAAACCTTAAACCATTTAGGGCCTCATTACGACCCAGGCGGTAAGGGGTTTACGGCAGCGTAAACAGCGCCGACCCTTACCGCCTGAGTACGAGGTCCCTTAGCGCCATGGAGGTTTTAACACCTGCTTTTAGCAGGTGTTAAAATCCATGGCGCTAAGGGACCATGGAGTTAATTACGCCACCGTAATTTACGGTGGCGTAATTAACGCCTTCCCCACTCCCATTATGCCCTGTGGGGCAAAAATGGGAATGGGGAAGGGTAAATGGGGATTGGGGACTTACCGCCCCGCCGACCTCGGAATGGGGCGGTAAGTCCGCCTACCACCATGGCGTAAACGTAGTTTACGCCATGGTGGTAAAGTCACGGCCCAGGCGGTAACTTACCGCCTGGGTCGTAATGAGGCCCTTAGAATGGTTGTACATACGTGCATAGACTGACCTCTCTAAATCCCTTCACAGCCTATTTCTATAGGGTAAGCCAGATGCATCTAACAACAGGCCATGATTACTGCACAGTTCTGTGAAAGTCTTTGGGGCGGTCTGAGGTGATGTCAAAATCTTCAATGTCCTGAATGGGCATCCGAAAATTCAGCCTATCCAGTACAATTAAGGCCTTGTCAACTCTCTCTCTACCTGCCTGTCTCAGGTAAGAGGCGTGTTCAGAGTGCTGACCTGCCCCAACTTGATTTCTGAGCAGGGACAGGGGGTGCAGGGTGTGGGAGGGGGAGTCTCCTTTTACCTGGCCTTGATGTGCTACTGCTGGCATCTGAGGGAGGCCTGTAAGAAGGGAGAGGATCACCATCATAGCCTGAGCCAAGGTATATGGTTGCTTACAGAAATGCGTCATGTCTGAATGTAAGTGTGGTGTGTGTGTGTGTGTGTGTGTGTGTACTTGTGTGTAATGTAAAGTGGTTTTAAATGGTCTTATATAGCGTCCTACCTCCAATAATGTTGGCCACACTGTGCATGGCTCTGTAAGAAAGGGGGTGGGGGGTAGGGTGCGTTAGTTGGATAGCGGGAACGGAGATGCAGAAATCTGTGGGGAAGATGGATGTAGGTCAGAAGTACCCGTTACCAGTGTGCCTATATGAAAATGTCCATGTGTGAGACAGGTTGTCTCAGTGAATATTGTGAAATGGATAGATAGGTAGTGATCTCTATAGAGGAGGTGATCTGCGGAGAAGACAGTGCCTATGCTTTCATTACAGGAAATGCCATCTGAAGTGTGTCTAGCTATGTGGGTGGTATATCCTTAACCATCTGTTTGAGGTGCAATGTGGCAAGGTTTGCTCCCAGTGACTTTGCAATAGTGTTGTCTTCTTTCTTGTGCCAGAAATCTCCAAGTTTAGTTATTAGTTAGCCATCTATGGCCAGAATGGCAGCAGTGTCACCAAATGTAGTCTCTAGGAGTAAGGTCTGTAGATTAATAGGAAACATAGTGCAACTGTGGGAATGATGGAGCTGATCAGAGAGATTGATTAAGTCAGGGTTGATGTTGACGAAGGGTGCAGAGACTTGTTATGATTAGGACAATTGATCGTGAAGCCTGAGGGATGCTTTCATGGATAACCGGGGACTGATAATTGGAGAGTCACGTTTCTGGGAATAAGAGTAAGTCAATCTGGTCTTAAGAGAGAAGGTACAAAATGTCCAAGGAGTGCTTGGAGACACAACTTGGGTTGATCAGGAGGCATCTTGTGCCTGTCATTTCAGGGTGGGTTTGTCTGGTTGGACGAGTGTCTTTGGTTTGTGCAAGGTTATTTTCGTTAGTTTCACAGGGCTCCTTGTTAAGACGTTCACATTCAAAAAGAAGCTGAGCAGGCTTTTCTTAGTGTGTGGCACATCTATCAGTTCCCACTGGGTGTTTGTGATAGATGGTGCAGGATCTCCAGTGATGAATGGAGTTGCACATGTTGACTTCTATAGGTATGGTTTTATGTTTGGTTGAACGGCTGTCAAAGTAGATGTTGACCAGGGGGGTTGGGTCATTCTTGTGTCAAGTTTCTCAGGCCACTGTTTGGCCATAGTAATGTGGTTCCACTGGTTGCTTCTGGAGTTATCTGGAGATGAAAGATGTCAGTGGTCTTTTCTGGTGAGGAATTCTATAGAGTCTCTTGATGGCTGATCGAAAGGGATAGTGAGGGCTGCTTCCAATTCTCTCCTTCATGCTTCCTTTCTGACTTTGCTATCCTTGCAGTTGCTAGACATCTTGTTGCCATGTGTGTGTCTGAGAGTATGTTTGAATGAGGGTGCATGAGAGTTAGCGAGTGAGTGACTGAATGAAAGAGAGAGTGTATGAGTGTGCTTGTATCTGTAGTATGCCTGAGACATTACTGGTTTTCCTTCCACTGTAGGAAATCGCACCCGCTTCCCTGCTTGGACATCAATCAGCAGAAAATGAGTTGACAGAGATGACAGTTTAGAAGTATCAAAACGAATCCCAAGTTATCACCTGTTTTTTCCACTGAGCAAATCATAGAACATTAAAAATGGCACCTATGCCATTCTAGACACATAATCTTCAAGCCATGACAAAATAGGCATAGATTCTTAACAGAAGCAACATTGTGAGATAAGTGCATAGATGAATTGACAGCTTTCAAAATAACTAATCAAAGCTACTTCTTAAAGGTACACATTGCAAATCCATATAAAATGTTTGCAACTTAACTAAGTGTTTGTACATTTTCTGATCATATATATTCTAGGGATCTCCTCATAATTCTGAGGATGCTACATGGAAGATATTTGCAGGGTAATTCATAGAATTTCGCAGAAAAGTGTCGCAAGCGGCTGGCGCAGAGTGTCCGCGTGCGATTGACTGCGCCAGGCACGTGCGATAAAACCGATTTCCGCGCACAGCGTATTCATGGATTTCATGCTCCCAAACCAGCCGTGGCGCAGAGTATCGCAGCGACCCTGCAGCAGCGCCAGTAACGCCCCCAAGAACGCCCTCGCGCAAGGAAAAGCCAGCAAAATCGCTAAATCATCGCAAAGGGCTGCGCTAACTCTGGACCAGTTTACAGGGCAGCCAAACAAGGAACGCAAAGCGGGTAACGTGCATATCAGGGGTACACGTGAAGTCATACACGCGATTAGCCAGGGTACGTGTATTACAGGGGTACGCGGGAAGTTTAACACGCGATTGGCCAGGGTACGTGCATTACAGGGGTACGCGGGAAGTTTAACACGCGATTAGCCAGGGTAAGTGTATTACAGGGGTACACGTGAAGTCATACACGCGATTAGCCAGGGTACGTGTATTACATGGGTACGCGGGAAGTTTAACACGCGATTGGCCAGGGTACGTGTATTACAGGGGTACGCGGGAAGTTCAACACGCAATTAGCCAGGGTACGTGTATTACAGGGGTACGCGGGAAGTTTAACACACGATTGGCCAGGGTAAGTGTATTACAGGGGTACACGTGAAGTCATACACGCGATTAGCCAGGGTACGTGTATTACATGGGTACGCGGGAAGTTTAACACGCGATTGGCCAGGGTACGTGTATTACAGGGGTACGCGGGAAGTTTAACACGCGATTAGCCAGGGTAAGTGTATTACAGGGGTACGCGGGAAGTTCAACACGCAATTAGCCAGGGTACGTGTATTACAGGGGTACGCGGGAAGTTTAACACGCGATTGGCCAGGGTACATGTATTACAGGGGTACGCGGGAAGTTATACACGCGATTAGCCAGGGTACGTGTATTACAGGGGTACGCGGGAAGTTTAACACGCGATTGGCCAGGGTACGTGTATTACAGGGGTACGCGGGAAGTTCAACACGCAATTAGCCAGGGTACGTGTATTACAGGGGTACGCGGGAAGTTTAACACGCGATTGGCCAGGGTAAGTGTATTACAGGGGTACACGTGAAGTCATACACGCGATTAGCCAGGGTACGTGTATTACATGGGTACGCGGGAAGTTTAACACGCGATTGGCCAGGGTACGTGTATTACAGGGGTACGCGGGAAGTTTAACACGCGATTAGCCAGGGTAAGTGTATTACAGGGGTACGCGGGAAGTTCAACACGCAATTAGCCAGGGTACGTGTATTACAGGGGTACGCGGGAAGTTTAACACGCGATTGGCCAGGGTACGTGTATTACAGGGGTACGCGGGAAGTTCAACACGCGATTGGCCAGGGTACGTGTATTACAGGGGTACGCGGGAAGTTATACACGCGATTAGCCAGGGTACGTGTATTACAGGGGTACGCGGGAAGTTTAACACGCGATTAGCCAGGGTAAGTGTATTACAGGGGTACACGTGAAGTCATACACGCGATTAGCCAGGGTACGTGTATTACATGGGTACGCGGGAAGTTTAACACGCGATTGGCCAGGGTACGTGTATTACAGGGGTACGCGGGAAGTTTAACACGCGATTAGCCAGGGTAAGTGTATTACAGGGGTACGCGGGAAGTTCAACACGCAATTAGCCAGGGTACGTGTATTACAGGGGTACGCGGGAAGTTTAACACGCGATTAGCCAGGGTAAGTGTATTACAGGGGTACGCGGGAAGTTCAACACGCAATTAGCCAGGGTACGTGTATTACAGGGGTACGCGGGAAGTTTAACACGCGATTGGCCAGGGTACGTGTATTACAGGGGTACGCGGGAAGTTTAACACGCGATTGGCCAGGGTACGTGTATTACAGGGGTACGCGGGAAGTTATACACGCGATTAGCCAGGGTACGTGTATTACAGGGGTACGCGGGAAGTTTAACACGCGATTGGCCAGGGTACGTGTATTACAGGGGTACGCGGGAAGTTATACACGCGATTAGCCAGGGTACGTGTATTACAGTGGTACGCGGGAAGTTTAACACGCGATTAGGCTGGGTGGGTCCTCACAGGTGTTCCCTGTACACCCTCCACGGCCCCTGCAGGCAGCCTACAAAACAGGGGACTACCCTGCACACCTGCTCATGTCCCCCTGCACCCCCACCCCCCCAGCAGTGCAGGGGCAGCCTCCACCAGGCCCCCACTCATGTCTCCCACCACCCCCACCCTCCCGCCACCAGGGGCAGCCTCCACCAGGCCCCCACCCATGTCTCCCACCACCCCCCGCCACCAGGGGCACTCTCCACCAAGCCCCCACCCATGTCTCCCACCACCCCCACCAGTGCATGGGCACCCTCCACCAGGCCCCCACCCATGTCTCCCAACACCCCCACCCACCAGCACTGTGGGGCACGTGGCCAGCAGGCAGTCAGGCAGCAGCAGATGGCAGGTGGGAGCGTGCTCAGGGCTCTGGGGGGGCAGTAATTTCGCCTCCTGGCCAGGAGCGTGGTCTCTCGTGTGTGAACGCGTGGACAGCCTGATAGGTAGTGAAATCCCACACGTCAGCAAAGGCCCTTAGCGCGTAAACCCGTCAACAGCATATGCGCGCCTATAGTCACCTGCACGTGCAGGAAATTGTTGCGTGACACGTCCCAGTGTCAAAGCGTGTGATTGGTGAAAATGGATGTACACGTAGAAGTGACAAAGCGTGTGATTGGTGAAAATGGATCTACACGCAGGAGTGACAAAGCGTGTGATTGGTGAACGTACACGCCGCGTAAGTGACGCTGTACGTGTGGGCCTGTATATAAGGTACATGTAGAACACCATTTCCTTGTACGTGCTTTTCGTGGAGAGCGAGTGGGTGAAATCTGTACTTCTTGTCGTTTCACACGCGATTTACTTCACGGCGTTTCCAGTTCGTATTCCCTGTTACCTCTGACAGCTTTTTCTCTTTTTTCTCTATTACTGGTTTACCTGGGCCTGTTCCCTCAAACAGTGTCCCCTTCTACTGTTGTCCTGTCTTCTCAGACAGCGTACACATCTTCTTTTGGCGGGGGTTTAGCCAGCCAAACGCGCTCATTCTTCACGCTCTTTTACCTGGCAGACGGTGAGTCACGCACGTATCCAACTTCTGTGCTTGCCCCGTGTGTTGCCTACCCCTTCAGAGGTCATTCTAGGCTGCGTGTGACACGCATACGTTCATTCTTGTGTTACTGGGTGCCACAGCGTAGTGCAGGTTTTTCTTTCTGCACACGTGGTCTAGGAGGGGTTGCGTGCACGTCATCTCCCTTTTTTGGGCCTCCTGTGCGTTGCGTGACCCGTCATCTTTCCCCAGGGGTTACAATCAGCCGTGCTAGAGCACTAGGGTACAATTACCATCTGGTACCCAACCCCTTTGACCCCCAATTGCCCAGGACAATTGTCTACAGCCACTCCCATACGCACATTAATATCAGTGCCATGGCTGGGAGGCGAGGATTCCGTAAGGGTGGCAAAGGTGGAAGAGCCACAAGTGGTGGCCGTGGTGGATCCGGTAGGGGACGTGGTCGTAACTTGCAGGGTGAGCCTGTCCCCCCATGTGTGGAGGACCAGTCAAGAGCACCCATCATCCCCCCCTCCCCCCCTCCCCCCCTCCCGTTGAGGCTGAAGTGGCTGACACCATCCATGCTCAGCCCTTGTTGGACCAGCCCATTGTGGCACCAGACCTGGCTGACTCCATGGCTGACTTCCAGGTCAGCAGGGCTACGACACGTGCGCTGGTGCACGTTGATGCCATCATGCCACGTGGATCTGGGGCAGCAAGGTCATCTGCTGCACCAAGGAGGCAGGGCGGAGTGGCTGCAGGGGCAGCTGCGGCTCCATCCACCCCAGCCCTCACACACCCAGCCAGGACAGTGTCGGTCCTAGTCCATGCTGCTGACATTCCCCCTGACACCATCACACTAGAGCCAATGCCTGCACCAACTCCCATGCTGAGTGTGCAATCCCACACTCCTGATACAGAGTCCACCAGGGCTCCTGCCCCTAGTGTCCAGAGCGGCGCAGGACACTCAGGATCACCACCACCTTCCAAGCGGAAGAGGAAGAGTGCTCGTCCGGCACAGGCTGATGCCCCAGACACGGCTACACAGTCCGGCCCGTCCAGGAAGCCCAGCTTCACGGATGACGAACTGAATGCACTTGTCGAGTATGTGTCCGGACATGACAACGAGATGGTCATTGTTGCAGGATCCAAGACCACACCTGCACAACGCCAGGCACACTGGCAGACCGTTGCGGACATCGTAAGTGCCCTTGGAATCGTGAGGCGCACAGCCAATGATTGCTATAAGCGCTGGAATGACCTAAAGCGCAGGGCAAAGAGTAAGCTGGCCTCAAGTCATGCCGCAACTCTAGTGACTGGAGGTGGGTCTCCAGTAGTATACATGGAACTCACTCCACATGAGTCAGTCGCTGGGACCTACGTCACGGAGGAACAGATCCAAGGCGTGGGAGATCTGGCTGATTACGAGGCATTGTCCGGTGAGTGCACATGCATGTGTGTGTCATACATGTGCATGGTGTGTGTGTGAGGGCTTCTGTTTGGGTGGCAGGAGAGAGTGTGTGCGCCTCAGTCGTATGGGTCAGCCATGTGCTTCATGCAATACTTCCTGCGCAGCTGCATTTGGCCATAGCAGTATCCCTTCTGCCAACAGTAGACATCTAGCACAACTGCACGCCAGTTGCCCTTGAAGTGTCACCTTGACACAACAGATTTGCTTATTTTTCACTGTTCATTCAGTCAGTTTGTTTGCATTCCACCACTTTCACTAGGCATGTCGCTGTCCACTAGTCACATGTCTGACATGGGTATGGTAAAGGGGAGTGACTTTGTTACCTGGATATCATTTGTACACACATGTCCCTGTGCAATTTGACCATTACAGACTGGCAGCTCCAGGTGAAAAATCTGACCTGTTAGAATCAGAAAAGCTATTACATGCGGGAACTGGACTGAATGAATAGGTGCTGCCCTCCTCTCCATCTTCACTCAATAGCAATGGTACATGCCATCTGTGTGATGGCATGTGTGTTTCACCTGCCAATCACAGGCCAATGTGTGATGCCACTGCCAGGCAGCATGCAGAAAATGTGTTCATCTTCCATCTTGGTGTCATCAGTGTGTGCCGTTTGCCTGCACTTCATACGCAGTGTGGGTGCATGCATGGGAGGGTTTTAGTCATGTGGGACATGTCAATCAAGTACTGGTTCTCTTGCTTCTCAGCCCTCAATGTGTGCCATGGTGCTAATGCCTGTTTCCATTACTTTGTTTTCATGTCTTTGCAGGGGAAGACGCACCTGATACTGCTGGGGTTGTGGAGATGGTGCAGACCCAGGAGGTGTCCCAGGGCCGACCAACCACCAGTGAGGGACGTGGTGTGGTGGTGGGGGAGAACCCACAAGTGCTGCAGGTCGTGCTCTCAAGGGGTGTCTCTGGCTGCACCTCCCCCGAGCTGTACTCAGGTGTTGATTCGGATGAGACCTACGTGCCGTCGCAGGTGAGTGTTCCAGGGAGGGATTCTGTTCTGTCTCACCCACCTGCACCAGGGTCAGTACCCTCCATGGGAATGTCAGTGTTGGCAGCTACGCCTTCGGTGGTTACGGATGCAGGGTCACACTCCGCGACATCTGATCCTGTTCCTGGGCCAGCAGATCAGAGGGGGAATGCAGTCCTGCAGCCTCAGGCAGTGCCGGCACAGCAAGGCGCAGTTCGCCTTGCCCCAGACAGGTGTGGTGCCCGCCGACGTGGTGGCCGTACGCCACCTGGCAATACCGCATGGGAGCAATCCATTTACGGTATGGCTACCCAACAGGCTGCATCATCCGAGATGATGGCTCAGGCCATGGATAGGGTGGCCACTTCCATTGTCCCCCCAGAAAGGCTGATGGAGCGACTAGAGCAGGCAACTGACTCCATCTGCCAGTCACACAGGGAGGACATGTTGGGGTCCAACAGGGACAGGCGGGCGGCACTGGCGACTCTGCAGGAGGCCATCTCCATTGAGTCCCAGGGCCACAGGGAAGCCCTGAGGCAGGAGCTCCTACACCTCAGGACGACTCTTGTTGAGCTTGAGGCTTCAACACACCAAAGGACAGAACAGCAGCTGGAGCGTCTCACCCGTACGCTCTCAGCTGAGATGCAGGCAACGAGGGCGGAGGTCCGGGCATCCCGTGAGTTGTTGCATGGGGACCTCCGCACACTCATCCTCCAGAACCAGACCTACCACACCCGCATGCTTGCAGCCATGGAGGAGCAGACTAGGGCCTTGCGTGGGCTGCCTCCCATAGTGCAACCACCTCCGGATGCAGCTGCACAGGGTGATAATAGCGACAGCAGTGACACTCCCACAATAGGGTAGCCGTGTGGGCCATGAGCCCATGGAGGTGTTTTATTTTCCCAGGATCCACGCAGGTGGGTTCTGGTGTGCATCCTGTCCTCGGACCTCCTGGGTGGCCTCCCCAACCCCCCCGGGCCCATCAATGGCCATTTTTGATTGTTTCTTATTTTTATTTTGATTTTGATTTCTTTTATTCCCAATTTTTTTGGGAGGATCTGTTGGCTCCGATCTGTTGGCTCCGATCTGTTGGCTCCGATCTCTGTTGGCTCCGATCTGTTGGCTCCGATCTGTTGGCTCCGATCTGTTGGCTCCGATCTGTTGGCTCCGATCTGTTGGCTTCCGTGGTTCCTGTGGGCATACGCTGCATTGTGGCTGGGCACATGCAGGCTTGTAATGTATTTGGTTCAGATGCTTGGGTTTGAGTCACACACACCCCTCCTGCTTCCCGTTTCCATGGGCTTGCAAAGGGTGTGCCCAAGTGACAGTGAATTACACAGTGACGTTGGACTCCCATGAGCTGTGTGGCCAGTCTGTAGTCAATACTGTGTATACATTCCTAGTGCATATTGCTGTTGTGTTGTACACTGCATGTTGCATTGATGTGTAACTCTTCTTCTGTGTCTACCTCCCAATTTGCAGGTCCCTTCCTCAAGTCCACACAAGGACCTCTAGTCTGGCGATGGGGACCATGTTGGCAGCAGTGCACCTACAACTCTACATGGCGCCAACACTGCACAGTTGGTAGTGGTGGGAGTGCAGGCATTTCCAGGTGGTGAGACTACTAATATGTTACATTTTTGATGTCATGTTAATGGTACTACGTGCTCAAGTATGTTGTTGGTCCGGCATTGCTGTGAGCATTTCAGGTGTTGCAGGTTTCTAATAGTGCCACTGTACATAGTGAGAGTGATGTCATGTTGTGGGGATTACTTTGTTTACCTGCAATTAGCATGACATGGCACGGTGTGTCGTGTGGCAGTGCTGGGGTTGGGTTGGCTGACATGGCACTGTCCTCTTGTTGCATTTTGCAAGTGGGTATTCATTTTAGCTGCTTCAATGTGTAACTTCACAAAACTGCATTGGTGGTGTCTGTGTGGGTAGGGATGCACACATTGTGACACTTCCAGGTGAACAATCTCAGGCTGACATGGAATTCCCGGTTCATTCTCCACACATTCAGGATCAGTGTCAGGTTGAGTCATCATTGATTGTCAGATGGAATGTGCCAGGGCAGTGTGCACTCCACAGGGGTGTGATTTCTATGTGAAGTAATTAGCCACTAGCTGTGTACGGGCTGCCTCCCCCCGTGCCCTTTCCCCTCCCATGCGCAGCGGCTGTGCATGTGGTTGGGGATGTGGGGCCACCACCATGTCCACGGCCAGGCCCCGGCGTGTTGCAACGTTGTGCAGGACACATGCTGCCACTATGATCCTGCACACTACTGGGGGAGCGTATAACAGCTGCCCGCCAGAACGGTCAAGGGAGCGAAAGCGTGACTTCAGCACTCCGAATGTGCGCTCCACTATGCCCCTGGTTGTAATGTGGGCTGTGTTAAATCTTACCTGGGGTGGCGTGGTGGGGTTCCGAATTGGCGTCATCATGTGGGGGCTGAGAGGGTAGGCACTGTCCCCTGTGGAGGTGGGGATTGGTATCATTGGTGAGGTTGTGACCTTGCTCAGTATCCAACATGCATGCATGTGCAGTGGCATACATACTCACCAAGCAGCCATGTATCGCCATGCCGCCCAGCTTCTAGGTCCCGGCTTAGGGTGGACATTCGGTAAATGAAGCTGTCGTGGGTGGAGCCGGGATAGTTGGCATATACTGAGGTGATGATTCCCTTGGCATTACATGCTACCTGCACGTTGATGGAATGCCAGTGCTTGCGGTTCCTATAGATGTGCTCAGATGCCCTGGGGGGACGTAGAGCCACATGGGTGCAGTCGATGGCACCTAGCACTTTGGGGAATCGTGCCACTGCGTAAAAATCCAGGGCGGCAGCATGCCTTTCTGCAGGTGTTCTGGGCAGGTATATGTGCCTGCGGACTGATGGGCGTGCAGTCATGATGTTCAAGACCTGGTGTAGGCAGCGTGACTGGGTGGCCTGTGACACCCCACCCACTATGGCACTTGTCCGCTGAAATGATCCAGTGGCTAAGAAGTGCAGTACATTGAGGACCTTCTCCAGGGGGCTGAGTGCTTGGGAGCACAGGGTGGGTGATGTGAGGTCATCCTCCCACTCAGTCACCAGGTCCAGTATGATGTGTGGTGGAAACCTGTACCTCCCATACACCTGGTCATCAGGCATCCCGAAAAGGCTGGTTCTGGGTGTGAATATTCTGGCCCTGACTATCCTCCTCCTCCTCCTTTGGTAGCCCACTGCCACTGCTGCTAGGAACGGTATGTTCATCCTGGCGTCTGAGCTTGTTATTGTTAAAGTCCGCAATTTATGCTTAGCGCGTGTTCTAGGCGAGCGTGTGACCCGCGCAGCCCTGGAATCCTGTTCCCAGTCCAATAGCGTGTGGAAATTCACACGCACCACGGGATACAGCGTGTGACCCGCGCAGCCCTGGAATCCTGTTCCCAGTCCAATAGCGTGTGGAAATTCACACGCACCACGGGATACAGCGTGTGACCCGCGCAGCCCTGGAATCCTGTTCCCAGTCCAATAGCGTGTGGAAATTCACACGCACCACGGGATACAGCGTGTGACCCGCACAGCCCTGGAATCCTGTTCCCAGTCCAATAGCGTGTGGAAATTCACATGCACCACGGGATACAGCGTGTGACCCGCGCAGCCCTGGAATCCTGTTCCCAGTCCAATAGCGTGTGGAAATTCACACGCACCACGGGATACAGGTTCGCTGACGTACTTGCGTGTGTAAGTGGCCGCGCACCCATTAAATACACGTACATAGGCCAATCGCGTGTACGCGCACTTTTGTCCAATTACACGCGATGACACTCTGACGTGCAGTATCTCCACGTGTGCCCCGTCATCACGTCCTGAGTGGGGAACACCCGTGCGGGTCACGTCACAGACGCGCTTACGCGCTGAGGGACTCTGGTCCAATAGAATCGCGTATGCGTGCTGACGCGCTTACGCGCTAAGGGCCTTTCCTCGGATTTCACGCTGACGTGCAGGATTTTCACGTGCCAAATCACTCCGTATCAAGCTGGCCACGCGAAAACACACGGAAGCCCACGCTCCTGCCCAGAAGGCCGAGTTACTGCCCCCCAGTGCCCCGAGCAGCCTCCCACGTGCCATCTGCTGCTGCCTGCCTGCCTGCTGCCACCGTGCCCTGCCATTTGGTGCCTGCACATCAGCCATCTGCAGGGGTCCAGTTGCTGTGTCCACCCCTGCTGGAACTGAAGACTCCCGACTGGTATTACATCGCTCCACAGCCCAGCCCCAGGACCCAGTTGCCCACCCACACCTGCCTCTGGGGTTGCCATGTCGGGCACTTCCACATCTGGCACCAGTGGCAACCCCAGGCCAGAGGGGCAGAGGGGCACCAGCTTCACTGTCACCGAAGTTGGTGTCCTGGTGGAGCATGTCCTGGGGCAGTATGATGCCCTCTTTGGATCGTCCCGCGCCAGGAAGGACGGCAGAGGATCTGGGCCGACTGTGTGGTTGCCATCAACGCGGAGGGGGTGGCAACCCGCGACGTCCTGAAGATCAAGAAGCGCTGGGAGGACTTGAGGTCCAGGACCCTTGTGAAGGCCCGGCGCCTCGTGGAGGGGGGCCGGGGCCGCATGAGTACCATCCAGATGAGGGTCCTGGAACGCGTACGCCCAGCGCTCCACGCCCAGATCCTTGAGAGGGAGGCCCGTCTGGAGTTGAGCGGTAAGTGTCCATGCATTACTGTGTGAGACAGGGCATGTTGCGGTATGCTGGTTCTATGATACTTGCCTGTATGTGTGCCATAGCCCATGTATGCATGTATGTGTGCAGGGACATCATGGTAATGCATGTGCGACCAGTGATGTGTGATGCACATGGTTGTTGCATGTGTTGATATGCCGCATGGGGAGCCCTAATCAGATTATGAACATGAGAGCATGCCAGTCTCTGTACCTGAACATGGGTGGGGGTGAGGGATGGGTGCTGATGCCAGGTACATATATGGTAGCCATGTCTGTGTGCCTGACTTGCGTGTCTGTGACTTGTGCATGCCATGGATGCATGACACATGTGTGTGACAATGCAGAGATTCAGTAAAGCAGCAAAATTACCCTTGTATCCGCTGTGTTTGGTGTGTTTGGGGCCAGATGGATGTGACTGAGGTGATGTGTGTGCATGTGATGGGCATGAGGCATGATGCATGTGAGTTACATATCATTGAATGTTTCAAGAGTCCATTGGACATGCATGGAAATGTCCATGGCATGCACCATGCCTGTTACTGTGTGTGTTTTGCCTGGACTGGCCCATGTGTTGTGGAGGGACATGATGGAAGTGTACTTTGACAGTGGTGCTCATCTGCTATTGCTTCCTGTCTAGGGGACCATTGTACAGTGCCCTGATGCTTGTGTTCTTTGTCTCCCTCTACGCAGCGGCTAGTGAAGAAGAGGGCGGAGACGGCGCTGTGGAGCAAGGCGGCGGGGATGCCCCCACGGCTGCAGCGGAAGGGGTGGGTGAGCCCCCACAGGGGCCTGCTACGGTGGGAGACGGTGAGGAGCCATCCAGGTTGGTGGTTTGCACAGAGGAGGAGGAGGCCGCCACTGGGGCACACATGGGGCCTGGTGGGGGCATCCCTGCTGGTGCAAGTGGTGCAGTCCAGGGCCAGGGGCAGGAGGCAGCACAGGTCACCGTGGAGGGGCCTGTGCATGTCGCTGTCCCTGACCCTGTGAGTGCACCACCATGCACCAGCAGGGATGCCCCGTCCCAGGCCTGTCCGCAGGTAGAGGGGATGTCCATGTCACCTGACTCCCCTCCACCTGCGGACGTGGGAACCCCTGGCCGTGCGGAGAAGGTCCTGATTGGGGTCGCGTTGCGCACGGCTGCGATTCGTGATGCCGTGCGTGCTTCCCGGGAGGAGCACGCACGTCATCACGAAGTGCACCGTGCCGACGTGGCCCAATTGGGATTGGCCATGTTCGGGGGTTTCCTGCATGTGTTGGCCAATGTGGCGGCCCTCTCCTCCTCTGTGCAGGCTATCCACCAGTCGTTCTCCTTGCCGTCTTCCAGCCCAGATGCCACCAGGGCCCCCTGTGGACCTGCCCCGACCAATGCAGCCAGCTCGGTGGGGATCCCATCCCTGCCACAGTCGGGAGTCAGAGATCCAGCAGGGGTGGACACCAGAGCAACTGGACCCCAGCAGATGGAGGATGTGACGGCATCATCGGGCAGGGCACGTGCACGACGGCGTCAGTGGTTTCCATCAGCCTGGATGCCGTCGTGCTGGCACAGGCAGTTGCGTCGGAGGCAGCAGCAGGCTCAACGTGGGAGGCATCATGGCTCGGGGCCATCAACATCAGGGGTGCAGGCATCGGCCGGAGGGCAGGAGAACCCTGGAATGGGAGTGGCTTCCGTGTGGGAGAGGTTGTGCCAGCGGATAGGTGCGGAGCGGCAGCGGGCAGAGGAGGAACGGCTCACGATGGTCAGGGCGGAGGACTCCATGCGGAGGGCGCTGAGGCGGGCTGAGTGCCTCGAGGGTCTTCGCAGGGAGTTTGAGCTTGACACTGCGTTATCCCTGCGGGACCTCGGGGCCAGGGAACATGCCCGCCTCCAAGCCATTGACCAGGAGTTCGAGGATGCCCTGGCCCATGACGACAACCAGTGAGCCGTCCTAATAGCCCGCTGCCTTTGTATATAGTTGTATAGTTAGGGTTAGGTTTCCTTTGTTTTTTTGAATTTTTTTTGGGTTGCGATTGGACAATGCACCACTTTTTTGTATATAGTTCCCTTTTTAGTTAGTAGTCAGTTAGGTTTCATTTGGTAGGGCTCATGGACCCAGGATTATCTTCTTGATTGGCTTATTTTAATTTTTCATAATTTTTTCTTGGACATTCATCTTGTTTTGTTTGATTTGCTTTGTGTTTTTTCTTATTTGCTGTTCAATACATATTATTTTTTTAATCTTCAATGTGTCGTATCATCTCATTGCTTTCAGGCATGTCATGTTGGGTGTTTTGTCATTCACTTGCAGCCATTGTGTGTGACAGACATGTGTTAAATTGCATTATTTACATTGGGGGTGTAACATGTAATTGGCTTTGATATGTGGGTGGGTGTGATAGTTGGTTGGGCCTTTTGGCAGGGGAGGATGGGCATTACGGACATGATTGGGGAATGTTGGGACCCAGGTGCAGGGGGGCATGGATTGGACATGGGTGGGGGCCTGCTGGCAGGTGCCCCACAGTGCTGGGGGGTGGGGGTGGTGAGAGACATGAGTTGGACATGGGTGGGGGCCTGCTGGCAGGTGCCCCACAGTGCTGGGGGGTGGGGGGGTGGGAGACATGGGTGGGGGCCTGCTAGCAGGTGCCCCACAGTGCTGGGGGGTGGGGGGGGTGGGAGACATGGGTGGGGGCCTGCTAGCAGGTGCCCCACAGTGCTGGGGGGTGGGGGGGTGGGGAACATGGGTGGGGGCCTGCTGGCAGGTGCCCCTGCACTGCTGGGGGGTGGGGGTGGTGGGAGACATGGGTGGGGCCTGGTGGAGGGTGCCCCTGCACTGCTGGGGGGTGGGAGGGTGGCAGACATGGGTGGGGGCCTGGTGGAGGGTGCCCCTGCACTGCTGTGGGGTGGGAGACATGGGTGGGGGCCTGGTGGAGGGTGCCCCTGCACTGCTGGGGGGTGGGGGGGTGGGGAACATGAGTTGGACATGGGTGGGGGCCTGCTGGCAGGTGCCCCACAGTGCTGGGGGGTGGGGGGGTGGGAGACATGGGTGGGGGCCTGCTAGCAGGTGCCCCACAGTGCTGGGGGGTGGGGGGGTGGGGAACATGGGTGGGGGCCTGCTGGCAGGTGCCCCTGCACTGCTGGGGGGTGGGGGTGGTGGGAGACATGGGTGGGGCCTGGTGGAGGGTGCCCCTGCACTGCTGGGGGGTGGGAGGGTGGCAGACATGGGTGGGGGCCTGGTGGAGGGTGCCCCTGCACTGCTGTGGGGTGGGAGACATGGGTGGGGGCCTGGTGGAGGGTGCCCCTGCACTGCTGGGGGGTGGGGGGGTGGGGAACATGAGTTGGACATGGGTGGGGGCCTGCTGGCAGGTGCCCCACAGTGCTGAGGGGTGAGGGGGGGTGGGAGACATGGGTGGGAGCCTGGTGGAGGGTGCCCCTGCACTGCTGGGGGGTTGGGGGTGGGAGACATGGATGGGGGCCTGGGGGAGGGTGCCCCTGCACTGCTGGGGGGTGGGGGGGTGGGAAACATGGGTGGGGGCCTGCTGGCAGGTGCCCCACAGTGCTGGGGGGTGGGGGTGGTGGGAGACATGAGTGGGGCCCTGGTGGAGGGTGACCCTGGTGGCTGGGGTTTGGGGGTGGTGGGAGACATGAGTTGGACATGGGTGGGGGCCTGCTGGCAGGTGCCCCACAGTGCTGGGGGGTGGGGGTGGTGGGAGACATGAGTGGGGCCCTGGTGGAGGGTGACCCTGGTGGCTGGGGTTTGGGGGTGGTGGGAGACATGAGTTGGACATGGGTGGGGGCCTGCTGGCAGGTGCCCCACAGTGCTGGGGGGTGGGGGTGGTGGGAGACATGAGTGGGGCCCTGGTGGAGGGTGACCCTGGTGGCTGGGGTTTGGGGATGGTGGGAGACATGAGTTGGACATGGGTGGGGGCCTGCTGGCAGGTGCCCCACAGTGCTGGGGGGTGGGGGTGGTGGGAGACATGAGTGGGGCCCTGGTGGAGGGTGACCCTGGTGGCTGGGGTTTGGGGGTGGTGGGAGACATGAGTTGGACATGGGTGGGGGCCTGCTGGCAGGTGCCCCACAGTGCTGGGGGGTGGGGGTGGTGGGAGACATGAGTGGGGCCCTGGTGGAGGGTGACCCTGGTGGCTGGGGTTTGGGGGTGGTGGGAGACATGAGTTGGACATGGGTGGGGGCCTGCTGGCAGGTGCCCCACAGTGCTGGGGGGTGGGGGTGGTGGGAGACATGAGTGGGGCCCTGGTGGAGGGTGACCCTGGTGGCTGGGGTTTGGGGGTGGTGGGAGACATGAGTTGGACATGGGTGGGGGCCTGCTGGCAGGTGCCCCACAGTGCTGGGGGGTGGGGGTGCAAGGGGACATGTGTTGGTGTTCATTAGTTCAAGGAGACATGTGCCTTTGCTGGGGGGCATGCCCATGTTGGGTGGGCTGCCTGCGGGACATGACCAGGGATGCAGGGTAGTCCCCTGTGGTGTGGGCTGCCTGCAGGGGCCGTGGAGGGTGTACAGGGTACACCTGGGAGGAGCCACACTGTCAAATCACATGTGGAACTTCCCGCGCACCCCTGAAATACACGCGCCCAGGCTATTCGCGTGTGGAACTTCCCGCGCACCCCTCAAATTCACGCGCCCAGGCTATTCGCGTGTGGAACTTCCCGCGAACCCCTGAAATACACGCGCCCAGGCTATTCGCGCGTGGAACTTCCCGCGAACCCCTGAAATACACGCGCCCAGGCTATTCGCGTGTGGAACTTCCCGCGCACCCCTCAAATTCACGCGCCCAGGCTGTTCGCGTGTGGAACTTCCCGCGCACCCCTGAAATACACGCGCCCAGGCTATTCGCGTGTGGAACTTCCCGCGAACCCCTGTAATACACGTAGCCCGCTCCCCCAGGCCCGATCGCGTGAGGAACTTCCCGCGCACCCCTCAAATTCACGCGCCCAGGCTATTCGCGTGTGGAACTTCCCGCGCACCCCTGAAATACACGCGCCCAGGCTATTCGCGTGTGGAACTTCCCGCGAACCCCTGAAATACACGCGCCCAGGCTATTCGCGTGTGGAACTTCCAGCGAACCCCTGAAATACACGCGCCCAGGCTATTCGCGTGTGGAACTTCCCGCGCACCCCTGAAATACACGCGCCCAGGCTATTCGCGTGTGGAACTTCCCGCGAACCCCTGAAATACACGCGGCCAGGCTATTCGCGTGTGGAACTTCCCGCGCACCCCTCAAATTCACGCGCCCAGGCTGTTCGCGTGTGGAACTTCCCGCGCACCCCTGAAATACACGCGCCCAGGCTATTCGCGTGTGGAACTTCCCGCGAACCCCTGTAATACACGTAGCCCGCTCCCCCAGGCCCGATCGCGTGAGGAACTTCCCGCGCACCCCTCAAATTCACGCGCCCAGGCTATTCGCGTGTGGAACTTCCCGCGCACCCCTGAAATACACGCGCCCAGGCTATTCGCGTGTGGAACTTCCCGCGAACCCCTGAAATACACGCGCCCAGGCTATTCGCGTGTGGAACTTCCCGCGAACCCCTGAAATACACGCGCCCAGGCTATTCGCGTGTGGAACTTCCCGCGCACCCCTCAAATTCACGCGCCCAGGCTGTTCGCGTGTGGAACTTCCCGCGCACCCCTGAAATACACGCGCCCAGGCTATTCGCGTGTGGAACTTCCCGCGAACCCCTGTAATACACGTAGCCCGCTCCCCCAGGCCCGATCGCGTGAGGAACTTCCCGCGCACCCCTCAAATTCACGCGCCCAGGCTATTCGCGTGTGAAACTTCACGCGAACCCCTGAAATATACGTAGCACGCTCCCCCAGGCCCGATCGCGTGTGGAACTTCACGCGAACCCCTGTAATACACGAAGCCCGCTCCCCCAGGCCCGATCGCGTGAGGAACTTCACGCGAACCCCTGTAATACACGTAGCCCGCTCCCCCAGGCCCGATCGCGTGAGGAACTTCACGCGAACCCCTGTTATACACGTAGCCCGCTCCCCCAGGCCCGATCGCGTGAGGAACTTCACGCGAACCCCTGTAATACACGAAGCCCGCTCCCCCAGGCCCGATCGCGTGTGGAACTTCACGCGAACCCCTGTAATACACGTAGCCCGCTCCCCCAGGCCCGATCGCGTGAATAACTTCACGCGAACCCCTGTGATGCACGTACCCTGCAAATCGCGTGTGACACTTCCCGCGCACCCCGGTATACATGCACACGTATTTTTTGTCAGCGGGTGTCCGTGTTTGTGGGTACCCCTTTGCACGTCATTTTTCCTGGAGGGCCACAGTATGGGACATTCATCATGGCAGTATATAGGTGCTATTTGTTGGCGCACCTTTTGGCGCACATTTCTTACAGCCGCAGAGACGCTACCGCCTCCTTTCTTGTGGCGGTCGTGTTTGTGCCTGTGCGCTGGTTTGAGCGTGCGCTTTTTTCCCCTATTCTATTCCATGAATACGTGTTGTAGGCGAGCGTGTGGGCGTTCCGCGCACTTGTGCCCTGTACTTCCCCCGTGACGCCCACGTTTTGGCAAGTTCTTCCCCATTCCGAGTGTTACGCCCGTGTTCCGCCTACTTTTATTGCGTGCGCCGCGCTATGTGCGATTTTCGCTGTGGCCTGTGCGATTTTCGCTGTGACCTGGCGCACGCTGTTAGATGGCCTGTGCGCTAACGTGCGCCGCGCACTTTTTATCGCACATCCGCTGGTTTTCTCGCGCACGGCCTTCCATGAATCGACGTGCGCTGCTTTTCGTGCGATTTTCGCACGTTCACTGCGATTTTCGCTATTCCACTGCGATTCGCACGTTTATGCCCACTTGCGCCGCGCTAATTATTCCATGAATCGGCCTGTTGGTTTCCTATTTTACAGTGGCATTCACCTTGGAATGCTGTTGTTTCATTGTATTACCTTTTATTTCGATTAAAAACACTAAACGCTAAAACATATGACTTCATAGGGCCACAATTTCTTGATAAATACACAATTTTTGGGACCTGTCCACCACAGTGCCACATACCTTAATTCTAAGCCTGCTGGTCAGAGAAGAGTTATGCACATGGTGTAAGGCCACTGAAATGTTCTCAGGAAGGTTTACTCTCAAAGGGAGACCTACTACTGTTAGGAAAAAGAAGCTGATGGCAAGGTACCCAGATACTCCTGTGTACGTGTATTCGATATGTATCTATGTGTGTGTGCTTGTGTATGTGCATATATGTGTGCATGTGTGTGCACTTGTGTGTGTGTGTGTGTGTGTGTGAGTGTGAGAGAGAGAGAGAGATAGAGTCTTGAAATAGTGTGTGAGTGCATATGACTGGGTGTCTGAGGTTTCCATGAGGTGTTCCAGGCCCTCATATCCCAGCATGTGTTTGGCAGGGGAGGAGGGCTTGCAGTGCACTGTGGAAATGTGTCTTACAGGGCAACAGTGGCATTGTTGGCCAAAGCCAACAGATGTATTCCTAGACTGGTAAATGCAGGATTTACGGGGTGCAGCCAGTGTTGTTACAGGGGAAAATACTGGCATTACTGGGTACATCCAGCAGAGGCGTTCTTATTGTAGCAAAAACTGTTCTTACGGGGCACAGCCAACAGAAGTGTTCTTACAGGGGCAGTCACTGGAATTACTGCTCACAGTGAGCAGGAGTGTTCTTATAGTGGCAAAAAAGCAGTGATACTAGGCACAGCCAAGAGCAGTGTTCTAACATTGGCAAACACTATTCTTCACAGTGGAAAAACTGGTGTATTTGAAAATGTCTTCCAGTGGTATAAAATGGCATGTATTGTAAAAATATTGACATACCTTGTGGGGAAATGGATCATGAAAATGGACTAGTGGCTTGGCATGCACTTGATCTTTTCCTGTGTTACCATACTGAACTGGCTGCACATTGTATTGCTTTGTACGCATTGTTCACAAACAATGTGCAGTGAAATATATATCTTAACCCATTATTTAAAAAAACAATTCTCCCGACGGGAAACCATGCACACCCTCTGGTTGTTTGGGGCTTGATGACTGCTCTGTCACTAAAGGCTCCTTAGAGGGAAATACGTATAACCCTCTGGTGAAAAGAATCAGCAGCAACCACTGGTGACACCCTTTGTAATTCAGGAGTAGCCATTTAAGGTCAATGTATTTTTGACAGTAATCCAGTAGAGATGCTAGCAGCTCAGTTCTATTGCAGAAACTGCTCTGTACTCCTTTTACTCTGCAAAAATGAATAGCACACAAAGAACTAACATGTTATTTAATTAAAAAAACAATTACGCTGCTGGCAATAACAATGTGCGCCCAAAGAGGTTGAACACATAATTGTCATAGTAAACAAATCATGAGCTATGGGAACTGACGGCTTATGTAACCTATCTTTAAAAGCAAATCCTATGCTAGAATTGTGTGACCTCTTTATCGACATAAACACTAGGTGCGTACTTCCTAAAACTTGAAGCCAAAGCTACATCGTCCCACTATATAAGAAAGGCTTCAGGGAAAATCCTGAGAGCTGTCATCCAATAGCTCCCTTATTTTATTTATTTATGTATGTATTCATATTTGTAGAGCGCACAACAGCCGAGAGGCATTGTGGCGCTTGTTACAGAGAATGAACATCACAAAGTTACATATCAGAAAAAAAACAAGCTTAGTTGTTGTAAGATTCCAGTAACAAAATGTTTGCAGCACCTGTCCTGAAGGATCTTGAAAAATTGGCTCTTTAGGCCAATATCACTTCAAAATATCAAACAGTCTTTAGAGCGGTCATTGGTTGCACCTTCAAGGCCCTCATTGTTAGTTTATTGCATCAAAAAAGCCCTTTCTAAGATGGGTATCCGGCTGTACATGGCTTGAGTCGACCTCACTTCCGCTTTCGACTGTGTAGATTGAATTCTTCTTTGGAATGCATAAAGTGGAGTATCCCCAGAGAATTATTAAACATCTTGATCTTAATTCACAAGGATACAATGGTCCAGGTGTGATTACACATGTCTGGTAATCTCACTTAGGTGATACATACATTGCTAAGGTTAAGACAGGGCTGCGTGTTGGTGCCCCGTCGCTTCAATCTATATTTGGCAGATATGTTTGACTCTTTGGTTGCCTCTAGGTCATTCCCACCAAGAGTCAGTCACTTGATTGTAAGAATGCTAGCCTTTGCAGAGGGCATAATGATCTTCGACTCAGCGCTGATTGGCTTAAAACGCTCTATGTCAGCACCAGAGACCCACACGAAAAAGAATGGTTTGAAGATCAATGCTAAAAAATGATCTGTAATGGTTTCTACAAAAAACCTATTAAATAAAAATGGCATCTAAATAGCCCCATTATGAACATAACAGATTACATTGTCCATCTGACTTCCCACTACACTCCAAAAGGAGACCAAAATGAATCTTGGAAAGATTGAGGGCCAAACTCGTACATCTGGCTGCCCAGACGTGAAATATCTATGTGAAAATGTGTGTCTTTGCGATAAGGCCATTGTTAAAATATTACGAGGGTAACATTAATTTGGCTGGCTTATATGGCCTCAAGACCCTTAAAATGCGGCCTGAGACCTCCTTGGAATATCTGAAGAGAACTCTACGTCTTCCTTTTAGTCGACCGAGTGCCTCAATTAGAATTGAGTTGGGTATTCAATCCCTTTATTCCATCATATTATATAAAAGCTTGATGGTTTTTCACAAGATTCTGAATCCACCAATTCTATTTTAAAAGATGTGCTTTTTTATCATGATGAAATATTTCTTTTTTTTCTCTTTTGCATGTAATGCCTAACCAAATCACATAATGGAAAAAATAAAAAGAATAGTTCATACTTCTTTGTCATGTATGCCTTACTCAACACACACCCCATGCCCTTAGACACACACATACACACACACACAGTCACTCAGACAGGTTACCACACAAGTGCACCCTATCAAACACAATTATATTAAAACATTTCTTTCAAGAACAACATTTCGTTGAAGAGTAGTGTTTGTAAGCATTCATATGCTCTCCATTTTATGAACAAGCACATGCCAACAGTAATGTGTTTGGTCACATATGCTGCTGTAAAATTGATGTTTGGGGTCAAAATTGAACAAGTGATGTTCTCCAACACATATAGCAAGGAACATACATACGTTGCATAGGTGTGTAAATGGCAAGCGGTTTTGGTATCGCAAATGTATGTGCAGAATGCATGAAGAGTGCACTGATCTCAAAAAGAAACACGCCCACAAAAAAGGTGTGATTGAATCGGGATGTTGCCATTGGGGCATATCCAAGAGTCATGGTTCTCATATCTATGAAAGAATAAACAGGCTGCCTGCCTGCGCCAATAGAGGACTGAGCGCATGCGACCTTATCACATTGGCTTCTCTGTGATGTGTCTAAACCTTGGCGTAGTGCATCCCATTGGGGTCACAAATGGCCCATGCAGGCGGGGAAATAATCAACTAGTTTTGGATATTCGGGAAGCTGTTGGACAGTTTTGAATGCATAATTGCACATGCTAACAACACAATGAACAACATTGTTGTTCGAGAGAAGTGGGGAATGGGTTGTCTGCATTATGAGCTTTAGAATAGTCACACCCAGCGGTTATTTTGCATTCAGATTACTGTTGTATTGCAGAAAAGAAACATTGACGCATGTAGGTATCGTTATGTATGCATTGGATGTATGTAGTGGATGCCTAGTTAGCCAGCAACAGAACAATGCACAGAAAAAGAAGCAAGTGCACATTACAAATACATGTTAATGTGTACTATGTACTGTGAACTTATGATACAAAGTACACAAATGTGTGCAGAGTACAGAGTAAAGTGTACTGCAGACAGTATGTTTGTCCCGGGAGTGTAGCTCAGCAGCAACGTGCTCCCCTTGGAAGCAAGAGGACACGAAGCAATACAGGTTCGATTCCCGGGTCTGCTAAGAAACGTCTGCGTATTTAATTGCGTTATAATTACACAACTAAGACAAAAACAATTACGCAACTAAAAAACAAACAATCCCTGTAACAGCAGCCTTGATGCCTGCGGGCTGTGTGAGCGCTTTAAAAAAATGCAAAAAAAAAAAAAGATTTACAAATACTGTGTTCTTTACTTGTACTGAGTACTTTAATGTGTATTACAAGTACACAATAATTGTGTACTTCTAAATGTACTTCCAAATGCCTGATAGCACAGGATATATTTACTGTGAAGCCTGTGTATTCGGTACTTGCATAAAACACCACACCAGCAATGGCAGTAATGAAACAGCCTCTCCAGGCTAAAACCCAAGATGTCAAGGATTGGGACATTCTTTTGGGAAGGAGAGAGGGTCTTCTTCCCACGCCCTTTGGTGATACCAAATGAGAAATAAATGCTAAGAGAGCACACCCAGGGGCTGAGGAGGGTGCGCGGTCACCTTAGTGCATGCATTAGAAGCTATATGTTAGGTACAGGTGTGAACCACATTGGGGCAAAAGACAGGCATCTTAGAATTTAGGCAGAGGCGCGGCAAACAGCATTATGTGTGTTAGTATTAGATCCCTTGCGTGAGCGCAGACATCACCCCCCACCCTGGCCAGGTTTCAAAGATCCATAAAATCATCCATTGACCAAGAAGTTACAGGCCCTCTTGACCTGGAAATAATGCCCCTTGCAACGTCATGAGTAGGGAGCAGAGCGCCTCTTGACAGTACCATCCCACAGAATAGATAGCAAGACCCCCCTTCCCCAACGATCCCCACATAAGAAATACAGATTCGTAATGCTTTCATCCTCAGACCCCCGAAAGCCACAGCACCATCCCAACCCA
Organism: Ambystoma mexicanum; assembly: GCF_040938575.1. Classification (NCBI taxonomy): domain Eukaryota; kingdom Metazoa; phylum Chordata; class Amphibia; order Caudata; family Ambystomatidae; genus Ambystoma; species Ambystoma mexicanum. The sequence continues at coordinate 1,073,256,927 of NC_090921.1, read as the reverse complement.
GACCACCGACCATAAAACTTTTACACCCCTCAATCGATCACTAAGATCAGAATGAAAGGCTATCATGCCTTCCGAAATGGGTCACGTGATTTGTGCAGCGAGGTGCAGGGTAGCGTCAAATTATAGCCTAAAACAAATGTGGAGGACTTTAGGAGTTGTTGATCTGTCTGGGAGTGAGTGGAGCATGTGAGTTAGTGTGACCTTGGCTCTCCGTCCGGGCTCATCCCTGTATCTGCCAGGTGCATTGTGTGAAAAACCAGAGGGTGTTTAATTTCCTAGACCATGGGGACCCTAACTCAGGTGGCTGGGGTACGGCCATCACCTTTGGATCCAGAACCTGGGGGTGGACAAGTGCAGGTGGATCACCTGGATGAGGGGTACATGGGGAGTGGGGGAGTAATGACCGATGGCGAGACATGGTATCCCCCCTTTTCAAATACCCCTGTCCCATCCTATTTTATAGGATATTCCAACTTCCCAGATCCCCTCTTTCCTACACAAACACTGAGCCGAGGAAGAGGAGGTTTGAGGCTAAAAAGACTGCCACCCATGCAATACATTGGACATGTCCCACTAATAAGATCAGGCAGGGTCAGGCACTTGATCTTAATTACATACACCTGGCACCTATTAGCTCTTCCCACATGGTTAAAAGGTGGAACTCTGAGACACACTCTGAGCAAGGTGAGCAAGGCAATGCACGGGCCCAGTAACTCCCACGTGGACGAAGATGGAGAGATGAAGACAGACCAATGGCCTGGCATCCCATATGGAGCAGGCCCTACATCTATAGGAATCCTCCAATTAGTATTGTAGAATTGTACTGTATATAATTACATCATCAGTGACAGTGTTTGGGCTTATAATGTGCCGCACATGCATACAGGGCTCAGAACATGGTGAGCACTGAAACAAACAGTATATGAAAAGCATGTGATAACCAACGCGAGTAAAACTGAACAACAGATGAGTGATTGAACTTTGAAATCAAGAGACGATACCTTTGACAGAGTGGTCTGGCATTGCGTGCATGCTCATTCGAAGGTCTCTGTAAGGAATTCAACTGAGAGTTGACAAAGGTGAAAGAGTGGCAAAGAACTGCGCATTGAAGTGGTCCTGTAACGTGTCAAGCAAAATCCCTTGCACAATCGAAAGTCTTTGATGTTGATACAGCCCAGAAAGTTGATGACAAAGTAGAGAAAGTAGGTCAGAGCCCGAACGAGGGAGATCAATTGAAAGCTTTGGGTTAAAGCAAATTTGTGTTAGAGTGAATTAAACTGGTCCAGAGGGAGACTGACAGATCATTGTGTTCAGGCGGATCTGATCCCGGCTGAAGGGAATCCGGGTTAAACTGTGAATCACCCGAGAAATTGGATACATGAAAATCCTACGAACATTGTGTTAAAGGGGATCTGAGCCCGGCTCCGGAGGCTATGAGGTGAATAGTGAATCGCCTGAGAAATTGAGTACATGTGAAAACCTGAGAGGAAAATAACTTATTGTTTGTTTGTTGCATCAGGACCTCTGAAAGAAGAGACTTTGAAAGGCAAAGAGACTTGGGTACGGAAGGCCCTGATGCTAACGTTTGAACTGCATCCTCGTGCTGGAGAAGCCAGAGACTGTGCTAAGCTCAAGTGTGCTTCCTTGTGTTTTGCTGAAAACTTGAGGAAGGGAGGCCAATGGCCTGAATATCCTGACATATTTCTTGAACACTTATTTCTTTTACATAAAATTGTTTCCCACACTATTTGTATTTAGAGGTAAGGATTGGCAATAGGTTTTTAGTATAGGCCCATTTGTTTTGACAAGACACCACTAGGACTGTTTTATTATTATTTGATGGTCGTAGCTTGCTCCCAGGTTTAGATTTAGGGTTACATAGGCATTTCTCAACCTTTTTTGAAGTACAATAAACATCTTTGTACTGTGGTCACTTGTGTCTGTCTTACTGTTGATACCATGCCTTCCTTACACATCTCATAATATTGTATTCATGTCTTGCCTCCTCTGTAGTCTGTTTGCCTCTTTTGAAGGCTGAACATCGGGTGGCACCCAGCTCTCAAGTGTCCAACAGAGTCCAGTAGTGAAAGTAAGAAATAGTGTGAGGCAGACTGGAGGGCAGGAAATGAATTGATCAGCATATCTCTAAATGGAGAAAAGCAATGCCCCAGCGATAGGGAGTGCACCAAAGAGATGAGTCATAGTGTGGGGCAGAGCAGGGCAGGAGGATGGGCTGTGCAGCAGGAAGGCTAGACATGATGGTAGATAGACAGGAAACATTGCATTGAGTGGCACGCAGGACCAAACCCAACTAACATAAAATAGATAGTGATGGTAACTTGCAATTTTGGCTACATGAGGAGTGTCATAGTGAGAGATAGGCAGGGCAACTCGTTAAGTATGCCATACAAGAACAGGTGTATCAACAAATAGATGCACAGGTGACTTGTTGCCCATCATATTCATGAAGGGTCATGGCTACTGATAGAAAGACAAGGTAACGTGAATTGTGTGCCACACAATAACAGTCATAACCAGAGATGAACAGGTGTGAACTGATTGCATACCAAGAGCCGTTAAGGTAGCAGACAGATAGACCAGGTAACCCGAATTGTGTGAAATTCAAGAATGGGAGAAAACCGACAGACAAGTGGCTATGCAGGCAGATGGTTGCACAGAATGCTTTGAGTCGGATTACACAGCTGTGTGCACATCACATGTCTGCCCGAGGTGCAGGGGACTGAGTGTATGGACCTTTAGTAACGTGAATGCAATGGATGGGATTGCAGAGTAATTCTGAGTCCAAATAATCAAACCAACACAGGAAGATGGCAAAGGTACTGTTTTATTAACAATTATATAAAACAGGGAGGTTACAACGGACATCAATGGATATTCATTTAAGCTCTCGACGATTTTCTCATAAAAACATCCTTATATGCAAAAAATATGTCAGAGGTGATGTAATACTACGTGGCAAATAATAGAAAACCTATCAAGGGTTGGGATTGGCTAAAGAAAACATCTGAATATACTTTCTATAGGGACTAGGATTGTGATTGGCTGCCCACTGTAAGGCAGACAACTTATGCCTACCTCTAAAACATGTCATCTTCAACACTATTAAGTACACAGTTTATCATTGTTCTTCAAACTATAAGGCCCTTCATTATACGACCTTTTACAATTGGTTGGCATGCTCGTGTCATGTCTGGAACATTCGGTTCACTTAGCAGCATGGAAGCTCAGACCTATGTGCCAAGAGGTGGACTTGGCTTTACCGCCCCACCCAATTAGCCCAACATCTCTCATCACCCATGTCTTCTGCTATGAAGATTGTCTTTGAACTTGGCCTTGCAAAGTATCTTTGTCTGTGGGAATATACGAGAGTGCAGGCTCTCACTATTGTTGTTCTAGGACTCCAAGCTCAACTCTATTTCCATCCTTGGCTCACGTGACAGGAGACCACAATTTAGCCCATTTTGCAGCATTTAAATGTCTTAAATGAATAAAACTTGGCAGTCTTGGTGTTTGTTCTTTGCACTTTAACAAGGGATGATTCATCCTTCGCACATTCACTGCTTTCAAGGATAGATAACCGACCATAGCTGCTTCAGTTTTGATACCAGGCCAGACAGCATCGCCAGGCGCTTCCATGATCTCGCCTTATTCTTGCTGCGACACAATTCTCTGCCTTTCCTCTCCATGCGTCCGGGCTTACTGAATTCATGGCACCGATGTCCAGCTCCTATACAATGGCGGCTTCACCTGCAGTCTATTCACTACATATACCCAGCTTTTCAGCGTCTGAACAATTATTGAACCGTTCATTTTCTGCAGCACTTCGCACAAGTGCAGTCTTCTTTTTGCATGTGAAAGTTTACTCGATTCTTAACTTCGTCATCAGTTACTGTAAGATCCATGCATTCTCTTCAGCCAGTATTCTTGGGGCGTCATGCATGTTTCTTGTGACGTCACTAGCTTCTCTCTTCGCTCCTTTTCATATTCCTTCAGGGTGTTCCTCCCTCAAATTGTCGTCTCTTCGGGCATACATTCGATAGGATTTTTGCAGTGCGTACCTTCTTTCGAATATCCGTTGCAGTTTTGGCACAACTGCTGGTGTCAAACATGGCACAATCTCAGGCCTCCAACATATAGGAGGTAGGGGGAGCGGGATTTCCTGCAGAGACATGTAACAGCTCCTCTACAGGACCATTCCAAGGAATTAAATCAGGAATAATATGTTAAAAGTGATTATTTGTTTTATTTGAGCCACCACAGTGCCTTCAGAAAAGTTAGTGTTAATTCAGTTCATTTATAATTTTGAAGTTTATGACTTCATAAATTCACTTTGGCAAATTTGACTTTTGTTCCTCCTTTTTTAAAGGGGATAGTTTTGAATTCAAATTTGCATTTCTGATAGGGCGGGATTGTGTTAGATTCTTCAGCACAATTCCTGTGAGGAAACCCACTGTGTGTATTGATCACCAATTAACAGTAAGAAAGTCACTTCATACTGAGGTTGTATATGATATCATACGTGATTTACCGAAACGAGGGAAATTATTATTGTGGATTCTACAGAATGAATACAAGTATACATAAGTAGTCAACTAGTATTTACTAACCACATATATCAAGTCAATTGCTCTGAAGAAGAGTTTTTTTATTTTAAACTCGAAACGTGTTCTTCTTCTCATTTTTTTTTAATGGATTTGACAATTAAAACAAGATTAAAGTGGAAAGATAGTTTTCAATTTGGCACTATTTAGTTTTTATGAGGTTCACCACAAAACTCAATTACCACGTTTTTTAGTTCAACTAGGCTTTGGTATTGAGCTCGGATAGAAGTACTAGCAAAATCATTTGCATGATAGTGTGATTATCCAACATAGCTTTATGAGAGTTGCCTAGACTTCCTGATCCCAATAGTCAGCAGTACAGACAAAATACATTTACATCTCATATAAACCCTAAATCAGAGGTCGGAGTGGGTGGGGGCGGTTGGGAGCGGTGCTCCTCTGCCTTTTTTTTTAATGTTTACTGTTTCTTTACTTTTATTTTAATAAGAAACCATTGCAGAATTATTTGTTTTACAATAAAAGTGTAGGAAGAAGTTGAAACTGGCACTTCAGTGCACTGCTCTGAACATTCCCTTAAACAGCAGGTGTGTTTGTTTGGGGGTTTGGATTGCGAATGGGAAGGGGCGTGGTGATGGGGTTTGTGGGGAGCGGGTCCGGGTCAGCAGGGAACTTAGTTCCACTACTTCTTTTCGGACACTTAGACCCCTGTCCTAAGTGCCACAATTCATTAGGTCCTTATATAGTGTTTTCTTAGTAGAAATCATGTGGTTGCTCCTTCATCTGGCTTTCTGTGTGCTGCTCAATGGAAGACCTTGTACACGGCGGCCGTGTGCTGTGTGAGACCATATCACAGAGGCTGCTGCTCAGACTTCACTCCCCTCATTGGAAACAAGTGAATCAATGAAGAGGAAGCCATTGGGGGTTTTCCATTCAATTGCCTTGTTCTCTTCGGTAAGGATGTCCCAGACATCAGACGTTATTCCTCCTCCATTTCATTAGCATCTTTTTTGAGGTTAAAACATCAGGCTGGAATGAATAAATGCTGGGTGTGAAGGGAAGGGGCATAATGCATAGTGACATTCTTAGTGCTCCCAACTCTTGGATAACAAGGGGAAAAAAGAATCAGGGAGAATGCATTCATTTTATTCACTGAGGGAGTCCAGAGTCCATAGAAAGTACAAAGGCTACTGCCATCCACTATCAGCAGCTGAAGTGTGTGTGTGCAGGGAGACACACGGATAAGCAAACAACGTGGATCCACAAAATGGCCGACCATCAGGATTTCCATCAAGACGAATGTCTTCTTGTCAATTTAGTAGACTCCTCTTTGCATTTGCTAGGGGGGAAATGGCCTCTACCTTAAGGTATGTAGACGATAATGCACAGATCTATTTCAAATTGTGTTATCTAAGTAACATGAAGATAATCTTACTCTAGCAGCAACCATAAGCCTCCGGTTTCATTTCTCAATGTTGTTAAAGCAAATTAAATAAGGATTTGTAATAGTCGCTCTGCAATGAAACCATGACCGGGGAAAGGCGAGCCGTGCCATGTACTCTGTTTATTTATGTAGTTGATCTGTACAGGTTCCACATACAAACATACCATTGCTTCAGATCACTGGGGTCACAAATAAGGGGAGTACATTTTAACATCCCAACTCTAGGGGTAGGGGGTCTTCTTGGGAGGCAAGTCTCAAAAGCCCAAGGGCAGCTGCTGAGGCCATTAAGTGGGGGACTTTGTAATGGGGGGTGACGGCCACCGTGGAATGAGACCATGTTACACGGCCGTTGTGAGCAGTGGAAATTCCTGCTTTGACTTGACCTCATCCGTCAAGGGTCCTCTGAAATCTCTTGAGAACCTTAATCCTCATGATCCCTCATCCTGAGCCGAGCTGGAATGTGTATCACGATTTTGTTTCTCTTCATAGTTAAAATCTGGCCGAAGAGCTGGGAATGCATTCTTTTCACTCTTTGCTTATGATTGCGCGATTGAAGATCAGAATTTGCGTCCACCATGGAAAGGGATGCCCATTAAACCCACAGGCAGGACATACTTCCCTTGGTGAAGTCCGCCAGATGTGTAGGAATAATTGGACTACGGCAGGCCCTTCCTAATGGATTGAATGCTGAAGAAGGAGGTTCAAAGAGCTGCGGCCTGGCCCGGCTCAATGACTACACCACCCAGGGAAGGCTAATGACGGCTGCTTTCCATGTGTAACAGCCTAACAATGCCTTGCCTCCACAGGGTGAAATCAGCATACGCAGAGGCTGAGAAGCCAACGAGGTACATTCATTTGAGCTGCAAATGAAACTCCTCCGGCGGGGCCAGTATGAGAAATGCTCGCCTTAGCTGACCATTTCATTACTGCCATTCGCTTCCTGGCCCCCCATTTAGAATAATGTGTCCAGAAAGTCAGGCTGCTCGTGCGATTCTTGTGCTAGTGAGTCAATTTCAGCTGAGGATGAGATGAGGATGTGCAATGTGTTGCCACAGGTTCTGTGTTCATTGATCGACAGTCTTTTTTTTCAATGTTTGTTTTGGAGAAAATGTTCACGAAAAAACTAATCAAAATGTTTATTTTAATTTTTGGGGTTGTTCCCCCAAACCCTCTCCCCTATTCATTTTACACTATTACCTAGCCCCACCCCTCATATACCCTTGCCCACAACCCCATATATTTTTCGATTATTTTTTCAGAGAAAAAAAATGTGAAAACCCCTATCGAAAAAATGACTGTCGATAAATAAATGTTATACTATTGGCACATTACCATATCTACCCAACTTTATAGCCTAGAGCGCAAGATCATCCATGTCCAGTTTTTTGCTTTCACTACTTCGGCTCCCATTGAAATGGGTGCAGTATTCAAGCTTTAAATCAAGGCACAAAATGTTTCTTCTGACTTGGTGGACAATGAAACTGGACTCATTAGGATATAGGCAAGCCTTTAGTCCGTTGTATTAAACACTGTAACAGAGCAGGAGTGACAGCATCATGTTGTGCATTCCTCCAGAGGATGCAAGAACAAGAGATGTGTGGCATGAGAACGAATGGTCAGCTCTTTTGCCTTGTGTTAGGGAAGGAAAGGATAAAGTAATGAAGGGATCTGTGATGTCCTGCGGGCCTGGGTGTGGCGCGGGCCCCAGGACACATAGAAAGCACACACACAGAATACTGATGGTGGGGGAGGCGAAACTCTCTCTCTCAGGCTTTTTTGTCCCTTTTATTGTAACCCTGTCACATGGGCTAACATGCCTGACGTCTCCCACGTCACTGTCATGTGAGCATCACATCCCTCCCCAACTTAGATGACAAACAACTTAACTTGTGACATTCGGCACTGTCCTCTCACACAGGCCCGAGGATGCTCTTTAGCATTAAATTAGTCTTATCTTACTGTCTCTGCTTCTCTCGGGGCCTTGGCTCGCCGGTAGATCCCATTTAGGACGAAACCCTGTAGTCGTGTGGATCGAGTTGGATGCTGGCGGAGTGAGAATCATTCCCCGCCTTCTCTGTTCGGCATGTCGGATCTCCTCGGGTTTGCCTGTTCTTCCTTTGTCTCAGTGTCATTCTCTGGTTGTTGCCCTGGCGGCTCCTCTGGATTCTCGTCTCGGGGTGATTGTCTCGAAGGGGTGTGCAAAATTATCAGGTCGCTCTAATGCACTTCCAGCCACGTGTCCTCTCGTATGTGCCTGCAGTGAGACACATTTCTCGTGACTGTTACTAAGCCACGGGAGGCTGTCACAATTCCATGGTCTCGGTGCGTGACAGTTCATGGATGGGGTTCATATGTGAGCACCGTCTACCTGGTGGAGGAACGATTCTCGACTAGCTTTGTGTCACCGACTTGCAGCTGGCTTGGCGTCGCTCGTCTGGCCCTTTCTTCTCGTTGATTGTGCACTTGTGGCCATTGCTCCACCTGTTCTCCATTTATTTGGGGAGGGGTCTATGAGTGGTGGAGTGGTAGTCCTGCTGGGATGGGTACTCTGAACTTGAGCGCCACTGGGCTGAGCAGGGTAGACGAGTGTGGGTCTGTCTGTATGACCGGAGGAACCGTTATAGCTCTGGCCCCCAGGGTCGATTCCTGTCCTTTGTGATTCGCACCACTTTGTTAATCGATGACATGAACCTTTCAGCATCCCCATTTGCTTGGGGCCAGTATGGTGTGATGATGTGGTGGTGGTGTACTCCTATAACGTCGAGAAACGTTTTGACTTCCTTGCTTCTAATTGGTGGGCCATTGTCACTCTTGATGGAGGAGGGTATGCCATGGACTGCGATTATCTTTTCTAGCACTGTCGTTACAGAGGCTGCATCAGTGGATCTTACTGATTCTACCTCTGGATATCTTGTGAACTCATCCACAGCCACTAAGAGGTAGGCCTCACTAGCAACCGTGCAAAAGTAAATGCTGACAGCGTCCCATCTGTATTTGTTCCTAGCTGGGCTGGCCATGGGATTCGGGGGCCATGTCCGCCGAGCCACCTGGCACGACGAGCAGGTTGCCACTAGGGTGATGATTCTCTGTTGTATCTGTGGCATCCATACTCACAACTTCAGGAACGCTTGTGTTTTCACTATCCCCTGGTGGCCTTCATGCACCAGCTGGAATGCTCTTTCTTGTAGGCTGGTGGGTAACACGATGCAGTGCCCTTTTAGTCTGAGCCCTTTCGGGGAGACTGACAGTTCATGTCTGATTCCAAACAGGCTCTGCATTAGTTCCTGGGCCTGCGGTGTGCCACCGCTGCTAGATAGTTTTTCAATTCCCCTGTCAGTATTGCTTCCTTCGTGATTTGGAGGCAGATGTCCTTGAACATCTTCGCTACCATCTCGTTCAATTGCATCGCTTTTGGCCTGGCACACGCGATTATATGGCAGAAGTGTTCTGTCTCTTTTGTTGCCTGGCACTCTGTGACGGTGGCTGGCCTTGGGTGCTGTGACAAGAAGTCAGCCAGGTTGTCGGCTCCTACTCGGTACTGTACTTCCAGCTCAAAATGTTGGAGCTGGAGCATCCAGTGTTCTATCCTTGCTGGTGGGTGAGGCGTGGACCCTTTGAATATGGGATCCTAGGGCTTGTGGTCCATTGGCACTTTGACTGGGTGCCCTACGATATAGACGTGCAAGTGTCGGTACCCCCACAGTATGGCTAGCGCCTCCTTCTCAATGTGTGCATGCTTCCTTTCAGCCAGACTGAACACTCGGCTGGCAAACGCGATGGGGACTACCATTCCTTCTCGGTCCGTCTGCGTCAGTACTGCCCGTAGGCCGACCGGACTAGCATCCACCAGTAGTTCTGTGTAGCAAGTGTCAAAAAAATGCCATGGTAGCGTCAAAAGATAGAGAGTCTTTTATTTTCTGGAATGCTGCTTCCTGTGATTCATTCCATTCCCACTGGGCTTTCGACTTGGTGAGTTCCCGTAGGGGGGAGGCGACAGTGGCTAGGTCAGGGATGAATCTCCCACTGTAGGTCACCATCCCTAGGAAGTTGCGGACTTCTGTCGCACTGTTGTGTGCTCGGGTGTTCTTTACGTCTGTGGGCTTGCTGGGGTCCGGAGATAACCCCTTCTCATTGAAAACACACCCAAAGAAGCTTGGTGCTGACTTCCCAAATTTGCATTTTTCCACGTGGAGAATCGGCCCTGAGTCTTCTAGTTGTTGGAGTGTCGGCGCAAGCCTCAAATTGTGTTCTTCGTCAGCCTTCCCATAGACTAGTATGTCATCACTCAAGTTTGTGACCCCAGGGAGGTCTTGTAGTACGTTCCTGATTTCATGCTGGAAAACATCTGCCTGGGCCGAAATCCCAAAATTGGGTCTGCGGTACCTTCTCAGCCCTAGATGCGACAAGAACGGCGTAATGTATCGGGGCTCTCGCACTAGGCGAATTGGATGGTACCTCAATCTCAGGTCCAATTTGCTGAAGACAGTGACTCCCATGAGGTCCACAATCAGTTTGTCAATTGTAGGGCTGATGTGTCTCTCTCATCCTATAGCTACGTTGGGCAGGCACATGTCAATGCAGATTCACACTGCTTGGAGCAGCTTTGGGTTTGCTGTTACTACCATGGGGGAGAGACAAATGTTTTCCTAGGTAGGAAACCTGCGTCCCCTGTACACTGTCTATTGGGCCAAAGCCTGTATTGGTGTTTGAATTTGAGGGTGGCTCTGATGTTGCAGACTCAAAGTAGGAGCTATTAGTCAGGCCGTCCTCATGAACTAATTAGTGTTTAGTTTAGAATTTTCGACAATTATAACCTCATTAATATGAGGTTATATCAGCAATGACAAAGAGGCAAAGTAAATGCATCTAAGTGCTAAACATGCTAATGCTGGTTACGGATAATGTGACAGGGTATTCTGGTAACAATATGATTTTTCCGGATTTTGGTTAATGGGTATGAATCAAATCAGATTATGATGGTTATCTAGATAGGGGGGTACGGTGCCCCACTTTAAATTGGTAAGGTGCACCAGCTTTGCTAAGAAACTTACCAGAAGAAATAGATTCATACTAGAAAACTAATTTGGTACTTACCTCAACAGATCCCACAGACGCTTGAGGACGCGTGAGGACAAAGTATTCCTTTTATCTGCAATCCCATCATAGAAGTACAAGTCTAGAATTGTTTTAGTAAGCACCATATTAGCTACTATCAGATACGATAAGGTCACTAAGTGGCAATCACCAGAATTTTATTTTGTTCAAACCCATTTACCCAAATTCTTAAAAAAATCATATTGTTATCAGAAATTAACCACTATAATCTCATTTGATTCATACTCATTAACCCAAAATCCGGAAAAATCATATTGTTACCAGAATACCCTCTCACATTATCCAATAACCTGTAATAGCATGTTTAGCTCTTAGATGCATTTACTTTGCCTTTTGCTATAAGTAGATATAATACCATTGGATGTAATACAATTAACATGTGAATCTTTTTGAAATGTGATGATTGAAATTTTGAATGGATGAAATATGAATTGGTACATTAAATTTATGTTTAAATGTTTATGAAAATGAATTTTTGCCCCTGAAGAAGAGTAATACAAACTCGAAACGCATTGGGCTAATCACACCAAATGTATAATAAAAATACTTGTTTTATAACATAACTCAAAAATTGTCAAATGTTAATTGTGTCATTGCTGAAATCACCTTATGTTAATGAGGTTATAATTGGCTAAAATTCTAAACTAAAACACTAATTAGTTCATGAGGACAACCTGATTAATAGCTCCTACTTTGGCTTTGGAGTCTGCAACATCAGAGCCACCCTCAAATTCAAACACCAATACAGGCTTCGGCCCAATAGACAGTGTGCAGGGGACACGGGTTTCCTACCTAGGAAATCATTTCTCTTTTTTTATATTTCCCAGCCTAGATACCAAGGCTGAGCATCTCTTCCCTGCACCTCGAAATCCTTTGCCTGACTACTAAAAACTTAAAAATTTGGTAGAAGTTAATCAAGCTGACTCTTGAATAGGTGTGCTTGGTGCTTTTTGGTTTATTCTACTACCATGGGAGAGACCCATGGCATGGGGCCCGTGGTCTTTTCAATGATTTGCAGGTCTTCTAACTTGCTGAGTTCTGCCTCTACCGCTGATCTCATGTGGAAGGGTACCCTTCGGTGTCTGACAGCTCTTGGTTCAACTGTGGGGTCAATGTGGAGCTTCACCTTCATTCCTTTTAGGCAACCAATTCCTTTAAATAGCTTCTTGTGGTTCTTCAGGATGTGGCCGATTTCCTTGGAATGAATTACGAAAGTGAATATGATGAGTTGTAGCCTCTCAGCCATTGGGCATCTGAGTAGTGTCTCGATCCCTGCGTTGATGACGTATATGTGTGTCTTGCAGTTCCTGTCACCGTATGTAAGCCTGGTTTTGAAATATCCTTTCACAGGTAGCGGCTCTTTGTACCGGTATGCGAAAGGTTGTATCGGCCCCAGTGTCTATCATCATTTTCACTGGAACTTCATCCACCATCACCATGCACGTGCTGCGTGATCTTGTGCTCTGTGTGCTGTTGCCTTTGGCTGGCTTGACTGCTGAGATCATATGCACCCTCTCCTTTCTTGATCTCCTGTGGCAGGGTGTGCGGTCTGGGGAGGACCCTCTGATTGACTGCTTGTCCTCTTCGATTCTGCTGTCGACATCAAAGGCCTCCACCGCTCATGCACATCCTGTTGGTCTGTCACGGGTTTGTGTCGCTTGACGGTTTGTTCGTTGTTCCTGTTGTCGAGGCCGGTATGATTGTGTGTGAATCCGTCACGTGTCGGCCTTCCATTCCCAGGGTCTGCTGTTCTCTCGCCCTTCTGGAGTTAGACACACTGCTGCGTAGTGGTTTAACTTTCCACACTTGTGGCACATGGTGGCAAACGCTGGGCATGGCTCATCTTTATGTTGCTGACCCCCACACCACAGGCATTCTCTGGTTTTCTTCTGCACCTGCGCAGGTTGGTTTCTTCCTTGTCGTAGCTCATTTACAGGGGCTGCTTGCCAGATTTTCAGTGTCGAGTGTCAGGCTGCTGATCATCTGTTCCATTTCCGCCATGTGCTCAACAGTCCTCTCTCGCTGCTGTCCCATGGTGAGGATCGTCTCTAGGGGCAAGTTTGTTTCTAACAGGATGGTCCGGCAGAGTTTCTTTGAGGTGAGGCCGTGGATGACCTGTTGCCAGACAGCGAACACCTCATCGGGAAGTCGCACCCAATGGCCATTTTTGGTGGAGGCGACCAAGAAAGTCGTCGATGTTTTCGCTGGGGTGCTGTCAGACCTAGCTAATTTTGAACTTCTCAAAGTCAGGGCTCAGCTGGGGTTTGAATTTTCTCATCAGTACATCCTTGGCTGTGTCATAATTGTCTTCGGTGCCTCTGTTTAGGAGTGCGTTGAACATCTGTAGAGCCATTGTGCCTAGGTTGAGTATCAGCAAGGTACGCTTTTCTTCTTTGTCCGTGACCTTCCTAGACTTAAGGCTGAGTTTTAACTGTTGGACCCATAGCTCCCAGCGGAGCGCTGCTCTGGGCCCAAATGTCTCAACAGCCTTCTTGAAGGAGCCTTGCATCATGTCTAGCCACATGCTTCTGTCACTGTGTTGTCCTTCCCTTGCCCCCTGGATGGTGACGTGGCCAGATGAGCTGCCATGCTGTGGTGCGCTGCTGCGTGTGGTCTTTGCCTTGGGGGGAGGAGCTTTACAGAATCTTCACCTTAGATTGCCAGTGTGGGCCATCAGGCTCTTCTTATTGCACCCCGGCTAACCAACCCCCAAATGGTGTAGTCAGGGTAGTTGCCTTGTACTCTTTCCTGCTGCCAGCTGCGCTCCGCTATGTGTGAGGGGCAGGCTGTGGGTGGCAGATGGGTGGTGGTCCACCTTGTAGTGTGCTAGAAGGGATTTGGCACTCACACAATAAGAGTGCGCCCATCTGAGCATTTTTTGTTTGTTTGAAAGAATGAATGATGGGAGATCAACCTCTGGAAACATGTGAGGCCATTCCCGAAGATCTTTTCCACGCTCACTGCACAGCAGAAAAATAGTCATGTACTCTGGGAGGACATAGCTTACCAGCGCCGCCCTCCCAGGTCATGTGTAGCTAACACCTGACAGCCGTGGGTACATCAAAAGCCTTTGGCTGTTGGCAGCCTCATTAGAATTTCAAAACCCCATTGATTTGCATCTCCATTGTCAAACCTTGCTGGTGGCGGCAAATACTGAAGAATGTTAATTAGCAGACCTCAGGGAAGGGCTGTGTGCAGGAAGTGACAATAGAGACCAGACACCAACACCTCTTTGTAATGCAATGTGTACACTTGGTACTAACACCCCTCCTTGGTATGAAAAGGCACTGAATGTACTGTCTGGAACCACTCCTTTCAGAGCAGGGCAGAATGTGAATGTAGGAGGAGAAATTCTGCCTGCAACCCCCTACTTCAAAGGAGGTCTATGTTGTGATCAAGCACTGCATAAGGCTCAGTCAATTAGGTAGACACTTTGATGTACAGCAGAAAGGAAGATGGGTGGGACTTAGAAGTATATGTTATCATCCTTCCCCAGTATGTTGCCAAGCGCTCTGATCCTGACCTGAAGTTTGTTGGTTGAGACCCAGGAATGGCTCACTTAAGTTAGGCTTGGCCTGCACCAATCCCTGGGCCTTTTGTGGCTTTAAAAGAGGGCAGAGCCCCTCACTGAACAGATCATCTGAAGACTTTGCAAGGAGTAAGAAGAAGGTCTAATTTGGACCCGAGCTGAAGGGACAGTCTACCTTACATCTTCCGTGCGTGAAGGCCGGCCAGGAGTTTCAAGAGGGAAGCAAGAACCCTCCCGTAAACATCTCCCAGGGAACAGAGGGAGATACCGGATTCAGAGGACCTGTCCAGCAGCTTCAGAACCAGTAACCAGCCAGCACACAACGTGCCCTGCTAGGTTCTGACAGCATGCTTCCTAGGTGGGAAGTGCCCGAGAGTCTCTGGACAAAGGACAAGGCTGTTGCCTGCTAACACCCTACTGAGCTTTGGGCCGTCCGCCTTTAATGGACACGAGCCCTGCGAAGAAGCTAGGAGGAGTGCCACACAAGCATCAACCAGCATTCACCTTTTTAATGACAATTTCAAGACAGTCGAGTCCTCAAACCGCATCCAGCTGCACTGCTGACTGTTGTCACGCCGCAGTCGCCAGAGCCATCCGGGACATTTCGACCAGCATTCCAGATCCACCAACCAGCACAGAGAAAACGATACTTGGCCCTGAGCCGCCGTGCCGGAAAGCCTGCAGACATCCGTCCTGCCTCGCTTGCCGAACTGCCTGCCGCCTGGTACCCGCAGCTGTGTTGGGGGTCTCTCTGTGACCCTGAAGGCGATGCATGTGAACCCCCAACCCCACAGACTCAACCGGAGACATTTGTTCAGTTCGGGCTCCCCGGTCGCACTCCCGTGGCTGGGAATGCCCCCTTTATTTATAATGCGGTGGCAAGCAATGTCACACTGCCATGTGCGCTTCCCTTAAGGGGGCAGCACCACACTTCTTCTTTTTCATGAGGACAAAACAAATGTGCATCAACAATTCCAACAATAACAACAACACATCAAACAGTGCAAATAATCAAAACCTTCTGCGGCACCCCTTTAATCACAGCCACCCTGGATCCCCGTAACAACTACAAGCGACACACGGGCCATTCAAGATACTTGTTCCAGCACATAGTCAGCAAGGCAAGCGGGTTTCCCTCGCCCTGTCCTCAGGGGGTACCTCCCGCTGGCCTCTGGCAGTGATCTCTCTGCTGGAGATGAAGGGATGAGGCAAGCACCTCCACCCTCGTCGGGTACTTCCATACTGTCCTGTTCTTGTAGTGGGTCAGTTCTTGCATCCCCTAGTTTCTTAAAGAAGCTCACGTTCCTGGTGACTGACAATCTCCCGTCCGATGCCGTCATCATGGACTCCTTGACGGCCACCACATCCAATGGTTCCGGTTCATACGGGAGGGACAGCTTCCCATGGGGGTGCCCAATTCGTATCAGCACCTCGTCCCCTGGTTTGAGGCGTTGCGGGCGGAGCCCTCTCCTTGCGTTCTCCTGTTCCATCCGCAGCCTGTGATCAAGCTCCACCTGCTGGTCGTTGATCACCCCAGGCTCCTTCTCACCAAACTCAGGTAGCAGCTCTCAGGGGCACCGTTTGAAGAAGGCCTTGGCCGGGGCCACCCCCGTCGATGCGTGCGGAGTGGTGCGGTAGACGCTCAGAAACTGATACAGCGCTCTTTGCAGACATCGTCCTTGGCCCTGCGCTATCCGGAATGTCTTATTCAGAGTTCTCATCAGTCTTTCCGCCTCACCGTTGGCTCTTGGCCAGAGCGGGATGATCTTCCGGTGTTGGATCCCATACCTGTCCATCAGTTCTGAGAAGCGCTCACTCTGGAAAGGCACCCCGTTGTCCGAGCACAGGGTATGAGGAAAACCATGAGCTGCGAAGACCTTCTCGAAGTCCACAACTACATGTTCAAACGCCACCGAGTCCACAAACTCCACCTCCGGGTAATGGGAGTACTCGTTCACCACTACCAGGAAGTGTGTGCCTAGAGTGGTGGACCCGAAGTCCGCATGCACCACCTCCCAGGGCCGCGTCCCTCTGGGCATGGTCAATTGCCAGCTCTCGTTGTGCAGGGGACGCCGCCTTGCACCAGACGCATGCAGCCACATATTCATTGACCCTCCGTTCCAACTCCGGGAACCACACCTTGAGGCGTAGTCTGGCCTTGGTCTTCGCGGCCCCTTGGTGTCCCTGATGGGCCAGACTTATCACCTCCTGGATCTTGGCTTGGGATATGACGATCCGGTCACCCCTCAACAGGAGGCCTGTGGCTGAGAATGATAGTTCCTCCCTCACCTTCCACAGTTGTTCAAGCTCCACCTTTGCTTCTTGGGTGCATCCAGCCAGTGATTCAAGCACGGATCTCCATGATCCCTGCTGCATCGCGGTCTGCAGGATGTGAAAACACTTGTCCCGGGCTGCTGCTGCCTCCAGGTCCTCTAGGGGCATGGCCTTGGGGGGGGGGCTGCTTCCACCACCATCTGCACGTGGTCATCCGCCTTCTCAGCACATGCATCCAGTGCTTCTTCGCTGTCCTTCCCCGGGTGACGGGACAGGTACCCGCCGCATTGTTGGCACCGGGTCTGTACACTAGGGAGACACCGTACTCAAAGAGTGCGAGCATCCACCGTTCAATTCTCACCGGTGGCTTGGATGAGGACCCCGCCAGGATGGCAAGCAGCGGCTTGTGGTCAGTCACAACAGTTACAGGCTGGCCCAGGACGTACAGCCTCAAATGCCTGCACCCCCACAAGACGGCGGGGGCTTCCTTCTTGATCTGGGAGTAGCGCTGCTCAGTGTCAGACAGCACCTTGCTGGCATATGCTACTGGGCAAACGCTGTCATCCAGGCCGAATTGCGTCAATACAGCGCCCAGGCCGAATGGGCTTGAGTCCACAATTATCTCCGACTGGTGTGTCGGGTCGAAGAATGCCATAGTGTCTTCGGCCGTGAGGGCTCTTTTGATATCCTCCAACCCCCTTGCTGGACCTGGGCCAATCCCACTCATTGTGACGATTGTGCCCCCACATTCT
This sequence comes from Ambystoma mexicanum, assembly GCF_040938575.1. Lineage (NCBI taxonomy): Eukaryota > Metazoa > Chordata > Amphibia > Caudata > Ambystomatidae > Ambystoma > Ambystoma mexicanum. The sequence continues at coordinate 1,073,239,233 of NC_090921.1, read as the reverse complement.
GCCTCTTGTGCCATAATAGTAAGCTTATTGTCCTTGTGCCCCTTTCGTTTCTTCTGTGCCTTATCAATGCACGTCTCCTTATGTAGTCCCTTATACTACTATGTAGCATATATTATTAACTATCACTCCTTAATTATGTTCCATGGGGCGCCTCTCCACAGCCCTCTCCCCTAAGCAGTTAATTGAAAGATGAGGGGTCATAAAAGACCAGAGACTTCTGTGCCCGCACCCTCCAGCCCTTTCCCCTGCTTACATTTTTCCCAGGCTGGGGTGTGTGCCTCAAAGCGACTGTGTTCGCAGCTGGCGCCCACAAAACACCAATAAATAAAATAGATAAAGTGGCCAGAGTTTAAATATATGGCAGAGCAAAAACAGGTGCAAATGGTTATTTAAAGAAAATTATGTTTAATGAAGAGATTCGAGCAGGTGCTAAACCATGTCAGATCAATCTGAAGTAAAATGGCGGAGCCTCTGGCTGGATTGTCAGTGCTCTGCACTGGAGCATATTTAGTCACAAGTCAGCAATTGTTAGGAAACATCGCATTTCCAGTCCGCTTGCCATGAAGATTGGCTGCTTATGAGTACAATGCAGTCCCTTAATGGTTAACAGAGTCATCCGTGGAGCCCTCCCGGTCCCTTAAGTGTTTAGAAATGATTGATTTATCGTCTCATACAGTTTCTCAATTTCTTAATTTCATCTCCCGTTCAAAATGCCCGAGCGTGAGAGAAAGAAAAGGGGGCGTGGGGGGGAGGGGGTGTGAGAGAGAGATCAACAGACAGAAAAGAGAGAGCTGGAGAATTAAAGAGACACACTGGGCTCCTAGGGACATGGTCTAATGGAAAAGGGGGCATGAGGTAATTAACAGCTTTTATCCTGTAAGTGACAGTGAAGTGCGGGAAACGTGGTACCCGTTTTCAGATGTCATTAGTGGGGCTTCAGTAATGTCGCCAGTTGTGTAGAGCACCAGGCTCCTCGAAGACCATACAGGCAGTCCAGATAGAAAAGGAACTGACTGCGCATTACGTTAGAGCCCCAAATCCTGACGCAGAGGGCAATAGCATTGGTTTGCCTGTTTCTCCAAGTCTATTATCCAAAGTGGCTAAGTGGAGGGGCTACCGAAACAGGAACCCTTTGCTAATTCGAGGCATGAGTACAGTAGAAATCCACTTTTTCAATTGTTTTGTATTTCTACTGTCTTGTTATCAAGTTTCATCTTTTTGTGGCTTTTATGTAAGATTCATTTTGGATTTTTTACAAGCAGGGATTTTGTTTTGTCTTAAATTGGAAGGTTTATTGTGGATTTTTAGCAACATGTTTCTCAGTACAAACCATCAGGTAGCACTAATTGCCAGCAACGCTGGTCTAAGCTATTCAACATGGTTTGTCCACTAACATTTATCAACATTTTAAGCAACTTACATACAGACACTGCAGTACAAATTAGTTTAGGCATGGCTGGTAAGCTTTCAGATGTGGTTCCTTCTTTTCGAGGTCTCCTGCAGGGGTGAGTACTTGCGCCCCTGCTTTTTAATTTATACATATCCGATCTAGGCATAGCTCTTTCTGACAGCAATTATTTTCCAGCCAGGTTGGGGCAGCGTAAAATCTGGCAGTTGGTCTATGCCGACGCCCTAGTTTTAATTGACCAAACTCTCAAATGTCTCCAATGATTGCTGAGTTCCCTCGATTAATACATGAGAAGATTGGAGTTAGAAATGAACTCTTCCAAGATGAGTCTGAATCTACAATTGAACTGGCACAAAGCAGCCTAAAAGTAAATGGTTTGTTCCTGGCGCATCATTGGACATAGTTGTGAATTGGAAGGTAAGACTTCAGCAACAACTAGAAAAATGTATATTTTTGATGCATTGAAAGCCCTAGTTTATCAACCGAAAACAATAGACATACAATATGACCGTTTTTCGATTTTGCTCCTCGTACGATTTTGTAAGGGGAAATTGTGCCCTACTTAACATACGGTGGTGAAACATATTCAACTTGAGTTGCTTGGGACAAGGAAGAAAGCAATCTTTGGAGAAGGGTATTTCATCTGCCAAAGGCTGTTCCTATTTCTATCATTCGTGATGAGTTGGGGCTGAATTAATTGCAACTGTACATTGATTGGAAATGTCTTCTTCTTTATACAAAGATAGTAAACCCTCCTTCTATTTCAGAATTGACCATGTTAGCCGACCTAAAGGAAACACAGTCTTGTACGGTGCTGAATAATTGGGTTAATAATGCCGACAATGTACTCCTAAAATTAGGCCTCACTGAAACAGACTTAGTGGAAGTTCCTCATGCAATCAAAAGGAACTTAAAACAGCTGGATTGGGGCCATACTAAATCCCTAAATATGAAATACAGGCTGTTTAGATGTACCCGTTGAGAAGAAAAAAGTCTGGGCAATATTCCATCATATCTCTCAAAATTATTCATCAGTAAAAGCAGCAAGGTGAATACAATCCCTAATACTTCACACTCGCCTCGATGCAGGCAGGAATTCTAGTAATATGACAACATCTGCCAGCTAAAGCTGCCTTTGAGGAAAAACCCTGGGGATGGTGAAATAATACCACGTGCTCCCCTGAGTAGCATGCACCACCTACAAGAAAGGGCTCACCTGACTATCATCTTCATGATGTCGTACTCTGAACCATCGCTGCTGAACCTGCTCAACTTCACCCAACGCAGATCATATCTCATAAGAGAGTGAAGACATCTCCAGGTACAATGTCACCATGCCATGTGTCCCCCTGAGTGGCATGGACCGACTGCAAGAAAGGGCTCACTTGACTGCCATCTCCATGATGTCTTCCTCCGCACCATTGCTGCTGGAACTGCTCACCTCCGCACAACACTGGTCAAATATAACAGAGTGAAGATAGCCACAGGTACAATGTCACCATACCATGCGTTCCCTAAGTGGCATGCACTAATTGCAAGAAAGGGCTCACATGACTGCCATCTTCATCAGGTCTTGCTAAATCTCGTCTGCTTGCATAGACATGCAGTGTGTGAAAGAAAAAAACAGGATTGGCTTGAGGTGTGCCGCATTGAACAGGGAAACCTGACGTCTATGGTCTACCCAACGGCACCCAAGGGTGGGTTGGCATACCTGCCCCTCCATGGCTCTGGCCTCAATGCCTCAGACCTTTACCCTCCAGATAGGGCTGGGGCCACCGCAGGGACTGATGGAAAGTTAGGGGTCAGGCACCCTGCATCGGAGCCTGACACAAAATGGCTGGGGCAGCACCCCTGGACACCCGGGGCTGTGGCTGGGAAACCTTCAAGCTTTGCCCTCTGGAGAGGGCTGGGGCTCCTGACCACCTTGCTGAGCCCCAGTAGCACTTTGCTCGGACTCCAATCAGACCCTGAGTTCCACTTGACGCTTCAGCTGCCAGGCTTGCTTAGCCTCTCCCTCTGCGGCCAGGCCTGTTGATCCCCCCTGCTATGGGGTCACAGTCCAAGCATGAGGGAGCCTGTCCAGCTCCCGCGACACACATCCGTCCCACAGGGAGACAATTCCCACAGATTTTTATTGAACCTGGCCATAGAGAATTGTAGGAGACAGCCGGGCCAGCCGTAACTCAGGCCATGTGGTCTGACCCCTCTGGCCCGATGGCCAGTTGGGCCCAGCCGAAGGACCAGATGAGCTGGGATGGTCCTTCCCGACCACATGGCTGGGCCGCCATGAGGTTGTGCCTGCCTTAAGGCCATCCACCAGGTTCCGGGGCTTACGTCCCACCTGTGCACCCTTGGACCAGGGTTCAAATCACCACCTGTGCGCCGTGGGGATGGGGCTTAAGCTGCCATCTGCAACCAAGTACTAGCCTCTCTTCCATGCCTCCCACAGGCTGGGTCCTGCCACTCTGCCGTGGCTAGGTCAAGTCCATCTGGTCTGCTAGGATGACCGGAAAGGGAGAAGTGTGCTCCCCTCCTAGCATACGTCCCCAGCAGGTGCACCCAGGGTGGGTTGGAGTTTCCTGTGCGCCTCGTGGTGCAGCAGGAGGAGGAAGGATGGAGACCCCTGCAGCACTGCATCATCACTTTTGATAAAACCTTGGCTCAGAGGATTACTTCCAATAGATCGCAGCAAGGTAGCTGCTCTGCTATTTATGAAACCCTGACCCAGAATCAGGTTGTCTACAAATGATTTTGCACCACATTCCTCACGAACATGCAGTGCACTACGGGTGAGAGAGGTTGCCCTCTTCTGTCTACACTCGAGTCCTGAGGCAAGCAGCTCTATGCACTTCCCCAGAGGCTGGCTATCCTAGGCTAACCAAGGCTCCATAGTGCTGCGGTACCATTACAGTAAAGTGGGGATTCTGACTTAGTTCAATCATAAACCCACAGATGGCAGCTTCGCCCCATTGGCTCCTCAGCCAAGCAAATACACCAAATGTTTGGACATGCGGTTCCTCTCGTACTGAGCAGGATTACTATTGTAACAACACATCATCGTTGGGTAAAATAACCTATCACACGACGGTCTAAACCCAGTTCATGTTCCCGATTAGTGGTTGAACAATCGAACGTTTGGTGAATTCTGCTTCACAATGATAGGAAGAGCAAACGTGGAAGGATACAATTGTGACGTTGCTATGAACGCTTGCCTGCCACAAGACAGTTAACCCTGTGGTAATAATCCGACACCTCCTGCTTGAAAACCAAAAAGTCAGAAGGATTGCAAGGCTCCGCTTCCACGGTCTGCATTCATAAGGAAAATCAAGATCCAGCAAGATTTTTCCTTTTGGCTCCATAGGAGGTTTCTGTCCTCTCCTCCCTGAGCTTGCATTAGGGCACCTGCATTATCGTTTCACAGGTTTACTGCCCCAGTCAACTCCCCACCTGCCAATGTCCCTGGAGTGGGTCACGCCTCGCCAGAACCACAATGCTTTCCAAGGCTCAGGTGCCGCATTTGTTGTAAACCCATTCCAGGGTGTCCTGCACTTCACCAAGAAAATAGAACTCTCCTTGGGGCGGCTGCCAGATTCTCTGTGAACAGTTGCGTTACCGCAATGGATGCTGCAAGGGTGCCCATCTCTGCCACTCTGGGTTTGGTGGTCTGAACCCAATTCTCTTTCGTTCGGCTGAGGGCAATGGAGGCCATTGCCTGTCCCTTCTGAACAACGCTTGCCCATCCCTTATGAATGACTGACCCATGTTCAACAGCTTTTCACATGGTACCCTCCTCGTCTACGGCCTTCAAATTTCCCTTCAGAATATTTGCTGCTACCTTCAAGATTTCTACCTGCTGTGGCTCGACCCGGCACTCACTCCGGGCTACCGTGTGCACTGCAGCAGCCCTCCTACTCATTGCAGCTTAGACCCACTGCCTGCAGTGCCAGCAATGGCTGGGTAGGGGCCTGACACTCCAGCTCCATCCATTGCAAGGGATAGTTGATTTGGCAGGTGAGTTGTCAGACACTCCTTAGCAGATTCTGGCTTCAATGGCCACCGTTCTGCTGTCTATATAAACCAACACATTTTCTGGGGTCTAATGAGCATCAGCATTGTGCGTCTTAACCTGGTATTCGGTTCATCCTGCAGCGGCAAGTCTGTTTACCAAAAATGACACACCGGGCACTAGCATATGATGCCCGGCTCCATGTCAGTGAGCCAGGCTCCTTACCCATATAAAGTTTGAGACTAGGTTTAGATCGTTTTGGACCCAAGACCTCTAATCATTTGCTTTATTAGTTAAAACTGGGGTATCTGAGCACCAGCTATTCTGAGTGAAACTTTGGAGGGAACCAGCTACTAGATGGTTCAATTAGTCCTTTGACACCCATACCCATGCTGGATGACCGATTTGCATGTTAGGACCACTACAGACCTCCACCAGAGTTCCCTCAAGCTTTGCTATGCCCAGACATAGTTCTCCATCTTTCAGGTCCTATCACACACGCTCATTCACCACCTCCCCGACAGAGCGGGTGAGAGGTGCCGGGTGCAATGGCGCAATGGAATCTACCTCAACCAGCTGCACTGGCGCTCACATTCATTGTGTCACAGGGTTTCATTTGGCTCTGTGACTGGCACACGTGAAAGACCCCTTATCTGTGTTTCGAGATGGGTTGGGTTGGTAACCAACATCACCACAGACCCCTGGCGCCATTTGTGAACCTCCCCACCCAATGGTGCGATGTGGTCGGGGCACACTGAGGACAGTACACCCCAGTCGACAGTTGCACCAGGAGTAGGGGGTCCCATCCCCTAGTTGTTGCCCCAACAACCACCGAGTTGTAGTCAATCAGCTTCTGCCCCATGGACATGGCAAGACTGCAGCCAGGGGGTCGTATCACTCTCGATGGGATCATGCCCTCTTGATCTCTCTCTTCAAAGTTAATTTGAACTTTCTCTTTTGGTACTTGTTGGCTATCGGTCTAACGTCCATACTAAGCCTTAAAATGAGTCTGCCAGCCACTTTGGGATGCATTCCGAAGCAACCTGACTCAGAAAAAACCCGATCCTGTGAGCCGGGGGGCCACTATTGGCTTAACACAATCTGCATGATGGGCATCAATCAGAAGGACTTGGGACCCCTGAATGATGCTGTGGAGTCTGTCTACTGTATGGCACATTTCCTGAACCCACCTATTCTGTGCTCTTCCCTCTTACCTTGCCATTACTGAGGGAATCCTGGTCAGTTTCCTATCCTTCAATTAGTGAGATGCTTATTTTCAGTGCGTCACCATGTCTGTTCTGAGGAGATACTCAGGGCTTCAGTGCCCCAGCCCTGCGCCTCTGGTCCTGATCTGCGCCAGAGCCGGCATGGGCAGAGGTTGCCTGATGGACGTTGGTCGTGAGGCCTGTGCTCCAGATCTGTCCATGCAGGCAGCTGTGGGATACCACAGTCAGCCACACGAGGCACAGCCTGCAGGCCTGCAGCCGGGGGAAGGGGAAGGTGTGTTGGGATTTTTAGGCTGCCGCCACCACCACCACCACTGGAGTATGCTGGGCACCTGGCCCTTACGACCCAACGAGGGGTGAAACTTTCCGCTCATTTAGTTCCTTACTTTGGAACTTTCGCCTTTGCGCTTTACTTCGTTTTCTTTAATTATACGATATTCTGAAAACAGTCTGCTTTCATTTGTCAATTGTTCGCGATTCACAATGGTTGCATTGTGACAGCTTTCTTGTTTGGAGCGCCCCGGTGTCAGCATGCACACTCAGCCAACTCACCGGTTCTACTTTGGCTCCTTCTTGCTGTCTGGCTTCACAGCGTTTCTTCAGCATCCAGTCTGCTTACTTTCCTGCTTCCGGAAGCCTCTGGTAAATTGTGCGTCGGCCTATGGGAGCGGTAGCTGCTATGTTGATCTTCTGCTATTTCACCACCCTGCCACATGCTGTGCTGGAAACACCTCTCCTCAGCTGGGCTTCTTCTTAGTAGGCAGTTTGTATGCTGCACGATTTCTGCAATTCTTCAAATCTGCTTCTGCTCAACTCCTGCACCTCGGATGGCTTCAGCGTCCTCAGCTATGCCTCCCGCACAGCCTTCCAGTACTCCTTGCACTTCTTCCTCTGATTCACCTTCATTCCCCAGTTGTGCCTCATCTTGGGTTTTAAATATCCTGCTCATGTGCTTTGAATGGCAACAACTAGACCACACCTTTTAATATTCGTCATTCTGAATCCTCATTGCCTCTGAGCTCTTCTTTCTCGTCCGAGTATTGTTTAGCATAATAGGAACTGAAGTCCATAAAATAATGTATGACATTTAGTTGTTCCAGGTTACTGTCAATTAATCCATGCTTCTCTATACACTGAGAGTTGTTAGAATAAGGGGTGGTTGTGGAAAGAGTTTTTAATTCCACATTAGGGTGAGGATTTCTCATTAAGACAGAATTATGACAATTCAAAGTTCTCACCTTTAATACCTGACCTTTTGAGGCACCAACTTTGTTCTGTTTAAATGTCTTTTAATGACAAGTTCTTTGGGAATTGACATTGGAGGGACTGGTGAATAGATGGCACGTCATTAGGTATCTGGGAAGGATTTCACTTTCATCCTCAGAAGAAGATGACTATTGTGTCTCTTCTAGCAGAGTCACAACTTCCCTCAGATAGCTGTCTCCTCTAATGTGGTCCTTACCCCTGATACCACCCCGAGGATTGGAAGCAGGTAGTGGCTGCCTTTCCCTGGCCACATATGTGGAGACTTTAGGACAGAGTTTGGTGGTGACTCCGCAGGATTCATCACAACCTCTACTACAGTGCGCATCTCCACACCACAGGCATTGATGTGGTCTGTGACCTCCTACCATATTCTCCACCGCTGGGTCATAGGAAAAGGTACTGCCAGCCCAAGGGTAAAGCAACATAATAAGTGAGGATTCTTAGCTCCTAATCTTAGCTCCTAATCTGAAAAATGCTTCTTCTTGGTGGTGCCCTTATCCTTAACCTTTGCCTCTTCCTGGGGTGCTGCCTCTTCCTGCTCTACAGGTTGGCCTCTCTTGCCCCGAGTGGACCTTGGTGGATCCTTCTTTCTGTCTTCTTCACCATCCTTGTCCTCTACCTCTCTGTGGAGCCCTCTCACTCATGGTGCGGTTAGGACACAAAATATACATGCACCCCACAAAAAATACCAGGCTCAGCAAAATGCATGTTGCACCCTTTACAATGTCCATCTCCGCGCACAATGGGAATTGCGCACTGCACCCCATAAATGTCTTGAGCACCGTACATGCATGTGAGCGCACGCCATATACTCGCTGCGTGTGGCGTGTAAATTAGGCGTGTCGGCCTTTTCCTCTGATCTTGGCACTGCTGCCTTGTGAATTCATGGGAGATACCTGTTCCTCTTGCTTCGTGCCATTTCTTGCCTCCTCCGGCCCTGGATTGCCGCTAAGCCTCACCATCTCCTGCTGCATATTAGTGTGTGAGGCCCTGCTGATGACCAGCAGTGCCTTAGAGTACATGCTATTCACCATTGCCAGTTTTCCTATGTCAGGCTCTGTGACAACCTCATCTGCCATCTTGGGACTTCCACCCCTCTGTTCCACCACCACACCTCCACAGCATACATTGACAGAGCCCAGCTGCACCTTAACAGCCTCAGGGGGAGCCATGTCTGCTATATCGACCAGCAACCCCAAGGCAAGGTTGAGGGATTTCAACTTCACCGCCATCAAAGTTGGCATCCTGGGTGAGCAGGTCCTGGCCCATTATGACGCCCTCTTCGACTCCCTGAAGCAGCTTGGGACATGTGGACGTCAGAAGATCTAGGAGGACCTTGCAGTTGCCATCAATGCGGAGAGGGGGTGACAGTCTGTACCGAGGACCACACCAAGCAGCGCTGGGACAACCTCAAGATCTGGAGCCAAGCGAAGGCAGCCCTCGACGCAGGTGCCACCGTGGAGGTCCATCTTGCAGGCAGCCATCGAGTGTCACCCCTTCATGTCCAGTTCATGGAGAGGGTTAACCCAGCTGTCCACACCCAGATCCTTGACCTGCAGGCAAAGATAGAAGCTGCTGGTGAGTACCCATAGGGTGAACTTCTCTATCGTGTTTCTGTATTCTGCATGGGTGTGCATGATTTGAGGTAATCTCTTCTGTACACACCATGTGTGTTGCACAAATCTTAACCAGCATGCAGCCTCATGTCGATGCTAGGTGTACGTGATGGCAAACATCTGTGAAGAGGACAGGCGTAGGGATATCCACTGTCAGTTCTTATTGAGAAAGTGTACTCATGTGCATGCAATGTCAGTTGCTAAAAGCAATTACTCAGAAAAGGAACAGTTGCTAGATTGAGATGCTGGGTGCATGTGAGGGACATTCTTGCACAACACCTCTATGGGTTGCTCAATTGGAAATAATGATTACAACATCCACAGTCAGCAGCTAAGACTGACATGCGTATGGATGTCTGGTAATGACATTTTGGTGCATTGGACTTTCCGGGACGGCTGTTTGATCTGTCAGCCCACTGCAAGAGAATCCAGGCATGGCACGTCATCATGACATTTGTTGGGGCTGGGAGGAAGAGCATTGCTGCTTGATCCTCAACAATGGATGCCTGTACGTGTTGCATGCTTTCACATGTTGCTAGATGTGATTGGGTGGACAAGCGCCCAAGCAGTTCTCATAAAACCTCTCCACCCGCCTGCATTGCTATGCTGTGCAAAATCAAATAAGGACTGGTGTAACGCTCACCTGATTCCCACGGAGGCGCAGGTCTGGCTTCGAGTGCTGATGCTTCTTCAATGGTGAAGCGCAGGACTCTGAAGATGGACAGGAAGGGCCCCTCTACTCTGGCTTCTCCGGCTCGCAGGAATATTCCCCTGTGCGTGAAAAGAGAGTATTACCTACTGACTGAGTTATGCTCAAGCCTCCCACTCTCTTCCAACCCTCCACGATACCCTTCCACGATTCCCCGTGAAGTCTCACCTTAGGGTCAGGAAGGATGAGCTCTCCATCCTGCTTCTGATGCAGGGGCGCGTTGAAACCCAGTTACTTCACTGGATTGAGGATTATGGGGGTTCAGGTAAGCTTGACTATTCAGGTAAGGCTCTGTAAAAGTTCTGTTGCAAGTTCAAAAGTCCAAGCTTAATAATAATGTTCATTATCTTTTTCCCCTTAGGGGCCGGGGTTCGGAATGCCGGAGATATGGCGCCGACCCGAAGTGATACGTGCAGTTCCAGTAAATGACAGGTAAGTTCTGGATGAGCGCTCGGGTAATGTCTTTGCATTCGCTCATTCAATGTCTTTGTCTTTTTTCCCCATAGGGGCCGGGGTCCGGATGCCTGGAAGCGGCAAGACCCGAAATGAAATGGGAATGACCCAACAGGTAAGACTTAGAAGGAAACTGAGCTTTTCCTATTCCCTTCCTTCTCTCACCTTGTTCTTGTCTTTCTCTCTAGGTTCTGGGAAGTGGCTGTGGATCCGGATGATCGCTGCTGAAGATGGTGGCGTCCAGGAAAGGTGAGTGAAATGCAGCGCTGCAGCGATCGTAGCGAAATGCTTTTAAAAGGATGTCTTCCTTTTCAGGATCGTCGGTGTGATGCCTCCGTGGTGCTGATTTAGCAGGTAAGGTCTTTTGTCTCCCTTTGCAGGTGACCCAGGATACTGACAGGCATGGCTGAGGTCCAGATGCAGGAGCTGACACGGTGAGCGTCCAGCTGCGAGGAGCAGAACAACCCAAAGCGTGAGTTGCTGATCGGGTGTGGTTTAAATAGCTTTGGAAGAAGTTCCAAGTGTGTATCCTTCCTCCGATCAGGTATGTATCCTTTCCCGACCGCACCTGGGTGGAAAGTAATCCCACAGGTAAAGTAGTTCCATTCAGGCCTCAAGAGGGCTTGGATGTGGCAGCATGGTCTGCATCAGGTAAGTGCACATTAAAACACTTGAACACATGTCTAGCTTTATGAGCCTGGCGCCTAAGGCGCCAGGACAGGGGTCCAACATGAGCCTGGCGCCTAAGGTGCCAGGACTGCGTCCAAAGGGCCCCAGCTTGGGCCCGCTGGCACTCCCCTGGGGGAAATGATGCCTGCCTCTGGGGTTGCTGGGTCGGACCTGGCTCCTTGGAGGTAGGCATCATGACAGTACCCCCCCTCAAGGCCCCTCCCAAAGTTCTTCCCTCCGGGGGTTTTGGCTTATTTGGAAATCTCTGGTGAAACCTTTGTACTAATCGAGGTGCGTGGACATGGTTACTAGGCTCCCACGATCTCTCCTGAGGTCCATATCCCTTCCAGTCAACAAGATAGAAGAGTTTCGACTTTACCACCTTGGAGTCTAAAATGTCTTTAACTTCGAATTCTAATTCCCCTTCAATTTGAACTGGATCTGGAGGCTTGGACAATCGGGTTCCTGGTTGTACAGGCTTCAAAAGTGATGCATGAAAAACTGGATGTATACGCATGTTGGACGGTAGATCCAGTTTAAAGGCCACTCGGTTGATTATAGCCTTGATGGGATAAGGTCCTATGAATCTGGGATTGAAGGTTTGCGGGCCCTTGAGGGATAAGTGTTTAGTTGCTAGCCATACCTGGTCTCCTACTTGGTAAGGCGGAGTTTTACTCCGGTGCAAATCTGCGTTTTCTTTATACTTTTTCTTGGCTTGCTGTAAATGAGTTGCAGCTTCTTTGAAGGCTCGGGTTATTGTGGAATGCAGATGATTTACTGCGGGCATTTCCAGGGTCAGAGGTGGATCTAGGTCAGAGGTCCGAGGATGGTGACCATACAAAGTATAAAAGGGGGTTTGTCCGGTTCCAGAATGCACTGAATTGTTGTATGCATATTCTGTGATCCAAAGGATGTCTTTAATTTAACTCGGATTGGTGTAACATGCACCGAAGATATTGCTCGAGAGTCTGATTGGTTCTCTCGGTTTGTCCGTCGGTCTGGGGGTGGTGGCTGGTGGATAACCGCACATCTATTTGTGCTAGTTGGCAACACTTCTTCCAAAAATGGGAGATAAATTGACTTCCACGATCCGAGACTAATATGGAAGGGAAACCATGTATGCGAACTACATTCTCCAGGAATTCCTTGGCCAAGGTGGAAGCAGAAGGCAAACCCTTTAAAGGGATAAAGTGGGCCATTTTGGTGAATAGGTCCACAATTACAAGGATTGTGTTGTAACCAGCACAAGGAGGCAGGTCGGTTATAAAGTCCATTGACAGGGTGTGCCATGGTGCCGGTGGAATATCCAAGGGTTGAAGTAGGCCGGCTGGCCTTTTCTTTTGAGCCTTGTTTTGGGCGCAAATTCCGCAAGACAGAACAAAAGACTTTATGTCTTTTCTCCAAGAAGGCCACCAGAAGTGACGTTTAATTTTTTCCTCCGTTTTAGCGATACCAGGATGTCCTTCCATTAAAGATTCATGATGATGGGCAATAACAAGTTCTTGCAATTCTTTACTTGGCAGAAACAACCGCTCCTGGAAGTAGGGTAAGTCATCCTTAACGGTGTAATGAGGACCCTTCTGACTCCATTCCAGTAAGGTTGAAGAGTCTAGAAGTTGTTTTACTTGCGTTTGGATGTCCTCAATAGTGTGCAATGAAGTTAATCCTAAGATTCTTTGCTCAGGTATGATGGGCACAGGTTCTAACCTCGAATTAGGTTCTTCCATGCCAATCCGGGATAAGGCGTCCGCTTTTCCATTCTTGCAGCCAGGGCGATAGGTAATTACAAAATCAAATTCCGCAAAGAATAGAGCCCATCGGAGTTGTCGTGAAGATTGAGCTTTGGCCGTCTTTAAATAGTGTAAGTTTCTGTGGTCCGTAATTACGGTAATGGTGTGTCTTGCCACGAGAAGATAGTGACGCCAAGCCTTGAAAGCAGATTTGATGGCCAGTAACTCTTTATCGGTTATTGCGTAGTTGATTTCAGGAGGAGAACATTTTCTGGACCAAAAGGCCACTGGGTGTAGTTGGTTAGTTTTTGGGTCTCTTTGCGACAGGTCAGCTCCCATGGCCGAACTGGATGCATCGGTTTCCACTATGTACGGGAGATCTGGGTGCGGGTGTTTCAGTACAGGTGCAGAGGTAAATTTGGTTTTCAGGTCCTGGAAGGCTTGTTCGGCTTCAAGAGTCCATTCGAAGCATTTGTTTTTCTTTAGGAGAGCGGTGATGGGTTGGACTGTTCGGGAAAATTCTGGGATGAATCTTCGATAGAAATTGGCAAAGCCGAGCATGCTCTGAACTCCCTTCACCGAGCTAGGAGATGGCCATTTGAGGATGGCGTCCACCTTTCGCGAGTCCATTCGGACTCCTTGAGGTGTCAGGATGAATCCGAGAAACTCAACTTCTGTGGTATGAAAAACGCATTTTTCGAGTTTTGCAAATAGTCTGTGCTGGCGCAATTTCTCAAGAACTGCCCTAACATGTTTTCTGTGATCAGATTCTGAAGAAGAGTACACCAGGATGTCGTCAATGTAAACAATGACACAGACATCGATAAGTTCCCGAAGAACATCATTCATAAAGTACTGAAAGGCGGCAGGTGCATTGCACAACCCGAAGGGCATCACCTGATACTCGAAGAGCCCAAATTTGTTGCGGAATGCAGTCTTCCATTCGTCGCCTTCTTTTATGCGCACCAGGTGATAAGCTCCTCGGAGATCTAACTTGGTGTACACACAAGCGTCTTTCACCTGGTCGATAAGCTCAGGGATCAAAGGCAGAGGATAACGATTCTTAATCGTTATTTGATTTAGGGCGCGATAGTCTATACACGTTCTAAGGTCGCCTTCTTTTTTCGGCACGAAGAACAGAGCTGAAGAGACAGGAGACTTGGACGGGCGAATAAAACCATTGGCTAGGTACTGATCTAAATACTGACGCAAATGCAGGTTCTTAGGTTCCGTAAGAGCATAAATCCTACTACAAGGTAGTTGAGCATTGGGTACCAGATCGATTTGGCAATCATAAGACCGATGGGGAGGTAACGTGTTAGCCTGTTCTTTCTGAAAAACGTCTTGGAATTCTTGGTATTCTGACGGTAGCTGTACAGGGGTGGAAGTTGCTGAGGCTAGACCCATAGCTGGATTTCTTGAATAACAAGTTGGTTCACAATCAGGAAAACTTATCTTCTTTGCTCGCCAGTCAATTCTGGGATTATGTGTTTCTAACCAAGGAATTCCAAGAATTACTTGAAATTGTGGGGCCTTGATCACATCAAACACGATTGCTTCCCGATGTCCATCCTGACCCACCAGAGTCACTTCAACAGTGGAATGCGTTACTGGCCCTGAGGCTATTTCGGTTCCATCTACTGTAGTAATGACATCTTGGGTTACTTTCGGGCGGAGAGGAAGCTTGATCCTGGAAGCCAATTCACGGTCTATGTAATTTCCAATAGCTCCACTGTCGATGTATGCTTTTATAGCATGCAACTGCTGAGGCTGTTTTGGGGTCACGAGCACCAATGGCATGACAAAATGCGAGGTCAAAGAGTTAGTTTTCAAGCTCAGCAAGCGGACCCCTACGCTTCTCGGGCTAGGTCGTTTCCCGAATCAGGTGTCAATAATTCGTTATCAGTAGCTCCAACCACCTTCTTAAGTTGTTTAACTGGACAATTTCGAAGAAAGTGACCGGAAGTCCCGCAATACAGACAAAGTTGCATTTGCCGCCTTCTCTCTCGTTCTTTCTGCGTTAATGGTCCTTTAACGCCACCAATTTGCATAGGTTCAGATACGTCGGTACTCTTGGAGTTAGCGTGGGTTTTGATCGGTACTCGGTTTTCATACTTGAACCGATCTGCTTTTCTATTTTGAAGTCTGTGATCAAGTTGAACCACCAAGTCTATGTAGTCTGCGCAGACCTGGGGTGGGTTTACTATCTGAGCTAGAACATCCTTTAGCTCTCCGCGCAGGCCTCGATGAAACAATGTGATCCTTTTGTTTTCTGGCCATCCAGTTTCCACAACCAGTCTGTTAAAGGTGGCAATGTAGGACAGAAGATCCTGATTACCTTGTCGTAAGGATAGCAGTTCGTTATCAAGGGCCTGTCCTTGAGAGTGTCGAGCGAACAATCTTTCCATGCTGGCCTGGAAGCCCTGAAAATCCTGGAGAATGGGATCATCCTGATTTACCAATGGAATAGACCAATCGGCAGCACTGCCACTGAGGTACGATAGTATAAAGGCTACCTTGGTCTGATCGTTAGGGAAGGCTCCGGGTCTGCACAGAAAGTGTAAACGACATTGGTTCATAAAGACGGCATATTTCTTGGGATCCCCCGCAAAACCTTCAGGCGGGGCCAAAGGCATGTGTCCAGGTAGATTAATTTGTACCAGGTTACTCAAACCCATTGATGTGAAAATGTCTCCGGAATTAGGTAAAGGAGTGTGCCCTGCCTGGGCCTGTAATAACCTTTTGGCTAGGTCATCTGTTCTTTCCTTGGATAAGATCAGTTCTCTTTTGAGAGCGTTAGTCTCCTGGTGGGCTGAGTGCACCTCTGCCCGTAATTCCCCCAAAAGCTGGTCAGTCTCGGAAGTCTCCATAGCGCCCGGGTGGGAAATTGTGGGTAGGCTTCGCGTTCTGTAACGCTCACCTGATTCCCACGGAGGCGCAGGTCTGGCTTCGAGTGCTGATGCTTCTTCAATGGTGAAGCGCAGGACTCTGAAGATGGACAGGAAGGGCCCCTCTACTCTGGCTTCTCCGGCTCGCAGGAATATTCCCCTGTGCGTGAAAAGGGAGTATTACCTACTGACTGAGTTATGCTCAAGCCTCCCACTCTCTTCCAACCCTCCACGATACCCTTCCATGATTCCCCGTGAAGTCTCACCTTAGGGTCAGGAAGGATGAGCTCTCCATCCTGCTTCTGATGCAGGGGCGCGTTGAAACCCAGTTACTTCACTGGATTGAGGATTATGGGAGTTCAGGTAAGCTTGACTATTCAGGTAAGGCTCTGTAAAAGTTCTGTTGCAAGTTCAAAAGTCCAAGCTTAATAATAATGTTCATTATCTTTTTCCCCTTAGGGGCCAGGGTTCGGAATGCCGGAGATATGGCGCCGACCCGAAGTGATACGTGCAGTTCCAGTAAATGACAGGTAAGTTCTGGATGAGCGCTCGGGTAATGTCTTTGCATTCGCTCATTCAATGTCTTTGTCTTTTTTCCCCATAGGGGCCGGGGTCCGGATGCCTGGAAGCGGCAAGACCCGAAATGAAATGGGAATGACCCAACAGGTAAGACTTAGAAGGAAACTGAGCTTTTCCTATTCCCTTCCTTCTCTCACCTTGTTCTTGTCTTTCTCTCTAGGTTCTGGGAAGTGGCTGTGGATCCGGATGATCGCTGCTGAAGATGGTGGCGTCCAGGAAAGGTGAGTGAAATGCAGCGCTGCAGCGATCGTAGCGAAATGCTTTTAAAATGATGTCTTCCTTTTCAGGATCGTCGGTGTGATGCCTCTGTGGTGCTGATTTAGCAGGTAAGGTCTTTTGTCTCCCTTTGCAGGTGACCCAGGATACTGACAGGCGTGGCTGAGGTCCAGATGCAGGAGCTGACACGGTGAGCGTCCAGCTGCGAGGAGCAGAACAACGCGAAGCGTGAGTTGCTGATCGGGTGTGGTTTAAATAGCTTTGGAAGAAGTTCCAAGTGTGTATCCTTCCTCCGATCAGGTATGTATCCTTCCCCGACCACACCCGGGTGGAAAGTAATCCCACAGGTAAAGTAGTTCCATTCAGGCCTCAAGAGGGCTTGGATGTGGCAGCATGGTCTGCATCAGGTAAGTGCACATTAAAACACTTGAACACATGTCTAGCTTTATGAGCCTGGCGCCTAAGGTGCCAGGACAGGGGTCCAACATGAGCCTGGCGCCTAAGGCGCCAGGACTGCGTCCAAAGGGCCCCAGCTTGGGCCCGCTGGCACTCCCCTGGGGGAAATGATGCCTGCCTCTGGGGTTGCTGGGTCGGACCTGGCTCCTTGGAGGTAGGCATCATGACAACTGGCTCGAGGGGTCCTGCATGGAGCAAGGTAAACTGACAGCTATGGTATACCCAGCAGCACCCTATGCTTGCCCGGGGAGGTCATGCATTTAACGGTTGCACGCCCTACCAAGTGTCCCGCAGCCCCACCCCCATATGCCTGTGTATTGGCTCGTGGGCCACGCTGCGTGGGGGGTCTTTGCCAGGAGGCCAATGGCACGTCACGCCTGCGCCCATTGTGATGTTTTGAACTACGAGTTAGCTGCTCTACATGCCCGGCCATCTGGTAGTTGACCATAGGAATGAACGGAAGGTCCAGATGGCTGGCCAGCTATGCAAGGCTGGATAGGCTCCAATCTCAAATGTAGTGCTGTTGGGACTATGAAGAGGCAAGACACTTTTAGCCACACCTCCTCCTCTGTCACCCAGGGTACACAGATTTCAAGCAAGCATAGTTGCCTTCCTCTGGCTTACTCTAGACACTGTGTGTAAATCCTGTCTGTGCTCCACTTGGTTCTCGCTGCCCCAAACAGGTTCTGCACATCCTCAAAATGGCCAATGGGTGTCTCCCACGCAATGTGCCAGCAGAGTTCCTGAGAGGCCATCTTAATTTCCAGGCCAGCTGGGTGCATGGCTGACAAGAGAACCTCGGATCACTTGCATGTCAATGGCTGGGCAGCCTGTCCGTCTGCCTCCCCGCACTGCACCAGATAATTTGACGCTTTTGGTCCATCTAGGGTTGGACTGCTTGGCTGGCATCGCCCATTGTTACAAGCATTTACCTTGCAGCCACCGTGGGACGAAGTTGAGTTGAGAGTATGCACCCTCAGGGAGTTCCCCGTCACATGGTTGTCTCTCCCCTCCGAGCAAAGCAAATTCTGAGCAGCCCAACCGTTTCCCAGTGGTCATGTCAGACTGGGAGGGGGGTGAGCTTGCCACAGGGCCTGGCCACCGCGCAATGGGTGTGGGCCGACGTGAGCTATGCCCTTGCACTTCTCCACTGAGCACATTTTTTCCACAGCGGTCCAGTACGATGACCGTTCCGCAGGGTGCCGCCCCACCCTTACCCAGGCCGTGGTGGAGGCGTGTGCAGCAGACACCCCCATCTCACACAAGTTGTGCCTCGGCCCAACCTCTCTCTCCCACCCCTCCAGCTGTGCTGCTACTGCCCACATGATTGACCTGGCTCCCCAACCTGCGAGCATTGTAAAATGCTCTGATGCTCGGGTCCCACAAACAGAGCTGAGGGTGCGAAGGTCGGCCTGAGGCCAGTCACCTGACTTCATGACTATGAGCGCAGATCAGACATGGTGATCCGCTGGTTTTAAGCATATAACCGATTAGAGGGAAATTAAATGACCAGGATTCCCTGAGAAACGGTGAGTTGGGAGGGAAGTGTCCAGTGCAAAATGTCCATCCGGCAGCGGTGGACGCGGGGTACATGGCATACAGTGGCCGACTCCCCGGCATCGCTCATTTTCCCTACACTTGTGTGACTGTATTCATTCCGATTGCACGGCATGGCCATGTGTGATGCGGCAGTTGCTGGTTGACTGATGATGACTTCATGCTACTGTTACACTTGTGTAGAACACACCTAGATTGTCACTGTTGAATGATGTCTATGTTCTTTGTCCCTTTTCCACATCTGCTGTGACTGGTGAAGAGGGTGCAAGCTGTGCTGTCGAACTGAAACCCAGGGACAAGGCCTCCAGTCCCACACACCGACCCCAGCTGCACCCAGTTTTGTCCACCTCTCCAGAGGGCAATGTGCCAAGGGAAGCATTGCATACATCGGGCAAGGCTGCTGAGGGTGAGTCTCAGGATAACATTGTTGCGGGTGACACCTCAGCAGTGGTGCAACAGAATTGTGGTGTTGTAGCCACACAAGAGACCCAAAGCATGCAGACCTTGCTGGAGGCATCAGGGTGGATGGTGGAGGAGGAGATGGCCATTGCAGCACATCCCATAGTGTCAGATGGAGGTACCAAGGGTTGTGTGCAGGCTGCACACCTGGCCCTGAGACAGGAGGATGTGCAGTCCATCATGGAGGGGTCTGCACAATCTACTGTCCAAGGGCCATATGCTGCAGCACTACCTACATTCAATGATGCCTCCACCAGACCAAGGCCGCACTTACAGCTGGTATGGCCATCCTGGATGTGGTGCTGCCCCTGCTGATGGGTGCCTTGAGGTGGCAGGCTTTGATGCATGATGCTGTGCAAGCATCACAAGCAAATGGAACACCTCTTGGCACAAGTGGCAAGAGCACTTCAGTCCAGTTGTCTCTCTGCACCTGCCATTGCAAAGGCCCCCTTCTCCTCATGTATGCCCCAGTCGTCTTCCACTGAGGCCTCTATGCCAGCTAACACCATGTCCGCCTGCGCACCAGTCCCACCATTGCTGTTCCCAATGTGCCAGCGTTCCTGGTGGAAGTCCATAAAATGGCAGAGGAGGTGGTCACTGAGGCCTGCCCAGGAGCCTTACAGGTGAACAGACAGTGGAGGTACACCAGGCACTTGATTGCAGTGCAGGTGCTGTACTCCCCGATGCAGACTGTCATCCAGCCAGAGAGAGTACCTGTGCTGCACATGTAATACTAGGCAGCAGGAGATAGTGATTGCGAGGAGGCAAATCCTGCAGGGCATTGGCAGTGGGAGGAGGCAACAAGGCACTAACATGGAAAAAGTGAGGCTGGAGGCACACCGATGCCTGCATGCTCTGGTGTGGGCCCAGGTAGTGTAAGGGAGGCATGGTATCACAAGTATACTGACACAAGAGTTACAAGTTTCAAAACCTTTTTAAATTCTTGGGGTTTGGAAAAACTAAATAATTAAGAAAACACAGTACTAGTAAGTATATGTCAAATCAAAATGGCGTATACTAGCAAAACCTAATGCCCGCCCTATATCTTATACAAAAAGTGTGTAAAGGGGATTGTGCATGCAAAGTAAATTAGTGTTATAACATAAAAGATCAAGGTGGCTGAGTCAGCTCTCCTCCCCACTTTGGACAGCACAGAGTAAGGTTGCCCCCGTAAACAGGATGACACACTCTGGCTCAGGTTATCCAAAAAACGGCAGTTCAAAATGTGGATCAAGGCCCGCTTGGCCTTCCATGTTAAAGTCACTTATTCCAGTTCACCAAAAGTTCTTTCACAGTTCAACAAAAGTGTCACGCAGGTTTCCCTCTTTCGGGCTCAGACCTATCAACACAAAAAGTACTGGATTCAACGTAGATCTCCCTCAGCCGAGCTTGGACGTCGTAATGCAGGGGTTCCCTTCCCCAAGCTTCATTCACATTCGTTAGGGGTGTCCTTCCTCTAACTTATTTAATGTTTCCCGTCTCAGACCTTTCACTTATATCAAACACTTTCGAATGTGAGAGGCTTTTACCATAGACCTCTGCAGGACCACTTCGACTTTCACTTCAGCTCTCACTTATGTTATTTTCCCCAGTGTCTCTTGGTCTTGGTAGTTCCATAACATAATCAGCAAAGTTCAAAGAGATCTTTCTCATAACACGATCACTTTTTAACTTCCCCTTTCGACAGGATTAATCTTGACCATTGCACATTTCAGAGTTTGTTCACTTGCCGTTTTTTAACAAGACATCAAACATTTTGCGGAGACTTTCGTGCAGGCTACTTCTTTTCGCCGGACCACTCTGCTACTATGTATCAATGGCTTCACAGTTATCGGCATCTTTAAAGTTCATTACTGATTTGAATTCTTTCGCGTCTCATCAGCACGCGCACAACCTTCAATGTAATAAACACTGTTGCAGCTTCAATCTTTCCTTGACACCAAACTGGCCTTTCATGTATTTCACTAACTCACCAGTTGTGTGCATTCTTTTCTTTTCTCTGTGGCTTTGATTCACAAGTCAAGGTTGATATCACAGGCTTGGCCTCAAATCCCCAACTCTGCCGTTCACCCGGGAGGGTAGCTGGTGTCCTTGAAAGACAACGCAGGCTTCTTCTCAACTGGGATTTGGCTTTCTCTGTGTATCCTACACGGCTTCCCAGAGGCAACTGAAGTGGGAGAATGGGATAACACCCTCCCCCCAATCTCATCCAGACCATGGCCTAGGGGATCACGCCCCAGGCAACCCCCATGAGAGGAGTTCTCTTACTTACCAGACCAGACGGATAAGAAACAAAGTATCCTGCTTCAAAAAAACACACATACGAGGAGTATGCCTACTAGCACGCCAGGCTCAAGTGTGTGGAAACAGAATCAAAATATCGAGGCTGAGCACCCCAAAAGGAAATACACCGAACACGGGTTACAAAGGAACATACAAAGTACCAGAATCCAGTTACAAAAACAGAGCAAAATCAGATAGCTATCGGCCCTCAGTACAACACAACGAACTCCAGCGTGGTTCAGTGTGTTCAGTGAGAGACGTTGTACATTAGAATACATTCGCTTTTTATACATTTGGTGGGCACGATGTCCAGCCCCACTTTGGTTTAATATTCCTTTTAATACATCACTGATCTAGGGTTCGCGCCAAGTCTCAAACTACCGAATATAACTGGTTTGCCTTTAATACATGTATCAACAAGCCTATGCAATAACTGTGTATTCTAAGATTTTCCATGCAGGCCTTCTCAAACATTAATGCAATGTAGTTAAAAAGATGTTCTTCGTTCAGTATTTGAATACATTGTCTCAACATACGCTCGTGGGATTAGTTTCATTGCACGAGTAATCCTTCTACACATAGGTCAACGAAGGACAAGGTCTCAGTTCACGACCTCAACAAGTGGCCTGCAGGCAAGTTACACATTAGCTATGTACAGAGGTCAAGACGGCCATGTTGTATTCTGGAATGACATCGTCCACCATTTTAACTCATAGGGTGACTTTTACAAAGCGAAGCCTAAAATGGAGGTTTGATCTAAAATGGCGGCTTACATGGATTTAAGGTCAGGACCTTGCAACACGGATTTCTTTCGCAAGCGACTTTCGAGCAGCTTGGCGTAGGCCAATATTAATATATTTATTACAATAGGAGGCACGATATACTTTCTTTTTCGACAAACCCTCCTTTTGGCCTATGCCAAGTGCTAAAAACTACTTTGGATCTTCTTGCAAATAACTCCATGCATCATCGTCCATGCACCCTGAATCGGAAATATCTATTGCCATTAGGTCATTTGCTACAATATCTTTCAACACATATTCTTTGGAAGTTTTATCCGGGGCATACACTTTATGTCCTATCAAACCTATCGCTTGTGCGCAACATCCCCCTAGCATCGAACACATACCAGGTAGACACTGAATACAGCAACAAAGAAACAACAGGATTCCCAAAATAATTAGTAAGACCGAAAGTACCTTCCAACCCCAAGATCGCAAGCAGTCCCAGAACCAAGCGCTTAGATCCCAGTTTCCCTCGGGAACATGCACTTCGGAACTAAGGACGTGCAGATTCTGTATTGCCTTGAAGATAGTTGGGGAGGAATCTGGTGCGAAAACACAGCAAGCGGACCCCACTAATTGGCACACTCCACCACGCTCAGCTAGAATGACATCTAATGCCATTCGGTTTTGAAGTGCTACTAATCTTATCGCCTTTTGTTCTAATGTCATATTATAGAGTATGTCCGTGATCTGGTTGATGGTTCTCTCCAGTACTCTCGCTAGTTTTCTGATATCTTCCGAATTCGCTATCTGCCCCCAAAATAGCACAACTGATTTAGCTAGATCTCCCAAGATTTGTGCTGGGTTGTCACCATTCTCGTCCCGCCGTGGGCAAGCCTTCAAAACTTCTTTTGTGCTAGCTATAAACACCCCAGGTAACAGGATCCCTAAATAACAGGTTCCCTGCCGATCCCTCGGCAACCATGGGAATGCTACATTACCGCAGACAAAGTAGACAGGTTCGCCTACATACAAAGGTCTGTTTTCCCCATTCAAATTTGCAACGTTGGCACAACCTAGAAAATTTCCCATTGACTGAGTTCCATTTCTCTGTATGCAAAAAGAAACTGAATCAGGGCTATTGTTAACAGTGTAAGAAGGAGGCATGGCATCCTTATTGCCTATTGGAGCCATCTTAAAGGAAATCAAAGATTGGAAAGGACGAGACAGTTTATCAGAAGGCCTAATAGAAGCAACATTCGGTTTACTCCTATTTGAAAAAAGCGAGCATCCCAGGGGAGTCAAAACACGTTTCTCAAAACTATTCAAATTGGTGCCATCAAAGTTCCCTGAGATGCTATCATTCCATCGGCCAAAAAACAGTGCTCTAAGAGAAGCATAGCAAGCAGTTGTCAACGGTAAAGGATGAATATACCAACCTAGCCCCTTATCCCCGTGTTGCGGTAAATGTGAACAGACCCAACAGTTAGATTTATCAAAAATGGCATGTGTAGCATTCATGATAAGCAGTAAGGTGTTATTGTGGTACCTTTGTCTATGCTGAGAATCCCTAGTGGATAGAGTATGCAAATGTACAAAGGGAGTAGGAACAATGGGTTCACTTTCAGTAGGCAACAAAAGTTCTAAAGAGTGAGTTTCCTCGAGGTACCACAATCCTAAGGCAGCGACTATTAAAAACCCAAATATCATTATAAAAACACAGCAATACGGGGGCGTGGCCTGGAGCCGACTCGTCTGGAATGACTTCCTGAGTTCTCCCGTCTGGCCCAATGCGCCTTTCCACAAAAGCCCCATTTCCAGCCTCCGTTTTTCCCCGGGATTGAAGCCACCGGTGGGGGAACCTCCCCAGCACCCACCGACCGAGTGGGTCCCGGTTTCACGCCGAAACGGCCGAGGGAGACCTTTCAACAGCCCCGGGGCCCACTCGGCGGTAAAATGGCCGCCGCAACAGTGAGAGCCAGAGCCTACCCAGGAGGGGGCGGAACGAACACAGAAGCCCTGCCGATCGGCACCCGTCCGTGATGATCCGGTGTCCGCTTGCTCGTCGCCTGCTGTGGTGTCACACTGCCCCTGGACCCACCTCTCAGCCTCCCTATTAAGCACTGCCTGAAGCAGAGTTGCGCCCGAGGAAACGAAGGCGCCAACCCTGATCCCCCCCTTCGCCTGCCGGGATGCCATCTGCTCGTCCGAGCCCTGGTGTGGAGCAGATCGGCCTTGCTCCGCGCCGAGGACCTGCACACGCACAACCACAGGCACCCTCCAAGCTCCTAACGGCACCAACGAACCCACGGCATCTGAGCCCGACGAGAGCGAGCCCCGCACATGCCTGAAGCAGGTACAATTATCCCTTCTTTCTCGCCCGTTGGCCGGGACGCAGCCGCTGGACAGCCCCCTTCCCTCCTGTGCCCGGAATCAAGCGGCGCCGCTCACCGCACGGCCAGCCTGCCTCCACACATTCAGCCCGCCGCAGGAGACCACCAGCTTTCCTCCTCACCACCGGAGCTCGAGGGCCCGCACTTCGGCCGGCTATCAAGCCCGCCAGGGGGGTTCACGTTCCAATCCCTCCATCAGATCCACTGAGGCCCCGACTCCCGGGCCTCCCTCGCCCTCATCAGATCACTACATAAACGGTGGCACTCCCGGTGGGACTCCCGCCACCCTTTTGGACTAACTCAGCGGCCCTAGGATCCGTTCCACCACTCCTGCAGCTCTGGCACTTCCAACCCCGGCGCCCATCTTGAGGACCTCCACCAGAGCCCACTCACCGCAGCACCGCAGCAACGGGGCCCCTGCCCCCCCCAACCCTCCCCACAACAACATCGGAACACGCCTTGGCTCGCCTCCCCCCAGCCACCACATCAACCACATCCAGGCCAACTGCTTCCTGCTCCCCACGGCACCGGCCCCCCTCCTGGACCATCATTTCACAGTCCTGCTGGGGTTGGTCCCCCCAACAGCTCCGCAGGCTGCTCCTGGCCGCAAGTGTTCACTACAGCCGCACAGCACCCCAGCACCGGAGTCAGGAGGTGAGGAGTCGGGGGGAGTGAGGGAGGACAATCTACTCGCACCGGGGGGTGGCAGATTGAAGCTCCACGGACCTGCTGGCCTTACTCTCCGTGATCCCATATATCCAAATCTCTCCTGATCCACCTGGGATTCCGACGCAGCCCCCATTCCGTTTGTTGCGCCTTCACGCCTCCGGAACCCCTCCGAACCCAGTCTTCTCCCCACTGGCTCAGACTCAGAGACCCGGCCCTAAAATCTCCCGAACAACATTTAGCTCTTAGCACCTCACTAACTCTGAGGCACCATCACTCTCCTCAATCCCTCACGACAATGTCTAAAAGCGGGAAGGCACTTAAACAATCTGACATTATCACCCTCATGTCGTCTGCTGCTACCGAAAGAGCTAAGAAAGCCGACCCACCAGAGGATACTATCAAAAATAGCACTCCACCAGCTGCAGAAACAGATCCCATTTCGCCTCAAGCTGCAACCAAAGCGGACCTGCAAGACCTATTGGTAGCCCTAACCAGGGAAATCCAAAAAAGTTCTGAGGAAATCACTAAGAAAATAAACACACTTGACAAAAGAATGGGGGAAGTGGAACATCGGACCGCCGAAATCGAAGCCGAAGTCTGTGACCAAAGATTCGAAGATGAACATAACAAGGACCGGATAGCTGCCCTCGAAGCAAGATGTAACAGCCTGGAGGCAAAACAGGAGGATTTTGAAAATCGATCAAGGAGGAACAACATCAGAATCCGAGGCATCCCAACCACTATTCCGGAACCAGACCTGAAAGCTTACATATCAGATCTTTTTCGATTCATCATCACCCTCCCAGACGCTTCCCCCCTAGAATTGGACCGGGTGCACAGAACTACTCCAAGGAAAACTTCCACTCTCCCCCCGGATGTATTGGCTAGAATACACTTCTTTCAGATAAAAGAGGACATTATGCGAGAAGCAAGGCAAATGAGACAGATCAACTTCAGAGGGTCTATGATCTCCCTGTATCAAGACCTGGCGAGCGCAACACTCCTGAAACGGAAAGCAATGCGGCCCCTGACAACCTGGCTACAAGAGAAGAAAATCCCATACCACTGGGGATTTCCCACTTCAATGAAATTCAAATGGGACGGAACGCAGAGACAAATACAGTCATTGAGAGAGGCGGAGAAACTCATGGGCATAAGCAGGGCCGACCCCAGCGCTGTGCCGGAAGAACCAGCTCACCCTCCCCGAGACGATTCCCCAGGAGGGTCATGGTCCAAGTCCAACAGACGGCGCAGACTCAGAGGCCCCCCGAAAAAAGACGGCGATAGGGGCTGAGCACACAGCGGCATCTCCCCGGTCCATGAAACAATGGTTTCCTCAAGCAGTGGTCTCCCAAGACCAAAAGAAGCATGAAGCCCCTCTGATATCATATCAAGCAACTCATACACTCACACACAGAGGCAGGTCTTTTGACGATCTTGCACCCGGTTCGTCTCGACGGCCCAGTTGGCCACAATGAGCGCATTGGTGCCACAAGTTCCCCAGTGGCAGTAGGTAGAAGTTCCATCTACCAGTTCAACGTTGGGAAAAAAGTAAAAGATACAGGAAAAGTTCGGGAACTTACAAGAATGCTTCACGCAGCACGGTTATTCACCGTCCCCAGAGCCATTCAAAGACTCTGCAATACAACATGCAACAACATACGAAAACAAGCCCACAACTCATTCCACTTAACAGGCCTTACTCAAATCCCACAGAGCAGCTCAGGGATAAATCCCACGATGCATCCTCATCGCCACGCCGCCAGAGATGACTAACATAAGCGAGTTAAGATTTCTCTCCTGGAATATACAGGGGATGAACTCACCAAGAAAACGCAGATCGGTGGAACACCGCCTGGGACAACTGGCCGGAGACATTGCAAGAAACACATCTACTCGCAGAGGATGAACGCCGCATAAAATTCAAGAGATACAAACAGTCCTTCTTCGCCACTTCTGGCTCAAAGAAAAGGGGGGTGGCAATCCTGCTCAGCGACAAAATTCCTCTCCTCAACATCACAATAAGAAGAGACCCAGAAGGCCGTTACCTGCTTCTCAAAGGCATCTTCGAAGAACTTCACATCATTTTAGCCTCAATTTACAGCCCCAATACCGCCCAAAGCAAGTTCTTAAACAACATTTTACCAACAATCCTATCCTTCCGTGAAGGCCACCTATTCATCGGCGGAGATTTCAATACCATCCCCAACCCATTGCTAGACAAATCTCTTCCCGCCACGAACAATGATTACACACAGGCCCTCGCCTTACTTAAACTGTTCAGAGAAACAGAGACAGTAGATGCATGGAGAATACAAAACGACGCCACAAGAGATTATACACATTTCTCCAACGTTCATAAGGGATACTCAAGAATTGACCTAATTTTAATCCCCGGCATCCTCGTCCCCTGTGTCATCAACACAGATATCCACACACGCATGATCTCCGACCACTCCCCGATATCTGTAAGTGTAGCCATCTCAGGCCAGAAATCCCCCCCTCAAAGGTACTGGAAACTGAATGACTCACTCCTCCTAGACATGAGTATAAGGGCCGAAGTTGAGGACTCATTGATAAAATACTTTGAAGAGAACACCACACAAACATCTCCCATCAGCATAATCTGGGACGCAATGAAGGCGGTAGTTAGGGGCGTATTAATAGGGGCCGGAGCAGAGCAGCGAAGAATATCAAACATAGCCTCCTCCAAACTAGAAAAGGAAGTAGCCCTCCATGAGTCACGGCTAAAAATGCAATACTCAAGGAAAACCGAGCGAGCCCTGAGGAAGGCAAAAACAGCCTTGGAAATGCACTGCGCCGACCGAACAGCCAAATCCTTAGCGTACACAAAGCAATTTTACTACGCCAAAGGAAACAAAGCAAATAGAATATTAGTACAGAAGCTAAGAGCGCTCCGTAGTCGGAACAACATACTCAAATTATGAGGGGGGAAATGGAAAACTGCTCTTCTCCCAATCGGAGAAAATAAGCGAACTACTGAGATACCATACTTCTATAATGTCCAGCGTTCCGTTAAATCTAAAAGACCTACCAGAATACTTAAACACACTACGGCCCCGCAATACTGACCACCTGGAGCACCTGGAGGCCCCCATCGAAGAAGAAGAAATTATCGAAGCCATCAAAGCTCTCAAACCCTCCGCACCAGGCCCAGACGGCCTAACCGCAACCTTTTACAAAAGATTTGCCAGAGTCCTAGCCCCACAACTAACTACCCTATTCAATTCCTTCCTATCTACGAAAACCGTCACTAAATCCATGGCTGAATCAATCACGATCCTGCTGCACAAACCCGGAAAAGACCCCGAACTGCCAGATTCCTATCGGCCCATATCGCTCCTGAACAATGACGGGAAGATCTTTGCCAAAATGCTAGCCAGAAGACTGGGCCCAACTCTTCCAAGCCTAATCGACCGTGACCAAACAGGATTCATCCCTGGCAGAGGGACCCACGACAACATACGGCGAGTACTAAATCTAATTGAAGGTGCTCACAAATCCAAAACAAAAATGGCTGTAATTTCACTAGATGCCCACAAAGCCTTTGATCAAGTGGACTGGGGATACATACACGAAGTCCTCCAACGCTTTGGCTTCGGCCCTAACTTTACAGCATGGGTCATGGCCAATTATCAAATCCCCAATACACAACTCCAAGTTAATGGCACGAGATCCGACCACATCCGTATCACTAGAAGCACTAGACAGGGCTGCCCGCTCTCACCCCTGGTCTTCGCCCTATCCATGGAGCCCTTCGCCGCCAGAATCAGACGAAGCGAAACCATAAAAGGCATCCAGGTGGGAAACCGCGAGTATAAAATTGCACTCTATGCTGATGACGTGATGTTAACGATGACGGACCTCCCAGCCTCCCTGGGGACCCTATGGAAAGAGATTAAGACATTCGGCACCATGTTAACAAAATCTTCAGCACTCCCCATCAATCTATCTCACCTAGACGAGGCCGCGCTCGCCCCACTCTCACCGATTCCCTGGGCCAAAGATGCCATAGAATACCTCGGAGTACAGATCACCGGAAATCCAACGCGCCTATACTCAAAAAACATCCCACAATTACTCAGGGCGCTGCAAAACGATCTCAAAAGATGGAAACAACAAGAAATCTCATGGTTCGGTCGAATCTCAGCCTTGAAAATGAACCTAATACCCAGATGGTTATATCAATGTGCATCCCTACCACTGCAAATCCCACCCCCGGCAATACGAGCACTACAGAAGAAATTAATGGATTTTGTCTGGGGAGGGAAGAGGCCCAGGATCAATAAACAAATCATGATGAAAAGCAAACCCCTAGGTGGAATGGGAGTCCCTGACCTGGCCAGATACTCACTAGCGGCTCAACTATCCCATGCTTTCGCCTGGGTGCAAGAAGCAGACCCACCATTATGGCGTCAAATCGAAGAATCCTGGTGCCCGGTCCCACTACAGGATCTCCCACACCTGCCAACACTAAAACCACAACCCAACTCAGGGCCACTATCGGCCACGACTACCACAACCCATTGCTGGAAAACCGCAGCGCGGACATGGGGACTTCGCAGCTACCTGGGACCCATGTCTCCCATCTGGAACAACCCAGACTTCTCCCCTGGTAACCCGCCTCGAGACTTCCACGCATGGATAGCAGGGGGCCTGGCAAAAACTAGCAACTTCATGGAAGAGGGCTCCCCCATCACCTTCGAGAGGTGTAAAACAAAATTCGGAGTGGGTGAACGGGAAAGATTCCGATACTCACAAATTAGGCATTGGATGTCCCACAGAAGGACTCGGGACAAATGCTCGAGAGAGCCAACAGCCCTGGAACTCACGCCAACATCCTCGACCAACAAAGGTAGAATTTCCACCATATACCGACTCCTCGACAGATCGGACCCAGCAAAGAAAGAAAGATATATGACGGAATGGGAAAAGGATATTGGCCGGGAAATAGCAGTAGAAAGCTGGGAGCAAATTTGGACTAGACTACATAAAAGCTCGCAATGCGTCACGAATAAAGAAGGAGGCTATAAGCTGTGCTTCAGATACTACATCACCCCCACACAAATCAATAAAGCCAACCCGGATTTTCCCGCTTCATGCTGGCGAGGCTGTCAAACCCCCGGTTCCCTCTACCACTTAGTATGGACATGCCCAAAGGCAGAAATATATTGGAAAGAAGTGCTGAAGCACATTAAGGAAATAACTGGCCTCTCAATTCCATGGGACCCAGGCATCGTCCTTCTGGGCGAAACCGGCGATGGAGCATTCCCAATTTCAGGCCATATCTCCCGCCTCTGCAACCATCTACTGCTGGCCGCGAAGATCGCAATGGCTCAATTATGGAAAGACAAAAGTGGCCCCTCAACTGCCCTATGGTGGGCCAAATGCTGGGAGATTGCAGTATCAGAAAAAATCACTGCAATCCGCTCTGACTCCTTAAATAGAACCCTAAATATATGGGACCCTTTCCTTGACTACGCGGCCAAATACCCAACCCTCACCAGGAGGCCGCCACTCACCAGATGGCTCCAATGCAGCCCCCTCTACTAATCCCTGACCGGTCCCCGAACACTCCAGAACATAGGGGAACAGTCACTCAGATCTTGCCCGCCCAACCGCCGCATCCAGGAACCACCCACTTTCTCCTCCACTCTACGACTCAAAACAGACTATAAAGGCTTTAATTAACGCTCATATTGACCTGTATTGCGTTGTTGCATGTAATATCCCATCTTGTAAAAATCAATAAAATGTTGTTGGAAAAAAAAAAATACAGCAATACATTTTCGGGACCCAGGCATTTTGTCCATTGTCCCGGTTGGTCACCCCCTTATTTACAAGTCCCATACGAGCAGTAACGGTGGCGGGCATCATAGTCTTCAAACGGATACTCCAAAGTTTGTTGCTGGCGACCTCCCAGTCGAGCGACTTCTTAGTCCTTCCACAACCCTGGCCAACAGAATCCCCTTTCTCAAATTTGGGCAAAAAGCAAGCCCCCGATGACTCTTTTCCTTCTCCGAATGCACAACCGAACCGTGCCGTAAGTCTATCAGATGCACAGCAAAACCGTGCCGTAAGTCTATCAAATGCACAGCAAAACCGTGCCGTAAGTCTATCTTCGCGGTCGTAGATTATATCGTACTTTTCCCGGTACTGATTGATCCGGAAACAAGATGTTGTCCCTTCCTGCTGGAAGCAACGTGTCGGAAGCAAGTGAAGGTACTGAATTCGAAATAGCAGTTTCCAGATGCAAAATTTGTGGAGAGTGTGGAGGCAAAATGGCAGCTTTCCCAAGCCTCACGGGCTCAGAGAAATTCACCGACACACTCTCAGTGACACTTACTGCTTTGGGATCATTGGTTGCAGTGTCTGCGAGGGGTTCTGTTTCTTCTGTAACGTGTGGCACAGGGTTAGGAAGTTTCTTGATGTGGGACGCGTGTATCCAGTTCTTTCCCCAGCGACCCACACAGCTGTCTGGGTGACTAACAGGACTTGGAATGGCCCACGCCAGCGAGGCGCAAGGCAAGAGGAGCGTTCAAACGATTTGACGAGCACCCAACTTCCAGGCCGTATGCTGTGGCCCGGGTCCTCGTATCGCACAGGTAAAGCTTCTCGTACCTGGGGATAAATCAAATACAGGTTTTTAGTCAATTGGCTACAATAATCTGAAAGTAGTACATTTTCAACATTTCTTAACGAGTTACATTTAGGAAGGTTCCAAATATTGGCAGGTCTCCCCATTACCACCTCAAATGGAGAGAGCCCAGTCTTAGTTTGAGGGGTTGTGTGAATGGATAACAACACGATCGGTAAGGCGTCCGGCCATTTTAATTTGGTGCCGGCACACATCTTAGCGAGCTTGTTCTTGATGATACCGTCGTGTCTTTCTACTAGTCCGGCGCTCTGAGCATGTCTGGCTGAATTGAACCGTTTGTCAATTTGTAATGCTGTACATATCTGCAGAATTACAGCGGCGACAAAATGTGGACCATTGTCCGACCAGATAACTCTTGGCAAACCGAACCGCGGGAAGTATTCTTTTAACATGATTTTTACAGTAGTCATAGCTGTAGCATCTTTAACAGGGAAAGCCTCAACCCATTTACTAAAAGGACAGATAAGCACCAGTACATATTTCTTATTATCGCATCGTTCCATTTCAATGAAATCAAAGTGGATCACTTCAAAGGGGACAGAGGGTGGCCCAAAACTACCCCTTGGAGTTACTGTCCCCTTTCCCACTTTGTGTTGCAGGCAAATCATGCACTCCCGGACGTAGCGCTGGGCAATTTTCGAAATTTTGTCATTTACCCAAACTTTCTCTAACATTTTTGTCATTTTCTGGGCACATACATGCGTAGAACCATGGGCCATGATGACCATCATCATGACGTATGCGTCAGGGAGTAGCCATTTCCCTTCTACTATGTCCACCCAACACCCGTCATCATCAAGTTTCCCCAAGCCTTCAGCCCACCTTTTGGATTCTTCTAACATGGCATCAGCTTGGATATCCCGTACAGACCAAACACCCTCATCTATTGCATAAGCATCTACAGATTCCCTTGAAACATACATCTCTGTAAGGAGATCAGTAGCAGTTTGCCTTGCTATCTGATCAGCGAAAGCATTCCCTTTCCCTATATCATCTGTAATCTTTTGATGTGCTGCACATTTCATAACTGCTAACTGAGTAGGGAGCGCAAGCGCTGACAGTAGTTGTACTATTAGGGAGCCATGTTAAATTTTGGTGCCATGCGAAGTTAGGAACCCTCTCTCTGACCAAAGTCTCCCAAAGTTGTGGACCACCCCAAAGGCATACTGACTATCAGTATATATATATTTACTGCTTGCCCTTTGGAAAGTTCACAAGCTCGGGTCAATGCTATAATCTCTGAGGCCTGCGCAGAATTATGCGTGATTCTCTTAGTTTCCACAACCATGTTCAATGTAGTGATCGCATAAGCAGCTGTGGATGTACCATCCAGAAGTTTGAAGCAGGAGCCGTCACAAAACAGCTCTCCTTGCGGATTATCCAAGGGAGTATCCTTCAAATCAATTCTACCCTTTGTCTCTTGTTCGGTCATATACAAACAATCATGTGGCACTTCATCGCCGCAAGTAGTATCTTGCGGGAAAGGTAGGAGTTCAGCCGGATTAAGAACACAACACCTCTTAATTTGAATGTGAGGAGCAAACAAGATCAATTCATATCTTGTCAACCGTGCAGAAGTGAGGTGTTGAGTTTGAGTTCAGTTCAGTAGAACATCTACAGAGTGAGGCGCCATCAGGGTTAGATCATGGCCTAGGACCATTCCCTCACTCTGTTTTACAGACGCGGCAGCAGCAGCGACAGCTCGCAAACATCTTGGCAAAGCGCATGCCACAGGATCAAGGGCGGAAGAAAAGTAACAGCACGGCCTATTCTTCCCTCCATGTTCCTGCGTTAATACAGCCAAAGCACATCCATCACATTCATGCACAAACAACACAAAGGCCTTTTCATAGTTTGGTGTGCCCAAAACTGGTGCAGAGCATAATGCAGTCTTAAGTAAGTCAAATGACTGCTGGTGTACCGCGTTCCATTGCAATGGTGAAGAAATGCCCTTCTTCGTCAAAGCCAACATCGGTTTGATCACTAGTGAAAAATTTGGGATCCACAACCTACAGTAAGAAGCCATATCTATCAAGGCCCTAACTTCCTTCTGTGTATTTGGGACAGACATGCCAGAAATGTGTTTTATCCTTTCATGTGTCAATCTTCTTCCCTCCTTTGACAGGAAATGTCGGAGGAACCTCTCTCATAGGCAACTGAGAAGCAGGTGACTCCGAACGCTTACTAAGCAACAGAGCCAAGTCGAGCACTAAAGCAGTCGAAGAAGTGTCAAGTGAAAAAGCTCTCTTATAAATGCTCAATAACTCTGTGGGACAACTAATCTTACTTTTTACACACTCATCCTGCAGGTACTCTACCATTACCTGTATCACTTTCCTCTGCATTTCTAGCGTATATTGACTATATGTGTCATATACCTCAACTGGAGTTATCGATATGTCTGAAATCCATCTAATCGCGTCTTTCTTACAAATTCGCATTTCCTCAGATATCGATTTACGACATGGAAGGAACCGTTTCTGTACATACATATTTTCCTCCTCGTCATCCTCGTTCTGTAACTTTTCTAACTCCTTTCTATACCCAAATAACCTCTTGACATGCTCATTTACCTTCTCCACAGTGTCTTTAGACACCGCTAGAGTATTTAGATCCCTTAAACCTTGCGGAAGATCTGCATTATTTAATCTTCCCCACATTATACATAACTGAATCCCTAAACCTTCAATAAAAACATTTTTCTCAGGAAAATTATCCATATTACAAAGTGTGGCAAAAATGCTAGCTTGATCATCCTTCTCCATAAAATGCTTAGCCCATGCAATTAACTCACGTTTCTTCTCTGGCGGTACGGTATTGCGAGTGACAACCTTTGTTCCTGTACCTCGATCGATTACAAGCAGCTCAGGACCACTTGGAAGAGAGGGAGCAGGCATATTTGATGGAGGTACTATAACTGGTGCGATAAAAAGAGATGGGGGAGCTGGAGGAAGGGGAACATTAGGCAGAGCAAGAACAACGGGAACAACAACAGGTGGAGCAGGAATAACAGGAGGAAGAGGCAAAGCAGCAGAAAAAGGAACATACGGAGGTGGCGCAGAGCTACCAGGCCTTCGTTCATTTAATATTTTGTCAATAAACTCATCAGAAATATGAAGATCTTTAGAAGGATAGATTTTCTGAATACCGAGTGAGAAAGCCCTATCCATATTTTTAGTCGCCTCAGACTGTTTGTCCTGATCATATTCTCTCTACTTTTAAGTTGTTGCAACACTTCTTTTTTCCAATTTTGCAAAACATCAAATGCTGCAGGTCTAGCCTTTTTCTGTAATAGAATTGACTCTAAATACTAATTACGAGGGATTTCAAAACTACCATTGATTGGCCACTGAAGTTCGTCATTAATACTATACTTCCAATGCCATGCTTACAGTACATAGTACATGCCGGCGACCCCTCCTGTCGTGAGGGACGGCTAAATTCCAAAGATTGTCTAGCACTGCGGAATAATGCCCTAAAGCCGGTAGACAATTTCCCAGGCATATCTCAAATTCTTGGTGTTACCTGGTCAATAATTGTGTCTGCAGATACAAAGCGCCAAAATTCAAATTGTCAGGGTTAAATTAAGAATCGGGTCACGACTCACCTGACCAAACCTAAAGAGATCCGATCGCGTTTCTAAGAATCTTACCTAACTAATCTTACCTCATGTATGGGGATCTGCCCGCCTCGATAAGTGGACCCTCCTGAAGATGCCGTCTCAGACCACACGCTTATCGTCCAAGGATCGGGACGTGCAGCGCTGCTGAGGTGTCGCGTCTCGTTCAGGGGGCCCCTTATGTCACACCATCCGATCCCGGTCCGATAGCGTGCGTCAACCTTCAACAATCCGGCATCAATCTTGAGGGTCCCTATTCGGGCGCCAACTGTGAAAACAGAATCAAAATATCGAGGCTGAGCACCCCAAAAGGAAATACACCCAACACGGGTTACAAAGGAACATGCAAAGTACTTTATTGTATACTAAATCCAGTTACAAAAACGGAGCAAAATCAGATAGCTATCGGCCCTCAGTACAACACAACGAACAGTGTGTTCAGTGAGAGACATTGTACATTAGAATGCATTTGCTTTATATACATTTGGTGGGCACGATGTCCAGCCCCACTTCGGGTTAATATTCCTTTTAATAAATCACCGATCTAGGGTTCGTGCCAAGTCTCAAACTACTGCATATAACTGGGCCTTTAATACATGTATCAACAAGCCTATGCAATAACTGTGTATTCTAAGATTTTCCATGCAGGCCTTCTCAAACATTAATACAATGTAGTTAGACAGATGTTCTTCGTTCAGTATTTGAATACATTGTCTCAACATATGCTCGTGGATTAGTTTCATTGCATGAGTAATCCTGCTACACATAGGTCAATGAAGGACAAGGTCTCAGTTCACGACTTCAACAAGTGGCCTGCAGGCAAGTTACACATTAGCTATGTACAGAGGTCAAGACGGCCACGTTGTATTCTGGAATTACATCCTCCACCATTTTAACTCACAGGGTGACTTTTACAAAGTGAAGCCTAAAATGGCGGTTTGATCTAAAATGCCGGCTTACATGGATTTAAGGTCAGGACCTTGCAACACGGATTTCTTTCGCAAGCGACTTTCGAGCAGCTTGGCGTAGACCAATATTAATATATTTATTACAATAGGAGGCACAATATACTTTCTTTTTCGACAAGTCGACGCCTGCGACATGGACCAGCTCGACTAGAACAACAGCCACAAGAATTCGCATCATTAGAGATGCCATCACGACATAGCCAACAGACAAGAAAACACGAGCCACCATGCACACTGGTCACTTACACACCAACCCACACGAAGAACACACTCAGTGCTATGACGTAGGTGACTGACACACCCACTGACATGCATCGTTGTTATTTTTCACATAGGCCTTCTACAGCACCGCAGAAACACAAGACGCCGAAGAGCTCGCGTACATGCTTGCTGACGCTTTTCTCGCCACCCATCCCTATGAAGAAACCACCATGTATATCTAACGCTGCTTGTGACACTCTGTCGCCCCGCGACCTCCATACTAGGGATTATGTACCGCCACCCAGGAACTAGGCCCAAGTAGGCCGCAAACACGAGTCCCCAGGCAGGAGCCTTGCAAATGAAAATCCTCCCAGAACGAAGATGCAGAAAGCTGACCATGCAGAATGAGCCCCCAACGAGAGCTCATAGCCAAGGCCATGATGTTGCAACCCATATGCTGCGCTCTCAGCGCCAAGATTATACCTGCCAGTGCCAAGCCATCAGAGCCGAAAAACACAAATCTAATGCTCACAATTCTGCTCCAGCTACGGCCTCCTCACACGTGACCAAGCCGAACTGACAAGATGCCAAGCTCACGAGACAGCAAAACGCCAGGATCCCACGTCTGGGCCACAGGTTGCAACAACGAAACAGCAAGTTGAACACCTTCAGCGATGGGAAAGACCTGCTCACTATTCCGCAAACAGACCTGTCCATTGTCCGCCACAAACACATAGTTGCACATTGTTGCTAATGTCAGGTACACCGCGAGCTGGGAACGGCGATGGTCCCAGGCTTGGGGGCTCATGGGAGAACCAATCAAAATACAGGGGGCTCATTACTGACGCCATTACTCGTAGCCAATCACTAAGGGGCTCCTTGTAACAATTTAGTTGTAGCAAATGTTATAGCATAACCATACTAACCCTACCACTCGGGGAACCAATCCGAAGTGGCAATAGGTTTTGTGATGATTTTCACAGGTGACGCAAGTAGCGTGTCATACTGCTGTAAAAAGGGCCTGCGAGCCCCACTAACGACGAGAGTCTCACCGGATGCATACGGTCTGAGCGTATCCCTGCCGTTCCTCTAATAAACAGCAGTAACTACCTTGCTCTTTGTGTGTGTCTCATACTCCTTTTGAGGCACGGGAGGAGTTGGGGACTCCCCAGCCCGGAGGTCCGCGGACGGCTCTGCCGGCCCTGGGAGATCACCCCGACAAGTTGGAGACACTGCTGAGATCTGTTTGAGGTCCACTTACCCGGAGAACATCATTCCAAGGCCTCCTGCAACAAGGCAACCCGGCAGCGCGGCCCCCTCTGCCGTTGCCCCCTTTTGAGGATTACACGACCATCGCGGAACTGCGACAAGACCGGACAGCGCAATCCGGATATTGGCCCTCGGGAGCCGATTAAGAAGTATCCCGCCCGTGGTTGGAGAGTGTCCAGACGTGGTCCAGACAAGGGGAGGCGGCAAGCTGCTTTGGAGGGGTGCACGCAGTCCAGCGGCCCCGGCTCACGAGGACTTGGTGAGTATGACACACCCAACAAGCAATGTAATGTTGTGCAGGAGGAGGGAGGAATTGTAATAAGGGTGGCGGGAGGTGTTTTACAGTGTGTTGAAAAGGATTTGATTAATAAGTGTTGATAGACGAGGGCCGTCCTCTACCGTGTCACGAAGTAAAGTGGGTGGAGTGCAAGCTACCACATGTGGTTGTTGGAAGGCACTGATTTGTAAAGATCGCGGGCACCTCTAAGGGGGGTGTGTGGCTTTCCTATGAATTGGTGTTTTGATCATTGAATAGATGAGGATCCTTACTGATTGAGTGTTGAAGCTCGTTAGGTAGATGACTTTTTCCCGCAGGAGGTAGCTAGTTTTAGTCCCAAGTGGGGAAGATAATTGGCTGGTTAAGTTCCCCTGGAGAGGGGGCGTATCACACGCGAGGCGACGCAGTGTGCGCAGTCCGATTATAATAAGTTAATTGATTGATGTATCCTCCACATTTTGTGGGAAGACAGCTGTGGGTCTTATGAGGGGGAAAGGGTTAGAAAATATCAGAAAATATCACGCGCGCCCTCGTTTGATTTTAAAAGGTTTTCTTAACAAGTTACAGAAGTTGGTGACATCACCCGTAGGGCTTGCATAGGACACTGCAATCATCTCGGGTTGATCGAGGGGTGGCCTGGGGACAGGAACTGGGAAAGGGCGGAGCAGAAGGGGAGGGACGGCTGCGTACAGAGAACGCTGGCAGCACTCGATAAGGGAGGGGCGAAAAAGGGGAGAGGTGGCCATGCACGGAGAACGCCGGTCACACTGAACAAGGGGATTGAAGAGGGGAGGGAGAGGACTGACAAAGAAAGGAAGGTGGGGCAGCTGTAAAAGCACGCCACACAGGACACGCAGCCGCAGGGGGCTTCGTGCGCCACGGCCGCAGGGGGCCATACCAGTGATATCAAGGGGGACAAATAATAAAGAAGAAGGAACTGTATACTTGCAATTGTTTTACTTTTCAGCGGACAGTCGAAAGTCCCCAGTTTACGGGTCCAGGTAAAGAAGGTTGATACTAGGAAAAGGAAAAACTGTAACATGGCAGCATATTACGGGTCGGGATCTGGGGCAAGGGTAAACGCTTTGACTACACCCCTCCAGCACATTTGCACGTCACTGTCACCGCACAAGGAGAAAATTATAAAATACAGTATTGACTGGACACAAGGAACAGACAACAAAATACTAACACCGTGGCCACCTAACGGCAGATTTGACTCATACACCCAAAACTCGCTATTGACATACATACACAACACGTACAAAGGAAAGAAATTAGCTCACCATATAGAAGTGTTTAATTTATGGAACATTTTCCAGGGAGCCAGGCCAGGGGCAATGGGAATGTTTACTATGGAAGGGACAACAGAGGAAAAGGGGAGCAAAGAAACAAAGGAATGTAAAGAAGAGAAGGAGAAGGGAGGGGGCGTGGGCACGGCGAGCAGCAATGCACTATGCACAGAGGAAGGCAAGAAGGAGAAGGAAGGTTTGGCTGCAGTATCAGAAGCAAAGATGGGAAAGGAAGGGGCAGACGATATGCCTCTGGCGAAGGTAGTAAAGAAGGAGGAAGGAGGGCTGTACCCAGTAACAGAATAAAGAGAAGCTGCTGAAGGGTACTCAAACTCCACGTTCAGCCCTCCACCATATGCCCCTATAGATAGCTACCAGAGGGGGGCGGTGGTAACAAGCACGATAGACTTAAACTCAACACAGGCAGGCACGGGGGGAGGAAAGAAAAGTGGGGAACTCATCGCGAACATAGGACCTGATGAATGGATAGCAGCACAGGTGCTCTTGAAGCTCTGAGGGACACTAACAGGGGAAGAAGAGGACGCGGTGAGGAAGGTGAGCGAGGAAGAAATGGATAACACACAGACAGGGACCGAGATGAGTAACAAAAGAGAAGGTAAACTGTCACGAGTGGAGGAAGAAATATTGGAGGAAAAGTTGGCTAAATTAAGAGAAGCAAGAAGCGAGCTGATCAGACAGTTCGAGCAAGAAACACAAGGAAGGAAGAAAGAAAAAAAGGAGAATAAGGACGAACAAGAGAGAATGAAAGAACGAACGGAAGAAAAGAAGAAAGAGGCTGAGCGAATTAAGGCAATAGCGGAAAGGGTGTCATGCGCAAAGCAGTGAGAAATGAAAAGGAAGGAGGAAGAGAAGGATAGGGAAATGGAACTATGGAGAAGGAAGATACTATCTGAAAGCGCCCGGAAGTATGAGGAAGGTAAAGTAATAGAGAGCATATTAAAAGGGGAGGGACAAAATGGGGAAGAAGGGAAGAAGAAGAGAGGATATTAGCGAAGGTAAGTGAAGAAGTAATGGAAGAATTAAAAAGGAAAAGAGCGGAAATAGGTGCTGAAATATTGGGGAAAAAGGAGGAGAAAGGAAATTGGAGAACAGAGTAAGAACTTACATGCGCAAGGACTCGGAGGTGGCTACAACATCAACACAGGGGGCAGCTGTTAGAGGAAGAGACCACAAGGAAGCGGACATAATAGATTTAAGGTCAGTAACAGTGGGGGGAAAACACACAGAGTGGGGGGTGTCATTTCTCAATGGATTTTGCAGCAAGGAGGAAGATTGTTTGAGAAAAAGGGGAAGAGATGGCAACAGGGAGAGTTTGGAAAAGCTGTACATTACACGCACTAACGGCGAGTCACAATGGGCATGCGGGAAAAGGGAAGAAGAAAACACAAGTGAATTACAGGTAAGTGAGATAGCAACGAGAACACCACTGCCATTAACACCAACACAAGTACACACACCACGCCCACAAACACCACACCCATTGACACCCATCCCTGCGCACACCCCGTATGTCGGCAGACTTAGAGACCTTCCAGGACGCAGGCAGGAAGAACGGGCAAGCACGCCCATGGTGAAACAAGAGGGTAACAGTAGAGGGAGGAAGGATGAAGGGGACGGAAGAACAGACCACTGTACTATTGATATGATTGAAGAATTACCTGATACAGAAGAAGAGGATGAATACACTGACATATCACCACGGACACTGGGGGGAATGAAGGAGTACAATTTAATGCCACTTCTGGAAAGGTGAAAGGCCAGACCACAATATGTCCCCTGGAAGCACGCCGATAAAGAGAACATAAAATGCAGGCTCCCATCACTAAGTGGAGAAGCAGGGAAATTGGTAAATGAGATGGAAAAACACACTGCGGGGCAAAGACTAGCGGTGGGGGATGTGAAGGGGCTCCTAATATCAATACTGGGGGATGCTGCAGATGACATTTGGAAAAGGGCGGGCTTCCCTGAGGTCACATTAACAGACACGTCATCATGTGACGTGTCTGTTAATGTGACCATCGAGCATCATTTGCCAACTGCAGACATGCGCTGTGGCAGGCTTTAAGGGTCCAGTACCCAGACACGTCAGACAGGAGCAATAACGTCACGCAAGATGCGTGAGAATGAAGATCCTGTTGATTACATCCAGGAGATTCAGGAGAAGTGGCGCTTGGAAACGCGGGAACCGTGGGACAAAACACTAGCAATTTTCTACCATATACTAATACAAGGACTCCCGGAGCAAGTACAAAGGCAGCTGAAGAAAATAGTGGGGATGGAAGTTAAGGCCTGGCCAGAAATACAACTAACTATAGTACACCACTGCAGGCTGTGGCAGGAGAAGATGAAACAAAAGGAGGAGGATAGGAAAGCTGAGGAGGCAACATTGGTACAAAAGCAGCTATCTAAATATGCCATGTAAGGAGCACTAATAACAACACCCGTGGTAGCAACACCAGCCCCCACGCAGGTCACAGTTGCACAAGACACAACACAACAGCAGGTAGTAGAATTACAGCAACCAGCACAAATTATAACACAGCAGATGCCACCGTCCCCACCAGACACGGCATACACAGGAGGAGGATATGTGCAAATGGGAAATGGATACTCTAAAAACTACAGAGGGAGGGGTGGTATGATGAGAGGGAGTGGCTATGGCCAGCAGGCACTGCAACAAGGAGGAGGGTTCAGAGGCTATTACCCAAATGGACAGCAAGGATACCAAGACAACGTGGGGGGTTTCCCATGGCAGGCTAGAGAACGACCAACATGTTGGTCTTGTGGGATGGTGGAACACATGTCACGCACTTGCAGGATGAGGCCCAACCAAGCAGCCTGGGGGGAACAAGGGCAAAAGGAGCATATGGGAGAACAACAAGTTTACCAACAACAACAAGGAACACAACAATTCCTACCACAGCAACAACCACAGACACAGGTACAAACATACTCACCACCGCAGCAATTGATACAAACATACTCACCACCACAGACACAGGTGCAAACATACTCACCACCACAGCAACAGATACAAACATACACACCACCACAGCAACAAGCGATAGCAGCACAACAACATCAAGTGCAAACGGTACAGCAGCTCACACAGATACAGGACAATACAATATAAACAACTGATACACCCCTCCAACAGACACAGCTGGGGAAAGTGACAATATTGGGTCACAACCCTTACACAGGAGGGGGTCAGTCACTATACCCACAATAGGACAGCCCAC
This sequence comes from Ambystoma mexicanum, assembly GCF_040938575.1. Classification (NCBI taxonomy): domain Eukaryota; kingdom Metazoa; phylum Chordata; class Amphibia; order Caudata; family Ambystomatidae; genus Ambystoma; species Ambystoma mexicanum. Next base: position 1,073,196,357 of record NC_090921.1, on the reverse strand, counting down.
GATGTGTCCCATCCTATCAGTAACACCTAACACTGCGGAGGAACCACGCATACAGGTGGCGATAGGTGACAAACATTTTTGCTTCCTAGTTGACACCGGGCCACTAGGTCTTGCATAAGGGAGGGGAAGTTTAAATTGTCAGGTGAAGCTATGCACACTCAAGGATTTTCTGGGGCTCGTAGGTTGGTTCCCTTTACTGAGATCATTACATGTCTCTTCCACTTCTGTACTCGAAGCAGTCACCAGTAAACATACTTGGAAGAGATATAATGAGCAGGTTAAACATGACCATCTCCTTCAGAGAGAAGGGCATAATTTGCTCCACACCAGGCATTAACATGCTCACAGCACGACAAATAATGCAGGCTTACTGCGGCCAAACAGTGTCCCGGGCTGAGCCAGTGGACAGAGACCTCTTCCAATATGGGACATACATGGCAATAGCATGGTTGCCTAGAATTGAGGGCAAGATTTGGAGGAGCAAGAGCAAAAGATTAGATAAAATACCCAATCATACAGCCGCTCTCTGAAATCCCAAACTGGGTTTTGTGTTAATTGTAATTTTACTATGTACAATTCCTGTGACCCAATCTTGGAAAAAATTTGAAAGTCAAATATATAATGGTTTTGCAATGTTGATTTTATCCATCAAGTAAAACGTTTTTTTTAAAGAAAGAAGTGACAAGTAGCCACTAATAATGTTCTTCGTGAGGAAGAGTTTGCCATAAGTCACTCTATCCATAGACTTATATTGTGCCAATGCATTTCGGAATACAACAAATTCCTTCATCAAAGCAAGTCTAAAACATAACATTTAAATGCAATTGTGCCAACCATCCCATGGTTAATATCCATATATAATAAATCCCATATTTAGAAAAACGTAAGTATGTAAACATCAACATGAACAGTCATCATCCAAATAGTTGAAAAAATATGAAGGTAAACACATACCCGACAATGTAATGAGCAGGATCAGTAGGCAGGTCATAAAATAAAAGAAGCAAATCAGTTCAGTACAAAGGTAAGTAAAGACGTCCTGTAACAAAATGGAGGGAATTGGGTCCATTACCTGATGTAGGTGAGTAATGGCGAAATCTATGTTTCAGAGGCCAGGCTGCTTCACCGCGTGCGGCGAGCAGGTGCTGTAAATAGTAAAGTAAGTATATATGAAGGACCTATCCAAAATGTAGCTAATCGCTTAAAGTAAGAACAAACATGGATTGTAGCTTACCATATGTAGAGAACGGTGCGGAGAAGTTCTCTCTGCGTCTCCTAAAAAGAGACTCATTACACCAGAGACCTTTGAGAACACCAGAAAAATTCAATACCCCTGTGGTGCCCACTCAAATTTGCTTCCTGCTTTTTTCCTTCCCTCCATTTCGCGAGACACACAGCAGTGGTGGCACACAATTTCAAAAAGATTACCCAACACACTGGAGAACATGTCATTTGAGGACATTGAAGGTTTATCTAACAAATGTGCAGAAACCTTAGGTTTCTCAACTGAGGAAGCATCTGCCATTCTTGGACTCATTAGCGAAACGTCTATTGGTGCTCATGGTACTACACCAAAGGATCCAGCCAAACGGATTAAACAATTAGAGTATCTCATACGAAAGGAGATAAACAGGAAATTACACGCAATTACCCTCGGACGATACTTCAAAAATCAACGTATCCCAAGGGGGCTTCGCATACAGCTCCGACCGACTTTTTGCAAAGAGAGTAGAGAGTTTGTTCGAAGGTGGGAAGCTATACTGAATAAGTGTTCACTGGACCTCATCTTGCTAACTATCCAGGAGTTATCAAAGAATTTAACAACCCTCAGTACAGAAATTGAGGAGATAGAGAGAGAATTAGTTGACACACTTGGAAGAGAAGAATATGATACCATATTACTAGAGATTAACACTAAGCTTGAGGACTACAAGTCTGAATTGGAGCAAAAGAAGGTCAAGAAATTCAGACGGGATACCTATGATTATATTAATGACGAGGTATACACCTGGATGGACAGATACGGCCCAGTAGCACCAAAGAAACTTTTTAAATACACATCCGACAATACCTCCAGTTCCGACTCAGAGGCCCAGAGAGAGTCTGATACCCCAGCAGAACAAACCACAGATAACCCTGCACAGTTAACAAGCCCTTCAGCACGAGCTCCGTCTGCTGTATCTTTTTTAGGCGCCCGCCGAAAAGAACCCGCAGGGGGAGGAGGCAGTGCAAGAAACAAACCTCTAACGAGATTGCAGCAGAAGAAAAGTTAGTCGTTAACATATCGGGGAGGAGACTCAACAAGGCGGAGGAAGAAACTCTACAGAAAGGTCTCAGTTTCGTACCGACTTACGGTACCACCTTGTTTGACACGAAGATAGAACTATATAAGTTTGTTCACAAACTCAAACTTAAAGTCTTCTTCAACGAATTGGAGACACAAGAGAGTCCGACCAAGATTCCAGACTTTCAAGAATTTAGAGTCAAAAGTGGGTTTGTTCCCAGTACCATCCATAGAAATATTCCAGAAACTAGTTACCCGGGACCTTGAACGCATCAGCTACAGAAATCCTCCGTACAGGAACTTAAAACCACACGAGATGAGACTGATTAGAGACCTGTTCAGTGATAAGAGCATTACCATCCGTCCTGCAGATAAGGGGGGAGCCTTGGTTATTCAGAATACAAGTGACTATGATGCTGAATGCAAAAGACAGCTTCAAGACCAGACTACATATGCCATTTTGGACCATGATCCCACCCTTTCGATCAAACAGAATTTGAAGAGCCTCTTGGCAAAAGCATTCGAATTGGATTGGATCAACGAGCATACACAAAAATTTCTCTTAAAAGAACATCCTAGAATACCTAATTTCTACACGTTGCCGAAGATCCATAAAGATGCTATCAAACCACCAGTTAGACCAATTGTCGCAGGGATAGAGAGCATTAACCAACCTTTAGGGATCTATATAGACTTCTTCCTACAGCCACTGATACAAGAGACCAACACCTACACTAGGGATACCACCCACTTCCTGCAAAAGCTCAGCTCATTGACACCTTTGCCTGAAGATCTGATGTTTACTATAGACGTGAAGAGTTTATACACCTCTATACCCCACGACCTGGGGATAGAAGCTGTAGAATGGCTGCTACTGAAAGCACCAGAGATACGTGCCCAGAAGGAATTCATACTGGCATTGTTACAATTTATTGCAGAGAACTCTTATTTTCAATATGGCAACCAATTTTTTCTACAAACTGCAGGGACTTCAATGGGAGCCACCATGGCACCTTCATATGCCAACAACTTCATGCATACATTTGAAACAGACCATGTATTGAATAAACAAGAATGGAATAAGGATATCCGGATTTGGACGAGATACATAGACGATATCTTTGGAATTTGGAAAGGAACCAGAGAGTCTTTTGAAACATTTTTTGTGTATCTAAACAGCATTGACCAGAGGGTACAGTTCACTAGGGAGCTCTTGTATGAAATTATAACATTCCTTGATGTGCAAGTCAGAAAGCAACTTACCAGCTACAGCACTTCATTGTTTCGGAAAGTGACGGATCGGAATAATCTCCTACACCACCTCAGCTTCCATCAGCCGAGCCTACTGAAGAACCTACCATACAGTCAATTACTTAGGGTCAAGAAAATAGTGAGTGACCCTGAAGACTACAGAATGCAACAGATGGAAATGAAAGAAAAATTTCTGGCCCGGGGATACAAGCAGAATGAACTCGATCTAGCATCTGACAGAGTTGATGCCTTATCACGAGAGACTCTATTATCAGAACAGAATCCCAAGAATAAGAGAGAATTAAAGTCACCGGTATTTGTATCTAAGTTCTCTACGCAGAGTAACAAAATCAAGAAAACTATTATGAAACACTGGGAGATTTTCAAGAATGACATCCGAGTTCAAGATATATTTAGTGAAAAACCAATATTTGCATACCAACGCAGTAGGAACCTAAGAGATGAACTGGTGCAGACGAAACCTACAGCAAGGGAACCTACGACACAGCGAACTGGGACTTTTCCTTGTTTACAGTGTGTCAACTGTAACTTTGTTATTAAAGGGAACTCCAGTAACCATCCAAGGACGGGGCAGAAGAATATGCTAAAGACTTTTGCCACATGTGACAGCAGTAATATCATCTATGGCATTAAATGCCCTTGTGGGAAATTTTATGTGGGACAGTCAACCCGAACAGCCAAGTTGAGGTGGGGTGAACACCGATCCTGTATTCGCAATGCAAACACCAATTCAACCGTGGCACGGCATTGGATGGCCAATGGACATAACGTGTCACAAATAAAATTTGTGATTTTGGAAGTTCTAACCAAGAACAGCCCTCATGAGGATTTATGCCAACGTTTGAATCGCAGAGAGACATATTGGATTGACATACTTGGCAGTATGGCACCCAATGGATTAAATGAGGAGATCAATTTTCACTGTTTTCTCTAATTGTTTTCTCTAATTGTTTTCTCTTATTGTATTTTGCATCGTTTGGTTTGAATTGACACCAGTACACATATGACCTGAATGTTGAGGGTCACTTGAAAGTGTTTTAGTTTAATATGTGTATATGAATAAGAGATGTTTCCCATGTTAAAAATGTCCTGCATGCTGCGCATCCTGGAGTTCTCCTCCAGGACCCGAGGTGCCGTCTGCCTGGACGACAGCACTAGCGGCATTAAGGCACATACTATCAATATAAGATACAGCCATAGGGTTGCCCCCTAGGCTCTATTTATCCAATTTAGGCACGTTCATAACAACACAGCCTCATCTGAGGTGCTCATGAAACAGCTATTACTGCCATCCGATTGAGCCTATTCAGTTTTGACCATTTACTCTTAGTATTTTTTCTATGTCCATGGACAACAGACTACCAATTCCTTTTTGATTTTTAGGTGATGACTTTAATCATTACTAACCCAGGAGGTCCTCAAATTAGTATTTTTATCATATTCAAGCTCATTGACCTGTTCACAGACACGGATCGTGGCTCGCACTCTTCATCGTGAAGCCGTGATCATGTGTCTTACACAACCAGGTTGCTCGGCAACGCGCCGATGCAAGGAGGACATTCTGCCTTTAATCACGTGTCTTATAAAACCAGGTTGCTCGGCAACGCACCGATGCAACGAGGACAGTCTGCTTTCGGCAGACGCAGAGAGAACTTCTCCGCACCGTTCTCTACATATGGTAAGCTACAATCCACGTTTGTTCTTACTTTAAGCGATTAGCTACATTTTGGATAGGTCCTTCATATATACTTACTTTACTATTTACAGCACCTGCTCGCCGCACGCGTGAAGCAGCCTGGCCTCTGAAACATAGATTTCGCCATTACTCACCTACATCAGGTAATGGACCCAATTCCCTCCATTTTGTTACAGGACGTCTTTACTTACCTTTGTACTGAACTGATTTGCTTCTTTTATTTTATGACCTGCCTACTGATCCTGCTCATTACATTGTCGGGTATGTGTTTACCTTCATATTTTTTCAACTATTTGGATGATGACTGTTCATGTTGATGTTTACATACTTACGTTTTTCTAAATATGGGATTTATTATATATGGATATTAACCATGGGATGGTTGGCACAATTGCATTTAAATGTTATGTTTTAGACTTGCCCTGATGAAGGAATTTGTTGTATTCCGAAATGCATTGGCACAATATAAGTCTACGGATAGAGTGACTTATGGCAAACTCTTTCTCACGAAGAACATTATTAGTGGCTACTTGTCACTTCTTTCTTTAAAAAAAACTTTTTACTTGATGGATAAAATCAACATTGCAAAACCATTATATATTTGACTTTCAAATTTTTTCCAAGATTGGGTCACAGGAATTGTACATAGTAAAATTACAATTAACACAAAACCCAGTTTGGGATTTCAGAGAGCGGCTGTATGATTGGGTATTTTACCTAATCTTTTGCTCTTGCTGTTTTTCTGGGTCTGGGTGTCTCCAGGCCTTTTTCAGCCAGCTCCTGTACATAGGATCTAACTTCCTAAAAAGAGACTCATTACACCAGAGACCTTTGAGAACACCAGAAAAATTCAATACCCCTGTGGTGCCCACTCAAATTTGCTTCCAAAATTTGGAGGAGGCCAGCAGCTTACCTATTCAGACCTGAAACACCAGCAGATGAAAAAGAGGGGAAAATTATTTCAGTAAGCATTGAAAACATTATGGCAACAGCAGATTACATCGCAGTACATGCCCAGGACAGGGAGGGGAGGGCCTGGAGAGCTGTAATAGCACTGGCAGAGGGGTGCAGGCTTACGCAGGTATCTGATGAGGAGCTCTTCTCAGATGATAAAGGAGAGCGAGAGATGGTGTTTGTGATGAGCGTTGACATTTGGTTGAAAGTGACATACAAGCATGTGGCACTAAAAATGGCAATGGCACTAGAGGCACCTGCCTCGACACCAGTACCATTTTATGAGGAAGACATGGCAGCAGTACCAGCATCTCTGTGGACCACCAGTCCATATGACATTGGCTTCATCAAAAGCATTGGTGGAGTGAAAATAAAACTGAAAAAGGGAGCAATGTTACCCAGAGTGAAACAATACCCACTATCAAAAGAGGTAGATGAGGGCACATATGAAACAATAACAGCCCTGATAAACAATGGCATATTGATACCATCAGAATCACCATGCAACACTGCTGTGTACCCAGCGCGCAAGGCGAAAGGAGGGTCTTGGCGTTTCATCCAGGACCTTAGGCCCTTAAATTACATTGTAGAGGCAGAGTACCCCATAGCAGCTAACCCAGCCACCATACTATGTGGAATACCAGCAGAAGCATCACAGTTCACCGTGATTGACCTCAAAAGCACATTTTTCTCGATACCTCTTCACCCTGACTCACAAGATCTAACAAGCTTCACATACCACAACACAAAATGGAAACACACAAGGTTGCCCCAAGGGTACTGTGAGTCCCCATCCATCTTCAACAGAGTGATACAAATGGATTTGGGAAACCTTGAGATGGAGAGTAGGGTGCTGCAGTATGTCAATGACATTATCATTTGCAGCGCCACCGAAGAAAGGTGTAGGAAGGACACAGTAAAAATGCTCACAGTGTTGGCTGAGAAGGGGTACAAAGTGGACAAGGAGAAACTGCAGTACTGTCAGGAACAGGTGCTCTACATTGGTCAGCTCATTTCACAACATGGAAGGAACATTGCACCACAAAGGGCACAGGCCATAACAAACACACCACACCCACAAACAGTGAGAGAACTACAGCAATTTCTGGGCCTATGCAACTACTGCAGGGCGTGGGTTTTTGACTATAGTTCATACATAGGACCCCTTCTCGAAGCCCTCACAGAAGCACAAAAGGGGGACACAAAGTTGGGATGGACAAGAGAAATTAAAGAGGCATTTGATGAATTAAAAAACGCCATCTCAACAGCACCAGCGCTAGCTACCCCTAACTACGAACACCAGTTTTTCATTTTTTCACATTGCGACTCAGCTGTAATGAAAGCAGTGCTGACACAGAAAATAAGCATGGGACAGAAGCCTGTAGCATTTTACAGCGGACACCTGGACCCTGTCATGTTAGGTCACTTGCCTTGCGAAAAGAGCCTGCTGCAGCATTTGCGGTAGAGAAATCATCATCAATAACAATGGGGTGCCCCACCACTCTGTTCGTGGAACACGCCCTCTTGTCATGATCCGCAGAACACGCCCCTTTTGGACCTCATGGTCCTTGTCACAACGGGGCTTGCACTCCTTGATACTCCCAACATGGCCGTCTAATGTGCAACATCTTCCTTGTCCTTACGTCAGACGTAGCGTATTTACAAATAGTCCAAGCCCCGCGGGCCCGCGCCTCGCGATGCTACTGCAAGCAGTGACTAGACGTGTGCTCCGTAGTTCGCTACACTGTTGTCCTTGTTCCTGGATCTCCTAATTCCATTCCCATTACCCTCTTCCTTCCTCCTTGTTTCCGGACTCGTGTGTCTACCCTCTTGGTTCCTGGATCCCGGAGTGTCTGAATCCTGGAGCTCTGAACGCACGCTGGAGCCAGAAGAGGCTCGCGCGGGCTTATACAAGACCAGGTCCGTGCGTAAGAAGACACCGCCCAAGAAATCTAACACGGATCGCTCCTAGGTGAGAAAGGGGGAATTCTGTGACAGTTTGAGACGCCAAACAACCGAAGTCGAAGCCGACATGGAAGCGGTTGTTCAGGATCTCATGCGTGGCATGCAAGAACTAACGACCGAGGTACAAACTTTAAAGGCGGAAAACACTGCTCTCAAACAATTAGTTCTATCCTGTGATTCTGCCACAAAGGAAAGCGTATTGCTGGGCGGCATTGTTCACAAATACGATGGGTCGGCAAAAACCCTTCATGGATTCCTTGATTCTTGTTTGGTTCACTTTACTTTTAATCCCTACTACTTTTCAACCCCTAGGGCTAAGGTTGGCTTCATAATTTCACACCTTTCCAGAAATGCTCTAACTTGGGCTACGCCCTTAGTCAATTCTGGTGATTCTCTCCTGGATAACTATGACGGTTTCATACAAGCCCTTGAAGACATGTTTGACCGCCCTGAGCAGGTCTATAGTGCCCAGGAGCGCCTGCTAGACTTTCATCAAGGATCCCAGGATATACTTACGTATGTAACCCGATTCAAGCAATTGACCAAGGACGCTGACTGGTCTCCTGAAGCAAGTTTTACACTTTTCAGAAGGGGACTGAATGAGGAGATCAAAGATGAATCGGCCACAGTGGCTCGTCCAAGCTCGTTACAGGCCCTTTTGGACCTTGCCATGCAAATAGAATTTTGTATCCAGGAAAGAAAGGCAGAAAAAAGGAAATCCAAAGTAACCCCCCCAAAGGCATCCTTCGAGATTACCTCCAAGACTGACACAAATCCAGGGCCAGCTACTGAACCAGAACCTATGCAGATAGGAGCCTTCCATGGACCTATATCCCCGCAAGAAAGGATGAGAAGGATTCATACGGGGCTATGCATGTACTGTGCCTCGGATAAACACCTGGTTAGAGAATGCCCTCTAGCCCCTCCTCGGCGTTCGGGAAACGCCAGCTCCCGATCCTAGATGGAGCAAGGCTTCGGGAGAGAGATGATTGCTCCACGTCTATTCCATCCTTGAACTCTCCTGGACAAAACAGCCTAGTGATTGTACAGGCCCTTCTATCGCCATCCAAGAATAAGACCTACTCCATTTTGGCCTTGGTTGACTGCAGAGCTATGGGAGTATTCATTGATCAAGATTGGGTTATGTGTCACCACATTCCATACGAGACACGAAGTACCATGCAACCGGTGGAAGCGATCGATGGAAGACCCCTCACTTCAGGGCCTATAAGCCTGCAGACTTAAGAGATCCAACTTTCAATAAACCATCACCAAGAGCTGATCAGATTTGACATCATCAAGCCTGCTCATTATCCCATGGTCCTGGGTATGCCCTGGTTACAGAAGCATAATCCTTATCTCAACTGGGCAGCAGGATCCTTATTTCCTGGATCTGAGTTTTGTATGTCTCACTGTCTATTCCTGGAATCATCCGTGACACCTTCCAAAGAACCATCAATAGATCAGCAAGTTCCACTCATGGTTTCCAATATCGTATCGGTTCCAAGGGCCTATCAGAGTTATGCTGATGTGTTCTCAACTGCCACAGTCCAGGCTCTACCCCCTCACAGACCTGAAATCTGCGCCATAGACACAGACCCCTCAGCAGTGATTGCCTTTGGGAGGATGTTCATCATATCCGAACCGGAAAAGAGAGCCCTACGAGAATACTTGGATACCAACCTTGAAAATGGCACCATAAAACCATCGAAATCCCCATCTGGAGCCTCACTGTTTTTTGTTCCCAAGAAGGACACCAAGGAACTTAGACCTTGCCTCGATTATTGTGGATTAAATCAATGCACCCTCAAGGACCACTACCCTTTACCCTTGATCTCGGATATCCTGGAAGCGGTGAGAGGAGCTGTAATCTTCACGAAACTGGATCTCAGGGGTGCCTATCATCTGATCCGTATCAGGGAAGGAGACAAATGTAAAACAGCCTTTCGAACACCCTTTGGACACTTCGAATATCTGGTAATTCCCTTTGGACTTGCTAATGCCCCTGCCGTCTTTCAACGTTTCATGGCTAGGGTGTTCTCCGATATGCTGTTCATCTTCGTCATCGTCTACCTGGTCGATATCCTGATCTACTCCAAAGACCTTCTAAAGCATGAAGAACATGTTAAGGCTGTTTTACAACGGGGGCCGTGGCTAACCGCCATGTAGAGAGGACGCGACTTCGGCGAGCTCCGCTAGATGTGCCATTTATAAGCTGTTTTCTATGGCTCTGAAACATTCAACAGACCCTGCGAAGTACCACGATTGTTGCGGACGCCTGCGGGAAGCACCAGGACCCTCCATACTCGAGGGTGTAAGCCCGAAAGACTCGCTTTGGCCACCCGCGGATTACCGCTCAGCGAGGAACCAAGATGGCGGCTCTCACACACTGAGCCCGGGGAACCCAGCGCCATCCCAACGGACTGCGAGATTACAAACCCGCACAACCGCTCAGGAGAGGAGTAGGAAGAGCGACTGGGAGGCACAGCTTCCAAACGGAGCATTGGCGGCGTTGTATGGGCTACCGAGACACCCGAGCGACCGTGGACGATAGGTCCGACACAGGCCATCGCACCTCGAAGCCGCGAGCCTCACCCGAGGCAACAAAAGAAAGCACACATTACCGCAACAGCCCTCAGCGCCCGTAGCCCACAGACGTAGCTGGATCCAGAAGAATGTCGCGCTCGAACAAATCGACGCCGAAGGGGGCTAGGTCCAAGCAGCGCCAGACCACCATAGACGCTTTCACGGCCAACGGTCTCCCCGACCCCGAGGTCTCGGACCCGGCATCTGTTGGGATGGAAACCGGCCCCACTGTAACGGCAGCTGAACCTATCAACACCCAACTACTGGAGGCCATTAAGACATTCCAAGCAACAATGGTGAACAAAATTGACGCCGTGGCTACGGATCTGGGCCTCTTACGTCAGGATGTCCGCTCCTTGGCTGGCAGGACCGAAGCGCTGGAGACCAAGGTACACAGAAATACAGAAGCAAAAACCCAACTCCTACACAACATAGATGGCCTTCAGCAGAGAGTCAAGAACTTGGAGGACAGAGCGGAGGAGGCAGAAGGTAGGGCTCGCCGCAACAACATCCGGCTTCTCAGCCTGCCGGAGGGCATTGAAAGCCCAGATCCCACCAACTACGTGGAGAACCTCCTGCTGCAGGAGATTGGCGCAGAAAAGCTGTCGCAGGGCTTCTCCATAGAGAGGGCTCATAGGTCACTTGCCAAGAAACCACCACCAGGCGGTCCACCTAGGCCCATGATAGCGAAAGTACTGAACTACAGGGACTGAGAGGTCATTTTGGCGCATTCACGATCAGGTGGCCAGATCAAGAGGGACGCCGCCAAGATTGTGATTTATCCCGATTACACCTTCCAAGTACAGATAAGCAGAGCTCAGTTCATATATATGAAAGCCAGATTGAAAGCAGCAGGATTGCGGTACATGCTTCTATACCCTGCAAGACTAAAGGTAATACACAACAACAGGGCCCTCCTGTTCGACACCCCGGAACAAGCACGGGACTGGATGGACGGACAGCAACTACCCGACGTCAAAGACAATAGGCGGAAGCCACACCGAAGCGCCTCCCTAAAGCCGTAGGAGAACCCTTCTTAATACAACTGCGTATCAGCAGAAAGACCTAGCCTATTCATCGGCTGATATGATCCAGAACCCGAAGCAAGTGCTCCTCCAACCCCCCTGGAGTTTCTTTTTCAGGGTACATTTACCTGCTGGTAGGGCACCCGAAGACCATGCCTGGTCCTAAGGAGCGGAAACAGGACAGTCAGATGGAGGGTCACCTCACTGGACCAGTTCTATGTTTGGGAAGTTTTTTTAATGGGAAGGAGAAACGTAGAGTTAACACCCACGTTGGGAAGTTTGGACGAAGAACACCGAGACCTCAGGATAACTGCACAACAGATACAGTATCGACAGGACCTCGACCAAGGCCGAGGAGGAGCAACGGACACCACGGCGCCTATGGCTGAAAAAATAAAAGTAATGATGTGGAATGTCAGGGGCATGAACAGCTTTGTGAAACAACGCCGGATATACGCATATTTGCGACGATGCAAGGTCGGAATTGCTATGCTGCAAGAAACACACATGATGATGGAAAAACTGAAGGCGCTAGCCAAAACATGGCGAGCAACCCTGATCGGTTCCTCCTACTCCTCTTATGCAAGAGGGGTCCTGATTTGGATCGACCCGAACATCCCATTCAGAGTGGTGAGCACCAGAACGGACAACGAGGGCAGGATGGCACTTGTGCAAGGTACCATGGAAGGGAAGGAACTATGCCTGGTTAGTACTTATGCTCCTAATCATGATGCCACTGCTTTCTTCCACTCGCTGTTTTCGCGACTGAGCCCCTATGTAAATTGCACTATGATTTGGGGGGGAGACCATAATTGCACACTTGATCCCCTCAAAGACAGGTCTGCTACTAAACACTCCCGCCCATCCCCCAGCCAAGATATTATCTAAGTTAATAAGCCAGCTATCACTATGTGATCTGTGGAGGGAACAGGACCCTGAGCGAAGAGACTTCTTCTTCTCCCCGGCACACAACGTCCACACTAGGCTGGACTATATTCTAGTCAGTCTGGGGGCAGCAAGCCACGTTTAGTGAAGCACAGTATTTGCCAAGGGTGTTGTCAGATCATTCCCCCATGTTGGTCACCTGGGAAGTATACCCGCCCAGACCCCCGATTCCCACGTGAAGACTTAGGGCCAAAGCCCTGCTCGATGCAGCCTTTTGTGAACATATAAAAGACAGTATCGACGAATACTGGCAAAACAACCTGGACAGTGTTGAATGCGTCGGTAATGCGTGGGAGGAGTATAAGGTAGTAATGAAGGGGGAGATGATAGCCGCGGTGGGGGGTGCCCAGAGGTCCATCACTAACTCCCTGGAGGGCGCAGAAGGGGAGTTGAGGGTGCTGGAGAGCAGGACAGATCCAACTCCAGAACATCTACAGGAAATTACCAAACTGAGACAGACCTGCCTGTCACACTGGGAAACCTTGGGGAAACTAAGTTACGCTAAGCACACTGAAAGAACGCACATGCTGGGAGATAAACCCGGTAAACTCTTAGCCTGGCTCTACAAAAAGGAAACCCCTAGGACCACCATTTGCCACATACTCAGACCTGAGGGCACCACAGCGCACACCCAGGCAGAGATCAACTCGGTCTTTTCCAAGTTCTATCGTGACCTATACTCCAAGACCCTGCCCCCCACTGACACCGAGATAGAGGACATACTGGATAACATAGAGCTATCAAAAATAGATTCACAGATGGCTGAAGCCCTAGACGACCCAATCACCCCCAAGAAGTAAGAGCAATAATTAGATCCTTACCATCTGGGAAAGCGCCGGGCATGGATGGCTTACCCGGGGAATTCTACAAAACATATGAGGAGACCCTTTCCCCACTGCTAGCACAGGTATACAACGAGGCTTACGAGCGCGGTACCCTCCCCGACTCCATGAGAGAAGCCATAATAATCCCCCTGCTGAAACCGGGAAAAGATGGGACGGACTGTGGGTCATACAGACCACTGTCTATGTTAAATGTGGATAACAAAATACTGACTGCATTCCTTGCTAATAGATTACGTAGAGTGATCCCCCTGTTGGTTCACCGGGACCAAACTGGCTACGTGCCTGGGCGCTCTATCACCGAAAACTTGCGCAGGTTACACCACATAATATACAGCACCGAGCGAGGGCCTCAGAAATGTGCTGTGGCGTCACTAGACGCCACCAAGGCCTTCGATTCAGTGAGATGGGAATGGTTATATGCCACCATGGTCAGGATGGGGATCGGACTCGCCTTCCTGAAATGGACCCAATTGGTCTACACCAATCCCATGGCCAGAGTGCGCACCAATAAGTCATACTCGGAGAAATGGCCCCTCTACAGAGGCACACGGTGGGGTTGTCCACTGTCCCCTATGCTATACATTATTGCTGCGGAGCCTGTAGCTGCGTATCTCCGGCAGGAGTACGGAGACGGAGGCATCGAACTCGAAGGGAAGACACACCTCGTCTCTATGTACGCAGACGACATGCTGCTGTACCTGCACAACCCGGAGCATCTCCTGCCCTACATTTTAGAGACTTTAGATGGTTTCCACAAACACACGGGCATTCAGATCAATAAAGATAAGTCCTGTCTCTATCCCCTCACCGCACTGTACAGAGAGGAGCATAGATCCCTGCCCCCTTTAGACCTTCAATGGCAGGTGACATTGTTCAGATACTTGGGTGTTACCATACACTGTAACCCTAGCACCGAACACATTCTCAACAGGGTTAGGGACAAAGATGCCCTTGCAAAATCTATGGAATTCTGGGGTAAGCTCCCTCTCTCGGTGCCTGGGCGGGCGGGTCTCCTCAAAATGGTGGCACTCTCCCGATTACGGCATTGCTTTTCCAAAGTCCCCTTCAACATCCCTCGCTCCTTTTTCAGAGACATAAACAAACTCTACAGGGGGTTCCTTTGGCAGGGAGGTAGGCACAGGGTGGCGCTGGACATTCCCCATAGACCATATGAGAGGGGGGGTTTAAAGGTCCCTGATTTCGAACTTTACTACTTGGCTAGCCAACTAAGGCATGTGACGCATTGGATGGCAGATGAAACCACTTCTGACACCCGACTCCTCCAACCAGCTCTGCCTCGTCAGTTGCTCCGACACTTATATGGGTTGACAAGAGGGCCCTGAGACATTACCCATACCTGGTTAGACTTGGATCCCAGCTCTGGAGACGGGCATGTAAATCAGTTGGGGCGACAGACCCATATTCCCCTCAGATCCCCATTGCGGCAGTCATGGCCAAACTCTCATGGGGACACACAGTAATACGCACTCAGTGGAAACCCTATGTGGTGGCAGTATTAGGAGACCTCATGTACAAACAGGAGCTCATGACATTTATTGACCTCAGCGAGTCCACAGGCCTGCCCACAGGCCAATTTCTGCTCCACAGAGCAGTGACACAGGCCATGAAGAACAGATGGCCGGAGGCCTCCGACCAAATCATGGAGAACGATACCATTGAGTCGATGTTGGACACTGCTGAGGGGGGCCACGCAACCTCCAGACTATATGAAGCCCTACTGCAAGGCACCACCAAAAAAGAACTTAAATGCAGAGAGAGGTGGGAGAGGGAATTGGGCCTTGAATTTGAGGACAAAGCATGGGAGAGAGTAACTCACTACCATAAGAAAATTTCTAGAAATGTCCTCCTCCAACTCATCCAACTGTACATTACCAACAGAGCCTACCTCACACCTGATACCATATCAAGGTTCAAAGGAGCCACAACCCAGATATGCCCCGAATGCAATGAGCCAAGGGTGGGAATAACCCACATGTTCTGGGGCTGCCCGGCAGTCCAGAGGTTCTGGGACCAGGTGAAGGAGAGGGTTGCAAACGCAGAGATTGAATTGGAAATTCACGAACCAGCAGCCTGTATTCTGGGAAGGTATAAACGAGAGAGTAAGAATAAGCCGGTAAATAAACTCAAAGACTTTATATACATCACTGCGAAAAGACGCATAGCCATGGGATGGAAAAGCGCCGGAGGCCTAAGCGAGGCCCTTTGGTGGGGTGATCTCAAAAGATGGATTTCCGCTGAGACCGCAGCTTGGGAGACAGCGATTCAGGTACAGAGGCTGGACTCCAGTGATGAACTACTCCATTGGGTGGCATTGACAGTGCCACGGCTCCACCCTGTGGCTCCAGATAGCACATCAGTCAGTATGGACAGTCCCGGCCCAACGCGAGGTCCAGAAGGATAAAACTGATGTACCTGAGGTCTTGGAGGGAGGGGGGTGGGGCGGGAAAGTTGGGTATGTTATGTTGTTTTTTTTGGATTGTGCATATTGCATTGATTTATCTATGATCCTTGTCGGTCACTAATTGTTGAAAAACTAATAAAGATATTTAAAAAAAGAAAAAAAAGGCTGTCTTACAATGACTATGTGAACATGGGGCCTCATTACAACCTGCCAGTCCGGGACCGTGCAAAATCCGCGACGGCGGTAAAAACGTTTCTGTGTCCGCAAGATTGTGGAAAAACCGTCCGATTACACGCTGTCGGTCGCGCGCACCACACGGACTCGGAAACGTTGTTACCGCCATCACGGAAAACCCCACGGAAATGGAAATAACGCAGCCACAAGTGGCGCAAAACCCGTTTCCGCCTCCGCCGCCACAGACACGGAACCGGAAATACCATGATCGCCAAAACAGGAAACAGAGAGGCGGCCATCATATAAAAGCACAATCCATTGCCATCCAGAGCCAGCACAATCCTAACTCTGAGAAGCCAAAAGGGACCACCAACATGTCTGCCAGGATTCCTGCTCAGAGGCAGTGCAAACAGCGCTTCAGCGAGGCGGAGCTAACTGTCTTGGTGGAGCACATCGTGGACAATGCGGAGATGCTGTTCAGCGCCGACCAACGGCGTACCACACAGCAGCGGAGGAAGGAGGTGTGGGCCGAAGCTGCATGCAAGTGCACCGCTGTGGGCGTGGCAGTGAGGAGCGTGAAGGACTGCCACAAGCGGTGGGACGACCTGAGGCTGAGGGTACGCAACCTCATTTCCACGCACCGCCAACGCAGCAGTGGGACAGGCGGAAGACCCCCTTCCCCACTGAGGCTGCAAGCATGGGAGGAGCGTTGCAGCAGCGTCCTCCACCTAGAGGGAATCCATGGGATCGGGGAGGCTGAGGCAGGAGTGAGCCCACCTGCAGACGCCGGTAAGTGCCCAAACATGAATGCCACATGTAAATATGCAGTTGTGAGTACTGGGCCAAAGGACCCATTAACAACCCCCCCCCCAGCCAGTGCATGTGTGGGCCAAAGGACCCATTAACAACCCCCCCAGCCAGTGCATGTGTGGGCCAAAGGACCCATTAACGCCCCCCCCAGCCAGTGCATGTGTGGGCCAAAGGACCCATTAACAACCCCCCCCCCCCAGGCAGTGCATGTGTGGGCCAAAGGACCCATCATGATCCGCATGGCAACCAATATCACAGAATGCATACACCAGCAATCAGATGCATGTGACTAACACTATTGAATGTATAATCTTAATGACGCATGTGATGCACCCATCTGCCACCACAACAACACTAATTTCATGCCCTTTGTGTCCCCACAGCCGTTTCAAGTGACAGTGATACTGCACAACAGGCCAGCCAATCCGCACCGGCAAGTACACAAGCCACTGCCACCACACAGGAGGATGCTGCCAGCAGTTCTGCATCTCTGGCCACATTACCAGCCACTACAGATGTGCCGCCCACCACCACCACCGACGTCCCCACCGTCTCCACACTGCCTGAGTCTAGACAGGTGCCACGGGGACCTATCATGGCCACCCAACCCAACACCGAAGGCACCAGCACTGCAGAGGGGGCGGCCTGCAGTGATAACAGTGCCCCGCAAGAGCACTCGGAAACGGGCCCACAGGGGGGAGATGCCCACATTTGAAGACCTGGGCTCCTTCCATGAGCTGGGGTTCAGCCCCACATCACTGGGGAGTCCCATGAGGTCGGCCACCCCATCCATGGCCGAACTGAATGCCCGCATGCAGCGGATGGAGGACCAGCAGGCTACCCTCACCCAGCTGGTGGAGAGGCAGCTAGAGGAATCCAGGCTGCAGAGGGAGGCCTCAGTGCGTCGCCTGTCGAGGTGCATCAGATGCTTTGCGAGCACTATAGTAACCCTTGCACGCCATGTGCGGGAGGGCAACGACCACACCTCCAGGCTTGTAGAGGCCATGTTGGTTGGCCAACAGGCAAATCTGGCACGGATGCCCTCAATCCCAGATTCTGCGCAATCAAACACAACCACCCCATCCAGCTCCACTACTGCCAGTCCAAGGAGGCGCTCGAGTAGGCTAACGTGTCCCTAGGGCAAGGTTGCACAGGCACAGAAGCGCACACGGAAGTGATGGCATGTGTGTGGGGCAGTGCAGGACACATGTGGACTACAAGGGTGTGAGAGGGGTGGGCACGTTTGGGTGGTGGGGTAGGTAGTTTTGGGGGTTTGGTAATGGGTCCTGGGTGGGGGTGGGCACGTTTGGGTGGTGGGTGGCCCCGGGTGTACAGCTTCCCTAACCAATGCACCTCCTTCCCTGTTGTTATTACATCAATACATCACCATTTCCAATCAAGACATACATGTGTGGACATTGATCATTTATTTTGCAGTGCAACTATTAATTCATTGTCATCACCGTGTTCGTGCATTTCTGTGACTGTGCTGTGACTCAAAAGTAAATGCGAATCAGGGCATCCCGTGATCTCTGGCCATCATGTGGACCCCCAGGGGGAGGCGGTGCCATCCCATCCCCATCTCCATCCCCATCCCCATCTCCATCCCCATCTCCATGCCCATCCCCATCCCCATCCCCATCTTCCTCATCTGCGTCTGGTGGCATTGGGATGTTCCTGCGCAGGCATATATTGTGCAGCATGGCACAGACGAGCGTGATTTTACCCGTCTTCACTGGGCTGTACAGCAGTGATCCTCCAGATCTGCTTAGACAGTGGAAACAGGCCTCAGCAGTCAAATGTCCTCTCAATCATTCCACGTGTGCGTATATGTGCCCTATTGTATGCCTCTTCATGCCTGTTCCTTGGTCTCCGTACAGGTGTCATCATCCATGGCGTGAGTGCATATCCCGCATCACCTACACGGGATGTAGATGGGGGAACATGTCAGTGTTTGTGGCATCATGTCCTCATCTGCTGCTGTGCATTCTTGTGTCATCATTCATTCATGCATATGTACCATGCAGTGTATGTAGGTATGTTTTGGGCATCACGATGTATGTCGCTAACTGGATATGGGCCTACACATTAACTTGCATATTTACTGTGCCCTGCGGGTAACATTTGTTTGTGTGCATTTCACGGTGCAGTGCTGTCCACACATGGCAGAGTGACTTCACTGTACGGAAGTAGTAAATACACGTCTCATTTACACGCCTCTCGTGCTTTTTGAGGCAGTGTTTCAATTGAGGGTGGGTGTCTGCAGTGGCACAAGGTTCATGGGACAGTGACGGGATTGGCTGTGCCAGAGTGTGCACGGGCACATTGTGGTGCCCTGTCACGTCTTCCTTCATGATGTTTGGCATCCGCTGTGTATTTGGTAGATGGAAGGGGGGTGATGCATGTGCGGTCACAGCGGCACACTCACAATGCTCATTGGCCTGGACACACACACACCACTTCGACAGGGTTGTAGCATCGTCAGCTGTACTCACCCAATAGCCATGTGCTTTGTCCGGCATAGCGTTCCATGTACCGTGGCAACGTGGAATTCAGCAGTACCATTGAGTCATGTGATGATCCGGGGAAACGTGCGCAGCAGTGTGTAATCAGTTGCATGGCATCACAAACCATCTGGACATTCAAAGAGTGATACTGTTTCCTATTGCGGAACACCGCCTCAATTGCACGTGGTACTGTCAGCTCAACGTGGGTGCAGTCAACTGCGCCTATGCAATTTGGCATGCCTGCTATGGCATGGAAGGCCAACTTGGTGGCAATGACCTCGGGGAGGGTGCGGGGTAGGGCTATGTGTTCCGACACATGGCGCAACAGGGCATCCAGTACCTGTACCAGGATTTTTGAGAAACAGGGTTGTGATATGCCGTGCAGCTCACCAACCGTGTGTTGATAGGTGCCAGTGCCAAGGAAATGCAGTACTGAGACAACCTTAAGGAGGGGGGGGATGGCGGTGGGGGTGTCAATTTGGCTGCTGATGTTGTCCTCAATCATGGCGGTGATGTGCAGGATTGTTGCACGGTCCAGCCGGTATAGTGTGTGGATCTGTCCTGGGGTGAGGTTCCAGGGTGAGGCCCTGATGCGTGGTATTGGTGGCTGGTGGCGGGGTCGGGCTGGCTGGGCAATGGGGTTTGCCATAGCAGCAGGGTTGACTGGTTGCCGCCTGCGCCTCCTCCGCCTACGCCTCCTCCTCTGCGCCATTACTGCCACCATGTGCAGTGCTGCCTGTTGGTTGAGTAGGCCCAGTCCCAGTGCTACTAGACCTGCTGCCTGCATGGTTCTGTGTTGTGTTGGGCTGGGTGTGGCCCTTTTGTGGGCTCCCAGTGGCCTGCTAGGTCCAGCTGGGCTGATTTGGTGCACCTGTGCCCTGATTCAGTTCAGCAGGCAGTGTATAACGCCATGTTCGCGGTGGCGGCGGTTCCGCCACCATGATCACGGTTTTTATGCCATTTTTTTCCCGGTATTTCCGTGTCCGCGCTAGTTGTGATGCTCACGGTGTTTCGTGTTGACGGTGACGGAGGTGTTTCCGTGCAGACGGACTTATCGGGAACCCTATTTCCGCGGTGGCGGTTGAGGGTGGTGCTATTACTGGGGCCGCGGGTCATGATTGGGCAGACATGGAAACGGTGCCGGTATGGTTTTACCGGCAGTGTTAATTCCGGACCGGAGTACTTGTAATGAGGCCCATAGACTCCTAGCCAAACCCGAGAAATGCCTGTTTAATGTGACCTCTGTTCATTACCTAGGATTTGTCCTTAGTCCAGAAGGAATTGGTATGGATCAGTCAAAGGTAAAAGCCATATTTTCCTGGCCGGCTCCCACTTCTGTGAAACAAGTTCAATCCTTCCTGGGCCTAGCCAATTTCTACCGGAAGTTCATACCCACCTTTTCTGAGATTGTTCAGCCGATCATTGCACTCTTGAAGAAAGACACTCCCTTTCTCTGGTCTACACCTCAAGACAAGGCATTTCAATGTTTAAAGACAGAGTTTACTCAAGCCCCCATCCTAGCACAACCCGACATAAATCGACCATTCTTAGTGGAGACGGATGCCTCTAACTACGCCATAGGAGCAGTGCTGAAACAAGAGTTCAAGGACAAGATGGAACACCCCATTGCTTATCTTTCAAGATCTCTGACTCCCAGTGAGACACATTACACTGTCCTGGAAAAGGAACTGTTAGCCATCCGTCAAGCCTTCACCGAATGGCAACACCTACTCCTGGGAGCGAGACATCCAGTCCAGGTCCGCATGGACCATCAGAATCTTCAAGTTCTACAATCCTTGGATTGTAGGAACAGTCGTCAGACCCGTTGGGCCTTCTTCTTTGCCCAGTACCAGTTCCACATCCACCATGTCCCCGGATCACAGAACATAATTGCTGATGCCTTATCCCGATGTCCTGACTACGAAACAATTGAAGACTGGACCTATCCCAAGATGTTTCCCCACACAATTTTTGTAGCCCAAGCAGTCAGTCTCCTCGAAGAAATTTGGACACAAACCCAATGCTCTGAACTCTGGAAGGACATTTCAAGGAAGAATCAATTGAATCTAATAATCAGGGATGGATACTTGTTCAAGGATAATGCTCTTGTCATCCCCACACAGAAATTACAACAAAGGATAATCAACCTCTGCCATGATACCCTTCATTCTGGACATCGTGGCATCACCAACACCCTCCGTCTTATACAAAGACAATCTTGGTGGCCTAGAATGAAGACAGACGTACAACTGTACATCCAAGCCTTTTCTATTTGTAGTCAGAACAAACACGATAACAAGAGACCAGCAGGTTCCTACTACAACCTACTCCACCAACAAGACCATGGGAATTCATCGCTACAGACTTCATTGTGGAATTGCCACCTTCCAGGGGATACACGACTATCATGGTTACCATTGACTTGTTCACTCACATGGCTCACTTTACACCCCTGCATAAACTACCGTCCTCATCAGAGCTAGCTGGAATCTTCCTGGAACACATTTTCCGCCTACATGGACTTCCTTCCAAGATCATATCAGACCGAGGACCTCAATATGTCTCACAATTCTGGAAACATCTCTGTCGCATTCTGGGAATCCAACGCGCTCTCTCATCAGGTTATCATCCACAAACCAATGGAGCTACGGAATGTGTAAATCAGACCCTGGAACAATACCTTTGCTGTTTCGCCACTAAGGTTCAGGACAACTGGTCGCTCCTAATACCCGTGGCTGAGTTTGCGTACAACAATTCCGATCATTCGGCAATCAACACCAGCCCCTTTTATTGCAGTCAAGGATTCCATCCATCAGTGTTACCCTCTATTCTTCCACATCCCACACCTGTTCCTACCATTGACTCCTGGATGGAAACACTCATCAATGTACACATGGAAGCCAAGGAACATTTAGAGAAGGCCAGAATACGAACTAAACAAAATGCTGATTCTAAAAGAAGACCAGGGCATTCATATGCAGTTGGTGATCAAGTCTGGTTGTCCTCGAAGCTACTACCCCAACACTTACGGCCAAACAAACTGGCCCCCGGTACTATGGTCCATTTCCCGTCAAAGAAATCATAAATCCTGTCTCATACCGACTCAAGCTACCCGACTCCTGGAAGAAGATTCACCCGGTTTTTCAAACTTCTTTATTAAAACCCTACATCCGATCTTCCCAGAAATCTTGCAGACCCCCTCCGGTGGTGATGGACGACCAAGTGGAATATGAAGTGTCCCGAATATGCGATTCCAGGTATAAACTTGGTCAGCTTCAATACCTGGTTGAATGGAAAGGATATCCTCCAAGTGAAAGAACCTGGGAACCAGCTTCTAACCTGAATACCCCTCGATTGCTCAGAAGATACCATCTCATACACCCGGGCAAACCCGGTGGAACGAGTCTTCGGAGGGGGCATGCTGTCATGATCTGCAGAACACGCCCCTTTTGGACCTCATGGTCCTTGTCACAACAGGGCTTGCACTCTTTGATACTCCCAACATGGCCGTCTAACGTGCAACATCTTCCTTGTCCTTACGTCAGACGTAGCGTATTTACAAATAGGGCGCGCCCCCGTGGGCCCGCGCGTTTCAATGCTACTGCAAGCAGCGACTAGACGTGTGCTCCGTAGTTCGCTACACTGTTGTCCTTGTTCCTGGACCTCCCAATTCCATTCCCATTACCTCTTCCTTCCTCCTTGTTTCCCGGACTTGTGTGCTGTGTGCTTACCCTCTACATTCCTGTATCCCGGAGTGTCTGAATCCTGGAGCTCTGAACGCACGCTGGAGCCAGAAAAGGCTTGCGCGGGCTTATACAAGACCAGGTCCGTGTGTAAGAAGACACCGCCCAAGAAATCATACAAGGATCACTCCCAGGTGAGAAAGGGGGAATTCCGTGACACCTCTTTGCAATATTGAACAAGCCAAAATCAACATTGACCACACAGAGAGCATCAGGATATGAGATAATACTATCCAGACCAGAACTAACAATTGTAAGGTGCAGCAATGTAAACCCAGCAAGATTTATAGCTGAGGTAGTTGAAGATGGTGACTAGGCTCATGATTGTACACAGGCCATTGAACTATACTCCAGCGCGAGAAAAGTTCAGTTAAATGCCCTAGAAGGGGGAGAAATAATGTACATTGATGGGTCCTCAACAATTGACTAAAGTGATGGTGTTAGAAGAACAGGATCAGCAGTAGTTAAGTTGACAGAAGACTGGATGTATGTACCAGTAAAGTGTGTTCAACTACCACAACATTACTCGGCCCAAGCAGCAGAACTAGTGGCCCTAATTTTGGCACTAAAAGAGAGCTATGGTAAAAGAGTAACGATATAGTCCGACAGTGCATATGTCATGTCAACAGTCCACTCGGGATTAATAAAATGGCAAAGGAGAGTGTTCAGAAGAGCAGATGGTACCCCAGTACAACATGCCCTACCACTTGCAGAACTAATTGAAGTAATTGATGACCCAAAAGAAATAGCCCTGGTAAAGTGTCAAGCCCACACCAATGGGGATGACCCTCTCTCAAAAGGTAACGAAACAGACAATAAACACGCAGAGTCAGTTGCAGCCCTGCTCAAGGACCATGGCCTTGATCAAAAAGTCCTTTCCCCCACTCGCATTAAAGGTAGGACCCTTGATTGGGTATCGGAACTGGACTGCAACATCAACATCAACATCACGGACATTCTTCCACAAACATGGACTGATCACTATCTAATAACCTTCTCTGCCACTCTAGATCTCCTTAGCCCCAAAATCAACAACATGGTTACCCCACTTCCAACTAGAAGTAAGAAGGACATGACTGCTAAAAATATTATCCCTCTCCTCCTTCCAGCCATATCAGGATTGGAAAGTAACAACACAGACACCTTGGTAAATACTTTCAATGATGCCATGACCAAAGTATTAGATGCAGTTGCTCCAGTCAAATTACGTAAAGCTAAACAGGAAGCCCACTTAAATACCTTGTTTACGCCCACCTTAAATCTCTAAGACTACAAAAAAGAAAGCTCCAATCCATCTGGCGCCACTCACCCACTGAATACAACAAAAACAACCTAACCGAATTTGCCAAATCTTACAAAAAAGAAATCATCAAAACCAAGAAGAACACCTTCAATGACAGGATGGCAAAAGCCAACTCTAATACTAAAGAGCTCTTCGCCATCCTCCGCGAACTGGAATCCCCTATACACCCAATAGACAATGCCCCTAAAAACAAAGTTTGGTGCACAAACATACAAAACGCCCTTGCCAACAAAATGTCCTCGCTCCAATGCAAAATTGCAAAAAAAAGGCCACACTACCACCACTGGATCAACAACTTCTACAAACTGAGAAGAATAAGACTACTGCACCGTTTAGATTCAAGACTATTTCCATAATTGACACAGAAAAAATAATACTCTCCCTCAAACCTTCAAATTGTAAGGGTGATTCCTGCCCAGCACAAGTAATAAAGGACGCAGCTAGGGATCTAGCTCCCTTCATTTCTAAGCTCATAAAGTCTTCCTTTAAATCCAACATGGTACCCACCAACCTCAAAGAATCATGGGTCCTCCCATTACTGAAAAAACAAACTCTGGACCCCACCATCCACACCAACTATAGACCAATCACCACCGTGCCTTTTCTACTTAAAATCCTGAACAGAGCCGCCTACATACAAATCCAGGATTACCTGGAAGTTAACCACCTGCTTGGCTCACGGCAATCTGGCTTCCGCCCACTCCATGGCACGTAAATAGCCCTGTTGGACCTCAAGACACAAACTGAGGAACTTAAGGATAATGGGAAAACAGCCCTGCTCCTCTTATTGGAATTGTCGGCGGCATTCCTGGGTCCAATCATTCTTAGCAAATTGCACCATGCAAGTCTTCTCCACATCCGACTCTGCCGACCCTATCAAAATAACCTGTGGTGTCCCACAAGGATCATGTGTCTCCCCCACCATGTACAACATCTTCACCAAGCCTTTGTTTGACAAGTTGGACAGACTGGGTGTCATCTACACTAACTATGCAGATGACACCCAGATCCTCATACCCCTTTCGGGCGACTACGAGACAGACTCAGCCTTGGTGAACAAGATATACACCCTCATATAGGCATGGATGGCCTCACATGGCCTCTGCCTGAACGATGACAAAACAGAGTTACTAATCCTAGGCTCTGAAGCCAACATCCAAAAACTATGCCCAAACTACACATCCTTCTGCATTGATAATAACCCTATCAAAGTGATGTCTGTGGTTAAAACCCTTGGATTCTATCTGGACTCCTCCCTTACTCTCAAGAAGCAGGTCAACTCCCTCGCCTCTTCTACTAACTACACCTGCAAACTCATCCGCGCATCCAGACCATACCTCTCCAGTGCCAGCTGCCTCACCTTAGCCAATGCCCTTATCATGTCTAGGTTAGACTACTGCAACGCCCTGTACTCTGGAACCAATAAATACATTACAGACAAACTCCAAAGACTACAGAATAATGCCCTGAGAGCAGCACTAAATATCCCCTACAGAGAACACATCACTAATTGCAGGAAAGAGGTCAACTGGCTAAAAATAACGGATAGAATCCTACTTAAAACAGCATCCCTCCCATCTAAATGTCTAAACAACCTAGTCCCCCCTTATCTAATGGAAAAAATCAACAGGAAAATGTCCATGCGACCCACAAGATCCGCCAACACCTTTAAATTAGAGATTCCAAGGTTTAAACGATCCACTGCGGGAGGAACTAGCTTTCCTGTCAAAGCTGCTCACTGCTGGAACCAATTACCACTGGACCTCAGAATTAAACAACCATACCCGAAATTCAGGCACAAGATAATCAATTGGCTGCGCACCAACGACACATAATTTGACTAACACCCAGTTTACTCCCCCCCAGCCACTACCTACCCTTTGCCTGGTCACCCCAAGACATGCCCTGTTCCTGGGCACATGTTTCTATATACTATTGTATTTATTTGCTTTGCCGTTTGTGTTTTATAGGTATATGCTTGTATATATTTTTACATATATTTTTGCTCGTATTGCCGTTGTGTTGTATATACTCATGCCAAATACTGTAATAAGCTTAAATCTTCATGTAATCTGCTGCGCCCGGCTACCCATGGGTTTGGCGCGCATTACCAAATAAATAAACAAACAAACAAACAAACAAAGCAGACGCAAATGCCAAGCATGCTGCGTACTTTGGAGAAGTTTGGACCCCCCCAGAAAAAGGAAAAGATAGGGGGAGGGTGGGAGCAAGACAAATGCTAATGAAGGATGTGTACACACATATCCCTGACACACAAATAATGGAATTGCAGGCAGTAGCGCCTATGGCAGAAAAAGAGCTATGGGTCAAACGGGGATGCACAATGTCACCCACAGATGCATTGTGGCGCCAGAATAATACAGGAAAGGTAGTGATGCCACTGGCTCTATTGAAAACAGCCCTAACTCAGCTACACCATCCCACACACACAGGAAATGAAGTGATTGCAGCATGTATAAAAGAGGCCTGGTTCTGTCCCGAGTTAAATTCTCATGTTGCAAACTTTATCAGCAGATGCCTAACTTGTCAACAGTTCACAGCCGGTCACACGCTGCAAGTGATAAAAGGTACTATACCCAGGCCAGAAGGACTCTTTCTGCACCTACACATTGACTACGATGACATGATCAAGGACAAAGATACATGGTTGTAGTGGTGTTCCCATTTTCAAGGTGGGTTGAGGCTGGGCCCTGCTCTCATGCGGACGCATTCAGAGCAGCAAAATTTCTGGCGAGGGAGGTCTTCCCAAGGTGGGGAGTTTGCGAAGTGCTGCGGTCAGACAATGGCCCGTACTTTGCAAATGAGGTGTTTGAACACATAACTGCACTGCTTGGCATCAAGCACAAGTTTGCATGCGCCTACCACCCGCAGGCCAACGTTATTTGTGAATGCCTGAACGGTCTCCTGAAAGAGGAAATTGCTAAAATATCTACTGCCTCCCCTGGGCCCTGTTTGAGCTAAGAAATAGGCCAGGGTCAGATCACCACCTCACACCCCACGAGGTGGTGACTGAATGTCAGATGCACCTTCCACTAACTCCACCATCAAGGGCCATGACCGATTATGAAAGTTCTGCAAATGTTTTTGGTGACGAAATGTATGAATATGTGTCTTCCTTGATTACTAGTGTCGCCTTTATCTCTCAACAGATCGAGCGCACGCGTGGCGGGTCGAAGATCACCCAACAAGAAGAAACAAACAAGGAACAAGTACAACCAACAAACTGGACAGTTGCGGAAGGCGACCACGTTCCCCTCCAGAACTTTAATCGCCGGTGGAACAGCCCTCGCTTTACAGGGCCCCACCTGGTGGAAGCAGTGGCTCCTAGAGCCATCAAATTATCAGACAAAAAGGTGGGGAATCACCTGCATGACGTCAAGCCCTACAAAGTTCACACCCACCCTCACGTTGACGACAGGGCCACTGCAACAACAACAGCATCAGCAACACCAACGACAGACAAAGACGCAGCAAACACAACAAAAGACAATTGTGACACTGCCCCTGACCCCTCCCCAGCCACAGACTTTGGACAATTGCCCATAGCCCAACCCATGGTCACGAGATCTCAAAGCAATCAAACAGCTGCCCCGCCCAGCCCCGTCCCTGCCACTACCCAATAAAGGACATTGTCTAACAAAAATAAATGCTGCACCACACATATAAACACATGCATGTTCTCTTTCTCTTTTGTCTCGCACATTCAGGAACCGCACATTACTGTGTTGTAAAGAAAGTGAAGTTACTAACGTTGTGTTTTGCTGAGGGGTAGATGCTACCCACAGATGATAATACCCCCAAAACGCTGTCACACCAATTTGTATACCATATAAAGAGACCAAAATATTTAAAAAGGAGAGGGTACGTGTGTATTACAACACGTTCATTTTGGCAATAGAACAATCATTCCCACATCTCCACGAGCACTTACCAGCTCTGAGAGATAGGTCACTGAGATTAGCGTGGGAAGCTTTTCGCCTGGGCACTAAATGACTATTTGATAGGGAGAGCTTGATTAATGAAAACTAACAAATTAACGCATATTTTCAGACATTTTCAGGCAAGCATCTTTAACATCATAAAGAATACGCTGCAGGACTGCAGCAAAGGTAAGAGCAAAATGCTGGTGATATTAGCTATTGTAATAAAGATCGTAGGTGCGTTGGTCATCACTGGTCTACTTGCTGCTGCCTCTGTCTGGCAGACACACTATGCTTCTCGAATTATGGCTGCACCTAAAATTAATGTACCCCCTCCCACAGCTGCAACAGGTACGGTGTCAGATGGTACAAGCAACCCCACAGATAAGGGAAATAGGGTTAAACGTAGCACATATGGAGATAGTAAGGGGACTGACACATATCTCACAGATGCAGCACACGTCTCGAACGACATGTGGTATCAGCACATGACCAAAATTGGTAAGGAGACAACTAAGGACAACTGCTACGTGGCCTTGTTGATCCCATATGCTATGAGCGCATCAAGGACATTTGTAGCTAATGAAGTACCAGCAACGACAGTGGAATGTCTGATATATTTGGCACTATTCCAAACAAAAGGACGATTTCTAGGGACAGTGGTATCACTTCAACGGAAAACAAGGGACTCATACCCATACGAAAATAACTTCCTCAAGACATATCTGATGTACCATAACAAACGCCTACATACTGAAGGTTTCAGATACATGACGGATCGTCCTGAAAAAGGAGAAACAAAGAAAGTAACGTTAAAATACCTGCCGTGTGATTGGTATGCAAGCGAAATTGCTGGTGAACAAGGGTGTTGGGAAAGACCTCTAATAACAATAATTGGTAAAATATATACAAATGAAGGATGGGAAATAGGAGTGGCTGGGAGCAATATGGTAACAAGAGAAAATATGAACTCAATAAAAGATCACAACGACAAATGTTGGACGATGTGGGTAAAACATATACCAATGTTGGCATGGCTGGAGAAGGACGAAGACCCAATAACTATACCACCGCTAACTGCATCCACACTGTGCTATCAACACAACGGCGATGTGGATGTTGGAAGTAACAACAACTGTAATAAAACAATACTGATACCTGAGGGGGGTGCCGGGACTGCAGTTCTAATGGACCACTATTGGGCCTACGGCGATAAAGCATACCACAGCCTACCACCGTCATGGAATGGAATATGCACTATGGTACATGTCAACGTACCATCTCTGGTTGTACCTCAGAAACATGTCAACCTGGCCAACTTCCCCAAGATGGACGAAGGAGAAGGAAGGAGGAAAAGATCTGTGACATTTAAAGAGAGTGACAAGAACAACGACACAAACGTTTTGTCACGAGTGAAAAGACAAGGAGAACCTCTGACGGGAAACTACCTGTGGGGAAGATCGGAAACAGCTCTCACTTCCATCCCACCAGAACATAGACTATTTAGCAGAGCAGCAATGTTCTTCTCATCAATAATACATCCAGGACTGCAGGCATATGCAAATGCAAAATGGCTCCAAATCACCCGATGGGAGCTAATGATGACGATTAATTCCACCATCAATGGATTCAATGCAATAAAAGAAGAACTAAGGGCCGTAAGAATGGTAGCACTCCAAAATAGATATGTGCTGGACCTCCTCACGGCAATGGAAGGAGGAGTTTGTGCAAAAATTGGACAATCATGTTGCACATTCATTCCCGCTAATGACGTAGACAATGGAACACTTACTGAAGCAGTATCACAACTCGCCCTGATGCACTCAAAAATGGTTGACGAAAGTAAAGGAGTAAAGAAAGATGGCATCTGGTTTTCATTTTTATGGTCATGGATGCCTTCATGGCTGTCAGATGGACTGACACTCATAGTAGGATGCATAATACTGGCAATGGCTGTGTTGATTGTAACGAGGTTGTGGAAAGGTAGAAAAGCACGTACAATGGACGAAATGATGGAGATGGTCGGCATGCACGCCCTACTACCAGCTGAAGATGACAAACACACAGACATGATTATACAGGAACGTGAGAGACTACGCAAACAAATACTAGAGACTCATCTAGACCCGCCATCTGTGAAGGTGGAGAACCCAAGGAACTCAAGGAGCAATGTGGGAAAATGGGTCTACTGCAAACCCAGAGGTGGCTGTGTTTATATGTATTGGTCATTTGAAGATCATGCCAACCACTATGGACACCTGGCTAGGATAACAAAAGTATGGAGAGTGAAAGGAGGTAAGGAAAAGGATGATTTTGTGGTCGGCAAGTCGACCAGAGGGGGGACTGAAGTGGGAGAATGGGATAACACCCTCCCCCCAATCTCATCAAGACCATGGCCTAGGGGATCACGGCCTAGGCACCCCCCACGAGAGGAGTTGTCTTACTTACCAGAGGAGACGATAATAAACAAAGAATCCTGCTTCAAAAACATACACATACGAGGAGTATGCCCACTAGCACGCCAGGCTCAAGTCGACACCTGCGACATGGACCAGCTCGACTAGAACAACAGCCACAAGGATTCATATCATTAGAGATGCCGTGAGGACATAGCCAACAGACAACAACACACGTGCCACCATGCACACTGGTCACTCACACACCAACCCACACAAAGAACACACTCAGTGCTATGACGTAGGTGAGTGACACACCCACTCACATGCATCATTGTAATTTTTCACATAGGCCTTCTACAGCACCGCAGAAACGCAAGATGCCTGAAGAGCTTGTGTACATGCTTGCTGACGCTTTTCTCGCCACCCATCCCTATGAAGACACCACCATGTATATCTAACACTGCTTGTGACACTCTGTCGCCCCGCAACCTCCATACTAGGGATTATGTACCGCCACCCAGGAACTAGGCCCAAGTAGGCCGCAAACAAGAGTACCCAGGCAGGAGCCTTGCAAACGAAAATCCTCCCAGAACGAAGATGCAGAAAGCTGACCATGCAGAACGAGCCCCCAATGAGAGCTCATAGCCAAGGCCACGATGTTGCAACCCACATGCCGTGCTCTCAGCGCCAAGGTTATACCTGCCGGTGCCAAGCCATCAGAGCCGAAAAACACAAATCTAATGCTCATAATTCTGCTCCAGCTACGGCCTCCTCACATGTGACCAAGCCGAACTGACAAGATGCGAAGCTCACGAGATAGCAAACTGCAGGGGTCCCACATCTGGGACACAGGTTGCAACAACAAAGCAGCAAGATGGACACCTACAGCGATGGGAAAGACCTGCTCACTATTCCGCAAGCAGACCTGTCCATTGTCCGCCACAAACACATAGTTGCACATTGTTGCTAATGTCAGGTACACTGCGAGCTGGGAACAGTGATGGTCCCAGTCTTGGGGGCTCGCGGGAGAACCAATCAAAATACAGGGGGCTCATCACTGACGCCATTACTCTTAGCCAATCACTAAGGGGCTCCTTGTAACAAGTTTGTTATAGCAAATGTCAGGGACAACCTAAGTGTACCACCTGACCCGTCCTTATCCACTAACGTCTCTCCATAAAGCATAACCATACTAACCCTACCACTTGGGGAACCAATCCGAAGTGGCAATAGGTTTTGTGATGATTTTCCCAGGTGACGCAAGTAGCGCATCATACTGCTGTAAAAAGGGCCTGCGAGCCCCACTAACGACGAGAGTCTCACCCGATTCATACGGTCTGAGCGTATCCCTGCCGTTACTCTAATAAACAGCAGTAACTACCTTGCTCCTTGTGTGTGTCTCATACTCCTTTTGGGATGCGGGAGGAGTTGGGGCCTCCCCAGCCCGGAGGTCCGCGGACGGCTCTGCCAGCACCCGGGAGATTACCCCGACACAACAACCTCCTGCACGGATATTCAGGGTCTCTCTATCCCTTGCTCTAGTCCCTCGATCGGTCATCCTGCTCCAATGGGGTTGCCTTCACCCTGGAAGATCTGCTCCTTTGCGTGTCTTGCCTCTCAACAAAAATGTCTTTGATTCTCCAATTCTGGACTCCAAGTCCCACAATGCACTAGTCATCTTTTGCTCCTACTTCACCAGCTCCCCCAAACAGCATCCTGGTGATTTTGGGAGTAGCAGGCTTTGAAATGGGATGTTTCCTGAGATCAGGGCCTCACCACCTGCCCCTCACAGGCCTAGGCTTCAGTATCTTACCCAGGAGAGGAGCTCTGGCTTGGACACTGTCAGGTAACCCCAGTTACCCATGGTTTGGCTCCCTGGAGTCAAGGCTCCCTCACCACACTGCAGCCTCCCTGTACACAGGACAAGGTGGAGACTGCCCATAGGAATTCATGGCACATTGATTCCCATGGGTAATCGTTATTGCTCCAGTCTGCCTCTTCCTCGTCCCAGTGGTTTTAAGAATAAACAGTGAGGAGGAATTATGGGAGTTGTAGTGTTTCTTAGTGTTTGTGAAAAAATCATAAGGAATGTGGTTAGGAGAACGGGAGCAATTTTGCTGCTGTAAAACATAAGGTGATGTATGTGTTCTACTTTTCCTGAGTCATCTATACCTCCCTTTGATCTTGTATCTGTTGGCATTGGGTGGCAGAGGTGGAGGGGGAAATCAGCCTTGGCAGAGGCATTGTCCAAAATCACAACAGACTAGCCTGCTGCCTGATGTGCATAGTTCTTTAGTTATAGGTTTCCTTTTTTCTTATTTATTTGTCAAAAGACAATTATTCCCTTCCCTTTATTTGTACAAAGTTTGGCTTAAATGCATTTTATTATCATGATTCTATTAAAATGCACAATGTCTCTTTGTCCATATGCACCTTTGGTTTGGCCGTGTTCTCCAAGTGAGTATATCCTATGACTGTCATGTGGGTTGGGTGCACACTCTGTGGGTCATGTTGTGCTGTTTGCTGGTGAACATTTGTGCATCTTCATCTGTGTGATGTTTAGCATGTTGCATCCATGTTCGATGAATGTATGTGTTCTGTTGTAGATGTGGGGAGGTGATATGTTTTGGGAATCATGCATTTCACATCTTTGACATGTGTATCTGTTGCTTGCCTACATTAGTGCTTTGCAGTACAGGCATGTTACCTATTTGAGTAAATGGTGTGCAAAGGTGTGTGATACATGTATGCTGTGGTTGACATGGCACTTCTTTTGTGAATATGTTCATGGGTGTTGAGTGATGTTGATTGTTTGTGGTTGCCATGGTGGCATTACATTGATTGACTGGGACATGTGTTTCACATGTAGGGGAGTGACCTTCAGACAGCTGGAGGTGACATGGGCTGCTTGATTGATGCCATTCCTTGGGCAGGGCACTGCCTTTTTGTTGTCCGTGTATCAGTGCTAGTAAAGTTAGTTATTGTGTGTCTCATGGTGTCAATGTGTGGATGCATTTGGTGATGGGTGAGATGTTTCATGATGGTGTTCGGAGTGTCTCATTGGGACAGGTACTCATGTGTTCATGTGTCTTGCCACATGTGCAACAAGGTTTGAACAGCTCATTCTTCTCTACCCATTTACTACTCGAGGTTCTGTTCATTGTACGTTGTGTTACTTTGAGGTCCACTGATGTTTTGATATCCCTTTGACACTTGCTTGTCAATGTGGATGTGTTCATACTCCATTCACAGGTATGGGTCATTGGCATTGGTGATAGTGAGGTGGGATGTGGCCTCACTGTGGCTCACTGGACTACCACATCACACGTGCACTATGTCACATGCACATCGAGGGACCAAGGTGTAGCTGCTGTGACTCCATGGTTGGCTGTTGATGTACAGCTGAGTGTGGTCCAACAGGGAGCCATGGAAGAGGCTACAGTCTTGAATTCAACGGCTCTGGTCCAAGGTGTTCATGTGGGAGAAAGATGTCTGGCAGGTTTACTTCATGGTGGGGACAGACCAGAGGATTTGAGGTAAATTGGTGCTCCACATTGGACTGGGAGGAGAGCAGACTTGTGGGTGAGGCCTGGGGTTGGGGGCACAGGTCAGTGAGGTACTGAGAGTAGGCAATGGTTT
This sequence comes from Ambystoma mexicanum, assembly GCF_040938575.1. Lineage (NCBI taxonomy): Eukaryota > Metazoa > Chordata > Amphibia > Caudata > Ambystomatidae > Ambystoma > Ambystoma mexicanum. The sequence continues at coordinate 1,073,161,847 of NC_090921.1, read as the reverse complement.
TAACTGAGACACGTGGGGGCAGAACACAGAAGGGCAAGAATTACATTGGGCCACATTCGAGCAAAATTATAGTAAGGCACAAAATACAAAATGTTTCCGTAGAATGGCTGCTGAGAAATCCGGACTAGAGAGGGTCACTGAGGTAATTAGTTTTTGGGTATGATGAGAACCTTTTAAAGATGAGTTGTTCTGGGATTTAAGAATACTGAGACAGGATGGATGCAAGACAATAAATGGGTAAATGATTGAGGTCAGCCTAGGGATCATCAGGATAGTAGCTACCTTAATGCAGGCAGGAAAGATCCACAGGGAATGTGAAGTGAGAACGTGAAGAGGGAGGAGAAAGAGAAGCAGGTCAGGGGTGCAAGCCCCTTGAATCATCTGTGAGGTAAACAGGTCAACGGAGGCACAGATAGAGTTCAGTGGGAGAAGTTTGGAAGAATGAGCGTATGTCAGAGGTAGAGGGGATAGTTGAGGGGGAGAAAAATACAGGGGGAGTGAGGACGAGGAGAATGGCGAGAGACACCTATTTTAGCAAACTTAGATGAAAAGTAGTGGGAAAACTCATTAGCAGAGAGCGAAGAGGAAACATATGACTTGTAATGTGGAGGATAGTGTGTGAGGCAGAGCAAATAGTGATGAGATTAAGTTGGACGATTTGTCAAAGTTTAGGGCTGTAGTGAAAGAGAGGGGTATGGTCCAGCACCACCTGTGAATTTGGCATTGCATGACCGCGTTAAGGAGGTGGTTCTGAGTGGAGACACAGAATTGGTGGAGAGGGATAGGGGGCATGAAGGTACGATAGGGATAGCAGTTTTCAAAGACAGAACAGAGGGCCAGGTTAAATTTAGAGAAGGTGTCCTCAACAGAGGAGGTGATGAGCAACTGAAGAGAGAAAGGAGGACCTGACTTTGGCTTGGAAGAGAGCTGGGGAGTTGGGTTTGAATTTTCAGTGTGGTACTAAATCCTGCTCCATTGAGTGTGTTGCCATTTTCACAGCACTTTTATGTGTAGTCGAGAGTGGACATATCGTGCAGTCGGGGACTTGGCACCATGGGGGCCATTATGAGTCCGGCGGTAGCTGTGCCGGTAAATACCGGCACAGCTGCCGCGAGAGTCATTTTTATTCTGGCACCCAGCAATGGGAACTTACAGGGGCATTAGAGCCCCAGCGGTCCCGGATAATTCCTCATTGCCGGGAGCCGGAAAATATTACTCCCCATTTGAGTCCCATTGGACTCAATGGGAATGGGGAGGACGGATGCACTGGCACCATTCATGAATTGTGGCGGTGCATCCGTCAAGGTCTGCGAGCGGGTGCCGTTCTGCCTGCCAGGTCAGACCGGCCGGGTAAAAAGGCACCGCTCGCAGAACTCGTAGTTTGCCCGTCCGGAAACAACGGTACCGGCAAGCTTACCGGTATCGTTGTTTCCAGACAGGCAACTTTATAATGAGGCCCTATATCTGGATTCTGTCTTTCTGCTGCCAGCATGTGGTGGCCTCGGTATGAATTCCAGTGTGTGCATTGCCTAGGTATGCTGTCCAGTGAGTGTGGTAATCCTGAAAGGGTTAGGAACAATTCAGTGGGGAGTCGTTTGAAGGTGTGGTGCTATTTAAAGCTTCTGCCCATGGGCTGCCTTAATGGCAGTGCATTGGTGTGCATTCTTGCAAGAGCAGAGGTCCCATAAATTGGTAAGCGGGGATTAGTGCGGGGTCGCTTGATCTAATGGTGCTCAATGTATCTGCTTTTGGTGTACTTTCGTAGCAGATGGACCTTGATGTGCAGTCCTGATTTGGGTGTGCATTGAAGTGTGAGGTTAACTGGATATTTTTAATCTTGGCTATAGCACCACCTAAAAGCTGAAACTATTGCAAGGGATTACAGGTAGAAAGGAGTGGGGGAAGTGAGGAGCTCCAAACAGCTTGTCAGTGTTGTTGTGCTTTTTACCTGTACATTGAATAGCCCTAGACATGCTCATCCCCATAGTCATTCCCACCGAATACCTGCCTCTCCCCACCATCCTGGCATTTCGTTCAACTAGCTTTGTCACGCAGCAACATCAAACTATTGTTTTATAGTGCCTGTCAGTTTTATTTCTAAGCAGACTTCTGAGAGATAATGGCTTAATTTAATAGCAGCTGTAATGGAGCTCCTGGTGGAATAGAAAAGTCTTAACCGAGTGTGCCTTCAGCAACTTCATTTTTAAGCAATATCTGTGTCCTCATATCTGTTTCTTGCACAGAGAGCCTGTTAAAATAAGCATTGGCAAAGCCAGAAGTGTTGACTTGTGTATAGATGTTAGACTTTTGCCAGGCACTGCCATGCACTGCCACCATATGCCTGCTAATCACATCAATTCCACCTGTTGACAGTCCCTGGAAAATGCCCACTCCCGGCCAACACTACGATGAAACCGTTTGCTTTGCCAGTGCGTCTTAGCTTATGTGGACTGAGATTGGGTTACTTGCAAGCCTCCCCTGTAATGGTGTAGCCTCTTTTTTTTAGGTTCCCGCCAATACGTTGTGTTCACAATGGTTAAGCCCCTCTGAGTTTGTGCATTGCACCATCCAGAGTTGGACTTGTCGGTGGCATTCCACGTTACGTGGCGTTGGAACTTCAAGGTGGGCATTAGGTGATTACAGTGTGTTCAAAAGCCAGTTTAGTGTTTTCCAGAACATAAGGAAACCCTGGATTGTGGAAATTCCCTTTGGAAGTACGTCCCAGAGCTTGGCTTTGATGTTGGAGAATGCCAATATTCTGTGCTTCTTTCTGATGTATCCCAGGGTCATAGAGAATGCATTACACCTGGGTCTCAGAGTTCTCCTTGCATTGTATAGCATGATCTTTCCTTGGATGAATTCGGCTCAACCGCCGGAAGAGCATGGCGGGGAGGCAGCGTTCTTTGAAATGTGCTCTTTTCTTGATTGGATTCCACTGGAGAGATATTAGAATTGGTGTGATCCCCTTGTGGAATCTGAGTAGTAGTGTTGCAGCTGTGTTCCTGATGCGTTGTAGTTTCTTAATAAGGTGATATGGCATGATGTGGCATGTCTTCTTTGGCATAGTTGGAGTTTCTCTGTGGGAAAATGAGGATGGGCATTATCTGCCAGAGCAAGCATAGGTAGTAAGTAGAAGCACTTCCTAACTACGGCATTCATGTGTGGATCCAAAGTTATTTCACTACCCATCAAAATCCATATATTTCTGAACACTGCAAAAGTGTTGAGGAAAGTAGCAATCTCTGTAGGGCATTTATGCAGCCTGTGCCGTGGCATTGGTGGATCTGTGCATCTATTCATGCACTTAAGCGATGCTGTTGTTAAGTGCAGTGTTGCTCTTTGTGTCACGGAATTCCCCCTTTCTCACCTGGGAGCGATCCTTGTAGGATTTCTTGGGCGGTGTCTTCTTACGCACGGACCTGGTCTTGTATAAGCCCGCGCGAGCCTCTTCTGGCTCCAGCGTGCGTTCAGAGCTCCAGGATTCAGACACTCCGGGATCCAGGAACCAAGAGGGTAAGCACACAGCACACGAGTCCGGGAAACAATGAGGAAGGAAGAGGGTAATGGGAATGGAATTAGGAGGTCCAGGAACAAGGACAACAGTGTAGCGAACTACGGAGCACATGTCTAGTTGCTGCTTGCAGTAGCATTGAGACGCACGGGCCCACGGGGGCGCGCCCTATTTGTAAATATGCTGCGTCTGACGTAAGGACAAGGAAGATGTTGCACGTTAGACGGCCATGTTGGGAGTATTAAGGAGTGCAAGTCCCGTTGTGACAAGGACCATGAGGTCCAAAAGGGGTGTGTTCTGCGGATCATGACAGCATGCCCCCTCCGAAGACTCGTTCCACTGGGTTTGCCCAGGTGTATGAGATGGTATCTTCTGAGCAATCGAGGGGTATTCAGGTTAGAAGTTGGTTCCCAGGTTCTTTCACTTGGAGGATATCCTTTCCATTCAACCAGGTATTGAAGCTGACCCCGTTTATACCTGGAATCGCATATTCGGGACACTTCATATTCCACTTGGTCGTTCACCACCACTGGAGGGCGTCTGCAAGATTTCCGGGAAGATCGGATGTAGGGTTTTAATAAAGAAGTGTGAAAAACTGGGTGAATCTTCTTCCAGGAGTCGGGTAGCTTGAGTCGGTATGAGACAGGATTTATGATTTCCTTGACGATAAATGGACCATAGTACCGGGGGGCCAGTTTGTTTGGCCGTAAATGTCAGGGTAGTAGCTTCGGGGACAACCAGACTTGATCACCAACTGCATATGAAGGCCCTGGTCTTCTTTTAGAATCAGCATTTTGTTTAGTTCGTATTCTGGCTTTCTCTAAGTGTTCCTTGGCTTCCTTTGTACATTGATGAGTGTTTCCATCCAGGAGTCAACGGTAGGAACAGGTGTGGGATGTGGAGGAACAGAGGGTAACACTGATGGATGGAATCCTTGATTGCAATAAAAGGGGCTGGTGTTGATTGCCGAATGATCGGAATTGTTGTACGCAAACTCAGCCACGGGTATTGGGAGCGACCAGTCGTCCTGAACCTTAGTGGCGAAACAGCGAAGGTATTGTTCCAGGGTCTGGTTTACACGTTCCGTAGCTCCATTGGTTTGTGGATGATAACCTGATGAGAGGGCGCGTTGGATTCCCAGAATGTGACAGAGATGTTTCCAGAATTGTGAGACGTACTGAGGTCCTCAGTCTGATATGATCTTGGAAGGAAGTCCATGTAGGCAGAAAATGTGTTCCAGGAAGATTCCAGTTAGCTCTGATAAGGACGGTAGTTTATGCAGGGGTGTAAAGTGAGCCATCTGAGTGAGCAAGTCAATGGTAACCATGACAGTCGTGTATCCCTTGGAAGGTGGCAATTCCACAATGAAGGTTGTAGCGATGAATTCCCATGGTCTTGTTGGTAGAGTAGGTTGTAGTAGGAGACCTTCTGGTCTCTTGTTATCGTGTTTGTTCTGACTACAAATAGAACAGGCTTGGATGTACAGTCGTACGTCTGTCTTCATTCTAGGACACCAAAATTGTCTTTGTATAAGACGGAGGGTGTTGGTGATGCCACGATGTCCAGAATAAAGGGTATTGTGCAAGAGGTTGATTTTCCTTTGTTGTAATTTCTGTGTGGGGATGACAAGAGCATTATCCTTGAACAAGTATCCTTCCTTGATTCTTAGATTCCATTGATTCTTCCTTGAAATATCCTTCCAGAGTTCAGAGCATTGGGTTTGTATCTGAATTTCTTCGAGGAGACTGACTGCTTGGGATACAAAAATCATGTGGGGAAACATCTTGGGATAGGTCCGGTCTTTATTGTTTCATAGTCAGGACGTCGAGATAAGGCATCAGCAGTTATGTTCTGTGATCCAGGGACTTGGTGGATGTGGAACTGGTACTGGGCAAAGAAGAAGGCCAAACGGGCCTGACGACTGTTTCTACACTCTAAGGATTGTAGAACTTGAAGATTCCGATGGTCCGTGCGACCTTGACTTGATGTCTCGCTCCCAGGAGTAGGTGTCGCCATTCAGTGAAGGCTTGACGGATGGGTAACAGTTCCTTTTCCAGGACAGAGTAATGTGTCTCACTGGGAGTCAGAGTTCTTGAAAGATAAGCAATGGGGTGTTTCATCTTGTCCTCAAACTCTTGCTTCAGCACTGCTCCTATGGCGTAGTTAGAGGCATCCGTCTCCACTATGAATGGTCGATTTATGTCGGGTTGTGCTAGAATGGGGGCTTCAGTAAACTCTATCTTTAAACGTTGGAATGCCTTGTCTTGAGGTGTAGACCAGGGAAAGGGAGTGTCTTTCTTCAGGAGTGCAAAGATCGGCTGAACAATCTCAGAAAAAGTGGGTATGAACTTCTGGTAGAAATTGGCTAGCCCCAGGAAGGATTGAACTTGTTTCACAGAAGTGGGAGCCGGCCAGGATAATATGACTTTTACCTTTGACTGATCCATACCAATTCCTTCTGGACTAAGGAAAAATCCTAGGTAATGAACAGAGGTCACATTAAACAGGCATTTATCGGGTTTGGCTAGGAGTATATGTTCACATAGTCGTTGTAAGACAGCTTTAACCTGTTCTTCATGCCTTAGAAGGTCCTTGGAATAGATCAGGATATCGTCCAGGTAGACAATGACGAAGATGAACAGCATATCAGAGAACACCCTATCCATGAAACGTTGAAAGACGGCAGGGGCATTAGCAAGTCCAAAGGGCATTACCAGATATTCAAAGTGTCCAAAGGGTGTTCAAAAGGCTATTTTCCATTTGTCTCCTTCCCTGAAACGGATCAGATGATAGGCACCCCTGAGATCCAGTTTCGTGAAGATTACAGCTCCTCTCACCGCTTGCAGGATATCCGAGATCAAGGGTAAAGGGTAGCGGTCCTTGAGGGTGCATTGATTTAATCCACGATAATCGAGGCAAGGTTTAAGTTCCTTGGTGTCCTTCTTGGGAGCAAAAAACAGTGAGGCTCCAGATGGGGATGTTGATGGTTTTATGGTGCCATTTTGAAGGTTGGTATCCAAGTATTCTCGTAGGGCTCTCTTTTCAGGTTCGGATAGGATGAACATCCTCCCAAAGGGAATCACTGCTGAGGGTTCTGTGTCTATGGCGCAGTCTTCAGGTCTGTGAGGGGGTAGAGCCTGGACTATGGCAATTGAGAACAGATCAGCATAACTCTGATAGGCCTTTGGAACCGATATGATATTGGGCCATCTCTCTCCCGAAGCCTTGCTCCATCTAAGATAAGGAGCTGGCGTTTCCCGAACGCCGAGGAGGGGCTAGAGGGCATTCTCTAACCAGGTGTTTCTCCGAGGCACAGTACATGCATAACCCAATATGAATACTTCTCATCCTTTCTTGCGGGGATATGGGTCCACGGAAGGCCCCTATCTGCATAGGTTCTGGTTCAGTATCTGACCCTGGATTTGTGTCAGTCTTGGAGGTATTCTCGAAGGATGCCTTTGGGGGGGGGTTACTTTGGATTCCTTTTTTCTGCCTTTCTTTCCTGGATACGAAAATCTATTTGCATGGCAAGGTCCAAAAGGGCCTGTAATGAGCTTGTGCGAGCCACTCTGGCCAATTCATCTTTGATCTCCTCATTCAGTCCCCTTCTGAAAAGTGTAAAACTTGCTTCAGGAGACCAGTCAGCTTCCTTGGTCAATTGCTTGAATCGGGTTACATACGTAAGCATATCCTGGGATCCTTGATAAAAGTCTAGCAGGCGCTCCTGGGTACTATAGACCTGCTCAGGGCGGTCAAACATGTTTTAAAGGGCTTGTATGAAACCATTATAGTCATTCAGGAGGGCATCACCAGAATTGACTAACGGCGTAGCCCAAGTTAGAGCATTTTCAAAAGGTGTGAAATTATGAAGCCAACCTTAGCCCTAGGGGTTGAAAAGTAGTAGGGCTTAAAAGTAAAGTGAACCAAACAAGAATCAAGGAATCCACAAAGGGTTTTTGCCGACCCATCGTATTTGTCAACTATGCCGCCCAGCAATACACTTTCCTTTGTGGCAGAATCACAGGATAGAACTAATTGTTTGAGAGCAGCGTTTTCCGCCTTTAAATTTTGTACCTCGGTCGTTAGTTCTTGCATGCCACGCATGAGATCCTGAACAGCTGCTTCCATGTCGGCTTCGACTTCGGTCGTTTGGCGTCTCAAACTGTCACGGAATTCCCCCTTTTTCACTTGGGAGCGATCCTCGTAGGATTTCTTGGGCGGTGTCTTCTTAAGAACGGACCTGGTCTTGTATAAGCGCGCGCGAGCCTCTTCTGGCTCCAGCGTGCGTTCAGAGCTCCAGGATTCAGACACTCCGGGATCCAGGAACCAAGAGGGTAAGCACACAGCATATGAGTCCGGGAAACAAGGAGGAAGGAAGAGGGTAATGGGAATGGAATTAGGAGGTCCAGGAACAAGGACAACAGTGTAGCGAACTACGGAGCACACGTCTAGTCTCTGCTTGCAGTAGCATTGAGACGCGCGGCTCGCGGGGCGCAGCCTATTTGTAAATACGCTACGTCTGACATAAGGACAAGGAAGATGTTGCGCGTTAGACGGCCATGTTGAGAGTATCAAGGAGTGCAAGCCCCGTTGTGACAAGGACCATGAGGTCCAAAAGGGGCGTGTTCTGCGGATCATGACACTTTGGAGGAGGACGGGAGTCTTGGCAAATGGTGACATATAATCTGGCAGATATCTATCACAAGCTAGGAGCATATATATGTCTTTGACATGTATCACCAATGTATTTTTGTTTAAAAATTGTGATCAATCGCACATTCTCTTGATTTAATTTCATAATTAAATTACACACTTGACAGCGCATTCTCATTGTTGATTGAAGACTTTTTGCTGATTTTGATTACTCTACAGTGTGCCCTGTTGTTGTCCCCCATGAGTGGGTGGACCTCCAAGTTCTCATTCTAACATTGGTCTTGTAGCCAAGACACACACAGGAGCACCTTAACTTTTTAGTAATGTCTGTGAAAAATTACTACTGGCATCCTTCATTTGAATCTTATTAAAAAACACTCTGTGTGTGCACCTCTACTACCCCCCCCCCCCACCCCTAGCTGTGTTCACATGATCTATTATGCCCGTCTCAACCCCGTTGGTGGAATAGGGCCACGTTTTTGATAGCTTGCCATCTTCAGTTCTGTATCAATTTGGTAATCTGGTTTTGTCTAAATAATGCCAAGCCCCACCTCCTTATAATAGCAACAAAGCTGCAAACATTCCTGTATCAAGCGCTTCTGTCAACTATTAGCAATGCTCCCATATCCCAGGAAAGGGCATAAAAGCAAAGTCTCACTGGGTACTGTTTGACACAAGATACTCTTTGAGTCCCTTATCCATAAAATTGACTGGATCCTTGCAAGCTCCGTGAACCCGTAAAGCACAAAACACCCTCTTCCCCCAAAACAGCCCATTAATCTATTTGCCCTCTCCAAGCCAGATTCCTGAAATCCCCCATGTTTAGACTTTCGTGATGCCAGTCTTCAGGGTCGCAGCTGGTGCAACATGTGTGCACTCATTGGTGCTGGTCCCTGTGAAGCAAAGATGAACAATGTTATCCTCTTACTGTGCTATTATATACGTTTTAGTTTTACAGATAAAGCAATAGATTTGTATATATTCTTTATCATTTATTTTTTGTGATTTTTTTATGGGAGTTTTGGGTGTTTTGGTTGCAGAAAAGTGACTTAGTCAACAAAATGCACAGATTTGTAATAATGTTGCAACATTCGATAGGCCCATCAACAGAAAGAATAGGTCTTCAAAGTGAGCAGCTAACACCAGTTTCATGCCATCCCTGCACTTCTTCAGGACAGTATGCTGCTGTGGCCTAAGGTAAAGGTGATGGTTTTGCTGGTGACTCAATCGCTGACATCACTGGTACAAAATGTACCTACCGGAGGGTTAGCAATCTAGAGGCACTGTAAGCACTTTGCACCAATATCATCTCCAATAGTACCCCCTCCCATCCTGGGTCAAAAATCAGATCACTCTTTAGTATACTTTAAACCTTTAACACCAAATAACCTACCTATCTAACTGGCAACTTAATTTCATGCAAGAACACCCACATCTAAGGAAAAAAGGCAAAGTTGGTGACAATTGCCAGACAAAATGTCCCCTCTTCAAATGGAAAATCTTTGAGATGACCTTTCCCTGCCGAAGGAACACACTCTTTCAGCAAATCACACAAAATATCTCGTATCCTTTCTTCTGAAGGGTAATGCCAAACATTTCGAATACCAAAATAACGAGGCTGAAAATGCTTGATTTTATTTTTGTCGAATATTTCGACCTTTTGCACGTTTCTTGCAAATAACTAGTTAGAAAGTGGGGTTAAGAAATAGATCACTTAAAAAAAAGGAAATATTTATTTTAAAAAAGTGGAAAAAAGTAGAAAAGTTCGAATAAAAAAACTCTGCCTTTTCAGTCTGTGTATTTTTTATTCGAAATGTTCACTTCGATCCTTCTGAAGAATGCTAAAACACACCTATCACATAACACATCAACCCATTCCAAAACAATTTAGCAGATACTATACTATTCCCCCATCCAGTTGCTTCGACTTCTTTTACATATGACATCCCCGCTCCTTTTGCATAAGATATTGGCCCTCATTACAACCCTGGCGCTAAACCATGGTGCTATTGGCACCATGGTTGATGCCGGTGTTGTAACGAGTCCGCCATGGTGGAATGAGGAAATACCGCCCCATTCCAAGGTTGGCGGGGAGGTATTTCCCCATTTCACCATGGCCCTTCCCATTCCCATTTTTGCCCCATAGGGCTCAATGGGACTGGGGAAGGCGCTAAGTACGGTACCGCAAATTGCGGTACCGTAATGAGCACCGAGGTCCCTTTGCGGCACCATACTTTAACAGCTGGTAAAACCAGCCGTTAAGGTCGGGTCCCGCAAAGGGACCTCATAATCAGGCGTTAAGGGTTTAAAGGCGCTGACACCTTTTACGGCGCTGTTAAATCCTTAGCGCCAGGGTTGTAATGACCCCCATTGTCTGCCTAATAGATTTGATCAAAGGGTACACCACACCATTTCAAAAATGTTTTTTTTTTTTTACAAGTGGGCATAGTCAAAATGTTGAAGCGCTGCACCTATTCTTTTGGAATCAGACAATTGGTTCTATATGTTTAGTCATTTCCATTTCCATTTGGGAAATGTGCCTTGCAGACTCCTCAGTACTTGTAGGTTCAAGCAACATGGCTGATAATCCAGCAGTATGATATTTCAGTTATCACAGCCTAGATAGATGTTTTTGAATAGGTCTATTCTGAAGTGTACAAGATCTGTCTCCACAACTACTGAGAAGTTTCAGAGTTTTACTGTAGATCTGAGAGAGGATCGCTGGAGAGTGTGTGTCTTGCTTTATTGTCAAATGTGGAATTTGCCTCTAACTGCGAAGGACGCTGATTCAGCCGGAAGTGGCGAGATCTTCCCCTGGTATCTTGAAGCTTTGCATGCTGTCTCGATTAAAGACTGGATCATGAAGAAGACCCAATGGCGGAGTATCTGCATTGGTGTCATGTGCTCGCTTCAACTTGCTGCTGCTGGGCTCCTGTGTGCTACATTGATGGTTGGAACGCTGCACTGTGTCAGGAGGTCACTTCCCATGGCGTCAGCACAGTGAGGAGCGTCACTGGGAGCATCTGAACCCGGTATTGTGCCCTTGAAAGTTGCACGGCTTCAGCGGAGAGTCTCTGCTGGAACCCGAGCTAAAAAACATTGACCCACAAGGGATTTAAAAATAGTAAATAAAGGCCTTTACAAAGGCTTGGATAAAGGAGGGACCAAAGACAACTTTGCACTTGCAAATTCTTTTCCAAGGTATTCTCTCCTGTGTTTTATTAGTCGGCAATGTGACGGCACATTTAGTATACACAAATAGCACAAATAGCAATGCATCGGTGTCAGGCATGTCCTTGTGACAGGTTACTATAATAATCATAGAAACAGTAGTGTGCATTTGTAAAGAAACAGAAAAGCCAACACGTGTTTCGACCTAAAGGTCTTTATCAAGGCAAGGTAGTTTCAATATGAGGTCCATTACTCAGGGTTGGTCAAATGGTTCTGGGGTCCATGGTGTCATACTTAGTGTAGACGCGCAAACCTCAGTTGAAGAACTGATTGTTGAATGGTTTAGATAGTTCCAGGAAACTTCACTTTATTGTGAGTTGGTCGATACAGATGCATCTAAACTGAAGGTGGGGTTTCTCAGCGGTTCTACTCCTGCTGTTCGTTTAAACAGCTTGTAATTTTTGCTACTAAAGTGTGGGCTCTTCATTCTTTGAGGGAGCTGATTCTCCGCGTATGTCCCGGCGGATATGTATTCTTCCATTGAAGACTACCATATGCGCCAGGAGTTCATGCGTCTACACTATGTGTGAAACCATGGACCCAAGATCCATTTGACCAACCACAAAGTTGCCTTTGCTCCCTCTTTTCTCCAAGTTAACTTCCCAGTGCACTCAGGGTGTGGCCCCAAACCAAGGAACGTGCAGCATGCTCTTTTGAACCCTTCATCAATATACTTGACATACACCCAGTGCAGGTGATTACGCTGCTCATCACCCACTCACCTCTGCCTTTACAAAGGCTTCATGAAAACCCCACTATCCCACCGCAGAGTTCAATTTTATTAAACAAAGGCCTCCATGAGGGCCATGGTACAAGGGGCAACCAGTTCTCTGCAAACTATAACATTTTCTATGCTAGGACCGCATTGAAGTGGGCGGGCAGACAAGCCCTTTAAAAGCCTCCCCATACCCTTCACCTGTCACACCCCCTCAAGAAAGGTATGTCATTGAATAAGGTAAGTGACCAATCCTGGAGGAGTTGGGGTATAATCTTTAAATAAAGGGGATACTGCAATCTAGACCTTGGTCCTTCAGGTGTAGTACAAAACACAACAAAATGGTGGACCAGTGGATCGGGATGACACACTTCACTATTTAAATCAAAACACCATTTTTATTCAATTAATCCACAAAATACATTGTCCTTTTTCTTTCTCAGACCTTCCTCAGGACGTGAGGCTCAGTCGAATTGTCCTGCCTCTCTCAGATAAGAAGTGTAAGCACATTAAGAATACATTTGGCAAGGGTTTGCCTGTGATCTAGCATAATTGAATACTAGAATCCTGTGGAAGGATCCACTTCACTTTATCCATCTGCATCCCCCACGTTTTTACCCGGGGATTACAATATGGCTTACTCCATTCCATGAGAGAGGCAGGACAACTCGACTGAGCCTCACGTCCTGAGAAAGGTCTGAGAAAGAAAAAGGACAAGACTGTATGTCCACGGAGACCGAAACACGTGTCGACGATCACACAGATAGTTTGTTAAATTGTAAAACAAACTGTAAATGACACTCTCAACAAGGACAGGGTCAGAGTGAATAGAAGTACAATAACTAATTGTCAAGATCAGTGTAGGACCAGATTGTGACTACACATTGTTGAATTGGCCATTATGGTTTTATGTATAGAAGCGTGAATGAAGGATTGAGAGTTTTTGGATGCCTGAGTTGTGAAAAATTAGAGTATTGTTTTCTAATGTTTAAAGGAAGTTGAATTTAAGCTGAGAGTGAAAGGGAAGCCCTCAGAGAGAGTCAAGGGCAGAAGAAATGGAATCACGGTAGGAGAGCAAACAAAGAGAACGAATAGAAGAGTGATAGATAGATTTGAGAGGGGCAAGACGTGAGGAGGGAAGACCAAAGAATAAGACAGAGCAATAGAAAAGTCGAGAAAAGACTAGTAAGGAAACCAGAAGTGTATTGCATTGAAAGGTAAGAAAAGGGTGACTTTTACGTATGTTACAAAGATGGAATCGACAGGCATGTGAGGTGAGAGAGATATGGTCGGCAAAGGAAAGATCAAAGTCGAAATAAAGGCCGCAATTACGGGCAGTGGAGGAGAGAGAGAAATCGGAGGGGGGAAAGGAGATAGAGGGAGGAGGAGATGGGGATGGGAGAGTATTTGCAGGATAGAAAAGGACTTTGGTCTTTCCAGGGTTTAGAGAAAGAAAGTGAGAAGTCATCCATGATTTGATGGCCGTGAGACAAGATGTGAGGATGAGATGAATATCAGGTGAGAAAGAAGAAAAGGAAAGAAAGAGCTCAGTATCGTCAGCATAGAAGTGATGCGATACTCCCAAAGATGAGATAATAGGAGCGAGAAAAGAAGTGTACAAGGAGAAGAGAAAAGGACCCAGAACAGACCCTTGTGGGACTCTGTGATCGAGAGTGAGAGAAGGAGAGGTGTTTGTGTGTGAGAGCAAGGAGTGTGTGGAATAGCAATAGGGTAGAAGGTAGTGGTAGCAGAAGGTAGCCGTTGTTGCAAGTGGAGTTAGTGGTAGTTGTGGGAGGAAAAGGGAGGTAGTGGGAATAGGAAGAGGTAGTTGGTAGCAGTGGATGGTAGTGAGTGGTAGTGAGTGGTAGTGACAGTAGTGGAAGTGATAGTATTGGGAGAGGGAGGGGGTGAGAAGAGTAGTGCTAATAGGAGCATTAGGAACAGCAGAGAGGTAGTTGTGGTGGAGTGGAAGTAGTAGAGTAGTACCAACAGCAGAGTGGAAGTAGAAGGTGGAGTAGTAGTGAGGAGAAACAAAGGAGATAGTAGTGGAGGTATAAGTAATAGAGTTGTAGTTGGAGGTAGAAGAATAGAAAGAGTGGTAACATCTAAGGGTGGAGCTAGGAAGGCAGAGTGTGACACCCGAAGGACAGAAAGAGAGAGGGACAGTAGGACAGTGGGAGGAGAACATCTTCGAGACCAGTATAGTGAAGAGTCATGTACGAGTGGGCATAGGAGAAGTAACAGTGACACCGGGTGAAAGAAGGCACCATCCCTAACTCCCTAGAACACTAAGTGGGATAGGTCAGGGGAAGGTGGAAGATCCAAAGAGAGCTAGGCAGCCAGTAATTCAGGGAAACGCTAATAGATCAGGGTGGACAGGCTCACTGATCAAATTCCATTTTTATTTATTTATTGATCGCTTATTAGGTGCTTATACAGGAAGTAAATACTGTTTCAAAGTGCCTACAGGGCAACAGGGAGGGGACGGGACAAGGGATGGGAAACAATTAAAGTACATAAAAAACTATTAAATACAGGGTGGGGTGAACCTACTATGCCTTGTGAGTGTTCAGAACATGCAAGTTCAGAAGGGAGAGGGAATGGGATAGGTGCTGGGGTGCTCATGGGTGAGCAACAGGTGAAGTGCAATGTAAGGTAAGTGCGAGCCTCCAAGAGTGGAGGGTGAGCCAAGGCAAGTGCTGAGGGGATTCGGTGTGGGAGGTCAGGGCCCCGAGGATGCATAAGGACCCTGAGAACCGACCAAGCAACTCTGCGAATCAGCAGTCATACCATCCGTAAAAGGTTACAACAAAATACCCCTGGACTGCCAGTAAGTGTCAGCGTGGTTATTTGTGGTGGGACACCCCATCAAAAGTCCCACATAGATTGCTCAGACTTGGATTTTTTCATGCGCTCAAACTGGCCCCCTTTAAATAATCAGGATGAGACACATTTCTTTAATAACTAGTGGTGGTAGAGGGCAGTTTCTTCACTCTTAATGCAGACAGACAATTATGGATGAGGGGCTTGTATTGGAAAGGAGTGGGACACAGAAGCAGAGAGTTTCAGATGTTGCTGTTGCATAAGGTTTGTGTTGCCTTATGCTACTGTAAGTATTGTATCCTGTCTAATATTTCTGAACAGTGAAAATCACATTATAAAATGCAGATAAATCAAAACATACACTGTTCATGTTTTCCCACATTGCAATAACCTCAATCATTTTCTTGTCCTATGCATATTCCTCAGCAGAAGTTGACTTCTTGAGGATGCACTGGGAGAATGACGCACATCTAAATTAAGTATTGGATATGTGTAAAGCAGATTATATATGTGTCACCACAAGAATGACCCAATGCGAGGGATTGCCAAATGGCAAGGCTGTAACAGCCCTAACCTTGGTTGATTTTTTTCACAATATAATGATGTGGGTAATCCATCTCAGAAAGGTTGCTCTTCTTACAAGACCCCGGTTTTATTAAACATTATGCCAAATGCATAGCACACCTCTGCTGTATTGACTCAGTAGCCTTAGGTGCAGCTCCTTCTCTCCAGTGGCACAGAGCAGGGTCAGAGGTCACAGGTGCCATTTTACAGCTGCTGGTGACAGCCAAGCCACCG
Organism: Ambystoma mexicanum; assembly: GCF_040938575.1. Lineage (NCBI taxonomy): Eukaryota > Metazoa > Chordata > Amphibia > Caudata > Ambystomatidae > Ambystoma > Ambystoma mexicanum. The sequence continues at coordinate 1,073,146,116 of NC_090921.1, read as the reverse complement.
CAGTAAAGCGGTTGCATTTCAGTCTGCAACTTTGTTCCAAATTCAATATGATTATGATAAACTACCCACCTGGTAGCAGGATAATCTGAACATATAAACAATACATATTCTGGTATGATGATGGAGAACTCCCATAATTAAAGATTAAAGACATCTGATTTGTAGCAGACCAGCAACATCCCTGTGAGCTCAGATAGTTATGAGAGGCTATATGGATTTTAGGCACATGCCAGTCTGCATTATAATGCATGAGACAAAGGGCAACGTGCATGCCTCTTTTGACTCTCTGGCCCAAAATATATTGCTTTCTTTGCCAAGCCTGGTATCTCCCAGCTAGAGACACCCTTTGAGCATGGCTTCAAAGGGCCAATTACCTAACAAAGGCCTGGTTCACACTAGGGGGCCGTCCACCAGAGAGACCTTAATGGTACAGGCTGAGAACGGGCTGGAGGTAGGACAGCCAGGGAACACATGTGGGTTGGGTGAAGGGTTCCTCCATCTTATATTTCTTTGGGCAATTCTCTCCTTCCTGACCCCTAGACATCCTATGGAATAAACTACTATAGGTAAGAAAACAGAAGGCAATGGGTATTTGTCACAAGGACAGGGATTGCACTGGTTAAAGCAGGCTTGCTTTCCTCCACTCTGGAAATGGCAGTCTCCACATGTGGTCTCCAGACAGCCTTTTCCTGTGTTTCACATATATGTCACATGTTGTTTACTGCGGGTATTCTGTATTTTTCATTTTAAATTTATTGTATAACTTTTCATTTCCCCAAAAGTATTTGTCATCTTGCACTGTATGTGACTGCACTGTATAAGCCCTGCTCCTGCCCAGACAAGCGAAATCCAAGGTATGGTCAACCCCCCTTGAGAACTAAATTTGTTTTCAACCCAGGCGACAGCTGCACAATCTGTAACCTGGGCGGCTGGCCCTTTCATCTCTTCCCAAGAAACATCCTACCAGTCTCTGCCTATGTTTACCCACCTTTAATGTCCCGCCCCCTTGTTGTCACCTTCCTCCTTGGACCCTGGATCGAATTTTGCCCATTACGGGGGTTGGGTGGGGACAGGCTTTGGAGTAGGGAAGTGACAGCTGTGGCAAGAGGACCTGCCCCTGCCTATGTTTGCCCACCACTGATGGTGTAACGCTCACCTTGTATCCAAAGGGACGCCGCTCGACTGGTCAGGGATGCTTCTGGGAACACTGCACCTTCTCTGGGGTTTGTGCTACCAGGGGTCAGTTCTAGAAGACAGGAGGTGGATTTTAGCTACAACTCCTTCCCTCGAGACCCACCTTCCGGTGTTCCCCTTGCGGTTCCCCTTGGGACTTCTCTCACCTGGGTTTTCGTTAAGGTGCGCTATCTGTCCTGCCTTGCTGGGCAGGGGCGCGTTGTTGCCGGGCACCGTTTCGCCGAGTTACTTGGTGTGGGCCTGGAGTCCAGACCGGCTGCGACTCCACTTTTCAGGTAAGTCTTTTGTAATAAGAATAAATGTCTGTAATCGTAGTTGTTCCCAGTAACCTTCTACTTCTTTCTTGCAGGTGCTGAAGGGATGATGGAGGAAACGAGCTGATACTGGTGGCAGAGCTCGAGAATGTAAGGATGCGCAAGCGCTGTGCTCAGAGCGTCCTTGAAAGTTGTCTAACCTATGCTGTTGTTCCTTGTAGGTCATGGGAGGAATCCTGGAAGAAGTGATCGAACGGGACCAGACGCCAGTGGACGATGTTCGAGTGGCGATGGCCTTCCAGAAGAGCTTGGTAAGTAAGCTTACTTGATGTCTTTATTCTTGTCCTTCTTCCCAGGGATGTTACTGGAAGAAGATAATGATGTCCAAGAGGACTCCGGATGGATGGAGGAGCTGAAGCTGGGCAGGTAAGGGTGACTGTGGTTCTTCGTCTTCTCTCGCCCGTGCAGGCCAAGATGCTGAGCAGGACCCGGTGAATGTCACACTAGAACAGAATAACGCGAAGCGCGTGCCTCGAGTCGGGCGTGGTTTAAATACCCAGCAGGTATCCCAGGTGCCTTCGGGGTGGGCCCCGGTGGGCCCCACCCTGGATGCTAGACTGCTAGTTGTGGGGGAAGCCATGTTAGTTCATTGCCCATTGAAACCCGCACCTGCCATGTGAGACTGATGCCAACAGTGTCAGGACTGATTCCAAGGGACCTGAGAGGGGCAGAATAGGGCCCTTTGGGTCTTGTTATAATACTGTGGCGAGGGCCAGAGAGCCCGAGTTCCTTGGCCTGAGACTAAGGTCATGACAGATGGCCTGCTCCCTCCCTTTCACCTTCCTCCTTGGACACTGGGAACTATTGTGTCCATCTGGGGCTGAGGGGTCAGACTCTGAAGTCGGGGAGCCATGTCCTTATCGGTGTGTGAAGGGATGACCCGGGTCTCTTTTTTGTTTGCTGTCAGTTGAGTGCGGACAGGTGGAGGCAGAGAAACTGTGGTGGCCCTTTCAGCAGGAACCCTGTCCCTGTCTCCCCTTCTCCATGATTCCCCTTTTCTCCTCCCTCTCACCCAACCTGCTCCATTTTTCACCAGTAGGCCTCCTGACTTCTCTGACCCTGCTGCTTTCTCTTTTTCTCCTATTCTCTTCCCTTCCCTCTCCTTCCTCTCCTTCTCTCTTCCTCTCCTTTTTTTCTCACTTTCTCCCTCTCTTTCTCCTTCTTGCTCTTTCTCTGTCTCTTCCCAGCAGCCTCCCCACTCAAACATTTTCCTCTCCAACCCTTCCCTTCCTCCTTTGGGTCCCTCTCCCCCCTGCATCCAAGGGTACTCCACAGGCCCATGCAAGTTGGTGTGCCTAGCTAGTATACCTACCGTCAATGCCCCACCTCGTGCCCGCAGCCCAGTAAAGACAATTATCCATGTCCAGTGTGCCTAACTTTCACTGTTGGTAATAGGTCTACCTCTCTGCCTGTAATAAATCTGTTCTGCAAAGACTTTGTTGCATTAATTGGTGTTCTGACTATTCAGTGTAGCCTGCCAGTTATTGTCAGGGGGAGAGGGGCAGTCTGTGTGCCTACACAACGCACCCTCACACGGTCTGTTAATTCCCTTGCCCAAAACTGTGGCTCTGCCTGGAGTCTCCCATACAGCGTTCCCCATTTTGGCCTGCCTCCCACTTCTACACAATCCTGTGTGGCATTTTGCCTATAAAAGAGGAGGTCTCAAACCCCTTCTTTGATTCACTTTGGAACCATTCAGGACTTAACAAATGATTCATTTGGACTCCTTTTGGGAGAGTTGATATTTCCAAGGCCTGTATCCAGTGAGGTGCAAAAGGATTCCTGCAAGGCATAGGTAGGCTCTGCACCCTACCCACTTACAGGGTACTTTGTGGGTGACTGTTGCTGAGGACCAAGGCCTACCACTAAACGTTCAAGACTCCTGACGGTGGGAGAGCAGAGACTGGGAAGGATTTATCTTGTTCTAGAGCCCACCTTCAGTCAGTCTAACAGATTTGTACGAGCCAGAACGTCCAGGATCCCTGCTTTCATAATTTTAAACCAATTGAACTGCATTCTAATAGTGTTCACCACACTCAAAGCAATGGGACCTGTCGGTGGTGCTTTTGGCACTCACTCAAACCTCGATCCACCACTGTTTTGCATCCCTTAAACTGGTCTGCCACTGCATCGCACCAAGGACGTCATCTGTTTGGCTCAGACAACTAGCTTGTAGAGGGAAGCAACTTACAACCACCACCTCTTTGGACATTGCATCAGAACACCAGATTCACAGCTTCAAACCACCGGACCTCGCCTGGAACTCGACTGCTTGAGAATCATGTCACTCACTGACCCAAACCTTTGGGTACCAAAGTCTCAAACCTTTGAATTGACCGTGGTGATCCATCTGCACTGCATTGCTCTGATGCTAAATCCAAAGGGCACAGAGCGCCAGTTTCAAATCAAATCAGCACTAGCTCTCCATTTTCAGCTCCGGCAACTCTGGTTTGACAGCATCAAACCACATACCAATGGAATCAGGTTCCTTCACATGATCCTTTCCCCTTGGTCCACCATTTGTAGCTCTAGAGATTGGAAATGCCCATTTTGCACATTTTCACAGAAAGAGATATCCTTTCTGAACTCATTGTTGCACATCTTGCCTGTGTCCTCCCTGAGAAAGTATGCATGGGTCATCCCACTCATTAAAAAACCTACACTTGACCCCAGCAACCTATCTAACTACGGACCTATCACCACAGTGCCCTTCCTTTTGAACATTTTAGACTGGAATACCTGGAGGCTATTAAACTACTCAGTCTCAGACAATCAGGATTCCGACCGAAACATGGTACTGAGACAGCCCTTTTAGACCTTAAGACACAAATACAGGACATCAAAGACAAAGGCAAGATAGCTTTACTCCTACTACTTGACCACTCGGCAGCGCTCGACCTGGTTGACAATCAAATTCTCTGCCGGCATCTAAAAATCACTGACCACTTCTCTGACGAGGCCTCTTCATGGATCAGGTCTTTCCTCGCAAACAGAACCATGCGTGTTTCTCCCCTACCGCATCGGCTGATCCCTCACCTATCACCAGGGGGGTCCCACAAGGGTCATGTGTATCCCCACATTATATCATGTGTTTACTAAACCACTATTTGAAATCCTTGATTATCTGGGTGTCTCCTATACTAACCTTGTGGACGACACTCAGATACTCATTCCTTTCTCGGGGGATTGCACAACTGATTCTAAGGTACTTAACAAGGTCTATTCAGTTATTCAAGTTTGGATGGCACACCATGGCTTATGCCTAAATGACGATAATACCAAGCTACTCATTTTAGGCTCCCATATACGACTTAACAAACTGGACCCTGCCTTTAAAGCCTTTATTATCGATGGGAATACCATTAAGGTGTCAAACAGTACAAAAGCCCTAGGTTTCCACTTAGATTCTACCCTGTCTCTGACCAAACAAATCAACTCAGTCGTCTCAGCCTCAGCTTACACTTGTAAATTGGTGACCGCCTGTAGGCCCTTCATCTCCTCTCCTAATTGTATCATCCTGGCAAGAACCCTAGTAATGGCCAAAATGGGCTACGGCAATGCCCTTTATCTAGGAACTAGCCAAAAGAACATCAACAAACTTCAAGTAGCCCAGAATAATGCAATCAGAGCGGCCCTCAACATCCCGAGAAAAATGCATATCTCTGATACCAGATAGAACCTCCACTGGCTCCCAGTGGCACTCAGAATTTCACTAAAAACCCTTGCACTTACACATAAGTGTTGTGCTTACCAAGCCCCTGAATATCTTGCCAATTGTTTCACAGCGCTTAAAGCCACACAACCACTTAGAACTGCACAAGCACATTCACTCACTATACCTAGATTTAAATCACAGAACGCAGGGGGGGTCTAGCTTCCCCGTCCTTGCCCCAAAACTCTGGAACACACTTCCCAACACACTCAGATCTGAACCCTGCTACACTACATTTAAGAATACTGCCAAACATAGATGATATATACCTGTCACACTACAGTTATGTCTGCACATACAAGACTTCTTATGCGAACAACTATAGCTTAGTGTCACAACAAAGAATGGGCGTGTGTATACCATCTCTGCACACTGCATTTATATGTCCTTTATGCTTCTATGCCTTTTATGCTCTGCTACTACCTGTAACCTGTATCTCATGCAATGTTAAATTGCTATGTATTTTCTGTAACCCATGCATGATATGCACCCAGATGCCCCTGGGCCGGGTGCGCTATATAAATAAACCAAATACAAATACAAATAAGCCTTCTTCAGAAGGGAGCAAAACATGTAACACTTATATTATACTTCAAAACACACTATGTTTCTCTAAATCAGATGATACTCATTGGGGATGGCACACAGACACTTCCTACACCTTGACGTGACTTAAATAGCTAGGGCACTGTGGACATTGATTTATCACTGGTACATTTAGAGCAATACTGAGTCTGGGTGTAAAGGATTAGAAGGGGAATAAAACAAAGGTTAACAAATAATGCATTAACTGGTAAGTACTTTTTAAACACTCCAATGCAAAGTAAATTAACCCTTTCCGGGAGGAAAGACAGAAGCACAAAGTCAGAGGTAAGAAAAGTCTCTCAGGGAGCCAGGACAGCCAATGTTAGTTGACCAAAGTCTAGGGGAGCGGAAGGTCTTCTTGCAGGTAAGTAAAAGTCTTGCACAATGTTTTTAGAAATGCTTGTAGAGATAAGATTCACTTGAAGGGCCACAAGCTGGGAGGCTTGTGAAGGGAAAAGCTGCAAGCAACTCTGCAATGGCAACCAAGACAAGTCTCAACTGAGAATAAGCAAGGCTACACAACAAGAGGTAAGACCTCTTAGGTTTACAGTACCTTTGGTTAGAAGAAATGGTTCCAGCTGGCTTCTGTTCCTGTACAGCTCTGCAGATCCTGTTGTTCCTGGGCCTCAGTCATGGGGACAAGAGGGAGGACATCTGGGGACTTCTGCACTGAAATGGGAAGGTCGGCAGCAGCAATGGGCAAACCTCAATTCAGTGGCACTTCGTGGTTTCAGTTCCTCGTGTCTATTGAAAATAGCAACACTGCAGTTCTCGGATACCACTTCAGACATTCCTCGCATCTGTGGTCCAGCACTCTGTTGAGGTGGCTCAGGCTTGGTCAGTCCTGCTTCAAGGAAGCCTGGAGGATTTTCCTGGAGTTGGGCTCCGACTTAAAAGTGATGCACTCGATCTGGTGTTCCTCTCTCTGGCACTTCGGTTACTGCAGCAGCAATGGAAGTACAGCCAGCTCCGAGAGGATGTCCAGACGAGTTCACTTTGGGGTTGATTGGCCCCACCAACCCAAGGGGAGAAGTGTCCTTGCAGGGCTTCTCTAGTCGAGGAGAATTCAGAGCTTCAGCACAATAACAGGGCTTCACCGGGCAAACCAAGGGTCCAGGAGTTTCAGCAGGCATCTCTTCCAAGTTCTTCTTCAGATTCCTTCATCCAGTGCTCGACTCTGCCTTCCAAGCCAAAAAGCCTCGCCTTTTATGCAGGTTTCTCCCATTCATTCCAGCCTAGCGGTCATTCACACAGCAGGGTGGCTGTCCTCCAAGGACAGCCAGCCAGCCAATCACCTTAGGGTGCATTTCTGTAACCAAGGGGATTAAGCACAGGGAGTTTTGAGCAGCTCCCTCGCTTCCTGCCCCTGCCAGAAATGCTGGAGCCAGAGGTGGGCTTCACTCGTGAATCCTGCCAAAGGCAAAAAGAACAAAGGTACCAAACCTAGTTTGGCATGCAGAGTAAAGAAGGATCTTTCCAACAAGAAATGGTGAAAAAAGAAGACCGGGACATTTTTACAAAATGGGCACCCATGGGTGCCTTAGTGTATCTGCGATTGCAGCACGCGGGAAAAACACATAATGTTAGTAAAAAGTAAACCACCGCCACCAGCCATTAATTGTAGAAAGGGTAACATAAAAATGTAACATGAGAAACTAGACAAAGGGGATACTACATAACCCCTCCAGCACCTTATGGTAAGAGAGTGTGTGTGCTGGGTCTAGAAAGTTACAAAATGTAAGTCAATTTCACTTCACTGCTCTTGGAAACAGTAGTTTCACCAAGAGAAGGTATTTAAACCTTTAGAAAATCTAAGACACTTCCCTGTGCCTTGTGCCACAATGTAAATATGATGCCTATGGAGTTTGTCAGACTCCAAAGTCAAAAGAAACACAGAGCCTAAATCACAGAAAAATACCTGTGAGAGTGATAAAAAGGTCTCACTCTCTCCACGTTAGAAATGAAAAGTCCTAAAGTCAGTGAAAGAGCTGGGGTCTCTATGGTAGAAGGTTATTCGCATATTTCTGAGACTTCTCCGTAACAGATGTCAACAATGCAAAAAGAGCAGACCGATGCCCACTTCCTAATATAAATAACAAGTTTTCTACAATGGGGAAGTTGGAGTTGTTCTCCACCGTAGATGTGTCTTCAGCCTACCATCACATAGAATTACACATGGAGTCGTGGCATATTGCATCATTTATAAAACCCCTGGGCATGTATCCATACAGATGCATGGTGTTTGGTTTGCTGCCGGCAAATGCTGTTTTCCAGAGAGTCATGGAAACCCTTTTCCTAGGAATGAGAGGCATTCTTTGTTTCCAAGATTATATCCTTGTAGGTGCGTGGGAAGAGAGGGTGCACAATCGACTGTTACAACATGAATTAGAAACACTGCATAGAGTGTGGTTGACAGTATAGAAAGGAAAATGTAAATTCAAGGTATCCCAGAGGTCATGTACTGGAGTCATGTTTTGAAAGGAGAAAGGTTCAAACCGAACCCTGAATTGATAGAGGAAATCAAAGAAGTGAGGGAACCTGAGGATACAGATCAATTGAGGTTATTTTTGGGACTGGTTTTATGCTAAATGTGTTCCTAATGTTTCTGAGAAAATGGCTGAACTGAGAGAAGTGTTAAAGAAGGCAGTTCATTTTAATTGGTCAGACCAAATGCAGAAGGCATTTACGGATATTAAAGAAGCCACTTCAAGGGCTCCAACTCTTTGTAGGTAAGTGATGGGTGCAGAAACATATTTGACAGTCGATGCAAGTGAAAAAGGAATAGGAGCAGTACTGAGCCAACGTCAAGGGTGTAAAGCTCTGCCCTTTGCGTTTGCTTCAAGAGCATGAGGTAAGTGTGAGAAGAGATTGTCAGTTATTGAGAAGGTGGTGTGGGCTTTTTGCTGGGCAGAGAGGTATTTTAGAACATATCTGTGGGGAATACCCTTTTTGGTAAGAAGCGACCACAACCGTTAGTGCTCTACTTTTCCACCAGCGGATATGGTATGGCAACGCCCCAAGTGGTTAGGGAATAAGCAGTAGTTCACCTTTACAGTCAAACAAGTCCAAGGTAAAGGCAATTTGGTGGCAGATTGTTTGTCACTATTGCCTCAAAGGGGGTCTCAGAGGAAAACAGGGGGGAACACATGGACATGTGAGTGGCATGCATATCAGAATTGGTGGGAGGAGTGGGACAAGAGGAGGAGTGAAGGAAAGAGACAGAGGACGATGAGGAATGGAATCGCGTAATAATGTATACTCAAAGAGGATGGCCCTCTAGACGAGACTGTGGAGAACTGTAGGCTATGGTGAGAGACGAGTTAGCGTTGTATGAGTGGGGACTAGCAAGAGTAGAGAACCCTGTTCCTCCGCAAGCGGTGAGACAAAACTTGTGGCAAATGCTTGCCAGGGAAATTTAGGTCATAGTTCTAAAGAAATTGAGAGAGAGGTATGGGTAGACAGGAATGGATGAGATGGTCGAAACAGCAGTCAAGATTTGTCAGGAGTGTGCAGAACGTGACACAAATATAAGAGTTTTAGACCATTGCGAATGGTAGAGGTGCCAACATAAGTATGGGAGAAATTGGGAATTGATGTGAGGGGCCCTATGGAAATGTTGAGCAGTGGGTTTTGCTATTTGATTGTGTTGGTAGACTACACATCATGAGTACATTTTAATTGACCATGGTGTGCAATTTATATCCAGTGACCTGTGCATGTCCTTTTACCATCCACAAAGTAATGGATTAGTTGGGAGGATAAATAGATTGGTTAAGGAAAATCTGCCATTGGCATTGGCGAGTAGGTTCCCATTGGAGCAGGTGCTGTGGAAGATAATGACAACATAAAGAGATACTCCCCATCCAGCCACCGGGGACACACCTTTCATGATGATGAGGCAAAGGGATATGAGGTCAGATTTCTGTCCCCCATGGCTCGGTGGAGGAGAAGAACTTTCGATGGATGAAGGTCAAATCATTTAGAGGGTGCAGCGGTATCAGTGGCATTCAAGATAAAATATGGTGAGAGAAAATGTTGTGCAGTTGGGAAATGTACCAGTGCAGATGATTGAGTTCAGAAGCCATTCAGAGTGAGGAAATGGGAGTCTGTATTCTTTGAATCCTGTAGAGTGTTTCGTGGTGGGATGCACTTTGTGAAGAAGATGGATGATGGTCGAAGATGGAATAGGCAAAGAGTGGTAAGGGTGAGAGATTGTGAGTTTACAGGTCCAATGAGGAGAGGCACGAGTCAACCAGTCACACAAATGAAAGGAGGAAACAGAGAAGAAGGGGGTCACAGGGTGGATCATGAAACCCCACACTGTTGTCAGAGGAACTAGATGAAACATAATGTCTAGGACAGCACCTAGCAGATGAAGTGATTATGCAAATGTAATGGAGAGGGAGCTTGGTGGATGGTGAGTAGGAGTGTTGAACTTTTTAGAGTGGTCCAATCTTTGTGCGTGGGAAGAATGATCACGTTAGTTACACTTAATAATAATAATAGCATTTATATAGCACTACGAACCCTCATGCATCTGAGCGCTGCTTATTTTTACCCACGGTGTGTGGTGCTCATTTATCGACCTCGGAAAGATGAAAAGCTGAGTTTGGCCCTGCAGGGATTCGAACCTGCGTCAGCAGGCTCTACTCGCTGTGCTATCGGACTTGTACAATTGTTTCATTAATCTTGTGTCTTTAATACTTTTGTGTGTTCTGTTATTGCCATGTTCTGCATTCAAAGGCTCAAGAGAAATATACTCTATTTGTATGTCTTTTAACACTGATACATTGTGAATTACAAACTTCATCAACATGTTCCTCTTTCATGAGGAGGTTTCAAAAGGGCATGTGTTGTGATGTGGAACTCAGCATGGGCTGAGATGCAATTACATAAGGGAGTTCTAGAATGTGGGAAGGAGGGCTTTTGGTGGGAGAGGCAGTATAGTGATGCCTGTTGCAATGTTACAGGTTCACATCCAGTTATTGGCTTGAAAATGCTCAACCTGGTACGTTGAGCAGTGTACTGAGAGGAAGGACGTAAAAGAGTTGCAGTTCATTGTTGTTAACATAGGGTGTAATCATTATTTATACATTACAGGTGGCTCAGAGAGCAAAAGCAGCACCTAGACCGTTGACAGCCATTGCACCTTTGACAGCTATATCATAATACAGAACGCTGGCCTTTTTGAAAGGAGACCCAGTAGTTTACAGGTTAGGTCATGGGCTTACCTGTGGCAGGGATACAGTTTCAAATCCACTCATCAGATCAGCAATTCTCAAGCTGTTAGGTTCAGCTGTGCAATGGAAGGCAGTATGTAAAGATTTCATATTTCAATGTTTCTTACTGTTATAAAAAGATTGCTTTATCATACATCATCAAAAGTCACTGTTCACGCTGCTTCCATCATCAAAAATGTGGGGACACCATTTCCGGCATGTCTACAACAGAAACGGTAACACTGCAACCGGAAACAACATCATCGCAGGAACTGGAAGTTCACTGACCGCCATTTTGAAAAAATCACTCCACATAAAATCACCCACTTCCCGTAGCCTTATGGCAACTGTAACACTGGCATTATGTCAGGAGACGGCAAAATCCAGGGTACCCCAAGTCTGCATGCTTAAACCACAGTTCACAGAGCCAGAATTAAGCATGCTAACAGACACCATTGTGGACAATGCTGAGGAGCTGTTCACATCTGACTGCAAGTGCACCAACCAAATAAGGAAGTCTGCCACATGGGAGGAAGTTGCAGAGAAGATATCGGCTGTGGGCTACAAGCTGTGGCACGACCTTCGCTTGAGAGTCTGCAACATGCACTTCTGACGATCCCTGCCTTGATCCATGCAAGACGGAGAAGGTCCTCATCATGATGGAAGTTTCCTGCCACCAACCAAATCCCAGGCCAACCTCCATGTGCCGCCTCCCCATACACCCATGAGAGCCTGCGGACACTCTTGCGACACCTGACCCATCCCCCACCTTGTACCAACACATCACAGTCCATGGCAGGAGGCCCAACGCAGCACGCCACAGTCCCAGAGGCAGCCACCCCCACCCCAACGGCCACCATAAGTCCAATTTCTCTTGACCTCTAATTGCCACTGGGCCTGATGACAGCAAAAGCCTTCCCTCATTGTACCACTCAGCTCCCTTTGCCCTCTCATACACACCCAGAAGGGTCATCTGTGAATCAACCCCGCTCCCAAGCCCTGACACCGTTCCCCTCCAGGAATGAGAGCCCTGCACTGGCTCCATGTGAAGTCATTGACCAATACCGCGATCCCTGGCCCCACACACAAGGATGTCTGTGGCCTGGTCCCCCATGAGTCACGCTGGGATGAGGACATCCACGGCCAGTCACCACCAGCAGCCCTCACAGGCACATGGACACCCTTCCCTGTACTAGCCAGGAACTGTCAAACCCCATGCAACGGACTGTACTCCCCTGCCCCTTACAATGCTTGCACCTGCCCCTGTTGCCGCCATCAAAACGTAATCAGCCTGTGTCCACCACCACTGTAGTATGCCACCTCCCGTACCAGTACCCATAGCCCACATTCCCGAGCATGACTGTGTGCCCTGCAATTGCATGATGACCATGACACAAGGCCCAGTATGGCTGCATCTGGTAACTACTCCGTCCCTGCACAGCACCAGGTGGTGCCTAGTGACACTTGTGTATATTTGCCATGCCACTTCTGAATGCATGAACTGTATGCAGCATGCTCAGACATTGTGTGAGACACCAACTGAACAGCATGTAGCAAGGCCATAGGAAGGCACAGACTCCATTGACCACATGCCCATCCCTCCCCCGCAGACACATCCTCTGACAGCAAAAAAGGTGGCCCCAGCACCTCCAAGGCAGCCACACGGAGGAGGAGGAGCGAGACATCATGCCACACCACTACAACAGCACCGCGAACAGCAGCTGCCACTACTCAAGCAGCAGCTGCAGCAGCCCCTCAAACAGCAGCTGCCACCACTCTGGCAGCAGACGCAGCAGCACCAACAGGAAGTCAATCCACCCTGCCCCACCGGACACATGTGTACACGGCTGCATCCACAGATGATGATGGCATGCAGGATGCCGGGGACACCACCCACAGCACTTTGGAGTGTGGAATCAGAAAATACAATATTAAGGCTTTTACACCATGCAAAGAGAAATACACCGACACAGGCTTGTAAAGATTCCCAGAATCTTTATTGCAATACTGTACAGTTTACAAAACAAAGTACACAAATAGCTATTTGGCCGTCAATACATCACAGAGACCACCAGCAGGGTTCAATGTGAGCAGTGAACAGGAATTGCTAGCTGGACATCAGCATATTTATACAGTTTCTTCATAACGATGTCCAGCCTCCCACAAGTTAATCATGTACTGGGCTAGGGTCGCGCCAGGTTCATTCCTAATTTACATATCTCGTGCATGCGGTTTACTTTTTAATACATTTGCTAACAAACACTATTATTCTCTAGGTTTGACTTTACACTATTTACACATTTGTTTTAACACAGGTCAAACAGATGTTTTGCATGTCGTGTTCAAATAGCGTTATTGTTCTTGTATACTTGTAGGTTAACATCGCCGATTCAAGTAATCCCCTGATCCCGAGGTCAACAAAGGTCAAGGTCTACATGACCCTAACATGTAGCCTGCAGGCAGGTTGCACATTAACTCTCCTACAGAGGTTGAAGAGGTAAAAGTAAGAACAAGAGAACACAGGTCGGCCATTTTAGGCCCCAGGGTGACATTGCACGATAAACTAAAATGGCGGCTTTAACCTAAAATGGAGGCTTTGATTCACTTAAGGTTGCGACCTTGTAATACGGATTTCCTCGCAAAGCGACTGGGCATAGGCCAACATATACAATGAAGACGAAACAATATTATATCAGTTTTAACAAACCCTCCTTTTGGCCTATGCCAAGCGCTAAACTACCTTCAATCGCTTTGCGACTAACTCCACATTTCAACGGCTATACACCCCGAATCATTGTCAGACATATCTATTGCCATTAGATCAGACACTAGAGTTTCTTTCAACACATACTCCTTGGAAACCTTATCTGGGGCGTATATTTTATGCCCTAATACACTTGTAGCTTGCGCGCAACACCCCCCTAATACTGAACATGTACCAGGGAGACACTGTATACAACAAAAGAACAGAAAACTACCCAAGATAATCAGCAGGGCTGAAAACAATTTCCATCCCCACGACTGTAGGAGGTCCCAAAACCATGCACTAAGTTCCCAGTTTCCCTCAGGAACATGCACTTCTGAACTAAGAACATGTAGATTTTGTATCGCCCTAAAGATCGTTGGAGAGGAGTCTGGTGCGTAAACACAGCAAGCGGACCCCACTAATTTACATACTCCTCCACGCTCAGCCAAAATGACATCTAATGCCATCCAGTTCTGAAGAGCCACTAATCTTATCGCTTTCTGTTCTAACGTCATATTATAGAGTATGTCAGTGGTCCGGTTGATGGTTCTCTCCAATACTCTTGCTAGTCCCCTGATGTCTTCTGAATTCGTAATTTGCCCAAAAAATGACACAAAGCATTTCATGATGTCTCCTAGAGTTTGCGCTGGAGTATCCCCCTTCACACCTCGTCGTGGACGAGTCTTCGAAATTTCTGCAGTACTGGCAATAAATACCCCAGGTAATAGAATTCCTAAATAGCAGGTTCCTTGCCAATCCCTGGGCAGCCATGGAAATGCCACATTACCGCAAACAAAATAGACAGGTTCACCTACGTACAGAGGTCTGTTCTCACTAGTCAAATTCGCAACGTTGGCGCATTTTCTAAAATGACCCATTGACCGTGTTCCATTCCTCGGTATGCAGAAGGATACTGAATCGGGGCTATGGTTAACAGAATAAGATGTAGGCGTGGCATCCTTATTGCCTATAGGAGCCATTTTGAAAGAGATCAAAGACTGAAAAGGATGAGACAATCTATCAGAGGGCCTAACAGAAGCAACGTTTGGCTTACTCCTATTTGCAAAAAGCGAGCATCCCAGGGGCATCAAAACACATTTTTCAAAACTATTCAAATGTGTACCATCAAAGTTCCCTGAGATGCTATCATTCCATCGGCCAAAGAATAGTGCTCTAAGAGAAGCATAAGAAGCAGTTGTCAAAGGTAATGGATGAATGTATCAACCTAGCCCCTTATCCCCATGTTGCGGTAAATGCGAGCAGATCCAACAGTTGGTCCTATTCAAAATTGCATGAGTGGCATTCATTATTAACAAAAGAGTATTATTCTGATAGTTCCGTCTATGCAAAGAATCTCTAGGCGACAAGGTATGCAATTGCATGGAAGGAGTAGGTATAACAGATACATTTTCAACAGGTAAAAAGTCCTCTAGCGGATATGGAGATCAGGGAGACCAGACCCGGACGCGGTTTTGGAGGCAGCCATGCCCTTATTAAGGGCATAGCTACTGCCAAACCCCTAATGAGGCCCATTGACTTTTAAATGCTCAACCTTGTAGGTTGAGCAGTGCATAGAAAGAAACACATACACGTTTAAGTTTTTTTTTTTTGCTGTCATAAGAATATTTTATAATTTCTCATAACCTTGTTTAACACCCTTAGAAATGTGTTTCACTTTGTATTTAGTTTAGCCTACATAACTTTGTTTTTGTTGTGAAGCCTTGTAAATCTTTAAATACTATTTTTGTGAACCCTAAAAAATCAAAGGTAAGCAGAAATCCTGCTCCAAATGGACATATAGATGGAATCAACAGCACATCTAACATGGAATAATAGGTCTTTTCCAGCTCACTTGTCTGGTCCTGGGGGTCCTTGTCTCGCAGCATCATGCTCTTTCCGATGAGTCCAATAATGGACCGCAATACATTAGTCGAGGGCAATTAGACAGGCTTTCTGCTTCTGCCTGTGGAAAGATGTGCAAGTAGATTCACAGCTGCTGACAAGTGGATGAGCCAGTCTCTTAAAAACGCAAAATAGTAACAAATGAAAACTAAAATGGTTTGCTGAGAAAACCTGTCATGTAACTTAATATCAACTGTTGGTAAATGGAGCTAAGCAGTGCTTCCGGAAACAGGGTTCGAGCTACGGTAAGAGAAGGCAAAACTTGCAGCATCCTAGGGCCGTCCAGCACAGGAGGGGGTCGAGGGGCGAGGGGTGTGGCCACGTTCTTTCTAGCATCCCCTCAAAACAAGCATATGTTTCCAAGTTGCGATGTAAGGGGCGGGAACATGCCACTTTGCTTTCATCTGTAATAATCAAAGCACTGACCCTGTTTGGAAAGCCTGCACTTTAAGTAGTGTAAGAGAAGGACTATTGCCAGCAAGCTTTGTAGTGAGAATGATGAAAAGGTGAGTCAACCTGAACAGGATTTCACTGTAAATCAGCGACCTCTGCAGCAGGGGCATTTATCCTCATTGTGAGCTCATTGAAAATCGAATTCAGGGGCTGTAAATGCTGTAGCGTTGGACACACAATTGATGAGACTCTGATTACCTCATGCTTTAAAGAGCCGAGCTTTTCAAGGACTACTTTAAAAGTAGCAGTGAGAAACTTTGGAGATGCGACCGAAAAAGGAGGCAAAGAAGGAGAGTTTCTACAAAAGTACTGTCTGTGCTTACAACCCACGGTGCATGGCAGCACAGAGAAATAGTGACATCTAAAACATCACTGTTGCCAGGCTACTGAAGAGAAAACGACAGACAATGCAATTGGAACACTAAGGCCACTCTCCAACCCTCAGGAGGCTTACTTATACAGACTGAAACCCAGCAGTTTTTAAAGAATAAATTCCAGTTGGTGTGGATGCAGGTCAGAGCTGGGATTCACTCTTCCTCTTCGGAAACCAAATAAAGAGAGTATGTTCACGGGTTTACCTACCTTATTCGAAGATGGATGTATGAATCCATCCGCTGAACGCCACTCGCAGGGATCATGGCTTGCCGAATCTGCACAGAAAACTCAGAGCCATATTGGCAGGAAGTTGATTGTGATGCACCGAGGAAAAAGGAGGTGAGTTGAAGATGGGGGGATAATAGGGAAATTGGTTAAGGGGTTTGGTCATGGGACAAGGGGCATAAGGAGCAGTGCCCCAATTTGGGTCTTAGATGTCAGAAGAATGGGGTTGGTGGCATGGGTGCACGTAGACCACTGTGGTAGTGGTAGGGAGGAGTCAGGTACTGGTGGAAGTGGAACTAGGGATATGAGAGTGACATCCCCCCAAAATGGAATGGACGAGGAGCAGGAGAGGGGAAGGACAATATTCTATTCAGAGAGGTAGATTCGGGGGTGGTGGAGACAGAGGGATCAGTGTTTGGTGGGTAGGATTCAGCAGGCATAGGATTTAGTGAGGGCGGAGTCGGTGCACAAATATAGATCTCGTTCTCACATTTCCAGGGACATATAAACAACAGAAGAGCCTTCCCACCTGTTTTGATGTAAGACGTCCAGTACGATGGGTGAATGCCACGTCACCTCAGTAAATAAAAGGGAACGCCCAGTGGAGGCAGGGCTAGGCCCGAGCGCATAATATTTATGTACTCCAGTGCTGAATCATCACTGCGCCATGAGCCAAGTCATAACAGCTTTCGCTAAGTGTCCCCATTGCATCCCTCATCCACAAAACACAGAAACCATGCTATACTTGGTACACGACTGAAACAAAATGGCCTGATGCTCATCCTGCAGAAAGGGCCATTTCCTACAGCCCAAAGTCGATTTCTTTCAGGTTGTATTGCAGGAGCAGCGTCTATCGCCAGGTCCAGGGAAAGTGGACCACATCAAAATGACCAGCCATCCAACCACCACTTCAGAGATACACAACTTCCTGGGGTTGGTGAGCTTTTGTGGATATTTCATCCCCAATCGCGCCACCAACACTGAGCTTCTCAGAGTGCTGACAAAGAAGTACAACAAATGGGTCTGGGGCCCGGGCAAACAACCATAATTCGATAAAACCAAAACGACCCTCATTGCTGACAATACAATGGCATTTTATGATCCTTTAAAACCTACAGAGCTGGTGGTCGATACCAGCTCAGTCAGACTATGGGCAGTGCTTGTCCAGGTAGACCAATTGCCTATGCCAGCAAGCCACTCAGCCCCATTGAAAGGAGGTACTTGCCTCTTGTGAGTTTGGAAACATTTCAACTTGTACATTATTGTCCACCAGGTGACCGTCTTCCCGGATCAGAAATTCTTGATCCCCATATTGCAAAGTTCAGCACCTCGGCCCCCTATCAAGCTAGAGAGATGACTTTAACAACTTCAAGACTATAGGCTGACACTCTTCCTCAGAGCAGGGGTAGAGAACCTCTCCTTTCTCAAGGAGGAAATGGAGGAAAAAGAAGTGGATGAAGGAGTCAAAATATGTGTCAATATGATCACAAGGTCACTGTGACAAATCTGTGGATGTCGTCCATTCTCCCCTAGGGTGGTGCAACAACAGTACAATAGTGCCCTTGGGGATAAAGCACAGGTGGAGGATCACATGTGAGAGAAAACCCCTTATGGGTTTAGGGACAACCATCCCCTGTGAACGCGGTATACATCTACTTTATTACACCCTCCCTCTTTGGGAAAACCTACCCCTCCTTCCCTCTTTTCAACCAGTCCTAATATCTTGTATTGTAATGTCATCCAACCTAATATGTTAGGCTCCAGATAACACAATTCTCTTTCCATACATTTTCAATGCAAGTACTGTGAAGAAAAAGATGGCCAGGAGAATGAGGATCACTCCACAGAAGCAGAGGGAACGGTCTAGTCTCTCAAAGCACTTGATTATTCAAAGCCAATACAAAATAGCAGAGCAAAACCAACATGGAGAGAGCCTCTTTCTGTGGGGAGACGTCACCCTGGTGAATAGGGAGATGCACTACAAAAGGCTGTGCATGGAGGAAAATGGGAGCACAAAGTAAGTCCAGGATTAGGGTATTATGCTGACCGCTGCCCAAGAAACCCTCGGGGCGTTCCGAGGTCCAGGGTGTTGCTGGAGACCAAAACCGCAGCCTGAGAAGGACGTAGCAACCGGCAGAGCAGCCACTGATGAGGGGAGATACCCAAACGCTCCTGGAGACAGAAACTGCAGCCCGAGAAAGAAGGAGCAACCGGCAGAGCCGCCACCGTCCCAAAAGAGCTCCCGAACGCTACCAGAGCCTCACAGCTGAGCACCGCCGCTCAGAAAATGCAAACCACACAATCAGGTACACGGGCAGACTGAAAGGTGCTAGAGGTCCAGGAGGAATTGAGAACAGCTACGAAGCATGAGATAAGAGAGTCTCAGACCCTTAGGGTAACAGAGAGAAAAATAAACAATTGAATGCTTGGCAGGAGAGTAAACCAAGCAGGTAAGAGACATTATTGCTAGTTTGGGACCCACACCTTTTTGAGTGCCAGAGAATAAGAGGGTCTGGGACCCTGAGAGAAACAGAGATAGTCCAGAGATATATGTATGCAAGGCAGGATAGTAAATGAAGCTACTGTGATACCGCATTGCGAGTCTAGGACCCACACCCATATGAGAGCCAGAGAATAAGAGGGTCTTGGACACTCAAAACAAAAGAGACAGACAAGAAAGAAACATATGCTTATCAGGAGAGTACACCAATCTGGTGTAACACATCAGTGCAAGTTTGGGACCCGCAACCAATTACAAGTCTAAGAATAAGGTGAAGCTCATTCAAGAAAGCACAGGGTCTGAGACCCAAGGAGATAAAAGGAAGAAATTAACAGAGAGTATCTGTTATAATTTCCTGTGGTGTGTTTGGCAGGAGAGTAAACCAGACAAAAACCCTCTAGGAATAAAGAAGAGGTGTTCACTGGAAAGCTGGGAACTTTTGTTGTGCATCTTTTGGAAAGTTTGAAAAGTTCAGGGAAATGTAGACATGTCCCCTGGCTGAATGAACACTGTGTTTTTCTTTTGTGTTATTTTGTAAAGCAGACCACACAAGGAGGAGACGAGCTCCTGACTTGTGAAGTGGCACTAGAAAGAATCCATGGGAGATTAGCGAATCCCTGGTCATTGGAATATTGAATTGTGGGAAAGGAACATTTGTTTTGTTTAATGGCAACCCAAGACTTTTGGAACTTTTTATTGGTAAAAACTGCCATCATCACTTTAGTTGTGAATATAACATCCCTGCACATTAGATTTAAGTTAAGAGAGTTAGGGTCAGAAGCAGGCTTTTTGGACACAACAGTGACAGACTATTTATTTGGCACCCTAATGTTTTCCTTAGATTTATTTGAGTTTATTTGAGGCAGGGATACCCCTGTTAGCTTTCAGGACAGAGAGGTAGTTTTTCCAGACCTTTTAATGGTTAATTAAAGTTTATAACCAAAACTGTGTCACCTTTGTATCCACGCCTTACTCAATCACGCCACCCTGATCAATCAACTATGAGATCCTGGGCATCACGGATCATGCTGCATCTGCACATTGATGGGTGTGGGGTGATGCAGGAAGGAACCCTTCACCGACACAACCACGCACCAGTGTGTTGGCAGGGTGAAGTACGGGACACGAGCCGAAACAGTAAAACTCTTCTTTTATTGTCTGCACATAAAGATAGTCAATCAATAACCGGCGCCCTGTAATCAGCCTCCACCTTCGTTCTCACATCCCAACCGTCCAACTCACCCACGTCACCGCATTCCACATTCACTCATGCCACGGCTCGAGGCCTCGAGATAAGAAGCCTCGGGACGTGGAATACTACATCATCCCCCCTTTACACAAATTTGAAAAACAAATAAAAACTTGAAGGTTCCCCAAACTTATCCATAACAATAAGGAACTTAATGTAGGAAAGCAAACTATTGGAAAAACATTACATTAATAATTGAATGCAAACTTATTAAGTCATCAAGAGATTAAAGAGTCAATTAAACACAATTGCAAAAATAAGTAATTTCACATGTCATAATCCCTAGACCAAAATGGTAATCTCCTCTCTCTTGCACTACGCACACTCCTATTATCAGACATCTCAACCACTTGTTGTTGTTGTGCATTTTCTCCACCAGAACCAGACTGTCTCACTCTCACCACATTGTCATTCACCCTATCCATACCCTTTAGAATATTCTCATCACCAAATAAATCATTCTCTCTTCTCCCAACTTTGGCTTGTATAAGTCCTTCATTGTTTCCTTTCCACATCCACTTACTAACTCTATCCAGATTCCAAACAGATCCTCCAACAACTCTAACTGCCCTCTTGAACACTTCTACCACCTTAACAGGTCTGCTGTACTTAGATTCACCTTTTTTGACACTCCGCCCTAGTTTGATTCGCACAAAATCTCCAGGTAGGATTCTCAACCTAACCCTCTCATGAGGAGCATTATGTAAATCAACCGTACCTTTCTGTTCGTTGCAGTTCTTAGACTTTGTCTTCATCACTTTCCTCTGATTAACCCATTCAGGATTTAATAATGTATTGGGAGCCTTTCCCCTCATTAATTCAAAACAAGAAACCTCCATTCCTCTTTTAACTGACATCCTCGTGCTCCATACCCTCTCCTTTAAAACTTCATCAACTGGTATGTTGTTGCTCAATGCCAATTCTACTACTTCTACGATCACACGGTTATATCTTTCCACCAACCCATTGGTTTGAGGGTGGTATAATGACGAAAACCTCCACTCAATTCCCATCTTCCTGGCAAAATTTTCCATTTCACTACTTCTAAACTGAACACCATTATCACTTATTATTACTTTGGGGAATCCTTCCCTACTACAAATCTGCATTAGAAATTTTACTATCTCACCTGTGTCAACTTTCTTCACCGCTTTGACTTCTACCCAACCTGAGTAATAGTCTACTAATACTATTAGGAATTTTTGTTCTCCCACTAACTTCACATATGGCCCAATGATATCAATCCCCAACATCTCCCATGGGGAATCGCCCTTGTCCATGCTAATTGGCTTGGACTTGACAATCTTGCAACTTTTATCACTGTTTTGACATGGCCAACAATTCCTGATATATCTTTCAATCATAATATCCATGCGTGGCCACCAATATTTCAAACGCACATTATTCTTAGTACCTGTAATGCCGGGATGACCTTGATGTGCCTTTTCTATGAGTTCACCTCAAATTTGTGTGGGGGAATTAATTTATCTCCTCTAACTAAAAATCCACCTCCATTGACAATTCGTCTCTAATTTCCCAAAATCTTCTACAATCTTCGCTAATGACCCTTTTCTCTGGCCAACCTGACTCCGTGTATCTCTTTATCGCTTGCAACTCCTCATCTTTGGCCAACTCCACCATCCACATCTCTATGGATGTGACCTCAAAAATAGTCGCTACTCTTTCTTCGTCAGAATCAGTGCTTGTCTCGTCTCTCTTCAATGGTAACCTCAGCAAATAATCAGCAATTGTGTTCCTTTTCCCTGGTACATACCTTACAGAGAAATTGTAATCTTGTAATTTTAGACTCAATCTAGCTAATCTCGGTGAAGCTTTACACATTCCCTTCACCGTGAGAACTTCTATTAAAGGTCTGTGGTCAGTCTGAACTATAAATTTGTTTCCCCATAAATACTTTCTGAAATAATTCACTGCCCATGAACAAGCCAACAATTCCTTCTCAATCACCGAATATCTACTTTCTGTTTCAGAAATAGACCTTGAAGCATGACTGATAGTTTTCTCATTTGCCTCTTCATCAATCTGTGTCAGCACTGCCCCTAAACCACTTCCACTGGCATCTACCGTGATCTTGGTCAATCTTCCATAAATAAATCCTCCCAATTCTATCGAGTTACAAATTCCTTGTTTTATACTTCCAACTGTCTTACTACATTCATCACTCCATGTAAATTTTGCATCCTTTTTTAACAGACTCCTCAATGGTTCAGTGGTGCTGGCAAAATTCCTTACAAATCTGTTGTAGTATTCACACAATCCCAAAAATGACCTTAACTCGTCTTTGTTTTTGGGTTCAGGGGATTCCTTGATGGCTTTCAATGCATCCCCTTTCGGCTTATAACCCTTGCCATTCACTGTATGTCCTAAATACTCTACTTCCTCCACTCCAAATTTACATTTACTATCTTCAACTTTCAAACCGACTTCCTTCAACCTCTTCAACACTTCCTTCAACCTCCTATCATGCTCCACAGACCCCTTGCCAAACACTATTATTTCATCTTGATATACAAGTGTCCCTTTCAAACCTTACAATACATTCATCATAATTCTCTGGAATACTGCTGCTGCAGACGCCAAACCAAACGGCATACGTTTGTATCGATACAATCCTTGAGGTGTAACAAAAGCAGTAATATCTCTACAATCTTCTGTTAGGGATATCTGATGATAAGCGCTAGATAAGTCTAACGTAGAAAACACATCAGCATTATCAATACGATTTAGCATCTCGGATATGATAGGAAGTGGAAAAACATCTGTTACAATGTTCTTGTTGACGTCTCTCAAGTCCACACAAATCCTTGGTTTGCCATTTTTCTTTACTGCAATCACGATGGGTCTTATCCATTCAGACGACTCAATTTTCTCTATCACTCCTTCAGATTCTAACAAGGTCAATTCCTGTTCCACCTTTTCAGCAATGGCAAACGGAATGGGTCTGGATTTAGTATGTCTAACAGGATTTGCACCCTCCTTAAGATGAATTCTGTGTGAAAAATCTTTCAACAAACCCAATTTAGTCGATTTGGCCTGTTCTTTTTCTTTGACTTCCTTGCTTTTTACTGCTTGGCTCTTGTTGACAACCAGAATTTGTTCTTCATTGTTTGGGTCCAGCCTGATCCTGAGTCCAGCTTGATCTCTCCAACCCAAAACATTTACCCCTTTTTCAGCCACGTATACCTTTACTTGAGATCTTCTGTCTTTAAATTGAACGATGCTCGAGAACCACCCAATCATCTCGATTTTGGATCCCTCAAATCCACCAGGGTTCAGAATGTCAGATGCCTCCATCCTGGTTTTTAGGCCACATTTTGCTAAATTCTTCCAAGTTTTCTTGGTGATAATTGTCCATGGCGAACAACTATCCACTTTTACTTTTATTCTCCAGTTGTCCAAAAATACTTCACAACTCAGACATTTGAATTCTCCATCAGGTGGTTCCCATATCAGAAACACTCTTTCTTCATCCGATTCTTCTTCTTCTTCCATAATGGCAGATATCTTCTTCCTTCTTCTACACATGACTGCAAAATGGCCTCTTAAGCCACAGTTTCCACATTTTTGTCCCAACGCAGGACATTGTCTTGCATATGCATAGTGACCAACTCTTCCACAACTATATCATCTGTCTCCTTCCTTCTGTTGGTTATACTGATTTCTCTGATCATTCTGGGGTCTGGGTTCATTTTTCACCCAAGACTTTCCTCTATATGAATTCCCTCTCTGCTCATAATTTCTCATTCTGTTATTTCGTCCTGGTGCATTGACTTCAATCTTGTTTTTGATCTTAGTATTTCCTCCTCATCTGTCTTTCGGTCGAACTACATTGACCTGTGTTTGTTCCTCTGTTTCTTTTTCTTGCACCTCCTTGCTGCTCTGGCTATGTTTTTGCATACTTTGTATAGCCTCCTCTTTCTTGCTTTTCACCTCCTTCGAACATAAATGAGTGTGTTCTACTCGCTTTGCTATTGCTATGGTTTCTGGCAGAGACGGATTACCCACCATCCACAATCTATCTTGGATCAAATTATCTTTCGAGTGGATAATGATTTGATCTTGGATCAACTCATCCAAAGTGATGCCATTGCCAAGTCCGTGATAGTACTCTCAGTGCGGAGACATATTCTTCAATGTTCTCATTTTCCTTCTGTACTCTGGTATAGAACTTATACCTGTTTATAGCCACATTGGTTTCTGGAGCATAATATTTGTCCAATTGCCTGATCGCTCTGTCATGCTCATCAGCATCACCAGCTTCATCTCTAGTCAATTCTGGCAATTCTCTGAACTTCCTTTGCCCTTCCAACCCCAATGCATGTAGTAATAACAACTTCTTTTTTCAGGATGTGAGTTCACCCTGTTCTACTGCCTGGATATAGTTCATCCAGAATTCTTTCCATTCTGACCATAAAACTACCGGTTGACCTGGGGTTGGAAGAAAACTTGCTGGCGGTTTTATACTGATGCCCTGCATAATCCTGTAGATAACTGATTATATTATCTGCATAAGCTCTTTTATACTCCTTAAGTATAAGCATATGAGCTATGTATTATGAGTTCTTTCTTATATATATATTTTTTTAAAGTACTGTGAGGAGGGGGAGTGGATCACTGTCTACTCCTCATTCTGCCTGCTCTTCCTGCTCTTCCTAACCACGTGACTCGCTAAACTGCGGGTCCTTTACTCTAACGCTTCAATGGCACGTAGCTTAGAGGGCGGGGAACAGTTCAGCACAAACCAATGTGAGGGACGTTAGTTCGGAGCAGCCGCTCTTGTCCTGGCCCCGTTTAACTGCACGAACCAACGCAATGCCAGTGCGCTAGTTCGGAGCATCTGCTCTCTGTCTGCTCAAGCCTGCACAAAAGGTGCAACCGCTCAGAGCACCTGCTCTCGGTATGGCCGCTGTCGCTGTATCTGCCGCTCCTTCCGACCAGTGGGCTCTCAAGGCGCCGGCATCCTCGTCGTCATTTGAAGTACGGGACACGAGCCGAAAAAGTAAAACTCTTCTTTTATTGTCTGCACATAAAGATAGTCAATCAATAACCGGCGCCCTGTAATCAGCCTCCACCTTCGTTCTCACATCCCAACCGTCCAACTCACCCACGTCACTGCATTCCACATTCACTCATGCCACGGCTCGAGGCCTCGAGATAAGAAGCCTCGGGACGTGGAATACTACACAGGGGTTTGTCACCTTGAGCAAGAGCAAACTCATACCCCTTTTAAGGAAGTCCCTGTCTGCGTAGGTATGTTAACACAAGGTATCTTAACACACAAACACCTTTGTGAGGCAAGTGTACATGTGATGAAATTACTATTGCCCTGCACAGTAGCAAATGGATGAATATTGGCCAATCCACCTGTTCAAATAAAGGAATGCCCAATCAAGGTTGTATAAAAATATATTACTTTAATTAAACACAACAATATGCAATAACTGTACTATAAAAATACTAACAAAACCCCCACACGTGTGGGAAGAACACAATATGCAGAATGTAGCTGATACAAGCAGCCTGGGTAATGTAACAGAGATGAAAGGCAATAAATCACAAACAATTTCACCAAAAAAGATGTCTTGATGAAAAAGGTTTGCATGGGTGGTGTAGCAGTCTCTACGCTCCCAAAACAAAGGATCAAAGGGTCTGCGGCCTCTCAACAGTACCCTCCTCTGTCTTGACAGTTGGATGACATCAAACCAGGCTTCTGGAAGCTAAGGATCCAAGATCAACCAGGCGAGCAGTGAGTCATGCCGGTGAGATGGGAATTGAGTTGGTTGAAATGGAGATATGTCTGGTTCGAAGATGGCATTCAAGTGTGCAGTTTGGAGGGCTCTCCAGGATCAGTTCAAAGGTCAAGCCAGTTTTAGAAATTGATATCTGACAGGTCGGATCTATGAGTGAAGTGATGCTTCCAGAGGTTCAAGTTGAGGTCGGAGGGGGGAGGTTAAAAACTGTGATCCTGATGGTCTAATGCAAGGTTTGAAAAGGCGGCAGTTCGAAGTCATCTGCAGTGGCAAACTGGTGTTTGAGCTGAACAGGTGACATGCTCTGTGAGTACGACGCAGCTGTCGAGCTGGTTCAATGAATGCAGCAACACTTCATAGAAGGTTCAAAGAAGTGCCAAAGCAGCAATGCATGTCCTGGTATTTCGAATGCATTTGAGTGTGGTTGAAGTGGGGTTGATGACAGTTGAAAAGGGCAGAATGCAGGAGACTAGCTGCTTTGCTTCTTCGGGTGCTGTGGGTCCCAATCCAGGAGCTCACGGACAAGATTGGACATTGTTCTCTTCATTGCAAACCCAGTCCTTCACCACCAGTGAGGTGCGTGGATACCAGGCCAGATGGTAGAGAGGCAGGTCTGGTCCAACAGTAGTTTACCCCCAATGTGCCTTGAGGTTGGGTAGGGAGCACTTCACCGGTGAAGGACTCTGGAATGGACTGCTCTCCCAATAGAGGTCCAAATACATTTTTCTTGTAGGAATGTGAGATGTGCTGTTATATATCAAGAGTGAACTAGGCTTTCAAGAGGCGGCCTTGAGCTTGAGGTGGCTGTGGTGGTTGTTGCAATGCCTCTGTGGTATCGGGGGTGCAGACACACAGGCAGATATTGTTACATGTGGATTTGATGTATGTGCTGGTTCCAGTTTGCGTTTGAATAAATACAGGGGATGATATTGGATTTCAGGGTATTTGAACTTTGCCAGGCAGAAGCTTGGGGCATTTGGGTTTCTCTGGCTATTCTTGCTGCTGGGTGTCTGTTTGGTCAGTGTTGACTGCCTTGCCTCCTTTCAGTGTTCTTGTGCCCCTTCCATAGCATGTTGTGTTGCTTAGGCATGCCCTGTGTGGTGCCGGTTGTGTCTCACAGTTTGTGTGTATAGATTGGTGACATATATCGGTGGCTTCACTTGAAGCCCGGTGGAGGTTGCTCTTTTTCCTGCATGACCTTTGTGGTTGAAGTGAGTGTACCTATTATACACCTTTTCGGTATGACTGCACTGTGTCACATTGAGTTGGATGGTGACATGTGGCTGTTTGTAACAAAGGGAGATGTGTGGTGTCTGGTTCCTCCCCTCCTCTCTGTCTGTGTGCATGTGCCTGATGGTGTGAGGTCAGAATGAATTTTGTTGTGTGAGTGGTGTGTGTGAGTGGAATATGACCTACCTATGTGCTCTGCCCATGAAGCTTGGGGCAGTCACATGGGTGGTGGGCATAGGTGGGTTCTCATGTACGTGTTTACTTGAGCTGGAGAGTTATGTGTTGAAGACAGGGATCGCCTGGACCATATTTGGACTCCTGACTACTCCTTGAATCATCCACACTATAGTTTGACAGAGGAATACGTCACACATTGTCACCACTTTTAATGACAGAGCATTTTGTGTCTGTTCGGAGGAATATTGTTTCCTTGTGAAAAAACAGCTTCTGTTTGGGGTCATTATGAGTTGGGAAGATTTTTTTGCAGAAATACTGAAGTAAATACCACCTCTGCCAGTTGTATTTGTGCAAGTCTCATCTTTTCAGATTTTACAACTGGCAAGGGTGGTATTTATGTAATACCTCCTGTAGTATTCCAGAAATACCACTGCTGTCAGTGTTAACAGCTGGAGTATTCTTTTTTATGTCCATTTCCACCTTCACTGTGACGAAGGAAATGGATAATGTATATTAGTAGTGTATACCACCACTGTACATTTTGTTTAATGCAGAAATGGGCAGATACTGACTGTTTTGTGCATTGCATGAGTATGATGGTGGCAGGGCAGCATCAGAGATGCCTTTCTTTTCACCACTGACATAGCCCATGTTGCTAAATCGTACCATCAATGATTGTCATTCAGATTACCTCTGGAGGTAAATTCACCTGCTAACCCTGATTTAGCTACATGGTAAATTGGTAAATCTAGAACTATTTGACAATTAACATCAGAGTAATCATTACCACCAAACTCATAATGTTCCCTTTATGTTAACAAAATCAAAAAATGAAGTATGCCTTCTCAGAGCTCTCACATTATAACTGTGAAGAGCCCGGAATGAGACACAGACACAAAGAGCTTATGATTGGGGTCATAAACTTTTATTAAATCAAAAAGGGGTTGGAAAATGCCTCACTAACCCTAATCTAGGAGATTTCCCTACCTCAACCAAAACTAAGGGATCTGCCCTTTGTCAATAAGTCCAAAGCAACGGTATGACCTGTGTCCAAAATCCTATCCTGTCCCTCACACTGTCAAACTAACTCTCAGGTGCAAAGGATATTGTCTCGGGTTTTCAAAGAGCACACATGTTCAAATCCAACACAAAGGTGTAAATCCAACCAAAGGTTCCAAGTGGACAATGTTCACAGTTCCAGGGAATGGCTCCCTTCCCCAGATTCCTTTTTACCAATACAAACCTTTCAAGCAAAGAATAATCAAGTTTCTTGTAGCCCAAAAAGATAACTCCCACCTCTTGGTTTGTTCACATTTCTCAGGGAAATGACTCCCTTCCCCTGTTTGTTATTGCTTCACATTCGACATAGTTCACAATCCTAAGGGCATGTGTAATGCCTTGGGATTCTCTTTTCACAGTATTACAATTTGGGTGTGGATCCCAGACTCGCAGGTCACCTGGTTGTTCATGGTTCCCGGGGGAAATGGCTCCTTTCCCCTGGTTTCTCTTCACATTCAAGATACTTCAATGATACTAAGAGCATGTGTCTTCCTTGGGATTCTATTCTATTTTATTATTATTTGGGTGCGGGTCCCAGGCTCACAGATCACCTGGTATACACCCCTGCCAGGCTCTTTTCCACATTTACAAAAATCCAAACTCTCAAGGGCATGGATCTTCCTTGATGTTCTCCACTTGCTGTAACCTATTAAGCACTCTTGACTTTGCCTGGTATACTCTCCTCCCAGGACTTGTATAGCGCCTTTCAAACACATGTCTGGTGGTTTCCTTCCAACACTTGGCTTTTGCTTGGCAAGCTCTCTTGTCGGGAACTTTATGCAATCACTTTTGAGCCCTTAGCTCTCCCTAGTATACTGTCCTGCCAGGACTTGTATGCAGTTACATTTCCTTTTATCCATGAAATTATATTTGCACAATGTTGGTTTATCGAGCCTTGTTTGCTAAAGTTTGTTTTAACATTAACTTCTTCTCTCACACATTGGGTCTCTGCCTCTTTTCCAAGACCATTCGCTTTTACTTCACTTTCTCTCCTGCTATACGGGTTCAGTGACCCTCTCGAAGAATGGTTCACAAATATCTTAATCTCTTCACAGGCTTCACTTTGCCTCTCTTGCATTACTTTCGTGAAAGTGCACACACTTTCAGGCAACCTGGCAACCCGTTCATCTTCCCTGCACTTATGGGTACTTTAAGTGCCTTTCGCGTTCCTCCGCTTCTGTTCCTTTCAATTTGCTGGTTCGGCGTGCGTCCCATTAGCCACTGCGCCTTCACTGTGCCCGGTTCCTGCTCTTTCACATTCTCGGGCGGTGGACTTTCTGCATTGCAGCTTCTCTTTCCGCTGTCTATGTTTACCCCCACACCGCTTCCCACGGCATGCTTTCTCACAGCGGTCTGACGGGTGTCAGCACAAATCGTGGCACAATTCAGCCTCTGCAGCTCTCCCTCCTGTCTGTCAGCTGTGGCAGATTTAAATTTCCTGGGATGATTGAACAACTTCCAAAGACTAGACCGTTGTGTTGGTTTACCACTCTTAGTCATCTTCATTGCTCCATCACTCTTTCTCGTCTCAGTTGTTACCATGCTGTTCCTTGTGTGATTTTGAGGAAGCTGATGTTGGAACTCATTGGAAGTGATCATCACTACTCCTTGCCTCTTCCTCATCTCAGTTGTTGACACACTGTTCCTTTTGTGAAATTGGGGAATACTTGAAGTAGACCTAGTAAGTGGTTGAGTGAGAGAGTTACACTATGCCATCAGGGCAGGTGGAATGGAGGTTACATCCCTAAAGGGGAATAGGGATGTGGTTTTCTCCAACAATGTCATGTCATCTCCCTGAGGATTGCCTCCCCCATGTGGTCCTCCCTCCTATTGCTCCCCCTAGAGTCAGGATCACGTAGTGGCTGCCATCCTCTGAGCACATGGGGAGAAGATACCTCTGGGAAAGGAGTGATAACCTCCTCAGATTCATCACACAACATATCATGCATGAATAGGTAATCTGGTCCTGTTTTCCCTTTGAATTTTGGGGCTTGTCATCCTGAATTTTATATGGAACAAGGAAACTGAAAGATCCAGAATGCAAAGAATAACATCAGAAATGGTTGACATAGTAACAGAATACATGGGGAGGTGACATGTCTTTGCACTGCTGTGTTGGTAACACAGAGTGGTTATGTCAAATCAAAAGCATTGGTGCAACAGGAATATTGGTAGGTAAAACCAATGGTGGGGGAAAGCACCCAGAATATGACCGAGCGGCCTAGTGCTTGAAACGAGATTGAAGAGTACTTCCTGATTTCACTAACGAAGTGCACATGCCCCTGTTGGGAGACTTCTGCGTGTGCCGACCGTAGCGTGAGATGTTGGTCCAGAAACGGTAAAGGGGTAAAAGCTGGGTGAAAATAAAATTGGCTGGCTTATAGGCATAGATACCTGACCCAGTCAAGGGGGGCGGGGATCCTCCTCAATCTGGGACAGGAGGCTTACCAGGGTACTTGCCATAGCCAGTCCTGCCTCAGAATCAGGGTGAGGGTGTTGGGAAGGCACAGTCTCTGTCCCAGAGTGTGACGGCACCGATAGTGGACGGTAAGCTCCCTGTAATGCCAAGGCTGGAATGGGTAGTTTGGCTGGTTAGAGCCTGGGCTAAGAACCCATGACCCTGCAAGGATCAGGCTATCCATGCAGTTGAGGAGTTTGCAGGTAAGCGTCGGGTCTGCCTTTTCCATTACCCAAGATGTACTGGGCTATGTGGGAACAGTTGGCTATTGAGGGGGTGCAGTATGTGCAGGGGCTGGAGAGCTAAGCCCTTAGGATGCTGATGGGTGGTGCCTTGTGGTACCAGTCACAGAAAATGGGAAGAATGTTAGCAAGGGCTTGAGGGCTGTTTTGCATGAAAGGTGGAGGGGCGCAAGGTATTTTAGCTTCTGGGGTTAAAGTGTTGCAGATAAAGGTGCTTCAAAGCGTGATCATGGTCCATATGAAGCTGTTGTGTTCTGAATATAGTGGGCTGATCTTCACACCCACTTACACACCAGAATTAGACTTTAAGTCTATAGTGGCAGCACTAGTTTGATGTCATGGAACAAACATTGGCATGGTAGTGTTTTTTTCAGAATGCCCCCCCCAAAAGAACTATGCTTTATTTTGTATGTTGGGGGTTGTGATGGGGAGGTCTGTGGACGTAATGAAGTTCTATTTTGCTCTCCCATGGGCCATTGTGGCTCAGGGGTTCTGATTTGGTACTAAGCGGGATACCCTGATTTTGCAGGATCTTTGGAAGTAATCATACCATAGAGCAAAGTCTACCTCTTTTTGGTTCAGCCGACTTCGTTACATGCAGCACTGGCTCCTCTGATACCCTCTAGCCACACTATTCCTTGCTATGTCATTGACTACTTGATCCATCTTCTCCAGCATTTATGCCAGCGTGACATTTTCATGCTGCAGTAAATGCTATGGATTGAAATAACATCCGACTGCTTTTTACACCAGCAAAAAGTAAATGGATTCCATAGGAATGCTTTGTAAACACTGCCTATCATGCCTAAATAGCAGGAGGCATTTACCAAATGTGCACAGTGGAGTGCAAATGGGAGGCGTAAAGGTGCAAAAGTGCAAACGTAATAGGTCCCCCATGCTTAAATTACAGGGATCTCATAGATGAGCCTTCCTCTGTACAAGTGCGAGACCCCCAGACCTGTGCTGACACACTCCATGCTGGAGGGCATATTATATGCGAACGCAGTGTAAATACGTATGACTTCGATCTGCACACATTTTCTCCATAGTAGAAATTATCAGAACGAAGCCTTTAATTTTCTTGTATTTTTATATTTATTTTTCTGCCATTTACTTAACAAAAAGAAAATACACATTACTTTTTGAAAGTTAAATGCTGGGCTTTTTTGAGGTATCTTATTACATTTTTTGGCAAAAATAGTGCAAAATCAGTGTGCCAATGCACAAAAACCTCTTCATTTTGTACGGATTGGAGCAACATCTTCATGTGCCAGTCAGTGTCACTGATATAACCATCCAAGTTGATGTTTTCTGGTGTAAACTGACAGCCCTCTCCGTGTGTATAACTCGTTTCCTGAAGGCATGCAAAATGTGAAGAGCACCAAAGGCTGAACTGACCTGGGCAACTAAGTAAGGACATTTTAGCTCATTTGCGTGAGGGGTGTCATGTGCATGGAAGGCGTAAAAGCATTGCGTGAAGCTTTTACGCCTTGCATTCACATCACGCCCCATTTTCAATCATTTGTATGGCAGAGGCGAGGAGCGGAACGCAACTTGCGTGTCCGCTGCTTGCTTTCTCCCCGCCATCCAAATACTCCCAGCATTTGCACCTGCATGGATTCTGCCACAAATGCTGTGGATCCATATGGAGTCCACCGGATTTATGTGGCAACAAAATGCAGGCGGACTCCACAGGGATCCATTGTAAACATCACCTGCCATGCGTACCTCGCAGGCTGCCTTTACTTCCTTTGCATGGCAGAGTGCAAAAGTGCAGGGCAAAAGGCGGTCTACATGCTTATACGCAGCCTTTAGCCTTCACTTTCTGCACTTCGCTGTGCAAATGATGAAAGTCTGACTGCAGGGACCTGCCTATGTGTAAGTCAATTGAGCTCATGTGTGTCTCTGGCCTGCTGGCGAAGATGATTAAGTGAATAGTGCACGGTAAAGGACAGGGGCAGCTCGTCCACAATGTGCAAGGGGGCGTCGATACACCAACTCTTGGGGCCCTCTCACCCATTATGGGGGAGCCAACCCAGTGAACTACGAGCAATCCCTCAGCTGTTTTTTTCAGCTCAGGGAGTGTTCTGAACTGTCAAAGGGAAATACTGTTTCCCTTTAACAGTTATTAAAGTTCCCCAGCCGTGCAAGCTCAGTGAGCCATGCAAGGATGGGGGCGTTTGCTTCCGCACCCTCGCATGGCTCATTGGAAATGCTGGCTGGGGAACTTCATGTCTGTATGTTCAGGGGGGTCCCTCCCCACACATAAAAGCAGAGCAGACTGGAGCGGGGTGTCTCGTCACCCACGCTCAGGGCCCTCTACACATGAGCTGAAACCAGGAAGCTTACTGATTCCTGTTCATGGTAGCAGGGGCCTGAGCCCGGAGAGGAAAGACCTGCGGCAGAAGGTAGATTTGTTTAAGTTCTGCTTTTCTAATTAAAATGATGTGTATGGATGCGTGCATGCTTGTGTTGTTAGGTGAATGTTGTGTGTATGTTGTATAAATGTGTGTATGGATGCGTGTATGCTTGTGTTATGAGTGAGTACATGATGGATGCTCGTGTGATTGAAACCGAGAGTGCTTGCCGTGTGTATGTTATCTAAATGTATGCGTTTGTATGTTCATATATTTATTTAAATGTGTGCATGGATGCGTGTATGCTTGTGTTATTAGTGAGTGCATGATGGATGTTCCTGTGAATGAAACAGAGAGTGCTTGTTGTGTGTATGTTGTGTAAATGTGTGTGTTTGTATATTAATTTATTTAATATTTAAATATGTATATGGATGCTTGTATGCTTGTGTTATGAGTGAGTGCATGATAGGTTCTCATGTGAATGAGACAGAGACAGAGTGCTTGCTGTGCATATGTTGTATCAATGTGTGTGTTTGTATATTCATTTATGTATTATTTAAATATGTGTATGGATGCTTGTGTTATGAGTGAGTCCATGATGGGCGCTTGCGGCTGTGAATGAGAAGCGAGTGCTTGCTGTGTGTATGTTGTGTAGGTGTGTGTGTGTGTTTTTGTACTGGTCCAAGATGATTTTGGCGAGTGGGGGTAGGAGGTTTGTACAACAAAGTCATTTTGAAAAGGCTTTTGTTGCACACCCCCCTCCCCACCAGCCAAAATCAGCTCCCCGTCTGAGGTGCCGTGGAGCCCAGGGGACATGGATTGTGTTTTTTTACTGGACATCTATGATAGCTGTCTAGTAATAAATACCATACCTTCCCCCTGGCTCTGCAGATCCTTGCATACACACATCATCACTTTGATTGTGTGTGTGCATTTGGCGATGTGGGGCCCAGCGGTCAGGGATGGTATTTTTTTATTGGACATTTATGATAGATGTCCAGTACAAAGTACCTTCCCTGCCCCTTGAACCTCCAGTGCCTGGCATACAAACATAACCACATTGATTGTTTGTGTGTGTGAGGAGCTCGGGACCCAGAGGACAGATGTGTCATTTTTTTTACTGGACATCTTTGATAGATGTCCATTTTAAAAAAAAAAACATGCCTTACACCAGTGCCCTCCAGCGCCTTGCATGCACACAATCACATTCATTGTGTGTGTGTGAGGCACTGGGGCCCAGGGAACATGCATGGCATTTTTCACTGGGTATGCCCAGAAAAGAATGCCAGCCCAGTACGCTGGGATTCCTAGTACCTCACATGCAATGTCAAGCCTGACCCCTAAGCCCCCCTGCACTTTGCGTGTACACACACTTGATTATCTGTGCAAGTGAGGCTCTGGAGGGCAATGAGAAAAGGAATGCCATTTATTAATGGGCATCTGATAGGTGCTTAGCAAAAAATACCATGACTTGTCCCCCCAGCACCTTGCATGCACACAATTACTGTGTGCCTGTGAGGCACTCGGGGCCTCAGGGGGCAGTCATGGCAGTTTTTCCTTGACATTTATGCCCAATAGAAAATGCCATGACTGTTCCCTGGTACCCAAGCTCCTGACATGCATATGCCCCAAGGTCCCCCCCAGCGCCTCACAATTACACCTAATCACATTCATCATTAATGTGACTATGTCTGACTGCAAGGTGCTGGCACACCATGGAGCAGGCACAGCATTGTTTACTGGCATGGTTGATAAAGCAAGCATGATAAGTGTTATTATGTAGCTAGACTTGCCCTTTAATGCAACAAGTCTAGCCATTTCTTATTGTGGTATGACATTTTATATTGGGCAGCTTTAATAATGCAAGCATGATTAGTGGTATTAATCTTTCTGTGGCATAAAATGTTGAATTGGGCATCTTTGATTAAGCAAGCATCATAAGTGTTAATATGTAGCTAGACTGACATTTCAATGCAGCCAGTATAGCCATTTCTTATTCGGTATGACTTTTGTATTGGGCATCTTTGGTAAAGCAAGCATGATAAGTGTTATTACGAAGCAAGACTGGCATTTGTTATGCAACCAGGGTAGCCCTTTCTTACTGTGGGATGACCTTTTATATTGGGCATCTTTGATAAAGCAAGCAGGATCAGTAGTATTATTCTTACTGTGGCATGACATTTTGTATCTTTGGTAAAACAAGCATAAGTGTTATTATGTAGCTAGACTGGCATTTTAGTACAGCCAGTTTGGATGTGTTTTCATACTTTGTCATGCATTTTTAATGGCAAAGCCCACTAGAGCATGTTCTTACTTGAGAATACTGCCATATATTGGCAGAACAAACATGGACGTGTTTTCTTATAGTATCATTACTACCATTATGCACAAAGCATACATGAGTATGTTCTTATATGGGAGTAATAGGGTATAATGGTGCACTGTTGGTGACTTGCATCAATTGGATTTATTTCATGAGTTACCCTACAAAACTCCATTGCAAACTGTTTGGCATTTTAGCCAATTTTTCTACAAAATGTGCTCTAAAATGCACAATTTTCACCCATTCTTTTAAAAAAATTATCTAAGGGAGGGGGCCCCCGAACCCCCTTGAGTGGTGCAAGCGCCCTTACTACGCTCGCTCTGACATATCTGGGACAAATATTTACGCCCCTCCATTTAAAAAACTCACCAGCCACCACTGGTAAAGGACAACACCCAACGGTTTCATGAATGCACAGTCCATGTGGTGGTCTAAGTAAGTCGCTCCCCAATGGATGATCGTGGGAACCCTTTCAATGGCTGGAAGGTCGTCATTCCGGATACAGAAAGCAATCTCTGTGGACGAATGACACAGCTAAACACGTCACTACAAAATGGCGGCTGTGCACCAACTGCAAATCCATCACTTAGTACTGCAGCCGCCTTCCCATGGCTACATAGGCCCCGTCACGTGACGTCCTTCATTATAAATCTGTCTGAAGGGGGTAGTGAACGCAGTTCTGGCATCACCGTTTTGTGTCTTTTTACTGCGTTTCTAAGATCTTCGCAAGAGGTGAGCGGTTAGAAGTGATGCAGCGGTTGGCTGGCAGTTCAGCGTAAGCGAGAGCCTTTTCATAAGTGAAGGTTATGCGCAGAAACCGCAAAGAGGCAAGCGATAATCCTAAAAGCTGAGGCGCAATAAGACTATTCTTGCTCTGTATGCA
The DNA here is from genome assembly GCF_040938575.1 of Ambystoma mexicanum. NCBI lineage: Eukaryota > Metazoa > Chordata > Amphibia > Caudata > Ambystomatidae > Ambystoma > Ambystoma mexicanum. The sequence goes on along the minus strand of NC_090921.1, from coordinate 1,073,109,142 downwards.
ATCACTTACGTGCGGTAAAAAGGCCTTCGGCTACAGAAACGACTGCTCATTTGCTAATTTACTCGACCACTTCTCATGGCGTGAACATGTGCCACTAATTACCTCGCTGTGGTTTGTGCAAATTTGGCCCAAGAGGTTTACTCACGTGTGTCAAGTAACTGTCCAGTGCAATTAGTCAAATCTGTCTGGGGTTGCTCGTTCACAACCAGCAATGCTGTGATAACGTGAATTGCATCTTGTTAACACCACATTAAGGATAGCGTGGGCCGTGGTAGGAAAACAGTGTGGACCATTCGACAAAAACTGTCTCTGTGTTGAAGTCGGTTGGTTATCAAGTTTGAGTTTGTGCAAATGTCTCTTATTGTCGCCATCTCACTGGGAAATACTGGCTGGCAACTTGCAAGACAACTGTGCCCTATCGGTCTTGTGTCTTTTCTCCACGTATTGCCTTTCTGGAATTGGGCCCGCCGGCATGTTCTTTTTGAAAAACAATGTCTCCAGTTTTTTAAAGTTTTTTTTTAAATACTATACTTTTATTATGACACACATTAATCACAGTCACACCTTTGATTTCAAGTAGAGGACACTAATTCCTCATGCATCTAACACGAAAAGTGTTGTGTACGCCAAGTTGACACTGCAGTCCTTTGACAAATTCATGGAGCGATCCATCACCACATCGTACCACAATTACCAATTTTTAGGGAGAATGTGCAAACCGATGCTCCACTTCCACCATGAAACAGGGAAGGCAGAGCCAATCAAAGAGACCTGTGTCTATCATTAGATGAGGGTGCATGCCAAGCTCCAGCAGTGCCCCCCACAACTGCACTGTTTAAATGGGGGCCAGCTGAGCATGCGAACTGCTGAAGATGTGGGGGAGCGGAGGGTGCTTGCCTTCACATATTATGGGACTGTGCCCAGATCCGCTGCTTCTGGATGAAATGTTGGACACTGTTCTGGGATTCACAATTCCAAAGGATGCTAAATTGTTGCACCTGGGAATATGGCGGGAAACCACTTTCTTTACGAGAAGCTGTTGACATCCACCGCTGTTGGACTGATTAAGCGTCTCATTGTTACTATGTGGAGGGCGGCAGAACGCCCCCACTTGAGTAGGTGGATTTCTGAAGTAGATATGTGCATGGCTCTGGAGTAAAGAGCATGCAATGTACAGGGATGTCCGGAAAAATGCCTGAAAATATGGGGGAAATGGGAGGGTTGGAGGGAAAGTTTTTGATTTTGGACCCAACAGTTTTTCACTTGCCTTATTTCCATCACACTAATTCTATGCCTTTTTATAACTGTGTGCAGTTTACATGAGACACCCAATCTTCTTATGTGTATTGTTGCTCCGACCTGAAGACACACAGAGGACACCTGGCACAGATGAGATGGGGCTGCATCGATATAGACCTAGAGACGCCGGGTGCACATCAGAAAGACGTGCCCTGGAGCGTCTCAGGCTGGTTCGGATCTGGAATGATGTGCCTTTCCATCTCAGGGCCCAGACCCCACTGCCACACTGTGTGGATTAGTGAAGCTCTAAGAAGATACTTTGGGGCTACCAGGCAGCTTGATAAAATTAAAACGTAGACATAACTTAACCTCACATTTAGACCAGTTGTCTTTTACTGTGCTCCCCCATTTTGTGGAAGGGAAAACCTGAAGATTCCTGAAGCCTCTTTAAGAGGCCTGCAGGCAAATGCAATTCACAAGAGTTGATCATGTGCACACCTGAGATACCCCGGCATCGTCCCATCTCTTCTGGTGCCGTGACGGGCTCCTAAAAATGTCATGCAGTGTCCCCAAAATTCCCACCACTCTGAGAATACACAAGGCTGACCAAACCTGAGAGGGGACTGAAGGTGGGAGGCAGGGGCAATGGCTGCTCCCTGGTTCCTGAGAACATCTGTTTGAATGCAGTCGGTGATATCATTAGGACATACACCTTAACATCAGGAAGAACCGGCACATCTTATCTAAAGGCAACAATCCTCTTCCGTCTCCTAGATGTGCGTTTAAACGCGGACGCAATCTTAAAGAATTGTTAACCAGGAACAATATCAGTGATCAGTTGACTTCAGAAAAAACTATCACTGAGCAATGGGGTGTAGATAGACCCAGGGGCCATGCCCTGTGTGGCATGTGCAAGTGTTGTTCCACTACCAAACGGAGCACGTCTGTGGATATATGCCTAACAAAACTCTGGCAACAGAAGGTATTCACCAACTGCAACACCAGTGGCGTTGTATATGCCATTTGGTGCACCTGTCCAAAATTGTACCTTGGACAAACTGAACGTAAAGTTAAAACCCGAATAACTGAACATAAGAGTTGCATCAGGAACAAAAATGTTGCAGCCCCTATGGTTGGACATTTTTTGACAAATAATCACGACTGTGAAGATTTAAAACGGACAGTGCTAAAGAAAATATGTACTGCCAATGGTTGCAACACGAGCAAAAGTATTTTGAAGAAAGAAGAAATTAGGCTAATATTTCTAACCAAAAGTCACCTGATCGGTCTTAATGAGCAGTTTGATTTGGTTTTGTAACTTGTGGTCTGAGCTTTTTGTACAACAGGTTACTCTTACCATCATCATTATGCCTTGTTGGACTGTCCCTTTCTAATTTGGAGTTGTATTCCATTCCATTACGGTCTGTCCTGCATATCGATTTTGTTCCTCTTACCCGTTCGATTTTCATTTTGCCTGTGCACTCGAGAGATCTCTGCAGTCACTTCAATATGGCCGCCCATACGATCCGTTACTTTGTTAGATCACGTAACGAGAACCTTGATGCTTTGCTATATATATGGAGCAGCCTGATACACTTCCGCAAGTCTGTCTACTATTTTTCAGAAGATTTCCTTGTTTTGGCCACGGACACCAGTCCTGCTACTACTCCCGGTAAGTACTATTCATTACGAATGTTATCAGTATAAGCGCATGGGCAGTTTAAGTGTCTAAATGCTTCTCTGTTCACAACCGACATGACCGTTTAATCTACTCGTGACCTTAGTTTATGTGTACGGCTGTTAACCGCACCTAGGCACAATGTTTAGTGTTTGTACTTTTTTAACACCGCACAGGCCCACGAGACGTGACTTTTTCATTAATATTCTGATCGTTAATTTTATCGAATACTTCATGACGCTTCTCAGACAAGTTACGTAGTTTTTGCCGTCCGGCTTTGATGCATATTGTGTTGCCGCCCACTATTTTTAATTTTTTCCATTGATGGGAACTGGGTCTGTTGGTTATCTTCACAAGCACTAATGAACGCCGGCTGTGAGGCACATTCGCAGCCTCGATCATCGCACAATTAATCACCTTTCAACCTCGCTCGACGAAGCGCGGCTATTACTCAAACACACACAAGGGTTCCGTTCACATTGTTGTGATAAGTAAGTGCTTCTCTGAATCCCATTTGTCAATTACTGTTTGGATTTTAACTTGGGTCAGGCTATGGCGAGTCTTATCAGATAATGTACCAAGTGAATCTCATTTTCCATACATTCAATATATATACTTTTTGTCCCTTCTTTGTAGGGTGCATTTTTTTGAACAGCACACAGTTCTGTATATGAATGGTACAGTACTCTGTGATTGACTACACCTTCCTACTGACCAACAGACTTTCTACAGCAGAGTAAGCGATACTTCTTTCTGAAACACTTGTTTAATTAGTCAAGTCAACAGTTTAGGCACAGCCAAATGCTGTCTATGCTTGTTTCACTGTTTCAGTCCCCTTACCATCCAGGTTATATAGGTGAAGATGTTCATTACTACATGGCCATTATTAGTTGCCTTTGTCTGTCCTAATACATCAGTGTTCCATCAGTAGTTATACTTATATACATGATTGAGACTGTCGTTATTTACTCTAGCCATAGGCAGTTTGTCACCATTACATCTTGAAGTGACTTTTTATGTTCGGTGCAATAAGTTATTGTACCGTTTGACATTTTGACACCATCTGTAGGGATATTTCGTTTTTCTACTCTTACATACTACATTGGGCTAGAACCTCATTCATTCAGTTCTACAGCTCTGTTGGTCCATTCACTTGTGTTTGTGACCCCTAATTAGACGGATTACTTTCATGAGGTCATTTGACCTCAATATCTCGCTCATTGACAGAGCGCACCAGATATATACTGAACTCATTGAATTTATTTGGTATTAGATCAGTAATTTTTGCTTTCTTGTTTAGGTGGCAGGCCAAGACAGTGGTACAGTGCTTTGCGACAATCCAGTACCATTTGACCCCGAAGACTTCAGACCTCTTTTTTCACTGATGAATTTCCAAACAAATAATTCAATAATGAAGATGGAAAGAAACATGTCGGTTCTTTGATGGGTCTTTTGTATTTTTGTCTTGATAAATTGTCAATTAAGTTGACAAGTTAATTTTTCTAGTTTTGGATAACTTTATCTCTAGCAGTACAGTGTTCGTTACTGACTAGATTTTTTAAATGGTGCATTAACATTTTGTGTAAAAACTCCCATGTTTTATGTTTATGTATTTTTTGTATTTTTGTGATTACCATTGTATTTTAGGTATGCATGAGTGCAGTATGGATGGAGTAATTGGTGATGTGAGTGGGTCTGGTTTTGTTGCACACTATATATGGTGAATGGCAGTAGCAATTATTATACAAATATTAATTATTAGTTCTTTTTCCATTTTCTATTGTTCCCATTTTTTATATATTATGAGATTTTATAACTCTCATGACAAATTTTAATGGATTAAAAAATCTATTTCCAATATGTTATGGAAGTGAATTGGATCCTTTCACCTCCCATTGAATGATGTACTTACTTAGTGATGTTAAAGAATAGGCTGTGTTAAGCATTTTGTCCGTCTTGCCTTCCACCTGAATAAGTTTGCTTATCCCGGCCTCTTAGTTACTTTATATACACTTGTTCTATACACTTTGCTTGGAGTCCCCTTCGAGCGTTTTTACAAACCTTAACATCACCTGTTTAGCTCCATAGCTCACCTAATCGGTACCTCAGTACACACTTACTGGGTAATAATGCTCATCGTTTTTGTTGGTGCCCACTTATTTCTTTGATCCTTTGGTATCACCCTATCAATCTATTTGCGGTCATTTCGCAGAACGAGTAGTATGTTCTTCCTTAGCATTGCGGGCAAGTCCCGTGGTGATGAGGAGACTTTGGTCTTTTGCATCACTTCTCGTCGGGAATGGGTCCATTGAAGGTCTGTCATCAGCTGCTGGGGGCTCTTCTTTTTTGGAGTAGACCCGCTATGACTGAGTAGTAATTTGCCCAGTACTGGCTGCCCATGAAGATTAATTGGTTGTGCCTCACGGTCATTATGGGTTCTCCGAGGCCGAGCTCTGCGATCGGTTGGTGGGAGCCCTCTGCTGGCAATGGGGTTGCCCAAAAGAAAGGGGAACAAATGCTGAATGTGCGTTTAGTGCGCATTCGGCATGGACAAACATTAGAATCCCATAATGCTGAAAATGGGCTGTGGGGGTGTTCTCTGCTCCCCTTGTTCGGGATTATGCGTTTGGGGCTTGCAGGGGTGTCCCCCCGCTTCCATTACATGGAAAGTGGGGTACAAATTTATGTTGAATTGTCAGTCGGGATTTTCGTTATCTGCTTCGGCGTGTCATGCCACGGTATTATCTGCTTTGTTATTTAAGCAATAAGCCCTGAGCTGCGCAGGCATTACAATGCCCTGCTAGCATCTGAAACCCAGAACAGTGACAGGAGCAGAACAGTACATGTCGGGGCTCTGAATTTGGTGCCTGGGCAGAGGTGCAACTCAGAAGGAGATCTGGCAATCGCCACTCCCCGTGCTTCCTTATTTCACACAGGTGCTAACTGGATCCAGCATCATGTCATCTAGAAGGGACCTTGCCACTAAGGACAGGACTAAAAAGGTGTGTGGAGGCAAGTGAGGGGCATGCAGTTGTGTTAAATCCAATGATTAGTTTATATCTAAGGATCTTTGGTGGAATGCTGGTGCTTTTCCCAATGGCAGTAATCTAGCGTGTGAAGGAGACATCAGAATGTAACTTTATGTAACCGTTTTGAGGGTCCTTCCCAACACAGTGCAGGTGGCTTCTCATTGGTTCAATGGCAAAGTCTCATGTTTCAATGCCAGGAGCTGTAACTGCTCTATCGGCTCGGTCTGCTTATGCTTGCCTCCTTCTGGTTTTATGGTTCTGGCTCTTGCCCCAAGAATCCTCTTTGTCTACCCCCTTGATGAGTTATAAGGGTTTCATGTTTATGGGTTCTTCTGCAACTCGAGTGTTCTCTCTTTTTCCATTCCACTCAATGGTGCTTTGCTTTGTCTCGGGATGATAGCTCAGGGGCAACGTGCTCGCCTTGGAAGCAAGACGACGCAGATCAACACAGGTTCCATCCCCAGGTCTGCATTTAGAAACCGATGGGCATTAAGCGCTTTATACATAACCAATTATAATAATTATAGGCACCTACATCAACATAACCTCATGCCATGCTCCCTTGGCTGAGGTTGCCATTACCGCTCTGTACTTCCTACTGGTTCGTTTCCTCCTCCAACCTTCTATTTCTTACTCTCCACCTCCTCTTCAACTCCTTTTCCAACCTCCTCCTTGATATATTCCTCTGTCTCTCTGCTGATGTCTCCTCCAACCACCTCTTGAATACACTCCTCCTCAAGTATGTTTCAAACCTTCTCCTTTATGCAGTCCATAACAAAAGCCTCCCCTTCTCCTCTGCTGTCACCTCCAACCTCCTCCAGACTGCACTCCACCCCCTCGGCTCCCTTCATACCACCTCCAGCCTCCTTCTTCACACACTCCCCCTATTTTCCCTTGATGAAATCTCTAACCACCTCCTTAAAACACTCCTCCTCCTTTCCTTAATGCCACCGCCAAACTCCCTAGTATACTTATCCTCCTCTCTGCAACTGTCAAGCATCTCAATGCCCCTTACTCACTCTGCCCCCGGCAGCTCTCTCTACAACCTTCGCACTTCTTATGGTCTTCCTCCACACCCCCCCCTCCTTCCCCTCTATCACCTACAGTCTGCTGTCCGGCTCTCTGGCAAGCTATCCTCAGGCCTACTTCCTCTTGCTCCAGCTCCTTCTGCTCTTGGTTCCAGCCTCCATGAAGTATCCTTCGCCAAACTCCTAGCCTCTAGCTCCAAAAGGCTGTTCCCTGTTTGCGCTGGAAGCTGGTTCCTATGCACAGCTTGGTTGGAATGGTTTCACTCTGGTTGGCAAGGTCGTTTGATGGGACCGTGCATGCTCAGTGGCTGGAAGAAGTTGTAGTCCTGACACTCTGGAGGACTTTAGGCAATCTTTAAAGAGGCCGGCTGGCACCTTAGATCACAGCCCAGAATGTACTCTCCATTGGATCAGTGGTAGCTGCTGCTCTCTCTCCATTTCTGCTGCTAGAGAAAATGTCCCTGCCCAGAGTTTGTTGTGGCTTGACAAAGGCACGTGGATGGACTGTGCATTCCCCTTGAGGGAGGGTGAGGCTTTAAATACACTTGTCCTGCTTGCAGCTCGATATAGGCCGTTTTCCCATTGGTTCCAATGTGCGAGGGTTTGCACTTTCTCCAGCTCCTCCAAGTATTCATTTCTGGAAGGGGCGTGGGTTCCCCATGAAGGTCCTCTGCAGAGGTTGGAAAGTTCCCCCAATGTTTTTGCGGGTCTTGCCTGTAGCTCTTCTGGCCCCAAAACAGGGAATGTGTCCCTCTAGTCTGATCATATGTATACATTTGTATATGATCAGACCAGAGGCGCGTATTCATGTAGCGAGCCAATCAGAGGGGCACGTGTATTAGGATGTGTGCTTATCCGTGGGCTGCTCTTTCAAATAGTCAGCTCATAGGAAAGGTCTGAAAAGAGGATGGATCTGGTGAACCTTTTTCGGGGAAGAAGGTGTGGGGTAATACTGGGATAATACTGGGACGTGCACTTTTCCCAATCACTTATCTCTGGGAAGATTGCCTGGTGCAAAACACTTGTATTTTGCAATGGAAAAGCTGTGGGTAAGTGCAGAGCCACTTATCTATGGGCCATGAAGAGTCAGGTCAGCAAAAGCCATTATGACAGTAGAGGCAGTGGAAAGATCATTTGAGGGAAGACATCTTCTTGTAACAGTGACTGCTTAAATTGTTTGATTGTGCTTTTATTTTTTTTAAAAAAACATGTAATTCTTTTAGTTTGAATTTAGAGTTCCAGAATGGCTGACTTCATTTGTCTAGCTTGCCAGTTCCCTTTCATTTGTTGTTGGGGAGCTGGAAGGTGGTTGCCTACTGTGTCATCACTGTTGTTTTGTATTGGTTCATTTCCAACTTACACTTCACGCATTAGATTGCAGCCATCTTTAATGATGCTGAGGTATGTCATGCCGATGAACAAAATAAATGTGCTGGAATGTTGCAAGATTTCTTACTTTCTACACAGGGCGATGCGCTATAATTTAAGCAACCTTTCCCTAAAGGTTTCTCTCGCTACCCTCAACTATTTAATAATTTACTCTCAATGGTAAGGGCCTTTGCTAAACCTGGAATCCCCAGCATACTTTCATTCAATATCCAACCTTTCTCAAATTTGAAAAAAACATTGAGAAACCTGCCATGTAAAAACCACAAAGCTCATTGGAATTTGGGTAATCAGCGAATAGTGCTGAATCAGGGTTTGTGGTGTGATGTGATTCCCTTGCATCACGTTCCAGAAACACCATTCAACAAAAAGAAGACTACCTTGATAGGAACGGGACAACCCTGCCCTAACCATCCTAAAAAAGAAATACATGCAGCTTTTTGTAGGCCAACATTAACTGCATTCTGCCATCTCTCCATTCAAGAAGTGCTTTCTACAGTGAATTCCAGCAACCCAGCAAAGAATTATTCTGCTTGACTTCAAAACTGTCATTGTTAAACCCCCTCCTCACAAAACCCACAGCAGATCCAAATGGCGTAGCCAACTACCACCCGATCTCCAACACATCTTCATCGGCAAAATAATGGAAAATAATGATTCACCAACAACTCCATGCATATATTGAGAGCAACAGCCTCCCCATAAATCCTGACATGGATTCAGGCCAATCAGGGGACCAAAACCTACACTCTGCTCAATCTGGGACATGCTAAAACCACGCTGGCGACATTGCAGCCAGCGTACTAATTTGAATGGACATTGCTGCAGCATTTGACACCATCGTTCTTGAGATCCTGTCAAAGAGACTAGAGGACATCGGAATTAAGGGGCTCACCCTACACTGAATGGCATCCTTCCAGACCAGGAGAACAGAAACAACCTGCATGGTACCCTTTAGATCATCTCCTCCCAACCTGATATGTGGAGTAGGTCAAGGCTCCAGCCTCTCACCCCTTCTATTCAAAATATACATCAATACATGCCCCCCTCGCATGGAACCTATCAGACAGCAACACAGGCATCCCTGGTTTTATCAATACAGGCAGCACTCAAATTGTCTATAAGCACATGAATGACCCAACAATGGACAAAGAGGACCTCAGAGCCTTTTTTTCACATGGGCTCAACCCATTGCGAAGAGAACGAATGTCCGACGAGCAGCACTGCATATTTTAACTCCCCATCAATTCCCTGGTCAAAAGCAATGGAACCTTGCCCACTCGCACCACCCATTGTGTGAAATCTAGGGGCCAACATGGATGGGGAACTCAAACTAGAACCACGCATGAAAGCCATAATAAAGGGCAGTTTCTTTCAAGTCTGCCTGTTAGAGAACATCATCCCCCATCTGCTGTTCCCCCGCAGGACAGCAGCAGGTATCTCTTTTGTATGTCAAGACTTGATTCTGCAAATGGCCTTTACTTGGGACTACCTGATTATCTGCTGAACAGACTATACAGAGTCCATAACACAGCAGGCAGGTTACCATCCAAGCATATCATCCCAGCACTCCACACACTGCAGGGGTTCTAGAAAGAGGATCCACTTCAAAACTCCATGCAGCGCAGGTGACTCTTACCATGTGAAAGGCCCAAGATTCACCAGGTGTGCATGCTCTCACTACATACTAGCAAGAACACGAAGATCTAGCCACAACACACAAGTAACAGTGCCAGCCTTCAACTGGAAATGACATGGAGGCTCCAGGTTCTCCTTCATAGCAACCAAACTCTGGAATGACACCCCCAAACACCTCCATACAGTGCAAGACCACAAGACCTCCCAACCTGCTGAAAGCAGGCTAAATACTGTCTTCTGCCCTTCCACTAACTGTGCTACTGTCCAAAACCGCCATGCCCAACCTTGACTTCCACATGCTGTAAAGTGTTATACTGCTCTTGAGAGGGTCCAACAATAAGCAGTAAAATAACTTGCTCATGAGATCATGGTTCAAAACCACCCATTAGATAGATATACAAGCCTCATTCTCCTCCCTTGGAAACCCCAGAAACCACAAGGAACCCACCATCACCCCCACTCACTATCCTACCATAATGAACCCCACAGGAAACGGACACCATGCAACCAAAAAGAAACCCTTCCTCTACCAATAACAACATCCTGCAAACCACCTCCATGCTTTACCAGCAGGCACCTACTGCACTGGATACTAACACACCTTTACTTGCAGTGCTTCCCCTCCCACTACACCAACCCAGATGTGCCCCTAACAACTAACAGACCAGCCTCTAAAATCCCACCCGTACACCACACTCGAACACCCCATAATGACTTGTTTGCATCTGCCTCCCAAGCTATCCCTCGGGAAATGACCCTCCATACAGAGCCATGCTCAGCAAGACCAACACAATGGCGGCAGGGTGCTTATACAAGACCACATTATAGCCTGCTGAGCTCATTTTCATTTTGAAAGCTAATGTTCACTGCATTCAGGTGGGTTTAGACAGAAAAGGACACACACATTCATTCATATTTATATTTTCAAAACTGCTTGTGTTGGGGGTTACATTTTCAGCAAACGTGTTGGCAAGTTGTGATTTCTAAAGCACATTGTCCAGTAACGTTGTTTAAACTTACCAGCTGCGTAGAGCATCAGGTCATTATACTGGTCCAGGTTGACCCACTAAATAGGGCCAGCCCTTTTGGTATTGCTGATCCTGGCTAGCAAAGTTCCATGTATGATGTCTGACAGACATGGGAACCTCATCCATTCTTATCACTGGATTCTCAAGCATAGGCTTTTTGGCCTCTATGGAAACCAGAAATCGCTGAGCCAAGGCCTTAGAGTCCTGCCCATAATCAGGCAATGCAACACCATTATTACAGTTTCACAAGATTGCAACCACACTGCGCACTAATCACAAAAATCACTGCATATGTTTAATTGGTTTCGAAAACAGCCTGACACCGGTTTCGAGCTTGAAGCTCTACTTCTGAGGCTTTTTAATTCTTGGCAGTTGCCTCTGACGCAGTCTATTTTTATATTTTTGATGTTCAATGATAGTATAATTCTCCACTATATTTGCCTCAATTGCGTGAGTCAAATGGCTTACATATATTGTTGGCTAGCATTTCCGCTTGAATTGCATTCTGCCAGAGGCTGTTTTTGAAACCAATTAAACATATGCAGTTTATGCAGTCATTTTTGTGATTAGTGCGCAGTGTGGTTGCAATCTGCATTTTACTACTGTGGCGAGCTTGGCAGGCGACCCATGCTCTGCTTTCACTCTGCAAACCCCTTACTTTCTTCTATGCACTTACTCTATCAGAATTGTCCCTGGACCTTGTATGATAGCAACCTCGTCTGTCGCTCCTCCATCCCCTTACTGCCCTACTTACTTGTTTTCCTCTGGTCCTACCAGAAATGTCGTCAGGCCGAGTACGATAGTAGCTTGTTCGGTTCCTCCCCTCCCTTTCTGCACCCCTCCCCCTCACCTTTTGTTTTCTCCGGCTCTACCAGAAATGTCGTCAGGCCTAGTACGCTAGTCGCCTGTCTGTTTCCATTTCCTTCCCACTCCCCCCTCCCTTCCTTATCTATGTCTTAGCTCTTGCACTATCTGAAATGTCGTCAGGCCGAGTATGATAGTAAATTTCACATCCTTACTGTTCATGGCCTCTAAGAATGTCTTCGTATTTTCCCTTGTTCCCTTCCTTGCCTTGAAGCACTTTGAAACACATTGTGTATAGGCGCTATATAAATAAACTATCATATCATATCATATCATATCACCTGCAGCCAATCAACAACTAATAAGCCAGTACAAGCGCTGGAGCTTCATTGCGTCTCTACCTGCCACAACTTCTCTAGTTGAACAACATTATTATGATCATAATAATTGATCGTGTTTTAAGTAGTGCTTCTTGACCCTTTTCTGCCACTTCTAAGTGCTGTAATAATAGGTGTGACTATTACTCAATTTAAAGCCTCACGCATCTTCCTGCAGCAAATCATAAAATGGTGTCAAAAATCAAGGGTCAGCATGCTTCCAAAATCTTGATGAACAATTGCCAAGTAACATGAAGCACACCTGACTGCAAGGTTTGCGTTAGTGATAAAATATGGACCTCATTATGAGTTGGGCAGTATTCCGGTGGTAAATCTACCAGAATACCGCCCAATTGAATTACCATCATTGCCAATTTGTCTGGCAGATTTACCGGTGGATTACAAGTGGTGGTGGCAGTGTTAGTCCCCATTAATTTGGAGTCCATACAACGCCATTGAGGATTTCGGCAGAATTACCGCTGCAGCTATTCTGCCAATTTTGCTGATTTTACGGCAGAAAGTGGGAGGATTTACCTCCTGCACGATGCTGGAGGTAAATCCCCCACTCCAGGGCCAAACTCATAGTATGGTTGAGCGGGAAAACTGGCGGTAATTCCGTTACTGCCTCTTTTTTCCTGCACCGCCATACTCGCAATGAGACCCACAGTATTGCATGTTTTACCACTCCTCTAAATGACGAGTTTCATTACCATAGCTGCTATCGTGTGGAGGAAATGTCAACCAGATGAAAGCATTACCACATGTGATATTACCCACGTGGTATTACTGCATGAAGTAACAGCACATGTCCCCCTATGAGCTCCAAAATCGGCAATAACAGAAAGGTCTGCCGGACTCTAAATCATGCAGACCGTTCATGTTAACCCATGCTTGCTCACCGTATGCGGTAACGATCAAAGTATTATTGCCAAACTCTTCATCAGACCTTTTTCGTGGACCAGAGATGCCACCATTCAAGGTAACACGTTTGGCGTCACTGGTACCTGGAAAGGCTATGCCCAACTTTTCTGTCTATTGGGCTGATTTGAAAAGATTGTGGAATGAGTATGAGGGACTGACTCCAGGGCCTTCCTCGGCCCTACAGAGGGTTGTGGCAATGGAGATTATAATGAGAGCTGCACTGTGCATTATATGGGCTGCTTGTGCCAGTCACCAGTTGCTCCTTGCACTATACTGCCGCCTTGTTCAATACACAGCCCATGCACAAGCACAGCATTTACTTTGCTGCAGGTCATGTTTCACAGATTTGCCAATGCGCATGCTCTGGTTTTTCATTTTTCAGTTTCCCCCTTCACCTGGTCGCCGCCTTAATATTTTCCTCAACTAGAGCAAACCACGACTCATTAGAAAAACAGCTGATTGTGTGCTGGCCTGACAAGGTTCCAGGACAGTCTGTAGATCAGGGGTCCTGTTGTGAGCAGGACTCAACTGCTGGCAAGTGTAGGTGCTCTGAGTGCAGTGACAAGGTCATGTGATGTATGTCCACTAAATCCATCCAATCAGAAAGGCTGGAACTGATGAAAAAACAATTGACTCTAGTGTCATTGCACATTCATGGCAAACATTGAGCAAACAATCAGTTCTTAATCATGAACAGAAGAAACAAGCACACTGATTGGCAGCCTAATGAGGATACTACAGCAGAATCTACCTTCAAAATTAAACCAGTAACATGGTAACATAGAACATCACCTTCATACCTGGTTAAAGGCTGTTTGGCCCCGAAATTGACTAACTCCCGGTTTTGTCAAAGAACTGCTTACTACCATAGGGAAGAAGACAATTTCCCAAGGTACCCTGGAGAGCAGAGGTGAACAGTGGGATAGAGCGTGGGTGGCACCTGCCTGCCTTCTTGTGAAACCTTCACTCAAAGGCCCCACTATTGGGCCTTTGGAGTAGAGGTTTGGAGCAGAGGTTTCAGGGTACAGAGGGATCCAGGACCAGTAGGAAGGCTGCCACAGGCTTAGACCCGAGCTTGGAAGTGAACAGCAGGAGACAAAGAAATATCCTTTTGGTGACTTGACGATAGTCAACCATGAAACACTGACAAATGCACCAGAGGCAGGACCAACCCGAAGTCCCTGATGCTTCCTAGGAAATGTGCAACCTCACCAGGCGTTTGAGAAGGATTTGAGCCAGTCTGAGGTTTTTCATGGCACAGAGAACTGTAGACAGGGAGGTGGCTGCCGCCGGTAGATATAAACCATTGCAGGTGGCCCGAGCTCTCGGGATGCTTCACATTGAATAGAGCATTTTCTCTGCTGCCTTCATTTTGTGCTTTAACTTTTCTTTTCAATACGGGGTCCTGGGGTCTCTCTGCTTCTGGGTGGCTGGCTTTCTTCTTCAGGTCTCTTAAAAACATTTTTTTTTAAAGAACAGGGTTCGACAGGTCTAACACTTTCAGCAGTGACCCAAAATAAGAAAGGATGGGAATACCAAATAATTTGTCTTTCTAGAATTCTATACAATAATTGCTAGACTCATTAAAGGTTTATTTCAGGGACACTTCAGGGGGTGAGTCACTGATTTAGTCTGTTCTTAAAAGCCTCCTCAGCCTTTCATCCTTCTGCAGTCGATAAATGAGTACCAACACAGGTTCGGTGATATTGTGTGTCTATTTGTTCTATATAAAGCACTTAAGCTTAAGTGCTATATAATAGCACATCATTTATCATTTGGCCATAGGCGTCTGCTTGCATTCACAGTCAACTGGTAATATCAGTCAATACACACTGTTAACAATACATATGGAGATCCATTCTTGTATGAAATGTACATCACATTACAGTGACATTGTAACCATATTTTTCGTAGTGTGCTTAGTTTAGCAATAATGCTATGTGATGCCACCAATGCTATATGATGCCATTTCCTGTTTTGTCAAGGGGTGAAAGGTAGTGTTCCATCACTTCCTGTGATATCACTTTGGGTGGGGTCAAATGACATCACTTCCGGTGATGTCATCAGAGGTCAAGGGTCGTGTGATTCAGTTCTGCTACCCCTAGCATTTTGGTGAAATTAAGTCCCTTGTGGGTACATTGCTTCAGCTGAGGCGCATCGATGTGATTTTAGGGTGGGACAAGGATGTTTGCCCCCCCCCAACTTTCGTGGCATGGCATTTTGTCCCACTAATTTGACAGGGGGCCCTTTCCTTTAGATCTCATGTCCCTCCCAACATTTTCAGCACCGTTACTCCACTGCTGGGGAGTCCCTAAGCATGCGCACATCTGTAGCACACGCCGCTTCTGCTTGCTAGGTTAGACAATCCATTCTGCACAGAAAGTCCTTGATTGACCTGTCCTTTTAGGAGGTGGACATGTCAATCCATGCAGAACATTCTGCCGGCATGTAAGAATGCAACCAATGGGACCAATTACTACCACCCACGCCCACGTTCACATTTGATCACGTGCCTCATGTGTTGTATTCCTCTGTGAGAGCCCACATTACAAGAGTCTGCTAGTCTCGCCTGCACCGACTCCATTGGCAGCAACCGGTAAGCAGTGCCCTACTCTCTGGCTAACAAGTTTCAACATAAATTAGGGCCCTGACATGCATTCATGTATAATTCATAGACCTGCAGTAACAATGTCTATTTAAGAGGTACATTAATGTTTCTAATGAACAATTAACGGGGCCTTCTCAGGCCACTGACATTAAAATGGCATTACTTACATTTAACTCGGGGCTTGATTGAACATTTGTATTCATGTTTCAAAGAATGTGCAGGCCTGCAATCGACAATGAAAGAGAGGCAGGGTCACTGACACAATACTCCTGTGGACCCAATACGCCGATAGGCGCGACTCAACGGACAGGCTATGAAGTGTTGACAGCGATCGCTAGAACCCGGCCAACCTTTAGAGTGGCTCTTTCATCACCAATTAGGACCCTAGGCTTCACCCTAAAATTCATTCATGCCAGGGCCCCTAAATCCTTCAACAACACCATCCAATGACACATCCTGAGAGGGCAGCTTGACTAAGCCGACAAACTCCGGCTCCAGATCCAGAGAACTCACTGCCTCTCGAAAGGAGGCCGTCAATTTGCTGTCCATGGAATATGGCTACGGAACAGGAATCTCAACCTCCTGGAGCAGGTGGTTATCACAACCTTCAACATGAGACTGGTTTGTTGGTCGCTCGCCTCTCTGATCCACCCACCACCAAACATATGTTTCTCTTTTGAAATGTCTGCCCAAAAACATAAATTTCCCCCAAAATAAGGATGAACATAACAGTACAGCAATATGTCTTACTGATGTTAAGGTACAGTTTGTTCTAAGTGCCCAACACACAAGCTGTCCTGTTTCTGAATACTCTGGCCGTTTTTGGATATTGAATAAGCAGACTATTTGGAAGAAAAATGCAGATATATGCAAATGAATGACTCAAAAAATATTGATTGGAAAGGAACTTGTAAGTGAACCTTAATGTAAGTGGAAGAAGAACACGGTTCTGAGAAAAGACGTGGTTTATATATTTAGTACTAGCCTCATGCAGTTTAGAGAAAGACTCATTTTTAAATTAAATGCTTGCAACCAAATTTGAGATATGAAACTTTGCAACAAATGCTGTATTTACTGGCACGTTTTGTATTCAGCTGGCTTAGTGAGGTTAATACAAATATGCTCACAGTAACAGAAGTATACCCATGTTACATAAACAGAAGCAGCTTCAAGTGAAGTCTGATGGAGAATGTGAGTCCTTATTGTATTATTACACTTGTGGTGGTCATCTCTAGAATACTTGGGAAGTGACCTTGGGAGTCTAGGTTTTCCTGCATCCATGTAGAAGAACACTCGGCTAATAAGAAGGATTGAAATCCTCCTTAGTGAAGTCATAGAATCTTCCACTCATTCAATTGAATTATAAATACTGAAAACCTATAAAGGTTTGGATAAAGGTCTGCAGTAACACACTCATGGATAACACACTCATGGATTGCTTCTGGATGGTGTGCTGTCAGTTTCTGTCTTCGTTCTGCCATGTTGTTATTAAAGATTTAGCAAACTAACCTCATGGAAGATTCGGATCCCACATCTGTTTATCACGACAACAGTAAGATAAAGTGATTTGTCCAGGATCACACAATGTGGTGAAACATGAGAATGGCTAGATTACAAATCGTGTCTCCTGTTTCCACAGCCAGCCCCATAGGTCTACATCTTTGCACAATCAAAAAACTATGGATGTGTTAAAAACATGTTAAAATATGTCTTTTCATCACTGCCCTAAACAGTTTAATAATTTTAGAACCGTGCCGTCCATCATTAAATAGAGCTTTTACCATAGCATAAGGCAGAAGATACAATTTAAGCACACATTTGACTTAAAATGTTAATGTTCTCTTTTTTAGTGGTGTTGTTCCAAAATGAATGCTTATGAGAGGTTTTTTCTTTTTTCTAGTCTGCCACTAAATAGTGTGAACAAAGCCCTATGAAATATGTTTGTGCACTGTATGTTGAGATAATTTGATTTATTTTTGATATATGCAGCTCTCGTTTACATCCTCTTCCGCGTTTGTAGTGCTGTCAATAGCACGTATAGAGCCAGATATCGCATATGGCACATTATCCCACTGAGCTATTACGATCTCCTTTCTTAGGAAATTGAAATGATTTGAGGTCTAAGTATGTGACATCATACCGAATATTCACACAGTCAAAGTGACATGATCACGTCGTACTTGCACGTGGTTCCCACCTGCTTTACGGAACCCGTGCACACCAAGCTCCATTCATAAAGAATGAAAGAAAATCCTGCTTTGTCCTGTAGGAAATGTTGCACAAGGCGGAAAATCTCCTTAATGATAAAGTGATCAAGGAAAGATGAAATACCATAAATTGATTAGTCCAAGGTTCCCTTAACATGCATTATAAAAGTTACACTCAAAGGGACCCATTTTCAAGTTGCCTGTAATTATGGGCTGGGGCATGTTTATGTTTATGTTTATTGAATTTATATAGTGCTTTACACCAAAGCGCTTTACAGATAAA
This sequence comes from Ambystoma mexicanum, assembly GCF_040938575.1. Classification (NCBI taxonomy): domain Eukaryota; kingdom Metazoa; phylum Chordata; class Amphibia; order Caudata; family Ambystomatidae; genus Ambystoma; species Ambystoma mexicanum. The sequence goes on along the minus strand of NC_090921.1, from coordinate 1,073,090,916 downwards.
CAACAAGATACAATATTTTGAGAAGCTTATTACAAACGTGAAACAAACCAGAAGTACAGTATATGGAACAATTTACTCAAGGGGAGGGCAGGAGGAGGGAGAGGTGGGAAGGGGACATGTTCAGTTTACACTTTTGTGTAAACAGGTCAGCGCTATGTAATTTCCTTCATTTGCATGTCGGAGTGCAAAGGGAGTATAAACCGGTGTCTTACTAGCCTGTATGCCACCCTTTTGCAGTCCAATGTGCAAATTGAGTAAACACTGCCTGCCATGTAAGCATGGCAAGTAGCCTTTACAATGTATTCCTAAGGGATCCGCCTGCTTTCTGCTCTTGTAAAAAGCAGGCGGATTAGGAATCCACAGCATTTGCAGCAGCATGAAAACGCATGCTGGCGCAAATGCTGGAGTATTTGTATGGCAGCGAAGAAGGGGCGACAGAAATGTAACTTACGATCCATCACTCCTCTCCACCATACAGATGAATGAAAGTGGGGTGTAATGTAAATTAAATGCGTGAAAGCCTTACGCAGGGCTGTTACACATTTTATTTACGTTACGCCCTGAAGAAAAATGAACTCCAAAGTCACGTAAGCTAAAGTAATAGCTCTGTAATTTCCTAGTATCACAAATCATTATATTGTTTCATCATTGTACAAACAATGATTAGTCCTAGTTTGTACTCATTGCATAAACTAAGATTCCACATTTTTGTATTTTATTCAGCTGAAAAGCCATCATCTTTTATCTGACCAAATTACATTCAAGAGAAATGCTGGCGGACTTTGGAAGCATGTTTCCCTTGTAAAAACCTTTGCAGGGAATTTCTCTTTATTAAATTGCTGAACCAGGGATAAAAGCATACATTGTTTTATTTTGTTATTTCATTTATAAAGCGCACAAGCAATCCGGAGGCATCGAGCTGCTGTTACAGACCAGTTACTTGCAAGACAGAGAAACATTGGCAGTGGGATCAAGTATCAGTGACAGTACGAGAAAGAGTCTAGACAAACAGCCAAGTTTTGAGGGATCTTCGGAATGCCCAGTGTGCAGGTTCAGCTCTCAGGGTGGAGGTCAAGGAGTTCCACTGTTTGGCTGCGATGTATGGGAAACTCGCGCCTCTGGCTTTAGCGCGGCTGGCATTTGGTTGGAGGAGGTGGTGAGCATATGGAGTCCTGGTTGGCCTGGATGAGTGGGCTCTGGAGATTTCTTCTGAGAGGTATGGGGAGGCCATTTTGGAGAGGCACTTATGGCTGATGGACATGGTTTTGAAGATGATACGTTCCCGGATAGGAAGCCAGTGTACTGCTCTCCTGGCTGCACTGATGTGTTCCCTTTTGGGAATGTCAAGGGCTGCTCAGAGAGTGTTATTTTGTATGACTTGCAGCTTCTGCAGGTTTTTGGCAGAAGTGCCTGCAAAGAGGACGTTGCAATAGTCAAGCCTAGAACTTATGACTGCTCGTGCAATGGTTAGGCATCTATCTGTAGATAGAAAGGATTGGGATGCATTTATCAATTTGGTCACATAGGCTGCAGACGAGGCAGTGATGTGGAGGAGATCTCTGAGAAGCTTAGGACATTGCAATAATATTTCAAAGCCGTGCCATCTCTTTTTAAATATTTAGCAGTTTTCTCTGGATCAATACCCTGCATCATCATTATAAAACACATTCTTTATTGCAGTCTTTCATTAGACAATCCTTGTGGAATGTTATATTTACTATACACACAGCACTTTTGTACTTCTTCTGGAAAGGTGTCACGGTCTACGCTACAATACCTTGAAAGACTGTACTGCTTTTAGATGCAATTATGTTTAATAAATTATGTAGAGTCCGGCTGAGTCCCAGTTTGCCCAGAAACTCTCGTGTGTGTGTGTAAGAGAGGAGCTGCAGCGACTGAAGCTGTGTCCTGTTTCTATTTCCATTGGATCTGTTTAAAAACGCCCTTGCCACGCGGAGCGCGGCACGGAGTCCGGCTGAGTCCCAGTTTGCCCAGAAACTCTCGTGTGTGTGTAAGAGAGGAGCTGCAGCGACTGAAGCTGTGTCCTGTTTCTATTTCCATTGGATCTGTTTAAAAACGCCCTTGCCGCGCGGAGCGTTTCGCGGAGTCTGGCTGAGTTCCAGTTTGCCCAGTTCGCCAGGGTGTGCCCGGGGGTGGGACCTTGGTATGGTTGTCCTTCCGAAGGCTCCCTCATCGAGTGGGCCCCAGACTCACCATAAGACCCTGCATCAGCACCGTATGCTGAATCCTTGGACTGCTCTGCCTAAAAAGTCTGTTGCAGGCCACAAGGTAAGCAAGCAAGCCGCTTCCTTGACGACATCGGCTGCCCCGTCTCAGACTACTGTTCAAGTGCACCAAGACGCTTCTAATGTTGCCTCTGACTGTTCTAGCCATATGGCTCCAAATGTAGCTGATCCCTTACTCGGTCTGCAGTGCATTGTACCATCTCAAAATCCAATAAGACCTCTTGTATTGCTCTCTCTCACTGACCTGGTCCCGATGCCGATGCCGCCAGCCAAGATTGATGCGGCAGCAGTCTCATTGCCTAGGCAAATTGCCTTTCCTGACAAGTATTTTTCCCCATTTGATCTAACTGATGCAGAAATTATAAGCGCTTCGATTGCTGCACAGGAGAATTCTAATGAAATCTTGGCGGTAACAGTCAACAAACTAGTTGGCCATGCAGGCGCTAGTGAACATACAGCTACTATAGCCACTCCAGTACCAGAACGCATCAGTGTGATTTCTTCTCTAGAACTTAGCGTTGAATCTGACGCTCAACATGCCTGTAATCACGCTACGTTGGATCTGACTACCCACACATCGGTCAGTAGAACTCCCATGTAACCGAAAAAATCTCTGCCATCAGTATCACTCGTGCCTACTGACGACCTGCGACCATCTTTGAATGTTTCGCAAAATTTCACGTCAATGGATAGCGAACCTAGAACTCCTAAAAAGGCATGTTCTTTACAACACGTTGCCGTCCCTGTATCTGCTACCCGGAACCTCAGTTGCACGCCAGGAAAAGCAGCTATTGGCTCTTCAATTTCTACTTCTGAAAAGCCTTTTCAATTACAAGCACAAAACTAATGTAACAGCTCATCAGCAGATCCAGAACATTGAGCGACCATCTGTAAAAACTCCTCAATTCATTCTGAATCAGAAGAACATGGAGCATCCAAACATGACACTGTTGGCTCCATAACCACTGTCACTTCAACCAATGCCGCAATATGGCCAACAAGAAAAAGATAATGCTCCGACCCAGCTGTCCACAGCGAAACAGTCGGAAGGTTGCACCAGCGCAAAAAGAACAAATGTATCAGCTCTGTTAGCAACCCCATCGAAGATTTCCACTTCCATCATTGAGCCATCAATTGCTCCTGGTCCAAGAAAAGATTGTCAGAAGATGCCAAATTCGAAAATCAACCTTTCAGTGGCTGCTGCAATTCAGTTGCACAACAACGTGCTTGCGGCGTCATCTCAAGCGATGATTCCGTTTGTAAAACTGTTTGAGTCAATGAATGAAACTATCCGTGATCAAGGGGCATTGTTACTGAACCTCTTGACAAAATTGGAACAAATAAACAACTTTACCAAGTTTATTCATCAAGAAATGCAAGCAGACAAAGACTCAAGTTTGAAGTGGCAATCCCGCCTTAGTGACCTTGTCACAACGCAACAGGAGAGACATGAGCTTCAGAAAAAATGTCTATTGAAGGTGCTAAGAGAGCTAGCACCACTGTTAAACACAGATCGCAGTCCAAAAAACTCTAAGGTGGCCATGCCGATTCCTGCTTCATCGTCAAGCACAACCTCCATGCTGCAAGTCTCAGAGTCAAATGTAGTAACCTTTGATCCAATGGCGGCACAAAATGAATGCATAATAGTTCAATCCAACGTAAGACTAAGTGCTCAACACTCTGCAGTGACTCCATCACTATCCACATCTGACAGTGTTCCCTTGCAAGTCTTGTCGGAAAACAAGTTGCCAACAGTGGCTGTTGATGCCCCTACACACGAGGATAGGCAACCACTACAAGTTGCATTACAAGCCGACCAACAGGGAAGCTCACTATGCTCATTTGGCATCTTCTCAGGCCCAGCTAAAACAGGAACAGTGGGCTGTCCTCCAAAAATGACAGTAGTCTTTACAAATGCTAAGCCCTTGGCACAAGCTAGAAATGCCAAGCCGACCACGACAGTCAAGAAAGTGAAGCCCGCAACTCACTCATCCACGAAAAGCTTCATAAGGAACCTTACTACTCTGCCTCGGATGGGTCTTTTTAAGGGCCACACTGATGGCGACAAAGAACTTTCAACATCCCAAAAGAACTGTCAATTGCTGCCCTAGAAACCTGGAGCAAAGTGGCGCCGCATAAATTCGGACGACTGTCCATCTGGCACCTCGGTGAAATCAGCCTCACCAGATGTATGCGACATATCCACGTATTCGAATTCATGCGATGATGAGAAGTTTCAAACTCCCAGCAAAGAAAATCTGCCTTGTCTGCGGCCTCCATCTCGAGTTGCACATCCTAGGAAAAGCCCTTCTTCTTCGAAGTGGCATGCAGCTCAAGCAAGGAGATCAGTCACTGCAAATAAGGAAGACATAAAATCTACTGCGGATGTTCTGAGTTTAAATCCTAAACTAACTATAAATCAACGTAAACAGCTAAACCGTTTCACATCAAGGCAGCAAGATTCTCATCTACATCGAGCCGCCGACTATAAGTGCAAACTAAGACTTCAAAACATCCACACAGATGACGAGCTGAACCTCAACCGAGCAAACGTATTGAGACTATTCAAACACATTTCACCAATGCGCCTGATCAACTCCGACGATATCAAAATCGTTGAATATGTGACTGAACAATGCTCTGATGCTGTTCTGCTGCACATCGATTCAGCAGGAGTTCGAAATACATTACTCAAAGCTGCTGATGATCTATTGATGTTTGGCTTTGACATCTCAATGGAACCTGAAAAGCACAACCAGAACATCAACTCTGAGAACCCTGCTCATAGTTTAGCCGGAAAAAAGCCCGTAGATGTGAAGCAATTACGTAATAGTCTGATTTCTGACGCGAGACAAGGTCTTCCAAGTCATCAAAATGAAAAACAAGCAAGTCGTTCGAGACAGCAGACACAGGATTAGCCATGATTGAAACCTCAGGATGCACTATTTTCCATTCTCTCCTGGAATACCCGTGGGTTCCACCATCTGTTTCAAGGGTTTGATGGTCCACTAGATAATGTTTTTGCCATTTGTCTACAAGAGACATGGCTCCTCGAAGCACCAATGAGAGACGGATATTCTATCTTTGTAAATCCAGCAACTAAAAACACACAAGGTCGCCCAAATGCAGGCTTATTGACTATGGTTCGCCTGTCTCAAAATTGGTCAGCACCGACATGTTCAAACCCAAACCCATTTGTCCAAGGTTCAATCATGCACTCAATGACCAATGACTCAAATGCAAAATCATCGCTGCTGATCAACAATTGCTATTGGAATCCGGCCAAAATAAACGAAAAGGATTTCATCAATGCCATCTGTTCTCTAATGGATGATGCAATTTTGAAGTACAACAACCTGACAATCATATGTTGCGGCGATTTAAATTGCTCATGGTTTAAGTATACTCAATTAACCAAAGCTATCGCCAACTTGCCAATGAAGATTTGGGCGAGAAAGAGCAAAGTTGGACAAATGCAATGAGATGCGCGACTGTGTGATGCTGAACGGCGTAGTGCGAGGCGACATTCTGGCGTAAACGACCTGGCATCGACAGTCATCACACAGCATCATTGATTATTTTTGGGTGTCCAGGAATTTCGAGTCGAAGGTCATCTCCCTTCAATCCTTAAAATTGCCTAATAGCAACCACATGCTGTTAAATCTTGGCTGCCTACTGGCAGCTTCTGACTCTGTCCTCTCATATCCTGTCCCAGTGGAGGCGAACACTAGTGGTAATCACCTTTGGTTAAGCGCGTATAAGATCAGTGGATTAACTGAAAGATTGTTGAACTCGCCTAACAGCGTGGATTACATTCCTCTTTTTTCAACCTACATAACAAATAAAAATGAGCTATTTCAACAACACAAAAATCACAAACATCTGTTCAGCAAAGTGATGGATGACAAAAAAGAAAGAGCTAAGAAGAGAGGTGCGTTCAATAAAAAAAAAAAACGTCTCCAATCTGAAACTGCTTGAAGAAGTGAAAGCAAGAAGAGCGATCTACAGAAACTGGGCTAGATCTCACAGAATCATTGTCGAGCAAGATCGCGCAGAACTCATGATGAAGTTTCTGATCACTAAGAACACACGCGACATCTGGCAAATTCTGAACATGGGCTATGTAAATAGCCTAAATTCAACTCAGAACACGATCGCTGGCGATATTTGGTGTAAACACTTCATGGCAGTGTTCAATAGTAAGTCCAATGTGACCAAACTAGCTCCTGAGGCTAAAACAGTGCCCTGGGAAGTACAAATGTCACAAACTGATATTGTCAGAGCAATTAAGCTGCTAAACAATTCTCACGCAGCTGGTCCAGATATGACTAGCAATGTGATGTTAAAAAAAAACACACTGCTATGGGCCCCTTTTATTGAGTGTCTCTTCAAAAAAATTGCAACCTCCAACAAACTGCCTGAGTCATGGTTAACCGCAATTGTAATTCCGATTCATAAGAAGAGCAGCTGGGATGCTCCAGAAAATTATCGCCCCATAGCCCTTCTGGACTCAATTGGCAAACTTTTTGGCTCTAACCTGAGGTTGAAGTTGGTAAATTGGGCGAAACAAGCTGGAATTCTTGATGTTTGACAAACAGGCTTTTCAAAGGGAACAGGAGTAGATGTAAACCTCTCAATATTAACAACGTTGAAACTTGATGCCTTGAAAACAAGATCCAAAATTCATCTAGCCTTCATCGACATGAAGCAAGCCTTTGACGGCATCAATCGTGACCTGCTCTGGTCAAAACTGCTTAAATGGAACTGCCCTGCTGCTATCCTCAATCCAATAATGGCTCTTCACTCAAACACTTTGTTTCGAGTGTGTATCAACAAGATTGGCGAATTATCGGATAATATTCCTACAACAAGGGGAGTTAAGCAGGCATGTCCACTTGCAGCAGATCTATTCAAACTATTTCTGGCGGATGTTCCGATTCATCTTGAGCAGGCCCATTGCTTTTCACCAAAAATAAACAATCTGTAAGATATATTGCCTATGCAGATTATCTATTCTTGATAGACAGAACATACATTGGTCTACAACGCCTCCTATGTTGTCTCTACAACTACTTATCCCTCAATGAACTTGTAATAAATACAGACAAAACGATAATATTGTCAATTGGATCCAGGACTTGTAGAAAAGATTGTGCATTCAAGTGGGTGGTTGACGGCCAGCCTCTGACCTCAGTTAACTCGATTCGCTATCTGGGAATTCAGTTTAACAACTCAATTTGTGAAGATCAGTGGATTAAGATCTAAAACTGAAATCCTTAAGATTAGCTCTGCAAGCGGCCAAGCTAAACAAAAGTTTTGGCAAATTCTCTTTAACACCTGTCCTAATGTTCTACCTACAAAAGATAGTACCAATCTTAATGTTTGGTGCAGAAGCCGGCTGGAACATCAGCGAGCAGAAATGGAATCAACTTGAGGGTCACTTTTGGAGACGCGTCCTCAACCTTCCGTCTTGTGTATCAATTATATCGATACGTCATGAACTATCTCTGAACTCCCTGTTCAGCCACGTGATTTGGAAGTCCATCTCGCTGATGCGAAAGATGAGAGAGGCTGGTGGGGCGCCAGCCTATCATATATTTACAACCACCGACGCGCCTAAAATTGGCTGCCTGCTGGGTCAATGGTGCTCAAGAGCACAAGAATGGATTGATGCTGTGGAAATTAATAACTTTGATCTATTTTTCCGACCCCAACATGCTAAAAGAAAATTTGAAGCCTGGGCTTGGATTGTCAATTTAGAAAAACATGAAAAGCTAGCCTCATCCAACTGGCTAGGCAATGTACAAAAAAAATTAAAATCTCAGCCACAATATCTGACACGGTGTTACTCTCGATACTGCCGTGAACAATTCCTCCGGTTTCGTTTAAACATCTTGAAATCGAAGGAAATCTTATGGCAAAGGAAAAATCCATCTATGAATAACAACCATTGTCGTTTCTGTCTTGACTCAGTAGAATCTTTGAAACATTTAATCCTAGACTGTCAGGCAATCTGTGACCTTCGCTCTGCATATCTGGGTAAATTTGCCCCCCTAGATGGGGATATGGCGGCATGGTGGTTTATGATTTCCTCTGGCAACAATACCAAACATGTTTGTGCCATTGTAAACTATTTGAATGCACTGCTGAAGTTTCCTCTCTAACTTAAGAGGATCTCATTTCGATGCTTCGGGAGTTTGCACTTATGAATGTCAGCCATTGTATTTGTTGTGAAGGAATGAAGTTTTGAAACAAAGGTTTTTCCTTTATGTTAAAACTGTAGTTTTTTCAAATAAAATAAAAAAAATTAAAAAAATTATGCATTTCCCCAGACTGCCTCGATCCCATGCAAAAACAGTGCTTTAAAAAATGCCTGCGTCAATTAGGGGTCGGAATTCGACCGTTTTTGGCTTGGTGTTTGATCTCTCGCCCCACCACCCTTTTATGGGGGATCACCTAGATCTAGCTGTTCCCCCCCTTACCTTTACCCAGTTCCTTCCACTAATTGATTTTCCCAATTAATCTTTTCCTCTCTGCCCAACCTGTTTTTTTAGTTCAACCTTATTTGGGTCCAGTTTATTGGAAAAGCTTTCTTCAAAAGCTTTTATCACATGGTGCCTATCATTTAATGTGAGGATAGGTTCCTACGCATTGGCAGGATTTTAACCAACAGGTGCACAGTAAAAGCTGCTTAAGCGCTGGCACTAAATGCCCTAGTGGGGTGCTTCATCTCAATGGGCTGCAAATTGGTTTGAAATAAGTTTCATAAAACACAGAATGCATTAGCGCGTTCCTGTTTGCAGTAATGGAAAGATGGCTGAGATGGAAAACACGGTAGAGTAGTACAATAGAAACCCCTGCCTTTGTGGGTCAAGTGCTGCTCTAGATAGGCGGCTGAGAAGATAGCCTAGGAGGTTATTACACCTGCTGCCCGGGAATGCCATAGCCTTACCAAATAGTTACATTCAGTCCACTTTACAAGCGTTTCGTAAGATATATGTGTGGGAGAAATGAGCCTAAAATGAACATTAGTAAATGTTAGTTGCAATCTTTTGGCACTTTTGAAAACACCACTGGATTGTTCTCTACGACTGGTTCAATAAGCGCTGTGCCTCTTAGAGCAGAGATCTCTGAGAAATATTGGGGTCACTGTTTAGTATTATGGGGCACTGACACAGTCTTCCATCTTTCTGAGACTGATTAATGCAATATTGTTCGTGGTGCATCCCGAAATGCATCTCAAAAGTGATGCCCAGAATCACTACACACTGAGCTAATGATTTGTTTTGGGATGGAAGGCTATATTCGTTATGGTTTCTTGATGAGTGTTCATTAATATCTATAAAGTATCATTTGCTTTAAACAGAATGCAAAATGGAAGGGGTGTTTATTTGGGTGTGGCCAGAAGAATGTTGCACACGGCCTGAAGAGGGCAGAGCCTGACCTAAACAAAACATCATGAAACCCTGCAAACAATATTGGGTGTCCCACAGCTTGGTCATGTTTGCATTCAGTGTGCTTATCGTAAAACAATCTCTCTGGGTCAGTGTGTAAATAAACCACTCTCTGTAAAGAAATCACTGTCACTCAGTGTCTGAACAACTCAATGAGTAAATCACCCTAGTTTTGTAAATAGATCACCTAGGAGAAAGAGGAGGGAAGCAAATAGCACCAGTTTGGGTTACTAGCTGCTTAGAATAATTAGTATTGTGGTAACATAAGAATGACAACAGGTTTTTGTATTTGACAAATATGTCTTTGATAGTGATTCACATGTGGGCCCTTCTAAGCATATGCACATTGAGGTGCTCATTCCATTTGTCACAACACTCACCCTAACAGTAAAATCTCTACAAACCAAGAGTCACATATAATCAGTGGGACAGCCTGTGTTTATCTGATATATGTGAATGTTAGGTGCATTTTGAGGTAAACATTTGAAACCTCATGTTTTAAGATAATTATGGTATGCTGAATTGGTTAACCTGGTTCCCAAGCTCAATTTTGAGTGTTTGACCTTTTAATCAGCATAAACAAAACGGCCACCAAAATGCATTATTATGGTAATATATTATAAGCTAATGTTCATGTAATCTGTCTCATCTGCGTTATAGTGCAGTCCACGGTTAAATTGAATTAAACATTTTGTAATACATTGTTATTTTGCAATTGTGGCTGTTTTATGTTTCTTCTCAATAGTTATATTCAACTTTTTCTATTATATTGTTTCATCTCAACAGGTGGCAATGGACCCAGTGGTTTCCTTGAAGAGGGGTTTGCCTGTGGATTATAGCTTGTGCTTATTCTGCCAAACCCATGAAGCCATTAACACAGCAAGCGATTATGTACTTAGTACGGTAAAGGCTGCTGCATGTACCAGAGGGAAGCTAAGGGACTCGAAGAATATAGATTTGATTGATCGTCTTGAACATGTGTTAGATTGTGTTGCACCTGTAACACTTGTGTGGCACAAGTTGTTTTATGCTCACTTCACAGACCAGAGTAAAATCGAACGCTTACAGATAACTCAGGCACAGTATTCAAAGGAGGAAGCAGGTTGTAGTAGCATTCCTGTTGCAGTTGGTGACAGACTTTCATTGCGAATAGGGGTGCAACCTGTCAATTGGGAAGCATGCATTTTCTGCCAAATCACTGATAGAAAGCAATGCCCGAGCTCAGTAATGACAAAAGAAATGAGTTATCGTATTCTTTTAGCTTCTCATCTTGACTACAATGTTGCTATTTTCTTGACTGGAGTGATAGATCGCATGGCAGCTGGAGCCAAATTTCACCTCAACTGTCTAAGAACATTCACCAGATCAACCTCAAAAACAAAGCAAAAATCATCCAATACAGTAGTTACTATGGCTATGCAAGGAGCTATATAAAGCAGCTGACAAAGGTCACACACTTCTTCTTGGGGATGTCTGGGAAAGGTATAAGGAGCTGGCTGAAGAATCATCTACCACGATGCAACAGTCCGACTACAGTAGAATCACAACATTCAAGGAAATGCCGCAGTCACAGCTAGGTAATATTTTTTCACCTTCTTCCAAACTCTTCACCAGTGTCCATCAGAGCTGAGCATTATTCTGATTCCCACAAATTATCAGCCAACTGCTTTCCTGCAAATGAAAGACGACACCGAGGACACTGTGTATATGCTGACAATGCCTAAGTATGAGCCTCAAGACGTTTTCTATCATTGATACATGTAGCATTGAACATTCGTGGGGATATGTTGGCACCCCGAGGCCGCCAGGGTTATTCTCTAAGTAAAGATCAGGCAACAGCATGATTTCCAGATAGTTTATATATGCTGTTGAGAATTATCTTTGCCAGCGCTCAAAACGAGGAGGACCATGTCGGAAGTAAAGTTCTGATTCTGAGTGTAGCACATGATCTTGCTAACTGTGTCAGTGGGAACTAAACACCTTGGCCTTGCCAGTACTACACCAAACTACATGATCAAACGATCGGGTGATGCTTCTCAACACTGCTGGACACTGGCAGAGCTATGAGCAGGTCTGAGAGCCCTCTAAAATCATTAGCTCTCTTGGGGTACCTCTGGGAAAGCCCAACAATGCACTAACCTACAGAGATCTGGCTGACACGTATGTTAGAACAGACTCTGGTGATTCAGTGTGGCATATCTTGTTCTCCAAAACTGGTAAACCAGAGGCAATGTCACCAACAAATGATGCTCATCATTTCCATTTGATGAGAGTACACTATCAAGCCATGGTGTGTAGAAATGCCCATTGTGCCATACCGCACCCTCCTGCGCCAGTGGAAACGGGATGGAAATGTGGTGCTTTAGGACTAGAGCCTATTCTGATGCCACTGAGTGCAATCCCAGAAGGTTGCCTTGAGATGATTTCATGTGCATGCCAGAAAAAGTGCATGAGTCGATGCTGCACATGTCGCAAATCAGAACTGAGGTGCACATCAGGATCAGACCACTTGTATGAATGTTTTGTAGTTTGGCAAAACAGGCTGACATTTTGTGTCACATAACATTGATGACTATTTGTGATTCATTATTATTATTAAACTTTATCTTACTAACCTCAGTGCCCATTTTTTGGTGTCCATTATTAATAGTGAGTAGAAGTGTTTGGGTTTTGAATCCACTTGCACTACACTAGGGTACTTCCTGATGTACTTATTTGAAACCATTGATTATGTACTTTTGCTGCAACATCATGGGCTGTGGAGGTGTTGCCCACACCTCTGTATTGGGTTAATGTTTGTTCGTTCCCAGATAGGTTAAGCATGAAAAAAGGGGGAAAGCTTATTCATATTATAATTTTTAATTAATTGTGTTTTTTATTGTTGACATGTGTTTCGAACTCTCAGGGTCTTTATCAAGACTGTTCCAAAGAAGGTAGCAGGCGCTCCTCTCCAGAAAGAACATGGCATGATAACCTGTTCTGAGGTGAGAGTTTGCAGCACAAGCTTTTTGCTCACTGTACCTTTCACAGATGGGAAATATCCATTTGCATATCAGTCCGTGTCCCGCCCACATGGGCAGTCCAGCACCAAAATGCTATGGCAATTCCTCTCTGAACAAGAGTACCAACAGCAACCCCATACACGTGTTTCAGCCTTGTTGGGCCTCATCAGTGAGGTGAAGCTTTGTCTCTCTGAGCACAGTGAGCAGGGAGTCCACGTCTGGTTGCCCCCAGGTAACTCAGGGTGACCAACCCCAAGACTGAGTCATTACAATTTTTGTCAATTTGTGCAACAGTGGTGATATAATTGTGACATTAGTGTGTACAGATATAGTTTGTGATTTGCCATCGTACAGTAGTCATGTGAAGTACATGTTATTTGACAAAATATAGTGGTTTTGGTGGGAGGGAAGAAATGAGGAAAAATAGTTGACACGTGTCAACAATAAAAAACACAATTCATTAAAAATTATATTATCAAGAATAAGCTTTCCCCCTTTTTTCATGTGCAAGATGAATGTCTCAATATGTCCCAAGCCACTAATTAGACAATGTGGATATATGATCACAGCCATGCACATTTATTCTGGGGTGAAAGTTGTATGTTAAATGTGTAATAGCTGTATGTATTTACATGATATAGAAATGTTTGCTCAGTGACATTGACTAAAAATGGCAATTTGCCAGCCATGTTGTTTATGCTTATTAAAAGTTCAAAGGCAAAAAATGTGGCTTGCTAACTGGGTCAATCGAAATCAGCATACCCTAATTACGTCAAAACATGAGGATCCAACGTTTACCTCAAACTGCACCTAGAAGTTTATACATGGTCTTTTTTCGTAAATCTGTCTAGGCTATCAGGTAATGGGGCTTTGGCTGATCCCCTAATGCATCAGATGTCCCTCAATTCTTTGCTTCAGCACCTTGTACATTGGTGGATCCAGTCTGCTAAAGTGTATTTTCAGACTCACATGCAGCAGAAATTGAATTGCATAGACTGCTTATTAGTGAGTGACAGAGGGAGCCCCTGCACAGGGGCAGTTTTTGGAGACTGCTGGAGTTCTCCCCAGGCAAGACTCAGACCATTTATAGCCGCATGTAGTTATGCTGAGGGAGTTTGCAGTGATGTAAATGCACACTTTTTAGTTTTGGATTCTACTGAGAACTATAGCACCATTAGAAGGCAAGCTATTACACTGGCAGTTGTGCTTCGGAGTCTGGACTAAGCACGCAGCTGAGGGAATACTTTCCTTTTGCTTCTTCCCTTGTGTCTTCTCACCTATCAAACACTAAAGCACACAACTGTATGGCCCATTGTCTATTTGACTAAAACCAATACATTTTATGTTTTGCAAAATGTTCTCTCTTTTCTCTTCATCAAAGCAACGCTGACAAAAGTATGTTTAGCTTTTGTCAAAAGCACCAGCTAACAGTATGACATAAAACAAGTCAGCTGTCAGAAATGCCACAGGAAAGCTACAAAGAGAGGCAATCCATCACTTGTCTTTGTTAAATGGTGGTCTCATAAACTGATGTAGACGATGTACACAGTCATGTAGTTAGCATTTATGAAATGTGATATGATGAATGCAACATAAAGGCGATGGGTTATAATCAAATAACAAAAGTACAAATGTACAAAGCCACCAGGGTTTTATTAATTGTATTTTCATGTAATTGTTTTTGAGCAATTGCTCTAACTGCATGTGCAAAAATCAACTCATATTGTTAATGTAATGTTTTAATGTGGATTTAGCGTTAATTAGCTCACATCCAAGCGCTCCACAATTGGCAGACATCACGGCCTGGTGGGGCGAGGGAGTCTGAAAGACATGAAGTGACTTGCCCAGGACCACACGTTGGTGTCAAGGTGAAAATCTGTTTTGAGATGGTACCAATTAGCCAAAGTAGGTTGTTTGCACTGGAATCAAATGTAAAGAGCATGGACTACTTTCACAGATAAAATGTGCAAGACAATTAACAAGTGACATTTTCTGGTTCTAACATGAAGCAGTTATGGTTCAAATAAATGTAGTTAATTTAATTATCTTCATTTTATATGAACCAGAATCAATTTTCCAAATGCCCCATATTTTGTCTCTTAAAGGAACTCGGTTCAGGAAGGTAAAGATATTTGTCCAAGATTACAAACTCTAAATATATGTGTGAGTCAGGAGTGAATAATACCTCACTCGAGACCACAGACGTAAACTCTGTCACTGGACCTCATCTCCGTCCACGAAGTAGAGGCTTCCTCCCCGCCCGAGTCACATCACAGGAAGTGATGGCACACGACCTTTCACCCCTTGACAAAACAGGAAGTGGCATCACATAGCATTGCTCATCAGTACACTAAGAAAAATATGGTTACAATATCACTGTAGTATGACATATATTTCATACAAGAAAGGATCACCATATGGAGAGTTCATATCAGTACGTATAGGCCCATATTACCAAATTACTGTAAATGTAAGCAGACGTCCAACACAACAACCTGGACTATTGTACATCACTCTGGCTAAACTGTGAACAGACAAAGCATCTTGAAGAGGCCTAAACCCCAAAGATGGAGTTGGTGGGTCATGCTGAGCCATCATGAAATGGATACACTTATATTCTAGCTTTCATTAGGCTAGGCAGCTGAATGTGACTACTCTACATTCCTTTACAATCACCGCCATTCTTAAAGCTCTAATGCCTGTGGCTGCTCTTCTTACCAGTTCCGGCACTCCCTTTCCCAGCTAGTGCAGCAAGTCCCGGACATGCTCTATTTCGAGTCTGTGAGAACTCTGACAAACCACCCCCCAAGCTGACTGCTATCTACAACCCTTCAATTGAGCCATGAAGACAATCCCCAACAGTTGCCCCCATGTTTGGATATGCATGACACAGGCGGTTAGCCCAACTCCCTCAAGCCTTCACCTCAATACAGTCCTTTAAACTGCTATATGGCAAGCAAACCTGGGACCTTATGGACATATTCAAAGACTGGGATTCGAAGGGCTGTGTTCCTGACAGCAAACTTCATGTGTTCAGCTTCAAGAAACCACCCACATCAGGTCAAGGACTTGGTAAATGCAACCTAATGAAGACTCAGACCTGACGAAATTCTTACTATGGTCAGAATCCGTGGCTGAGAGCAGTTTGTTTGGGGGATACGATGCTAGTTCTCTTACGTGCCACCAAAAGAAGGTTTCCAGTCCAATTTCGCCAGTTCTTCTCCAAATGTCCAGTATTGCCTCCCAGTGTGCACCTTGCATGCCCCTCACTCCCCTCAAGGGCCATATATTCATCAAAGACTTTAACAATGGCAGAAACAAGATTCTTGGAGGGAAATCCAGATGAACGGGGCTCCAGCAAAGAGTCAAAGGATAATCTCACCATGCAGGACATCCTGGAGCCGAGCGGGCATGTCTCATGGCAATGCTGTATGTGCTGCCTTGAAAAACCGTGGACTGATGGTTTATTTAAAATAAATTATATTAGCACAGCGACAGACAAGCTATCTGGAATTCACAGTCAGAAATGGCTGCATACAACCTCACCAAGAATAGAGACAGTCAGCAGTAGCTCCCACAACAAATAAAAGGTAGTGCAGCCCTGACTGGAAGATCTGCTGCTTTAACAGATTTACACAAAAAGAGCTATCCCAATCAAGTGACATGGAAAGGGATCCATGGGGTGGCTTTCCATGATCTCAAAGGATAGCCTGTGATGATGCAACATTCTTTTATTCCAAACGCAAAGGCCAGGGTAGGTTCAATTCATTTGATAGTGGCTGACGCGTTTCGAGAACTGTGTTCTCTTCATCAAGAGCCCAAAAGAAATTGAATCATTCACTGTAAATCAAGAATAAACAAAAATACAGTCAGGTTTTTAAACTTGCCCATAATCTGCATTGTCAATATGGCGCTAATATATAACTAATATTTAGCTCATACATTGATGACATGGTGATAAAAAACAGCGACAGGGTATTCACATCTGTTTGGTAGAGCGAAAAAACAGTTCAAGGCAGTCCACATGGCCCAAAATACAATTCAATCATATCCAGAGCCACCAACACCCTAAACAAAGGATGGCTTGATGTAGGGTAAATAGTAAGCAAAAATAAATGTAGGCAATAAAGGAAGTGGTATACTGTAGATAAATGAAGAGCACTCACCAAGACTAGAAGAGTCCTCTGTACTAATGCGTGGGAAAAAAAAACCTCAATATGTTTCGAAAGGTGTAGATGGATGAAATTCCATCAGGGTCATCCCAAGGAAGAGGTACAGTGGACTAAAGGGCATAAAAAATTGCAGCAATTAAGTACGGGACGCCACACAGTGGCATATCGGTGGATAACAAGTACACAGACCAACACTCACCAAATGAGATGCCGGTCCGACTCTAGAAATTACCAAATGGTAAGCGGAATGAGACTTGACAGGCTGACAGCCAAAGTTCATGGAACCTTAACGAATAAATGGCAGAATCTGCAAAAAGTCCAAGGACGCTATATTTTAGAACACATAACTCGTATGTAAATGCATATTGGCGGTTAACAAGTGCACAGACCAACACTCACCAATATGAGATGCCGGTCCGTCTCTAGAAATGGCTGAATGTTATGCGGAATGAGACTTGACAGGCAGACGGCCAGAGTTCATGGAACCTTAACGTACAGATAACAGAATCTGCAAAAAGTCCAAAGTCTCTATATTATAGAACACATAACTCGGATGTATTGAAAGCTATAAAAAATACTGTAACTCGCCACATCTCAATAGTTAAACTTACTGCGCTCTGCATGTGGTGTGCCAATTGTCGCTATTCCGTTCAATGCGCACGGACTGAGAAGGGTTGCATGCGTTCGTCTGAGCAAGATATCCAAACGCGAGATTGTTGCTATGGGTGAGACGCTTCTAAGTAAGCGTAGGACCCTCGAGGAAAGCGTCGGTCAGGGAGGCCGGCGTGCGTCGAAATAGTCGACGGACTGACATGAGAATTGTAAATGAAACCTACTGTTCAACTCAGTAGAGAAGGCAGTGGCCATTTTAAGAGGTGCTGGGTATCAATATGTATGTAACAAAAGTAGCCACAGAACAGAGCTCCAGTGGAGCGGCAAGTGGTCAGATAGAAAGTAAGGGTAAGCCAAGTTAACCATGGAATCCAGCCATCTGGGATACGGTGTGGTGGCTCTGAACTTACAGTAATTGTAATGTATAAAGAATTTTTATATACATCGCAGCTCATTCACATAACTTGGTGTTTAACATATGTGTCATGTGGAAATGCTGTTGTACCTTTGGAGATGTGTAATCACATAATGTTGTAGGGAGAGTCAATGACTGTATTCAAGTCTAAAAACGGGTTATGGAACCATATACAGAAATCCTATAGGTGCAAAATGAGCTAAAGTGTAATGAGAGGCAATAGTGAAGCATATCAGATAAAACATTTTAGAGAAAATTTGTCGTTAAGACCCTTGGGCAGTAGTGTATTGAGTGTGTGGATCCAATACTTCTCTCTACGGGAGAGTATAGAGGCATAGTCTCCACCCCTATAGGGTTTCTTAACTACTTCCAGGATTTGGAATTTGAGTTGTGCAATCGTGTGGTTGTTATCCATAAAGTGTCTGGAGAGAGGTGATTTGTTATTCTTGCACCTGATGTTCGATTTATGTTCTGTGAGACGTTCTTTGATGGGTCTTCTAGTTTGACCCACATATAGTTTCCCACATGGGCATTTAATTGCATAGATCACCCCAGATGACATACAAGTGGCATAGTGCCGTAGCTTGATCTGTTTTCCAGTATATGGGTGAATAATCTTGTCACCTTTGATGACATTGTTGCAGTGAGAGCAACAGAGACATGGGAAGGTACCCATTTTTTTAGTTTGTAAAACCATCTGTTTATCCTTAGGTGGTATTTCGGCCTTTACCAGAGCATCCCTAAGATTCCTACCACGTCTGAAGGCAATCATGGGAGCTTTGTGGAAGAGTTCCTTGAGAGTCTGATCATTATGGAGAATGCTCCAATGTTTCCTGATAGACTTGCCTATCTGAAAGCTCTGTCTTGAATATTTGGTAATGTGTAGTAATGGGGTTTCCTTAGACTTCATTTTAGATACAAGTAGTTGTTCTTTATTGATCTGTCCAGACCTTTCCTTGGCTTCCTCTAAAATGGTATCAGGATAGCCCCTGGCTGTGAATTTTTCAAATAGTCTGTTGCTTTCGGTGTCTAAGCCTGCTGGATCTGAAACTATGCGTTTAAGTCCCAAAACTTGACTGTATGGTAGGCTTTTAAGCATAGATTTTGGGTGATGACTTGTGAAGTGTAATAAATTGTTAGCATCAGTGGGTTTATGGAAGACCGTAGTCCAGATTTGATTTTCTTTAATCTCCATGTCCACATCTAAGAAGTGTAGATGAGGTTCACCTATCTCCATGGTGAACTTGATGGTATCGTGAATGCTGTTCATATAGTTGAGGAAAGAATCCAGTTCTTCACGTGTCCCACACCAGATGCCAAAAATGTCATCAATATAACGTTTCCAGACTAGAATCTTATAAGACCATTCTGGATGGTCCAGTACATATTGATGTTCAAATCTGTACATGAACGTGTTTGCATAGACAGGAGCCATAGATGAACCCATAGAGGTGCCAGTTGTTTGCAAGTAGAAATTGCCTTTGAATCTAAAGTAACTATTGAAAAGTATGATTTCCAAAAATTTCAAGATCAGGTTGTTGTTGGACATATTGTGGTCGCTGTTAGATATAAGCCATTGGACTGCCTGTAAGCCTTCGGTGTGAGACATGGAGGTGTATAGACTACAGACGTCCATACTGAAAATGATGCACTCGGTGCTCAAGGCTGTGATGTCGTTGATACAGTTAAGGAAGTCCGTAGTGTTTCTCAGGTAGGTCGGGGTTTCTTGAACCAATTTCTGGAGAGATTTATCAATAAAGACAGCAAGTGGGTCAAAGATACTGTCTGTACCCGCTACTAAGGGTCTCAACGGAGGATTGGTGGGATTCTTATGGATTTTGGGGAGACCATAGTAGAATACAGGGGTGATAGGGTGTTGATTTAATAGGAATGCTCCTATCTTGACGTCAATCAGATTGAGGTCTAGTGCCTCTTCAATAGTGTTCTTGATGAGGATCTTGATTTTGTTGATGGGGTCTCCATCCAACTTAAAGTAGGTGTTAACGTCATCTAGGAGTGTAAGACATTTTGTAGTGTAATCCTTTGTGTGCATTATCACAATTGCACCCCCTTTATCAGCAGGTTTGATGGTTATCTCTTCATCTCTAGCGAGTGTTTCGATGTGTTCTAGTTGACACCGTTTCACATTGCTGGGTGTTGTCTTGTGGTAGTTAATCCTTTCCAGGTCTTTGGTTACCAACTTCTCAAATAAATTGAGCATGGAGTTTTGTGTGTAGGGGTCAAAGTGGCTCTTAGGGCGGAGTTCAAGAGTGTTAGTATCAGGTGAAGGTTGTTCCACACCTGTATCCATGTCTGAGTTAAAGAAGAGTTTAAGCCTAAACTTCCTCAGTAATCTGTGGAAGCACACTTTTTCTTCAAAAAGTGAAGTGTTGCTGGTTGGTACGAATGATAATCCACAGTTAAGCATTTCCAATTGGCCACTCGTGAGATTTTTGTTAGATAAATTCACCACTAGGTTTTCGGTCATTTGTTTTTTCTTTTGTTTTGACCCTTTGCCTCTCCTCGTTTTTCTTTTTGTTTGTCTCTTAATCCTAAAAAAGCACCACTTGTTGTTCCAGGACTTGGTGGTGTCGTGGGGGTTGTTAGGTTCGCAGCCAGTTGACCTGCAGAATCTGTGTCGATGTTGTCAGTTTCTTTGTTGGTGGGGCGCCCTCTCTCTTCCGGTTGGATAGGATCCCCAATGCTGCTACTACTGCTATCACTGCCAGAGTTAGCTTTATTCTGGAAACGAGATTTGTGTTGCTGGTCACGGTGATGGTAAAATTCTTGCCACGTATAGACTATGTCATTGAGATAATCAAAGGTGTCTCTTTTAAATTTCCTCAGTTTCCTTTGTTCAATATCTTGTTTGTAGCCCGTCAATTTTGAGTTGATGTCGATAAGCAGTGTGGCGAGTTCTTCAGCTGTTTTGAACTCACTTAATTGTGTTTTTAAAGTGGTAATCTCTGTGTCAATAGATGTTAGGGATTTGGACAACTCTTCAATAGTCAGAAGTATAAGGTCCAGTGAGTATTTATTTAGAATTTGATCCCATTTTTCGATGAAAGATTTGCTTTCACTGCACAGAGTTGGACGTAAATAGACCCTCAGTCCACGGGGTATTTTCTGGAATTTGTAATATTCAACAAGGGTTGTCGCATGTAATTTCTGTGAAATTTCACGTCGGATAAGTTTCTCCAACTGAAAGACTAGCCTCTCTGGATTAGCTCTACATTGCAATGATTTCTCTGTATCTTTAATCAGGGACAGGATGCGTTTAGCTTCAGACATGTCAAAAGCTAATGTAGTGGCGCGTTTGTCAGTGATGTCATTAATTCGTGAAAAAGACATATTAGTCAAATATTAAAGAGGATGGGTGCTACCTTCATTTGGTGCCACACTAGTGTATAGTGAATGAGAACAACAGGAAGAAGGATGGAAGTGTGCACCTTCCATCCTTCTTCCTGTAGTAATAAAGCATGCCATTTTTCCATTTGTCCTAAGATAAAAACACAAATCCAGGGTGATGCAGTTGTTCCTGCCAGGTCACAATTCTATCTCTTAAGTGTACACCACGATAAGGGGCTATGTCTGATGAGAATATGTTCCTTTTTGCCGCCCACTACCATAAGCCAAGAGAGTGGGTTGATAGCTAGACTTACCTGTGATTGATGAATGACCTTGGAAGTAGAGGAAGAAAGACTAGGAAGTAATGGAGCATGTGTACATGCGCTCCGATGCCGGCACCTCCTTGCGGCCTTGCCCATGAATACTCGTTGTTGTGCGCACTTCTACCACCCTGCCCCCATGAGCAGCAGCATCTCCTGCCAGGGTGCTGAGGGAAGAGGAAAGATGGAGGTCTAGTGGGTCAGGATGGGTATTGCCAATCGGCTATTTGTCTGTCTCGGACACTACATCATCGCCCCTCAGTGGGCAAGAGTGAGGTTAGTAAAGTCCTTGCAGCATTTGGGTTCTGACCTTTCCCTCTGTTCCTTACTGTTGTTCAGTTGACCTCTTACTCCAAGGCGTGTGCTTTCCTCGATCCTGTATGCTCTCAGTGACGCTCCATTCTGAACCTTGGCCTGGTGGTGTGTGTCATGGGTGCTGGCAGGGGCTGGGCTTACCTTGCCTTCTTGCCTAAACTGCTCATGCTGCAAAGCGGAAGGCGGTCAGCCCTGCCTGACCCTCCTTGTCTTGCTGCTGTTGCTGTGTCTGCAGGGCGGGCACCGCTACATCACTGCCCACAGCTTCCGTTTTTTGTTGTTGCTTTAAACAAAACAAAACATCTTTTTTTAAATACAGGGGTCGCAGGGGAGACGGCAGGGGTAGGGGCTGTGACCACAGGGGTCGCAGCCGTAACCCCTGGCGACCCTCATTTGATGTTCCTGATATAGTGCCCACAATTTGAACAGATGAGGGTACATTCTGGGTAGCTAAGAGGGCCGCAAGATGTGATCATGTGGGGAGCCAGGATGATGACTAGGGAACCTTTGAGGTCATAGTCATCAGCTGATTTCTCCAGAGAAATGACATTGTTGGACTAATAGGGGATCACATTACACGTGGTACTTCTCAAAGGTTGGTCGGTCAGGACAGAGACAGCCTTAAGAACAGGCATGCTTGCATGCAGGGAAAACGAGAGAGTTCCTAGCACGCTGGCATCGCTGAAAAGTCGGTCGGGCTACGCAGGGACAGTCATTCACCACTGCAGTGGAAAAAGCGGGAGAGGAGGGCAGTGTCCTGGCTCTTCTCCTGCCTTCCTAGACTCCCTGGCTTTGCTGCCTTTTTAGGGGAGCCAGGAAGGGCAGAAGGAGATCTTGCAGATCCTGTCTGTGACGGCAATACCTGGAAAATGTGTGAAGTGAGTGGGCAAGGTATATCAATATCTGGCAATGGTAAGAGTAACTGGACATATGATGGCAATAGCTGAAAAATGTGTGAGAAGCTGGGCAGTGGATCGCACTACCTAGCAAAGGTGCGAGTACTTGAGCATATGAGGCAATCAAAGGCAAACTGTGTTAGTAAAAAATACAAATATCTTGCAAATAGTATCAACACTTAACATGTGATATGGGTGCCTAGGCATTTTTCAGCAACACTCGGCAAACGTCAATAACTATAATGGGTATAGTGTTACAGAACCTGGCATATGCTGTGAGTTTGAGTACACAATGACAATACCTTGCACAAGATATTAATTCTATACTTGCCCATATACTGTCATTGACTAGCAAATGAGGTATCTTGTTATAGGATGGTAATAGCTGGCAAAAGTGTGAATACCTGGGCATATTATGTCAATGGTACTATGTCATTTGATCGTCTGTTTTTTTTTTCATGGCGCTTCTTTGACGTTGATTTTTTGATGCAAAAACTAACTATTTTCCGGTGAGTTTTTGTAGCAAAAAATCATCAGCAAACGAAATCCATGAAAACAAACCAGAGATGAATAAACGTCGTACCATCTCAATACCTGCATAACAGAGTGCTTTTCAGAGGTGATAACCGAACAGCTATACAGCGGGGGTAGACTACAGAGGAGGGTTGCAGCTGTACAGGGTGGCAGGGAGAAGAGGGGCAGGCGATGTCTAGTGAGTCAGTAGGCGCAGGGGCGACATGATTGTCCAAGTATCGAGGAGGAGAGACTTCTTGAAGAGGTGGGTTGTGAGTTCCTTTCTGAATTGTTGGAGCATGGGGGTGAGTCTAATGCTGACGGGGAGGAGGTTCCATAGTCTTAGGGCGTAGGCAGAGAAGACTTGTTTTCTGGTCCTTTCTTTTTTGCAGCAGTGGATTTCAAGTCTGAACGTGTCCTGGCTTCTTTCTGGTGGTGTTGAATTTCTCCACGGGGTAGCTGGGTTACTTAAGGGTGACTGCCTTATAGATGATGCAGCACGACTTGAAGATGGTTCGCTCATGCAGTGGGAGCCAGCGTCGAATGTGCTGTCTTCCCATAAAAGGTGCTGCTGACCCCCTGAAGAACAGAAGACCCAAGGTAAGTATTGTATGCATGTAATTATTTTTGTATGTATGTGTTTGAATGAAATGATACACATAGCTAAGACAACTCAAACAGCTTGGTATCAGCTGTCCTTCCCGTGAGTCAAGCCCTTCCTCCCTCTGGCCAGCTTTAGATCCAACGTTCAAGCACTGGTCGTATCCCACCAGCATGGGGGCAATGCACTCCTACAAGGTCTTCCGTCGTCCTCCCTTGTGCCTGGGAGAAGCGTCCTACACGTGGCCACACACCTCATCAAGGGTCTACGCAGATACGACCACATCACCCTGGCCCTCATCGACCTTCACTGGCTCCCAGTGCACACACAAATCACCTTCATGTCTTGCTGCATCATCTATAAGGCAATCGCCTTAAATGACACCCATCAACCTTGCTGAGAAGCTCCGCATCTCCAACGGACACCACCAGAAGCTGAGACATGTGAAGACTTGAAATCGGACAATGCAAAAAGGAAAGGACCTGAAAGCAAGCCCTGTCTGCATACGCTCTAAGACTAAGGAAACTTCTCTGCCTCAGCATCAGACTCGCCTCCACCCTCCTACAATTCAGAGAAGAACTCGAGACCCACCTCTTCAAGGAGTTTCTCCTCCTCAGCACCTAGCCCAGCACGTCGCACTCATGCCACCTGACTCGCTAGATGTCACCCACCCCTCTCCTGCCCACCACCCAGTACAACTGTACCCCTCCTCTGTGCCCCTCGGTATCCTACCCTGGCTGTATATCTGTTCTGTTGTTACCTCTGAAAAGTGCTCTGTTATGCATCTCTATGGTTGTATACCTCTGTAAAGCACTCCTTTATGTGTCTGTATTGTTGTATACCTCTGTAAAGCACTCCTTTATGCGTCTGTATTGTTGTATACCTCTGTAAAGCACTCCTTTATGCGTCTGTATTGTTGTATACCTCTGTAAAGCACTCCTTTATGCGTCTGTATTGTTGTGTACCTCTGTAAAGCACTCCTTTATGCGTCTGTATTGTTGTATACCTCTGTAAAGCACTCCTTTATGCGTCTGTATTGTTGTATACCTCTGTAAAGCACTCCTTTATGCGTCTGTATTGTTGTATACCTCTGTAAAGCGCTATGATGTGTATCTGTATTGTTGTATACCTCTGTAAAGCGCTATGATGTGTATCTGTATTGTTGTATACGTCTGTAAAGTGCTCTGTTGCTTTTTGAAGCTAGGTCCACGCTCAATAAATACCATAAAAATTATAATAATAATAATATTAACAATAATAATAATAATAATAATAATAATAGTGATCGATGGAGATGATGTTGGTTTCGGTGGCTGTGGCTTGAGAATGTACCACATATATGGAGATGTTAACCTCATGGGCCTCACTATGACTGTGCCGATCCGGTAACAACTATGCCGGTACGCCTACCAGCACTGTTGTTACTGGACTGGCACAGTACGACTCTGCGGGCAAGTGCCGTCCCGCCCGCCAGGGTCATTCTTGGTGGGCAGAACGGCCCCTGCCCACAGAGTTTCACGGAAGCACCAGCACCGTTGTTAACAGTGCTGGTGCTCCCATGTCCCCATTCAGTCCTACGCGATTCCATGAAAATGGGGACTTACGAAATTACTGACGCCTGACTTCCCGACCGCTGGGCTCATAATACCCCGGTGTTACGGGAAAGTCAGGCGCCAGTAATTCTTTTCAGATCTGGCAGTAACCCACCGGTATCACCATCAGGGTTACCGCCAGACCCGTAATGAGGCCTTATGTGTGCTTTATCACAACTGGCCTCATGCAAGTTTTTCTCACTATTCATCTTTACCTTTTGAAATGAGAACTGATTGCTGTGCCAATGCTGCACGCACTATAGAAGTGAAGAGCCCAAAACTGTGGTCCTCAGCACTCTGTCAGGTTTGAATGTCTGGGGAGGAGAGGTGTGCACTGGGAGGGTGGATTGAGCTGAATACTGCTTTTGAACAACATAGTGGTTTAGGGGTTCACCGAGAAGTGTACTACACAGTGCATTATTTCTGTTGGTGTTAATTGCAGTAGATGCGAATATGCACCATGCATTCCCTATGTCCTGGAAAAGTGGAAAGAATAAATAAAAAGAGTAAGTAATAAACATGTAACACAAAGCCCTGCACACATTCACAGGTGCTTTTTGTCACTGCTTATTCAGAGTACATAAAAACACAGGGGATAAATCAACACCAAAACAATAAATAAATGCCAACTGCTTGCCACAGGTATACAATTCATCATTTAATGAATGCATGAAATCCACAATGGTGGGACATATCAAATCCTGTTGCCCAGTTGTTTTAGGGGTCATCTGGTTGATGGGTGTGTGCCCAGCTGATGAAGCTCCCCCGAGTCACAAATCTAGCATAGGGGCATCTCGTGAGCTTGCAACCTCGTGGCCACCAGGGCTACAGAGAGGAACAGGTGTACGAACCCCTATAAAGAGCACCTACATCACACGCTCATTGGACTCCCAGCGTGCCTCTGGCAAGGGCCAGTGCACGATGGTGTGGGTTCCTCGACTCCCATTGGCTGGAAAGGAAAAGGAGCCAACTATTGGTGAAATGATAAACAGCGTCTCAAAAGGCTGCATAGGCCGAGTATCGTAGCTGCACCGGGGCCAACATATTGCCAAGCTGTGTGGATGATGTGGCTGATTAACTGGATTAAAGAGAAAAATATATGTCCAAATGTCACCCAGAGGTACTCTACATTTCCAGGTTCCCTCGCAATACTGTGAGAACCATGGGTGGCGGTCCCTGATAGCAACCTGTCCAGGTGTTTAAACTGTGCCCTTGTCCCACCACTCTTGTTCTTTCATAGACCGCCTGTGGTAAGGCACCTTTCTCACATCCAATCAACAGTGTAGATTCTAAGAGGGCACCTTTCTCACATCCAATCTCCAGTGGAGATGCTAAGAGGGCATCTTTCTCACATCCAGTCTCCAGTGGAGATGCTAAGAGGGCATCTTTCTCACATCCAATCTCCAGTGGAGATGCTAAGAGGGCATCACACCACATCCAGTATCCAGTGTGCACCTGAAGGGGACTCTCTCTGCATTTCAGCATCCGGTGTGGATCCTGAAAAGAACAAGAGAGAAGAGATTGATGTAACCGTTGCACCAGAACAAACCTGAATCTGGTACTCGTTTCAGAGATTCAGACAAAATTATTGATCAGTCCAAACTAGATTGGGTGTGTGCTGGACCGTTTGAGGACTCGTAAGGTTTAGAGAAATAGATGCATAGTAGACTTGTTACAGTGTATCATTTATTGCAGGCACTTCTGCGTATTCTAGGAGGAGGGTGTCATCAAAGGGCCACAATATTAGTGAATGGGCGCTAACTGCATAGCCGCGACTGCATTTCCCAGAACATAGTGGCCCACAATTATTTCACCACATAGGTCTTGCAGAGGATGGGTACATGCCTCCCCTCCTCAATGAAACAGTTAAAGTCAATTAGAACTCAAGGCACTAGATGATCATGATCTTAATGTAGCACCCAATTCCAATGTCAATACCGTGTATATAAGCATCAACCAATCAGCATCCATGCAGGTCACAAGATGGTACTTAATTAAATTGAAAGAAACAATGAAAGACCTACAGGACACTATAAAAAAAATCAAAATACCTGGGGATGCACAGGAGATGAGTACAAAAGGGTGTATATTCAGCAGTTCAAAGAACCTAAAGGAACCTGTGTGTTTTTCTTCGCTGCTCAAGTGTAAAGTCCACAGTGGTTTTGGCAAATTGCATATGTGTGTAGCTCAGACCAATATAGGTCAAACCCCACTAAATAGTGCAGCATAAGACACACACAATGCTAAACACATTTCTAGGCTTCTTTAGGCCATCACTATCAAGAGCAAATATATTAACAAATATATTAATGCAAAGATGTAAAGGGGAGGCCTCTGCATAGCTAAGTGCATACAATGTTAGGCATATTAGGGCGATTTTATTTATTTATTTATTGTATTTGTTCTAGTTGTCTTTTACAACTTTTCAAATATTCAAACATATACATATACTTACAATTTTACAAAAGATAAAAAAAAAAATTGTACATTCTTACAATTTATATACATACCACATCACCCATCACATTTCGTAATCTAGATACAAATAGATCAATTTTATTCATTTTACTACAATAATTACACAGAGGGCCAATTTAGCCATACATTGACTCTTACAGCTGATCAATTACTCCATTACCTTCACAAAACATTACATTACTCCTTTTGCGCCTCTAGACCAGGGAGCACAATTTGCAAAAACTAGACTATAGCCAGCTGAATTCTTGGGCGAGTTATAGAGAACAATGAATGCCACCTTTCATTACTCTCAATTACTCTCTGTGTTACTAAAATATTTGCTAAACATCTAGCTCATACATTACAGAGAGCTTCCCATTCCACTAGCAAATGTTGCAGGGTCTCCCTTTGTTCAAGCACAGTACAGTATCTGCAATAGTTTTGTTCTTTTGACAACTTCCTCCTTTTATAGAGAACGTTTCTCGTGTACCATAAGTTTAATCTGAATCTTAAGTACCCCATTCTAACCTTTGGGGAGGGGCTTTTCAACAAGTACCCTGACATGAGACCATATTTTTTTAACCCGAATAAAAAAATTTCAAAGTCTTTGTATTGAGAGCATCTTAACATGTTCGCAGCCCAATCCGCTGAGTATATTTTCATCTTTGCTCTATCTGGATTCGATAGTAATAGCTCTGCCGTAATATCGGCATTAGCCAATTTGATGAACACATGCTTTCTCCATTTAATAGCAAAGGTGTTCGAAGATTTCAACAGATAATGGGCTCTCACCTTCAATATGTTGTTACATTCTCGTTCCAGTAAGCACTTGCGGAGGAGTGCGCACTGTTTCCAAGTTACCTGTGCATACATAGAGGTCAACCCAAATTCGTAACGCAGAATTGCAATTGCTACAGTACTGGGTAAGTTTAAAATCTGTTTCCAGTAACTTGACTCCAACCGGTCCCAATAACACCTAGCTTTGGGGAGAAAACCTTCAATGCCATATAGCACAATTGGGAGTACCTTCATTTTATAGAATAAAACTATCAGGGTAATTCATAGAATCCAGCGCACAAGTAGCGCATGCGGCTGGCGCACAGCGTGCGTCTGCGCCAGGCACGTGCGCTAAAACTGATTTCCGCGCACAGCGTATTCATGGATTTCATGCTCCCAAACCAGCCGTGGCGCAGAGAATCGCAGCGAGCCTGCAGCAGCGCCAGTAACGCCCCCAAGAACGCCCTCGCGCAAGGAAAAGCCATCAAAATCGCTAAATCATCGCTAAGGGCTGCGCTAACCCTGGACCACTTCACAGGGCAGGCAAACAAGGAAAGCAAAGCGGGCAATCTTCAAATCAGGAGTACGCGGGAAGTACTACACGCGACTAGGCAGGGAACGTGAATTACAGGGGTACGCGGGAATTATCACACGCGAACAGCCAGGGAACGCGTATTACAGGGGTACGCGTGAAGTAGAACACGCGATAGGCCAGGGAACGTGTATTACAGGGGTACGCGGGAATCATCACACGCGAACAGCCAGGGTGCGTGTATTACAGGGGTAGCGGGAAGTTCAACACGCGATTGGCCAGGGTACGTGTATTACAGGGGTACGCGTGAAGTAGAACACGCGATAGGCCAGGGAACGTGTATTACAGGGGTACGCGGGAATTATCACACGCGAACAGCCAGGGTGCGTGTATTACAGGGGTAGCGGGAAGTTCAACACGCGATTGGCCAGGGAACGTGTATTACAGGGGTACGCGTGAAGTAGAACACGCGATAGGCCAGGGAACGTGTATCACAGGGGTACGCGGGAATTATCACACGCGAACAGCCAGGGTGCGTGTATTACAGGGGTAGCGGGAAGTTCAACACGCGATTGGCCAGGGTACGTGTATCACAGGGGTGCGTGGGAATTATCACACGCGAATAGGCTGGGTGGGCCCTCACAGGTGTACCCTGTACACCCTCCACGGCCCCTGCAGGCAGCCCACAAAACAGGGGACTACCCTGCACACCTGATCATGTCCCCCTGCACCCCCATCCACCAGGGGCACCCTCCACCAGGCCCCCACCCATGTCTCCCACCACCCCCACCCCCCAGCAGTGCAGGGGCACCTGCCATCAGGCCCCCACCCATGTCTCCCACCACCCCCACCCCCCATCCACCAGGGGCACCCTCCACCAGGCCCCCACCCATGTCTCCCACCACCCCCACCCACCAGCACTGTGGGGCACGTGGCCAGCAGGCAGTCAGGCAGCAGCAGATGACAGGTGGGAGCGTGCTCAGGGCTCTGGGGGACTGTAATTCGGCCTCCTGGCCAGGAGCGTGGTCTTTCGTGTTTGGACGCGTGGACAGCCTGATAGGGAGTGATTCTGCACGTGAAAACCCCACACTCAGCGAATCGCGCGAAAACCCGTCACCAGCATATGTGCGTCTATAGTTACCTGCACGTGCAGTGTCAAAGCGTGTGATTGGTAAAAATGGATCTACACGCAGGAGTGACAAAGCGTGTGATTGGTGAAAATTGATCTACACGCAGGAGTGACAAAGCGTGTGATTGGTGAAAAGTGAGCTACACGCAGGAGTGTCAAAGCGTGTGATTGGTGAAAAAGGATCCACACGCAGAAGTGACAAAGCGTGTGATTGGTGAACATGGCCCAAGCACGTACACGCCGTAAGTGACGCTGTACGTGTGGGCCTGTATATAAGGTAGTGTTGAACACCATTTCCTTGTACGTGCTTTTCGTGGAGAGCGAGTGGGTGAATTCTGTACTTCTTGTCGTTTCACACGCGATTTACTTCACGGCGTTTCCAGTTCGTACTCCCTGTTACCTCTGACAGCTTTTTCTCTTTTTCCTCTTGTACTGGTTTACCTGGGCCTGTTCCCTCAAACAGTGTCCCCTTCTACTGTTGTCCTGTCTCCTCAGACAGCGTACACATCTTCTTTTGGCGGGGGTGTTGCCAACCAAACGCGCTCATTTTTCACGCTCTTTTACCTGGCAGACGGTGAGTCACGCACGTATCTAACTTCTGTGCTTGCCCCGTGTGTAGCCTACCCCTTCAGAGGTCATTCTAGGCTGCGTGTGACACGCATACGTTCATTGTGTTACTGGATGCCACAGCGTAGTGCAGGGTTTTCCATCAGCACACGTGGTCTAGGAGGGGTATTGTGCACGTTCCTTAACTTTTCTGGGGTGCCTGTGCGTTGCGTGACCCGTCATCTTTCCCCAGGGGTGTCATATAGCCTTGCCACTGCACTAGGGTACGAATACCATCTGGTACCCAACCCCTTTGACACCCAAATGCCCAGGACAATTGTGCACACCGACTCCCATACGCACAATAACATCAGTGCCATGGTTGGGAGGCGTGCAAGCCGTAAGGGTGGCAAAGGTGGCCGAGCCACACGTGGTGGCCGTGGAGGATCCACTAGGGGACGTGGTTGTGACTTGCAGGGTGCCCCTGTCCCCCCCAGTCTGGAGGACCAGTCAGGGACACCCATGCCCCCCCCCCCCCAGTTGAGGGTCATGTGGCTGATACCAACCCTGATCAGCCCTTGTTGGACCAGGCCATTGTGGCAGCAGACCTGTCCGAGGGTGATCCCATCGCTGACATCCAGGTCAGCAGGTCCACTGCACGTGCACCGGTGCACATTGGTGTCATCAGGGCACGCGCATCAATGCCAGATAGGTCATCTGCTGGCCCCCGTATCCAGGGTGTGGCTCCATCCACCCCACCTCTCATACACCCTGCCAAGACTGTGTCGGTCCTAGTTCATGCACCTCAGATCAGGCCTGACCCCATCCCACTACCCCCAATGCCTGCACCTACTCCCATGCTGAGTGTGCAATCCCACACACCCAGTACTGAGTCCACCACGGCTCCTGCCCCTAGTGTCCACAGCGGCGTAGGACACTCTGGATCCCCACCCCCTTCCAAGCGCAAGAGGAAGAGTGCACGTCCGGCACAGGCTGATTCCCCAGGCACGGCTGCACAGTCCGGCCCATCAAGGAAGCCAAGCTTCACAGACGCCGAACTGAATGCACTTGTTCAGTATGTGTCAGATCATGATAGGGAAATGGTCATCGTTGCAGGGTCCAAGACCACACATGCCAGACGCCAGGCACACTGGCAGACCATTGCTGACAGAATAAGTGCCCTTGGAGTAGTGAGGCGCACAGCTAGTGATTGCCAGAAGCGCTGGAATGACCTTAAGCGCAGGGCAAAGGATAAGCTGGCCTCAAGTCATGCCGCAACCTTGGTGACTGGAGGTGGGTCCCCAGCACAGGAAATAGAACTCACACCACACGAGTCCGTAGCTGGATCCTACGTCACCGAGGGACAACTCCAAGGTGTGGGAGATCTCCCTGATTACGAGGCATCATCCGGTGAGTGCACATGCATGTGTGTATTATCCATGTGCATGGTGTGTGTGTGAAGCATTCACGTTGGGTGCCTGTCAAGGGGGTGTGTGGCAGAGTAGATAGTGGCACCCATGTGCCTCATCCAGTATGTTCAGTGCAACACCATCTGCCCACAGCACTATCCCAACTGGCAACAGTGCACATATGGCCCTACACCATGGAAGTTGCCCTTGAATTGTCATTTTGTCACTACATTGTTGCTCATACTCCCCTGTCTATTCATCTGATGTCTTACATACCATTCCTATACTTTCCCCCAGCCAATCAAGTTTCATCTTCACATGCCTGACATGCAATGATACCACATGCTAATGCGTCCTCTGTATATAAATGCCAACCAACATGCTGTCATACTGTGGATGTTGCCTTGACATCCACCTCCTACCTGTGTGCTTTGGTACCGTCTGGTTTCGAGCCCCATTCCCTCACACTCCATGCTGCTCTTCATGGTCTATCTTCCCTGACTTCTACAGTTCAGACCATCGTGCCCTACTCACGACACCTGCTTGCTAACAGTCAAATGAGGGCACCCTGCCCTCCAATGCGACCCACCCTATTGCTGACAAGTGCATCTGAGCCTACTCAAAGCCAACTCTCACTGACATCTGCTCATACATGCCTTTGCCTGTCCCATAGACCCTTCACATGGTCCCTGTCCTCTCTCCTTGCTCCTCTTCCACCATCAATGGTGGGACCCGTTGGGGTGTACTCCTGTCCTCCTTCCAATCCTCAGAGGCCACAATTGATGTGCATGGTAATGGGAGCATCTCAGTCCAAGGCCCTTAGGCCAACCTCATTCTCCTTGAGAAATGCTAGCCACATC
Source organism: Ambystoma mexicanum (assembly GCF_040938575.1). Taxonomy (NCBI): domain Eukaryota; kingdom Metazoa; phylum Chordata; class Amphibia; order Caudata; family Ambystomatidae; genus Ambystoma; species Ambystoma mexicanum. Next base: position 1,073,057,720 of record NC_090921.1, on the reverse strand, counting down.
TCATCAACTTCCATACCTCTCCTGCTGTCCCCCCTCCTCTCTCCTCATCAATCCTGCACTGCCTCCCTGCACCCTCCCATGATCCTTCTCCGCCTCCCACTCCAACTCCTACACATGCTGCACCTCTGATCTCTAGCACTCCCCGTAAGTCCTCCAAGGCTGTCAACCTCCTCCACAATTACACTCCTTTCACTGCGGCTGCATCAGGCATTCCTCCGATATCTGTCACTTACATGAGGTTATGCACCTTGACATCCTTGGTCTCATGGAAACATGTCTGACGGCCAGCTCTGTCTGCATCCTTCACACACTCCTACCTGATGTTCAGGAGACCCTCTCCTTTGCCCGCCACTACTGTGCAGGGGGGGTGTGCCCTTGGCTTCCCTGAGGGTATTCCTGCCACTGTCACTCCTACTTAGACCTACTCCACTCTGGAATGGCTTGTGTGACGTCTCTCTCTACCACACCTTGACATTCACAAACTGTGCGTACTGTGTCTGGGAAAACTGGTCAAATGTACTACTTCCTTTCTGAGTTTCCTCACCTCTCCTCCTCACTCATGTCCCCAGACACAGAAATCCTCTTCCTTGTTGCTGTACGCATCCACCTGCATGCTTGTTGACCCCCCCACGTGACCTTTCTGTGACCTCAGCAACTCCCTCTCACCCTCTAGACTCCCGTCTGTCCCTACTCATTCTGCAGGGCACACTCTTGATGCTCTGATCTCATCTGACTTTCCCCTCTCCGTCCATCTCTGCACTCCTCTCTCCTGGAGTGATCACATTCTCCTCTCCTCCCAGCTCACCCTCACCACACCACAGGCAAAGCCACCCTCACCACTGTCACACACCTTCTTGGTATTCCAACCCATGAAGTGTGTGTCAGTCGAGGCTCATGCTGCCAAAATCTCCCCCCCATCCAGCTCCCCCTTAGGCTCACTCCCATACTGACAGGGCCCACTCCATGCTCCACTCTATGTCAGGTACACTGGATGTCTTTGCCACGGTCATGACCACCTGTCTGAAGCCCCATGCCAATGCAGAGTCCTGGCATGACTCGGATCATGTGAACCCAGACCACAGGTGCCGGGTGGCAGAGAGGGAATGTCCTGCATCATGCTCATCCTCTGGCAAACTGGCCTGCCACATGCTCCAAAGGCAATAGCGCCTCACCCTTTTCACCAAGATGAGATCCCCAATCCAAGGGCACATATCTGCGGCATGTGACAACTCTGCAGGACACATAGAAATCTGCAAGGACCTTGCCGAGCCAGATGCAGTGTGTACCTCCCCTGTCCCCTCCGAGCCCACAGCACTGCATGATTGTCTCTGTACCCCTATAGGCCACCCCCCCCAGCACTTGTCTACGCCTAACACCATCTGCCCTTGACGTTAAGTCCTACTTACCTTGTACAGCACTTCCAGCCGCCACTTCCCCTTGCACATCATTGTGCCACCCACCCCTGCACTTGCGTGACATGAATGACACCAGCACCAGTAGGATTGTTGACTGGCATCCCCTACTGCCCCACCACCCCTCAGTGCTCCGCTGTACCTTCATACATTTCTGGACCGGTGCTTCAAGAATGCTATATGATTCCTTTACAGGTGATGGGGAGGTGGAATCTCATTGTTTACTGCATTTTGTTGATGTAGACAAGGCACTGTGCATCGTGGCCAATTTGGACTAGCAGATCCATGTACAACATGTCAACTTATTGATGTGATGATGCAATGTCAGGACCAGAGTGGTAGAAATCCAAAAAAGTTGCCCTCCTCTCCCTCTTCACTTGGTGGCTATGTCACATGCCATGTGTGTGATGGCATGTGCCTTTGACATGGCAATCACCGGCCAATGTGTGATGGCAGTGCTAGGCAGCATGGTGAGCAGGCGTTGCTCTCCAATCTGTACATTGTATGCCCTGAGCCTCCCCTACAGACCCAGTGATGGTGAATGCATAGGAGGTCTCCCAGTCATGTGGGACATGTGTCGTAGAACTACTGCCTCTGTTGTTCATCAGCCCTTGTTGCATGCCATGGTACTAATGCCTGTTTCCATTTTTCTCTTTCATGTCTTTGCAGGGGACGAAGCACTTGTTGATGCTGGGGATGTGGTGGTTGAGCCGTCCCAGGAGGGCAACCCGGGCCGACCTTCCACAAGTGAGGGACGTGGTGTGTTTGTGGGTGAAAACCCACAAGTGCTGCAGGTCGTGCTGTCGAGGGGTGTCTCTGGGGGTTCCTCCCCCGAGCAGTATTCAGGTGTAGACTCGGAGGATGACACCTATGTGCAGTCGCAGGTGAGTGTTCTTGGGAGAGAATCTCCTCTGTCCGACCCACCTGCAGCCGGGCCATTGCCCTCAATGGGGATGTCAGTGTCGGCAGCTCAGCCTCCGGGGGTTACAGATGCAGGGCCACACCACACAATCTCTGATCCTGTTCCTGGGGCTGCAGATCAGAGAGGGAATGCAGTCCTGCAGCCTGAGGCCTTGCCGGCACAGCAAGGCGCAGTCCGCCTTGCCCCAGGCAGGTGTGGTGCCCGTCAACGTGGTGGCCGTATGCCACCTGGCAATACCGCTTGGGAGCAATCCATCTACGGTATGGCCAACCAACAGGCAGCATCATCCGAGATGATTGCACAGGCCATGGATAGGGTGGCCACTTCCATTGTCCCCCCAGAAAGGCTGATGGAGCGACTGGAGCAGGCTACAGAGTCCATCAGCCAGGCACACAGGGAGGATATGTTGGCGTCCAACAAGGACAGGCGGGCGGCACTGGCGACTCTGCGGGAATCACTTTCCATGGAGTCCCAGCGCCACAGGGAAGGCCTGAGGGAAGAATTCCGTCACCTCAGGTCGACCCTGTTAGAGCTTGAGGCTTCATCCCATAGAAGGACAGAGGAGCAGCTGGAGCGTCTGACACGGACGCTCTCGGCCGAGATGCAGGCAACTCGTGCGGAGGTCAGGTCATCCCGGGAGTTACTGCATGGGGACCTCCGCATGATTATAACCCAGAACCAGAACTACCAGACCCGCCTGCTTGCAGCCATGGAGGAGCAAACTCGTGCTTTGCGTGGGCTGCCTCCCATTGTCACACCATCTTCTGAGGCAGCTCCCCCACCTCCTGAGTCAGCTGCAGGGTCTGGCCAGAGCGATAGCGACTCATCTCCCACAACAGAGTAGCCGTGTGGGCCACGAGCCTATGGGGTGTTTTAGTTTCCCATGATCCACACAGGTGGATTGTGGCGTGCATCCTGTCCTCGGACCTCATAGGTGCCCCCCCCCCCCCGCCGGCCCTTTCATGGCCATTTTTTCTCAATTTTCTTTTTTCTTTTCCAAGAGTGTTGCCTTGTGTGGGTACCTGGGCATACACTGTATTGTGGCTGGGCACATGCAGGCTTGTCCTGAGTTTGGTTTAGATGCTTGGGTAGCAGACATCCACACCCCTCCTGCTTCCGTTTCCATGGGCTTGCAAAGGGTGTGCCCAAGTGACAGCAAATTACACGGTGACATTGGACTCCCATGAGCTGTTGGCCAGTCCATAGTCAATACTGTGTAGACATTCATAGTGTACATTGTTGTTGCACCTAACTATGCATGATGGTTTGATATGTGCCTCTACTTACATATGTTGCTCATGTTTTGCAGGTATTTCACACAGTTCTTCACACGGGCATACTCTCTGGAGTCAGACTACATGTCGGTAGATGTGCACTGACACTTTTGCGTGGCGCCATCACTGTACATCTGGACGGTGAGGACATACCAGCAGAATCAGGTAATGAGACTACCATTGATTACATGCATTGTGTCTTGTTTGGGTGGGCTTCAGGGTGGGTTGGTGTGTAATTTGATTGAAATTACTCTTACACAGGTGTGTAGTAGTGGCTCCAGCGCGGTTAGCTGTTCAAGTGCGGCTATGTTCCATTTGGGGCACTGCTATTTGTGACACCGGTGTCATGTTGTGATGGCCAGTTTGTTTGCTCTCACATACCATGACATGGTGTCCTCAGTGGCGGGACTGTGAAGGGAATGGGTGACATGGCAATGTTGTCATGTAGTGAATCGCCTGTGGCAATGCATATTTGATTGATGGAGTTGTGTCTTCTCGTTGTGATGCATTGCTGGTGTGGTGTATGTGTAGGTAGGGGTGCACACATAGTGACACTTCCATGTTAACAATCTCAGGCTGATGTGTATCTGACAGTTTATTGTCAAGTAATTTTGTGACATTGTCAGGTAGTGTCATCATTGATTGTCAGATGGTATGTGCCAGAGCAGTGTGCACTAGCCAGCACTGTGATTCCTAGGTGAAGAAGTTGGCCACCAGTTGCGTACGGGCTGCCACCCCCCGTGCCCTTTCCCCTCCCATGCGCAGCGGGCATGCATGTGGTTGTGGATGTGGGGGCACCACCATGTCCACGGGCAGGCCCCGGCGTGTTGCAACGTTGTGCAGGACACATGCTGCCACTATGATCCTGCACACTATTCGGGGAGCATATAACAGCTGCCCGCCAGAACGGTCAAGGGAGCGAAAGCGTGACTTCAGCACTCCGAATGTGCGCTCCACTATGCCCCGTGTTGCAATGTGGGCTGTGTTGTACCTTACCTCGGGTGGCGTGGTGGGGTTCCGGATTGGGGTCATCATGTGGGGGCTGATAGGGTAGGCACTGTCCCCTGCGGAGGTGGTGATGGGTATCATTAGTGGTGTTGTGTCATGACCCAGTATCTGACATGCATGCATGTGCAGTGGCATTCATGCTCACCAAGCAGCCATGTATCTCCATGCTGGCCAGCCTCCAGGTCCCGGCATAGTGTAGACATTCTGTAGATGAAGCTGTCGTGGGTGGACCCGGGATAGTTGGCATATACTGATGTGATGATTCCCTTGGCATTGCATACAACTTGCACGTTGATGGAATGCCAGTGCTTGCGGTTTCTATAGATGTGCTCTGTTGCCCTGGGTGGACGTAGAGCCACATGTGTGCAGTCAATTGCACCAAGCACTTTGGGGAATTGAGCCACACCATAGAATTCCTGGATGCACGTCCGCCTTTCTGCATGAGTCCTGGGGAGATATATGTGCCTGCGGACTGATGGCCGTGCAGTGATGATGTTCAAGACCTGGTGTAGGCAGCGTGACTGCGTGGCCTGTGACACACCACCCACTATGGCACTTGTCCGCTGAAAGGATCCAGTGGCCAAGAAGTGCAGTACATTCAGGACCTTCTGCAGGGGGCTGAGTGCTTGGGAGCACAGGGTGTGTGATGTGAGGTCATCCTCCCACTCACTGACCAGGTCCAGTATGATGTGTGCTGGAAACCTGTACCTCCCATACACCTGGTCATCAGGCATCCCAAATAGGCTGGTTCTGGGTGTGAATATTCTGGCCCTGACTCTCCTCCTCCTTTGGTAGCCCACTGCCACTGCTGCTAGGAACGGTATGTTCATCCTGGCATCTGGCTTGTTTATTGATAAGTGCGCAAATTAATGCCTTGCGCGTGTTCTAGGCGAGCGTGTGACCCTCGCACCCCTGGAATCTAGTTCCCACTCCAATAGCGTGTGGAAATTCCCACGCAGCAGGCATACAGGTGCGCTGACGTACTTGCGTGTGTAAGTGCCCGCGCACCCCTGTAATACACGTACATAGGCCAATCGCGTGTACGCGCACTTTTGGCCAATTACACGCGATGTAATACACGTACATTGGCCAATCGCGTGTACGCGCACTTTTGGCCAATTACACGCGATGTAATACACGTACATTGGCCAATCGCGTGTACGCGCACTTTTGGCCAATTACACGCGATGACACTCTGACGTGCAGTATTTCCACGTGTGCTCCGTCATCACGTGCTGAGTGGGGAACGCCCGTGCGGATCACGTCAGACGCGCTTACGCGGTGAGGGACTCTGGTCCAATAGAATCGCGTATGCGTGCTGATGCACTTACGCGCTAAGGCCCTTTCCTCGGATTTCACGCTGACGTGCAGGAATTTCACGTGCCAAATCACTCCGTATCAAGCTGGCCACCCGAAAACACACGGAACACCACGCTCCTGCCCAGAAGGCCGAGTTACTGCCCCCCCAGTGCCCTGAGCAGCCTCCCACGTGCTATCTGCTGCTGCCTGCCTGCCTGCCTGCTGCCACCGTGCCCTGCCATTTGGTGCCTGCACATCAGCCATCTGCAGGGGTCCAGTTGCTGTGTCCACCCCTGCTGGAACTGAAGACTCCCAACTGGGATTACATCGCTCCACAGCCCAGCCCCAGGACCCAGTTGCCCACCCACACCTGCCTCTGGGGTTGCCATGTCGGGCACTTCGACATCTGGCACCAGTGGCAACCCCAGGCCAGAGGGGCAGAGGGGCACCAGCTTCACTGCCACCGAAGTTGGTGTCCTGGTGGAGCATGTCCTGGGGCAGTATGATGCCCTCTTTGGATCGTCCCGCGCCAGCAAGGAAGGACGGGAGAGGATCTGGGCCGACTGTGTGGTTGCCATCAACGCGGAGGGGGTGGCAACCCGCAACGTCCAGAAGATCAAGAAGCGCTGGGAGGACTTGAGGTCCAGGACCCTTGTGAAGGCCCGGCGCCTCGTGGAGGGGGGCCGGGGCCGCATGAGTTCCATCCAGAAGAGGGTCCTGGAACGCGTACGCCCAGCGCTCCACGCCCAGGTCCTTGAGAGGGAGGCCCGTCTGGAGTTGAGCGGTAAGTGTGCAAGCATTACTGTGTGAGACAGGGCATGTTGCGGTGTGCTGGTTCTATGATACTTGCCTGTATGTGTGCCATGGGCCATGTATGCATGTATGTGTGCAGGGACATCATGGTAATGCATGTGCGACCAGTGATGTGTGACCCACATGGTTGTTGCATGTGTTGAAATGTGGCATGGGGAGCCCTATGCAGATTTAGGACATGAGAGCATGCCAGTCTCTGTACCTGGACATGGATGGGGGTGAAGGATGGGTGCTGATGCCAGGTACATATATGGTAGCCATGTCTGTGTGCCTGACCTGCGTGTCTGTGACTTGTGCATGCCATGGATGCATGACACATGTGTGTGACAATGCACAGATTCTGTGACGCACCCAACTAACCCTTGTTTCGCCTGTGTTCGTTGTGTTTGGGGCCAGATGGATGTGACTGAGGTGAAGTGTGTGCATGTGATATGCATGAGCCATGATGCATGTGAGTCACATATCATTGAATGTTTCAAGAGTCAATTGGACATGCATGGAAATGTGCATGGCATGCACCATGCCTGTTACTGTGTGTGTTTTGAGCCACACCATAGAACTGACCCATGTGTTGACCCATGTGTTGTGGAGGGACATGATGGAAGTGTACTTTGACAGGGGTGCTCATCTGCTATTGCTTCCTGTCTAGGGGACCATTTTACAGTAGCCTGATGCTTGTGTCCTTTGTCTCCCTCTACGCAGCGGCTAGTGAAGAAGAGGGCGGAGACGGCGCTGTGGAGCAAGGCGGCGGGGATGCCCCCACGGCTGCAGCGGAAGGGGTGGGTGAGCCCCCACAGGGGCCTGCTACGGCGGGAGACGGTGAGGAGCCATCCAGGTTGGTGGTTTGCACAGAGGAGGAGGAGGCCGACACTGGTGCACACATGGGGCCTGGAGGGAGCATCCCTGCTGGTGCAAGTGGTGCAGTCCAGGGCCAGGGGCAGGAGGCAGCACAGGTCACCGTGGAGGTGCCTGTGCATGTCGCTGTCCCTGACCCTGTGAGTGCACCACCATGCACCAGCAGGGATGCCCCGTCCCAGGCCCGTCCGCAGGTAGTGGGGATGTCCATGTCAACTGACTCCCCTCCACCTGCGGCCGTGGGAACCCCTGGCCGCGTGGAGCAGGTCCTGATTGGGGTCGCGATGCGCACGGCTGTGATTCGTGATGACGTGCGTGCTTCCCGGGAGGAGCACGCACGTCATCACGAAGTGCACCGTGCCGACGTGGCCCAATTGGGATCGGCCATGTTCGGGGGGTTCCTGCATGTGTTGGCCAATCTGACGGCCCTCTCCTCCTCTGTGCAGGCTATCCAACGGTCGTTCTCCTTGCCGTCTTCCGGCCCAGATGCCACCAAGGCCCCCTGTGGACCTGCCCCGACCAATGCAGCCAGCTCGGTGGGGATCCCATCCCTGCCACAGTTGGGAGTCGGAGGTCCAGCAGGGGTGGACGACACAGCAAGTGGATCCCAGCAGATGGAAGATGTGCCGGCATCATCGGGCAGGGCACGTGCACGACGGCGTCGGTGGTTACCATCAGCCTGGATGCCGTCGTGCTGGCAGAGGCAGTGGCGTCGGAGGCAGCAGCGGGCTCGACGTGGGAGGCATCATGGCTCAGGGCCATCAAGATCAGAGGGGCAGGCATCGGCCGGAGGGCAGGGCAACCCTGGCATGGCGGTGTGTTCCGTGTGGGAGGAGTTTGGCCAGCGGATAGGTGCGGAGCGGCAGCGGGCGGAAGAGGAGCGGCTCGCCATGGCCAGGGCGGAGATCTCCATGCATCGGGCATTGAGGCGGGCTGAGTGCCTCGAGGAGGCTCGCAGGGATTTTGGTGAGCACATGGGGTTGTCCCTGCGAGACCTCGGGGCCAGGACAGAGTCCCGCCTCCAGGACATTGACATGGAGTTCGAGGATGCCCTGGCCAGCATCACCAAGTGAGCCGCAGGACTAGCCCGCTGCCTTTGTATATAGTTTTTTAGTTAGTTAGTGCTAGGTTTCCTTTATTTATTTTTATTATTTTGGACCGCTCGGACAATGGCCACTTTTTTGTACATATTTATTTTATTAGTTAGTATTAGGTTTCATTTGTGCTGTTGGGCTCATGGACCCTGGAACATTCCTGTATATATTGATATATTTTGGGAGATACATTTTTTAATTTTTTTATTGTTTACACCATGACGTAATGGTTTTTCTTTGATTTCCTACTACATGGTTTTGCTTTGGACAAATTATATTGATTTTTTAATCCTTTGTTTTTTGGTTTATCATTTTTGTTCTCGGACATGGACCTTTTATTTACTTTGCCACATAGTTGTATGTTTTATTGGTTTACTTGATTTGTGTTTTTAATACATTTTTATATTATCTTACACTTGTGTTATTTTCTCTTTGGTTTCTTACATGTCATGATATGGGTTTTGACATTCACTTGCACCCATTGTGTATGTGTGTGTGACAGACATGCGTTCTTTTGCATACTTGCCTTTGGGGTTGTGTCATGTGATTGCATTCACTATGTGGGTGCATGCAATCCTTGCCTGGGTGTTTGTGCTGGGTATGCTGGCCATTACTGCCATGATTGTGTATTGTCAGGACCTGGGGCCAGGGGGACATGGGTGGGGGCCTGCTGGCAGGTTCCCCACAGTGCTGGGGGTGGTGGGAGACATGGGTGGGGGCCTGGTGGAGGGTGTCCCTGGTGGATGGGGGGTGGGGGTGGTGGGAGACATGGGTTGGACATGGGTGGGGGCCTGCTGGCAGGTTCCCCACAGTGCTGGGGGTGGTGGGAGACATGGGTGGGGGCCTGGTGGAGGGTGTCCCTGGTGGATGGGGGGTGGGGGTGGTGGGAGACATGAGCAGGTGTGCAGGGTAGTTCCCTGTGGTGTGTGCTGCCTGCAGGGGCCGTGGAGGGTGTACAGGTAATGCCTGGGAGCACACAGCCATATCGCGTGTGGGACTTCCCGCGCACCCCTGAAATCCACGTACCCGGCCATATCGCGTGTGGGACTTCCCGCGCACCCCTGAAATCCACGTACCCTGCCATATCGCGTGTGGTACTTCCCGCGCACCCCTGAAATCCACGTACCCTGCCATATCGCGTGTGGAACTTCCCGCGCACCCCTGCAATCCACGTACCCGGCCATATCGCGTGTGGAACTTCCCGCGCACCCCTGAAATCCACGTACACGGCCATATCGCGTGTGGAACTTCCCGCGCACCCCTGAAATCCACGTACACGGCCATATCGCGTGTGGAACTTCCCGCGCACCCCTGAAATCCACGTACCCGGCCATATCGCGTGTGGAACTTCCCGCGCACCCCTGAAATCCACGTACACGGCCATATCGCGTGTGGAACTTCCCGCGCACCCCTGAAATCCATGTACACGGCCATATCGCGTGTGGAACTTCCCGCGCACCCCTGCAATCCACGTACCCGGCCATATCGCGTGTGGGACTTCCCGCGCACCCCTGAAATCCACGTACCCGGCCATATCGCGTGTGGGACTTCCCGCGCACCCCTGAAATCCACGTACCCTGCCATATCGCGTGTGGAACTTCCCGCGCACCCCTGAAATCCACGTACACGGCCATATCGCGTGTGGAACTTCCCACGCACCCCTGAAATCCACGTACACGGCCATATCGCGTGTGGAACTTCCCGCGCACCCCTGAAATCCACGTACCCGGCCATATCGCGTGTGGGACTTCCCGCGCACCCCTGAAATCCACGTACACGGCCATATCGCGTGTGGAACTTCCCGCGCACCCCTGAAATCCACGTACCCGGCCATATCGCGTGTGGAACTTCCCGCGCACCCCTGCAATCCACGTACCCGGCCATATCGCGTGTGGAACTTCCCGCGCACCCCTGCAATCCACGTACCCGGCCATATCGCGTGTGGGACTTCCCGCGCACCCCTGAAATCCACGTACCCGGCCATATCGCGTGTGGGACTTCCCGCGCACCCCTGAAATCCACGTACACGGCCATATCGCGTGTGGAACTTCCCGCGCACCCCTGAAATCCACGTACCCGGCCATATCGCGTGTGGTACTTCCCGCGCACCCCTGAAATCCACGTACCCTGACTAATCGCGTGTGGAACTTCCCGCGCACCCCTGCAATCCACGTACCCGGCCATATCGCGTGTGGAACTTCCCGCGCACCCCTGAAATCCACGTACACGGCCATATCGCGTGTGGAACTTCCCGCGCACCCCTGCAATCCACGTACCCGGCCATATCGCGTGTGGAACTTCCCGCGCACCCCTGAAATCCACGTACCCGGCCATATCGCGTGTGGAACTTCCCGCGCACCCCTGCAATCCATGTACCCGGCCATATCGCGTGTGGGACTTCCCGCGCACCCCTGAAATCCACGTACCCGGCCATATCGCGTGTGGGACTTCCCGCGCACCCCTGAAATCCACGTACACGGCCATATCGCGTGTGGAACTTCCCACGCACCCCTGCAATCCACGTACCCGGCCATATCGCGTGTGGTACTTCCCGCGCACCCCTGAAATCCACGTACCCTGACTAATCGCGTGTGGAACTTCCCGCGCACCCCTGCAATCCACGTACCCGGCCATATCGCGTGTGGAACTTCCCGCGCACCCCTGAAATCCACTTACCCGGCCATATCGCGTGTGGAACTTCCCGCGCACCCCTGAAATCCACGTACCCGGCCATATCACGTGTGGGACTTCCCGCGCACCCCTGAAATCCACGTACCCGGCCATATCGCGTGTGGGACTTCCCGCGCACCCCTGAAATCCACGTACACGGCCATATCGCGTGTGGAACTTCCCGCGCACCCCTGAAATCCACGTACCCGGCCATATCGCGTGTGGTACTTCCCGCGCACCCCTGAAATCCACGTACCCTGACTAATCGCGTGTGGAACTTCCCGCGCACCCCTGCAATCCACGTACCCGGCCATATCGCGTGTGGAACTTCCCGCGCACCCCTGCAATCCACGTACCCTGACTAATCGCGTGTGGTACTTCCCGCGCACCCCTGTAATCCACGTACCCGGCCATATCGCGTGTGCAACTTCCCGCGCACCCCGGTATGCACGCACACGTTTATTTTTTCTCTCAGCGCGTGTCTGTGTTTGTGGGTACCCCTTTGTACGTCATTTGTCCTGGAGGGCCACAGTATTGGACATTGATCATGTCTGTATATAGGTGCTATTTGTTGGCGCACCTTTTAGCGCACATTTCTTGCAGGCGCAGAGACGCTACCGCCTGCTTTCTTGTGGCGGTCGTGTTTGTGCCTGTTTGTGCCTGTGCGCTGCTTTGAGCGTGCGCTTTTTTGCCCTATTCTATTCCATGAATACGTGTTGTATGCGAGCGTGTGGGCGTTCCGCGCACTTGCCTCCTATACTTTCCCCGTGCCGCCCACATTCTTCCCCATTCCGAGTGTTGTGCCCCATTTTATTCCCCATTCCGAGTGTCCCGCCCTGTGTTCCGCCTACTTTAGAGCTGTGCGCTGCGCTCGGAGTGATAGCGCAGTGGCCGTGGCGCACGACGTTGGTTGACCTGTGCGCCGGCCTGCGCCGCGCGCTTTTTCGGCGCACGTCCTCTGCTTTTCTTGCGCACGGACTTCCATGAATCGACGTGCGCTGGTTTCCCTGCGCTTTTCGCTAATTTTCGGCGCAGCGCACGTATTGGCCCCTCTGCGCCGGGATTTTCGGCGCACATTTATTCCATGAATCGGTATATGTTTCATGGAGAACTTCCCGTACTTTCCAATCAGCAATCGAGATTGGGAGGTGAGCTGCTGTATTTTACTTTTCCTTACCTCTTCTTCTGGATGTCTACTTAGGGTGATGTATTCGGTTCTATGTGAATTTTTCGATTTTTTTTTTCAGAGAATGATTTTTTAACTAAACATGTATTACGAAAAAGCATACATTTTTTGATTTTTTGATTTTGGGTGGGCCTTTATTTTGTGGGGGGTCCCCACCACAACCCCCCATTTCCCTATGCTTTTATCCCGACCCTAACCCCCATCTCCACATGTTTTAATCCGTACCCTAACCCCCATCTCCACCTGTTTTAACCACTTACTCCAGCCGCATATATAAAAAAAAATCGATGTGTTTTCATTGTAATTGTTTCGTTAAAAAATCATTCATTGATTTCTTTCGTTATAATCACTGGATACCATCTATTCCTTTCTGCTTTCCACGAAGAAAATCAGGGTAAGAATGGCAAAAGAGATGAACAACTCCTGAGACATCTCAAGTGACCTTCTTTGGAGTTAGGGGATAGTTTAACGACCCCATAAGTGGGAGTCATGCCTTTCAGCAAGATGAACGAAGCAAGATGAACGGTTGGTTCCTTGCGTCTCCAGCAAGAAGGCCTAGAACAGTGGCTGCAGCGTGAGTCCAAGCAAAATCTGGAAGCAAAGATCATAGGTCAAGTGTTTCTGCAAGCAAAATGGGGCAATGTTTTTAGGACTTTAGATAGTATACATGGTTATGTCAATGATGCAAAGAATGGAGGCAGAGGTTTGGGATATCCATTAGATAAGAGTGATTGCAGCAAATGGCAGGCAACCCTTGGCGGTGAAGATAGCATAAGTGAGGTGCAAAAGTAGGGGATTGAAAACATTGTGCTTTCAACATTTATCCAGAAAGGCAACTCAAGTAGTGCAGCAGGTATGAGCCTGAGTGGTAACATGTTCCCCTCAGGAAAGGCAAAAGGAACAGTCTGATCGATCAAAGAGTTTCCGCTAATAAGAGGCAAAATGGGAAGGGAGTAGTATCAGCATTCTAGCCACACCATAAGGGAAGGCTAGTATCCCTGAGCAAGCAGCATGCTGGGAAAGTCCTATATTTAGAAACAGAGTACATAAATAAGGAAGTTACAACAGTCACTGGAACAACACTAATTGGAGTTTTCATTTTCTATGAGTTGCTGGTCGTCTATTGGAATTATCCAATCCCCTTTCAGCCCAGGCTCTGGGATCCCTTGTACTTGTATATAATAATGACAGAGGTCTCAGGTTTCTGAGGGCTCCCTGGAACATGCTGCTTCTGCAGTGAGTTGAAGTCAAATCTGAAATCTGTAGATGATGCAGCTGTGTGTGACCCAACTGAAGAGGGAAAATCGAGACCAAACCCATGCCCCCTCACCCCAGGCGCATATACAGAAGAACAGCAGGAAGAACAAGGAGCGCACTTATCATTTGAACCAGGCCCCAGCGCACCCATGGGTGACAAATATGCTGAAACACACCCACTTCACCAACAGTGCAACTTCCATGCTACATTAGAATCAATGCTGCAATATCAGAATCTACAAACACAAAAATCCCTGTTTAAAGGCTTGCAAATGCCTATATGAATTAACATGGTCTAAATGCACAGTGTAAAGCCATGTTTCAGGAAAATTACAGCCAAGTTCATTTCTCTCACTGAACACTGGCTGCGGGAGCCTTCAGCAATGTTCCTCGCCAAATCTCCGACCTGCCAAGGCCGCACATTCAAGATAAGATTGCTTTCTGCAGACAGACATTTTTTAATTATCCACAAATGCGAATAAATCACGGCAACCCAGTGTGCTTTTTTTTCTTTCTGGGAAAGAAAGACACTTTCTCAAGGACTCGCACAACATTTGAAACATAAATTGTAACAAGAATGGCGCAGCCCAGAGCCCAGGTGCGAACTGCTTGTTCAGCTAAAAAGTTATGGGAACAAGGTCATATTGCAACAAGTTAGAATTAGGTAATGGGGGCTGGCACAGCTAAATCAACCCACTGACGCAAAAGGTTAATATCCAATTGTCAGTCTCACTATAAGGGCTACATAGGTAACCTACCACTTAGCAGCCAATAGCAGGAGGAGATAGGTTTCTGGGAGCTGATCCAATTCTGTGAGGTCAGCCTGCAGTGTGATTACAAAGCTGGCTTGCAAGCCAGCCCCGGGAGAGACGGTGCCTGAACTCTCAATGTGCACGATGCTCTGCGTGTTTTTTTCTTTTTTTTGCTGCCCAGAAATAAACGCAGTTTGGAACATGCTGCTGCCTGCTTGGGACTCTGTTGCATTTCTGGGGGCCATATGGGAGGTGTTGGGGTCTCCCATAGATGGTGAGGGTATGGCTGCTGGCCCCCACTGCCCTGGTGGGGGTCCAGCTTCTCCCCAACAAGTTGGTGCCCTCTGTGAGGCTCATTGCTCATTGTAACATGGGTGAATGAGCACTGCCTGCGCAAGCCCTGCGTTGAACCGAACTCCCTGCCGCCGACTCAAGGAAGCTGTGGGACCCTCGCCTGCACCTGAAGACCACCGGAAAATGCGTAACCGGCTAAAGGCTTCGGGGGCCACTTGGAAATACCCCGCTTGAGGGCAGGTGAGAGCCCTGCAGGAGAAGGGGTCCGGTGAAGCGCCTTGAGGGGGTGTCCAGCAGCGGAGCAACTGCCAGTGCAGCATAGGAAAATGTACGTCAACTAGCAACATGGGCTTTGAGGGGGGGAAATGTTTAAAGTATTATGATGCATTGTTGATCAGTATATTGCAGAAATGTTAAGTTTTTTTGTTTGGGTAGAAACTGAGGGAGGGATTGTAAATTGGGTGGTGGGTGATTGTACATTGTCGCAAAATTCAGCGCATTGGTGGTGATCGGCACGTGAATTGTAGTTGGGACTGGGGCGGTGGCAGTGGTCCCTTCTTGTGTTTTTGAGCCTATTGGGTTGGGTAGTGACTCCCTACATATAGAACAGGAGTGCCGCGCTGATTGATCTGGATGGTGATTTCATGTACGGGGTCTGGATTTCCTATGAATTGACGTTATAGATCAATGAGTAGATGAGGTTCCCTGCTAATTGAGCGTTTTAGTTCAGTGAGTGGATGATAGTTGGCTGGTTAAGGTCCCCTGGTGAGGAGCGTATCGCACATGAGGCAACGCAGCGTGTGCAGTCCAATTATAAGAGTTTTTATTGTGGTTTACCTTGTTCCAGTTGAGACAGGAAGACAGCTGTGGGGATTGTGGGGTTTTATTTTGGGATTTTTGTGGGGTTGGGAGAAATGGGTTATTGTTCTGTGTATGCACATTTGTCTGTTCATTTGCACTGTGTTTTTAGTTTGGTGACGTCACCTTCAGATTGATTTTGATGGTGAGGAGATAGTGGTGTGGTTTTGGATTTGGAGAATAGGTGACCCAGAGGCGGTGTGTGGAAGACACATGCGCAAGATTGTGGGGGTGTGCCGGAGAAGGCAATGGTTTGGTGAAGATGGGCTGCACGTGGAGTGCACTGGCTAAGGTGCGGAGCCAAGAAGGCTCACAGAAGTTGAAAAATGTTCAATTATCTTTTAACTTTTGCTCCCTGAACAGCGGACTATCGAAATTTTCGAATTGAATAGAGGTAAAATGTATCACACAATACAGAAACGATTCCCCTTCACCTGTTGTGTAGCACACAGCTTCCATGCCGAAATAAGTCAGTAAAACATAGTGTGCAAAGATTCAAAAGTACTGAAGGTAAAATAAAAAAGACCATGGCTGCTCATAGGCGGCTTCTCCAGAAGCGTGCAGCAATCGCTAAGGACACACATACACAGCACTTACACGGGAATAGCTTTAAAAGCACATGGCTACAGTTGAACTGTGTGCACGAAGGAAAGGGAAGATGCGAGGGGTCAGCTGATGCTGAACCAGCGCAAGCAGAGGGAAGAGGGGACTCACCCTTCTGAACCTCCGGGAGTGTAATATTTGATGACACAGGGGCAGAGAAAGGCAGATGAGGACAAGTAGGCACAAAATAAATTATTAAAGTATGCAAATGGGAGGGGCAGTTAAAAATAGCCTCAACACACACGCACAAGAATCACAATAGCAGTGTCAACAATCACCACAATATGCACCGCCCATGTGGGGAGGATACATGGGGCAGGATGGGATCATTTCAGCAGACACCACAAGCACCAACGCAGGTACTGTCACCACTACATGTACAGAAACAACAAATGACAGCACCACTACCCCAGGACTGACTAGAATCACAACACAGGGGCACTGCACAGCAGCCAGCACCCATACAGAACACTGACACAATAGCAATGGTACCGGTTACATGACTGGGTGGGGTCTTCCTGATGGGGAACAAACCTTTCAAAGGACATAGATTGACATTATACCGCTAATAGGACAGCCCAAGACAAACTTGATTTCACTCACTCTGCCACACACACTCATGCTCCACCTCCCCGACAGAGCGGGCGAGACGCGCGCCGACACACACACTCAAGCACACTCAATAATGCAGAGGACAATTGCATAGGGGTGGTGATAGGTATCAAAACATTTTCTTTTCTGGGTGACAGTGGGGCGACTAGACCATGCATTAGGGAAGAGGCATTTGTGACATCATGAGCGATGTGGACACGACCACCTTATTAACAGAGAAATCCATAACTTGTTAAACACCAGGCATACACATGTTGAAAGTAAGGAAGATTGTTTAAGGATAATGGGGTACACGGTACAGAGGGGGGTGCATAATGATAGCGCATCACAAGAGAGTACATTTAGCTACATTTTGAGCACACATCTTTCAGTGAGGAGACTGGGCTCATGAATACACGATTAACACAGAACAATTAAATGAGACACACAAGGTGGAAGAAGGTGCACTTGAGGGGGGAGGCCTACATTTCATTGACAGTTCACCACAGGAGGAGAGAAATAGGGGTAAGAGGTGGATGATCCATGTTCCCAACAGAATTAATTTGGCGACAAAATGACAGTGCAAGTGGTAATGCCACTCGAAATCAGCCGCCATTTTCTGATAATCCTATCATTTCCCCCCATCGCCCTGGCTCACCTGCTTTTGCGGCACTAAATCAAATCCCCCGCCCCTGAAACAGACTTTATCAAAACATTCATATTCCCCGCCTCTATCCGTGACGTGACTGAGCTGCGTAGGCAAACGCGCCCAGGCGTCTTCTACGCGACTCCACACAGAACCCAGAAATCAACACAGATGAGCTCACACAACACAGCGCGCCACAATTGGGAATATGAAACTGTACTTTTAAATTAAACCGCAAGATTGTAAATTTGGTAAAGTACATTTATTTGACATCAAATGTTTTGAGAATATTCAGCGATTTGCATTTTTATTTGCTCTCGATCCAAAATAGTTCGTCTTGAGGCAAGCGATGTTCGTGTGCAGTACACAGGGTGTTGGTTTACGATAAAATAAGCTCTTCGGTCGCACTGATAATCGCATGGCTGTTCCAACAACGAGGCACTAGGCCACCACAACGGTCTGTATGTTGCATCTAGCCGTTAGTACCGCGTAAGGGCATACTTGTACTTGGCGATCGTCCCATAAAATGGTCAGGGTGGTAACGTTGTTCACGCGGAGAAGCAGCTGGCGGTTAAAAAAGCCATCCGCCGGTGTCTGGTACTCGTGACACATACAATAATGAAGGATGTACCTGTTTTAAAAACATAAAAAATGAAATTAGTCTCACCATCAGATCTTTATTAAAATTATTCATTTTATATATTAGGTCGGGAAATTATTTCATAGCTAGGACAGTGCAACTGGGTATTATACGTCAAGGGGGGCTGTAGGATACTGAGACAGTCCCCCAGTGCAGGGGTTGACAGGGAGGCAGTGCAGGTGGAGAGTGGAAGGGCCCAGGACCGAGGTCGCAGACAGTGGACCAGTTGTAGCAGGGAAGAGGGAGAGAGAAAGCAGAAGCAAAGAGGAAGGTTTTGAGGTGCTTCCGTAAAAGGAGATGGTTCTCCTCAAGATAGTGCGCGGTACAAAACAATATGCCACATAGAACGAACAAGTACAATTTAACCCGTCTTTAAAGCTACTGTATAGTAATTAAATTGCGGTATAAACTCATCTAAAGAGTTACTTACATTATATTTGCATTTTCCATTGTGTCTGTGCGTAGGGCAGCCCCGAAATACCACTCCTTCTATGCCGACGTTATTTCTTCTAATGAACGAACATTAAATGGCTTTCGTTTCTGAAATTATATTCATTATCGTTTCTTACGTTATTGCCCCACACCCCCAAAAAGAAGTCTTTCGGGATGGTCCCGGCCTGTCAAGGTCAAATAACAATAGAACCTTATACTGAGTCGTGGCCCATTCCGGCACCCGAGCAAAAAATCAAAGCAGCTGACCTTCACTTTGAACGAGCACACATTCCTAGTTAGCTACATTCAGTGTAAGGCCATCTCACAGGACTTGAAATTTACACTCCATCTTTGCATTTTGTCTGCGTGCATTTGCAGCCCCAGAGAACCATAAATACGGAGACATTCTATATTTTTTGAAAAATGATTTATATTACTGTTTGGTTTAATTTAATGCGCAAATGAACAAGGTTGGATAGACACATTGCATGTACATTGAGCAATCACTTTTATTTACACAATACATAGTTACACATATTCAATGGGCCTGCAACATGAGGAGACTCCAGAGCAAAGTCACAGGTGACACCCGGGTGGTTCGCACAACTGCACGGTGAAGGGAGGGGCAACGGTGGAGAGACACATTGCATGTACACTGAGCAATCACTTTTATTTACACATTACATAGATACACATATTCAATGGGCCTGCGACATGAGGAGACTCGAGAGAACAGACAATCAAATTACAATCATTTAAACCGTGATGTGTATTTCTCAATGAGCTCTTCTTTAGGTGGACATGGAACAGAGGCAATGTTGGGTGGCAATGCAGTTGTCCCCTGCACAGGTTCGTTCACAACTCCATGTATGTCCCTATCTAGGACATCAACAATAAGTCTCTCAATAAAGTCATATTGCATATCCTCAAACACTGGTTTGATAACCCATTGTTTACTTCTTTTAGTGAAGGCCTTATTGTAGCGAAGCGTCCCTAAAGTTCCGGTCGTCCTACTTTGTTGACGGCCAATATTATGGTTATGTGCCAAGACCGCTAGAAGAGTCCGATTTATCATGCCCTCCATGCCAAAATGCAATCGTTTTGGCCTGTACTTTAGGCACATATTGTGGAACACCTCCAAATCTCCTGTGTAGCAGAATTCCGTGAGTCCCCTCAAATCTCTTGTTATAGTTTTATCAAATACAATCTTTTCAATGGCTTTGTGAGTGGGTGATGAAGGAATCAACCACTTCTTCTTCCGTGCCTCCTCTGTGGACAAATGGCCATGTTCACAATTGTGGAAATGTTGGTTTGTGTTCCAGCGGTGAACGTTGCTACAGTGTAGCATTACTGACCGCCATTTTTCCAGTAGAATTTCCAACGACCCTCCACATGTTTTTGAGCTCCACCAAAGATGGTTGCTGATTGACTTGGACCACTGTGAAATACCTTGCATATCTTTTTTTTTACCTGCAGCCGACATTTTTTTATTGATTGTTTTTGCAAGATGCCAAACGTCAAATTGGTGATTTATATTTTTGTACTCTTCTCTCATTGTCTTGGCAATTGAAACGTGTCTGTCCGTGGCTATCAGGTCGATCACCATTCCCCGCGATTGTAGTTCTTGCAATGATGCTACAAAGCCAACTTTCTCCATGGCCACTGAGGATGTACTTTGTGACACCTGCACGACCACCGAACTCACAATTTTCTTACTTTCCATGTCCTGAAAGTGGTAGGTGCAGTACTTGGCTGAAAATCCTGGGCTGTCGCACTGTCCATCACCGGCTAGCCTGAACCGTTTGCCCGCGAATGTACTATCAACAGACATTTTTTCCATTCTCCAAGCTTCGCTAATGGCTGGAAATAGATAATCGGTTTGGTATTTGTAGAACTGAGTTTTCGCAATGAAATGGATTCCCACAAACTGAAAGAAAGACTCTAACTTTTTAAAACTTGAACCACTAAAAAGTGCAGCCGCTGCACAAAGTAGATTGCCTGCTGGCAGTTGCCCCAGCATGGGTTGTGCAGACCATGAGAAAGGATGATATTTTGTACAGGTGGCATGTATTTTAAGGTTAGTGCCTCGAATTGCACGAGTCACATTAATCAATGGCTCCCAACATACTTCCCCACCAACCGAATGCCCACATTTCATCCGAATAATAATATCAATCAAACAACTATCGAATACAATGAATTTGGCCTCTTTCCTTATACTGTCACTCTGCATCCCAGCTGGTTCGGCCTGTAACGTTGAGGACATGTCACTCACATGAAAGGTAGAATCTCTGATATTGTCTTCCGCTATGTTCAGTGATATTGATGGTGTTTCATTGTCGTCCACTTCATTCTCTTCCATTGCAACATCTGTTCCTTCTCCGGCGATGGGTGAATAAAACAATTTCTTCAACTTTCTCACGGTCTTAGTTTTTGCGGGTGTGGATTCTGTGTATTGATCTCCGACTGCATCCGAACTACCAGGAGGACATTCACTATCAATGGCTGGTGGTGGTATAGCTCCATTGTCAATCACTTCATATTCTTCCCATTGGCACGATGCATCTCCAGTCTCAAGTCCCTGCCAAAAGGTTTGACAAGCAACATCTCTCGTTCGCTTCACTGTCTGTGTAGATCTAGTTCGTACACCCACTCGCAACTAGAGGACAGATTGGAAAAGGGATGTTCAGTTTAAACACAACTTACAGTATTGAACTATTAACAGTGAAAAACAACATAATATAGTGACCAGGACACTAACCTTCTTTTGCTTTCTTTTCTTTGAAACTTTCTTGCCTCGAACTTCAACATCAGGACGCTGTTGCTCCGACTCGTGTGTGCATGTCTCCACTTCCTCTTGCGCTGCAACGACTATATTTTCATGATAAGCACATCCATCACGCACTGACGCTCCATCGACTCCCTGAAACATAGAACTTTCATTAGTATGTATAATAATATCGAAAACACAAAATGTACTTGGGGACCAATACCCACGTACATCTCAATAGCAAAACACGAATGAACGCTTTGTGTAGAACATTCAAACGACAATTATTCACGCATTGTTGATCTAGTTAGATGGAACTGTCAAGATCCATACCTCGGGCTCCTCATAGACTTCCATTGATGATATTATTGAAGATGATGCTTCAGTAACTCCCTGAAACACAGTAATTGCATTAGTATGGTTTTCTATTTTGTTAAAAAGAACATAGACCTGCACAAATGATCAGTTGTCTAAAATAAATAATGGATATGTAAATATGATTCGATTTGCTCGATCGTTGGAAGTGTCACCACCCAGAGATCTGCATCAACTACTAGGGGTGATGTTCTTGTAGAAGAAGCTCCGTCATCTCCCTGAAACATAGTACTTGCGTTAATAAAGAAGGAAGTATAGCGGATGTAATCACGTCATATGATTTCGCTTGATCGAACTGTCAGTATCCATACCTCGAAATGCATAAGAACATCAAGGGACGATGTAACTGCGGTGCACACTTCTGCAAGCTGTTGCGCCGACCCGTAACTGCATGCTCCCCCTTCTTCTTGGACTAATGCTCCATCGACTCCCTGAAACATAGGACTTTCATTAGTAATGAACACAATATTGAAAAAGGAAGACACATAGGAGGGCGACGACAGAAGGACATATCAATGGCTAAAAACGAAAGAAACATTGTGTGTAACAATCACGCTACAAGAATGCAAGATCTGATGATCTCCATCGATGGAACTGTCCGGAAACGTAACTCGAGCATCTGAGTGACATCAACGGTTGTCGTCAATACTTTGGACTCCTCAGCATCTCCCTGAAAGACAGTACTTGCATTATTTTGGATAACAATAATTATAACTGAAAACAAAGACTAGAGGACGAGTACAAGGGTGTACCATTAGGTAAAATAATTACACGATAAATTAAAACTATTGATTTACATGCCTAAAACAAGTCAGTGGCAGAATAGCTAAGTAAGATTACCCGATAGGCGCTTGAAGTGGCTGATGACTGCAATAACGACACGGATGGAGAATCTTCCGCCTTCATATTGAGTGGATACATAAATGGGGAAATTATTGTTAGCTAATGCTACACACTACCGCAAGGCCGCGAGATAAATACGTAAACTTGACTCACCAGTGGAGGGATGTGGACAAATAGAGTGGGAATAGCGGTTGAGAGCAATTTTCGCCTCGCTCGCGGTGTGTTCTTCTTTATTAGCAATGATGTGGAGTACATGTCTGAGCTAAAGTGCCTGCTGCAGATGCGGTATCGATCACCCCTCTTGTCTGCAAAGACTTCTAGGACTCTACTTTCAAGCTCAGACGGTGGATATCCGCAATATCGGACCCATTCTCTTATCTGATCTATTGTCTTAGGGAAAACATGCATTATAGTACCTTCAGATTTATTATGGGTCTTCGAAGGGCAACCGCCAATGGAACAGGCAGGCATTGTGGAAAGTTCTGAAAAGTAAAGATCAACAATTCTCTATGAATACCAATGTAAACTCAGAACATGTGACTAGTTCCTTGCATGTACTGTCTTGAACGAAAAGAAATTGGACGCAAAATGATTATGGTACATGGCCTTACCTTGACGAACCAACAGTTAGATGCAGGGATCAGAGTAGTTTCTTGTCGTAGAACAGGGAGCAGTTCACAGGTTGCAAACTGACGAGTTTCCTCGAAGTGGTCACGGAAGTTCACAGAGACGAAGAGCAGATAACCAGCACCTTCACTGGTTGACTAGCAAAGCGCAAAGAAGTTCTCATTAGAAATATGAAGTGGGTTATAAAGAATTCGAAAAAGGGGTGTGTTTGTGAATGAATGACGTGTATATGTCGTCGCATTATGCGGTTTGCAGGGGGCCGTCCAGCGTGAGGGGGGATGCTTGGCAGGAGACACGGGGTCTGGAGGTAGACATGGGAACAACAACCCATGCTCTATAGACCACTTTGAAGTGTACATGGTCTTTGGCACCTCTTGGCCTTTATCGCTCCCTGACAGTTCCACTTGGCAGCACAAGTACCCCGGTGCGAACTGCCTTTGATAGGGCGGGGGGTGGATTGGGGCGGTGGTCGTGCAGACAAGACACAGGAAGACTCGTGAATGGAGACACACTTATGTGGATTGCAGGGGGCCGTCCAGCGTGAGGGGGGATGCTTGGCAGGAGACACGGGGTCTGGAGGTAGACATGGGAACAACAACCCATGCTCTATAGACCACTTTGAAGTGTACATGGTCTTTGGCACCTCTTGGCCTTTATCGCTCCCTGACAGCTCCACTTGGCAGCACAAGTACCCCGGTGCGAACTGCCTTTGATAGGGCGGGGGGTGGATTGGGGCGGTGGTCGTGCAGACAAGACACAGGAAGACTCGTGAATGGAGACACACTTATGTGGATTGCAGGGGGCCGTCCAGCGTGAGGGGGGATGCTTGGCAGGAGACACGGGGTCTGGAGGTAGACATGGGAACAACAACCCATGCTCTATAGACCACTTTGAAGTGTACATGGTCTTTGGCACCTCTTGGCCTTTATCGCTCCCTGACTGCTCCACTTGGCAGCGCAAGTACCCCGGTGCGAACTGCCTTTGATAGGGCGGGGGGGGGTGTGGATTAGGGCGCTGGTCGTGCAGACAAGACTCGTTTGCCGCAGGGCCTCACCAAAGAGAGGCCATCTAACTGCATGTAAGAGGCAGGCTGCAGGATCTAGTACATGGAAGGCAGGGGGGTGAGTTTATAAATACCTCACCCTCCCAGGAGAATATATGGGTGCAGTTCATCCTGGAGACCCTGGATGCCTAGGCAGTTAGTCAGCAGCAGGCTGGCCTGTGGTGGCAAGGCGGCACGGGCCAGAGGGGGTCATCTCTGTAACCGGTACCCAAAAGGATGATTTATTATGATCAACCATATTGATTATTTACCTATAACCATGTTTTGTATCAATAAAATCCAACGGCCTTCCTTTTATTGCCAACGCTTGAACAAAGTGGTGTGGTAAGTATTTTTGGGGGAGGAGGCAAGGCCGGGAGGCTTGATGCCAACCCGCAAAATAACATATGTATGTCTGCTGCATATGGGTTCAACGGTTATGTGGATTGAAGGTGGTCGGCCAGCGTGAGGGAGGATGCTGGCCGGAGACATGTGGTGTGACAAGACAAGGCACAGGAAGAATATTCAATGGAGACACACTAGATTCATTTAAAAAATCAAAACAACCATTGTTAAAATATATGTTGGGTTTTATTTTAGATCTTAATTTCAATTGAACATAAATAATAAACATTACACATTGTAAAGTTCCGGTTGCAGCACATCCAGGGAAAATCCGCGGTATTTTCCACTGTCGCTGGGGAAATGTTGTCTAATGGCAAGTACCGCACAGGCAGGTATTACTCTCCGAACGCGGTGTCCGAGCCTCCCGTGAAGCCACCAAGTGAAGCAACGATAGGCCACCAGCCTGTACCACCTGTGAAAATGAAAGATGCAAACTGTATTAAAATGACAAAACTTTCTTATCACTGTCGATTCAGGTAAAAAATGTCATTCTGCTTTGAAAAAAATTCTAGAAAATGCACAATATGGAACCAATTTACATGCATTCGAATGATATGTAGATGTAATTTTATATGTGGGAGACGAACATGACATAGTAGTGGCATCACTGACATCAAAACCAGAGTATACTTACTCGTTACTCGGATTACGCGGACGAACAGTGCCGCAAAGTTCGTGCATAAGCACCATCATCATCCTCAACACGGTCCGTGAGAGGCAGGCTTCCCTGAACTCTGGCAGCTCGGTGATGCATTGCGGACTTGGCTCGCCTTCCGAAATGTAGGCCAAGCACCCGGAATTTTCACGGCAGCAGCAGTTCTCCTCCTCAGTTGGCATTAGCTCGCACCGATTGCACGTGCACCAGGTGGAGACGCCGTCCATGCGACATGGTCCAGGCTCTTCATCCGTTGACTGGTCCTCCCAACTGCCGTCCGAATCCCCATCGTTTTCGCGTGCTTGCCTTTCCAGTAGTTCTTGCTCGGTGTACTCGGGCTCGTACATATACGGCATTATTGTAGCCATTGTGTGGTAAAGAAAGTAAAATAATTTACAGAGATGGTACAGGTGTTCACGAGGCCTAGAAGCGGTGAAGGTAGCTGACCAGAGCACAGAAACGAGGCACAGAATACTCAAAGTAACACAGAGAGAGTAATGGAATCGAAAATCTGCTGCTGTGTGTTGTGAAACGGTGTGTTTATACTTATTGAGGAAAGAGGCGTCCTGCCATTTCCATGGCGACACTTCATTAGCTGAGGCGCAGCGATTGTTGACACGAAACGTGCTTTGGCGTTGG
The DNA here is from genome assembly GCF_040938575.1 of Ambystoma mexicanum. Classification (NCBI taxonomy): domain Eukaryota; kingdom Metazoa; phylum Chordata; class Amphibia; order Caudata; family Ambystomatidae; genus Ambystoma; species Ambystoma mexicanum. The sequence goes on along the minus strand of NC_090921.1, from coordinate 1,073,031,758 downwards.
GAAATGGGCGGTACGCGTCTGCTGATGTCAGGCTCAGGGGCGGGGGATTTGATTTAGTGCCGCAAAAGCAGGTGAGCCAGGGCGATGGGGGGAAATGATAGGATTATCAGAAAATGGCGGCTGATTTCGAGTGCGTTAATGGACGAAAAGTCGGGTAAGGTCCATAGGAAAGTTTTCTACGATCTACCGAGTTATGCTTAAAAACACATGGCCGAACCGTAGGGACAATAAAAAAAAAGTCCCGGAACTATCCTTTAAAAACCCTGCGATTATCTTAACTAAGTAACATGGTGCACTTAATTTAGAAACACAGCCACCCTATATGACAAATGTACCACCCTGATGTTTCCCTATTTAGCTTGTCAGTGCCTGATGCCCCCCGGGACAAAGGCACGCACTATAAATAGCTTACAAGAAAAGCACAGTAAATATAAAGATCCACCCAAATAGCATATATATGATCCAAGTGTGTAATGAGTATCTTCACATAAATTAAGTGCCTACCCATTTTCTGGGTACATTCCGAATTGTGTAATAATTTACAGTCAGACCGCCATTGAACGCCACCAGGTGGTGACAGGATGGTGCATAGGTGTACCATTGGCTCCTCCCACTAGGACACTGAATAGTGTGAGAGTAGTGAAGAGAGGTTAGGTCAAGAAACTGAAGAATATGTAAATTCTCAGGTCTCAAGCGCTTCCATTTCATTTCTCGCCAGATATAAAGGACCCAGGGCAGGCCTGAAGACAACGGACAACCAACACCCAATGGCAAAGGACTACAGTGGGACATTTTCCCCTCCTGACAGACTTTGTTAGATGTGTGAGGCGTCAAGCCCTACAAAGCGGTGGCCACCCTGGCAACGAGGGAGCAACGATCAACAGGGCCAACGCAAGAGATTTTCATGAACTGAAAAATAGCACAAACACTCCCGAGTTAGGGACACATGGCCATCCTATGGTCCAACGCAGACTAGCAACTAGAATAGGGACTGACACATGCATTCCCAAAGTTTAATTGAGGTTCATATTACATTTTGTGCACCTACAGCTGTAACACTGTTTTGTTTCTTCTCTTTTCCCCGCACATGCAGGTTGTTGCGTATGTATGCTGTTAGAAATGTGTAGGAAATTTCCTTAATATTATCTTCCATTAGAAACTGTGAGGCCTACTGATTAAAACATTGTGTAGCATTCCCCACTCAATTGCCCACCCTACCCACCCTATCAAGAACCTCAGACCCCTTAGAGCATGTTTCCCTGAAGTATATTTCCTTGCTTCCATTGAATAAACAGCCCAAGATTTTCCCTACCCATATTGAGAAATTTTGAAAACACGAAATGTCCAGGGGGAGGTTTGATTTTTGCCCTTAGTGATTGTTTAGTTCGCGAAGCTTGAGGTTACTAACAAGTACTTACTATTAACGCCTTTCTTGCGATTTTCAGGCGGGCAACTTTATCATCTCATCAGCTGCAAGGACCCAGCAGCGTAAGTGGTTATGGGCAAGCAAATAAGGACTTTTTCCTTCACGATGGGACTATTAATGATGAACGAAATAATGGGGGTGGTAATTTGAAAATTATTTGTAATAGTGAGCATTACCGCTGTATCCCCTGCTAACATTCCCTAACCTAAGCACGAAGTGTTACGGCGTCAGTGGGTGAGGAAAAGCTGCTGCTAAAGTAAGGAGAGTTAAGGGCAGACACAAAGGGAGTAAAACATACACATAACACACATAGCAGAAGTGACCAACAACATGCACACATGTACAAAATTGGTAGGGACACCACTGGAGAGAGCTGTCCTGACTATTCTTTAACATATGCCGGAAGAGAATTGATTACAACAGAAATTACTACAGCAGAGCACGACGCCCATGTATGACAAGGTGCGAAGAAGATTGCAAGGGAAGACAGCAACATTGAGATTGAAAAAGAAAAAAAAAAAAAAAAAGGGGGGGTAATGCCCTATGGAAGATGACTACATAAAGCAGCTAATTGGAGAACAACTGTATGTGGAAAGTGATCAGAAAAAGAAGAAACAACGAGCAAATGCACAAGTGAGCAAGCTGCAAGAGAAAAAAATAAATAAATAAATAATAAAAGAAGAAAGAAAAACAAAAATAGAAGAAAAAATAAAATAAAAGAGACAAAAATATGATAAGTGCCTAACGGAGTGAGAGAAAAGAGCAAAGATGGTCACTGAAGAAGGACGTATACTGTTAAGGTACCAACGTTATGTTACCAGCACAACAGTGACAAGAAGTGGACAATCATTCTGGATGCGAGAAGGTTGAGAGAAGTTGCGAGATGAGAGCAGGAACATCACTGCTTATGGACTACTATTGAGCACATGCATCCAAAGATCAAGAGAAACTACCACTGAATTGGGGAGGAGAGTGTTCATTGGTGCGCATCAGCATGCCCTTGTTGGTGATGACCAAGGAAGATGTGAAGAGTGACACATTCACCAAGATGGAAAACAACGGAAGAAGAGAAACAGACAGAGAAGTAAAAAGAGGGGAGAATTACTTCTCGAGCGAGACAGAAGAATAATTGGGTGCAGTACCAGCATACTAAAGAATGATCAGCAAAACTGCATCTGAAAAGAGAAAGCAAAGAACTAGCTAGTGCTTGCATGGTAATGGAGGACATCATGACTGCCTGGTTAATTGAAGGTGATAACGGAAGGACTAGTACCGAGCACAGCATCATTGTGCAAGATAGAGATACATTGCAAGAGAACAACAGAAGAAGTTATCGGAATGCAAATAAGAGACATGGTGAAAGGAAGAGCCGGACTAAGATAGCGGTGTGCAACATGGTTCCAGCAGTAATAAAGGTGGCCACTCCCTGTGATCAGAGGAAGTACGAAGGGAAGTGAGTGTGGTGGAACACAGAAGGAGAACACTCCTATATGTACTGTTCATCAACAACAATGCAAAAATTATGGACACTTCAAGGAATTGACAAAGATATGCAGACCGGAAGGAGGTGAATGTTGCTTGGTGGTGTGGTCGACAAAGTCGACCAGAGGGGGGACTGAAGAGGGAAAATCGAGACCAAACCCATGCCCCCTCACCCCATGCGCATATACAGAAGAACAGCAGGAAGAACAAGGAGCGCACTTATCATTTGAACCAGGCCCCAGCGCACCCATGGGTGACAAATATGCTGAAACACACCCATTTCACCAACAGTGCAACTTCCATGCTACATTAGAATCAATGCTGCAATATCAGAATCTACAAACACAAAAATCCCTGTTTAAAGGCTTGCAAATGCCTATATGATTTAACATGGTCTAAATGCACAGTGTAAAGCCATGTTTCAGGAAAATTACAGCCAAGTTCATTTCTCTCACTGAACACTGGCTGCGGGAGCCTTCAGCAATGTTCCTCGCAAAATCTCCGACCTGCCAAGGCCGCACATTCAAGATAAGATTGCTTTCTGCAGACAGACATTTTTTAATTATCCACAAATGCGAATAAATCACGGCAACCCAGTGTGCTTTTTTTTCTTTCTGGGAAAGAAAGACACTTTCTCAAGGACTCGCACAACATTTGAAACATAAATTGTAACAAGAATGGCGCAGCCCAGCGCCCAGAGCCCAGAGCCCAGGTGCGAACTGCTTGTTCAGCTAAAAAGTTATGGGAACAAGGTCATATTGCAACAAGTTAGAATTAGGTAATGGGGGCTGGCACAGCTAAATCAACCCACTGACGCAAAAGGTTAATATCCAATTGTCAGTCTCACTATAAGGGCTACATAGGTAACCTACCACTTAGCAGCCAATAGCAGGAGGAGATAGGTTTCTGGGAGCTGATCCAATTCTGTGAGTGTGATTACAAAGCTGGCTTGCAAGCCAGCCCCGGGAGAGACGGCGCCTGAACTCTCGATGTGCACGATGCTCTGCATGTTTTTTTCTTTTTTTTGCTGCCCAGAAATAAACGCAGTTTGGAACATGCTGCTGCCTGCTTGGGACTCTGTTGCATTTCTGGGGGCCATATGGGAGGTGTTGGGGTCTCCCATAGATGGTAGGGTATGGCTGCTGGCCCCCACTGCCCTGGTGGGGGTCCAGCTTCTCCCCAACACAACCCATGTTCTGCCCCAGGGAACCTATGATTATGGAGCAGGAACAATGCTTGCTTGGAAGCGCCACTGTGTACTTCCCCTGCACTTCCACGCAGGAAGACAGTCTACTACTACCCGAAAGCCAGGACACAAGGCCGAAGATGTTTTTAGTTGCAATAATAGGACGCGCCAAAATGGAAGGCCTGCTCACATTAGTACCTAATCACACAACAATGAGTGTGCATAGTTGCACCAGGTTCCAACATGGCTAAGGCTCTTTTTGCCAGCCAGTTAGTTGTCCCTGCGCACTGATTTCTTTAATGCCAGCAGCGGTGCCCACTCTTTGCAAAAGGTGACCACACAGCTTCCTCTCCCCCCAGAAACACATCCTCAAAAGCTTGTTTTCCTGCCACTTTCCATACCAGTAGCCTCCTGAATCACGAAGGGATTTCCCTGCTAGTGGTTTCCTGGACTTCAAGGTCGTACTGTTGGATGACGGGTGGGTATCCTCATGGGCAGACTAGATTGTTGGGCCCCTTACAAGCACATTTAAGCCCACCTGCTTCCCATTAGACCTCTCAACAAGGATCATTCGCAGTGGTCGACTTGTACGAAAAGAAGTAGTGGAGCTATGTTCCCTGCTGGCCTGCCCAGCATCCCACAAACCCATCCCTGCGTCCCCTCCCACACACAATCCAAACCCCCAAACAAACACACCTGCTATTTATGAGAATGCGCAGTGCACTGAAGTGCACTGCAAGCTTCCACTTCTTTCTATACTTTTATTTTAAAACGAAACCATTCCAGAATGGTTTCTTTTTAGAATAAAAGTATAGGAACAGTGAAACTTAAAAATAAAAAATATGGGAGCACCGCTCCCGACCGCTCCCGCCCATTTCGACCTCTGATCATTCGCTGTCTATTGCACCTCAGCTACCTTGAAGGCAAAGGATCTGCTAGCAGACCAACCCTGGCTCTCTGTGAGCACTTGAATAGGTAGGACTACAATTCCACAAGAGAGGACTGCCAATCCCATCCTGATATTTTAACAGAACGTGAAATTCTACAACAATTAGCGACCATGGTTTGGAGGTTTGACCTTTTTGACTAATGAGCCACAAAGACTCTGCTCTAAGACAAACTGCCCTCATTGCACAGCCTGCATGAACTCACTTATGCAGATCGTTTGTCTTGTAAATATCATGGTTTTCCTTAAAGAAAATGAGCACAGATTTTGGTTTGATCTTAAAGTAGGAACTTGCTTTTCAAGTTCTCGTGTTCTGAAGTGACAACAAGACTGTGTTACGGAATAGGGAGCTCAGTTCTTCAGTTGCCAATATTATCATGGATAAACAGAGTTGTTTGGTATGCAGTCTTTTTGCTGAATCCATTTTACTGCAGTATTTTTCTACTGACATTTTTTCATCTAATCGTTTGCTGCAAAATACATGGGGGTGTTTGGGTGAGGCAATATGGGATGGGGCGAGGGTGTGGGGTTCTGGGGGAGAAGACAGGGTTAGTTGAGGGAAGTGGGGATGTGGGGGTCTCCCCCTGCATTTGTTTCGGTAAATAAATTGTTAGTAAAACCCTGCCAGTAAAGACATACTGCAGTGAAAATTGAGCTCTAAAAACGCAAAGGACCAGTTATTAATATATATGCATGGTTATCTCTGTTCTGTCTCTGATTTTTGTCCATGGTATCTTGGTCTGTGGTCTGTGTCATTGCACCCATGGCCTCTGTCCTTGTAGCAGGGATACATGGTCAGGCATCCCTGTGTTATCCATGCTATCATGGTTAACCAAAGTTGCCCATGTATGTGCATGGTCATCACTGTTTTGTCTGTGCCAGCTATGTTTGTCCGTGGTCTGTCCATAAATCATAGTCATTGTGTTCATGCTGTCTGTCTATATGCCAGGTGAGGCAACCCGAGTTGTCCATTGTTATACGTGGTCAACCTTGTTTATGTTCAAGGTAATTTGACCATGGTTAATCCATGAAACATGGACATGCAACTTTGACTTTAATCATCTCTCTTAATTGCATGGCTACTTATTAAGTTCTGAGGTTTTAATATTTGCAGGGAAAATGGCTATTGCTGTTAACAGTAAAATACTAGTTACAGTTTTTCAGCACCCCATCAAGGAAAGCTCAAGTCTGAAACCCCAAACTTCGAAAATTCAAATTGATTTCAACTCAACTCCAACGATTCCCCTTTCCCTGCATCTCTTAAAAGACTATGGCCCTCATTACGACCCAGGCGGTAAGGGGTTTACGCCGGCGTAAACTTCGCCGACCCTTACCGCCTGAGTACGAGTTCCCGTAGCGGCATGGTGATTTTAACACCTGCTTTTTGCAGGCGTTAAAATCCATGGCGCTAAGGGACCTTGTTGTTAATTACGCCACCGTAATTTACGGTGGCGTAATTAACGCCTTCCCCACTCCCATTATGCCCTATGGGGCAAAAATGGGAATGGGGAAGGGTAAAATGGGGATTGGGGACTTACCGCCCCGCCAAGGTCGGAATGGGGCGGTAAGTCCGCCAACCACCATGGCGGAGTTGGCAACTTAGCGCCATGGACCATGGTGCTAATAGCGCCATGGTCCTCCGCCAAGGTCCTAATGAGGGCCTATGTAATCTGCATCATGTAGTTAACAAAATCAGGCTGAGATGTGACCACATAGCATACATTGTATGTAATGAAGGGCACACGGGGGACTTCTACAAGCCTAATTGCATACCCACAATCCTTTGTTAAATTACAGTGGAACATGAATAAATACATTTCTAAAATAGTTCACAAGGCACATATGCATATTGTTTGTGAGATGCTGTTAAGATATTTTCACTATATCATGAGTGCAGGTCATCCTGATACCATTGGTAGTTTCTTTGAATGGACTACTCTGCTGCTATTGGGAGGGAAATATTTTATAGGGGGAGGATAATTCTGCCACACAATTGTTCCTATGATTGCATTTTGGGCATGATTATAGCTAACAACCTTCATCCATGGTTATAAACAGTTTTAATATTAAACCACACATTTTTGACAGTCCACGGGTAAAGTGAATAAACATGCCAGAACATCTAAATGTTCATGTTTTTCATTAGTTATTTATGACTACTCACACTCTTCAGGACAAGGGAAAACCGGGTATGTCCAGGATACCATGGACACCCTGAGAACATGGTTGTCCAGGCATGGCCTGCCCCTGAGTCCATCTGAGGCTGTCAATGGTTCACCATTGTCAATCATGGAGAAATCCTGGTTGTCCATGTTTGACCATGGTAAAACCATAGATAACATTGGTTTGTAAATGGACTTATGACCAGAGAAAGGGTCCCAAGTCAGGGCTCATGATTAAAACAAATAATTTCAATTAACTCAAAGCAATTCAGATATATCTCAGATGCAAACCCGTATCAAGACTGTGTTGATAAATCCTTTACTTTACTTTACTTTAATACATTTATATAGCGCGGCCATAGACCCGAAGGCATTAGGGCACTACATGACAGATATAACAAATAACAAAGTGAAGGATCCATAGAGGGAAGCCAGAAGGAGAATATTTTAGGAACGTGTCAAAGTCATTTAGTTGAACAAATGGGTCTTTGATCTTTTCTTAAACAATTCCACAGAGTCAATGGATTTCAACTCTAGAGGGGGAGCATTCCAAGCTCTAGGTCCATTTGAGGTGAAGGCTGCGTTAGCTACTCCAACAGTGTGGCACTTCGGTTCAGATAGGAGGTGCAGATTATTTGACCTCAACGTTGTGTTGGTTCTTATGGATACTAGCTGTTGAAGATATCCAGGCATATTCCCAGATCTGCACTTGTGTACAATAGTATAAGTTTCAAATAGGAATCTGGAGGCCACAGGCAACCAGTGCAGCTCACGTCTCGCCGTCGTAATGTGATCTCTAGATTTAAGTTTCATGACGGCTCTAATAGCCCCATTTTGACATATTTATAGCCTGTTACATTCGGACTTATTGATTCCCATAAGGAGGCTAGAGCAATAATCTATTTTTGCGCGTACTATTGCTCTCGCGATAGTCTCTGCATTGTCCTGTGAGATAAGAGGCCTTAAGTGTGCTAAAAGTTTAATATAATAAGCACATGATGAAACAAGACTACTGGCATGCTGTTTCATGGTCATGTGTTGGTCAAAGGTCGCTCCCAGAGTTTTGACTTTTTTGAGGGGTTTGATGGATTCTTTTCCCAACTGGAAGTTATCATACTGTGGACCAAGTTTATTAATAGTGTGTGGTGAGCCTATTACAAGCAGTTCCGTTTTTGATTTGTTCAGTGATAACTTATTGTTGACCATCCAGGTTTCAATTAGAGTAAAAACTCTGTTGATGGCCAACTCGTCTATGCTGGTTAGGTTAGGTTAGCCCAGGTTAGGGCTCATGATTAAAACAAATAATTTCAATTAACTCAAAGCAATTCAGATATATCTCAGATGCAAACCCGTATCAAGACTGTGTTGATAAATCCTAGGTGCTGGAGAGCCATTCAGAGGAGAATCACAAAAACATAGACTTGCCATTACCAAAATGTGCAATTCTATACTGGGGCATTCCTAAGGTGAACTTGCTAGTTGGAGCATCTGTCCTTTTTCATGTGAAGTTGCATCCTGAGGAGAAGTGACTGTTCATGGCTTCTAGATGCAAACACAGGAATGTGGGTGGCTGGGCTATTTTGGCTCGGGAGGGTGGGGGGTGAGGATAAAGTCATGCTACAAAGGAGCATTTTAATTGGTGCTTAAAATGATACCTTAGTGCAGCAGCTTACACTTCGTAAAACCTTGTAATATGGACCCCAGGGCAACTTCAACTACATGCTGAGGTCTAGCATTGCAAGCATCTAGAGCGGCAGAAGGCATGCCACAGATTGGGAGAGGGTCAAGGCTCCTGGGCAGGCAGCATTGGTGCACCAGTGAATGTGCCTACTTTATTGTGTCAGGCCAAGGTGACCATTTCCAGTTGGGGATACCCTTGTGGAAGCATCAACCAAAAGGGAGGTAAGACCAACAACTCAAGAAGAGCATGCGCAAGGGGGATAGAGAAAAAGAGGTTCCCTGCCAACACACAAGGTACTCTGTAAACACCTGGATTCTGCTGCCCACTTCCCTCCTGAGGCCAACAAGTGGCTAGAATCTTTCCTAAGCGAAAGAACTATGAGAGTATTTTCCCCTTCGGCCGCAGCTGACCCTACCCCGATATCATGTGGCATTCCCCAGGGTTCCTGTGTCTCGCCTACCCTATACAATATCTTCACCAAACCCTTGTTCGATGATCTGGACCTTCTGGGTATCACCTACACTAACTATGCAGATGATACACAGATTCTCCTCCTGCTTTCTGGGGATCATAGGAAGGACTCGGAATTGGTGAACAGGGTATATCTCATTGTTCAAGCATGGATGGCCACACATGGCCTGTGCTTGAACGACGACAAGACTGAGTTGATAATCCTGGGAACACATATGAACACCAAAAAATTAAGTCAGGAATTCTCTTCCTTCAATATTGATGGAAACCTTATCAGGGTCTCCAAGGAAGTAAAAACCCTTGGTTTCTACTTGGATTCCACACTATCATTCGATAAACAACGTAAATCCTTGGCTTCCACCACCGCCTACACCTGCAAACTGATAAGAGCAGGCAAGCCTTTCCTCTCTAACAACAGTTGCATGATCTTGGCTAGAGCACTTATCCTCTCCAGGATCGACTACTGTAATGCCCTTTACAGTGGCGCGAACAAATCAACCATCCAGAAACTACAAACACTCCAAAACAATGCTTTGCGAGCCGCACTGGGCATAAATAAAAGGGCATACATTTCCACCATTAGACGTCAACACAAATGGCTATCTACAAACCACAAAATTCAATTAAAAATGATCTCCTTGACACACAAAGCTCTTAACAACGCTGCCCCAAGCTACCTCATGAACAAAGTACAAAAAAACCTCCATCAGACCAATGAGAGCTACTAATACTAACTGTCTGGTAGTACCTAGATTTAAACTAACCACAGTGGGTGGGAATAGTGGGAATAGAGTCCCTGTGAAGGCGGCCAAAACCTGGAATCTATTACCTAACAATCTAAGAGCAGATCAGCCGTACCCACTATTCAGAAGGAAGGCCATCCAATATCTTATCTCCAACGACCACTAGACACAGGTTTATAGTATTCTCAGACCTGACACTGGTCCCTCTCCTCTGTCTTACGACATGTCTTACGACATTTCGACCTCTCCTCTGTCTTACGACATTAGGCGTACCATCCTCTATGGAACTCATCGACTTGCACGACGATGGTCCTGCACATTTGTATACTATTACTGTATCCTGCATAATTTGTATAACTTGCATAATATCTATAATATCCATTACTGTATCTTGTATAATATGTATAACTTTCACTATATCCTGTATAATCTGTAACGATGTAAGCTTCGCATTATCCTACCTGCTGCGCCCTTTCTTCCTACGGGTCTGGAGCGCATTAGAAATAAAACAAACAAACAAACAAACAAACAAACATGAACCCCAGATAAGAACTGCAAAAAGCCCACCTCTGAGTTACATATCAAATACAAATGGGGCTACATCTGAGGGCAAAGGAACTGACCCAGCAAAAGGCACACTGAGTTCTACATATAATACTGTAAGAAGTGTATAATATTGAAATAAAAAATCCAGGATAATGTCATACTCTTCACTACCTTATATTCAGAACTTATTGTTGGAAGTTGTTCTATTTGATTTATCATTTGCATATAATTCTCTTTGGATGCCTGTGCTTAAAGAAATGAACATGTGCACAGCCAGCATTAACTTGTGACCTGGATAAAATGCTGCACCGGCAAAGGAAATATTATGGGCGATATTATATAAACTTTGCACTAGTGCAAGTGCAATTAGTACTATGGCCGTTCGTTCCATAGGGCAAAAAACATATTCTTTCAAAGCAGTTTTGATCCAGGGCAATGCTTGCCCTAGTCCTAGACATTTACCCTAACGCAAAAATACATAGAAAGAATATGTTTTATTCAGGAGGGCAGTTTTGCCCCAGTGCTAAAAGCAAATGCACTGATGCAAAGTTTCTGTATTATAGATTATGAAATATTGCAGTGAAAGGATGAGCCAACCTAAAAGGGTATAACGCTTAAAACAAAATCAGTGGTGTTCTTCATCTCCTGAAAAAAAAACTTCACCTTGATTTGCATTGAAAAGTTTAACATAACTTGTACATATACAAAGCAAAGTGTTCATTAGTTTTGCAATCGCACAGTAAGACTAATGGTTCATGGCTCTGACATCAAATAAAATGTAAAGATGTTTTTATCAGACACAAATGTGCATATATTTTCTCAAAAACAATGTGAAAACCTATATTATTTATTTATTCTTATTTTGTTATTAGTTGTTGGTTAATATATTTACCTTTAACATCCAATTGCAAAACATATAGAAAAGAGAAGAAAAAAGAAAAGAAGAAAAGAAACAAAAAGAATACAACTTAACATTTATAGAGATAAATAAAAACACTCATATCATACTATAAATAAAGCATAAACACTATCAACAAAGGTTCATAATAACCACAAGTCATAAATCCTTTAAACAATTACAAAAAAATTTCAGCAGAACATAGGTATTACAAAATTCAGTTTACAGAGAGATTTAGGGGGTAATTCATAGAATTTAGCACACAAGTGGCGCACGCGGCTGGCGCACAGTGTGCGCGTGTGAATCTCTGTGCCAGCCGCGTGCGCTAAAATCAATTTCCGCACACAGCGTATTCATGGATTTTAGCCTCCAAAAGCAGCTGTGGTGCAGAGGGGTGTAGTGACCCTGCAGCAGCGCCAGTTACGCCCCCAGGAACGCCCCTAGCGCAAGGAAAAGCCATCAAAATCCCCAATTCAGCGCAAAGGGCTGCGCTAACCCAGGACCAGTTTACCGGGCTGCCAAACAGCAAAGCCAAGCGGGGAACGTGTATTACTGGAGTGCGCGGGATGTTTTACATGCGATTTCAGCAGGGTACGTGTATTTCAGGGGTGCGCGGGAAGTTTTACACGCGATTTCAGCAGGGTACGTGTATTTCAGGGGTGTGCGGGAAGTTTCACACGCGATTTCAGCAGGGTACATGTATTACAGGGGTGCGCGGGAAGTTTCACATGCGATTTCAGCAGGGTACGTGTATTTCAGGGGTGCGCGGGAAGTTTCACATGCGATTTCAGCAGGGTACGTGTATTTCAGGGGTGCGCGGGAAGTTTCACATGCGATTTCAGCAGGGTACGTGTATTTCTGGGGTGCTCGGGAAGTTTCACACACGATAGGCCCTGTGCGAGTGGGGTACGTGTATTACTGGGGTTCGCGTGAAGTTTCACACGCGATTTCAGCATGGTACGTGTATTACGGGGGATCGCAGGCAGTCTCACACGTGATTGGATGCGGGGACGTGTATTTCGGGGTGCGCGGGAAGTTTCACACGCGAAAGGGCCTGTGCGAGTGGGGTACGTGTATAACTGGGGTTCGCGGGAAGTTTAACCCGCAATCTCAGCAGGGTATGTGTATAACTGGGGTTCGCGTGAAGTTTCACACGCGATTGGAGCAGGGTACGTGTATTACGGGGTTCGCGGGAAGTTTCACACGCGATTTCAGCAGGATACGTGTATTTTGGGGGTGCCGGGGAGTCCTACACGTGATGTGGCAGTGTGGGTCCTCCCAGGTGTTCCCTGTACAACCTCCACGGCCCCAGCAGGCAGCCCACACCACAGGGGACTACCCTGCACCCCTGGTCATGTCCCGCAGGCAGCCCACCCAACATGGGCATGCCCCCCAGCAAAACCACATGTCTCCTTGCACTACTGATCACCAACTCATGTCCCCTTGCACCCCCAACCCCAGCAGTGCAGGGCACCTGCCAGCAGGACCCCACTCATGTCCCACTCATGTCCCCCTGCACCTCCACCCCCCCAGCAGTGCAGGGCACCTGCCAGCAGGCCCCCACTCATGTCCCCTTGCACCCCCACCCCCCAGCAGTGCAGGGCACCTGCCAGCAGGCCCCCACTCATATCCCACTCATGTCCCCCTGCACCCCCACCCCCCAGCAGTGTGGGGCACCTGCCAGCAGACTCCCACTCATGTCCCCTTGCACCCCCACCCCCTAGCAGTGTGGGGCACCTGCCAGCAGGCCCCCACTCATGTCCCACTCATGTCCCCTTGCACCCCCACCCCACAGCAGTGCGTGGCACCTGCCAGCAGGCCCGCACTCATGTCCCACTCATGTCCCCTTGCACCCCCACCCCCAAGCAGTGTGGGGCACCTGCCTGCAGGCCCCCACTCATGTCCCCCTGGACCCCCACCCCCCAGCAGTGCAGGGCAACTGCCAGCAGGACCCCACTCATGTCCCACTTAGGGATGAAAAGGTATAACGGTATACCGTTAAAGATACCGTGAACCACTCAATTGAACAATAATAACCGTCACATTGTTTATACCGGTATACCGTGTATACCGTTAAGTGTGCTTTTCAATCTGATTTGGAAAGCTGGAGTTAGCAAGTGCTGCACAGTCTTGGTCTTGCACTGTTGGATGTGCCATCTGCCAAGTAGTTTCAGTTGGAGCAGTTTTTAATGCCATTCCATAAATTACACGTGCCTGACACAAAATCAATAAGTTAGCAATAGGAAGAATAAATACAGTGCCAAGAAGGAAAAGGGTTTACTTTGGGTTGGCGGCTTTGGGGTTTATATATTTATAATGTATAATGTATAATGTTTGCTAAACATATGACAATGGGGGATGTCCCTGGTTCTATCATTGAATTAACATATAATAAGTCATACTGCGAAATTCACTCATCTCTGTGGGTATTCCCTGCTGCCATACCAATGGGTGCCATGTCCTTGATTACTGAACACCTTTTGGCCCACAAGTAAACTAAAGGCTGTAACGTAAAGAGAGCGTGTGTGAGTATGCGCACAAGCTTATACTACCATCAGCCTCCATTGATCTGGGGCATGCATGTTATACATATGGCAACACGTTCATCTTCACCAGTAGCCAGTGGGGGAGCTAAAAGCCTAAATGACCACCTAAGAAAAGCTATTCAGTTTGCTTTGCCAGTCGCAGCAGGACTCTCCCCCTCCTCCTCTCCAAACATGTGTTTGTGTTTGGTGGAAGCAAGGGGTGGCATTTCAGTGAAAAGTATGTTGAAAAGCCCAATTCGGGCTCTGGGTGCCTGGTTTTGTTTGTGATAAATCTGACAATTTATGACCTTTTAGAAAATATTTGTTAAGATTGGTTAATTCCACCTGCTATACCGCGATAACCATGATATACCGTCATTTTGCAAGAAGGTTATCGTACCGTCATAAAACTAATACCGTGACACCCCTAGTCCCACTCATGTCCCCCTGCACCCCCACATCCCAGCAGTGCAGGGCACCTGCCAGCAGGCCCCCACTCATGTCCCCTTGCACCCCCACCCCCCAGCAGTGCAGGGCACCTGCCAGCAGGCCCCCACTCATGTCCCACCCATGTCCCCCTGCACCCCCACCCCCCAGCAGTGCAGGGCACCTACCAGCAGGCGCCCACTCATGTCCCCTTGCACCCCCACCCTCCCAGCAGTGTGGGGCACCTGCCAGCAGGCCCCCACTCATGTCCCACTCATGTCCTCTTGCACCCCCACCCCCCAGCAGTGTGGGGCACCTGCCAGCAGGCCCCCACTCATGTCCCACTCATGTCCCCCTGCACCACCACCCTCCAGCAGTGCAGGGCACCTGCCAGCAGGCCCCCACTCATGTCCCCTTGCACCCCCACCCCCCAGCAGTGCAGGGCACCTGCCAGCAGGCCCCCACTCATGTCCCCTTGCACCCCACCCTCAGCAGTGTGGGGCACCTGCCAGCAGGCCCCCACTCATGTCCCACTCATGTCCCCTTGCACCCCCACCCCCCAGCAGTGTGGGGCACCTGCCAGCAGGCCCCCACTCATGTCCCACTCATGTCCCCTTGCACCCCCACCCCCCAGCAGTGTGGGGCACCTGCCAGCAGGCCCCCACTCATGTCCCCTTGTACCCGCACCCCCCAGCAGTGTGGGCCACCTGCCAGCAGGCCCCCACTCATGTCCCCTTGCACGCCCACCCCCCAGCAGTGTGGGGCACCTGCCAGCAGGCCCCCACTCATGTCCCACTCATGTCCCCTTGCACCCCCACCCCCCAGCAGTGCGTGGCACCTGCCAGTAGGCCCCCACTAATGTCCCACTCATGTCCCCCTGCCCCCAGGTCATGACGATCCTCAATCATGGCCCTTATGGCCAGCCTCCCCAGCCCAAAGATCCAACCAAGTTTTGCATGCACCCACAAAGAAAATGCAATTACATGATACAACCCCAATGGCAAGTATGTAAATGAACACATGTCCGTCACACACACACAATGGTTGCAAGTGACTGTGAAAACCCATATCATGACATGCATGAAACCAATGAGATAATACCACACATCGAGTAGGAAGAAAAAAATGTATTAAACACAACACGAATGTAATGAAAATCAAACGAACAACAATGGTAATAAAAAAAGAAAAGCTGCATGTCCGTTAAAAACTGAAAAACAAGAAATCATAATCCAAAGAAATCCAAAGGAAATGGTGTCCAAAGTCACAGTCCAACAAAGCAAATCCAAGGGAAAAAAGAAAAGTGAAAACCATTGCTCCATGGTGAAATAAAAAAAAAAGAGAAGAATCCAATGGTGAACTATATACAGATGAACAATCCAGGGTCCATGAGCCCAACTGAAGAAATGAAACCTATCAAAAATACTACCTAATAAAAAACTATCTACAGAAACGTGGTGCATTGTCCAAGCGCAACCAAAATAAAGAAAAAACAAAAGGAAACCTAACACTATCTAACTATATACAATGGCGGCGGGCAAGTCCAGCGGCTCACTCTGTGGTGTCCCGGGCCAGGGCATCATCGAACTCCATGTCGATGTCCCGGAGGCGGGCCTCTGCCCTGGCCCGAGGTCTCGCAGGGAGGCACTCATGACCTGTTCCAACTCCGAGCGAGTTGCCTCGAGGCACTCTGCCCGCCTCAACGCCCGACGCTGGAGTTCTCTGCCCTGACCATCGTGAGCCGCGCCTCTTCCACCCGCCGCCGCTCCGCACCTATCTGCTGGCCCAACCGCAGCCACACGGAAGACATTCCCATTCCTGGGTCCTCCTGCCCTATGGCCGATACCTGCCCCTCCGATATTGATGGCCCCGAGCCATCATTGCTCCCACCTACAGCCTGCTCCTGCTGCTGCTGCTGCTATCCATGTGCCCTGTCCGATGGTGCCTGCACATCCTCCATCTGCTGGTCTCCAGTTGTGGTGTCCACCCCTGCTGGACCGCCAACTCCCGACTGTGGCAGGGATGGGATCTCCACCAAGCTGGCTGTGTTGGTCAGGCCAGGTCCACAGGGGGCCCTGGTGGAATCTGGGCCGGAAGACGATGTGGCGAACGACCGGCGCATAGACTCCACAGAGGAGGAGAGGTCCGCCAGAGTGCGCGACACATGTAGGAACCCACCGACCAGGGCCCCTCCCAGCAGTGCCACGTCACTACGCTGCTCTTCATGATGGCGTGCGTTCTCCGCCCAGGAACAACGCACGTCATCACGAATGTCACGTGTGCGCAACGCGACACCCACCAGGATGGATCCCATACAGTTGCGGGACCCCTCGCCCGCAGGTAGTAGAGAGGCAGGTGACATGGCACTCTCCCCTACCTGCGGACGGGCCTGGGACAGGGCCTCCCTGCTGGTGCATGATGGTGCAGTCACCGGGTCAAGGACAGCGATATGCACAGGCCCCTCCGCGGTGACCTGTGCTGCCTCCTGACCCTGGACTGCACCACTTGCACCAGTGGTACTACCCCCACCAGGCCCCATGTGCGGCTCAGTAGCGGGCTCCTCCTCCTCTGTGGAGACCACCAACCTGGATGTCTCTGCACCGTCTTCCGCCATTGGAAGCCCCTGCGGGGGCTCACCCGGCCCTTCCGCCACAGCCGTTGTGGCAGACGCGACACCAGCACCCTCGCTCCCGGATGATGGTAA